>NC_140591.1:87492169-88692169 GCF_964204655.1 Triturus cristatus
ATAAGAATGCGGTTCCCCTGCGCCAGCGAGCATGCTTTCAGAATCGCCATTTGGACCGCAGTCAAAATCTTTTCAACTTTTGAAAATCGCATTTCAGCTGCTGTGTACAAATGGGACATGAATGCTATAGGTACTGTGTCACCTTTGTTGAACGTCAAGTAAGTGAAACCCACCTTCCCCGGTAAAATACGCATTAACAGGTTCGCTGAATTATCACAAGTAGTTAGTCGTTAGCAGATCTGACCGCAAAGACTGTAGAATAGAGATATGTTCCAGAAGCCAGCAGGCAGAAGACAATGTAGGTTGTATCAACGCATAGAGCGGTTTGATACACTGGGCATAATCTGGGATGTATGTCCTCCCGAAATTAAAAAATCCCAGCAAAGACTGTAGCTTCTTTAGCGTAGACGGAGGTTGCAATTGTGTAAATTCCTCCAGAAAGTGGGGGCTAACCCCTTACCTTCATTATTGAGCTCGTAGCCCAAGAAGAACACCGCAAAGCAAGCGATGTGTGATTTGGCAAAATTAAATTTGTATCCATAGTTGGCGAACGACAGTCTAATTCGTTCAACTCTAACAAGATGCGGTATCAGTTCGTCGTCATTTCGATAAATATCATCTACGTACGAGAACGCATCTGGGTCTATGCTGTGTAACAGAGTCACAACACGTGTAGGAAAAGCCCTGGGCTATTCTTATACCCCATAGGCAAACTTGTAAACCTTTTTTGATTGCCGACGGCGGTAAATGCTGTCCAGTCACGGCTCTCAGGAGCCAAGTTGTGACTGTAGAAACCATTGGATATATCCAGTGTAGTTTTGTATTTTTTACGAACAATGCTGTTAACAAGCGCAGAGCTGTGACTGCTCTGTACCGCAAACGTACAACAATGACTATTCAAATTTTGACAATCTAATGCGATATGAACAGTCTGGCTTCGATACTGGTAAAAGAGGATTATTCCTCGGTGATACACAGGATTCAATTACACCTTGATATTACAATTGAGTCAGAATGTTACAGATAGGAGCTTTAGCCTCGCGTCTGATTGGATATTGTGGTTGTGGCTGCGGCATAGACCGTAATGGAATCTCATGTGCTGGCGAATCTCTATCCCAGCCCACCTGATTACGGTACACCGCCGGAGCAAGGGCCAATGCCCACTCCGATGCGTAAGCCTGTGTAGCTTCTACAGGGACGTAACACGATAAACTCAGAAGTATCACGTCCTCCCTTCTGGAAGTGGCCAAAACAAAGGGAGGAGGCCAATCCTCCTCTGCCAACAAGATGTCATACTAGGTGGTGAGATTTAAACCGCTGTAATTGTACGCTGTATATCACCCTCAATTTGTAAGACAATTTCATAGAGTCTATCTTGGCAACTCGAGTATCTGCTGTTTCTACTGTAATAAATGTCTCAGTTGCACTCGCCTCCAGACAGGGACACAGTGCCTCCTGCACTATGGTAACCGCTGTCGAGCAGAGTCACTGCCCATGTCTAGTCTAGGAGTAGCGTTCTGACCGTCTGAGGCATACTGCGCTGTTAAAGCAGCAACTTTCTTCTTTTGATAGGTGGTTTGAAAGCGAGGCAGTCCCTCTTGTTTGGCTTTTACCTCAAACTATTGTGGTTGATCCCGTCCCTGTTGAGTGGTCACACTTTTGCCGCGATCCTGGTGCTCCCCACCACCGGCTTGAGAGTCCGTTGTGTCCTGTAAAGAACGAGGAGAGCGCTGATCAGGGACATAGAATCTGTCAGGAGTCTTAATTTTCACGCGGTCGCGCACATCATAAGTACACTCAGAAGAATCCGGTGTTGGTGAACCAGCAAGCGAACCTTGCTTCTGTTGTTGCTGTCCCCGTTTTTAGGTCTCGCCTGATTCAGCGCTTGCGCTGATCTGGCCGAGACATTTTGTAAACAGGCTTTTTCAAAGTGCTGCCGTGGCCTAAAGCTACAGTGTACGTGAACGTGCACGCGCGCCCTCCGTTGCAAGCGATCGTAATCGCGATTGCGATCACTTTCACTTTCGCGGCCGCGTCAGTTTCGCGGCCGCGTTGCCAAAGCTTGTTTAAATGTTGCAGCCAAAGTTCATTTGTAGTGACTTGGCCTGGCAGCTTCCCTATAAAATACAGGTTGACAAAAACTATGACAAAACAAAAATTAATTATGACAAAAAGCTAGCTGTGAATGCCAGGCCTATTTGTTGCTTTTGCCAGTACTTGTTTTTAGTCGGAAGCACTTCTGTGCAGATTCAAATGAATTGCCTCAGAAGCTATGAAACCCTGTTTGGATTTCACATGGAAACAGCGATATTTCATGTCTCGTGCCTTTTGTGTTTGTAGTTTAAAGGTTATTTTGCCTCTTGTTTGCCTTTCTCAGTGTGTTGTCTGAAAAGATTGCGTTGCTAGCCATAACGGGAATGTGTTTAATTTCAGCTCCTTCAGTGGACTCTGTAAGCTTTTCTGGTTGTGTGTGTGTGTGTGCGTGTGCGTGCGTGTGTGTGTGTGTGTTTTTTTTTTAGAAAGAGGTTAGATAACGAATCATGTGTTCGTCACAGCAAACTGTACGCACGCCTATTTAATTCTGGAAGACAAAGCTCGGGACACTCGCACCCTGTATTTGGCAACTGAAATTGCCCTTAATGCACAAACTAGTTTTACGTTAAAGAAGTTTCACAGTGCTTCGTTTTGTACTTGAGGAAAAACGACCGCTCTTTTATGTGTCTGTTCCTTCACGTTGTTTATTCTACTGAACATGTTTTTTTAACAAATATCAGTGTTATGGAAAATTATAGGCCTGAAAAATAATTTATTGCCTTGTAGAAAGTAAATGTCATGTTGCTCCCATATTCTAAAAATAGGTATAAGAATAATTATTTTAGGTCTAAAAGAGCGGGTATGCCTTTTATCAGATAGGTGCTAGGCAGACACTGACATAAATGTGACTGTGTCACTGCAGACTCGTTCTGGGCTTCTTTCTGGTACATGTTCCGGAGGAACAAAGTGCTGTCTTTGTTCTAATCTAAATAGACGTGGGGAAATTGCACATTGTTCCAGACCTTCCAGCCTGGAGAAATGATTCACTGTGTGAGGGAAGAGGAGTGATTTCGGAGAATGTGGGGCATTTAGGCTGGTGGAGTTTAGCACTCCCTTAGCAACCACAGTACTTTATTGATGAACACTACTTAAATATAGACCGACTGCATCACCATGTGGTAGACTTTCTTAAATAAGTGCTTGTGTTTAGCAATAAATGCCAGTGCCAAGCACCCGAAAACGCAGGCACAAATTAAGCACTGGCAACCGTGGAAGGACCTTTTTTAGGGAAGGGCCCAGATAGGGAGGGCGAAGCTTTGAGTCTCAGCAGTCAATCTTTTCCTGTGGAAAAGACAAACAAAATGGCTTCTGCAACCGGCTCTTGTGTCTCAAAGAATGCTCCAATATTCAGCTTCTTGTAAACGATCATGAATCGTATAATGAGGCTTCCTAACTGTTTGCTGCTTTCTCGGTAGGAGCATGCTTTTTAAGTATCCATACCTACACACATTTTCAAACAGTTGACTGTCCCCTAGGGGACTGCCATTCTCTTCTGTAAGTGATGAGCTCCACTTCCTGCTTGTGATAGCACTTGACAGACCTTGTTCGCTTCACTTCTCCTCTCCTGTTATCTCTCTGCTGTCTCTCTCCTGTCTCACTCGCTCTCTATCACACCCTCTTTCCCGTTACTACTTCTCTTTTCTTCCCTATGTTACTTTGCAATGTCCCTTCCCCCATTGTCCTCTTTCTTCTCTCTCACCTGCCTGCCATCTCTTTTCATGTTTTATCTCCTTGTCACCTCTCCCTGCGCCATGTCCCCTCCTCTCTTTTGAATGCATTAAGTTTACCTCTTCCTCCCGTACCTCTTTCCTTCGCTCCTCCCTTTTCTGTCCACGCGTTCGCTCTTCCTCTCACCCTGACCTGTCTTCCCTTTCATGTCTCACCTCCTGTCGGTCAGAGAGACTCTTTCTTAGACAGACTCCGGTTCACCGCAGAGACTGGCCCCGTCAGCCACAGATGCCCCGTACTGCTCGCAATATTGTTACAGCTGTAAAAACGAGGTTAGCAAGCGGGTGAATACAAATTCTGCCCCCCCCCCCCCCCCATTAGGCATCGTATTTTAAGGTAACGCCGTTCTTGAAATTAAAATGGAATATATTTAAAAGTTCCTGTGGTGGAGAAGTCATCTGAGAGTTAAGATCCCTATTTAGGAACCAAACACATATCCTGACGCCCTAACTTGACCTCATATGTTCTAAAAATGTGGTAAGAGGAACAACGCAACTCCATTCCAACACTGGGACTGGGCCTGCATCATACTAATAACAAAGTCTGCTGTTTGTCATGAATGAAGCCATCCATAGAGCTTGATCGAAGGTCATATAAATACTTGATAACCTTTCTAATTTACCGAGTACCATCGTGGTTTTGAAAATTTGTAAAAAATGTGAGACATACATAACTGAAGCTTTTTTTTTTCGAATGCACAACCAACTGATCGTTCTAAAAGTAATCTAGAACATTCACTGAATGAATTGTAGACGAAAGCTTGAGTTTCCAAAGCTAAAACTGTTGCGTTTTTTGTATCTATATAAGTGCTATACTTCTGTGCTTTGTCACAGCTCTGATTCGGTGTTTCAAAACCTCCTAAAAAGAGGATTTAAAGTGCTTTGAGTGGGCGCCGTGACTGTGGTGACTTTTTTCTGACCGACAGTTTTGCTCTTGCCTCGGGTTAATCCCGCATTTAAAAGGGAAACATGTTCATTGCCAGAAAACACTGTGGTGGGTCCAGTGCCTGCACTTAATTGCATTTAAAGTGCATTTGTAATGTTATTGAGGTCTTGGGGAAGGGAGCTGGACAGCATATGAAAGGATAGTCCAGGTGTCATTGCTAAGGTATTTTTAGAGCCGTTCTGTATCGAGTTTCACTCGAGTAACTTTATTTATTGCTCAGTAAATTAGTGAACAGTTGGTTGTTCAATCAAAATCTAGATTGCCAGTTGTACTGCAGGCTGTATACATTATACCACGACGTATGTAGGATTTGAACTCTGCATAAGCACCTAGTTATTCAAGGCACTGAAAGGCCACCATTCTACCTTGTAGGGGACGATGCTGCTAAAATAAAGGTATCTCGGGTTGGAGGGGCTCTTTCGAAATTACATTACACAACACTTGTTTTAGGGATCCTAGACTATTTATCTGGTGCACACTGTGTGCTCATGGGGGTGATTAGTAATATGCGCAGGGGCTTGACCATATGGATGTAGAACTGATTGAGGCATTGTCAGTAAGCTGTGTACAAAGCACAGCCCTTGCGAGTACAACCCACGGTTTGCTCAAAATATTGTGTGTCAATAGCACCACTATTTCTTGGATTCGATAACCTTAATGTTCAGTCGATGTTTTTTCCTTTGAACCCGAGTGTACGCATATAGACACAATTATTCTATAGAGTGATCCCACCAAAAGTTTACTTTTTCAAAAGTAAAAAGTCCTAGATTATATCGTACTATTGACATTTGAAAAATGTGCATGCAGGGCTGGCCCAAGACCAGCTACCAACATATGGTACGCTCGTTTTTATTCATCTGTTACTTAAAATTGCATTTTGTTCTTGCTTGCTTTTTTGCCGCATCCAGGTGCGGTTTTTCCTCTAGCATGGCTTCCTAGTGCTTTCGTCCGCCTGGGGATGACTCTCCAAATACTCCTGAGGTTTGATCGCAGACCGGAGCCTGGTTCCGCCTGTAGCTTTGTGGGTATGGTTTTGTGCTGTGAGACGCCTTTCTGCTTGGTGGTTCTGTTTTATTGATTGTACCGTAGATACATATTATGGCATGTGAGAGGTGAGTGTAGAAGGCCTCATTGATTTGCTTTCACATCTTCTAAGTTGGTAGATCTGCTCAGTGCTCATTGGGTTAAAACCAGCTGCCCTGTTGTAGTTGGGTTTGTGGCAGTCTGAGGTATAATAGATATGGGCGTGGTGTTGTAAATAGTGTTATTTAGTTGAGTTGTGTGTCGCACCACCTTAACGCCTCACATACTCCATCACTAATAACCCACCATGATCACTAGACACTGGATATATGGGGGAGCCCTCGAGCATAGTTGAAGTGTGTGCACGCCTCTGCACCTTTCAGCAGGTAGAAATAATTTGTGGTCTATCGCTTATTCGTTTTCTGTTTCACGGACTCTAGATTTTATTTCTTGCTCCTGTACATTCCTTTGCTCTGCTTTTCGTCTGCTGAGTGAACTCGTGCATTTCCTGCCCCTCTGAGGTTAAAGTAGTTTGGGTAAAGGCTGCTCGAAGCCCTCTCCTCGCTGGCTGAGAGGTAATTGTTGGCATTCAGTTTTCACAGAGCTCGTCGCTCTGGTTCGCAAGCTTCCAGGGTATTTAACTGATCTGTTTTTCCAGGATCTTTGTATGGATAACTGTAGCATATTAAAAAGAAGCATTTGCAATGCACTAGGTCTCGCATTTGCGAGAGTTTAAGCTATTGGCCTTGTAAATGACAATTCCTTTTATTGATGTTTTAAAAACCAATACATAAATAAAAGGCATTGTCATTTACAATGCCAATAGCTCAAACTCTCGCAAATGCGAGACCTATTGCATTGCAAATGCTTGTTTATTTTCTAGTTACAACAGGTTGGCTGTACTGCCTGGAACATCAGCGGTAGCCATGTTGGAAGTTGTCGGCCCATCCGGCACCGTACTACACCGCCCCATTGCATGCAGCATCCCTGTTCCCATACTTTTTTGTAATCCTCTTCAACCGCTGTTGGTATTCTGAGGCCAGTAACAGGCCACACAGCTGGAAGTGCGCTGTTCCCAAAATGACGGCTACGGAGAGCAGCTTCCTAGACCAAACTTATATTGTCTTTAAATTGTTCTACTTGGAGTGTTTTACTGCTATATTTTGAATGTAGTTATATTTTCCTCTCAATAGTTCATTGTTCATTTTGTATTCACTTTTCTCTCTTTTGGCAACACAACAGTTCTGGGTGTGCAGTAGTGCTCTATGGCATCATATTATTGTCCAACGAACACAATCGAACAGGGATAATTGTTTTGTACTTAAATACAGCTTCACTAGCCTACTGTTGTCAACAGCTCTCGAATGGAAATCAACAAACGCGGGAGCAGTTTAGTATAACCCGCAATATCTTATGCATGCTCAAAATGTAAAAGCTGTTGACAGTGCCAAACTTAAAAAGACATGAACTACGATTCAGTGCAATGCACGTGCATTATTGACTCTGGATCTTATTCCTACCCAGAATCCGTGTGAAACAGAAAGTGTGCCCCTGATATTTCTGTGACTTGACTGTGTTATTTTGTGGACTGCCCCCTAACTATACCGCCATTCACAAACACATTAACATTTACAAAGTCTATAGCTCCCGGATAGCGGCGACCTATTGGCTTTGCCAGTGCTTGTTTTATGCCTCCTATTGCTGTCGACACCAGTAAGTCTCCATGAAAGGACTTTTTGCATAATTCTGTACACATCCAGCAGGTGGCAGTGTTGTCTAACTTTGAAATCGGAAGTGGCAAACAGTGAAATACAGCGATGATCCATAAGGAAGATGACAGAGGCGCTGGACCATACAACAAGAAGCAGCAGAATGAGTCCTCTTTCGTGGCACAAATTGGAGATTTTCACACTGTGGAACACTGCGTGTAAGTAAACATGAGCCTCAGTACCAGATGATAGTAAGAGCTGCAATGTCTTTTGGCTCGAGATGGTTAACTAGTGGCTCACAAGTAAACAAACCTACACGAGCACAGAAGAGCGCCTGTGCCAAACAGAAACTTCCAGGCGCTCGAGCTCCCAAATACGTGCAGCTTGGATAATGACAACATTAATTTTAATAGTGAAAGAAGATAAAGCCATTCAGTGGTTAGAGACCATTGGCTCCTGAAATACTCATGAATGAGAACCATTAACTAGCCTTGAACCCGTCAACATGGAAAACAGCACCTGGACACGAGGACTAACGCCTTGAAAATGGAAAGGTATCTTCAAATCAGCGCTTCTCCAAAATGTGAATGTAGAATGAACTCCCTCCTTTGACTTATAATTTGCTGGTTTAAGGAAGCAAGAAAGAATACAGAGGAGGCCCGGCCACATCAGCGGTCACTGGCTGCCTATCCGAGGATGTTCCCAATGGAATGCATGTGTCCGATGAGAACCAGTGGAACACCATCAGATCCTAAGTGTGCCCATGCTTGACACAGGAACATACACACACGACTCCTGCAAAGACCTCGTCTGGACACGAAATAGGGTTATAAATAAAAAAGTATGTATTCATTTGTAATGTGTCTTTTCTGTCTTTGTTCCCTTTAATTATCAGCCATGGATCATTCAGGGAGCCCTACAACACAAATAAAAGTGCTTTCTATTTAGATTTGCTGTTCGAAGTATGCACAGATAAGTGATGAAAATACGGCTTTAGGCGACTGCTTCTATTTTGTACCGTCTGCGACATCAAAATAATGAGCTGGCAACCCTGACCATAAGACTGGAAGTTTGTTACAGGATCAGCATGTTATTTATTTCCTCCACCCTCGATCCCTGATTAATGCCATAACAGCAAGAGTTTAACTTGCATCTGAAACTCTACGCCGCCATCAATAACCTGCCGAGTTACTTCAAGTGTCTGGTAATACACCCAGCATTCAGACAACTCGCTCCTCATTCTCGCCTTTCACGCTCACCCTGCACTCACAGCGATCACAATGCACTCACACTGATCACCAGAGGCGCAACTTGAGCCACATTTCGGGGGGGGGAGCTACTAAACATTTCGGGGGGGCTGATTCTTTCAGCAATATGCACAGTGGAGATACAGGGGTTCTCAGAAGGGTGAAAGCACAACAAAGCCTCGTTAGCAAGTAAATGGTCTTTAAAAGACCTGTGAAGTACTCGGGTCAAGCTGCTATCTCACTCACACAAGCCCATCACTAAGCATGCATTCATTCGACCCACTCTGCACTCACATCTGCACCCAAATTCACATGGCCAACTCACTCACACTGCAGTCACTCCTCTTACCCTTTTCACACTGTCACATCGCTCACTGTGCACTCAAATGGGCACTCCTGCCACCCACACTGCGCAGAGGGTTAATGTGTCAGCTACAAAGAACGTGTACCAAGCAGATCACAGAACTGAGTGTGAGTAAACTATGAGTAGCGCTATAAAAAAATGAAATGTTTGTCAGAAAGGTGCTAGAGAGAGATGAGGTGCATTGGTGGTGAGGGTATTCATGGAGAAGGAGGAAATGGGCGCCAAAAAAGACTGTTACATCGTGTGAGACCTGTGCTAGGGCCAGCCCCGGCTGGGAGGGTTAGCCCCCACCCCTCCCGAATTTCGGGTCTAGTTGCGCCCCTGCACAGGAGATAGCACACCATCTCACATAACACTGTCCAGTACTCTGCGTTTAAATGTCTGAATTCCCCCCTGTACAGCTCAGTAAATGGGGAAAGAATGGAGCCATTTTCTCCTCTGAACTATTGCGGTTATCCTTAATCAAAAAGAGCATATTTTCCATAGAGAAGATGCAGTACTGTGTGATGTTAAAGGTTCATGGTTGCCACAGACCCTACTACCCCTAAAATATGGGTATTTATGTAGTAACATTTTAATGGCTGTGCAGATGCCAGGGCTCCAGCGTCTCGCTGCACCACGGGGATTTGACAGACAGATCAGTTTCTCATGATAGTAAGTTGAACACTGAAAACAGCAAAGAATGCAAGAAACATTACAAGCCAGTTTCCTGTGTTAGGAAGTTGCACACTGGCAATAACAAACAATATAAGCATCAGCGTAGCAGTCTGTTTAAAGGAGGGGAGAGCACGGATGGATCATCCTAGGGATCTGTTTAACCAAGGGGAGGACGTGAAGGTAAGTGGGGTGGGCAGATGGAGAAGGAAGGTGCATCGGGACATGCAGACAGATTCCAGGGGTGATTGCAGGATATTCTTGAGTGTTTCTTTGTGGGAAGGTGGAGGGGCTGTACAGTCATGCAGCAGAGATCTCACGGGCACGAGAGGATAGGCGGTCTGGTTGGAGTTGTTAGGCTTTCTGAGGTAGCACTGATGGGTAAGTATTGTCTTGAGAGTAGCAGATGGTTACTGGACTTTTGAAAGAAGTGAAGTTGCTCAGTATCTTGACTTCTTCCTGCATTTTCTTCCAGCCACTTTTAGGGTTTTGCCTCCAAATCTGGCTAGCCTCCATTTTGGGATGATCCGTTTGTGCTCCGAGGAGGACCATAGTTGATGTTTGCCAGAACTTGAAGCGATCTAATAGTTGTTTGGGAGTTATTGCATTGATGGATTTCCACATAAGACAGACAACCCCAAGTTGTATTTGGTGCTCAATGGTTAGCCAAGCTAGCGGTCACCTGATGAGGAGAGTCATTTTTGTCAGTCCAAAGATGATCATTATAGCCTGATTTATGGACAGGTTGTAGTTTTGCAAAGTCTTTTAGAGGTTTAGGTATTTTGCAGTACAATAGTATAGTCTTGCTAGGACAACTGCTTGGACCAGAAGTTTTCAGTGTCGGGTGGAAAAGGGAAGACCGATTTTAGATAAGTGATAGTTGAATGATGGTCATTTGAATTTGGCTGTTTAAATATATCGTGCATCAAACAGGACTCAAAAGTTGTACACCATGCCTTCTGGGGTAGGGGGAGGTGGGTCAAGTGCATGAGGCCACACAATATTTAGAAGTGGTGACTTGCCATTATATAGTATTCAAATTTCTGTCTTATCTGATCAGGCAGAGGCCATTGATGTTTATCCAGTGTTTGCCAGAGAGAGGGCATTCGTGGAGTACTTCAGTGCTGTCGCTTAGGTCTACTAGAAGTTGTGTATCATCACCGTATAATTGATGTTCGAAGCCTTTGATATTCATCAGGTGGGCTAGAGGGCATCTCTAAAACTTGAAATGGAGGGAGAGAGTGCTGATCATTAAGGGACACCATATACCATGGTATCCGACTGAGATCTGTAGATTGAATAGTAGTAATCTAAGTTTATTGTATTAATCGAAAGATTACAATAAAAGTTATCAAACATCACGATCAGTAAAAGAAAATTCTAAGATCATAGTAAAAATCAAGGCATAAAAACAGTTAACTTGTATCGGGACACAAATGGATACACTTTAGAGTATAGGCAATATGTTTAAATCACAAAGTTGATGTTTTGTTAACCTGGTCTAAAATTTGTTTAGCAGGTTATTGCACTATTCTCCTTGACACTATCACAGTTTCAAGCAGCTTAAACAGTAGGTCTTGTTTTGCCTTAACAAAATTTACTGGCAGATTCCTTTTCTTAAATACAAAACGTTTGGGGGCAGTGAACAGATGTTCAGTGACATATAGAATACAATTAGTGTATGAAAGCAGTTTGCATAAATCTAGATACAAATATAATCAAAACAGAGTAAAAAACGGGTACATGATTACAGATTAAATGCTTTATGAGTCTAGTCTAATAATTTCGCGGGCGTTATTATTGCACTGTTGTCCCAGGCACTCTCACAGTCTCGGGCAACCTCTACAGTTGATCCTATTTGGCCTTCTAAAAATCTATGGGAGACAACTTTTTTTGAACACGCAGATATGGTGCAAAAGCGCAAAAACATGTAGTTTAAGATTAATTGTGTAGAAACAGCTTTCTTAAATCCAGATACAAAAATAATTGAGTAAGATATGCTGCTTTCCATCTTATTGAAAAGATTTAAACCACTTCCATGGTTTTCCACTAAAGTTATACAAGCTTCAGGTGGTTTAGCTTAGTGTTTCCAGACCTACAGTGTTGAATGCAGCTGAGAGGTCAGGTAGGAAGAGAGTCACTCAGGGAATTTGGTCTCTAAAGGTTAGTGCTTTTTCTCTGATGTCCATCACTGCATTTTTAGTACTTTCTTTGCAGGCTGTTGGGACGGAAAAGTCCTCTGCATGGTAATGGGCGTGTACCCCTGCCCGAGTGCCCAACTGTACTATTGTCTGGATCCCTAATGCTGATTTTGTTGTAATAGGCAAACACAGATCATGCGTGTACACAATGACAAAGACCTGTCTCACAGATTGCGGTCTTGTTGGACGGGAGGGGCGCCCAAAGCAATACCCCCCCATAGTGGTGGAAGGCTACTGCTTCACCAAGAGTTAAGCAGCATGAGCGTGGTGGCAGCAAAATACCTTGTAGTGCTCAGTAGGAGTGGACAGATTCTTTTTAGGTTGAGCCTGGGCAACGCATGAACTGTTCTGTAAGCCATGCTGTAGTGGAGTATGTATTTGAGGCCCCGCCAACTCTCCGCCCATATTTGTCATTGGCTTATGTAATTGTCTGTTGTAAATGCTGGCTTCTGATTCATTAATAGGCTTGGTGGTCCCTCCTTAGTACCACCTGGTCTTCATTTGTAACCTCCCATGAGGACTGGCCCTTTTACTTCGGTTGTTACACAGTACGTCTTATTTAGTCTGTAAGCACTATTTACTTTAATGAGTTCCTCTTACTGCAGGAGGGTCTCCCATGCACTGTTGTGACCACCGGCTTGTTTAACTTGTAGCAGATGGGAAGCTCGTCAGGGGCCATGGGATACAGAAGGGGGCAATTCCGCGATGCCTATAGAGGGGTCAAAGGTGCGTGATGAAATTCCGCTAGAGAGCTGGTTAATAAATCCCTGCAGTCAAGCACACCGTTCAACATTTCTGATCGAAATGTTTTCTGTATCCTGCTAAATACATAACGTGCTAGAACTGCATCCCCGCTGACAGGCAGGCATGCAAGGGGGCAGCAGCGATGCACATGAGCAGTCTCTAACGTAGCTGCAGCTAAGAGATCTTAATACAGTCACCTTCCCCCAAACCCTGGGGTGACATGCACACCCAACCCCCAACAAAACCCCTCAGATGTTGTTGTACATCGTGCCCCGCCAGGGCTGATTTTCATAGCATTTTCTAAAGTACTTGGAACACTTTCTCACGTTCAATCGCTGGAGAGGCAGCGGCCAACTTCTGCCTTAAGGACAATTACATGGTTCTTATAAGAATTCGTAAGCGTTTAAACAAAAAAAAGTAGAAAAAACCTCACGTGAATGTTACTGCTTTTCATGCTCCTCCCATACAATTTAAAGGTAACGAATACCAGTCTTCAAATTTATTTGGTCTTGACACGTTTGACTTGCATTCCATTCCCTACCATAAAGAGCAGGCTCAAAAACAGAATTGTGTTCTGTTCCCCCCAAAAACTATCCTCCGAAGCTTTTTTTTGGGGCAATTTAAACTTTATTTCATTACGGCTGCAAGAATTAACTGGTAGTAACTTCTAAGCCAGTGGTTCCCAAACTTTTTTGACCCGCGGCTCCCTTGACCCATTGGTCATTGCCCATGGCGCCTCCCCACTGTTACTTTTTTTGGAGGGTGGGGTGGATGTAAGACCAGCCTCTGGAGTACTTGCATTTTCCTCCCTGAAAATAATTGGGATGAAGTTGATGAAGGTATTACAATCATATATGCAGGGGTTTCGTATTACTAAGGCGGCGCCTGTAATAAAATATTCCTAGTTACTCTTCTTTGCCCATGCCTTTTTTAGAGTACCCTCACCAACATTTTTATCCCACTTACAGTGCTAGATAGCACCCCTATGCATGTAGTGCCCACTGCCAAAGTGTTTCTGTGCTTGAAGAATATTTGCGTGCACTTCCATTTCTACCCATGTCATACCTGCCAACACACCTGTCTAAGCAGTGAGACTCATGAATTTTTAAACCACAGACAGCTTAATTTTTGCTGTCACCTCCCTAAAATTGCCTCCAAATTAATACAAGTAAAATAAATTCCTTTGATTTTTATTTTTTTATTTTTTTAAACGTCCCTTTTTCTTTCTTCAAAATGTTGGCATTATGGTGTTTTACTTCCCTGTGCTCAAGAAAAGAGCAGGCCTGTCTGGAAATGTGTGTGTACTGAAAGAAATGTGTGCTGGAAGTACCTATGATTCAAGTACAAATGTCAATTCGTGATAATACTTAGTAATAATACTTGGTGTCTTTAATAGACAGGACAACTGTACTTTCCTGATAACTTGATTTGGTGTAAAATGCATTTGGAAAAAAACAAAACTATTAACGAGTCTACCAAAATAAATCAGGCATCTTCCACTAACTTTGGGAGTGTTGGAACGTGGGGATCCAGTAAAATATGGAGGTCATCCCCCTCGACATGCCATCAATTAAGCACTACGTTTACAGCTTTAGGCATGAAACTTACAAATTATCAACATCATGCGTTTAAGTCTAATTGGTTTAACTGAAGCCAACAAACCCTACAACATTAAATGCATTGAAGTGCTTGGTGCACGGCTCCACTGGCTAGGTGTGACGGCTCCCCAGGGAGCCACGGCGCACAGTTTGGGAGAACCACTGTTCTAAGCACACATTATCCTGCTATGAAGCCTGAGCTCAAAGCATCACCATTTTTTAAACAAAATGAAAGAGTTTATTAACATACTTTTAAATGATGTCAACAGAACCTAAAGCAAGTGCATAGCAATACTACATACACTGCTATATCATCAGTGGCTTGAGTACATATTTAACTATTCTATAGGTTTCACTATTGGGCTGGGATGAAACATGTTACTTGTGTTTTAGAGGAGTAATCTGATTCTGTAGTATTTTCTAGTCTCCAGCTCACTTCCCTCCAGGGTCCCAAATCTTTGTCTGATCAATACAGACCTTTGGCAGTCTGATTCCACCAATGGTGAAACATTGAACTTACCGCCTACATCCAGCGGATAGCTCTACAGCTGACCGGACGACCATGGTGCTGGATAATCCTATGTTGGAGGGCTCTCTGCACACCCTGGCGACCACAGATGATAAATTGGACACTGTCCTCACGACCATAGAAAGCTCCCGGATCTCCATGGAGAATAACCTTGGCTCACTAGTAGCAGTTGGGTTTCCTACGCGACAATCACCGTAAACTCACAGACAGGGTTACAGATGGGGAAAAGACACTGGCTGTGCTGCAGGGATCTGGAGCGCACAGCTGGCATGGATGGCACCCCGAGAGTGATGGCTCAAGGAGGCACTGGGAATGAATCCCGAATTGTAACTGACCCCCAATTCAATGCCTTATCTATTCTACCCAATGGTGCATCTGGGGGGCTGGCTTATATCACAGGCCTAGACGGGTTACAAGCTGTCGACATTATATCAGATGGGACAGATAAATGTTTTTCTCTAACCGAGGAATCACATTCAGGAGTTTCTGACTCTGGCTGCAGCGAAACTGAGGACAGTGCATCAACCTCAGGCTCTAGTACACTCGAAGCACCAGAAACTGCCCTCAAGCGGCAAAAACATCGAAGGAGCTCTAAAGGTTCAAAGGGCCATACCGAGTCACGAAAAAAACACGGGAATACGCATTGCCGGCTCTGGGCTGAAGTGGGATTATTCCCATACAAAGATATTGGGCTCTGTGGACCTGGTGCCAGTCCAGGTAGAAAGCTCCTTACGTGGACAGCAAGCGGAGGGGGCAGCTAATATAAATCCTGCTTTGAGTTAGATCTTAGAGTCAATTAAAGAGCACTGTGCAGAGACCCTGGTGGACGGAAAGAAAGCATGACAGGCTACAAAGAAACTGGAAGGAGCAGTACGGAAAATAAGGAAAGCCTGTGTGGAGATTGGCAAATGGTTGAATACCATGGAGGAGAGCACATCTGTTGTCGAAAATGAACTATCTGCTGTGAGAGAGCACACAAAGTATCATGCAGCTCAATTAACAGATGCTATGTGGAAACTGGAGTATCTGGAGAACCACCAGAGAAGAAATAACCTCCGCTTCCTTGGGATCAAGGAAGGCCTGTAAGGGGATGACATTCGCTCTTTCATTCTGGACCTCCTTAAAGAAGCTTTTCCTGAGCTTGCAGGGTGGGATTGGGAGCGCAAAATCCAGAGGGTCTACCAGTTTCCATTTGCCCGCCATAAAATGTCCAGTAGAGATCTAAATCAGCCGAGGGCCATCCTAGTCTTTTTCAGCAATTTTATGCTTTGGCAGGCCATATTTGAGAAAGCCCGTCCAGAGACAATAAGACAGTATAAGGAGTCTTCTTTTTTCGTCTGCCCTGACTTCTGCCATATTACGGTGGAACGCAGATGGCAATTACTGGCCAGGCTGAAAACAATTATTAGTGAGTCTGTAAAGTTCTTTAATTCTGAAATACAAGCCAGAGAGTATTTGGATCAGGCTCCAGTGGAGAAAATAACTGTATAAGCCCTTAAAGCAGTTTAGCGACGGGGGCCGGGGCCTAATGTCATGAGATAGGGGCTTTCCTTATATAGATGGTATAACTTAAACCGGTCCCTTTCCTTTTTTCTTTATCATTTGTTTGTTTGTTCTATAGTATGGAGAAATACTTTTTCTGGCTGGCTTTTTCTGTGTTTTTTGGAGATGGCCTAGTCTGTGCGAATGGTTTGAAGGGGTGTGTAGGGGGTTTGAGGTGTGGGTGCTCCGGTGTTTCTTGATATTTCTATGTCAAGGCGCCACTTCCTCGGAGTCTGTACGTTGCTCTATGAGCCCACCTCTCGGTACCTCCAATTCAGGATGCTATTACAGCACTGAAAGTTAGAGTGACCAAGTGGGGGGAAAGGGTTTGGGGAAAGGAACAGCTGGGAAGGAGACCTGTAAAACAAATAAATACACATACAAACAATAACAATTAGCATATATAATTCTCAGATGCTGGACTCTGCTATGCGGAATTTGTAGGCTAAAGAGTCTATATATGACTTTATCACGAGCCCGTGATACCAGTTATACAGGAAAGACACTTCCAAAGAATGGGTTACTAACACACTTTCTTATTAGCACTATTCAACAATGTTCGTAGCATATGCTCATAGTTTTTACACAATATACAAATGAGCCCCAAAGCGTTTGCCCAAGCGATTGAAAAGACAACATGCAAATTACCTCCAAAGGGCTTGTCCAAGCGTTCCACTTACACCATGCAAATGAGCCCAGAACACTTATCCCTATGCTCGACAACTCAATATGCAAATGAGCCCAGAGCTCTAGATTGTAATCGCTGGTCCCTGTATTCAACAACACAATATTCAAATGAGTTCCCAAGTGCACGATCATGAGAGTGCCAATACAATATTCAAATTAGTTCCAGAGTATATGATCGTATGTGTGCCAATACAGCATGCAAATGAGCTTCAAAGCGCACGATCGTATGTTTGCCAAATACAGAATTCAAATGAGCTCCAAAGCACAACGGATCCCAACAATGTTCTAAATGAGTATCACAAATAAAGAGCAGAAATGAAGATTCTCTGTTGCCTTCAAAACAACAGAGGCTTACCTGAAAGCCCAAGATAAAAAGGAATGAACTCACAAGGCTGCAGAGGAGACTGAAGCTGCTCCCAATTGGCAGGATTCCAGAATAGTGAGCAACACCCAATAGGGCGAGGCTCCTTTTATAGATAGACCACACCCATAGGCAGACCACACCCACAGTGAAAAAGGCAGACCACACCCATAGGCAGCAGACCACACCCACAGTAAAAAAGGCAGACCACATCCAGAGGCAGACCACACCCAAAGTGACTGCTGTGTGGGGATTCTGGGATATGTAGTCCCCTATAGCTACATCCGGAAAAAATAAAAGGAAAACACATAAAAGAAAATGGACAATGAAAGGAAAATACAAGCAAAACATATTGTGATGCTCAATGTACACTTGCAGAACACCAAAGCCACCATCTAGCAACAGGAAAATGTAGTTTCCCACATTGTATCATGGTAGTGCCATAAGTCCAAATGGACAGTAGGAGCGAGCCCTAGAACGCGCGCCACAGAGGCAACGCTAACACTCTATCACTCAGACCTGATGGGTCTGCCGGTTGCAAAGTAAAGGGGGGTAGAGGGAGGGTGGGGTGGAGGGTGTTATGGGGGGCTTTGGGTAGGGGGGTCACGTGGTGAAAAGTTGGTATGTAAATTGCAGCAAAAGCTTGTTTCTCTTTCAGATTTCCGGGTAGTATTAAAGGTTAAAGAACAATGTGCAAATAAGTTTTGAACAGAGAGCTTTCTCAGGCAGCATAAGGCCTGTGTTAACTGCGTTCAAGTAATATTGTTGGTCAAGATGATTTATTGGCATAATGGCTAAGCTACACATCACCACTATCAATATTTGTGGGTTAAATGACAGTGCTAAAAGGAGAAAGATCCAAGAAGATCTTAAAATTCTACAAGCAGATTTGTATTGCCTTCAGGAGACCCACATAGCACAGAATGAAAGCAATTTGCTTAATTCTGTGGGGCTAAAAGTTGCTGCATATACAACTCAAGATGTCAGGACCAAGGGGGTGGCCATTTTAATGAAAGGGAGCGCTATTACACCTTGGAGAAAGGCAGTGGATAAGAATGGCAGATGGGTAATACTGGAATGCAGAGGAGGTATTGGATAGTTTACACTATGTTAAGTCCATACTCCAGTATTAGATCACCCAGGTTTATTGAACTTTTTAGCTATCAAATTACCCTCCTGGCCTGCACCGTACGTAGTTTGTGGGGATCTAAATATTAATGAATCCAGAGGAGCTCCAGGGGATCAGGGGGCCTCTAGCAAGGGGCGCAAACCACAATCTTCCAGGGCGATGAAAAATCTCTTAAGGGATATCAGACTGGTGGATGCATGGCCTAGTTTGAAAGCCCAGGAGCCTGGATACACTCATTATTGTGCTCCTCACGGCAAGTTTGCTAGGCTGGATTCTTTTCCAATCTCACTATCTCTACTTCAGGAGCCTCGGGTGGAGCTTTTCCCCAGAGTAATGTCAGATCATAATCCCGTCATTCCGGAACTCCCCTTTGTAGGATTAAGGAAGGTGTATAAGAGGTGGAATTTTGAGAGGGAACTCCTATTTGATCAAGAATATCTCAACTATATGAAGGGCTAGATCAGGGAGTTTTTAAAATAACAATAAGGATAATGCTCCCCAGGAATGATCTGGGATGCTTTTAAGGCATCAGTGAGAGGAGAAACGCTACGATATAGCTTGATCAAACAACAAAAAGGGGCAGGACAGATTAAAAGGCTCTATCAAAAACTTGCTCTTCAACAAATAGAATTGATTAACACGGTGACCAGAGGAGGAGATACCTCCAGCTTTGAGCTCAATAACGGTAACTAAAGACTGTCTGAATGATTTTAATGCCTAGAGGACGGCAGGGAATGCTATGAATATAGCAAAAGTGTTGGATGATTACTAGCAGTCAGGGCTAGGCAACAGGTGGCGGCAGGGCATACAGAGGAGGTCAGGAACATTCAGGGAAAAATAGTCTTGGATCGTGCTGACATTAAGGAGGCCTTCAGGGAGTTCTATGAGGATTTATATATGGCTTCGCCTACAGAAGATCCTCAAACATATGGTGAACTGTTTGAATTTGCTCCAAATGTGAGAGTCTCTTAGGAGGAGGGTCTGACATCTCTCGGAAGGAGCTCCACCGGGCTCTCTGAGATCTTCCGTCGGGCAAAGCCACAGGAACTGATTGTGTACCTCTAGAGTTTTATAAAATCTTTTTTCGAGAGACCTGCCAGGAAATACTTGGACTAGTTGAGGAGGTCAGGGATGGGGATGCACCACCAGGGTCATTGGGCATTGCCAACATTGTTATTTTTCTAAACAAAAGCGAAGACCCTGTCAATCTGGGCTCTTATAGACCTATCACACTTTTAAACAGCAATGCTAAATTATATTCAAAGATTTTTGCCACTCGATTGAATGACGTAATGCAGCATCTTGTGTCAGTTTGGCATCATGGTTTTATCTAGGGGAGGGGGATGGTAGCCCATGTCAGGATGGTAATATCACTTTTTGTGATGCTACAGAGGTTCTCATGAACCCTATTGGGGTTGCTTTTTTGGACGCCGAAAAGGCTTTTGACAGGGTGTCATGGAGCTATATATGGAGGATCTTGGAAGCCAACGGCCTAGGTGTCTCTTTTATTAGGGCAGTACAGGTCTTGTATGCTAATCCTATAGCGCGACTGTGAATAATGGGGGAAGAATCTGAGACATTTTCAATTGGCAGGGGTACAAGGCGGGGGTGTCCGTCCTCTCCCCTGTTATTTGCATTATATATAGATCCCCTCCTTAGATGGCTGGAGGCCTCCACTGATATTATCTCTGTTAGCATACAGGGCTGGGATACTAAACTACTGGCGTATGCTGATGATGTGTCTATAATTCGCTCAGACCCTGATAGAGCGCTGCGCGCAGTGGAAATTATTGCGGAAAAGTTTGGCACCCAATCGCTTTTTCACTGAATAAGGTGAAAACACAGATTCTAATAGATTTACCACTGCCTCTGACAGCAGGATCATGGAGGAAGCAGTTTATCTAGGTATACATATTACGGCGAAGGTGGAGGATATTGTAGATCTAAACCTGGTCCCTATAATGGGGAAAATTAAGAATAACCTTCGGCGATGGGACAACTGGAGAGGTGTAACTTAATCAAAATGATGATCCTGCCAAAATTACTGTATATCTTCCGTACAATCCCCCTAGAAATACATAATGATTGGTTCAGGCAAATCGGACGGGAGCTAGCCAGATTTATCTGGTCTTATTGCAGGACTAGGAGAGCCAATGTATTTCTGTCTCTCCCTGGGGACAGAGAGGGATGGGTGCTTCCTCACTTCAGGCTATACTACCTTGCCACAGTCCTGCAATATTACGGGCCACTTTTTGGTATCGAGGTGAGGAAAAGAGATGACCCCAGCTACGTCCCATCAATTTTTGAGATCCTGATTGAAGTACAGGCTAATGGCTGCCTCTTGAAATTTTACCAATCAAGCGATTTTATGAAAACACGTTTTAAGATCTTAATCGCTTCTTTCCTTAACTGGGCAGGCGTACGGAAAAAAACTTGTGGTGGGTAGGTTTAGTAGGTATGCTCCCTTGATTGGGAATGATCAGCTTCCAAGTAATTTTGCAGGATGAGTGTCTGGCAAGGTGGGAAAAAGTTTTTTTATAGGATAGGAGACCTCTTGGCTGGGAACCATATAGCATCTTTTGAAGTAGATTGGGAAAGATTTTAAATCGGCCCCCGGTACTTCATCAGTTTTTACAGCTGAGGGATTTTCTTTAAAAACAAGCAGGCGGCACGGCAGGCTTTGTTTAGGTACCTTTAATCGAATTGTTAATAATGGCTTATGGTTCTTCGATATCACAACTATATAGATGGCTGCTGGAAGGGGTTCAGATGATCTGGACAAGCATAGGCTGAGATGGCAGGATAGGCTAGGGTCCCAGATTCTTGTTTTTTTAAAATCATCAGAAACAGGGGATTCTGTACTGTGTTCTGCTAATCTGCGGTCACAGCATTTTAAAACTCTTTTTGATCCATACAGAATGCCTGCGAGAATTGTAAAATGGGGAGGAGTAGATGGGACCCAGTGTTTCAGGTGTAAGGTACTGTTATATTCCGTACAGGTACTCCAATATAGGCTCAGGTAACATCGTAACCTTTCATCTATACTTTTCCCCACATTACACACATAATGGTTCTTGGGGACTGACCTTTTACCTAGATAAGACACTGCACACAGAAAAGGGTCTTTTCCCTGGTAAAAACCTCATACATTATGCATGAGGATGCTTGGAAACTCAGCAGGACAACCATCTCCTGTATAATAACTATGTATAAAGTTCATTTGCAACGTCATCCGAAGTACGACAAGTGGCACAGCAAGGTAGAACGCCTGGAGAGACCTTTGGGTATATAAACATCACATCTTGCTGAGACAAACAGAGGAGATCAGGATTTCCCTGCCGACACACTGACGGGAGACGCTGAGGTTCCTGCATACAGATACTCCAGTTCGCAGTGGTCTAACATCCCTTGCGGGGTGTCCAGCTCGAGACCAAGACTGGGTCCCACAGTCTCTCACTTCAGGTAATGGGGTTGACTTTATCCTAAAGGGATTCTTGGCTTAACACCTACATACATGCTAGGTACATTTAGGTACATCGAGTTAGGGTAGCATCGTAGGAGTACGCATTTTATTTTCATATATTTTATATACTTACCTGTATTCATGGTTATAGAAAAATTTTAGAAATCTACCATCCTTTTACTTTCCTAGTGCTTCTAATCATTTATATCTGTTACTGTCTAATGGTTGTTTCAGCACACCTATTTTACACTAGAATAACGACTGTTCAATAAATGCTTACTGAAAAACGTCCATACTGTTTATTCTGTGTATCTCTCTGATACTAAGTGAGCACGAGTAACTGAGCGAAAAGTAGTACACTGTTTTCCCGGTCCTGAGGGATCAGGGTTGTCATGTTCGATAGTTGCCAAGAACTATTCACTCTTGGTAAGTGGAGATATCTAGTGGCACTGTGAGCTAGCTGGTATACAGGCCAACATACACGGTGGGGGTGTCTGGAATCAGTATGGACACCAAACCCACAGTGTATGTTGTGCAAACACTCAGATCCTGTATAGGTTTTATAGCAACTCCACGACATGGCGCCCAACGTTGGTTGGGTACTTGTTTAACGGTCAAATCTGAGTAGTTCAGTCGTGCTATTATAAGAGACCCCTACTCATATTTCCCCAGAGACGTTTGGAGTAGGTGGGAACAAAATCCACCGCAGCTGAGTAGACAAAATCCTATGTATTGGCTGTTGGTTAATCAAGCTTGAAGAACACATTGTTCCTATTGTGCAGAACACCTTATCTTTGTTCCCTTGAAAATAACTCGTCTTACTAAATACAATGACTGAGCAAGCGGATAGCGCTGTGCATGAGCTAAATCTCTCAGCCGAAGAAGAAGATGCAGATGCAATATAAATCACAGAAAATGTTAGAAATGCCATAACCCTAAAACTAGCCTCATATGGTTTAACAGCTAGGGGTGGGCCAGTAACCTTCGTGATTGAGGCACACGATTAATTTAGAACAGAGGTATTCTATTCATGGGTTACGTTCCCATAGGCAAATGCACGAACAAAGACATTTCACGACACAAAAGATGAAATGCCGAACAAATATTGTCCATACAAGGACATTGAAGTGCCGCTCACTTACCAGGAACATTTATACTGGTTTAAAGGCGCCCTACCCCATACAAGAAATAAAGTAAGACTCGGTCCCCTCGGAAGAGACGGAGCAACATGGCCAGTATTAGCAGCCTACACACCACATTCTGACATTGAAACAATGCCAGCAGGAGACATTCTTATACTTCATAAAGAACTGATAAAACTTTACAGAAACATGACACAGTTTGTGATGAGAACATTCAAAAATCATCAGCCAGCAACGGCTACACCAACAGGTCTGATTTAAACATCAACAACTAAAATTACACTACACACAATACATGCAGTGATGGGTAAAATGCCCACTAAACGTGAACAAATGCCATTCTGTGTGGCTTAAAAAATAACACAGCTAGAGGCGGTATTTCCAAATACCTGCCCACATGAAAAACACAGAATGTTAACAATTTGCTTGCCCATGGGGATAACACCTCAGACAGAGGACTGTACCTCTTGGGGTACAGTTTTTGCTGCCATATATACCAGGACTCATGGTATCCCGTCATTAGCAGTAATACCAGATGTATAAAGACAAATACAGAACGAGTATGGAGCAGAACCTGCTCTGAACTTAGAGATGAAGTTACTAGGTAATTTTACCCAGGTATCAGCTTTAATATTAGCTCATTTTAAAGGGGAGGCAGCATCAGTGGCAATACGTCAACGCCTAAGGGAGTTCACTCCTCTACAACAGGAACATGAATTACCTAAAATAATTAAATCTGCTTATGCAGAATTAGGCAGAGACAGTTTGGGGTTAGAGCAATAAATCCCCAACTGATGGGTAGTTCTGAATATGATACCTTTAAGCAAACACCTGCTTCTTCAAAGAAGAAATGGGATAATAACAAACAACAAAAGAATAAAGAGAACAGATCTCAATCTAGAGGTAGGTCTTCCCAACAGGAGCCCTCCGAAAGGAGGTATTACCTTAGGAATAGGGACAACATTAGAAAACCTGATAGGTATCAGGGCACTGATACATGTTCCTCTCGTTCCTTTCAGGGTTCATCGAAAAACTCTGAGTGGGAAGGACAGTCAGAACACAGACAAGAAGAGCATACAAAGTCCAGAGACGCACAACACACTTCAGACTACGCTTCCAAAAAAGAAGACAAAAAGAAGACAAACCTAAAGCAAAACCTCAATTCAAAAAGAAGAAAGTAGCAGGTCTCAAATTTAGACATGCCCAGAATTCTGAGAACTCAACTACTGAATGGGGAATGGGCTCTGACGATGCTAGACTGTGCAGCAGAAGTAACAATAGCTCGCCAGAACCTGATGGAATTTCTTGTGACAGCGGAGTTGAGTGGACAGATCACAGTGGAAGCGCCTGATAATAGGGAAAGTGTCCCACTTAGGTTACATAACATAACATTACAAATTGAAGGGGACAAGTCCAGAAAAATTAAAGGTCTCTTTTGGTAAAACCTGACTTTTGGCTTTGACATTCTTTTAACTGAACAAAATTGTCCGACTGCTTTTGTTACCCAAAGGGAAAAACTTTAATTATACCCGCCTTTTCCCACCTCCTTCCCCAATATCTAAAACACACATACATGAGGGAGTGGGTGGTAGCTCTCGCCCCTGTACTATATCGCAACTATGTTGGGTGGGATGAAGATTTAGCCCACCACGTGATACCATTAAAATCTACTCCAACTCCACAGGGACAGTATCCAATAAAACAGGAAGCGAAAAAACATATCAGGGAGATCTTAGATCAACTTGAATATCAGGGTGTGATTGAAATTTGCACCTTTTCAATGAATAATCATTTTTTCCTGTAATGAAACCGGATAATTCATATCGTCTAGTTTTAGACTACAGACATCTAAACTCATGCACAAAAACTTTTGCAGTACAAAACGTGCACAGTGCCGCATTAATGAATAACATAAAACACTGGATATCTCTAATGGATTTTTCTGCCAAAATATAGTGCCTGAGAGCAGAGATTTGACAGCATTCTCAGTGCTGGGGTCGTATGGGCAATTTTGTCGACTCTGCAATTTTGTCGACTCCCCCAGGGGTATAAAAATAGCCAAGTGTTGTTATCCGCCAGGGTAAATGAGTTACTTTAGAATCTGGATGAAGAGGCATTGTCCTATGTAGATGATATTTATCTGACGGATGATGACCTAGAAGAACACTTGACCAGGGTGAGCACTATAATTTTGGGATTCGCCTCTGAGGGCTACAAATTCAACTTAGAAAAATCAAAAATAGCCCCCCTCAATGTCCTCTTTTTGGTATATGAGCTTTTAAGGGAAGGCAAGAGCTTGGCCGCTAACTTTTTAGAAAAATGTGCGCTGCTCCAACCTCCAAAATCATTAAAAAAATCTACAATCCATTCTGGGATTCCTGAATTTTGGTAGAACATACATTTTGGATTATGCAAAAATGGTTCAATCTTTCTACAACCTCATAAGACCTGATTTTTCAGTTAGACAATGGACACAGGAACACACAGATAACCTTTGTTCCTTACAAGCTGACATGATAGCATCAAAACACTTACAGACACGCGTAAATGTTCGCAATCTAGTAATCCAAATAGTTGCGGGTCAATCTGGCAACACCTACCTAAAGGTGAAACAGTACCCATAGCATACAAATCACATTTGTACACAAACCCTGAGATGCGTTTTGCATCCACAGAGAAAATTCAGACTGCAGTACAGACTGCTGTAGTGAGGGAAAGAGCACTGGCTCAGGGAAAACGAATAATAGTCGTAACCCCAGTACCGGCCTTAGAGGCTGCTACAAAGGCTAGCGTTACAAATGCTTAAGCCTTACATCCAAGATGGATACAATGGGCAAATACTCTCCCTGCATCAGACACAGAATACAGATATGACCCAAGTGTAAAAACAAAAGCATTCCTGCAGTATGAACAAGAATATCCTCTCCAGAATTAAAAAATACCTCTCGATCAGTATGAATACATAATTTACACTGACGATCTGCTCATTGGAAGTAAACAACAGCACAGCGCTGCATGTGTGATTCTAAAAGGTTGTATGCAGGACGGCAAGTTCCATCCAATCAGTACAAAAACACAGTCTCTAGGAGACTGCCCGGCTCAGCTGGCAGAATTGAAAGCTCTATTGCCGGCACTGATTAATACAGATCGAGAATTCCCCACACTAATTGTGTGCGATTCTTTCTACTCTGTCCAGTCATACAATGAATATCTTCACCATTGGGGACAGAATGGGTTTAAAGACTCAAAAGGTGGCACAATTATGCATAAATTGCTTTGGGAACAGGTAGTTGAGTTGAAAAACGAAGTATAGAGAGCTTACGTGATACACACCCTGAGTTATCAACGTGATGGCGTTCACGTTGAAGGGAATTCATTGGCTGATGAAGCTGCGAAGGGGGGCAGTACGAACTGTGTCTGTAGCTGCAATCCCTCATTCAAAAACGAGAATAGACGGACAGATAATGGTAGCTGTCATTGCATCACGTAAAGACAATAAGGCATTGCCGAAAGGTTTTCCACTCAAGTACTCCTTCAAGTTAGATGTAAATAATGTTCCATTTGCTCAGATTTCCGGAGTGGGGGATAGAGTAATACCAAACATGGATCGCAAGTTAGGCTTCATTTTAGCTGCACACAAGGGACTTGGTTCTGCGCATTCAGGAGTGTCGCCTACAGTTTCTTTATTGAAAAAATCCTATTGGTGGCCGGAGTTAATGAAGCAGAGCAAAGATTATGTCTTAAAGCGCGACATCTGTCAACAGATGAAGGGCTCCACCATAACACATCCAGCACAGACACCATTTCTAATATCAGACAGACCACTTGCATGTGTATATTTGGACCACTGTGGCCCCTTACAATCAGATGGGGCTTACAAATATATAATGGTTGCAGTGGATTCCTGCTCGAGATTCCTATGCGTATGGCCTTAGCGATCGGCTGACACTCTAACTGTTATCAAAGATTTGCGAATCTCTATAGGGACATACTCAATTGGCACATTACATTCTGACCATGGCCCCATGTTTAGCTCTCGGGCTTACAAGGAAGCCACGGGAGGTGTAGGTGTAGCATTGCATTGCGGTACTCCTCTCCGTACCATCCCGAGGGAAATTCGGTTGTGAAGAGGAAAAACCAGGACTTAAAGCAATCTTTAACAGCTGGGTATTAGGTTTGGTGGAAGTTGGGTCAATCACTTATATGAGGTACAGCAGCCCCTCAACAATATTCCAAGAAGCTCTCTAGGGTGTGTCACTCCTTATGAGGTCCTATTTGGGACGAAAATGTGGGTACCTGATCTCGATTGTGAAGGCACAGTGGCGTATGAAAAACCTTTTGACATCAATAAACGTTAGGTTGTTTTACTGGATCTGAATGAATCCAGGGCACTACAGAGCAATGTGCAGGTAAAGTGGACAACCACTGGGGAAGTCAAGTCAGTCACGGTAAGACCTATCTGGGTCCCTAAAGTCGGGGATCTGGTCAGAGAAAAGATAGTGGACAAAAAATAATTTGGGCCATCATACAGAAAGCCTGTCCCTGTCCTGGCTGTTGAAGGAACAAGAACTGAACTTCTGCTGCCTCTTGCTGGGAAAAAGGGGAAGAGATTTGTCTCCATTGATCTAATAAAACCGCACTATGTGGCCGATACTGAATAGTAGGCCTTGTGGACTCCTGGGTAGCAGACTTCCTCCTATAGCTACCATACAGAAAGTTTAGATGGAAAGGCTCATCACATTTGAAGAGTCACCTATACGGAATGATGGACTATGCAACAATGCCATGGAACTTGTTCCACTCGATACAAAAATTCAAAATCAAAATGAAAGACAAATTTCAATTCGACCTAACACTGATGTCTACATAAACATGCCTCAGCAAGAGCCATCTCCAAGTTCAACAAAACCTGCAGAACTTCCTAAAATAGATCGAACTGCATCTGACTATTTCATTGACTGCGATACCTTTTCTTTGAATCCAAGTGAACCTGAAACAATGCCAGCCCCAATATCTCATCAACAACAAATCAAAGACTTTTTCCTTTTTCTTAGAAAGCCTTACCTGGCGTCACCTTGGATAGAACTTTGGATAATCACCGGGATACTTTTCTTTCTTTTCTGGATAGGCTTTGTAACTGTCTTCCGCTTATTTATTAATGGAACTTACCTTCACCAAAGCTCTGCAGCATCAAAAGTGAAACCTCATGTTTCATCACATCATGAACAAAGAGACTTGTCATCAGTGACCATTACAGCAGTTCCCATACCTGATGGTATAGTATGGGACAAGGTTATGATATATTTGGTCCGACTGAACTTTTAAAATTACCTAATTTATTTAAAATTTCCTTAAGTGATAACATTACCTCCAGTACATTTTCTGATGATTGGGATTTTAAAACTGTAAACAATATGTTGTCTGATTTAGAACAATCTGCCACATTTTCTAGCTATGTAATGTTAGAAGACACATCAGATTTTAACATCATGTATTGTCATCAACATTATGGTCATCATTTTTTCCACAAATGCAGTACCACTAGGAATGTTTTCACATATCATCAATGGGAACATTGCCCTACACCACCGAAAAGTAGTTTAAAAACCTTTGCAAAGACATTTTCATATTTTTCAGGGTTTAACACGTCTGACCCAACCTCATATTACAATTAGGTTGCACTGACATCCGCACAGAAAAATATGCTGACTAACATCAAACAGATTTCCTTCATAACCCAACTGTCTAAACAGGGTTTCGACTTATGGAAAGACACTATAGACTTAAAATCAGTCTGGGGTTCTAGAGCTTGGCAATTCCAGGGAACAGAAGCACTATTTAGAGCATGCCTTATTCCTCAGCAGATGATATTTATGAGTGATACTGTGCAACAGACTTCCTGTCTTGGAGTAGCCAAGAACAAGGATTTTAACAGACCCCGGATTCCAACACCATCACATACCGAGATAAATTTTACATCACAAGAAGGGGCTACAATGAATGACATTTTACAATACAATGGATCAGACCCCAATTGGAAGGGATGGTTGGTTTGGCCCACTGATACAAACAAATGTCAGGCAAGATTCAGGGATACCATCCAAAGGTTCAATATCCACAGGCCAGACCCACGCTATGTACAAAGAGAACATCCAGGGGTGGTGACAGCATAAAGTGTTGGGAAGTTATGCCTCAATTGGCTAAAAACATTAACAATACCTCAGGTGAAACAACACTTATTCTTACTTACAGAGGATGTGGACCTACAGGAGTTTTTACTAGGTCCTAGAAAGCCACGTCAAAAATGTTTCTATTACGCTGTCTATAATGAAATTAGGAAAATCTCCCAACAAGAATCAGCGGAGAGTGTACAAGAAATAGATAGGATCAATCTAGAAAGGGCGTTAGCCATAGTTGACAATGGTATGACTACGTTAACTTCCAGGATTTATTCACTGGGCAACATTGTATCTTCTGCTATTGATGTACTAAAGCAAGATTTGTCCATACTACAACACGGGCAATCGCAATTACATTCTATTATGTTATTGAGCTGGACGCTGCAATCATTGGTCACAAGTTATGTGCCTTGGCATTTTATCAACAGTACGACTGTTTTCTGCATACAATCTAACGGGAAAACAGATGAAAATGGCACAGAGGGGGGCAAAATATACAATACTGCATAGTGAAAATATGGACAGATTACCTTTTACTGTGACAGAATCATCATGCACAGAGTGGTTGATCCATGGCTATATAACATTACCGTCACAACTTTCCAGTTTCAGTACTGCCTAGAACAACAAAATGCAGGTATATATGAAGAAATGGGTAGGGAATTCATCAAGGAATCTTGGGAATTACCATACTGATTTTGATGCAGGATACTATGCTACACGGGGCCTGCAATGGTTCAGTTGCGAACATATCCTGTCACTTGAGGGGTACCCTGGAAGCCCTGATTACTCAAGTATTCAGGCTACTTTCAAATGAGAGTTACTTGATGCTGAATGATCAAAATTGTTGTGGGATGCTTTCGGGCATCGCATATCTCGTCACCGTGAGTTCCAGGGTTACTTGCTGTATGCAAGTATTGTTTCCACCAACACACACTCAGTCAGGGAGGCGCCGCTATGGCCTTCGTTGAATGTTTCCTTTATACGGTTTGATATTCTGAGCAGAATGAAAGCCATGCTTCTACAAAAAAAGTGACCTTAACCTCCACCCGGGAGACTTTTGATCTCCAGATCGCAAGGTCCTCGGCTGAGATACAGGCACTCATAGGTACGAACTGCCCCTTCAATTTCACAGAAATGGTAAATCGTATCTTTTACATGTCTGATACGACGGGTATAGTCCACCTATTTAAGACCATAGGTTCGGGACTGTTAAGCCCCTTTCAGATGGTCCTAGGAGTTATAAAAAAACTTTATACACTCTGTATTCGGAAGCATTTTTGGAGGACTTCTGCTGATCCTGTTTCTAAAGGCAGGTACGCAATGGACATCCTAGTCACCAAGGAGATGGAAACATTGCTCCTGGAGCGTAAATACCGTGATCGCATGGTACAACATCTGGGCACACCTCGCCTACGGGAATGAAGCGCCTCTTGGTTTCTGTCATTAGACCAGTCTGGATGTACTGCATCCTACCTGTTCTCCAAAGCCTGCTCTGTGGAGAAGAATGCATGTTGGATCTCTGTCTGACACTTCCATCAATTGCACAACCGGACGTTGATACTTTACTGGACCCGATAACGGCCCATGTTCTGCAGTGTCCCCAGCGTATTCTTATGTTGATGGCAGCATTCTTGGAGCCTCCACAGGAAGTCTCTGCTCCTGTTGGAATGGTTACCAGCTCCTCCACTGACACCTAGGTCTTGGATGGCGCACAAGCTACCCCAGCATTGGCTGCTGACAGCACGGAAGATCATCTGTGCTCAATTGATGTCATCTGCAAGGTGTTACAAGGGTCGTCATCTGCGAAGGCAGGCAACACCAATGTTGCATCTACCAGCTGGGACACAAACATTTGGCTCGTTGTGTTCTGGGAAAAATTCGGGCTTTTTTTTTTTTTTTTTTACAACAAACTAAAATTGGAACTCCAAAACAATTGACACTTTTTATGACCTGCATGGCTTTCCAATGCTTGTAGTGGTTTGATCTATATATAAGGACATATTAGAGCTATCGCTAGAGTAACAATTTTTCCCTTTAACATATTGTTTTACTGTAGTTGTTTGCGTATCAGTGCCTAGACAGCCTAATAGTAAGTTGGAATTTAATTATGTCGTCCAGTCGGATGAGGAGTGGGTGTTCTATTCCATATAGGTACCCCAATATAGGCTTAGGTAATATCGTAACCTTTCACCTATACTCTCCCCTACATTACACACATAACGGTTCTTGGGGACTGACCTTTTACCTAGATACAACACTGCACACAGAACGCGGGATTTTCATTATGCATGATGATTCTTGGAAACTCAGCAGGACTACCATCTCTTGTATAATAACTATGTATAAAGTTCATTCCCAACGTCATCCTAAGTCCGACAAGTGGCACAGCAAGGTAGAACCCCAGGGGAGACCTTTGGGTGTATGAACATCACATCTTGCTGAGACAAACAGTGGAGATCATGATTTCCCTGCCGAAACACTGACGTAAGACGCTGAGGTTCCTGCATGCAGACACTCCAGCTCACAGTGGTCTAACATCCCTTGCGGGGTGTCCAACTCGTGACCAAGACGGGGCCCCACAGTCCTTCACTTCAGGTAAGGGGGTTGAATTTATCCTAGAGGGATTCTTGGCTTAACACCTACACACATGCTAGGTACATTTAGGTACATCATGTTAGGGTAGCATCGTAGGAGTATGCATTTTATTGTCATGTATTTTATATACTTGCCTGTATTCATGGTTATAGCAAAATGGATGGTGGAAATTTACCATCCTTTTACTTTCCTAGTGCCTCTAATCATTTATATCTATACTGTTGAATGGTTGTTTCAGCACACCTATTTTACACTAGAATAACGACTGTTCAATAAATGCTTACTGAAAAACGTCCATACTGTTTATTCTGTGTATCTCTCCGAGACTAAGTGAGCATGAGTAACTGAGCGAAAAGTAGTACACTGTTTTCCCGGTCCTGAGGGATCAGGGTTGTCATGTTCCATTGTTGCGAAGAACTATTCTCTCCTTGGTAAGAGGAGTTTCTAGTGGCTCTGTGAGCTAGCTGGTATACAGGCCAACATACCTGGTGGGGTTGTCTAGAATCAGTCTAGACACGAAGCCCGCAGTGTATGTTGTCCAAACACGCAGATCCTGTATAGGCTCATATTTTCTCTACATGCTCTAGTATAGAACCGATCAGACGAGAAATATCTGGCTTTCTGCGACACGTATTGATAGAGGACGTCCCTTTGTCTCCTCAGCTTATGTTACTTGGCGTAACAGAACAAGATGGGAAAACTGGAGAAGAGCTTATTTTTATAGCAATGTCCGTCCTCAGACTCTGCATAGCCTCAGCCTGGCTTGATCCTTCACCCCGACCTTCCAGTAGTGGAAAGGTCGATTTTTGCACATATATAATTTAGAAAGAGCACTTTATGAACAGAGAGGTAGAAAGAGAATAATGAAAGGGAAAAGGATGTGGGGACCATTAACTGCTTGGGCCACTCTACTCACCCACTGAAAGATTGTTGAGGCTTCGTTCAATCATGATTTTGTATTCATGACGAATTCTTGATATATCCTCCGCCTTATGCTGTGTTTTATGCCCATCAGTATGCTGCTGCTGTTTTTCTAGATGTATCGGTTTTATGATTAACACAATCCAAATGAATTAATTTCTCTGTTTATAGTCAGTATACCTTTATATTTTTAAATCTTTGCACTAATGTTTTCATCGGTCAATGAACTACACTTGTTTTTATAACAATGATTAATTTATATCAGGGGTCTCCAACCGGTCGATCGCGAGCTACCAGTAGCTCGCGGAGACCCCTTGAGTAGCTCGTGATGCTTGCGGCTGAATTTAGTAGCCCTTTAGTGTTATTTGGGCTTTTTAGACTGCTTGCAAGCTCTGTTGCCCGCCCTCACCCAAACCAGCTGCTCAGATTGGCTTTAAGCTTAGCTGGGGCGAGGCAGGCCGGGCCGAAGAGGATGACGTGTCTCTCCTTTCTAAACAGATCAGCGCCTTCTTGTACCTTGTGACCAGGCGTCTATGCGCCCCCTGCCTTTTCCTCATGGGCGACGCGCTCATTGTGAGAGTCACGAGTGCCGAGGGTGCTAGTGCGGAGCTGCATTAGGCGAGGCAGGGCAGAGCAGCTGTTTGCCGGTCGCGCAAGCCGTAATGAACTGCTGGGACCCGCGCCATCTGCCCTTTTCAGCACTACAGCCTGCAACCTTACCTTCACCAGAGCAGCAGGTAAGCCGGCGTGGGAGCACACCCAGAACAATTCTGAAGTCTTTAATTATAATTACAGTCAACTGCACGCAAAAAAGCACAACACGTTCGAATTTGCAGCTGCTGCCATTTTTTCACAAAAAGCGGTTAATCTGTGATTGCCCCATTCTCCACGCTTTCCACTTCTCATACTGCCACTTCCTCCGGCTTCCCCTCCCCTCTATCTCCCTGGGGACAGTAGTTATTTATCCCACTATTCCAGTTATCGTTATCTCGTGAGCCTGGCTGTAAACTTGCAACAGGATGAAAGAAAAAAAAACCTGTGGTGCACCTTTAACAGCTAAAGGCGAATTTATGTCACTATATGTTTGTTTTTCTGTGCCACTTGTCAACTGTAAGTACATATTATTCTCGCACTTCACTTCATTGCCACTGGGCGATGGTACTTCCCATAATGTATATTGAAGTGATACGTGTTTATTCTGCGAGCATGCTGGTGCCAAGTAGTCAGAAGCACTGGCTAATGACGTGCACATTACCGATTTCCACTTGGTATGTTATAGCAGATTGCACCTAATGGTGGTTTTTGTGATGAGATGGCTATCTGCCACTTTGTGTGATTTAGTCAACGGCCTAATGAAATGAAGCATGCGCTATTATCCGATTGGGTGTGACTTTGTGGCTGGGTGCCGTAACGAAGTACTTCCTTCGGTATCTCTCATGCTGGGTGTTAAGTCCGTTGTGCACCCACATCTAATTGTAACCTTTCGGTAGGTTTAATTTTCTTTTTATTTCACCATGTTTATATACTAGTATTGTGCTCATAAAGAAAGTACGGTATTTTGCCTGAAGTACAACATGCATTTAGTAAACGTATGTAGTATATTTTCTCTTATGATGATGTGGGGCTTATTAAGTCACCCTTACTCCAATCATGGTTATATCTTTTGACAAAGACGGCATTGGTAGAAATGCGTCAAGCTAATAAACTTTACTCGGCTTGAACCTGTAAAGGCCTGATTTAGAATGCATATTGTAGAAGTGATTGCTTTCAAACTGACATGTTAGGCCAGGAGAAATTAATGGTGTTGCTAGGTTCGATAAAACGGCTAATAATATATACCGACTTGGAGTAAAATTTAGTGCTGGGTTACAATTAACACCCCAAAAAATGTAAGTGAATTACAAGTTATCGGTGAGGGAGCGTGTGTGGGTAGGGGTGACACCTCACAGTCAGCTTTGGCAACTCAGAAGTACAAACTCTATTTAGGGACGGATCGACTAACACAGTTTGCCTGCCCTTTCCTCTCAGATGCGGGGTGAATTCAGATTAGTGCAGAGCAGAGAGGTCCATCAAGTCAAGTGTTTGAATTGAGAGCTCATAAAGGAGCGCGGCTCGGGAGTGACATGGACCACACACTGACAGGGAGGTGGTGGCTGGACCAGCTCGGCTCTCTTTGCAACAAATGGGCTACCTACCGATTGGGAACATCAGAGGACGAGAATTGTCAGGAAGGGCTTGTCTTTTAGTTACTGGTTTGAAGGATGGTATGGCCAACTCGGCGTGACATCTTTTGAGAACAGTAAAGTATCGATGAGTTGGGTGCAAACATAAATGGTAAAATCGAGTACTGAAACATGCTGGTAACAAAAACAGAAAGGAAACGAAGTGAAAAGCTAAGAAACAGGCATTCACATTTAAGTTTTTACATTTAAATGTGGCAGGTTCATTGACAGAATGTGCCTCAAGCAAATGTGCAGCTAGTCTTAATTACAATTCCTATTTTCTGTGCAGATGAGATAGTAAAGTTAATATTTAAAATGGAAATGTGTCTCTGCCATCTTCAGACAGCATCCATGTAACAAACAAGGCCTGCCAATTACAGCGCAGAGGGGGTGTTGCTATGTGTGAGTACTTGACCAGGCCACTAAGGCTTGCTAAGCTAAGCCATCAGGACAGCCTCGGGCAGTCAGTGCACTCTTTGGTGGGAGGGGTGAGTAGGGGGGGTCGAATTCTCAGGTGGGGCTCCCCAGTTTGGGAAGATTTTGTTCCTTTTGTCCACACAGCCCATTGGGAAAGAATTCCATAACAATAGTATCACTGCCCTGAAGACTAGTTCACACAACCAGGTGTCATTATTAGCTCCATGCCTTGCTGAGATCAACAGTTGTAACCCACAAATGTCCGTCTTATATTCTGCTGGGTGTTTGACTTACAGTGAACAAACCAAAGTGCAGCACAGAAATATCCACAAAATCCTTTGTTTTATTCAAACGTGTTTTTATGCAGTTGCCCAGCAGGAGTGGATGTAGTAGTAGTAGTCTATATGGTGATTCTTTTTAAGACAAGCTATGTCCAGTCCAGTCCTGGGGAGAGTGGACAGTTTATGCTGGCTGTGCATGTGTGGGAGGAGACTGATGCTTGTATGTACATTGTGGCCTGGAAACACAACACTAAAGAGTGAATAGCGAGATCCTGCATGCATATCGTCATGAGTCCTGTGACAGTTCTCATGATGCTGTTTAGCGCTATTGTACCTTATTCTGGGGATCATATTTAGCAAACTTTCACATAGGGCAGCAAGCCACCTTGCTGCGCTAAGGTAAAGGGCAGGAATGCGCTGTATTTAACATTATATGACGCATTCCTTTCCCTGCACTGGCACACAAACTGCTGCCTAGTGCCAACACAGGCACCGCGTGCTGTGGTGCAAGGGTGCCTGCGTTGCAGATGGAATTGTTTTTGCGCAGGAAGGGGCACCTTCTTGCACAAAAACAATCCTCTGAGAGGGAATTCTTAAGTATTATGTTCAAACGACAGTATGGGCTCTGAAGAAATTAGGCTTAATGTCAATGAAACTGGGTGTGGGAGGTCTCTCAGAAAAATGCGCGAGTTGCTTGGGGTTTAGTAGCTCACGACGATTTTCACTGGACAGAGGTAGCTCTCACTACACAAAAGGTTGGAGACCCCTGATTTATATGAATGATGGCTTTTGGAATGTACTTTGACTCTTTGCTGCATTTGCACTTTCTCTGAAAAAAATATTAAAACAAATAAAAAAAAAAATAAAGTCTGAGCTTGCTTGAGGGAGTCAAGGGCCGTGATCCGCTGAGATTCCTGGAGAACTGGTTTAGGTATTTTGTTTCCACATTCAACTTTATCCAATTCTTCTCGCTGGAAAGGGCCCAAGGATGCTGATAAGCCACCCTCTTCCAGGGGTGCCGCCGCGCCCAATGCTGACCAAGCTCCTCCAATTTAAATATAGAGATGCCATCCTGAAAGCTGCTAGGCTGACTGGACCTCTGAAACTCGAAGATAAGACCACCGTCAACAAACTTCCTTCTTAGAGGTGAAGAAGCAGCTTCGACAGCTGGGCGTCCAATACTTTCTGCTGTTCCCGGCTTGCTTCAAAATCCTCATAGACGGTAAATCCCTCTTCTTCACCAACCCCAGGGATGCCTGGGATTGGGCCAACAAAGACCACAATGAGATACCTGCTGGGGCTGTGGGGGCTCCCCTCGCCTCTCTCACTGAAGACTGCAAAGACAACAGTTGATGGACAGAATGCAGAACAATGTCATACATTCACCCCAGTACAGAGATCTGGGCCTAAATCCACAGTTTTGTTTGCCTACCATGCCATTACAGTTTGAACCCAGCCATATGCATATCAGTCTTGACCCTGTGCCTCATGGAAACAGTCCAGCCCGAACTACCAAGCCAGGTCCTCCCTGGACTGGAAACAAGCATCCTGGAACCAGTTTCGGGGTTTCACCCCTCTTCAGACAGGATAGCTTGATTCCAGTGGCAGGGATAGCACGGGACCCACATCTGGGCATACCCGTCCCACTCGGGGTGAAAAATGCAAAAACAACAGTTGATGGACAGAATGCAGAACAATGTCATACATTCACCCCAGTACAGAGATCTGGGCCTAAATGCACCGTTTTGTTGCTCACTAAGCCATTCCAGTTTGAACCCAGTTTTCAGTCCAGGGAGCACCTGGCTTGGCAGTTCGGACTGGACTGTTCCCATGAGGCACAGGCTCAAGACTGATTTGCATATGGCTGGGTTCAAACTGGGGTGGCATGGTGAGCAAAAGAATGATGGATTTAACACAGATCTCTTGACTGGGAGTGAATGTTTTGATTTGTTCTGCATTACGTCCATCAATTGTGTGTCTTTTGCTCTTTCACTGAAGAGGCAGAAATTATGTAATCGGCCTCAGCTGGGCCCTTCCCCCACGTCCCCACTGCCCAAGTCCGCTGCTCTGAAACAAATTATCGAAGACCGCATTCAGGCTCTACAGGAAGCAGCATCTCTGTGGGGTGGCACTGAAGTCTCGGATGGAGAAAGGGGCTTGTACATCTTCACCTCAGATGACTTGCCCACAAAAGATGGCTTCAACTGGGGGTCTAAATCTCCGCCGCTGGCGACTCTGCAGACTCCAGATGCAATAAAATAGCTTTCGCCACTAGTGGGTGAACACAGGACACAGTTGTACTTGATTGCACACCTCAGCTATCGTCCAGCATCACATAGACAGACCGTCAACAGAATGTGAAACCATAGACTTTCTGTGCAAATGGATGGGGGTGTTACCCCTTCCCCCACCACTACACAGCCGAGCTCAGTTCAGATCAGATGTTGACATCCAGGGTGATTCCATACTCTCACATCGTTCCCAGTTGCTTTGCACCACCCCACTTTTCTCTAAGGTTCGATGCTCTAGTCCGTTTGGGAGTGGCGCCATTTGCGGTTGGTTTCATGAATTGTTGTTTCTGCTTGTCAGCATGTTCCTGCAATTCTCCACCCAACGATTTGGCCTGGTAGGCAGGCATTGCTCAGTTTACAGAGGACGAGCGGCAGTGAAGTGACGACTGAGGGGAGGGCTCATCAGGTTCTGCCTAACACTCAGACCAGACATGCATGACTGCCCATACTATGGCCCCATCCACTTACTCTGAATGTGCTTGCATGCATATAGCGAGAAAGTGCTATTCTGTCTACTCCTATATCAGTCGTCAGAATGCAAACATCATTTTTCTTCTGGAAACTTGCACCATTGCTGTGGAGGGAGTTGGTTTATGCCACCACCTACTCTGTCTATGCCCGTTGGGTGATGGTCTGGATTCGGCAGGTGTCCCCTTCCAGATGCTTGACACCATCATAGACAAAGAGGAGAGTACGTGCTTGTCGAAGGTCGGCTCAACAGCTTGCACATTCTCCTAGGAGGGATCAATGTCCCAAACACTGACCCTTCTGGGTCGCTCACTTGGGAATATCAGCACACAGAACTCAAACACTGTGGGTGCCGGGCGGAGACTACAACTACGTGCTAGACACGCAACTCGATCATTCCCACCCTCTGCTTCCTCACACATACACAGTCAGAGCGCTTTGCGGGTGAGTCCGTTAGTGGGCGTTCGCAGATATTTGGAGAGCCAGACTTCCAAACTCCAGCATCTATTCATTTTACTCTGCGCTGCACGACCTGTTCGTGCTCCTTGAGCGTATTCTCTGCTCCCTCACCATCTTAGACATAGTCCAACATGCCTGCTACCTCAGGCGCATCATCTCCGACCACGGAGCACACATAGTGGGCTTGACATGGAACATCCCAGCCCTCCCAATGCCCATGTTGCGTCTCCCGCGGGAATATCAGGAGGATCTGGTATTTTGCGATTCCCAAGAGTAGCACTTTCGGTACTCAACTGGGTATCTACTAGGACACTCGAGTGGGACGCCTTTAAAGTAGTCACAAGAGGAGTCTTCGTGCAGGAGGTAGCGGGGTCCATAGGATGCTTGACAAGGAGGTAGGGGAGGCTGAACGACTCCTGCCCACATTGGTGAGGGCCGTGATACGCCTCTAAAAACCCTGCATTGGCTGAGGCCAAAACTCCCCATGCCACCCTCCTGGAGCAACTGCATTGCTTCAACTTCACTACCTACTTGGCTAGGATGCATCGGGAGGGAGACAAATGTGGTCTCCTCCTTCCTTGGTTGGCCCGGAAAGATACCCGCTCGGGCCCCATCCTAGCAATAACCATATCTACTGGTGACAGCCTTCACACACAGGGTGACATATTTAAAGCATTCTTTGAGTACTACTGCCCTATATACAAGGCATCTCCCCTCCTGCTGCCGATGGAGCTTTCTTGACAGGACTTATTCTCCCCCAAATTCCTGATGCTGACAGGGAAAGCCTTGATACTTTCATTACGGTTTCTGACATCAAGCAGGCCATTCGAGACCTAGCCAGTAATAAAACCCCGGGTCTAAATGGGCTACTGATAGAATACTATAGCACAGTGATTCCCAAACTGGGATCCGGGGACCCCTGGGGGTCCCTGAAGCCTCCTCAGGGGGTCCGCGACTACTTTGAAAATCAAATAATATTAACAGATTAATAAAGTGTAGATATATAAAGATGCTAAAAGTACAATTGAACATTTTAAAACATACTGTAAATGTGAAGGAATTTGAAATGGGAGGCTAAAAATTAAATTAGTATCCTCAGATTAATTTGTGGGAGCAGTGCAAGTGTATCAAACTGAGTATAGTATGGAGGTGAGTGGCCTCAATTGAATTTAGTGAGAAACTAACAATTCTATTAAAATTACATTTTGATGTCTTTTTTATTTATATGTTTTCTAATGAAATAAAATGTGTAAATTGTGTATTTGTTTGACCAATGCTTTTATTCTGTATCTGTGTGCATTGTTTAGTGGTTCAAATCATCAACATTGCTTAGGCCGGGGTCCCCGACTTCCGGTAATAACTCATAGGAGGTTCCCAGATTCGAATAATGGATTCCAGTAATAATTAAGTGGGGGTCCCCAGAAGTCAAATGTTAGGGAACCATTGCTATAGCACCTTCGCTATGAGCCTCACACCTCGTTTGACAGATATGTTTAATGAGTCCTTGAAGATTGGGGAACTTCCCCGTCCGTTTGAGAATCCCTCTTGGTGTCCCCTTCCAAAGCCTGACAGGGACCTTATTAGCCTATCCTTAAATAGGCAGATTGGCATCCTTGGTGCAGACTGTAAGATTTTGAGAAAGATACTGGCTGACAGATATGCTCAGATCTTAACCGAGCTCATCCACCTGGATGCAAATAGTTTTGTTCCAGGCCACAGCATGTCCCAAAACATCCGGCGTCTCTTTCATATACAAGACCAGGCTCCACGGGGCTTCCCACATGCAGCCTGCCTGATATTGGATCTTGAGAAAGCATTCAATACCCTTACATGGGACTAACTCTTATAGGTGTTGGTCTGGCTGGGAGTAGGCAACCGCCTCCTAGTGTACACAAAATTACTGTACATAAATCCCACCTTCAGGATCTGTCTGGGTGGGCTTATTTCACTGCCCTTGAATGTGGGCAGGGGTACCAGCTCTTTGCAATAGCTATAGAGCCCCTTGTCATTTGGCTTCGCCTGGAGGGCGGAAAATGGGGGGAGTCCCCTTAGATGATATGACCCATGCAGTGTCCCTCTATATGGACAACTTACTCCTATACCTCTGTGATGCTTGTTCAGATCTCTCCCCTATACACACTTCACTCCACATGTTTGTGCAATCAGCAAGCCTTCGAGTCAATTGGGCCAAATTGTGTGTATGCCCGCTCAGACCCTGTGCAACCCCACTTGAAATGTGATTCAGGGGAACCCTACTAAACTGGCAGGGAGTCACGGTCCGTTACCTTTGAGTTCACCTTTACCATTCACCAGCTGACCTGCATGATGGCAACCTGGGAAAAGCCCTTTGTGCCCTAAAATCGCAGGTGCAGTTTTGGAAAATCTACCCTTAGCTACTACTGAGAAATAGCACTTTCTAAGATGATAATATTGCCGCAGCTCCTCTATTATTTTGCAAACATTCCTCTCACCTCCACCAGGGGTTTCTTCCACGACTTAGATATCCTGCTGGGAGAGCTTATCTGGGGAGACAAACATCACTGAATTGCGCTGAAAAAGATGCATCTGCCTGTTGGCAAGTGTGGACTTGGAGCCCTGTCTTTCGAAGCCTACTACTTAACTGCACAATTGAAATGGGTTTCGCGATGGCTGGTGGGGTGCTACATGGGAGAGATGTGGAACAGGACCGGTCCTCTTGCACCAGCCATGCTATGGAGCTTCCTACACCCCAGAATTATAACCCAGTCCACATGGCCTCTACCTGTATCGGCTGCTCGCAAATGCATGGCTAGGGTTTTTCATCTCACACGCCACGTCCCACCGTGCGTCCCTGCAAGACCTCCAACAATCCTAATCCACCATGGACCTATGTAGATGGCAGGAGCGAACCCTGATCACAGTCAGCGACCTCTCTGCAGACGGACACCTACTTACCCTCGACCAACTTATCTCTGATCACGCCATGCCACCAGGGCAGTTTCTTAGCTACAGACAGCTACGTAACACATGCCAAGTTCGCTGGTCCACTAACGATGAGGAACCCCAGGCCAACACTATCATACAGATACTACTGCATATGGGGCCATGGCGGCACCTGATAACATGGATCTATAAGGTGATGCGGAAACACACCAGCTTTTCACTGACCGCTCTGCGGAGCAAATGGAAGTTCGACATAGGGAGGCACCACATGACACCAAATGTGAGCAACCCTTGGACTTCCCCAGCAAGTATCTCAAAATGCTTGGTTTAAAAGCATACAGTTCTCTAATATACACTGTGACTACCTGACTCCAGAACAGCACAACTGCTATTTGCCCACAGCGCTCATGCACTGCTCCTGCTGCCGCTCAGCTACAGCCAACTTACAGCATATGCTGTGGTCCTGCCCGGCCCTTTACTCCTACTGGCATTCAGTACATGCAGTGGTCGAAGTGGGGGGGGGGGGGGGGAAGTAGGGGAACTGTGGGCGGAGAATCAGGGGGCAGGAATATTCCGAGGATTGGGTCAGTGGGCGGAGTCAGAGGTGTGGCCAGAAAGAGCAAAACATCCCAATTTTTAGTATGTTTGGCATATCACTAACGAGTTACAGCTTATAATGTTATTTAATGCAACCAATAGATACACGTTTATTTGAGGTTTAATATATGAGTTATTGACATTAAAATACATTTACAATGTGGGATACGTCTTCAATCACAGAATGTCCCAAATATGCATATAAGTGGAATCATAAGCCATTTGTGTCCGAGCCATGCAGTTTCTTTCATCAGCACTTCTCCTCCCTTTTTCTAACCATTTCTGAAAATAACATTTGGCTTTAGATTCGATGACAGGAAGCCCCACGTTTTGGGGAGCACTGTTGATGACATCATTCTGTGCCCCACGGTCAATGCAAAATTGTATTCATGTGTTTTTACATGCTTCACGCAACATGTCATGAAGCCAGCATTAGATGCCTCTTAGTTTCCTGTTATTGTATCTAGACATAGCACTCTAAAACAACCCAGACCTGTTGGTTTTGCAGATGCTTTTAGGAGTATCAGATGAATGAGATACAACTACTTTATGAGTAGTTTGTGTAATTACCACTCAAGTTAGATAGCAATCAGAATTGCAAATGCATCAATAATGAAATTATGAGACTCAAACATTGGTAGAGTCAAAAATAGGTAGAGGTCCTCAGATTATCTCAATCAGTTATTTTCTCCCCTGCAGGCTACTATCCTCTGCAATCACTATTAGGCGCCTTCCTCCTTTGTCTCTCCATGAGCACTGTAGGTGTCTAGGAATACCACCCACCAGAGACTGCATGAGAGAAGTTCAAACATGAATGGCAAAATATCCTAGTTTGCAAATGTTTTCCACATAATTTTAACTCTGCCGTGTTTGCCACATAAAGCACCATCTGCTTCATAAGTTGATGGATTTACCTAAAAATGTGTTTGTATCTCAAATGGATCAAAACAACGTGACTTGTGTTGCTGTGAAGTGGAGGGCCCTTTACAAAGGTTGACTGCTCACGTTCTCAGGGCTGCTATTAATGAGGCGAAAGCTTTGCAGAGACTGTTAGTATGTGTAAAAATTTCAAAATAACAAAGTATCACAAAATGTACCACATTAAGCTGCAGACTTTCTTTGCTGCATCATTTAGTCAACACTGCAACATAATTTTGCCCTCCATTACTGCGTAATTGCAGCGGCCCAAAAGCTGGCAGCACATGTTAAAAGTGCTTGCTGCTTGAAGCAAAGAGACACCATGAAGTTTGAGAACTTAGGGACATATTTATAGGAATGGTGGTGCAACGCATCAAGTTACTTTGCTGTGCTGCCCTGCGTCACAGGGAAAGAGCAGAAATGCACCATCTTTATCCAATACGGTGCATTCCTGCCCTTTCCAAGTGTGCTGGTGCCGTTTCGTCAGCCTAGCACCAACGCAGGCACCCTTGTGCAAGGGTGCCTCTGTTGCATGCAGCATTGTTTTTGTGCAGGAAGGGGCACATATAGAAAGAGGAAAACAGGGAGAAATAAAGATTTTTCTCCTTGTTGTGCCTCCCTTGGGGAGGCGTAAGATTTTGAATCAGTCCCAAGTTTTAAAGTCCTTGTAAATCTGGGAATGCATAAAAAAAACGTGAGAGTTGAGTGGGAACACCCACTGCAACGCCTCCCTTGTGCAGAGTAAGGCAAAGGAGCAATTTGCGCTGTGTTGCATACTCCATATTTATGAAACCATTCAAAGCCATGCAAAGTGGTTTTGCGGGGCTTCATAAATATGACTTGCAGATTTGTGACGTGCATTTACCACGTTCCGTGGTAAAAGCATGACGCAAGACCCTTATAAACATGCCCCTTAGTCTGGTGTGCATGCAAATCCTGCATTGCCAATCCCTGGTGAGTTGCATTAGTACTGCTGGAACAAGGTCAATGGAGGCACCAATGTGTGAGGCGGACTGGCCTCAAGGGTCCTGTGACCTCAGTGACAAAGTCACTGCTGTTCTAGGGTGTGCTGCTTTGTAGGCCTACCCGCAAGACTGTAGGTGAGCTTCAGTATGGATTGTGGTGGACAGGCCTTCAAGGTTAACCCACACTGGCCACCGGTAGGGTCCACTTGCTGGTGCTAAGAGACCAGGGTTTCTATGGTCTAGTATGACCTTCTAAGGTCTAGTAGGGGAATGTGCTCCCTCAGGATAGTGGACTGGTCATGAAGCCTGATTCCCCAGTTCCAGATTTGGTAGCTCTGGCCGTAGTGCCACATTCTATCCTCCCTGAGCACCCTTCTGTCCCACTGAGAGACACTTGCACTGCCTTCAGCTACAACCCAATTCTGCCCCATTATAAACAACTCGCTGTGACTCAATTCAAATTATTCACTGCCTGAAAAAAAGTAACAACATCCTGGAAAAAGCAAACACTCATAGGCACAGGAAGATTATGTAAAGCGTGCGAAATATAAGCAGGAACGAAATGGCTACTTTAGTTTTTACACTCCTTGTTTAGAAATCAATGAGTGTTTTTTGCCTCAAATGTTGAGGACATGAAAACTGTGCTCTTAGTGTACACAGGTGTGCCTTTGGTGTACTCGTGGACTGCAAGGAAGGGCATAAGCAGGGCTCAGAAGATTAAGGGATTCTTGAGGAAAATCTGATCTGACTCACAGAAACCCACAGGGCTCCTCCACATTCATGTCAGCCAGGTAGCTGCTCAAACATCGACATTATGTATTCAAGTGTCCTGCTAACGATACATTTTGAAGTGTCTGGCTTGCCAACTCTCCTACCCACAAAAAACGTGAGAGAGCTCTTGAGGGTAAAAGGCAAAATTATATTTTCATACGGGAAGTGAAGGTTACATCCAACTTTATTTTTTGTGGTGACACAGTCGTACATTAGTTAGGCTGTAATGCGTTGCTAAAACAAAATCACAAACCTAAGAGGTCCCAAAGCCAAGACCTATTGGCTTTGCCAATGCTTGTTTAGATATCTGATTTGCTAAACGGGGCACTTTTAATTTGGTGCCAGACAGGGCCAAACTGGGAACCCAAAGCAGCCCTGGCAAATTTTTGTCCATCCCCTGCACAGTGTGATGCATGCGAACACAGCAAGCAAGCCTGATGACTGCAAAAGGGACACGGGGAGAGGGTGCTCTCCCCTAGAAAATTTTGGAAAAAATTACATAACTGGTGCATTCTACAACACATTGTATTATGTATTCCATTGTATTAGCTTTTAGCGAACAGTAAATGATGACCTTACGGTGCACCAGGATATGACAATCTTGTTGGGGCCCTTCAAGGATTCCCTCACTATCACCCTCCAACAGCGCCCCTCATCTCTCCATTGCCCCTCGCTCACATGTATTTAAATTGTTTTATAGTGCCTCTCATACCAGTGAGGGACTTGGAGCACTTTACATCATGCACACATACAGAGACAATGAATCATACATGTGTAAATCAATGTTTAGAAAATGTTTACAAGACAAAAGGGGATACAAGGTGTTAGGATTCTAATGCCATCGATTCTGGTTGGCATTTTTTTAAGATCTGGAGAAGCACAATCCGAGGGTTCAAAATGTAACACAGTGGTTGGATTTTCTAATAAGAATGTATTTCTTCCCAAACAAACCAATTTTAGCAGTATTAGGATAATGAATGACTGGGGAAAAAACATAACTTCCAAACCCTCACCATGCAGTTTGCATGCAGCTCTCTGTGACAAAAGCAGTAACCCACTGAGCTTTGCCCATTAAATACAGTTCTGTGATTTGTATGGTACAGGTTCTTTGCAGCAGGCATTTTAACCCTCTGCGCTACAATGGATGAGTCAAAACTGGCAATAGACAATACTCCAATCTCTCTCCAACAGGAAGAGCAACTACCAGAGATATAAATCTTGACTCTTTTATTGTTGCCTGAAATCTGCTTGGCTTACAAGGAATCCTGCAATGATTTTTGCATTTTTGAGAGTGAGATGTGGGTCATTGTGCTGGACAGCCCTGCGGGTTTTGTTACTGGGGGTCGGTTTTGCAGCCTCCAGTAACAAAACCAGCCTCCCTTCCGATGCCCAGTACACCAGCCCGGCCTTGGAGCCTGGGCTTGTTTTCACAGTCAGACCCTGGATGGGGTTCACAAGGGGCTCTGGTGCTCGGTGTCACAGAATAGGACACCTTGGGCTGCTTTTATGTTATATCCTTAGAAAAGGGTAAACAGTATTTTAAAAAGACCACATCCCTGAACATAGACAGAGAAGCAGTACACATTTTATAAAATATAATACGGAAAACAGCAGATGAGACATTAAACATTTTCCAAATTTATTTTTAAAAAGCGCCAAGGTTTGAGCACAGTCTGCCACGAATTCCATATGAAGTCCTCTTCCTTTCCTTGTGGTATTGTCAGTCTGGGTGTGCTGGAAAATAAAGGGCAGATGAGGTCAAGGGCGGGGCACCAATGTGTCCTGATGTGACCATTGTATTGGTCACAGTGGGGGCAGGCAGGTGGCCTCCTCACTAAATCAGGCGTAAATCACAGCACAGCAGGGCCCATCAGAGGTAGCCGTTTTCTCGTGCTGATTGATTGCTCCTCCAGTGCACCACGGCTCCTACAGTGTTGCTGGGCAGGCCCCTGTCCACAGATACAGAGGGGAAGGGGGAGGAGGTCCTGGCAGCTGCAGAGGCCTTCCTCGCTATACAGCACACCGGCCTGGATGATCCTGTAGTATTTTTTTTTTTAACTCAGAGCATTCCTGTCGTCCTGGGACGCATTTTTGAAATTAAGAAGTAGGGGAACGGACTTTGTTAAATTAAATAAGTAGGGGCACGCCGTGCCCATACGATCCTGCCCACTTCGACCACTGAGTACATGACGTATTACGTGAGGTCACGGAACTCTCCAACGTTAAACATAGAAGGCCTGTGCCCTAGGCATCTGTAAGCGTACGAAGTGTCACACGGGTGAAAACACAGGTTGCTGGCATGGCTCTTCCGCTGGTTAACCCCTTACTCTCCCAGGTTGCCCCTTGCATTGGTTGGACGATGGAGTCGCCCGGGTAGCTGGCTGGGTCTGCAGGATTGGTCAGATATGGGGCTTGATGTTTTGGGAGATTTGTTCGTGGGGGTGAGCTGTGCCCTTTCTCAGATCTCCAAGATACTTATGACGTTCCAGTGGGTCACTTTTTAGGTTTCGCCTGAGACAGCGCTTTAGCGCTGCTCTCGCGAGAGCTTTTTGTAAATGGGGGATCTGGAAGTGCAAACGAGTGCTTTCAGGCCTCCAAATACAGAGCATGTGCGCCGGGCGCGCGCACCATTTGGCAGCCTGCACACCATTTGCTTTCACTTTCGCGGCCGCAGGGCCGCTTTGGTGTTTGATCGTGATCACTTTCACTTTCGCGGCCGCACGGCCGCTTGTTCTAAGAGAGGCTCGGTAAGGGGGATCGGCACCTGATCACCGCGTTTATCTTTACTACCCCCAGCCACTTCCATATTGAGGCACACATCACTTACAGTCAACTCATTGTTCGCAGTACAGTCTAGTACCTGTTCCCCCCGCAGATTCTGCTCACTCAGCCCATACATGTTCTCTTTGTTCGGCTCCACTTGTCTGTCAGCCGGCCCGGCGTAAGGCGGCAACAATTTATCCTCCCCGGGGAAAGTTTTGCCGATCTCCATCTGTTCGCCTGATCCGGCTCTTGCCGAGTCCGCCGGTGTCACTGCCGAAAAAGATTCCATCAGGGTAGGCTGCCGGAGGTTTCTTTGCCGAGCCTTGCTGCCCCCTTCATTACCAGCCTTCTGATTCACAACGTTGCTGCAGTTGCCGCCATTACCGCCGGTGCCGCCGCTTTCTCCCGCTTTCTTCAATAGCGCTCAATGGGACTGCACTGGGCCTCGCACAGCCGTGGCCAGAGATGCTGGGGTGGCAGGATCCTTCTGCACATCCTTCGCATCTTTCTGGTGTTTATTCACTCTTGGCGCCATCCTGCTAACGCCGATCACACACCGATAGAGGAGGTGGACTGCACAGCTAATTTCCAGAGTCGCTAACCTCACGGATGCTGTCAGATCCCGGCTCCGGCACCGCCGTGAATTGCGGTCACTCACCCCGCTTGTTCATCATCTTGACTCAGAAATCAATTTACTTAAATAAATAGCCTCACACCCGCCCCACGTTTGTGCTCTGTCTTCAGATGTGTGGCGGGGGGCACTGGGGTGCACAAGTTAACTGTGAACAGTCCTAAAGAGGTTTGGCGGGGACTGTAGCATCTCGCAAACGATGAAACATGCTTTTGAACTGCCCGAATGCTTTCACTTTAACCCACTAATCCTCTTCCAGCCCCAATGCCCTCACTCTTCAAGTGAACACATGTGCGGTACTTATTTAAGGTTTTTGTAGAGCGCGTAGTAACCCTTGAGCATCCCAGCGCTTGAACCTGACTTCGGGGGGGAACAGCAGCAGGAGGGAAGAGGAATCAGGGAAAGAGAAGAGTTTTCAGTGCCTTCCTGAACTGAAGGAGATTTGGTTCGGTTCTCAGACTCCGAGGGAGGCTGTTCCAATGTTTGGCATTGTGGACCGAGAAGCGGCGTCCTCCAGACCGAGCTTTTTTTACTCTGGGAACCGTGATGAAATTCTCTCCGTTTGATCGAAGAGCTCTTGTCGCTTTGTAGGGGATGATAAAATTATTGAGGATGGGTGGGCCTTTGTTATGGAGAAGTTTGTGGGCCAGACAGAGGGCTTTGAAAGCAACCCTCTCTCTGACTGGGAGCCAGTGAAGGAGCTTCAAAGCTGGCTTTGCCGAAGATCTGGCTGGTGTGTGAGTGAGTAGTCGGGCAGTGGCGTTTTGGATTCTCTGCAGGGTATTAAATGTAGCTTCCGGGGCACCCAGGTAGATTGCATTGCAGTAATCTAACCTTGCCAGGATGAGGCCCTCGATCAATAGTTTCCGGGAAGTGGCGGGAAGCAAAGGGAAGACCTTCCTACATGCCCTGAGGAGACCAAAGCATATTCCTGCTGTCTTTTTGGCCTGAGTTCTGAAGCTCAGATCCTTTTCGAGCCATACGCCCAGGCTCTTGACCTCCTCCTTGGGGGCAGGGGGGTCACCTAAACAGTCAGGCCAGATGTTAGGCGGCAGGGAGGGCCCTTTATGTCCGAGCAGCAGGATATCGGTCTTGGACCCATTCAGTTTCAGCGCTGAGGTGTTCATCCAGCTGTGGATTTCGGTGAGACAGCTGTGGAGATCGGAAGGATCTTGGTGTGGGTGTGAAAGGGTTACCACCAGCTGGGTATCGTCGGCGTAATTGATGATCGTCACGCCGAACGGGGCGACCAATTCCTCCAACGGAGACATGTAAACATTGAATAACGTAGGGCTAAGAGATGAGCCCTGCGGTACTCCACAGCGGAGGGGGATCGCGGGAGAGTGGCTGTCATTCTCCCAGACTTGGAAAGAGCGACCATCTAGAAAAGACATGAGCCACTTCAAGGCCGTGCCCCTTACTCCAGTGTCTCTCAGCCGCTGGATTAAAATCTGGTGATTTACAGTGTCGAAGGCCGCACTGAGGTCCAGGAGTATCACTGCCACTGATCCTCCTGTGTCCAGAATGCTTCTGGCCTTCTCCACTGCCGCCAGGAGGGCGGTATCAGTGCCCTGGCCGGGGTGGAAACCAGTCTGGGAGTTCCTGAGTATGTTGTTACTTTCAAGAAATAGTGATAGTTTTTTATTCACTAGCTTCTCCGTGATTTTACTGTTTCCGGGGAGGAGGGAGATTGGCCTGTAGTTGGCTAGGTCCTGGGGGTCCAGTGAAGGTTTTTTCAAAAGACCTTCGACCACCGCCGCTTTCCAGCTGGGAGGGACTACTCCCTGAGTGAGGGAGGCATTGATGAGGGACGTGAGAGGAGGGATAATGGTGCTGGACACTTTTTTCAGGAAACGAAGCGGAGCAGGGTCGCTGGGGGAGCCACTTTTAATTGTGGCCAGCGTCGCGGCGACCTCTTCCGTGGATACTGGGCCGAAGGTGTCGAGAAGGGGTGAGGGGCATCGGTGGAATGACTGTGGCAGTGGGGAGAGTTAGAAGGGTCCCTGTCCGTATGGCCGGCGGGGGTAGGGATGCGAGAATTTTTTGAATTTTCTCGTCGAAAAAAGTGGCCAGTTGAATACATTTACTTTCCGCGGCTTTGGGGTCCAGGGGTTTTGCAGGGGGATCTGGAGCCTGAAGAAGTTCTTTAAGAATAGCGAAAGTTTCTTGGGCAGAGCAGGACGAGTTTTTAATTCTATCTTCGTAGAATGCGCTCTTGGTTTTTTGGAGCTCCCGTTTGTAAGTTTTTATGGAAGCACGGAACGTACCTTTCTTGTCTGCTGTCTTGTCATTCCTCCATATGCGTTCATTTCTCTTGCATTCCTTCCGTAAGAGATTCAATTCGGGGGTGTACCAGGGAGAGGGGTTAACTCTCTTGGTACGTTTAAGGGTGCTGGATCTCGGTAGGAGGCAATCCAGTGATTGGGTGAGTCATGTATTGAATTCAGTGTCGGCTGTAATGGTGTTTTGAGAGGGAGAGGGGATATCTTCCCTAAGTTTGGCTGCCCATTCTTCTGGGACCAGTTTGTGCCAGCGTCTGATAAGAGTTCTGATTTTGGGCGGTTGGGGTGGAGGAATATTGATGTGCCATTCGAAGGGGACCAGGAAATGGTCGGTCCAGGGAAGAGGGAGGTGAGCGCGGATATTAAGGTCTTGAATGTTTGTGAAGATGGGGTCAAGTAGCTGTCCTTTGTCGTGAGTGGCCTGTGGGTTCTTTAAGCAGAGACCAGAGGAGATATCCAGTAAAAATTCGGCTGCCTGAGTGTCGACTGGGTCCAGAAAGTGAAGATTGAGATCCCCTAACAAGAGGTAGTTAGAGGTAGTTGTAGACTCGAGAGTGACATGGTCGATGAGCTTGCTGGGGAATTCGGCGAGTAGGCCGGGGGGGCGATATACAAGCAGTCCCGACAGGGATGTTACTGGTGAAATTTGGATGGTGAAGTGGCAGCTTTCGCAGTCTTTGATGTTGCCATCCAGGATTCTGCAGGTGAGGGAATCCTTGAATATTATGGCTAGGCCACCTCCTTTACCACGCGGTCTATTCAGAGAACAGATTTGATAGCCCGGAGGGAGCGCGTTGACAATGTCAGGGCCGTTGTTGGGGGTGAGCCATGTCTCGGTGAGAAACAGAATGTCCATGGCGTGGTTTGAGATCAGGAGGTTTATTTCGTGGGCGTGTTTAACAAGCGACCTGCAGTTGAGTAGGCCTAGCTGGAGGCCACCGCGTTCAATATCTGCGCCGGGAGGATTACAAAGACTGCAGCCGGTAAATGGATTATCGCCCATGAGGGTGTAATTGCAGGAGGGATGTTTTAGTGTGTTCAGGGCCAAAAGCCTATCTCGGGTATAGACAGGGCATTTCTTGGGAGAAATGGGCATAGTGGCTGGGCCTGGGACCGTCCGGGCCCGGACGGGCCCAGACGGGCTTGCCTTTGGCGCGCCTTCGGCGCGCTGACGGCGCGCCCGCTGCGCCCGTCCGCTGCGCGTCCGAGTGCTGCACATGATTTTATGCCGGGAGAGGGTGTGGGGGGCGTGGCCTGATGAAGTGGGCGTGGCCTGTGAGCAGGCTCGCTCGCTGATGGCGGTGATGGCGATTTCCTACCCCGTGGCAGCGTTCAGATCGGCTGCACGGGTGTTAGGGATTCTGGATAAGTGCCCCAACCACACTAGCAGGTGAGGGAGAGGTGCGCAATTATTAAAATCAATTTAACACACAATTTTAAAAACAGTTCAATTTCGAGCAGAGCTCCCGGCTGTGCCTCAGGAGTACAGGATCATACTCCATACAGGAGTACTTACCCGATGTTCAGCCTTATAGCTGCTGTTGTTGTTTTAACGGACTCATTTGGCCATTACTTTAGAACTAACGAGTCGTTAATAACTAATCTTGAGGTGGAACATATTCTAAGAGTTGTCTTGGAACGGGAGGTTTGGCAAATCTGTAAAATTACCTCGGATTGGAGAATCGGGGGCCCCCTCATCTAATCATAGGGCGCTACTCACAATTCCCAAGTGCTATTGGCTGTGCATTCCGCACGTGACTGTGTCCTCGATTGGTGCTGCCTGTCGGTGTTTTGGCTTGGCTACCAGAGGTCTTCTTGAGATTAGTTGGTTACTTACCGGGCAGTGGCAGCTTGTTTCATTATCATCTGCCCTTTCTGACGTAAGGAATGTTATGGGAGAAGGGCTGTTTTCTTGACTCTATCACGCCTGTTAGCAATTGACAGGCAGGCCCTCTTAGCTTCTGCTCAAGTTGGGACTGACAGTCATATGCGGCGTGACCGGAGCCGGGCAAAATGCGGGTGACTGTCCTCTAAGTCTCATGTGGTTATTCTGTTGTTGCCCGACACAGGCTCGATTCGCACCCTGCAGTGTACCTTGACCGCTCCACAAAACGTTAGAAAGTGTGTTAAACTTAGGCTGTATGACTGTCCAGATCCCATTTCTCATTGCACCCACGCACAAACTGTGTTCTGTATGGCACCGATATGCAAGTCTTATTCAGCATGGCACCCGTATCACTGAGAAGCTTCAGGAGCACGTGTGCAATGGTAAACAATGTGTATTATTCATCGCTCGTCTTTTTGGAGTTTCTGTGATAAAGGACATGTTTCTTTCCGTGGAAGACAATAATATAAAGCCCTATTTCTTACCCCGTCAACCTGTTTAATTTTAGAATGCAATAAGTCCTAATGGCTTTTTAATTATATTTTGACATTTGAAGAAAACAATCTTCCGTCTTTTAATTTTGACTGGCGGTGACCCGTGAATTTCAGTAACCAAGAATCTTGTGAAGAGAGTGCCATAAAGTAGACCGCTGTTCTTCCCCGACCCGCTTCTCTCCAGAAGCTACCCTGGGAACGCGCGAGCACGCGCTTTAAAACCATTTCAGCATGTCTGGTTGCAGTCGTGGGTGTAAAGGCTATAAAAAGAGAAAATGGCCAGGAAGGGAATATAAGGAAATTTAAACGGGAAGATACGGAAAGAGAAAAAAAAAAGAAGAAAAGAATTGTATGTTAAAAGTGGATAATGAAGAGATAATAACATTGAGGATCACCCAGGAAAAAGAAAATACACATGATGAAAGAGATATGTCAAAAGAAATCCTACAAAGGGACGCCTCACAAAAGGAAATAAGTAATACTGAAACAAAGGTGGACTATGATTGCAAAGAGCAAGACCCAAATGGTTATATTATGTCAAAACGACAAAAGAAAAAGCTACGCAAAGCAAGGAAAAATCAAAAGTCTAATAATCGTAAGTATGAGGAGTCAACAAAAATGGATGGTACATCAAATAACAATGAATTGCAACAAGAAGAAGCAATTGAAGAAAGAACTTCTCTAATAACGAAAAATGAACCAAAAAAAGTATTTCCAATATTTGTAAAAGAATCATTACTGGAACAAACAACTATAAAAGGACAAGAAGAGATGATAAAGAAACAAATGACTACAATTAAATCACCGTTAATTACAGAAATAATAAAGAAAGAAGATGGAATCCAAGAGGACAATCTAAAAGACGATCATAATAATAGAATAAATGACGATATGCCATTAAAAACAACTATAAATCCATATGATCAACAACATCAGTATCACAATGTGAATATAGAAGCAGGTTTGGAAGTCAAAAGGAATAAGGAAGCAAGTTTGAGTAGAGAAAGAACAGCAGAGTCTAAAACCAAATTACCATACTGGGACCACCTGATAATTGAAAAACGGGAAGGAGAAAAACTAATTAAATATAGAACAAATTAGATAATGGAAGATATACACAAAGAAAAACTATTGACAGTCGAGAAAATACAACTCATATTTAAACCTGAATACGAATCCAGAGGTAGATATGACACATTGAACAGAGGGAATATCCTTAGATTATTTAAATCAATTCCAGCTTTAGTCAACATCAAGAACGATGATATTAATTCCATTGAATTTATTGCCGAGAAGAACAGTACCAAAGAACTGACCCTGGTCACGTTAAAATCTATGACAATAGCAGAGAAAATATTAAAAGAATTCTCAACATTCAAGGCCTGGGGAATAATTATCAAAAAGCAGGAGCCGAAAGTCTATCCTACTCCACTTATTAGTGAATCAAATCGGCTCCAAATAGAAAAAAATACCAATCAAAAAGGAACAGTATTAAGGAATGCCCGGGGGAGATCCATTAGAACATCAAGAGAGGTATCACCACCTTCCATAATAGAAACATCCATACGAATAAACGAAAATTGGATTGCACAGGCCTTGCATAGTAATATAGAACAATGAAGGAACTATATTCCAACCCCCTCAACTAAAGTAACAGAGTTGAGAATGTGTTCATGGAATATAAACGGAGTAGGGACAAAGATTACCAATGCACAAATAAGGTCTATTCCATTACCCTGTCACATTCTATTCCTCCAGGAAACTTGGGAAACAAACCCTTTTGTATTAGAGGGTTATGTTGGACATTTTGAAAATGCAAGTAAAACACATAGGTATGGACGCCCTAGTGGGGGGTTAGCAACCTTTATTTCTAGTTCCATAAAGGCTGAACATGAGCAACTTGTTACCCATAGTAAAAACATACTTATAGTCAAACTAAAATATAAAAGCACAGATCAAAAGGATATGTCATTGATTATGATCAATGTATATATCCATCCAAAAAAAAATCAGTAGAGCAACCCTATGTGCAACCCTTAATACCATATTATTGGAACTAATCATAGAAAATCCATTGGTGGACTATGTGATGACTGGAGATTTTAATCTCAATTTGTTAATACCGTTCAATAGGGATGATGTCTCACAATTACAAGACCTACAGTGGTCAATCCCACAGCAGGACTATCAAGGAGTCACATATAACCATGCACGAAATCAAATTGGTAGAACATTCATCAAGGACATAGAAGCATTGGGATTGCGAGTCCTTAATGGCCGATTTAAAGAGGATATACCCCCCGCCCATACATATATCGCACACAATGCAAGTACTAGGATTGATTATACAATGGTTTCACTCAATTTATTTCAAATCATAAATTCGTATAGATTAGTTAAAGTTGGAGATAGTGATCATTGTCAGCAGATAATAAATACTAACATTAGGCACAATATTAACCAACCGTACCATACTGTGCCGGGGTATATTGGAACAATAAATTATAAAAAACTAATTTGGACTAAACTGAATAAGGATACTATGAATGAAAAAGTTGAGAATATTATTAAGAGCTGTTTTACTGGAAATACCACAGAAACAACAATTGAACAGTGGGTGGAATTCACTAAGAAAATAGTGAAACCCCAAACCCAGGTTAACTTCAATAAAAGGAATGTAAAATGGAAAGAAGAAGGAAAGGACTCATATATGAATCTTCCGTATACAATAGCAAAGTTAAAACGAGATCGAAATAAGATACGAAGACAAATAAAAACCACAGTAAAAAATGATGAAACTTTGAACAATCTTAAAGCTTTAAATCAATCCTTGAAGAAGCTAATATGGAATGAGAAATTCCAAGCAAAACAAGAAATGTGGTCTAAACTATTTCATGCAAGTAAACAAGCAAACGTAAGAGAATTTTGGAATATTATAAACAAATTAGTACGGCCGAGCAAATTGGTAGTCTCATCAACCTTAACTGAGCAAGAATGGGTTACTTTTCTTGAAAAACATCTAAACAACAAGGGAGCTACTAAAATTAGTGAGAACGTAATAGAGAGCTTTACAGCATGGGATGAGATGCAAGAACAAGTTACAATTTCGAAAGACCAACTAGTAAAACTAATAAAGAAGCAGAAAGATGGGGCACCAGGCCCCAATGGGATACCATTTGCCCTTTTTAAAGAAAACCCAGTCTTTTGGTCGAGCTATTTGGAAAAGGTATTCAACAAAATTATAGAAACAGGTAACATCCCTGAGTCTTGGCGAGGATCTCTAATTTCCCCCATATTTAAGAAGGGCAATTTGGGCGCTTGCGGAGAACTATAGACTCATCACTCTGCAAGATACAGACGCCAAGCTTTTTGCAGGAATATTATTAATTAGACTAAATGAATGGGTAGCAGAAAACAAGATTTTGCCATTGAATCAAACTGGTTTTATTAAGGGGCTTGGAACAATGACAAATATTATGGCGTTAGCACTATTAATTGAAAAATCTTTGAGAGAAAAAATGCCCCTCTATCTGTGCTTTGTAGATATTAGATCTGCTTTTGACTGTGTGCAAAGGAATTTATTGTGGAAAAAACCTATTGAAAAAAACATTCCATTTGATCTATTAAGACTGATTCGACTGTTACACAATAAAACCTGGGTAAAAGTAAGGATGGGGGACGGCCGATCACTAACTAAGGAGATCCCTGCAACAAACGGGTTAAAGCAGGGATGTGTGTTGGCTCCCCTACTTTTTAATCTATTTTTAGGAGATTTATCAGGATACCTCGATGAACTCAATGCACATCCTCCGAAGCTAGGGGACAAGCTGATAACTAACCTAATGTATGCAGATGACGCCATTCTTCTAAGCCACACTAAAATAGGTCTTCGGCGCTTAATTGACAGAACAGTTTTGTATGCACAGGAAAATGGAATGGTAATAAATGAATCCAAAACAAAAATCATGGTGGTCACTAGGAATATAAAATTGAGACAAAAAAATAAATGGTATATGGAAAATACCCAACTGGAACAAATAGAAGTGTACAATTATCTGGGTGTACTATTTGACCAGAATGGAAACTATCAATTACAAAAACTAGACATACAAAGGAAAGCTAACTCGTTAACTGCAGCATTCAAGATAGCACAGAAATCGCTCGGAACTCTGACGTATCGGCCGCTTATGAAAATTATAGGGGCTAAATTGCTCCCAACAATAACATATGGTAGTGAGGCATTAATGGGGACGGATGCAGAACTATTAAATAAGGTTCTTTCAAAAACATATAAATCTCTCTTCTATCTCCCAAATAATGCTTCCCCAGCACAAATTAGACTGGAGTTCGGGATAAATAATCAAATTATTGCAAGAAAAGGCCAATTCATTAAAACGTGGTATAGGATCAAAAATGACCATGATAATCATATATCTCAGTTACTTTGGCAAGAAATAAATAAGAATACCAAATCAGTTGTAAGAAAATATCTTGACGATGCATTAGAAGAGTTTGCATTAATGCCAATCTGGAATAATATGACAAACAATGGATCCTTTAAAAAATTAGTAAATCGAACAACAAACCACCTTTCACTTGTACACGACAAAGATACACTAGCAAAAAGAAAACACTCGTGGACAGTAATAAATGGATACGAAAAGAAGAAAGTACAAGAATATTTGGAGACACCTTGGTCTGAGAAAAGTAAACAATGTCTTATGAGAGCAAGATTTGGAATTCTACCAGGCCTTTGTCATGTCCCTCCGTGGAAAAAAACTAGTAGCAGCACACTGTCCAGACTTTGTAAAACTGGAGAAGAGAATATTGTCCACCTTCTATGTATTTGTCCAGGACTCCGAAATGAAAGATGCACGTTATTGAAACCTCATTTTAACATGCATGGAACAAGGACATGTAGACAGGCAGTCAAAGTCTGTCTTCATTCGAACGATATAGTCATGAATGTTGCCTTTGTAAAGTTCCTAAAGATTGCATCTATAAAACTGGGAGTATAAAATATAAAAAATGTTTTTATGAACAAGTTTTAAAGTAATTCTTTAGGTTATAATTGTTCTTTTTAAATGTATTATATTTATTACATATGTCTTTGTATTGGAAACATTGTAAGATTTTAATTAATCAAACAATAAAGAATTACTTACAGTCGTGGGTGCACGCCCACAGTCCTGGCGTGATTCCGAAGCGCCGAGCTGTTGGCGCTAGCTTGTTTCTCCGACAGGTCATACAAGCATTTGCAATGCAATAGGTCTCGCATTTACGTGAGTTTGAGCTATTGACACTGCAAATAACTATGCCTTTTATTTTTGTTTTCGTTTTATAAACATAAATAAAAGGCTTTGTCATTTACAATGCCAATAGCTTATACTCGTTTAACTGCGAGACCTATTGCATTGCAAATGCTTGTTACTCCATAGTGCTATTGTTTATTTGATTCAGGAGTGCTGGGTTGCTGGTGGTGTGGAACCTCTGGAACATGATTCTAAACACCTTCACATCCTTATTACAGGTCACACTAAATTGCTTTATAGAGCATTGTTGGGTGAGACGGAATGGCCGCTGATGTTTCTTCGGGTTCATTGGGAGGCGGACTTCGGGTCGCCTCTCTCTGATTCCTCCTGGAAGAGGGTTCTAGAGTCTAGTTTTTGAGTGTCCAGGAATGCTTGTTTTAAAAGTATTTAATTTTTTTACCTTCACCAGGCCTATTTGACCCCCATCATCTTCATGCTTTGTTTCTGTCTACTCGTTCAGTGTCCCCGCTGTTCAACCGCAGACACTGGTTTTTATCATATGGTTTGGTTGTGCTCATTGTTGCCTCCTTATTGGTTGACGGTCTTGTAGGTAGTGAAGGAAGCCACGGATAGGGAGTTTCTGGTTGGCCCTGAATTGTGTTTGTTGGGTCTTCATGCTCATTCAGCAGCTAGGAAGGTAACTGATAGATTTCTGGACCTGACTTTAATCTTTGCTAGATGGCTGTTGACCATGTGCTAGACATCCCCCGTGCTCAGATATATATCGCTGGGTGCTGGAGCTGCTGCGTTGGGTGGATTGGGAGTGGGAGGCGATCCGTCGAGCGTAGGCTAAGGGAATACAGAAGGTATCAGAATACAGAAGGTACCAATACTGCCTGCCTGGGATGCCATATTGCTAGCGTGGCCTTGGATGTCGATGCTGCTACAATGGTGGCGGGCGGTCCGGTGCGCGACCTACCTTTCGGACTCCTCACGTTTGAGCCCCACTTCAGTTATGGATGTTGGTTGCTGGGAGTTGTCATAGATAAGTGCGGGTTGGGTGTGACTGACTCGGCCACTTAACTGCGGACACACTTTTTACATGTTTTTTTTCTCATATTTCATGCTAGGAATGGGTCTCTCTGCAACTGGAACTGTTATTTTATATCTGCTTGCTCGCTGTGCACGTGTCGTCTTTTACTGTGGATTCTGTTACTGACAATTGCACGCCCCTGCTTAGCCTGCTGTCTGTTTTGTGTGTGAAAATTAATAAAAATATTTACCCCAAAAGAAACTGGTACACTGGTACCCTCTGCAGGTACTGTTCTGTGTGCCTCCGATACCTAATCACCACTTTCCTTGCCCAGGATAGGGGTAATACTCCAGTTAAAAGGGTAGCCACATCGGCACGCAGCTGTCCAGTACGGGGAGATCTTAGAGGCTGTTTCACTCAATCTATTGCCTTGTATGTATGTCACTGCTTTACAAAGGATTGCATCGTGGAACTACACAGTATCTAAGTCTCATTTAGCTCATTTAATGCAGTCTTTGTTTGCATGTCAACACTCCAATAAAAAGCTTTTTTTTTTAAATTAGGGTCTATGGTGGACATCTGACTCTCGCAATCTCTACATGTCTTGAAACTGGACCTTTTGAGCAGGGTCAATGCGAAGTAAAACTGCACCTGTTATATTTAGGAAGAAATTGCTAACTACAGATCTGCACTCATGAGGAGAACTGAAAGCTCTGGAAGCGCCACTGGAGTGATGAAAAGGAAACTGACGTCAGCACGCTGACTGGCTTTCTTTATGACTCCAGCAATATCACAAGGTGCTGGGTGAGGAGCCAGTGCCCCCTACCGACATGGGAGGGTTATAAAAGGTTTCCAGATCCACAGTGGTGTCTGAGATATTCAAAAGGTGAGGAAGGTGCAGTTAGAAGTATCAATCAGAATGTCCATATTTTCTGACTTCATGAGCCAAACTGAAGGACTGTAGGTCCGGAAGTTGAATCTGACTCTGTAAACTGATATGGAAATTGTGTTTACATGGCATCCTCTTGGGCATATCTTCACTCTCACTGTTGATATAAGTGGGATCGGAAAAAAACCATAGACAAATGGTGTCGAGTAGCCGATCAACAGGGCACGGGCCACTGAAGTCAGTTCCGATTCCCTGGATGTAAAGTCTCTTCATTTTTTGTTTTGAGCTGTTGCAAAGAGGCCTGTGGAAGGAGTTCCCCGTTGTCTCAAGGTGTTTTCTATGCTTTCATTGTGCAGGGCCCTTTTGTGATCTTCGTTATGGTGTCAACTGAGGAAATTTGCCTGTTGATTTATAACACCCGGTATGTGCACTACCATCAGTGTTGTGTCTCTGGCTAGGGACCATTTCCAGATTGCCTGTGCTTGCAGTGACAAAAGCCTCAATGTGATGCTCCCCTGTTGGTCGATATAATGTCAATCAGAATGCATTTCATATTCAGTGAGGTCTTGAGAGCCAGATGAACCACATTTAGGTCCAGGTAGGTGAAGCTGTACGCAGTCTCTTTAGCTGACCAAAGTCCCTGTAGTGTCAGATTGCCTCTAGGAGCTCATCAACCTGAAAACGAGACATGCATTATGATGGCTTATGGCAGTGTCTTTTTTTTTTTTAAAGAACTCATTTTTATTGAACAAATAAGCAGCCCATCTTTACAGTCAAGAATCTGTAATTCAACGCACTAGGCAGTTTCCAGAGCAGGGATACGGTATTACATATATTAAGGAAGGGTCATCGGCCCGGTATTTATATTATTGTGTGACTGCTTCCTCCCCCAAGTTCGTATCTTCCCCCATTTAAGATATGTACCTTTCCCATGGATTCCATACTTTATCCCATTTTTTGGGGCATCCTCTGCTTTGATATACAGCTTTTTCTGCCAAACAGCACCAGTCCAAGTCTTGTTTCCAACTAGAGAGCTTTGGTGGTTCCTGCGTCCCTCCCACAGCCTTGCTACCCCTGAGGCCAGTGTGAGCCAGGTTTTCGTGTATCAGGGCCAGCTTGACTCGCCAGTGACGCTCTGAAAAAGCCAGCCACCATCCAGGGGTAGGTGTATGCCTAGCACTTCAGACATTACTCCAGCCACCCTAGTTGAGTACTGTTGAATATTGGGGCACTCCCAGATAATATGAAAGAAGGTGCCTGTCCCTCCACACCCCCGAATGCAGTGATCTGAATCTGACCAGTCTAGTTTGTGGTGGAGCGTTCGAGGAGTGTATGATCCTTGTAGGACTGTGAGCTGGATCAATCCAAATCTTGCCCATATGGAAACCTCCCTGGGGCTCTGGATTGCTTCCTGCCAGTTGTCATCTTCCAGTAGCCCCAAGTCAGATTCCCAAGCTGCTCTCAATGGACCTAGGGGGTCGGGAAGGATCTTCATAATCTTCCGGGAATGTGAGGGATGGTGCTTTGTCTATCATGGGGTCGAGCAACAATCGGTCATCCAGAGGGGAGTAATCTGGTAGAGTTTCCCCGTCTGGTATGTAGTGACGTAGGGCGTGTCTCAGTTGTTGGTAGCGGAATTGTTCTGCTTTGGTCATTTGGTATTCAGTCTGGAGTTTCTTAAAGGTGAGCATTTTCCCACCCGCCATATGTCTCCAAGGGTGTCCAAGCCAATTAGGCTCCATCTACGCAAGCCCTGTAGGCGCCCCATGCCACCCAGTACGTCACTTTACCCGAGTGGTGTGTGTTGAGTACGTCTTGAGTCCCACCCCAGCAGCTTAGTGGTTACTCACCATGCTTGTACGACCTCTTTTGTGTGTATAGGTAGCAGCTTCCCCTGTTGCCTGTGTCACAGGGTCGCTAGGTGTCCTCCGTTCCCCATTGCGTGCCGGGTCAACATGGGGCGCAAAGACCCAAAAGTTGTCATTGACAAGTTGGGCTGCTAGGTAATAGCTCCGTAGGTCTGGGACCGCCAGCCCGCCCTCATACACCCTGCTCTGTAGTTTTCACAGTGCTATGCGTGGTTTGCCACCTTCCCACCTAAGGTTGCGTTGTTCACCCTCAATGACCCTGAAGAATGTGTCTGGGATCTTGTATAGGGTGTTCTGCAGACTGTAAAGTAGGCACGGTAGGGCCAGCATTTTAAGCAGTACTGCTTTGCCCATGAAGTAGATCGGTAAATGTTGCCAGTACAATATGTTGTCACACAAGCTCGCCAGGTGGGAATGCATGTTTAGATTTAGGAATTCCTCAGCTGTCCTTGTGATCCATATGCCTAAATATTTGAATTTATCATGCTGTCAGGGCTGTGCAGTCAGTTGTGAGTGGTGGGAGTTTGCCTGCAAGATTAAAGATAAGAGTTTTGTCCCAGTTTTTCTGGTATCGAGAGTAGGTGCCAAAAAGCCGGAGTATATTTATGAGTCTGTGGAATGTTTGTTTTGGTTTATGTGAATAGAGCAGTACGTCATCGGCGTACAGAGATACGTTCTTCCGACCCCCCTCCGATATCTATGCCCCACATAAAGTGGTTCTAATGCAAGCGGGAATAATATTGGGGACAGTGGGCACCCCTGTCGCGAGTCCCTATGAAGCCCGAAGGTCCTTGAAGTCGATCCATTTACCCGCACGCTGGCTTTCAGGTTCTGATAAAGGAGGCGCACCCAGGCGCAAAAGTTCGGACCAAGGACCAATCTGAGCAATACCGCATTAAGATAGTGCTATTCAATGCTATCAAATGCCATTCGGGTATCCAGTGACATTAGAGTGACAGGTAAATGTGGATTTGGCGCCGTGGTGTGCATTACACCGTATAAGCGTCTAAGATTAAGTCTGTTGCTTCTGTGGGTATGAATCCTGACTGATCTGGGTGTATTATGGTGGAGAATACGGGGATGAGCCAATTTGCTAACACCTTCGCCAGAACCTTGGTTTCAAAGTTAAGTAGGGAGATAGGCCGATAGGAGCTGCACAGCTCCGTGGGCTTGCTTTTCTTTGGGATGACTACAATCATGGCTAATCTCAGATCCTCGGGTAGGCACCCCTCCTGCAGTGTGTGGCAGAGTCTTCTTTTAACGAGGCTCTGCCTTGGTGAGTTTCTATAAGCAGCACCACCATGTGAGAGACTGTTACGCAGAAAACAGACTTAGTCATCCTCCCAAAGGTCCTTTTTTTTACCATTGAGGTACTAGGCATTGCTGAGGGTTTCATTTGCAGCCTTGCATTTTGAACTATGGAGAAGCATGATGCCACTGAACTCAGAAGAGAGGACATTTGCAGAGCTGTCTGATTGTTGTCATTCTTTAGTATCTGGCATTTGTTTGGGACAGAAAATATTCTTTCCTCTGAAGGATACGCACTTCCTTCTGGGTTGTCCATTGCTGCTGCTAGATAGGACAGATGCTGCACTGGCCTTGACACCGATTTTTCCAACTTGATTTGAGGTCCTGGTTTTTGAAGTATTTTGGCTCTTGGTTTGAAGTGCTACTTTTAATTGGCCATTTGCTCTTATGGGCCAGTTGTTCATATAAGGATAGACAAATATTCCTCTTGTTCTTAGTTTCCTTCTTAGAATGGCTGCTATCATTGCTATGTATTTTGAAAATGTGTGCTGAGCCAACTCGAAGGTAGTCCTGTATAATAAGGGTGCTTGCTCCCTTCAACAAACCTGAGCAATGGCTGTGGTGACTTGTTACAGGAATATGAAAGTAAACCTCTTTTAGAGCTACTGCACACATCCAAGCCTTGTTTAAGCGAGGATAGATCTGATCTGCATTCTGAACTTTTATTTTTTGATGAATTTGTTTGTGAATCCAAGATCTAAAAATCGGACTGTATTCTTCTTTCAACCTTTCTATTGTGCTAGAAAGTATCTAGAATAAACTCTTTTGCCTCGCTGACTGGATGGTACCAGCTCTTATGTACACCCTTTTAAAATCACTAGCATTTCATTGTGGAAAGCTGATTTTTTTAATGTCTTCGGAGAAACTGGTGGTGGAACAGCCGTGTCTTATACAGAGCATCTCTGATTTATCATATTTAACACCCATTTGTCCATTGCTCTCCGATTCCACTCTTCATGGTGGAAAATCACTGCTCCCCTACTGGACTGCGTAACAGAACTGGGGTATTGGTCTGTCCTTGCCCAAGCCCACAGTTTATTTCAAGTACCTCCATTATTTTAGCTGTCTTTGGATCTGTTGTTGATAGTGTTGTGCCTGATAAGACCATCAAGGGGGTTGCAACCTCTGATGGAAGCACTTTTTTCACTTTGAGCTTGTCCTGCTGCCTGTAGATTGGTTATGTTCTTCCAAGCCCATTGCCTTTAATGAATTCGCTTCTCACTTTATTCGCAGCATTTCCTACTCTGTATGCTGCTCAAAAAATGCTACCTCTGAAAAAGGCAGGTAACTATCTCAAGTTGGGCTTCTGTCCTCAAGGTGGTCAATCGAAGCCAGGATGATCTCTTTAGGGACACTGTGGCAGTAACCCAGTGCGGCAAGCTCGGCAGAATTGACAGCTGCACTTTTAGGGCTACATGAATGGGGGCTCGAGAATAGATTTACGCCTCTGTCCGACCTCGAAGCCTGTGACTGACTACAGTCAGTGCAGGCGAGCCCTGAAATGAATTGCGAAAGGCAATCCACGCAGACTAGGGACAGTAGAGAGAGTGCACAGTTACCATCGATACATCAGGAGCCACAACAAACAGTATAGTAGTAGTATAATACTTAATTCGATATAAAATATCATAAAAGTACAAACATGATTGGTTCATCAATAAGAACCCGTCATTACACAACATGTGGCAATATAAAAATAAAAATTTAAAAAGGGAATATGTACAAATAAAAAGACCATAAAAAACACTTCCTATTGAAGCAGAACAAATACAGCCTACATCTCTAAAGGCCTAGCTCTTACAGGGCCTTAGCAATTTAGTACGCGTCAACCAGGCGAACCCTAGAAATGTGGCTACCCCACAGCCCAAGGGTAGAGGCATCGGTTAGAATAGTACGTGGCGCCACCCTATAATCCTCAAAACCCAGATTTCTGCAGATTGGGCTAAGCCATTTCCTCCTTGCCGCCCTATAGACCGGGCACGCAAAGAGGAAATGGGAGATGGATTCCTTGGGGGCGTGACACCCAGGGCAGTTGGCGGATGTTACGCTCTGATTTTTATAACCTGCTACCAAAACGTTGAGCGGGAGGGTACCTAACCTGAGCTTCATATAGAGTTTTCTGTCTCGTGGGGATTCTATAAAGTCGAGATACTGCTCAGTTTTGGCATCAAGCTTGTGCTCCAGAAACTGATCAGTAAGGATCCCTCGGTTGGGATTTCGAGCTTTCTCTCCCTTCACCCAATCCCAATAAGCTTTTTTAATAGTTTGCTTTGCAGGTGGAATCTGGCTGGACCATGCCTCCCCATAACCAATTTCTGTGACCAACTGCTTTAGTTTGCAAATCCATTTGATCTTATTACCTGTGTCTAAATTAATAATCTCATTCAAAGCAGCGGCATAGCTGGCCAATTCCGGGATGCGTCTCAAATGAACCCAGAAGAGCAACGGGCGCAATCTTGCTATATCCTTAATAGAGCGCTTACCCAGGTCCTTGCGAAGTGGTATCAGGGGGGTGGAAGATGGAAGAGAAACCAGTCCTCTATGGAAATGGTTCTCGGATTTCTCCAGGTCACTGATATTCTCGAACCCCCATAATTCTGACCCGTATAGTGCTGAGGGTAAAGCTTTCCCATCGTAGACCACGAGGGCCGGAACTACTGGTCTACTGAAGGAAAGCCGCTGCTCTCTTAAAATTGCCCCTGCCACCCTCTTATGGTTAAGGAGCATTTTAGCTAGATGACTGTTCCATTTCATCGAATTGTTAATCCGGATGCCCAAATAATCAAAGGATTCTACAGTATCTAGTGGCATGCCATTAAGTGTGATGCCGTTCCTGAACCGTTTAGATGGGGACAGTGTCATCAGTTTTGTTTTGGTGGTATTAATCACTAAACCCCGTGCATCGCAGAACTGGCTGAACCTATCAAGCAGCTTTTGCAGGCCACTTGGACTTTTTGACATCAAAAAGGTGTCGTTGGCGAAGAGGAGGGTAGGGGATTTCTCCCCTGCCAGGGTTGGGGCATCTGATGGGTCCTCTCTCAGATGGTCGACCACCCCATTTATAAAGAGGGAGAACAAAGTTGGAGCCAGCACACAACCCTGGCGTACCCCCCTATTCACCGCCAGCCTTTCTGTCAGCTGACCCTGATTACCCCACCTGATTTTAGCGTAATTCCCCTCATGGATGCGCTTGATAATATCAAGAATCAAAGGTGGGAAGCCTAAGTCGGACAGCACCTGCCAAAGCCTGGCACGAGGGACCAGGTCAAACGCGGTCTTAAGATCAATGAAGGCCAAATATAGGCTACCCTTCCCAATGACCACTACTTTCCAGTAGATCATGTAAAAACGAAAGACCTGATCCATCGTGCCCACCCTCTGTCTGAATCCTGCCTGAAAGTGCGAAAGCATGCTGCCATCGTCCATCCACGACCTTATCCTCATAAGGAGGACCCTGCCAACCACCTTCTGTAATACGTCGATTAGACTAATCGGCCTGTAATTGACAGGATCCTCCCTATTCCCCTTTTTTAGGTCTCGCTTGATCCAGCACATGCGCTGGTCTGGCCGAGACATTTTGTATGCGCGTTTTCCAAGTGCTGCCTGTGGCCTAAAGCTTGTGTGCACGTGAGCGTGCACGCGCGCAACCACCATGTGTCTCGCCCTGCTTGATCGCGTCCGCGATCACTTTCACTTTCACGGGCCGCGCGGCCGTGTCATGTTCACGGCCGCGCGGCCAATGCTTGTTCTGCTTTCTTTCAGCTTTTTTTTTACCCCCAACCTCTGCTTACAGCTCCACTCCCCTGAACCCTAAACATAATTTACCTCCCTTTAGCTCTAAAGCTAAACGCCATAACCCTAACAACCCTTGCTTCACTTTACCGCTACCGTTTCCTCCGCCCTCTGTGCATGTATTACCACATTAAAGTCAGACTTGCAGCATTTGCCAATGCTTGCTTCAGATGGCGGAGTGAGAGTTAGAATCAACGGCGTTCAGTTTCTACTCCAGGCTGATGTACAAAACAAATAGAAAACCAGATCTGGTCAAATTGGAAAAAGATGATTATGAAATGTATGTGTAAAGAAGCAGTTTTATTAATCACATTAACGTTAATTCGCCTTCAAAACTGTTTCTTTCCCGGTCATATTTAGCCACGAAAAGCTAAATTAGACAATTGAGGAACCATGTTTTCTAGGGTCCTGAATGTGTTGGGCACATGCAGCTAGTTGGCTTTTCCTTTAACCTATTCCAGGAGAGTCTTCAGTGCTCTCAAAGGTGAAGCTATACGTTTGTGACTGAGGGTGAGCCTGTTCTAAGATGGGATAATGTTACTGAGAGAATCTGGAACGTTTCACTTCAAACCCATAGACACCAATGGCAAAAATATAACTGGTTAAGACTCTCGTTTGTCTCTCCTTAATGCCCTTTAGTAGAAACGTGGTTTTGCACTGCACCTGTTAAACTGCCTTCTAAGTTGTTTGCCGATTAGCTGGTGTTTAGTTCAGTTATTTATTCCTTTCAGGGCCACAGTTTTGTTGTGCACATATTTTGCCTCTGTCGTTTTTGCTCTAGAAGCCTTTGGAAATTTGCTTTAGCCTGCATACTGTTCCAGCTGCTTAAACATCAGGCCTGTGTCTGAACTACAATCCTTCAGCCAGACTGTCTTGCCAAAGTGTATGTATTGTACCAGCAGCCAGATGACTAAGATTGACTTCCCTGAAGCTATTCTCCATTACAGGAGTTACAGTTCGTAAGAGGAAGATACCTGCACATCCGAATCGCTGTATTTCAACTCCCCTCTTTTTAGATTATGGACACTTGAAGTTCAGAAGAGCTTTGAAAATCCATCTATTCCACTCTGCCTACATAATCATGACCTCCACCCAGTACGCTCATTGCCATTGCGCTTGATTACAAACTTGCTGTTCTGGGCCTAGCCTCTACCAAGATCTTGGATATCTAATATACCGCGACAGTGGTATGGGCAATACTGCAAAATAAGATCATCTAGAGACGGAAGTCATGTCTGTGTTACTCATGAATGCCAGATCTGACATCCATTAGACATCTCTTGGGTTACTTTCTCTTATTATTCTGTGCCCCAGAAGCTTCTTTTCAACTGGGGGGCTGTGGCTAGGCAGGCTCTTCCACACTGGCCGGGGTGTGGAATTTTATAAAATACGTACCTGTTCAAGAAATAGAAGGCTTGAGAAACCTAGCTGCCCTGTATAAAAATCTACTTGTCCCATTTGATGCATGCCGTTAAGTTGCAAATGATAGCAGAATTATTATGCCACAAATGTGATAGTGTACACGCGGATTATTCGAGGGTAAATTATGCCTATGATTGTGCCGCCTCTCTGATTATACAAGACTCTGAGCATACCACATTTCTGTATATACCACATATTTGAATGTTTACTCACTGCATTTGCAGAAGCTCCGTTTATAGGTGGGTCGTCTGTTCAGGCAAGCATTCTAATCACAGTAGGGCTCCCAATATGCCAGCACTTCCATCATGCCAGAGTTCTGGTTAGAGCAGAGTGCAAGATACATCTGTTCTAATTTAACCATTAATATCTTTCTTACTTTAGTTCGTGAATATGTTTCTAGTGACTTGCTTTGCCAAATTTACTTTTAAGCAAATACTTGATTTCACAAAACTTGGCTGAAAATGAACCCAAATTATATTTCCAGTGTAGTGTGTAGTATGTAGGTTGCAGACTGAGGATCAGCTGGACCACTCACAGTCTGACTTTTTCTATTTGACCACATTGACAATTCTAGAGCAAATCATTTCATGTCACTGTGCCTCACTTCACCTTTTGCCATAAATGTAAACACATACCAAGTGCCAGATCATTGACGTCTATACATTTTACAACTAGATAAATTCTGCAAGGCATTACAAGAGTCAAAATATTATGTGCTTTATTCTCTTAATGTAAAATTTCTTATTTTTTTAATTTTTTTTCACCATCAATTATTTATTCATCGTTACAAAACAAAGAATACCAAATTATACACATTTTCTGACCAATAAATCTGAAAGAGAAAATCAACAGCAGGAAACAGAAAAGGAAAAAAAAAAACCAAAAAACCCTTGAATTCATATTACATTACCCATTAATAAGGAAAGAATAGGAATTGACTTAGCCCTTTTCGAGACCATCCAAACTGATTAACAAGCAAGCGTTTGGCGAGTCATTAAACAAAGGGAAAGCGGGTCAGCTATCACAATCAAGACCTAATCCTGAATTCTAAACCCCGGAATTATACCTAGGACCTCTCAAGTCTGGTCTTCCAATCTGTTAGTGGGGCCCAGATGAGCATCCCCAGCTTCCTGGCTTTCCCCCCTTTCTTCTCGTATAAGCCCCTTTCCAAGCTATGTATGGCTAAAAGCCGTGACATCCATTGTTGAAAGGTAGGAGGGTTAGAATCCTTCCATGCAGATGCCACACAGATCCTAGCGACAACCATAGCAAGAAATATAAACTCACGATAAGCTACTTGCACCCCATCCCTAGCCACACCTAAAACCATTAGTTCATTGGTTAAACTTATTTGGATCCTTAAAATCTGACCCATAAAATGCTCTATCGCCATTTTCAAGGGATCCAATATGGGACAAGAGGCAAACATATGAACCATGTCAGCCTCATTGCTGTGACAGCGCGGACAACAAATGCCCTGAGTCCCACCCCATTGAAATATTCTTGCTGGGGTGAAATAGAGATCAAAAATAGTTTTAAAATGTTGAGCTTGAAGATTGGCCACCTTTAAAACCATGCAACCTGATTCTAGTGAGGTTAAAAACTCATTTCCTTCAATATTCAACTTCCCTCGCCATTTTTCAGAAACTTTTCCAGATCATCATTCTGATGTTGATTTAGCTCACTATAAAGATGTGTGAACACCCATCAGGATCTTGCACCCTTTCCATAACTGTTTCTCTGCCAAAAGCTCTTAAACCCCTTTTTTTCCTTGCAAGGACTGACCGGATCTGTAAAAATTAAAAAAATTCCCTACGCTCCAAATTAAACAAGATTTGCGCTCTTTCAAAAGCTATAATGCCATTGGGGTCTGTAATGTCACCGATTGTTTGAACACCCAAACGATCCCACCGCCTCATGACACTATCACTAAAAACCTCAGGTAAGGATGGATTCATAAATAAAGGAGTGTAATAATTCATTCTACCGAGTCCAAGCTTTTTCTTGATGGTAGTCCAAACCATTATTGCTGCTCCCAAAGTCTTAAATTTGACTTTTTTGTAACAACTGGGCTCGCTATACCGTAAAAGCCAATTACAGGCCTCACCGTTTAAAAGTAGCTCATAGACATCTGGAATAACATCATCATCCCTCCATCAGTCCGTGATCCGTCCACCCAGTAACCCGCAGATATATTGTAGCACCGCTGCCCAATAATATGCTTTTAAGTCGGGTACTGCCCAACCCCCTCTCTCCCTGGGAAGGGACATATATTTAATTGCCCTTCTCGTCTTCCCTTGAGCCCAAATAAACCGATTCATCATTCTCTCCATTTCTATAAACCAAAAATTATCAAACCTCAAGGGTATTGTTCTAAACAAGTATAACATTTTTGGGAGGAATAGCATCTTAATGATATTGCATCTTCCCACAATCGTATGATGAAGATTATTCCACCTGTCGAAGTCTCCCTTTGCTTTCTGCATCACTGGGGCTAGATTCTTTGACAACTTTGGTTAGTTCCGAAGTAATAATAACTCCCAGATACATAGCCGAGTCAGTCACTCTTGGGTCTACCAGATTAATCTTATCATTGACCACGATTTGTGTCTTCCCACGATTAAGTCTATAACCGGAGACGGATCCAAAGCGTTCCGCTTCGCGTTCTATTTCAACTAGGGCTGCAGAAGGGTTTGCGGACGTAATATCCAAATCGTCTGCATAGCCCAAAACCTTTGTCTCAAAACCACTAAGCCATATTGGGGAAATTCCTCTATTCAACTCCATTCTTCTAATAAAGGGGTCAATGTAGAAAGCAAAAAGGAGGGGAAAGCAAGGGCACCCCTGCCTAGTACCTCGCTTAATATCTATTGGCTCACTCTGTCCTCCCATTACCCTAAGTCGAATCTTAGGATTCCGATACAGCGCCTGTATTGTCTTTATGCACCCCTTACTTATGTTTGCCTTCACCAGTACAGACCAAAGAAAGCCCCACGAGACCCTATCAAACGCTTTCTCTGCGTCACGTAATACAAGCGCCATAGGGTCTCGTGTTACTGAAGTGCCATCAAACAAGGTACAAACTCTCCTAATATGTTCCGCCGTGCCCCTACCAGGGATAAACCCATGTTGACGAGGTGAAATCACCTTCCCTATAATGGTACTCAGGCGGTTGGCTAGGATTTTTGAGTAGATCTTTGTGTCACTGTTCATTAGGCTTATTGGTCTGTAAGAGCCAGGATCGTTAGAGGGTTTACCCTTCTTTAAAAAAATGATCATACTGGCTTCTCCCCATGACTGTGGAGGTGTTTGTCCACTCTGAACCTGCCGCATTACATAACACAAATCTTCCCCCACGAATGAAAAAAAAGGTTCCACAAAATTCCAAAGGAATTAAATCCGGCCCAACCGCCTTACCGGATGGAAGATCTTTAATTGCTCTCTGTATCTCTTCATCTGTGAAGCTAGCCTCCATGGCCATGGAGTCTTCTATAGAGAATGTCTCAACAGGAGTCGACTCTAAGTAGCCCCTTATCTCTTTAATATCCCTAGCCTTATCCTCGCTATGTAAGTTTTTGTAATACCCATGAAATACATTACAAATATCCTTAGGGGTGGTAACCACTGTCCCATCTACTAATTTAATCTCCATAATATCCCCCCTGGTAGATATCGGTCTAGTCCTTACAGCCAAAATCCGTCCAACTTGTTCACTAAATTCGTGTTGAGCTTGTTTCCAGGCCAAAAATGTGCCTGCTGCTTTAGCGGCCATATGTCCCCAGCCGCGGCCTTTGCTAGAGCAAGTTTCTGCAAAATCTCATCTATATTAAGGCTGGAGCGAATTGCGTTAACAAGTTCTTCTTCCAAATCTCTAACTACTCTTTGTATGGCCTCCATCTCCATTTTCGCGATCTTATTCCGTTTCAAAGAGCAGCTCAAAGTTTCTCCCCTAATGCCAGCCTTCAAGGAATCCCACACTATCCCGAATCGAGCACTCCCCCTATTAACTTCAAGGAAATCCTTGAGCCATTTGTTCATGTGTGCAACATAGTTTGCATCTTGTAATAGTGCTCGTTCAAACGACCAACTCGATGCCTGCGGCTTCCCAGTTACACTTTTGATCTCTAACACCAAGGGGTTATGGTTGGAGACAACTCGCGGAAACTTTTGAATTTTGCAAAGGGAAAGAAAAGATGGAGAAACTATAAAGTAGTCTAACCGTGCTACAGCCCTATGTGGTGCTGAATAGTATGTACTACCCACCCCTGGAGGGTTTAGCTGTTCCCACACGTCTATAAGCCCATTATCATCCATCAATTGAACTAAAGCCCTATGGCTTTTCTTTTTCCGACCTAAAAATTTAGTTGGATCCCTCCTCCACAGCCCATTTAAGCCATTGATATTAAAATCCCCGCACATAATAATCGGTAAGGGCCAATTAGCTAGTTGTACATTTACATGATTAAACATTTCGGGATCATCCACAGTCGGTCCATACACTGAACACAACGTAAAATTAATTCCTTACGCTTGACACTCCACGATTACCCATCGGCCAAATTTATCGGATAGACAGTTTTTAGCTGATATCGCTCTTCCTTGGGCAAAGATTGCCACCCCCCGAGTCCTGGTCCCTTGCGAGGTACATACCATTAAATGAAATCCCAATTGGTCTAAAAGCATCTTACGAGACCCCTCAATGTGCGTCTCTTGCAAACAAACTATGTCCACTTGCAATGTCTTGAGATACTCTTTCATCATCCTTCGTTTAGCAGCATCATTTAACCCACATATATTAATGGTTGCTATTCGCATACTATATGTAGATTATCATATTGCTTATAACCTAGTACTTGATACTTAAATCCGGTTCCCAGTTTTACAGTTACAGGAATTCCACCGCTGTGACCATTGCAAGATGGTGAGTTCCCCCCCCCTCCCCATTTCCCCCCCGCTCAAATCCTCCCTCCTAACCCCTCCCTGCCCCCAAACCCTCCCCTCTCCCTCCTCCCCCCCACCTAAAATGTGAAGCAAGCAGACCTAGGTCTCTGTGATGGAGCCTGCAGTTGGCCACCCTTTGCTACCTTCTTGCCAACCAATTAGATGTCCCACTATTCATATTATTATTGATTTCGCAAGACCTCTCATCCTCAAGTGTGCCCTCTCCCCCTTTTATTGCTATATTTTTTATTTTAATTTTTTTAATAACCAGTGACTCTACATACCCAATAAACCCATAAACCATCGCTGTCTTCCCAATCTATTAATAGATCATTAGGACTCTTTTTAAGTTTTTTGGGAATCCATATATGCTTTAGCTAATATCTCTGAAGTAAAGACTCGAGCAGTATTTTTATACAAAATCTTTAGTCTCGCAGGATTCATCAAATATGCTTGTGCCCCCATAGCTTGACAGGGCTGGATCAGCTCTCTTAGCCGCCAGCGTCTTTCCACGGTAACATGGCAATAGTCTGGCTTCGTGAAAGAAGTTTGGTTCTCAAAAGTCCGTTTAGCTTTCGGGCGAGCCTTGGAGTATACCTCCTCACGGAGCAAAAAATTCCCAAAATAAATAAGGATTGCCCTTGGCATTGCGGATCCGTCCCTGCCTGACTGCGAAGACTTCCTGAGCATCACTGGAAAACGATGTACACGCTGGATCTCCACCTCCCAGTTCCATTGATGGAGTTCTGGAAAAGCTCCTTTCATCAACCTCAAGACATAAGCTCTCACATCCTCTCCTTCTATACCTTCTTCAATCCCAAGAATCCGGAGGTTGTTGCGCCTCTGCCTATTTTCAAAATCCTCAATTTTCCATTGCAGATCCGTGAGTTGCTTATCATATGTTTCAGCATGTACTTGAGTTCTAGCCAAGTTGTCTTCAAGTGTACTTGTACGTTCTTCCACATGGGTCAACCTAGTATTGGTATCTGTACATGCCTTAGCCATGTATTGGTATCTGTACATGCCTTAGCCATTTTCCGAACTGCACCTTGAAGCTTCTTTGTCGCCAACCTGTATTTTTTCCATCAATTCGAGTCTCCTCCTGCAGTTGTTTTATTGAATCAAATATCATTTTCAGAGATGGTGCAGCCTCTGCATTTACCGCAACCCCCTGACCAGTTAGATAACAGCTCTGGGTAGCAGAGTAATCCCAATTTAAAGCAGAGTCTGAGTCTCCTCTGATTTCTCTTTGGAGCCCATCTTCGCTCTTCTCCAAGGATTGGGCATCTCTTTGTTTCTTCCTAAGATTTTCCAAGTAGGCTATAATTGACACTGATTTGACTGACCTCGGCGACAGAATTACCTTGGAGCTCATTTGCTGGGGGAATTACCAATTGTGTGTCGCAGGTCCGATCTGCAAGCTGAGACTGTATTCGATCTTGCTTAGACTTAGTCTTTTGTTGCACTTTTTGTCCATTTTTCCCCTTTATAAAGATGTCTAACTTGGGAGCTGGTATAGTAGTGGGGAAGAAATCCATAATACTATGACGCCTCATCGGATCCAACAACCCAGTATTTGATCCTTCACCCCCCTTACTACCACTGTTTACTTCCCCCATCTTAGGTGCCTCAATATTCTCAGCATTATCGCTTTGCTTCCCACTGTTCATAGTCATGGTGTCTTTTACCTGGGCAGTACTACTCAAACTTGCAGAAGCCGTTATTCTGCCTCCTTTGGATAGCGCTACTCCAGCGTTTGCCCTACAGCCTGTAAGTCAGGAGCTTTCCCTTTAGCTCCACGGTTTGACTTTGGAGGCATTTTGACAGATTCTAACACGCTTGCAGTCAATATGGTGCTCAGCACCGTTGCGAGCCCCCCGGCCTCTCCAGACAGGTCAGGCTCGGAATCTCCAGCCCCTCCTCCTCGCCCACCTCTGGACGCGATACAGCGAAGCTCTCGCAGCCCCGCTCGGGCTGCTTCCAGAACCAGCGTAAGGAGTTCCTCTGCGACCACGAGAGGGTCGATCGCGTCTCTGCCCAAACCGATAAGTCATAAGTGAGGGTCTTTATCCCTTAAATCACGATCGCAACATCCAGAACCACAACGATATCCCGGCCGCAAAGGGTGTTCGAAACGGCCGTTAGTCAGGCGCCATCTTGCTCCCTCACCCTCAAGTATTATTTTTTTATGTGTAAAATAAACTTTTGCATGAGTAAGGCATGCTTACATGTACAAATAGCTTTGAGAATGTGCTTTATTCTCAAAGCTATTTGCACATGTAAGCATGCCTTACTCATGCAAAAGTTGATTTTACACATAAAAAAATATTACTTGCAAGAAGATATTCATATGAGCATTTCTACTCACTGGCTGAAAGGAGGTGGGAAGTGGTTATTCCGGGGCTAAACTACCCTGTGAGTGAGTGTGTGTGTGTGTGTGTGTACCCACAAACTTACATGGTTAAGAGCATTCACCAACAGCTTTCCAACCCATTCTCATCCTAGAAAAAGTTCGAAATGTCCTGCTCACCATGGGAAGAGTAAAACATTTTACAGGATGGGGACTGACCAAATAAAGTAGTAGTTTAGTGAAAGGAGGTACTCTAAAATGTGGAGTATTTTCACACTCGAGAAAAAAATGTGAACAAATATATTTGCACTTAATGTGTAAATATTCACATGAGCAAATATTCATGTGAGAAAAAAAATTGATTCTTAAAGAAAATCTCAAAAGTGCATACGCAGCTTTATGATCTTGCTTAGGTGCAGAGTTACCACTTTCAGGAATTCACAGTAGTTTACTGAACCTGGCCTAGTAACCTTACTCCTTGCAAAACTTTCATGAATTCCATTTTGTCACAAGCAAAGTATATACTTTATACTATATACTTTGCTTGCAAAAAAATTGAATTGGAAAGCCCCACTCGTTAACACACACAACCACACACACAACCACACACAACCACACACACAATCACACATACAACCACACATACACAACGACACACACACACCCACACAACAACCACACAACCACACACAACCACACACGTACAGCCACACCCACAACCACACCCACACACACAACCACACACAACACATAAAACCACACATACAAACACAACCACACACACACACACAACCACACACAAGCACACACACAACCACACACATACAACCACACCAAGCACTGGCATAGCCAATAGGTCTTGCCTTTGGAAACTTATAAGTGTTTAGCCACGCAACAGTTGATGTGGTTGCACCAAGGATATTGTGCTGCATAACTAAATACTTAAAAGGTCCCAAAAGCGAGACCTAGTGGCTATGCCAATGCTTGTATATATGGCTACCACTTCGGCACCCTTCCAAGAATCCGGGACAGGGTGACCTCTAGCAATTAAATTCATAATGAGCAAGATGAAGTCGGCCCATAGTTTTGGTTCATGCAAGAGGAGATCGCCGGGGATGCCATCAGGGCCCGCCGCCTTTCCTGAAGCTAACCCAGTGATAGCAAAGGAGACCTCCTTGATCGTGAAAAGATCAGATGGTCTGACAGCCTCAGGCGTCACATCTAATGAGGGGCCCTCCAAAAATAGAGGGAGCTTCTCACCATTGAGAGATAAAGTACTGTCACCGTCGCTATACAGGCCAAGGAAATGTGCATGCCATTGCTGTTCCGTGATATGATTAGGCATCGGATCAGCGCCCTTCCGACTACCTTTGTCAATAAGTCCCCAAAACATTGTGGCATCTTTCAGAAGAGAAGCGGATTTAAGATCCTGCCAATGCGCTTCTTCCCAAATTCGCTTGGCTTGCTCAATGGTCCTAGCATACTCTTTCCTGGCAAATCTAACAGAGGAGGTGTTGTTACTTTGTAGGGCCACAGATAACATGCGTCTCTTATCCGTACATGCACTTGAATACCACAAGTTGGAAGGCCTAGGGATTTTTTTATGCATACAAGACTCCATGGTGGTAAAAAACGTTCCCAACTTTTCAATAGTTTCTTGGTAGAAATTTAGAAGGGGAGCGTTCTGTACTCCCGCAAAGGTCTCACTGAGCAGATCAAGTTCTAGAGACTTCTGCTCTATGTGATCTCTTATGTTGCACAGTTTATCCTCCTCATGTGAAACCTTGTGCCATTTAAGGCGTCGGTTACAGTTAGAGGGCACCACTTCTTTTGTTGACAATCTCGCTACGTTATGGGACCTGGAAACGGTTCAGTTATTACTCAAATGCATACATAGCGGACTGTGGTCACTGTCCTGGGACGATATAATTTCCATATCCAATAGATCGCACCAGAGCCGTATATCCAGCAGGATATAGTCAATCCTTGACGGGCAACTGGGCCTATTATATGTATTGGCCCCGCTCAAGTCAGAGCGTGTCCTGCCATTTACAGCTCTTAAATTGTGCTCCAGTGTTAGGGCGCTTACTTGTATGGCCCTTTGGGTCCACTTCTTAATTGGGGCTAAGCTGAGGGGAGGGATTGCAAATTTAATGTCCTGCTCGCCAGTGCCCAAAACATTCTCATCACACAGGGGTTCATAAGTACAGTTAAAATCCCCTGCCACAATGGATACTGAGTTGGGATTGGTGCTGGACAACTCACTCTCTAATGCTGCTATAGTTGCAGATGATTGTACCCCGGGAGACCCTCTAGCATATACATGAAATAATTCCAAGTTGAAACCATTTTTGGGGCCTTTCACCGTCAGGTGTAAGATATCGTTTGAGGGGGTTGTATGCATGATAGTTGACCCGTTTAGAGAGGTGTTTAGCCAAATATGGAGCCCCCCTGCTGGTCGACCTTTCCCTGAGCTTTTGGCTGGGATAAAGTAGGTAGCAAACCCAGATTTGTGGAGGGGAACCAAACTCCAAGTCTCCTGAAACAGACAAATATCTTGGCTATCTATAAAATCATTCCACTCTGGGAGCAACACTTTTTTTTGCAGCCCTGCTATATTCCAGGAGAGAAAGCGTATTGTCCCTATACTACTGCCCGCAGACCGAGTACCTCTGTCTCTTATATGCCTAATGCAGTCAACCATTGGACTCCCCCGCTCCACTCTTCCTGCCCCCCTATTGCTTAAACAGGGGGCTACATAGTCTTTTCCCCCTCTCTTTATTTTGGTACAAAAAGCTGATGGCGGAGCTGCATCCAGTCAATCGACTGTACTCAAACCGGACTCTGTTCCTTCCCTATCTAGTGTCCATAGTGGGGAATTACGAAACTGAATTGCCGAGTGCTCGGGGGGGGGGGGGATGGGGTGGGGGTGAGGGAGTGCGTAACTCGTGTGCCACCAAGTTTCCAGCAATTTCAGCGTTAAATACCTGTATCTCAATACAGTCTGTCTGCGAGCCATCTATTATAATCCTCTTTACTTTTGCCACATCCTCCCGTATTACCGACCTGCAGCCCCTCACATATCTTATCCATTGTATTACTTTGTTGTGAAGGGATTCGCGGCTTTCATATCTATGGGGACTCATAAGTTTTGGGACTTTGGTCATGTAGATTGTAGAAATAGGGTTCCTTGTGTGTGCGTTGCCCCTTGTGGACCCCAAGGGTACCTGATTAAACTGTCCTTCCCTGGTCGGAACAGAACTATGAAGGTTTGCTCTGGGAGGGTACCGATCTGATAAACTTCCTCTATTACCCTTATCTGGGCCCAAATCAAGGTGTGGGTTGGGTTTTCTATGGGGAATAGAACTATCAGTAGGGAGCTGGGCTCGGGTCGCTGGTCCTATCGCTGGCCTGAACCTTAGAACACCCTCCCACAGCCTCCCTGCCTATGCTGATGCAAGTGGGTGGAAGGGAGGGATGGTTAAGCCAGGTGGCCTATACCCAAGCACATCAACCTTCTCTCTCAGCAAGGCCAATTCCCTTTCGAGGAGTTCCACTCTGTCGAAGAACATCATTTTGGTAGCCGCACAAACTACATTTTGCTAGACTAGCAGAAGGCTCAGCCACGCCTTCTTTGCTCGGGGTGGAAACTAAGCTGCTCTCGCCGATGGAATCTAATACTGCAAACCTGTTTGAACAAGGTAGTTGGACAGTTAAGCATTCCCGTTGGGTCCCCTTGGTGGAAGCTCCTATAAAATCACTTAGACCTAGATTTTTTGGTGGGGAGAGGGGCCCTAGAGTATCCTCTACTGGTCTATGTACTTCGCAAGTGGAAGGCTTTTGTGATGGTTTCTTGTTGAACATTGCGGGAAATACTCTTTCCTGTGGCTGTGCTAATACTGACACTTCCTCAAGTTGAATCGCACTGGCAGCTATGTTTGTGTTATTGCTAGCACCCAGAAAATCTTCGCAGTCATTCACAATTGCTTCAATCCTAGTTAAGACACAATTGCTAGCCGCATGGGAGACTTTCTTGGCTTTTTTCCCTCTTTTACTTAAAAGTGGGCCCCCTCCCACCATAAGCTTCCTCTTTCCCATTGGGATAATTCAACTGAACAACGGAATAGAATACACAGTCACTGATGTCAGCTTGAACGTCTAGCCGGTATGCCCGGGCTGAATGCAGCAAACAGTACCTGAGATCGTATAGCCGTAGTTCATGTGAAAGAGGTAGGGCCCAGCCCTGCCTCTTCCTGGCGATGACGGGCGAAGACGGGCCCGCCCTTGGCCCGGGCTCAGCCCGCGCGCATCCCGCGGGCGGAAGAGGACTGCTGGCTATATCCGATGTAAGAGGGAGGGGCTGTCGTTCCGCTGCTGCTCCCGCAGCCTCCTGGGACTACGAGTCCTGAGCGCTATGTACCCCGGTCTTGCACAGCAGAGTACAGGTGCGCTGCGTCTCCCGCGAAGCGGGAGGCGCGAGGTCTTTAAAAAGGTCCCGGTGTAAGAGGGAGGGGCTGTCGTTCCGCTGCTGCTCCCGCAGCCTCCTGGGACTACGAGTCCTGAGCGCTATGTTCCCCGGTCTTGCACAGCAGAGTACAGGTGCGCTGCGTCTCCCGCGAAGCGGGAGGCGCGAGGTCTTTAAAAAGGTCCCGATGTAAGAGGGAGGGGCTGTCGTTCCGCTGCTGCTCCCGCAGCCTCCTGGGACTACGAGTCCTGAGCGCTATGTTCCCCGGTCTTGCACAGCAGAGTACAGGTGCGCTGCGTCTCCCGCGAAGCGGGAGGCGCGAGGTCTTTAAAAAGGTCCCGATGTAAGAGGGAGGGGCTGTCGTTCCGCTGCTGCTCCCGCAGCCTCCTGGGACTACGAGTCCTGAGCGCTATGTCCCCCGGTCTTGCACAGCAGAGTACAGGTGCGCTGCGTCGTGGAATGTGGCTGGCATCTCCCTCAAACTGAATGATCTTAATTGGATAAAGACATGGGAGGGACATGAATAAGTATGTTTTCAGGCGACATGGACCACGGAACCAGTATTTATTAATGGCTATCGATCTTTTCAGACCCAAGCTAATCCATCTAACTCGGGGCGAAGGGTTCACCCTGACATTAATCCGGAAGGACTTACCTGTAAAAGCAAAGATGAATGCCCAACTAAATTTAAACTTTAACATTATGACGCTGGAGGTACAACAGGAAGGGACATGGATACTAATAAACTACTATAATAATAGATTTGGTCCAAATATGCACTCAATCGTGGGGTAGGTTGATAAAGCAATCGCCGAAACAGTGCGCAACATTAAGAATGAGAATATAAATTTTAATATACACCCGTGCAAACATAACACACTGCCTGTCTGCGGAAGTGAGGATATGGCGGGAAATCGGATACACCATTTCACACGTAGTGAGTATGGCAATGGCCTAAATAAGCTAATGGCCTTCTTAAACATGGAAATAATTTGTGACCAAACCCTGCAACAGACATTCTGCCGAACACCTTCTACCAAAATGGGGCTGAGCCCACGATTGACTATATATTTTTAACCCCCCCCTCTTAGCGCAAGGGTTACCAAGATAGGGAACTCCTTCACGACTTTTAGCGACCACGCTATAGTTTCAATAGAGTTGAAAATATCAATATGGGAGAAACAAAGGCGCACCACTGTTGAAACACCAATCAAGGTAAGGAAATACGGGGTTCAGTTACAATGGGCACACATAGACAAAATCAAGATGATTCCAGAAATCATATCAAATACACAAGATAACATACAATTGTGTTTAGATCCAGAAGTGGATGCAGGGGAGGTTGTCAGAGCCTTCTGCGGCATTCTAGGAAACATAAAATCAGCCCTTACCAGAACAAAAGCGCAAAATAAAGAAAAAGGTAGAGGCTGGTTTGACTCACCGTGCACAAAAGCAAGAAAGGCTCTGTTATACACCCTAAAGGCCAGACCTGGAAGCCAGGATCAGATAAGAACATTGCGGGCCTCATATAAACTAGCGCGCAAAAGTAGAGAAAAGAAAATTAGAGAGGATTTAAGGGCCGACCTAGATAAGGCAGCTATCTCAGCCGTGAATTCTGGAAGCTAGTAAATGCACCTTCTTTTAAAGCCACTAGTGACCCAACTACAGATACAAATGTCTAAGAGGAGGCTTGGGTCTCCCATTTTGAGAATATATTTTCCTCTAATTCGGATATCCCATCCCAACAGGTGGCAGCACAGGAAATACGCCCAGAGTCTTTATTGTTCTCTTTTTTAGAAGTTAAAGCAGTGCTGGTTTCATGTAGTCTGGGAAAGGACCCGGGAACAGACGGTGTCCCAATTGACCTTTTTCACGAAAACCCAGACCTGTGGATACCACTCCTGACGAACGTCCTGAACAGTATAGCCCTGGTAGGCCCTCCTCCAACATGGTCATCAGGGGTCATTGTACCCATTCACAAAAAAGGTGATAGGGCCAACGCAAAGAACTATAGACCAATCTCCTTGCTGGATACAACATCAAAGCTTATGGGCCGCCTTCTCCTATCTAGACTAGAGGGATGGGCAAAGGAGAATAACATTTTAATTCAGGACCAATATGGATTCCAGCAGGGAAGGGGCACTGTGGATCAATGCTTGAATTTAGCATTGACCATAGAAAAGTATACCAGAATGAAGGATGGGAAAATCTACATGGTCTTCATGGACCTGAGTGCTGCGTTTGATTGCGTGGTCCATGATAAGCTTTGCAACATAATGGAGATGATGGGGGTAGAATCAGCTATATTAAATTTTATCAGACAGTCGTATGTAAATGCGACTGCATCAGTGCGCTACACCAACAATAGAGACTGTACTGGTTCTTTTAAAATCTCCAAAGGAGTAAGGCAGGGATGCGTATTGGCCCCATTTCTCTTCTCCATATACACGAATGGAGTTGAGGAAGCACTCACCATGGCCACCAGGGATGCCCCTCTTTTTGAAAATCATATGCTACCAAGACTGGCTTATGCGGATGACGCGGTGCTAATTGCTAGAACATTCCTTGGGTTACAAAGGCTGATAACCGCGTATGTCACATTTATGGACTCACTTTGTTTGAAAGTGAATCAAACAAAGTCATTTATTATAGCAGCCAGGACAAAAAAAAAATAGAAAAAATCCCGCAATTCCATGCAGAAGCGGAAAAACTAGAGGTAGTGGATTCTTTCCCATACTTGGGGATTCTTTTCGATAAAGATCTCACATGGGCGAAACTGCTGGAAGGGAGAAAGATGGTGATGGAGAGGGGCATTAATGCTGTAAAATTCTTTGCTAGAAAACTGGGTGCTAAACCGCTATTACCGATAAAAATATCTACCAGACAAGAGTTAAGTCAGCAGCGACCTATGGTGCCAGAGTTTGGGGTGTGGTGGCACCAACATCACTACAAACGATTGAAAATAAAAAAAATCAAACTATTGTGGGCCTCCCTTCATCTATTGCAAATAGTATCATCCACACGGAACTAGGTTTGCCCTATATTTCAGATCACATACAACTAGCCCCACTCCTCCTTTGGCACTCAATATGGAGAAGAGATACAGTGCCACTTAATCAATAATAAGGAGTTGCTTAACCATGGATAAGTGGAAAAGGTTTAGGTGGCTTAGTTAAGTAGAGACAGTGCTAAGGGAGATTGTCCTCCATGAATTATTTAAAGATCCATTGACCTGTAAGAAGGTCTCCAAGCAGAAGGTTGCCAACATGTTCCTGCTAATGTCTGAGTACAAGCGCAGAGAACAGCAAAAAGAGAAACACACTATCCGTATATACAGCCTCAATCCACCATTAATAGAAGGGGGATTCTCTTATTTAGCGAATGTAAATAGGACCCAACACAGATTTATATTACTCAGGTTCCGCACTAACTTGATCCCTCTTATGCTAGGGTATCCGGAAAAAAAAATATAATCATTCCGATCTTAGTGCATGCCCTTGTGATAACCTGTCATCCCAAACCAAATTGCATTTCGTTTTATTCTGCAGGCTATATAAGAATGAAAGAAATGACTACTTATAACCAATTTTAAAGAAAGAAAATTTTAAGCAGTGTCGGGTGGCACTTTTCTTCTTAAAATCATTACCTGACCCTTTGGTTTGCTACTCAGTAGCGTAATTCTTATGGGCCTGTTTGAGGAAGAGGATTGCGTGTATATGAAATGGTTTCTGATGTTTTAAAGATTTTAATGCATCTATGTTTGTATTCTAGAATCATGTTGAAGTATCTGAAATTTTTACAAACAAAAATCTGTACAATTTTATGATGAAGAATTCATTTGTACTTTTATGATCATTTTTAACTTGATCGAATAAAGAAATGAAATGAAACGAAAAAATGACAGCTGCAGTTAGTACCTTGTTAAAGACACGGGTACTTGGTTGAGTAGTCCTATTGCCAACGTTTGGGCAAACTATTAATAAACAATCTCATTCCCTTCCAAATTTCTGTATGGTATCTACCTAGCAGAGTGGCGGCACAGGCATTTATTAGATGAGTGGAAGCAATGCCACAAATTTTTCTGCCAGTAGAATTAAGTCTCTTACTTGCCCACTCTGGAGGGGCTGTTGACTCTGGTCATGCCTGCGCCTAACAGATGTTATGATATGAGTCTGGTTTGGGGATCTATAATTCTGGGACTTGTGGTGGTGGCATATACTTTTTCATAAAGTGAGGTGTTGCTGCTTTACTGTCGCCAGTGTCATGAACATCTCTTCAGCAATATCAAGCAGCCCTGGGACTAACTGTAGTAATGGTTTTGATGCTGCCCTTGGTTGGAGATTCACTAGCCTGTCTGAAACTGTTGGGTTAGGATTCTCAATTAGAATATTTAATTCTCACACCCCTATAGTCAGCACTTCTTGAAATGTTAAAGTAATCTACGTGTGGTACTTGAGGTGAATTAGCAGTGAGTGTACAATGATCTGAGTCTGAATATGGCAATCGTGATGTTGAATAAGATCTACACCACTTTCTTTTTCAGGAGTGCTTGGCAATATTACCTTGGGTGAGGTTATTTCTTGAGGAGAAGAAATTCTTGAAGAATGCATATCAACGTCAAATGTACTGACTAGAGCAACGGCAATTGTGATGCCTTCATGATCATCAGTGTCAGTGGAGATGGTGAAGTCATCAGACGAGATACCTTCGGTGTAACCAGTGAAAGTATCAACGTCATGTGGGCTCTCTTCGACATTGACAATGTTCTGATCGTATTGTTTTTTTCAGTGTCTTGAGGCTGAAGACTTGGAGTGCATTCTGTGACATCGATGCTCTATCTCTTAACGGTGAGCAGACTGAGGCTGTCGATGGCGATGTTGATGGCTTTTATGTTAATCTCGAATTACACTGAAAGTGATATTGATAACACTGCTTGACACTTGAACTTATCTACTTACCTCTCCCTCTATGAGTCTTTGTCAGGAGGTGGCAGGCTCTCCGAGGCGGGCCGAGAGTCAGCCCTCTCCAATCTTCTCTTCGTTCTGTTCTCCTCTTCGGACCTCATGTCCTACATCATGCCACTTAGTCTTATACCTTCCCCATCCTTTGGAGGTCTTTTTGACACTTCCTTACAAATGTCACATTCCTTACCAGAATAAGAGGCCAGGAGGCAGACAAAACAAACCTTGTGAAAGTCTGTGACTGCATTCCTTCTGTCACATGATACACTTGGAGAAAAGCAAAGAAATTTCTGAGAGGAAGAACAAGTTACTTACTCTCAGTAATGCCTTATCTGGTAGAGACTCTACCTATCTGCAGATTTCTTACCGTAGAATATTCCTGAGGTGTCAGACTGGATTCAGAAACTTTAGAAGCAGTACCTCTGTGCACCAGCGGGTGGCATTGTTTGGCTCCGTGTTGGCATCATCCACGCCAGAAGTGAAGTGCATGGTGCTTATACAGGCACCACCCAGCACACTGACATCAGTTACATTGTGTGACCTTTCCACGCCAGAAGGGCAGAGCCACAAAGGTTGTTGATGTACCAGTGTGCCGACACTAAAGACCAAGGGTCACCCTATATGGAGAAAGCCGTTTGCAGAGGGGGGAGGGTGGGAGGTTCGGTAAGACATCTGCTCCTAGATAGTCACTACCAGATAAGGAGTTGCCGAATGTAGGTAACTTGTTCATCTGATTCCAGACTTCTAGCCACAGATTCCTTCCCTTAGAATAAATATCCAAGCTATGCCATTCCGGAGGTGTATCTGTGAACAGATTTAGAACAGGATGTCCTGAAGGACAGAAAAGGCAAAGTTCTCGTCAAGATGGACTGGACTGTCCAGGTAGTAGTGGTTTGTAAATGTGTGCAGAGATGCCCATGCCGCAGCCTGACAGATGTCCAAGATAGGGACTCTGTGAGCTAACGTAGTGGCCACAGATTGGCTCTAGTGGAATGAACCTGCAATCCCTCAGGGAGCTGCTTCTTGGCTAGTGAGTAGCAGATTTTAATGCAGAGTACACCGCTTCTGCTTCTATGTCTGACAAACCCAATGAAGAGTTGATCATCCACCCTGAACTCTCTAGCACGATCAATGTAGAACGCCAATGTTTTTTTTGGGGCCAGTCAGTGGAGTATCTTCTCCTTTTTGGAATGGTGAGGTAGAGTAAAGAAGGTAAGCAATGTCTGGCCTACATGAAAAGGTGTTACCACTTTTGGCAGGAAGGAGGCATGAGTTCTCAAAACCAGTTTGTCTAGGAACAAAACTGTGTAAAGAGGGTGCACAGAAAGTGCTTGCAGTTCCCTAACCCTCTTGGCTGAAGTAATAGCCACAAGAAAGGTTTTTAAGGTCAACAGGCATAGAGAACAATTGTGCAAGGGCTCAAAGGGCGGGCACATCAGAAAGCTGAAAACTAGGTTCAGTTACCAAAGGGGCATAAAGAATGGTTTTGGTGGGAACATATGGTGTAGTCTTTTTAGAAAACAGGTCACAACAGGTGACTTGAAAAGGGAAGGCCGACCCGGCCGCTGCAAGAATACAGATAGAGTTGAAATCTACCCTTTAAAGGTGCCCAAAGCAAGGCCTTGTCTGGCTAACAAGAGAACACGCACCAAAACGTCAGACAAAGGGAAGCAACATTTTTGGTAGCACACCGTCACAAACTTGTGCCAACATCAGGTATATAATGGCTTGGTTGAGGGACGCCTGGCAGACAGAAAAATCACAGATTTCTGGAGGGAGATCAAAACTTGTTAACTGCTACCGCTCAATCTCCATGCATGAAGGCGGAGTGTGAGCAGGTTCGGGTGCAAGACTGTTGCTGCAACAGTAGATTCTCCCAAAGAGGCAGCCTGATGTACGAGTTACTTACCTTCGGTAACAATGTATCTGGTAGAGACGTTGTTTAGCCGCAGATTCCTCAACTTAGAATATCCCCAGGCGCCAGACTGGATCCGAAATTTCTTTTGCAGCAGCACCTCTGCGCGCTGGGGGACGGCGCCACACAACCCCGCCCTGACATCGTCCACATACGTGACATCAGCAAAGTCATATAAGTCCCTCCCGGCGCACTGACATCAGTTTTCTTCGGAGAAACTTCTCCGCGACACAACGCGGAGCCACCAACAAAAAAACTGTGAAAGTATGGGAACAGTGTGCGAGGGATGACAATCCATGAATAAAGAAGGAGGATGGTGCAAGACACCATCGTAAAAGACAGAATTAGACACTGCCTACATACAAGTGAAAAAGCTGTGAGAAAGAACCCCGCAAGCGAAGACCCTGCCAAAGTGCAACAAGGGAAGAGTATCTCAACAGACAGAAATAGACTGTTATTACCATGCAGAACAACAGGCAGAATTAGACTGTCAGTACCATGTAGAAGTGTGTCGTCTAGCAAGAACGGAGCACAGAGAGAACAACAGTCCACCGCAGGAAGGTACGAAAAGACTGGCACTGCCCCCATAGTAATGGAGGTCTGAAACAGAGGTCAACAGATCCCCAAAGAAGATGACTGTAGAGGAGACCAGAACCCTGAGCCAATAGAGAAGGCGGGAGGGAGGGAAGGCAGTAGAAGAAGAGAAGAAAATGAAGATGAATCTCCTGGTGAAGGTCAATCAAAAGGCATCATGTTACAGGTAAGAACCCTTGAGAGGGAGTCAGCTGTATTATGGCAAATCTCAAAGGGACGCAACAACGTGAGCACCCCTGAGAGAAAAACCAATGGCAACTGTAACAGGGGGCCAGCGGAGAACCTCACTTGGCAAGGTCCTCGCAGATCGGGGAGGCTGGGTGGGCGTTAAGGAATCTGCAGCTAGACAACATCTCTACCAGATACATCTTTACCGAAGGTAAGAAACTCGTACATCTGACAGAGACATCTAGCCGCAGATTCCTTAACTTAGAATAGATACCACAGCCATACCCCAAAGGGGAGTGGGTCTGTGACAGAACAACAGAAGACGTCAAGCATTTGAGCCGGCAACAGAGTGACGGACAATGGGGATGGCTGTGGCGAACAGCCAGACAGCAACCCAAAGAGCTCGGAAGAGCAAAAGATAACGGGATGCAAGATATCCCAAAAAGGCATAATGGCGCTGCACCATACTTGTATAAGCATGAGAGGTTGAAACGGCACCTGCCATATAAGGAAAAAGGACCATTCTTAGCGTAATGGCGCACTATGTGAACACCAACCAAAGGTTGAGAAGAAACATGAAGAGATGCAACCAGAGCCTACCAGGCTTGCCCACGGAAGGCAGGCCGGAGAGGCTACAGCCAAGAACCAAAAGGTCAAGAGAGAGAAATGAGCAACTTTTTTAGAATTGCACGCGGAGACAAGAAACACGTCAAGTGCACATCCAGTCCCAAAAGGAGGAACAGGGGCAAACAGTAACAAACCTAAGCACACTGATGTAGGCCACCACAGAAACATGCGCAGAGCAAACAGCTACAGAGACCATAAGGTGGTGTAGCTAAAATAAGCATAAGGCTGCCCGACCAGGCAGCGGTAAGACCAAGGTGAGAACCAACACACAAATACAGATATGGAGGGTGGAGATCTAGGATGACTGACATTAGAAGAGCCGTCCCGCATGCCCAGCTGATACAATAGCACAGCCGAAGGAAGGTGCAGCAGAGGCACCAAAGTACGAAGGCGTAGAAACGGAGGAATAATCGCAGAATTGCAGACCACACCCTCCGACTGGAAGGAAAGAAATCCTTGTCCAGAAGAGAGAATCGTTCAGTAACTGAACACAAAGGGAGCAGTGTAAAACCGGGGCACCACCCCAGTAAGCGGAATGCCGGAGCCATATATTCTAAGGGAGGCACCGGCAAGAATATATCCAGCGTCGCCGGGCGTGAGGCCACCGCCAAACTCTCTCCAGATGCTTCCGGGGAAGAGTCAACAACCCGGCGTCGAAACTACTTTAGTAGGCGCCGACCGTGCTTTGTCCGGCGCCGACTCGACTCCATCTGGCGTCGAGTCGGCTCTGTCCGGTACTGGATCCACAATAAGCTCCCCTCAGAAGAAGGCGAAGGAGCCGGGGATGCAAGCCTTCGGCGCCGCACCGGCGCCGCATCAGCCTCAACCCGAACAGGCTCCGATTCTGGAGAAAGAAGCGGAGGAAGAGCCGGGGAGGCGAGTCTACGGTGCCGGAGCGGTGCCGACCCCGGCTCCGGACAGGTGGCCACCTGTCCAGAAGGCCGAGGCGTGCACAAAGCAAGGCTATGAGCACCAGCAACCACCTGTGACGCCACAGGGAGCCCCACAGGACTATGTGGCGTGGCAGGGGTGCCATGGGTCGTACAGGGGGACCCAACCGGGCCGCACCCTGATGGCTCCATATGGGCCGCGCCCTGACGATACCACATCTCCGACATCCCTGGAGGGCAAAGGCTCATTCGACGCCGGGGGCGAACCCACCGGCGAGTCCGTCGGGATCCCACAGCTAGCGGAGGCCCCGAGGACGCCTCAGGGACGGGAGAGGACCCAAGGGAGGCCCGCAAGGCCGTGGAATAAGCCTATTTGGGCCCGAGTCGCCCCCACACCCGGATAGGGGGGATAGAAGGGGGACGACTGTCGAAGGAAGAAAGGCTTTCAATGCCAGTTGGATTGCTATAAGCTGTAACAGGTTTATGTAAGGCTTAGACTCCACCTTTCTCACATGGCCACCCCAGACCAGGAGTGACACATCTGTAACTACAGTAAGCACTGTGCAGGGAAGGGACAGGGGTCTCCAATTGAAGCATCTGAGGGGGAGTCAGGTGTGACTTCAGCACGCTTATAGTGAGTTCCAGTAAATGCAGGAGGTCCACTGTAGTATGGAGGCGAAATACAACAGCCTGGAGTGAGCCCTACTTCAACAGTAAATCGTAGGGAAGACTGGAACCCCTGACCTCTGCAGGTGAGCTGCAACCACCGCAATCACACCAAGGGGTGCTGGTAAAGCCAAAAGGGAGCACATCAAACTGATAATGCTCGTGGCCCACAATAACACAGATGGGAATATGGAAGTAGGCATACTGCAAGTCCAGTGCTACCATCCAGTCTCCAGGGCCAAGGGCAGACAGAACCGGAGCATAAGTGAGCATCTTGAATTTCTCCTTCTTCAGGAAGAAATTGAGAGGGTGCAGGTCTAAAATAGGAGGGAGGCATCCATCCTTCTTGGGTACCAGAAAGTAGCAGGAATAACAACCACAATCTACTTCTGATGCTGCCATCCTCTCAATGACTACTTTGTCCAAAATAGCCTGAACTTCCTGTTCCTGACGGAGCAGGGAAAGGTGGTCCTCCATCAGCTGATCTAAGGATGGTGGTATGGGTGGTGGGGATTCTGGGAAAGGGATGGAGTTGCCCTGCTGAACAATTTGTGGTACCCACTTGTCCGGTGGACTACCACCAGGGCAGATGAGGTCGGTTCCTGCAACCAACTGGCTGCCTGTAACAGTATGAGGGCAAACTAAAGTGGGTTTGAGGCTGCAGTTGCCGGGGTTGCGGCCTGTGTAGACCTCTGGCTGTGTTCCATGAGGCAGGCTACAAAAGGAATGGGTAGCCTGTTGCTCTTGGTGGCTGAGCAGGAATAGACGCAGCTGGTGGCCCCTACTATTACCACGAAAGGGGCAAAAGGCAGAATGGGGTTTGTGTGGGACCATAGAGAGGTCCAAGGCCCTGGCGGTGGTCAGGCTGTTGTTCTTAAAGCGATCCAATTCTAAGTCTGCCTTGTCACTGAAGAGGCAGGTGCCGTTGAAGGGCATGTCCATAAGGGATGCCTGGACATCTCCCAAAAAGCGAGGAGACCTCAGCGAGGCATTGCATCTGAGTGCCACTGATTACACAATTGCTCTGCCTAGTGAGTCGGTCATTATCTGCAGTGAATGGTGAACTTTGTTGCATCTCTGCCATCTGCAGCAGCCGGAGCTCAGGCCTCCTCAAAGACCATGGGCAGCACTTCTCACCACCATAGCAAAGGAAGCCCCTTCCTCCATAGCCACAGTAGGATAAGAAACCAGGCCAGTTTGTGGGCAGGTGTCCAGACAAATGGCATTCACAAGTTCCTCATACCAGTTATCTTTTGCCTAACTAAGGGGGTTCGTGTAACAATAAGGAACTTCAGTTCCTTCCCAATTATACTTCTCCCCAGGTCTTTTGAAAGAAACAGGCACTTGCTCCGGCTCAGAAGGTTGAGCTCCGGCCAGCGTTGGAGTCAACGTTGTGCAACGCCGATCTGGCTCCGTATCGGAGTGGGGTATGATAATGGAGTTGGCAGCATAGGGAATAATGTTGCAGGAACAGGTTGCATGGAAGGTCATGGTCCAGCGATCAGTCTCTCTCCAGAACCGGATCCAGGGGGCCCAACTGGCACCAGCAGTAATCCAGTGGGGGCACATGCTCAACCCTTGGGGTCCGAAGAAGCTCCAAGGGGTCAGCCAGCCCAAAAATGAGGTGCATAGCCTCATAAAATTCATGGAGTTGGCAGGGGTCACTCTGGCTTCATAAAACTCAGGGAGGCACAGAGCAGATCCAGAGGCAGGCTCCACGTGGGGGTTGGTCCAAGAGTGATATTCTCGTGCCTCGTCCGAAGAATTGGACCAATGCTGTGAAGTCAAAAAGTGATTCGACATCTTTGATTTCTTGTGGTACCTACCAGACAACTTCAAGAGTAATGAATAGTAGCTGGAATTACTCTGTGACTAAACATCGCAGAAACAAGACCGCAAGTCAAACAAGCATTTGCAATGCAATAGGTCTTGCATTTGCGAAAGTGTAAGCTATTGGCATTGTAAATGACAGTGGCTTTTATTTATTGGTTTTGATAATTAACACATAAATAAAAGGCAGTCATTTACAATGCCAATAGTTCAAACTCTTGTAAATGCAAAACCTATTTCACTTCAAAGAAGCGGCCACCATTGTCTCGGGCTGCTTGGAAAGTGAAAGCACACATGGCGCGCTGAAAGTTGCAGGAAAGCATGTTGTGCCTGCAGTAGGAGAAACTAATTAAAGAAAATAGTGCTTAAATGAAATGAAATGAAATCCGATTTGTAACGCGCAACTTAGCCCAATGGGCGTCAAGGCGCCTAACAAAGATTACTAATTAAATCACAAATAGAGGTTGCTTACTGATAGGCTTTAACAAAATACCAGGTTTTGAGTGCTTTTTTGAAAAGGGTTATTGAAGGCTGGGCTTTGATCTCTAAAGGAAGAGCATTCCATAGGCGGGGAGCCACATTACAGAAAGCCCTACTTCCCCATCTGACTTTCTTAAAGCGGGGAACTACCAATAGGTTCATCTCTGAAGAACGAAGAGACCTGCTAGGTATATAGCAGGTTAAAAGAGAACCCAAAGCATTAGAAGGTACAACCCTTAAAGCTCCAAACGCCAGGGTTAGAAGTTTAAAAGAAATCCTATACTGGATAGGAAGCCAGTATAGGCTTTTCCTGGCTAGGGTGCCCGATGAGGCAGCAGGTGCCGCTAAAACAAATCTTGCTGCCGCATTTTGAACAACCTGGAGGCGATGGATAAGGCCCTTATTGATATCTGCATACAAAGTATTGCAGTAATCCAGTCTTGACCCAACCAACGCAACCACAGTCTGCATACGTGACTGAGGGGAAAGATAATGAACGATTCTCCTAAGAATCTTAATAACCCCCCAGCAGGTAGCCACCGTTCTGTTCACCTGAAGGGTCATGGACAAGGAGGTGTCAAATATTACGCCCAAATTTACAGACTAAATAAGACCTACTGTGTAACCACAGAAGTAAAAGGGCCAGTCCTTATGGAGGTTACAGCTGATGACAAGGCGGTACTAAGGGGGGATTAACAAGCCTATTAACAAATCAAAAGACAGCATTTACAAAGGACAGTGACACAAGCCAATAAAAAATATGGGCGGAGAGTAGACGGAGCTTCAAGTCCATACTCAAATACAGCATGCCTCGCAGCGCAGCGCTACCCACGCTCGACCTAAAAAAAACTGATCTGAGCAAAGTGTTCATCTGAAAGTCCTGGTAGTGACTTGCACCTGTTCAGAGTGAGAAACATGAACAACAAGCAATGAATGGCAAAGTAAACAGATTCTGGCTTGCATTTTGATTTCTGATTAAACGTTAAAAAGCCTGTTGCAAAAATGATTACTTTCTGAATTGAAGGCAGCAATGTGAATTTAAACGGTCATGGTTTTGTGTACTTTTGTGATGTAAAATAGCACCTTATGCATCTAAAGCAAGCACTCCAGAAGAGACTGAAAGATACCCAATAGCATATGGTGAGACAAAAATACTACTTTGGTTGGAGCCAGTTTTAAAGAATTAGTACCAATAGTTACTGTATACAGATGCGCTGTCAAGCTGGAGCTAAACATCTTAAACAGGGCCTGTAAGCAGCAGGCAAAGTGAACAGTAAATAAAAATCACAGCCTTTTAGTCACCCTATGCCAAAAATAAAAACTGTGCCCAAGAACAATTCAGAATTAACTTGTTTAATCCAACATTGGCAAAATCTGATCAATGTTCACACATTACGTGTGGCTCTAAAATCACCTTAGTAAAAACCTCCTCCGGTAAACAAGCTTAGTTCTGGCATCACGTGCACAGGAAGCTACGAGGATAGATATTTAACTTCATATACATTAGGAAGAACCAGCTGCAAAACATTCACTCCGCAGTTACTGAGCATCCCAATGGTACGAGGGAGCAAATGACAGTAACTCGAAGCCTACAAAGGCCACATTGGAAGGCAGTTTTATAATGTGCAGACTCCTGCATCTGCAGGCATTTGTTGCTCTCCTGCTCTACTGAACTATGTCCACCTGGGTTGAGTACTGCACATAATATGTCAGCCTTTTAAAGAAATGTAGCTTCTTCACTCAAACTACGTTGTAGTGACGCTGCTGTACTGAAGGGAGGAGAGAACAAAAAGCACGCCTGGCTTGTCTTTATCAGATTCTGCAGGAAATGCGGCTGGCCGAGGCCCACGCAGGGGGCCACTAGAGAGGTCAGCACTCTAGTGTCACCTGGGCACCCCACACCCCCCGCCCCCATCAGCCCAGCCCAGCCTGGTCGCGGTGCGCTAGGGGCGTCACTTCCTGGGCGCCAGGACTTGGGGGAGGGTATATATGCCTCCCCCACCATTTTAGTGCCCTCTTTTATGCGCCCGACACGCCGGCTGGTTGTCGGTGGGAGATTGCGGGTTGCATCTCCTGGGTACAGGGTCGGAGTCCTGGTCCGGAGTCGCTCCAGCAATTGGCGTGATTTGGCCTGTGCCCCCCCTCAGGGTCTCGCCTCTGAGAGGCCGTTGCCCCTGTGTCTCTTCCACAGACATTTCCCCCGACTGGCCACATTTCAGTTGCTGCCCTAGATCAGCGGAGATCGGGCACGAATGGGCAGCATCGTGGTCCAGGGCTGGGGTAGGGGCAATCGGGGGTTGGTCATCATCAATCCGGGCTCCATGACTTCCTCCCACCCGCAATCTGGGCTCCGGTGGAGGGGGGGTGTGGCGCAGCGGCCAGGGCGGCCAACTCTGCAGCGCGGAGCCCACGGATCGATCCCTAGCGCCGTTGGCAGCTCATCACAGCATCCTTTGACTCGGGGCAATGAAGCACATAATCTCCCCTACTTTCAAAGTGGGGGGGCAGCCTTCCCAGGTCCCGGTTCGGCACCGCTGGCACACCAGGTGGTCACTAAGTCCGAAGTGGCTCTCCTTGTTACTTTACATTGCTGGGCCCTCTGAGAGTCCGCCCCACCCCTCTCCGCCGTCGTGCGCCCAGACTCACCGGAGAGACCCTTGGTCTGTATGTGTAGACACGTGCTGGGCTGTGTAGGGCCCCTCCCGGGCATGCTTGTACCAGCCCTGGATGCAGCTCCGCCTGCTGTGTCGGGCTCCTGGGAGCCTACCAAAGTGGAGCCGCGTCTCATGGGCGATCCACGCTTGGTCTGGTAGGGAGTTGATGCATTCGCTCTCCAATTGGAATAACGCAGATTCTGGTTTTTAGGCGAGGCGGACGTTATTGGTACTCAGGGTTGGCACGATGGGGTGGCTGACCAGTCAGCCGCCCATGTCCGGGGCTCCCGGGAATTCCTCAGTGAGGGCTGTGGTCCTGACCAGACTTTCACTAGCAGGACTAGTTATGAATTGAAAGGGGAGACTGCCTGGGGATATCAGGCGCAGTTGGGTTTCTCTCACCATGGAGCCGCTGGAGAGCAGTGGTTGACCCGTTTGCCTCGTATGCTTACCTCCCCTGTCAAAACAGCGAGGAAGCACTTTGTTTAGGTTTTACCGTTTCCCTTGCGGCGGGTAGAGCATGCTGCCCCCACAGGTTGCGATGGCTGGGCCACGGCGTGCCTTTGTTTTTAGATTCGATTCCCGATGCAGCTCTTGTGATCCTGGGCAGATCACGTGGTTTCTTGCCTGTTTTCCCGTGTTGTGGGGCAGGAGACTGTGCTGTTGGTTGTGGACCCGCGGACTGGTAGGGCCCAACGAGTTTGCTAGAGGCCTGGTTGGCCTGCCGAGTGGACGATCAGCTGGTGCCCCTGGAGGGGCAGAGGTTATGCGGCTGATGGGAGGAGGATTGTACTGGTGGTGTCCACAGTGCTTTGTGGACACGCTAACCTCTCCGCACCGTATTGCACCCTTGCGGCTGTAGGCAGCTTTGGTGTTGTAGGCGGCGAGTCCGGGGCCCTTTAGGATCATTTCTTTAGCCTTCTATGTGATGTCGACCTGCTCGGGTGGCGAGACTGGGCGGATTGGTGAGTTTGACCTTTGGTACTGGTGGACTTCAAGACCGGTAGGTCACAGCATCTCTTATTTTGGGGCCGCGCGTGGTGCTATAATGCGGCATTTAAAAAACAAAATTAAAAAAAGCATTTATACGCTCTTGCTGGCACTCCTCTCCTGGCACGGCTAAGTGTTGCAGCTGCTAGTGATCTTTCTGGTGGGCCCGTGATTTAAAGAGTGTGCTGGGCGCATCCTTTCAATTATGCCCGCTTGTGCATTATTCTGGCTATCGACTGCTTAAGCTTTCTTCAGCCAACGAAAAGTTTGGCGCACAGTCGACGCAACATTACAATGCAGGGCATGGAGTATGCGCGTGCATATGTCTTTCAGTTTTATGCCGTTCTCCTACCACGCTTTGCAATAAAACATCAATTGCGCTCGAAGATGGTCTAGAGCGCTGACTGCATTCGTAGGCAGACTCCTCTTTATGATGTGGCTTTTCTTACTGGCACCACATCTCCCAACGTGCTTTCCATCACTGCTCTGGAGGATGTTACAAGATTGCATGTTCCTTTATTACACCTGCTCATCGTGTGTCTCCTTACTTTTGTTTCCCCTCTATCTTCCAGGAAGTGCGTTATCTGTCGTACTTTAATATTCGGGACCGCGTAGGGGACAGGGCCCTACCCCTGTCTATCTTGGTATTAGCGAACCGCAAATGGTAAATGCGGCATGTACGAGTGCTTTATATATCGTTCTAGCTATGAATGCACTGTGTACACGTTATTCTGCTCCACTATGCGGGTTCCATTTTGGAAGCAGTGGCCATCTTGTCATTGCCCTCACATAGGCTATAATGGAGTAAATACGGGCCTCACAGTACATGGGCTTTCCCTCTGACTTCTCTGTGACCTGGGCAGCTGGCTCTGCTGCCCCGGGTCAAACCGGTCTCACGAGCTCCCCTTCCTCCGTCCACCTGTGATTAGCATCAGGGCTTGACCCGTCATAAAACCCTTTCATTCTACACAATCCCCCGGCTAATCTCTTCCACACCTGCTTGTTCCTGCTTTATGACTTGTTTCCCAAAACAGGAGATGCTCATGTTTATTGGGGGGTCTGTTTACATCAAACGTGGGATCTGAACCTTACTGTGTAAATCATTGTGGGCTGGCCGAACTGGAATGTGGGATGGTCATCATGACTCTGCTTTTTCGTTTGTAATGTATACTTATAATGGCCATATCGTAAACCAAGGAATGTGTGCCTGGAGCATGATATTTTGTACTTAAGGAGAAGTCCGTTCCTATGATTTTCAGCAGTCTCCTGAGAACATACACGCTGTTGTACTTCTAGGATACCGGTCATTGGTCTGCAGCCAATAAACGAATCTTTGACTTCACCCAGAAGACTCTGTGTTTCTGTAGGTCCGGAACAGGGTGAACCCAGAAGTCATAGGGTGTGTGCCCCTGCACCGCTGGGTCTAAAATACCCAGTACTTCAGTTTGGCGCCCAACGTGGGGCGATTTCAGCGGTACCAGTCCAAGCCAGAGGTTCGTGAGGAGCTTCGTGTGGAAATTCCGGAGGAAGGCCGTCACTTCATCGACCCCTGCATGTCGACGTGGTCCGAAAGTCTTTTCTGCGAGGTTCTCCGCGTCCCGACGGCTACGAAGGACTGCTGGCCTGATTAATCGACCTGTTTTGGACCCTTGACGAGTTTTGAGAGAGCGAAACAATCGAGAGAGTCTTCTGGTGACGCCATCGATCAGCAATATTCAGTTAAGTATAAGTGGAGCGTCTCCCATTTGTTTTGGTATCCTTCGGGATCATTTGAATTGGTACTTTGGAGTTTGCAAACGCCAAAACCAGAGGACTCGTGTATTCACGAGAATATCGTATTCGATAATCCTTTGACGTTTGGATCTAGACTAGTGAGCAAAGATGCCTGGTTCTGGACTATTTGGTAGATTATTCTGTTTGGGTTGTGGAAAGGATTTCCAGCTAGAGGAATCATGTCCGGTTCCTCCGGTTGGAACTCCAACTTATGAGCTCTATGTAAAACATGGCGTAGGCCCCATTGCATATAACGAAGTGTGGATCCACTACACCAGGAAAGATGGTGTTTTAAAATGGCCCCAAAATGGTAGTTTTGATACCGATATTTTAGATAATTTGGAAATTAAATTGTTTAAGAAGAAAGCCCGGCCGGCGATGTTTGACTCTTTCCGCTTATGGCGAAAGGAAGCCAAACAGAAGGAAATTAAGTTAGCGAAAAAGAATAAGAGAGAGAGAGGTATGTCAGTAATGCAAGCAGCTGTACAATTTAAAGACAATGAAGAGGAGCAAATGAATGAGCAATTGCACAGGCAGCATAAGTTAGGGATTGACAAATGTTACCCAGCTTTGCCATATTCTAAGCAGAATGAGTCAGAAGAAAAGGAGAAAGATCCCCTGATGTCACATTTGTTGAGTTCGCCACCCCCGTATGCTCAAACTGCCACGGCGCCTCCCCAGCTTGTAAATATGCCGCCTCCAGTGCATATACTGCAAGCCTTGCCGCAACCGCCAGTTGCTTTGCAGCCAGTTCCTATTCCTGTAGCGCAGCCCTCTCAAGCGCGGCCAGTTGTGCTTCCAACTGCCCCCGCACTTCCTGCGACTTTGCCTAATCCAGTAACTGCCTCCCTTAGCACTCTTCCTTCCACCACTCCAGTACCTGTCTCTACATCCTCTTTTCTTCCCTCTGTTTTTCCCCCTGTTCTCGCCTCAGCTTCTCCTTCAGCACGACAGCGCTTAGCTAATGTGGTTACTACATTAATGTCTCCTCTCTTCGAGTCATCTGGTGCGACTCCTGGTTTACAGCGTAAACAGTTGCGCAGCCAATTGCCTAACCCCGATGAGAAAAAGGTAATAGATAACATGGCGCGTAGATGGATTGTTTTTTCTTCACTGTATGATGTGGAATCAGTTGTCAACGTTTTCCATCAATGGGATGCCCCTAAACAGAGATATGTGTTTGAGAAAATGTGCGAAATTCTCTGTGAAGAATTGGAGGATAGTGGTAAAAATCCGAACCCGCAGGAATTGTGTAGAGTGAGGTTCGATTTTGGAACTGGTATAATTGTGGACCGCGAAGTAGATAAAGCAGTTGCGGTTGTATTGTCCTTTAGGAATGACGATTGCCAACAGTCATTGTTTGAACAAGAGGTCCTTGTGGGAAAAAAGACAAAAGCGCGACAATACCCTATGAGAGAAGTTCCCCCGGTATGGAAGGAAGCGGTTGCAGCTGCCGGTGGTAACCCCGCTGTGGCAGCGCATTTCCAGCGTGTTTGGGTGCATGTTCCATGGAAGCGCTCTGAGGTGTTAGCGCTTAAGCAGTCCTTGCCTGATCCCCGTAAAAACCCAGCAGGTTATTATAAAGAGTTGTCACAGACGGCAGGGTCATGCATCATGAATCTGGCCGACATAGACATGTTGTTTGGTAATGTTGTTCCACAGCCTCTATGGGGATCAATTCGTAATGTAGATCACAATGCAGAACTAGGGGATACATGGGCTAACATTGTTGCTGCTGATGCTAGACAAACTGGTGGTGCGAAACCAGAACCTTTAGTAGCTGAATTGCCTGGTAGAATCATCACGTATATGAAGACAATAATGCCTGCGATGCGCGTAAATTGGGACAAGTTATCTGCATGCAAGCAGAAGAAAGATGAGACAGTGTCAGACTTCTTTACTAGGTTTGAAGAAACGTTTATTGACCACAGTGGGCAGGATATGAGTACTGAAGGTGGCCAACGACTGTTTGTGGATAAGTTTGTGCAGAATTTACTTCCTGACCTGTGTAAAAAGTTAAAAGATTCAGAAAGTTCTTGGGCTGTTTCTTCTTCAGCGCAAATACTGGCTACTGCACAGTATTATGAAAATAGAGATAAAGACGAGAAAGATAGAACAGAGAAGAAAACGAAGGAATTAAAGACAAAAGTCCTTTTACAGCAGGCCTATCCGCCACGTGGAGGTCAGAATAATTATAGGCAACCCCAAGGTGTCTATCACCAACCCCAACAGTTTCAGAACAATCAGCAAATGAATGGGTATTACCAACCACGTGTCCCTGTAGGTCCCAACCAATGTTCATACTGTAAAGAGGAAGGTCATTATAAATATAGTTGCCCTAGATTAATGCAGCGGAACGGTAATGCGTATGGCGCAAGAGGAAGGGGTGGTCAGCAAGCTCCTAGAGGCAGAGGGCGTGGAAATGCTCCCCAGAACGCGCGTCCTCTGCCGCCTCAAAGTACCATCAATAGCTTTGATCAACAAGCTAACGCAATTAGTAATACGGCCCAGTATTATAATAATGATTATTATGCAGAGGAAGGTGATGCAGAAAATAATGATTACTAGGACAGCCATAGACAGAGAGAGGGAGTTGTTTCAGTGCCAGTGGATCAGAGTGGACCGTATGTTGAGGTGACTACAGCAAATGTAACGGAGCCTTTTCTGCTAGACACTGGTGCTGCAAAGAGTTCAATCATGCATTCAAAACTCCCTGGCGCACCTTTGTCTGGCGATATAAATGTTTCAGTAGGTTTTTCTGGCGCCCCGGTTAGGAACCCGATTTCCAGTCCCATGTCACTTTCTGTTGGACCTTGCGAGCTGAAAGCACCCCTGATCCTGACAACAGGTTGTGGTGAGAATTTGCTAGGATTAGATTTGTTGAAAAGATTGCACGCTACACTGTATTGTTCTCCTTCAGGAGTACAACTTACATTAGGCAAGAAAGTGGTTTCCCCAATGTATTTGTCTAAAAACACGATGCCACCTGAATTGTCGTCCCTTCCGGATGCCCTTTGGGCTACTGGTCCCAATGATGTGGGCCTCTTGGAGATACCGCCATATGTGGTGACTTTAAAGGCTAATGTCAGACTGCCACGTATTCCCCAGTACAAGATCTCTAATGAAGGGCAGAAAGCATTGTTAGACATTGTCAGCGACTTGATTGATAAGGGTGTGATTGAAGAGACAAGAGGCAACGTTTGCAATAGTCCGATTTTACCTGTCTTAAAACGAACGGATCCCTCACAGCCACCTGTTTACAGGTTTGTGATTGATCTTAGAGAGGTTAATAAGATTGTTGTGCCACAGTTTCCGGTTGTCCCCGATATAACTGCCTTGTTAACGATGATTCCAGCCTCTGCGGCATGGTTTTCAGTGATCGATTTAAAGAATGCTTTCTTTAGTATCCCAATTGCAGAAGAGAGCAGAGATATTTTTGGTTTTAGTCTGGGAGGCCGAAGCTTCCGCTTCAAACGCGCTCCCCAGGGCTACTGTGAGAGTCCATCCATATACAGTCAAGCTTTGAAAGCGCAGCATGATGCACTTGTTTTACCTAGTGGCGCTATCCTGATTCAGTACGTGGACGATTTACTGATCGCTGCGGATACTGAGAAGATCTGCAAAGAAGCCACATTATCACTGTTGCGCCATTTATCCGCTTTCCATCACAAAGTGTCTCTCTCTAAACTGCAATATTGTCGACAAGAAGTGACCTACTTAGGTCATCTCTTATCGAAGGAGGGAAGGAAACTGACCCCAGAAAGAATTCAAGCCATTGCACAGTTGAGTGTGCCAAGGACACAGAGAGAAGTGCGTGCTTTCTTGGGCATCACTTCATATTGTAGGCATTGGATCCCTAGTTTTTCTTTATTGGCAAAACCTTTGTTAGCCTTAACATGCAAAGACACACCGAATCCTATCCCATGGTCTGAAGAGTGCCAGAAAAGTTTTGTGGAATTGCGTAATGCATTATGTTCAGCACCTGTGTTGGGTACTCCTGACTACAGCAAACCTTTTACATTGTATGTTCACGAGAAAGATGGATGTGCGTTGTCAGTGTTAACACAGCCTTTTGGCGACAGACCGCGCCCATGCGCATATTTTTCATCAACCTTGGACCCTGTAGCGAGGGCATTGCCAAGCTGTCTGAGAGCGACAGCTGCTGCAGCGATGTCTATCCGACAATCTGCTGGTTTGGTAATGGACAACACATTGATTGTTATGGTTCCACATGCTGTAGACACATTATTAAATAGAACTAAGACACAACACTTGACTAGTGCACGATTATCGGGCTACGAGCTTACACTGTTAGCTAATCACATACACATAAAAAGATGCAATACGCTTAATCCAGCCACATTGTTGCCAATTCCAGCAGACTCAGATGAGATTGAGCAACACGACTGTCTGTTCAGAACAGAAGAAGAGACGAAAGGAAGAGTAGATCTAAAAGATACTCCCCTGACTGAGTGTGATGGCACTTTATGGGTAGATGGGTCATGTTTTAAGCTCCCTAATGGTGACACGACTGCTGCATATGCTATCACAACTTTGCACACGGTCGTGGAAACTGCACGTGTGCCACATAATTCGGCCCAAGCAGCAGAATTAATCGCCCTCACGAGAGCATGTGTGTTGTCTGAAGGAATGAGAGTGAACATATACACAGATAGCCAGTACGCCTTTGGCGTGGCTCATAATTTTGGGCGTTTGTGGAAAGAGCGTGGGTTCCTGACGTCACATGGAGCTAAAATTCAGAATGGCAAGTTGGAGAATGATCTCCTTGAATCACTGACCCTACCGTTGCAAGTTGCGATCATGAAATGCAGTGCGCACAGGAAAGTCACAGATGATGTTGGACGTGGGAATGCGTTTGCTGATGAGACCGCGAAAGAAACAGCACAGAATGTGAAGACTAGAATGTATGTTGCAGGTCCCGCAAGATGGGTTAATGATGTGGGAATGTGTGAGAACACAATAGAGAGTGTGAAGTCGCTTCAAGCTGAAGCCACACAGGAAGAGTTAAGCAAGTGGAGAGAAAGTATGGGTAAGTTGGATGAGAATGGTTGTTGGATTGATCTGACAGAACATAGGCGATGGTTGTTGCCTGATGCATATGTGCTTCCAGTGGTTACTATGGCACATGGAATGGCACATATCAGTACGAAAGGAATTTGTAAGTTGTTGGCCCCAGTATGGCAGAATGCTGGGATTCCCAAGTGTGCAGAGAATGTGGTCAAGAATTGCATAGTATGCTTGAAGTATAACCCTGGTAGGGGAACCCCAACTCCAGCTGGTCACTTTGCACCCCCATCATGTCCATTTGAAGTTTTGCAGCTGGACTTTATTCACATGGAAAGATGCAACAACCTGAAATATGTACTGGTGGTTGTTTGTGCTTTCTCAAAATGGATAGAGGCTTATCCTCTGAAAGATAACACTGCCCTATCCACAGCCAAAGCCCTTGTGAAGGAATTTTTCCCTAGGTTTGGGATGCCAAGAATGGTGTGGTGTGATAACGGAAGTGAGTTTGTGGGTAAAGTGATGAAGAATGTATGTGAAGGGCTAGGGATAAAGCAGAAGTTCCATGCTGCAAATCACCCCCAATCAGCTGGATTAGTAGAACGCTACAATGGAGCCTTAAAGCTCAAGCTGGCTAAAATCCAGGCGAGCACCGGTCTTAAATGGCCTGACGCTCTGCCTCTAGCACTCCTGTCCACCAGAATGACCATACACTCACGAGTGGGACTTAGTCCTTATGAAGTCGTCTTTGGCCGCCCGGCTAATGTATGGGGCGTGCCAAGACCGGCGAAATTTAGTGAAATAGAACATCCAGTACTGCTCGACTACCTGTATGATTTGACTGTTAAACTGCGTGTTTTGCACCAACAGGTACATGATACTCTTCCCCAAGCCTCTGAACCTCCTGGACACCCTATCAACCCTGGTACGTGGGTGCTAGTCCAAAATTTCCAGCGCAAGAGCAACGACGAGCCTCGCTGGATCGGCCCTCATCTTGTTCTTCTTTCGACAAGATCAGCAGTGCGAGTGAAAGGGAAGAAGCACTGGATTCATGGTACCCACTGCAAAGTAGTCCCCTTGCCTCTGCCATATGACCAGTGGGTCAAGGAGGGTATCGCCGACTCAGAGACAGACATTGTACCTCGTTTTGTACCATTCAGCGATGCACGCTTAAAAGGCACAGTTTCAGACCAAGAGAGTGACAATATTCTGCAGGAAGCTGTGCCACCATCAAGTCGACTGGACACCACTGAGCCTGAACTTTTGTTTCAAGACCAAACAGCACCTGGCCGTCTCCGCTATAATTTGAGACCTAGGCCCATGGACAAATAAAGATTTCCTCCCTATTTTCCTTTTGACATTTTTGCTCTCCCATCTGAAGGACTTTCTTGATTTTTGTTTTTTGAACCACCATCCGGGTTCTGCCGCAGGGTCGCGGTGCCAAGACTTTGGGGTACAGGCCGAAGACGCTAGGTCGACGGTTCTGGTTGGTCTAGGGCGTTTCCCTGGACTGACAGGCGTACTCCTTAGCAGAAGAAACTCATCCGCCGCGAGCGGCCCGAGTAGAGGATGGAGTTTTTTAAGATGGAGAGACCGATTGAGGAAATGAACTTTAACGCAAGGATGTGTAGAATTGTAAAAAGTAAATGTTTTGTCTTTTTGTGCCTTTTTACACTGTGTAGTATCATAATGTTTATTGTAGGATTTGTGTTTTTCTCCGCTCAAAAGCCCATTGAACCCACTGAACAGCCTATACCTCTTTCTACTGCCTCCTCTCACTCTTTTCACCCTTTGCCTGAGCACGAACAGACCAGACGATCAGAGTTCGTAAATAACTCGTTTATCCAACTCTTGCACCAGCACCAACTGGTAATGAATACGACCAATTGCTGGGTGTGTGGGTTAATGCCACATACCATTAACAAGGGTATTCCCTACCTGGTGCTGCCGTACAGTTACAATGGATCGTCATGGCCATTCCAAACCATGTTTCTCTATGCTCTAGATACATACTCCCCTCGCCAACCGCGTTCCATCAGACCTATCACCAATAATAAGGCTTTGATGAAAGGAGTTGCCGATATGAGTAGGGATATAAATGCATACTCATCTATTCCCAAAGAAGAGTTGAGACCTTATGTAGGATGGAACGCGACTGGGTATAGTATTAGTCTGGGTGAAAGACAGTGAAAAATCTCATCTCCAATCTGGGTCGTACCCCACATGGGTCGGTTCTGCTTACAGGGTAATGGTCAGAATCCTAGAGCTCAACTAGGAAGAAGTGACTGTACTGAAACGTACACCTTCCCGTCACAGTTTTCCCCTGCGTTTTTGGCTGCTAAGGGCACATATTTCATCTGTCATGACCGAGCATATACATGGCTGCCCCCTGATTTCTCGGGCACATGTTATATTGCGAACTTGCTATCGCCGACATTTACTGCTGCCTCTGACTATCACAAGACCAGAGTTGTGAGAGGTGTGATTAGTAAGGAGGATACTGCCGGTCAGGAAGCAGGAGACTTCTTCTTGGGTTTCCTGCCGTTTTGGGGACCTATGGTCAATAGTAGGAACCTGAGACAGCTGACACGTGTGGTTGAATCCACTGTCAATGTAACGGCTGGTGCCCTTAGTAATCTGACAGCTGAGCTCCAAGCGGATCGCCTTATGACTCTGCAGAACCGCATGGTTCTAGACGTTATTCTTGCAGACCGCGGTGGGGTATGCAAGGTCATCCAATCCAGTTGCTGCATTTTCATACCAGATAATGCTCCAACAGTGTATCAAGCCATCTCCAAACTCCATAAAATATCTGAATCCATACACGTGGATAAGGGAGACTGGTCACTGGTGGGGTGGTTCTGGGAATTGATATCTGCCTGGGGATGGAAAGTTCTGATGGTCATTGGAATGATCTTAGCCATTCTTTTCCTGTTCTGCCTGTGTATACAGTGTGCTCCCGCGATATGTGGTCTCTGTACTACCTTATGTGTAAGGAAACCTGTTTCGAGGGACGAGCTAAGTAATAGGATGATGCTACAGCAACATCTCCATGACTTCGTGAACATTGACCTAGACTCGGATTAAGATGAGTATAGTGATTGCCTATGTAAGGGCAAAAGGAGGGTCTGTCGTACTTTAATATTCGGGACCGCGTAGGGGACAGGGCCCTACCCCTGTCTATCTTGGTATTAGCGAACCGCAAATGGTAAATGCGGCATGTACGAGTGCTTTATATATCGTTCTAGCTATGAATGCACTGTGTACACGTTATTCTGCTCCACTACGCGGGTTCCATTTTGGAAGCAGTGGCCATCTTGTCATTGCCCTCACATATGCTATAATGGAGTAAATACGGGCCTCACAGTACATGGGCTTTCCCTCTGACTTCTCTGTGACCTGGGCAGCTGGCTCTGCTGCCCCGGGTCAAACCGGTCTCACGAGCTCCCCTTCCTCCGTCCACCTGTGATTAGCATCAGGGCTTGACCCGTCATAAAACCCTTTCATTCTACACAATCCCCCGGCTAATCTCTTCCACACCTGCTTGTTCCTGCTTTATGACTTGTTTCCCAAAACAGGAGATGCTCATGTTTATTGGGGGGTCTGTTTACATCAAACGTGGGATCTGAACCTTACTGTGTAAATCATTGTGGGCTGGCCGAACTGGAATGTGGGATGGTCATCATGACTCTGCTTTTTCGTTTGTAATGTATACTTATAATGGCCATATCGTAAACCAAGGAATGTGTGCCTGGAGCATGATATTTTGTACTTAAGGAGAAGTCCGTTCCTATGATTTTCAGCAGTCTCCTGAGAACATACACGCTGTTGTACTTCTAGGATACCTGACATTGGTCTGCAGCCAATAAACGAATCTTTGACTTCACCCAGAAGACTCTGTGTTTCTGGTGGTCCGGAACAGGGTGAACCCAGAAGTCATAGGGTGTGTGCCCCTGCACCGCTGGGTCTAAAATACCCAGTACTTCATATCTTTCCATCTGGCCTAGTGCCATTTTGCCGCTTTCAGGGATACAGTAATCGACCATGTATTGATCAACAACTCAAATAATTTCCTTCGTCATCTTTAGCTCAGAGGGACTGAGCTGGGGATTTGCTTCAAAATTCGTCCTATATGTTATTAACTTGTCAGGCTGTATACAAGCGTGGAGGCAGGCCTGGCATGAGGGGCCGGGCTCAAAGTCGCAGTCCTTGGGCCGCATTGACACTGGATGAAGCACCACTTAAGCCGCATCAAGGGTTAAGATGACAGTAGAGCAGTTACTTGCCCAAACCCGCTTAGTAACATATATAAAAATGCGGTGCGGATTGGTTGCGCCCCGGTGTACATGCAGTTTAAGATGGATAATGGTGTTATATATCGCTTTCTGCTAGTTGCGGATTTTTGTGTTCTCAGTTTGAAGGTGTTTGGTGTTGGCCATCGGGAGGATGGCACCTCGGCAATTGTTTTGAGGATTGTCCAGACAGCATGCCTTTTGCCTAGTGGCCCTAACCTTCGGTGCCAGGGTCCGCACCGCACTTTTGGGGCAAGCCGCTGCCAGCGTCTCTCGAGTCAGCCTCCCATCACTGCCGCAGCTGCACGGGCCCCTTGGAATGTCTTTGGCTGCCCTATCACCGTAAGCTCCTAGGTATAAGGGGCCATCGCTAGGACAGGCAGAAGTAAGGGCATGAAATCTGTTGTGTGGCAGAATAGGAGACCTTGCAGCATAGTGGTGTTTCTATACACACTTTGCTCTGCCCACAGCGTATTTCAGGTTAGTGGCGCATTTGGAACCTGTAGTGCTCCTTCACTTCTCTAATAGTAACATACATGAAAATGCGATGCTGTTTGGTTGCGCCCCGGTGTACATGCAAGGTTCGTTAATGAATTTGTCCCCACAGTGGCAGCTTTGAGATCGACCGTCCTGCCTCCAGCCACAGGAAGTGAGATCACACCAGCACCCCCACCTCCGGATGCTCCCAGTATCACAGCCCCTCCGGTGCTCCATGTCCAGTTCATTGCTGAGGTAGTGATTCGGGGTAGTTTGTTGTGTCCTCTCGTCTGGGTTGAGGGCCTAGTCAATGATATTAAAAGGTCCCTACTTACAAGGACCTGACTATCTCCTTTCATCAGGAAGGGGTCACGGTTGCTTACATGCTGCACAAGGTACCTAAAGGATCATTAACAGCCACGGTGGTATATGGGTTAATGTGTCTGTCGTCCACAGCGAATGGCATGTGTGCCTATCAGGGGGCTGCTTAGACCGTCGTAACAAACAATAGGAGTGGAAGAGTGAGGTTGCGCAGGCCCACGGGCTCTTCTAGTGCATTTGTTTGGCCGACAAGGTCCTTGTGCCACTAGGGGTTATGTAACATGTGTGCATCACTCAAGGCGCCCCTAAGCCCAGTAATGCACACAAAGGTAGCCTTCAACCCTGGTGGTCTTAGAGTTTCTCGTTGGTCTAATGGGGGTTACTACTGATATTGATATGTCTCCCTCATCTTCAGTGCTTGATTTTGATAGCAAGAAAGTGTCAGTCATAGTCCTTTAAATGTCACTCACAGATGCACTGTAATGCGGAAAGCTTGGCAGCTATGGAGGAGGGCGGCTAGCTCCTGGTTGCCTAGGCAACTGTGCTATAAACCGTACCATTCTCCCCGTGCCTATCTCCAGTAGATTAAAGATTGCAGGAGTGACTGATGAGGTGAGCTGTGGAATTCTGAGACCAAGGGTGTAACGTATCCCTCTATTAGACTATGATTAGTTGGTATCCTGTAAACCGGCCTATTCGGTGTAGCACATTTATGTGCTAACACGACAACCTCCTCGAGGTTTTGTCTGTTGGGACAGGAGACTGTTTTGGTTGCACGTTTAATGGTAGAAGGGTCAAGTCACAAGGTAATCCACCATTAAATATGGGCACGCAGGTTCGTTGGCAGTCCGGATGTCTTTTGTTTTGTGCGCTAAAATGGTTCAGCCAAGGATACGGGTTACGCATCCGCCGTAGGGGTGGTGGCCACGTTCCGTGGCGGGCGCTGTGCTCGCGCTGGATCGCGTATTATTTTAATTACATTTATATAGTGCGGACTTGGCACGAAGGCATCGGAGGGCTTGCCAACCATAGCTGTATAAGGGCCCTTTTAAAGTGTTTGAGGAGAGGAGGACGGGTGGAGGAAAGGAGTTTGAAGGTAGTACAATCAATGCTGTAAGGAAGGTTGAGACAAGGGAATCCTCTAAAGAGGGGTGACAACCATTGTGTTTAAGAGACTTTGTTCAATAACGTTTGAGAGATATTATTCAGTACTTGTGCATCACTTTGATAAGGATGCATCATTTTGATAAGGATACTGTTATCTGAGAGTCTTTCATTTAACTTTTGTTTTGTATATTCATCTATGTCTTTTGTGTTGCTATGAAAATATCTGTACATAGGTTAAAGTGTTTGGTGTTATAGGAGGGAGGTGTGTGGTATCTGGGTTGCTGGCAATGTGGTCATCCTGGGAGAGAATATAATGTAAACTCTGGAATTCATGACAGGGAGGACAATGTTGTGTTCCAAAGAGTACAGCAGTTGCCCAAGGTTGCTGTTGGGATATGGATGGCATCCTCCTCTTAAGGAATAAACTTCAATTCAAGTTGGATAAGTCTCCTGTAATCCTTAATGCTTTATGGGACAGGATCTTACACGTGGATATTGGCGCGTCTCCTATTTGTTTCTCCAATATAAAAAACATGTAGTAAACAAACAAAAAATCATCACGCTGTGGAAAATGGAGAGGAGGAAGGACAAGGGAGGTGGTAAAGAAGGACAACGGGACGGGGGGCGGGAGTAAAGGCAACACAACAAGGGTAGTAAACAAACAAAAAATCTTCACAAAGCAGAAAAGGGAGAGGAGGAGGGACCAGGGAGGTGGTAAATGAGGACAACGGGAGGGGGGTGGGAGTAAAGGCAACCCAACAAGGGTAGCGCTTATGCTAAGAACAGATCATAAATATGTATAAAGGTAACAAGAGAGGCAGTGGGCAAGCGAGAAACGGAGCAAGAGCATTGAACAGCAAAAAAACAACCAAAAAAAAGTCAGCCGATCAAAGGATACATAAACCTGACAATAAGGGTACATTTAATGGGGCCAGTCGCCACAAAAGTAAAAGCACACCCTAAAGCGTGATAAAGAACAGTTTCGCAACTAAAAAGAAAGCAATTATTAAAGGCACCCGAAGCAACAAATAGAAAGTGGTGGGTGTGGCCTTTACCCACAGAGGGATTACAGCATGCCTCGTAGAAAACCAGGCAAAAAGTGAGAAGTGGCAAAAGTGGAAGTGAGACAGGAGCGAAAGGAGCAGGAAAGCCAGAAGCAGAAAGCAGCAGAAGAGTAAGGGAGAGTGAACGTAAAGGAGTTGAGAGGTCAAAAGATGAACAGAGGGAAGGAAGCATGGGCTTGATCTAAAACAGTGGGACAGGTTCCTAAATAGGCAGGCCTTGGTGGAGGGCTGGGCATTTCAACTACAGGTAAGGGCAGTCATGCAGCTATATTTTTAACCAGGTCTCAATAAGCAGTTGATTTGTGTTTCTTAGAGAAAATAAAATGCACTGGAGAATCTCATAAGGTCACGTTTGTACTGGCATTATTAAATGTTTTGATTTTCTTGATACTTTTTTTCTTTTAAGAGATGAATTTACTTCAGTTTCAGGTATAAATACCATTACTATTAATTGACTGATCAGAACTTCTCTGCCTAGACTTAAGTGGCATATTTTAATAAAAGATATTTGCACGGGCCACCCTCCTGGTATAAAAAGACAGATTGTTTAAACAAGAAACAATACCACTCTATCAACTTAATATAATTACTTTATTAGACCAACATTTTAATCAATAGCCTACGAGTATCATATTACAAAAGAAAAAGATTACACACATTCTTTACAACGTAACTAAAACAACTGTTCTGATTGCAGTGTTCGCCTAACTCATGTTTGAAAGCAGTCATGGAAAAACTCATTGTGATGGAAAAGCAGCCCCAAGGCTGCTAATCCATCACAATGAAAACTCTCAGTTTACAGGAATTTCTGGATCATCGTAAATAATACACTTTAGATCATGAAAGCTCTTCACTTAAATTTCACGACTTCCACATGGAATAATGGTCAAGGAGTAGTTGTAAAGCTTTTTGTTTAGGAACATTTCTAACAGGTTTCTGGTTATCAAAACTGTGAACTGAGCAGCTGTGAACTCTCATTGGAAAATTTAAGAAGTCACATGCTCCAGTTAGAAGTACTGGTGCTTGGTTGCATAAACAATTGTTTCTGTCTAGCACATTATTTTCCTGGGAATAAGTTTGTCCAGCTGCCACCTCATCTCATAGTTCATTATAAAAGTAGCACTGGACTTATGTTAACCTCCTTGGTTAACTCAGACAATGTTAAATCATATATTTATAATTGACATTTAGAAAAAGGTCCAATGCATGAACTCCTTCTGTTAATAAGGTAAGTTAGTATCCAGAAATAGGATCAGGTAAAGCACCAGTTTTAATAACCAGAATAACTTGGTCACATATTTAAAGAGAACATTTTCTCTAATCCTTTAAATGGACATCAACAGAAAAACCTAGGCTAAAACACGTTTGCATGGAATAGTACACAGTAATTATAGTGGTTCACTGCAGATTTTGGAAATCTTTGTCAAAGGATGTAATACAACCAGGTCTAAAGTGCATAAAGTTTTGTAACAGGCAATGTCAATCGTAGGTAAACTGCATTTGTGTGTTTCACAGTGTGATTTATACTGATAGAAGCATATAAAAACATACCCAAAGGACAGTATGCAAATAAGAAATCCTGAGAAACAATTGGTTTTAACATTATCATTACTTTGTGCATTTCAGAAAATTATTAAAATTCACCATTTAGGAATACAAACAAAGAACTAACAATGGTTTACTAGCCCAATCTGGATATCAAAATATATCAATAAATAATCAGCATTTTATGTTATAAAGACAGTCGGTCTTGTTGCTTTTCCCAAGACTAGGCGCAGAGATACAGTCAGTGCTCATTTTCAGCTGTCACATTTGTAATGAATTTTGCCTATGTTCTAGAATTTCAAAATCCTAACAAATTTATCAAAGCAAAGAGGCAACAGTAAACGTAAACAATTTTAACAGCCTTCTGAAGAAAAAGAATAGCAGTTGCCTAAACACAAACAGGATCGCACACTGTGAAGATTTATTTTTTACATCATGCTCAGATTCACTTGCAGATCAGTAGAATGAGGTAGGATGCAACTTGCACTTCATTATCACTCACAATTTAATGCTCAATGACACCACAATCCTGTATTTACTCTATGATTTATCATGGACATCATTAGACCAAAGGAGAATTTTTACTACTGAAAGTGGCTATTGAGGTATGAAGTATAAAAGAGGATAGTAAGCCAAACAAATGTAACTCATGTGCTGATGTCATAACCTTTTCAATAACACATATGCAATATGGAATGAAGCCCAACGACTGACTTTGCATATCTTTCTGTAAGGATATGTTTGCACAGCAAAATGTTTGTTCCTTTTGCTGGCCCTTAAACACACTGGTATTATAATATTTAGCAAGTGATTAGCATGGGACAATGCCAGAAGTATAAACAGATTATGTCAGCAATTTGTATTGCACTCCAACAGCATGTACAAAGAATCCCCAGAATGATTTCTTTTAATTCTGTAAAAGTATAAACAAAGTCCATTTCCATTTTACAGAGGTACAGCTGCCAAGGCTATGAGTTAAATAAGGGAAAATAAAAAGGAAGACTTGCAAACTGACAGAGGTGAAAATAAGACACCAGCTTTAACTAAATCAGTCAATATCTTATTTATAGTGTGCTGTATATTATAATCTTACATAACTGGAAATGTGTAATAAGATGTGCACCATGCTCCTCTTCCTAGTAAAATAAAGGTTTGCAAGTAATTTGTGTCAGACAGCAAACATTAGAAGGTTTCCAATTAGGATAATCTAGAAAAACATCTAAATTCATAATATCAAGAAGCAGATTCATAAAAGGAATTTAAAAATGAACCTTCATAAATGATAGGCACCGCTATCAGTTTCCTCTCACTGTGGATTGTAGTGACAGAATTAACTTTTAAATGTAAGACAAAGGTAAATGGGAACAAACGCGGTATGACCTGAATAGAAAATAAGGCATTCCTCCAATATTAAATTAAGAATTGCTTATTTTGTACACCATTTTTGCCAGTTAGAATGATTGAAACTTTTCTACAAATCTTTCAACAACTGCTGCTCTAGAACCTTTAGGATTTCAAGAAACAACATATCATATTCATAGCTCCCAGTGAAGTGCTGGGGTGTACTAATAGACAGAAACTGCGAGTTCACCTCTTAGCAGGCAACATGACCGGAGTTAAAAATAGCAATAAATCAGAGCACAAAAGATTCCAGGTCCAAACAAGCTGTAACAGGATATTATCTATATTATGTTCTTTGTTTCAAGTCATACTTGGAAACAGTGAAAGTGGTAAATCGACAAGAGATATACATCAGCACAGAATACTAATATAAATTAGGTATCCACACAAAGACACTCAGATGTGTATTAAAGGTCATCATTTTGTAAGTATTTCCACTTATGAACATCACCAGTATGAACTGTTGTCATTCTTCGGTTACCAGACAAACAACAAAATGCCCATTGCTCACAAAAGTTGAGCTTCGCTGTATGTGGTATTTGGTGCCAATAGTTTAAGATTTTGGCTTGCCTTGAGAATTACAGATGGTGGGAGAAAGATCTCCATAGACAACTAGCTAAACGTAGAAAATGGATCCCCACATCACTTCTAGAGGAGGCTGAATGAAAATTACTTATTGACAAAAGGTAATGTACTCTTAGTTAAAATCAGAGGATTAGCTTTGAAGAAGTCTAGTCAGGTAGCTCTTTCAATAGCACCACAAACTGCAACATAGAGTTGCAGTGGTCCTATACTGGTTAACAAGATAGCCTCATTGCCGGTTCTGGTTATCATAGAAATAGTCTGTCTTGGCTCAACTTAAGAGGGCAGAATCCTAGAATGGACGAAACAGAAGAGTCTGTTAACTAGCTGGGACACTGCAAATCACGTAATGCTGAGGGTAAGGACTCCTCAAGTGAATTTTACTGTTGTCAGAAGCACTTTTCCCAATCAGAGACATAGGTTGTATGCATGCTTGTGTCTCTAAACAATACAAATGGAGCATCATCCCTTAAGAGAGATGATGTATAATGGACAGCAAGGCTGAACCAAATTATGAAGAGCGATAATGTTGGCAAAAGTATGTGTGTCACATATTGGTAATACTAGTAAGCAGAAAGTTACATGCCTGTCATTTCTATGGAATATAGTTCAATATTCAAAATGTAAGGACTCTCTAGGGGGGTATCAGCCTGGTCATAATGCATCATGGATTGTTGGAGAGGTGGAGCTTGATTGAAAACCTGAGTCAATATGGAGTGCATGAGATACATGGAAGGCCACTGTTTGTGGCCTTTAAACACATAACAAGGACTCATCCCCGTCCTTATTGAGCTCCACAAATCCAGCTGTTTTCTATTGATTCGATAGGAGAATTAACCAGAAGTGTGTTACGATCAACTATATCAGAATTACCAAAACCTCCAGAAATATAATTGACACATTGTTCACATTTAACAAATAAATAAATTTAAGCATTAGAAATTACAGGTCTTTAACACCAAAGTCTCTTTTAAAAGTGTTCTCTGCAGTCACCTAAAAACGTCTTTCTCGTAAATGAAAAATAATGACAATAACGTGAGTAACGTGAATGAAAATAAAACAGTTTGTATTACAGTGGTGGCATTAGTGGAAATCTGCAAACTAAAAAGGTGACAATCACTGGCTAAACATTTTCATACAATAAAATGAGGCATTTTTATAGAGAAATGGACGGCATGTAGGACTGCAGACACAACATTATGATCGTGGGTGCAGCCTCCTTGCCTGTGTCTCATCACTCCTAAGTTCTATTGATTGGAGGCTGGTAACGGAGGTTGAACAGCATGTGATACATTCTTTTTACAGGTCAAATGTTTAGTTGGTAGTCTGGGACTACTACTGTTTAGGCTTATCTCACATTATGCAACATTCATCTAAATGATCTTTACCAAATGTGACTGCATTCATCTTTAAACACATGGAATATCAAACAATTTCCTGTATTGCTTCAGCGTACTCTTGAGGTTAATAAACATACCCCACCAATAGTTCATATCCAAACACCTTGTAGCATTTAGCAAATATCGATACAACCAGTTAGAAATATACAACTTCAAAAGAGGGATTTGTACTGGAATAGGTGGAAGAAAGAAAGGAAGTAGCAGAGAAACCACTCACCCTAATCCAAAGATGACAGTAGCCCTTCTATTGAGTTGTATGATTTTTTTAAAATACTTGTGAATAGATTAGAGTATTTATCCTTCATTAACACCACAACTTGTAGAGTTCACCAAGGTAGTGGAACATGATATATTGTACGGAATGTGTCCCTTGTTATCCATTAAAATGCTTTAATTTTCATATTTTTTGTAAACAAAATATTTATTTTCATTTTAATATAAAGGAAAAGCTTCAATTGCTAAAATGACATTGAAAGATCAACTTGATCCAAGTATTTATTACACTACAAATGTTGAGAACAAATAAAAGTTAAAAAGGAGATGTACAGGCTTCACTTGTATTGTGAATAGAGATGAATTAAGGCTCTTCCTTGTCCTCGGAGGCTCCCACATTGGGCGAAGGAACAGTCTATAAAACCAAAGGGCTAGTTTCTATTATTTTGACAAAAGTTTTTTTTGAACTAATACTTACTGTTTCTTAGTTTTTCACTCAATAAATTACCATGACATCAGTTAAACAAACCAGAAAGGCCACTTAAAGAAATATTGTTGGATGCATCAAGCATAGCCTTGCAGGATGATTTGGTCCCAAAACAACACATGATCATCTCCTGATTAAAATAAAGCTCCCAAGGATGGTTCAGTGGCCCTCACTCAGGCCATTTCTCCTTCCAAATGAGTGTCCCAGTCGCTAATTTCCTTAATACAGGCACACTTGCTGAGCTAGCTTTCGGAAGTACCCAAGGAGGTTTTTGTGTGGTTTATGAGGTCGAAGCTTTTCTGGAGAAGAATGAGTGAGGTCTTCAGCTGTGTATAAACAAGACACAAGTCAAAGTTTTGAAAGTGGGAACAAAACATAAAGGTTAAGCCAGAATAATTTATTAAAAATCTTATAACTTGCATTTATAAAAAGCTGGTCTATCAATACATATGCAGATTTTCTTGAATGACCTGTACAAATGTATGTACTTAGCAGAGAATTAACCAAACAATTTTTAGACGGACAGTAAAATATAATATACAATTAAACTTCATATATACAAATTATGTACAGTGAACCACTAATTGAAATTACTACACTAATTATGAATAACAATGAGATATTTGACAGAGACTGAAACACTTATCCAATTTAATACCCTGAATAAACTAAAAAAAAGATTATCAACAATTAATTGTTCCAGCCAGGCTATCATTACCAAATCTTTTCTCATAATGTTGAGGCAAAATAACTGCTTCATCCTCATCTAATTAATTCTATTATTTCGTTTTATAAAGAACAAGCATTGGCAATGCAACAGGTCTGGCTTTAATGTGCTAATGAACAAGTTACTTACATTTGGCAACGCCCTATCTGGTACAAACTCTATCCAGCCGCAAATTCCTTGCATGAACATATTCCCCAGGAATCAGACTGGATCTGGCAAATCTTGAGCAGTACCTCTGTGCACCAGGTGGTGGTGCTGATCGCCTCCGCTCTGGCGTCATCCGCGCTGAATCTGATGTGCAAGGTGCTTATATAGGTGCCACCCCAGCGTGCTAAAATCAGTTTCATTACGTGACTTCAGAAGGCTGACTGATCAGTCTCCAGAAACCAAGGATGTACAGGGACCTTTTTGTAATGTTTAAATGAATCAATATTCAGCCATGGGTTCAATACCAAGTAGAGGTTTATTCATATACACCTCAGCCATCAAGATCCTCCAGTAACTGCCTTTTAGAGAATCACACAGACATTCTTCGTGTTCCATGTTCCATAGAACATAGAACAAAATACCATAGAGATGATAATATCACACATCTCCCTCTTAACAATAAATAAAAACATGAATACAATATTTTACATGACACTAACTAATCAAACCATATAATACCTCACCTCCCACAATACATACAGATACAAATTTTAAATATAACCAAGCATTTATAAAATTGCTACTTTAAATAATCTTTCAGATAAATTGGCACATTAGTTTTACGCCCACTACTCCTTGGCTTTGAAGGCAACTCTGAATGAGAGATATCAGATTGAATATTCTTCTCCAAACTATCATCATGCTCAGATTTTAGAATGGCAATACGATTTAGATTCCAAATTCTCCCATCCTGTAATTTCACAGCATTTTTAAAACACTTTATTACACGGTATGGCTTTGTAAATTTAGACCAAGACAACGTTCCAACAGGTGCCTTAACTCTAACCAGATCATCCACTTTAACAACAACATTCTTGACAGATTTTCTTTTATCAAAACTAATTTTATTCTTTAACTGTAATCTTTCCTCTCTCTCTCTCCAACTCCCCAATCCATTATTCTTTATACCCTTTCCCCAACACATCCAAGCTGGACATAACTTAGTATTGGGTACCCTCCCTTTAAACAGCTCAAAAGGAGTTCTTCCAGTTGAAGTATGAGGAGAGAAACGATGAGCTAAAATACCTTTCTGAAGTTCTTCTTTCCAGTTTAACCTATTTACCCTAGACAATTGAATATTCTCTTTTATCACTCTGTTGAATCTCTCAAATGCCCCATTTGTTTCTGGATGATAAATAGAACATTTTTTATGAACTATCCCACATGATTCTAAAAATGACTCCATTTGTTTTGAACAAAATTGCGGACCATTATCACTCAGAAAAGTTTTTGGAAAACCTTCCCTTCTGAATACTTCCTTCAAAAATGAAGTCACACAATTTGAAGTAACTTCTGACACACTAGAAATTTCTACCCACCTTGAGTACAAATCAATAAGGACCAGTAAATAAGGTGTTGACTTTTCACCTGAAAGTGGTCCAATTATATCCATGGCAACATCCTCCCATGGACCATCAGGCAATTTACGACACACCATTGGTAAAGTCCTTGGAGAAAGAACTTTATCACTAACTTTACATAACAAACATTCCCTAACTTCACGTTCTATTTCCAAATCCATACCAGGCCACCAAAAACTTGCTCTTAACCTTTCCTTAGTTTTGACAATACCAAGATGACCTTGATGCGCCTCCTCTATCAGCCTCTTTCTTAACGAGACTGGTGAAATCAATTTATCACCTCTTAGTAAAATTCCATTGTCTACCGACAATTCATGTGCAATCATACTCCAGCTTTTTGCCAAAGAAACATCACTTGTTTTATCACCCTGAATTACCTTTTTGACTTTCACCAGCTCTGAATCCATTTCCAACTCATCTCTCCATTCATTTTCATTTACAATATCAGAAGATATTTCACACACACTTACTTCATTTTCCAAATCTTCTTCCAAATTTTGGACAATCAGCTGTTATATTATCTACACCAGGAAGATGCTCAACTTCAAAATTGAAGTCTTGTAATCCAATCACCCACCGTCTAATTCTTGCAGAAATACAATCCAGACCTTTTTTTCTGAAAACTTCTTTAAGAGGTTTGTGATCCGTGCACACCTTAAAATAAGTCCCCCAAATAACATTTCTGAACTTGTTAAGAGCCCAGTAGATGGCCAATGCCTCTTTTTCAATGAGTGAATAATTTAACTCCGCACCCCTCAGACTCCTTGAGGCACACGCAATAAGCTGTTCTTTTCCTCCTATTCTCTGTTGAAGAATAGCACCTAAACCTTTGCAACTTGCATCTGTAACCACTGTAGTATCACCTCCTGGAATGAATGCTTGCAATTTTGGAGCATTTCTCAAATCATCTTTTATCTCTTCAAACTCCTTCTCACATTCTTTAGACCAAACAAACTCCTTATTCTTAACAAGCAATAACCTCATAGCACTCGACTTGTTTGATAAATTATTAATGAATTTTCCATAGAACTCAACCATTCCAAGAAAAGAAACTAATTCCTCTTTATTCGTAGGAGCGGCTAACCTCACAATAGTATCTACCAGCTCCTTCTTTGAAATTACACCCATAGAAGTGATGCAGTGCTCAAGATAGTTCACTTCTTGTAAAGAAAATCTACACTTTACAAATTTCAAAGTTAGACCCGCCTGTTCAAGTTTTTTCAACATACACTGAACTGTTCGATTATGCTCCTCTAGAGTTGCACCAACGATTAGCAAATCATCTTGATAACATTTCACACCTTTTATTCCTTTCAAGATTGATGTCATTATCCTTTGAAATACTGAAGCTGCACTTACTAAACCAAAAGGCATTCTTTTAAATTTATACGCACCCATTGGAGTTATAAAAGCAGTTAAGTCTTGAGATCTTTCAGTAAGTTCAATTTGATGATAAGCTTGAGTGAGATCTAATGTTGTGAAAAACTTAGCCCCACTTAATGTTGACATAATCTCATCGATGTTGGGTAAAGGAAATTTATCTACCACTACCTCTTTATTTAGAGCGCGAAGATCAATGCATAACCTAATCTCGCCATTAGGTTTGTTGGCCACGACAACCGGAGACAACCAATCGGATGCCTCTACAGGAGCAATGATATCCTGTTTGAGAAGCTTCTCTATTTCACGTTCTACTTTTTCTTGTATAGCAAGGGGAATTCTTCTTACTTTGGCTACGGATGCTTGAGCTCTATTCTTTAGTTTAATGTCATGCTTATACCCTTTCAAACACCCTAATTAATTTTTAAACACATTTGGAAACCCTTTTACAACTTCATACTTATTTCTCTCAACTGCTTGGATTTGAACTTGTGGTTCAGCATTGGGATTGAGAGTGACCCCCAGTAAACGTTGATGAGGCCATCCAAGTAGACCATCTCCTTTCTTTGATACGTAAACTTTACCCAAAATAATTTTGTTTTTCATCTCAATGGTTGCATTAAAGTAACCCAACATGTTTATGGGTTGACCACCATATCCTCCTGGATTAACATCCATTCTTTGTAAACGATTTTTCTCTTGAAACCACCTATAATATATTTCCTTATCAACAATAGTTAAATGAGAGCAAGAGTCAAATTTCATTTCCAAATCTACTCCATCAATCTTTACCTTACTTACCGGATGGTCAATTGTAATATTTTCACTAACCTGACATATAACTTCTTTTACACCTTTGTTCTGAAATTTTTTTCCTTTACTTTTACATAATTTTAAGAAATGACCCTTCTTCCCACATCCATGACAAGTTACACCTATTGCTGGACAATTTTTATAATCAGCTTTATGACCAACCCTTCCACACCTTATACAAACAAAAGAATTGTTAGACATAGATTATTTTTTTGTTTCACTTTGAGTCGATGACCCCTTTTTTTCTTGTACTTGACAAACTTCTCCTTGTACTTCTTCTACAGAAGACTCATTCTTACTTTTCTCATTCTTTAACTCAGTAACACACTTAAGCATATGTTCAACTCTTTTAGCTATAGCAATAACTTCTTCTAACTCTGGTTCATCTTTAAGCCATAGTTCCTCACGTATTTCCTCTTCTCTGCATTTTAAAACAAATTGATCTCGAATACGTTCCTCATTTAAACCTCCAAACTTACACGTAGAAGCCAGTTTCCTTAAACCTGTTAGAAAATCCTCTATGGTTTCATCTTTTCCTTGTTCGCTCAACCCAAAATGGTACCTTTCCATTATGGTACTTGTTCTTGGTAAATAATGTTTACCTAGCTGTAATATGCAAATTTCATATTCATTCAACCCTCTTTGCTCTACATTTGATAATTCTGGTAAATTTTCTAACACCTCTTGTCCTTCCCCTCCTAAGCAGTGTAGAAGTAACGATTGCTTTCTTTCCGCACTGAGATTAGTTCCACACACCCTAGCGTAATGTGCAAATATTTTCTTCCATTTACTCCATTTAATTGGTGGATCTCCTCGAGTGTTTAAAAAAAATGATGGTGGTGTTACATTCTGCATTTTACCTCAAAATATATTTTAATATATTTCCTTCCTTCCTTTTATTTAATTCTTATTTTACCTAATATAACCTCTTTAGCAATTTAATTAATTATGAAGTGGTAACTCTTCACTTTCTACTATAAACCAAAAGCAAACATAACCTATTGAATTAATAAATTAACTCTGTATTTATACTTTTCCTAGTTCTTCTCCTAAAGCAAACTGGAAGGAAAACAAAAAAAAAATAAGTCCTTCCTTTACTTCAACTCTCCCTTTGAAATAGAGTTCCACAACGTAGAGAATGTCAAACCTGACAGCAGGTTACCGAAGAAACGTCGTTGCCTGCACAAAGGATTAAAGGAAAGAGCTCAAGCTTATACACTGCTCACACGACGCGCATTCATCACTGAATCCTCGACCAGGATTCTCTTTTTTTTTTTTTGTCCTCATTTGCCTAACCCTCAATGTTGGACGGACCGACCACCCTACTCCACACATGTGCACTGGTTGTTGTAGTGGTGGCATATACGTCCCAACATCCGAGGGGCTTTCACAGACTCCATCTAGGCATGTTACAGCCTGCCGGACCATTGGTGGACCTAGACAAACAAATGCCCGGTCCAGGGAGTGTTCAGGGCATAATCATAGGACCCGGGGAAAAAAAAACAAAAACAAAAAAAAAAAACCCCGGACACTATCGCCATTCGATCAGCAAGTTCCAAAAAGTTAAATTGTGTTTACTGCATGATCTGTTAAGGTCCGCTTTAGATGTATCGTATAGAGATGAAAGCCACCCAGAGTGTAATGGGGCTGTTGTCTCTGTCCAATGAATGCAAATTTGCCTTCTAGCCAATAGCATTGCGTAAAAAAGGAAGGACCTTGCCTTGCCAGTGATGTTGTCATCCAAACCAAAGATGACAAGTGGTAGGGTTATTGACAAGGATACGTTTAATATGGAATTTAGGGTGTTCTTCACTTCTTCCCAAAAGCCAGCGATGACCGGGCAGTCCAAAAACATATGTACATCGCAGGCCTCACTATAGTTACATTTGTTGCACTTTTTGTCTGGGAGAAATTTGGAAAGTCTCAGCGGTGTTATATTTGCACGATGTACTGAGAATAGATGGTTTCGTTTTAGCCATGATGGTTTTACAATTTTATGGAGTAGAGCAAAGGATTTTAGCCAGAGCTCTTCACAATGTAGGCCGGTCGCCCCCCCCCCCCCATAGCTGGTCCGGAAGAAGGAACTCTCCATCACTTTCCTCCATCAACTGCCAATACCATATGGCTACTTCTTTCCCTCCCGATGGAAATTCCACTAACTGTTGCTCTAGAATGCTGGCCTTCCCTAGGTAGGGGTCTGTACGCCTTTGGGATCTAGCCCAACTTTCCAATTGGATGAATTTGAATCTGGAAAGTCCAGGCCCTACACATTCGTATAGTTGGTTCCATGCTATTAATGACCCATCCTTAAATAGCTGACCCCATCTCCTGATACCGGCTTGTTGTATTGTGGAAGACAGACTATCCTTCAGAAATAGTGGGAGACCCGGCGAATCCCAGATTGGGGAGAAATCAGAATAGTAAGACAGCCCTAGTCTCTTCCTAATACTGAACCAGGTTTTGGTCCATGAGTGTAGAATTTTTAATTTAATTTTTTTGAAGAATTTCTGACTCCCAAATTTGAACAGAAACCCCTCTGCTGATAGATTCGCCCCCCATTAGCATTGCTTTGTATATCGACCCAGGTAAAAGGTTAGATGGCATTTTTAAAAGCATCCTGGAGTGTGACAACAGGAATGCCCATGCATAATACAGTAGATCTGGCAAGGCGAGCCCACCCTTCTCCCTTCTTCTCCTTAACTTCTTCCAAGCTATTCTGATTGGTTTGTAGTTCCATATAAAGGAATTTATTTCTTGTTGACATTTTTCAATTAATTTGGGATCAAATGCCAGGGGGATCGCGTTAAAAATGAACGTAAACTTAGGGAGAATGGACATTTTTACCAGGTTTACCCTACCCAGTATGGAAAGTGGCAGGTGAGTCCAAGATTTTAAAAGTTTTTTAGTCTCGATGTATATTCTATTCAAGTTGGTTTGACCTATACTGTCCATTTCTTGGGTAATTCTTATGCCAAGATATCGCATGGATGTGGAAATATTTACCCCCAGCTGTATATTCGGTAGGTTCCAGACCATTATTTCGCTCTTACTAGAGTTTATATCATAACCAGAGATAAGACCAAACTCTTCTGCCCGTTTGATGACTACGGGAAATGCCTTTACTGGATCAGAAGTGAAAATCAAAATGTCATCCGCATAAAGTGCTACCCGTCTTTCCCATTCTCCAAAGCTAAAAGATGGAATATTAGCCTCCTCACGCAAAAGCTGAGCAAATGGTTCTATGTATAAGTTGAAGAGGAGAGGGGAAAGCGGGCAGCCCTGCCTCGTACCTCTGGTTATATTAAAGGCCTCTGTCAAAACCCCATTGATCAGCAATCTGGCCGAAGGTGTAGTATAGAGCTGCTTTATAGTTCTACAAAAACCATCCCCACAATTGAATTTTTTAAGTACATCTGTGAGGTAGAGCCAGTTGACTCTGTCGAATGCCTTAGTTGCATCCAAGGTTAGAGTGGCCATAGGTAGGGAGAAGGCAGTAGCAATGTCTATGGCTCCTATTAGTTGGTGTGTTAGATCGGCTAATTGTCGACCTTTAATGAAACCTTTTTGATCCTGATGGACTATAGCACCAATAACACTCGCCAATCTAGCTGACATGATTGTTGCAAAGATTTTATAGTCATTATTTAGTAGTGATATTGGTCTATATGACCCGCACTCAAGGGGAGATTTCCCAGGCTTCGGGATAAGTACAATTGTAGCCTCCCCCCAAGATTTGGGCGGCAACTCACCATCTATTAAGATACCATTAAATAAGGTCGTCAACACGGGGGCTATAACATTTTCCAGAGATCTGTAGATCTCCCCTGGCAACCCATCTGGGCCAGCCGCTTTCCCTTTTTTTTGTTGATGAATGGCTTTAATCACCTCAGCCTCTGTAATCTCGGACTCCAAGGCCTTACTTTGAGTTGTCGAGAGAGTTGGGAGGGTAATAGCGTCCAGCCAACTGTCTCTTGCTTGCTGGTCATTGGGAAGGACCTCCTTATATATTTCCTCGAAAAATTCAAGGAAGGCTCTCCCTATTTCTATTTGAGTGGATCTCGTCTCTACCTCACCTTCTATCCTAATTTCCTTGATGAATTTGAGAGCTTGATCAGCTTTTATTTTCCAAGCTAATACTTTTCCTGCGGCTTCACCGAATTCAAATTGGGAGGTTTTAAACGCTTCCCATCTTTTGTTTACTCTCTCCTGTAAGATGTTATTGAGTTGTGATTTTAAGTCAGCCAATTTTTCTTGTTCCTGTATTGTTCCTAAGGGAGAGTCAATCCTTAACACTAGGAGTTTCATCTCTTGTTCAAGACTAGCAACCTTCTCTCTATATATCTTCCGCCTAAAAGAGGCTCTGTTGGTTATCTGACCTCTTAAAAAGGCCTTAAATGTCTCCCAGACAACGGTGGAGCCTACCGAATCCCTATTAATATCGAAGAAGATTGAGGACTCAGTTGCTAAAAATTTAACCTCTTCATCTTCAAACAAGAGAGTCCTGTCGAAGGACCAGGATGAATATTTTGTGAAGTTTCCCCGTTTTAAGGAAAAAGCCAGTGCAGAGTGGTCTGACAGGTGCGAGGGAAGATAGTCTATCATATAAAGAGTGTCTTTTAGGCAATAGCTAAAAAATGCGTAATCAATTCTGGACTTATGTTTAAAGCGGCTATTCCGAAGGGACACCCCTAACTTGTTGCCCGCTCTCTCTCTCCATACATCCGCCAAACCAAGTTGTGCCATGATTGTTATAAGGGTGTGCCTGGATTTAACAGAGCTGCAAAATCTAGATTTCACAGATTTGTCCAGCCTAGGATTTAGAACGATATTAAAATCCCCCATCCAGATTACTGGGTCTTGAACTAATACTAGATGGTTCCTGATCACATCCAGATATGATGGATCATCCGAGTTGGGGCCATAATAGCCAACTAAGGTATAAATCTGAGCATCTAACGAAACTCTCACTAATAGCCATCTCCCTGAGTGATCTTCTTTACATTCCAAAATTTGAGCTTTGGCAGTTTTTTTAAAGATGAATATGACCCCCCTAATGTTGGCATTATGATCCGTTGAACAAAATTTGTCAACCCACTTATGTTTCTTTAACAGAGCTGTAGCCTCTGTTTTAAGAAGATGTGTCTCCTGAAGAGCTGTATCAACAAGAGATGTGTAGTTCCTACAGGATGGGAAGTCAAAGGGGAATAAAGTATTCCATACCTAGACTTTAACCTAGTGAATATAGGTGCACAAGGGAAGGGAATCCCTTAAGGGTGGAACTAAAACCCTCACACACCCAGCAAGCTAAGTGTCATGCTTCATCATCTGGGTTTTGCTCCTCGTCGGGTCGGCGGTGCAATACCCGACGGGCACCCATACAGGGGCTCTTTGTCGGAGATCTTTTGTTCCCTGCCGTATGGTGCATGCGTGTGAGGGCCCGGGAGTGTAGATGTAAGTGATTTAAAAAGGTTGGTTAATCTGAAATATAAGTTTATTGGCTCAGTCAACCACCTAATTAAAAGGGGGGTGAGTGGCGTAAAAGCTATATATGCTCACAACGGAGGAGTGGCTAGCTACGCTCTACTCTTCTGGTCAACATGTTTCGCGCCCAGTTAGTCAGAAGGATCTCATGGCGCTTCGTCAGGACCTATAATACTAAAGTGAAATGTGCTCAAAAAACTATCTACAGTGTGGTGAGAACAACAAGGGTGAGAACAAATATGTTGGTCAGCCCTTAATAGGCGCCCCTACCTTATGTATTGTTTTAAAAGGGGGTCACCTAGGGAAAGAAAAATTGGAAGAAATATGAACCAAAAAGCCACCCTTGGCATCTGTAAGGCATTATAACACAAAGGTTAATCAATCACCACTAGTCTAGTAAAGCAGTGATCCATTTAATATACTCCAGAATGTAAATTGTACTGGACTCCTACCTGTTTACTAATCAATGAATAAATACAAGACGTAGGACAAAGTAGGACAAGTTAAAAAATGGTTAAAACAAGCAGTATAGCAAGGCTCTAGTTGGAAGCACAACCATTGTTTCAATTGTAGAAAATAAATCATGGTTACGCATGGACTCACCATTTCATATTATAAAAAGCTCATCATCAGGTGCATGGCGCGTCAACAGGGGGAGAAACACATTCGTTCCCTATGGTATAATGGTATTATGGAGAAAGGTAGAGGCATAGAAAGATATCACATAAACAAAGTCACAAGAGAGAGGTCTCTATCTCTGGTGTCTCATAAACATATCATTTGAGCGTGTGACACCTCTTGTGTGCAAAGGTACTCTGATCTGTAACGTGGTTGACCAGGTGCAGTTAACCGGGGGTGGGGCAAAGATATGCAAGTCCCGATTGGTTCATTAAAAAGGCTATGATCAATTGTAGTGAGTCCAAGTGGGAGATTCTGACTCAGTGTGTGCCTGAATTAGTCTTAGCACTCCTTAGCATAATCACCCTGTGTAATTGTGCGTGTCGAAGTGGTCACATGCGAGCAATCCAAACGTGTCCCGATGGTGGACAGTGATCCGAAAATAGGTTCGAATATACTACATGCGTCTGGAGTGCCCCAACGAGACTCTGGTATTAGAAACCCCCCTCCAAATTGAGCATCGAGACACCCATGGTGTACTTACTTAGTAAACATCCCCTGGAGGTGAGTAAACCTGCCCGCGTCGCCGAACCCGGAAGCTGGACAGTGGGTCGGTGACGCTATTATTTATTCAGACCAGGATTGGTTGTGAGCCTGACACGTGTGATGATGTCACGTCTAGCGGACCAATCACTGACTTGGGAAAAATTCTGATTGGCCAATGGTTGGAACTGTGTGACGTAGATGCGTCTTTAGCAGTGAGATGTAAATGAATGTATATCATGCCGTGATTAAAAAGCTCATTTATCATGGGCGCCATGTTGTAATGGGCAAAATGTGTTGCACACCACGTAGAAGGACTGAAATAATTGCCCATTGAGCGAAAGGGGCTAGTCACGTGTGTATGCTGTAGTGATGAATGTCTCTCAGATAAGAACCCCACAGATAATGTTTTTAGTAGGTGGTTCATACCCAATCTTGTTAGTAAGGAGACCAAAATCGGGGCCATGATGTAATGGTGTTGGTCTGTAATACCAGGAAGGTTGATAAACGGGTTTATGGCTCTATTACTGTCATGAGCAAAGTAAAAAATATATTGAATATATATAGTGATGCCCGCATCAATCTGTACTATGGTAACTGAATCTCAGACTCACGGTTTGTCGTACAGAGGTGGGTCAATGTTAAAGATCAAGTATCAGTAGGAACATAAGGTGGTACATGTGCTATCCTGCCCTCTCAACATTATCGGCAGGAAAGAATCCTATCGATTAGATATCGTTGACCAAGGTATGTCATCGTTAAGGCCAAGTCTATCTAAAGAGAGGCGATGTACCCAGCGCTGTTCTAGCCTAAACAAGGAATGTTGAGACATGCCAGGCTGGCTTTCAAGGACAATCCAACGTAGATCAGTCGGGCTGTGTTTGCATGCAAGGTAATGACTGTAAAGTTTCGTGTTAGCTTTACCACATCTAATGTTGCTTTTATGTTCGGTGATGCGTGTTTTCACAGCTCGTGTCGTCATCCCTATATAGTGGAGACCGCATGGGCAAGTTAGTAAATAGATACAGTTAGTGGAATTACAATTTGTATGTCTTTTGAGGGCCCATTCGAAAGTGTCAGTGAGGCGAATAGATTTTGCCACAATGGTTTGTCCGCAGCAGGAGCACCCACCGCAGGTGTAATGCCCCTGTACAGGGGGAAGATTCCAGAGGGTGTTATGTGCTGAAGTTATTTGTTTCTTGGGTCTCGTGTGTATCAAGGTGTCCTTCAAATTGTTGGTCCTTTTAAAAGCGAACCGTGGTGGGGGAATCATAAGTGTACCTGCGGATAGTATTCCCCAATGTTTCTTTATCACTTTTTTGAGGTTGTTGGACTCTGGTGTGAAGGATGTTACACAAGTGATGATCTCTCTGGTGTCTTTTGTTCTCACTTCCAAAAGTGCCTCACGGTTGTTATTTCTGGCCCTCTTCATTGAGTTGTAAATCACTCGGGGAGGGTAGCCTCTTTGAGTCAGGTTCCCTGAGAGAATGTTGGCCTCAATTTTGTAGTCTGTGACAGAACTACAATTTCTCCTGAGTCGAAGGAATTGGCCAAAAGGCAAGTTATCGCGCAGGGCTTTAGGGTGATGACTGTTGTAGAGGAGTAAACTGTTCTTATCAGTGGGTATTCTGTAGAGAGTAGTACTTAACCCTGTGGGTGTCAATCTGATGTTTAAATCTAGGAAAGGGATATCTGAGTCAGAGATATGACTTGTGAATTTCAAAAACTGATTTTTGGTGTTGATCCATTCACAGAATTCATTACAGGTTGTTAAATCCCCTTTCCATAGAATCATGACATCATCGATGTATCTTTTCCACAAGGTTAGGTTTGGCCCAAAGGGATTGTCCACGTTCATTATCACTGTCTCTTCAAACGCTGCCATATACAGGCAGGCCACACTGGGGGCAAAGGTACTCCCCATCGAAGTACCTTGGGACTGATGGTAAAGGTTGTCTTTAAATGCAAAATAGTTCTCAGTTAGAGCTAATGTTGCCAGATCCATGATAAATGTTATGGGAGTAGGAGATATCCATTCCCTTTTCTGTAGGGCCGCCTCTATCACCGTCAGAGTAGCTTGTTGCGGGATGTTGGTGTAGAGAGCCTCTACATCAAGGGTCACTAGGAAGTCAACATTTTCGGTGTTCTGTATTCCCTCAATCATATTCAAAATGTCAGTTGTGTCCCTGACGTAAGAAGGTGTCTCTTTTACCAAGGGTTGTAGGAAGTAATCACAGAATTTTGATAAAGGTTCCAAGAGGGAACCAATACCAGAGACAATCGGTCTGCCAGGGACAGGGGTGATGCCTTTATGTACCTTAGGTAATGTATAGAAATAAGGTACGACAGGTTTGGTAGTGATAAGAAAGTCTGCTTCTTTTTTCGTGATCCAGCCATTTGCTTCGGCCTCCAAGACCTTACTAGCTATCGTTAAACTTAATCTCGGCGTGGGATCGGTGTCAATAGGTGTGTAATACTTCCTATCCCCAAGTTGTCGTAAACATTCTGTTTCATAATCACTAGTAGACTGGATAACTGTCGCCCCTCCCTTATCCGCCTGTTTGATGGTGATAGTCGTATCAGCTGCTAGTATACTGGCCGCTTCCCTTTCTTTGCAAGTAAAGTTGTTGTATACAGTAGTTCTGCTCTGTATTTTGTCCAGGTCTTTTAGTACAGCCTTCTCGAAGGTAAGGACCTCCGAGGGGATCATGCTGTTTGTCGGGGTAAAGGTGGAAGCCTTATGTAGGCCAGTGTCACTGGGTTCAGTAGCCGGTTCGTCCTGAAAAAATGCTTTGAGGCGTATTTTTCGAAAGAAATTCTGGACCTCGCAAATCAATTCGAATTTATCTACTCTAGGAGTAGGTACGAAGCCCAGACCTTTCTTTATTACATCCTCCTCTATGTTACTGAGGGGTCTATGGGAGAGGTTGATAACTAATCCCTCTGACCCCTCCTTTTGCTCCGAGTTTCCATTTGTGGCTGGGGTTGAGGTTGATCTTGCCACTGGACATGTGGTGTAGTTTGCTGTTGTCCTCGCCTTCGCCCTCTTCCTCTGCCCCAGCCTCTGCCTAAAAAAGGTTTCGGGTTATTACCAGGATAGAATTGTGGCGGATACTGAGGAAACATGGGATATTGCCAAAACGGAGGTTGAGGGGGGACAGGAAATATAGGACCACCTTGGTTTTGATATGACCGTGTGTTGGTCTTTCTCTGATTTTTGTTGTTCCAACTCCCTGTGCTAGATCCACTAGATGAACCTCTTCTGCTGTGATTAGAGTCCTCATCACTTGAATAGTCTGTCTTGTTGGAAGTGTAATCTGCTTTCAGGTAAGGAAATACTCTCTCTTTGTCAAATCTGGTGATATCTTTCTGTAGTTTCGTTATTTTTTGTTTTAACAAAAACTCCCTACTTTCAGCAATCTCCTGATTAATCTCTGCTAATTTGGTTTTAAAAATAGCAGATTGAGTGACAGGTTTCATCGTGCTTTCAAGATCTTGAATGCGTGTAAGGATGCAGTCAGCCAACCTCTTGGCTGTCCCTATGATAAGTACCAATAAGTCCCTGGTGCATTTCCACGACACCAGGGACCATTCTTTCTTGAACAATGGATCATCCAGGAATAAGCGGGGTACTAAATTGACGATGAGACCATTAGGGGCGATGTTGGCCCTAAGGTACTCAGTCATCATGGCCCCATGTATGGTTATTTTTAACCATTCTTTCTTCAAAGTTGTTAAATTCGTCCAGTCGTCCGACTGGGAACCTGAAGCTATGCTGCTGTCGGTAACCAAAAGTGACGGTGTTCTTAAAATATCAGACACGGCGTCTTCACCATAGCTGATGCCTAGTTCCCCTTCCATAGTTATTGGAGGGACAAGTGGTCCTCTTAGAGCCAGATAGCACTATAGGTAACCTTGAAAATAGACTCCTGCGGGGGGCTCCCGCGCTAGATATGTTCGACAAAGGGAAGGAGAATAAAAGGTGGGCTATTTTTATAGAGGTCCTACACATAGGCCCTAAGTAACTGTATCAACAAGAGATGTGTAGTTCCTACAGGATGGGAAGTCAAAGGGGAATAAAGTATTCCATACCTAGACTTTAACCTAGTGAATATAGGTGCACAAGGGAAGGGAATCCCTTAAGGGTGGAACTAAAACCCTCACACACCCAGCAAGCTAGGTGTCATGCTTCATCATCTGGGTTTTGCTCCTCGTCGGGTCGGCGGTGCAATACCCGACGGGCACCCATACAGGGGCTCTTTGTCGGAGATCTTTTGTTCCCTGCCGTATGGTGCATGCGTGTGAGGGCCCGGGAGTGTAGATGTAAGTGATTTAAAAAGGTTGGTTAATCTGAAATATAAGTTTATTGGCTCAGTCAACCACCTAATTAAAAGGGGGGTGAGTGGCGTAAAAGCTATATATGCTCACAACGGAGGAGTGGCTAGCTACGCTCTACTCTTCTGGTCAACATGTTTCGCGCCCAGTTAGTCAGAAGGATCTCATGGCGCTTCGTCAGGACCTATAATACTAAAGTGAAATGTGCTCAAAAAACTATCTACAGTGTGGTGAGAACAACAAGGGTGAGAACAAATATGTTGGTCAGCCCTTAATAGGCGCCCCTACCTTATGTATTGTTTTAAAAGGGGGTCACCTAGGGAAAGAAAAATTGGAAGAAATATGAACCAAAAAGCCACCCTTGGCATCTGTAAGGCATTATAACACAAAGGTTAATCAATCACCACTAGTCTAGTAAAGCAGTGATCCATTTAATATACTCCAGATTGTAAATTGTACTGGACTCCTACCTGTTTACTAATCAATTAATAAATACAAGACGTAGGACAAAGTAGGACAAGTTAAAAAATGGTTAAAACAAGCAGTATAGCAAGGCTCTAGTTGGAAGCACAACCATTGTTTCAATTGTAGAAAATAAATCATGGTTACGCATGGACTCACCATTTCATATTATAAAAAGCTCATCATCAGGTGCATGGCGCGTCAACAGGGGGAGAAACACATTCGTTCCCTATGGTATAATGGTATTATGGAGAAAGGTAGAGGCATAGAAAGATATCACATAAACAAAGTCACAAGAGAGAGGTCTCTATCTCTGGTGTCTCATAAACATATCATTTGAGCGTGTGACACCTCTCGTGTGCAAAGGTACTCTGATCTGTAACGTGGTTGACCAGGTGCAGTTAACCGGGGGTGGGGCAAAGATATGCAAGTCCCGATTGGTTCATTAAAAAGGCTATGATCAATTGTAGTGAGTCCAAGTGGGAGATTCTGACTCAGTGTGTGCCTGAATTAGTCTTAGCACTCCTTAGCATAATCACCCTGTGTAATTGTGCGTGTCGAAGTGGTCACATGCGAGCAATCCAAACGTGTCCCGATGGTGGACAGTGATCCGAAAATAGGTTCGAATATACTACATGCGTCTGGAGTGCCCCAACGAGACTCTGGTATTAGAAACCCCCCTCCAAATTGAGCATCGAGACACCCATGGTGTACTTACTTAGTAAACATCCCCTGGAGGTGAGTAAACCTGCCCGCGTCGCCGAACCCGGAAGCTGGACAGTGGGTCGGTGACGCTATTATTTATTCAGACCAGGATTGGTTGTGAGCCTGACACGTGTGATGATGTCACGTCTAGCGGACCAATCACTGACTTGGGAAAAATTCTGATTGGCCAATGGTTGGAACTGTGTGACGTAGATGCGTCTTTAGCAGTGAGATGTAAATGAATGTATATCATGCCGTGATTAAAAAGCTCATTTATCATGGGCGCCATGTTGTAATGGGCAAAATGTGTTGCACACCACGTAGAAGGACTGAAATAATTGCCCATTGAGCGAAAGGGGCTAGTCACGTGTGTATGCTGTAGTGATGAATGTCTCTCAGATAAGAACCCCACAGATAATGTTTTTAGTAGGTGGTTCATACCCAATCTTGTTAGTAAGGAGACCAAAATCGGGGCCATGATGTAATGGTGTTGGTCTGTAATACCAGGAAGGTTGATAAACGGGTTTATGGCTCTATTACTGTCATGAGCAAAGTAAAAAATATATTGAATATATATAGTGATGCCCGCATCAATCTGTACTATGGTAACTGAATCTCAGACTCACGGTTTGTCGTACAGGGGTGGGTCAATGTTAAAGACCAAGTATCAGTAGGAACATAAGGTGGTACATGTGCTATCCTGCCCTCTCAACATTATCGGCAGGAAAGAATCCTATCGATTAGATATCGTTGACCAAGGTATGTCATCGTTAAGGCCAAGTCTATCCAAAGAGAGGCGATGTACCCAGCGCTGTTCTAGCCTAAAGAAGGAATGTTGAGACATGCCAGGCTGGCTTTCAAGGACAATCCAACGTAGATCAGTCGGGCTGTGTTTGCATGCAAGGTAATGACTGTAAAGTTTCGTGTTAGCTTTACCACATCTAATGTTGCTTTTATGTTCGGTGATGCGTGTTTTCACAGCTCGTGTCGTCATCCCTATATAGTGGAGACCGCATGGGCAAGTTAGTAAATAGATACAGTTAGTGGAATTACAATTTGTATGTCTTTTGAGGGCCCATTCGAAAGTGTCAGTGAGGCGAATAGATTTTGCCACAATGGTTTGTCCGCAGCAGGAGCACCCACCGCAGGTGTAATGCCCCTGTACAGGGGGAAGATTCCAGAGGGTGTTATGTGCTGAAGTTATTTGTTTCTTGGGTCTCGTGTGTATCAAGGTGTCCTTCAAATTGTTGGTCCTTTTAAAAGCGAACCGTGGTGGGGGAATCATAAGTGTACCTGCGGATAGTATTCCCCAATGTTTCTTTATCACTTTTTTGAGGTTGTTGGACTCTGGTGTGAAGGATGTTACACAAGTGATGATCTCTCTGGTGTCTTTTGTTCTCACTTCCAAAAGTGCCTCACGGTTGTTATTTCTGAAGAGCTATCACCTGCACCTGAGAGTCTCTCAGATATTGTAAAATACAGTCACGTCTACCTCTCCCACGCAGGCCATTGACATTCCAGGAGATGTAATGTGTTAGTGTCATTCTATATTTCTTATTCCAGCTCCTTCATTGCTTCGCTCCTCCACATGATAACTATTTAGATTAGTGTACTGGAGAATCTTATATGTAAAAAGCTTGGCCTGAGATGGTAAAAAAGGTAGACAAATGAGGTTTTTTGATGCAAAACCCTTCCCCCCCACCACCTCCACTCCTACCCCACCCCCCTGGAAAAACCCACCCCTACCTATTCTAGCCTGATGACCGGCCAGATTACGCCCACCTACAGCCTTGCCCTTCAACCCCCCTGCTGCTTATAGTGTATAGTAGCTAACTACCTGTGCCAACTATTATAGGTGCAAAAGAATAGTCCAAAAACCAGAAAAATAATAGAGTGTTTCTAAGTGTTAAGAAGTAATCACACTGCATTATACACTAACAACCTCGTGTATATATATACCTTATTCAAAGCTCCATAGAGGAGAAAAGCCAGAAGTTGAAATTGAAGGCAACACAATTGACAGTTATGTATGAGGACCCGGAAAAACTAAAAGGGAATTACTCACAACCCATCATTTTGTAGTCTGGGCCTGTTCCCTAATGAGATTTAGTAGGTCGTCAGCATCGTGAACAGAGCGAATATTGTGCATCTTGTTGTTATACATAATCCGTAAAAAAGCCGGAAACCTCATCTGCACTGTGGCTCCTAAAGACCTGAATTTATCCATGCGTTGCCCCAGCTCCCACTGTCTGTCCAGTGTGGTTTTGGACAGATCCGAACGTATTTCAAAGGAGAAGTCTGAGCACTTCAATAATCTAGCCTTCAGAGCAAGGTTTAAAATCTTTTCCTTGAGTGCGTAAGTCAAAAAGTTAATTAGCACCTTCCTGGGTTTAGATCTAGCTGGATTTAAGCGAAAAGGGTCTCTATGTATTCGCTGAATGTCCTTATCTAATTCTTCCACTGTTTCGACTAGATTAAGGGATTCCTTCAGAGACCGAATTATGAAGCCTTTAAGGTCTGCTCCTTCTTTACCTTCTGGGATTTTTAAGAGTCGGATGTTGTTGCGCCTTGAGTAATTTTCCAAGACCTCGACCCTCTCTCTCATGTCATCCCCATCTCTTTGAAGGGCTTGTATTTTAGACCTGGCAGTCTCTAGATCAGTTGTTAAAAGGCCTACTGAGCTTTCCAATGCGCCAGTCCTTTCGCATAAGCCCTCCACCTTTTGACCTAGGAGCTCACAGGTTGCTCTTATGTCGTTCTGGTTCGACTTCGACACTGCAAAATCATGCCTGATCTCTTCCCTCATTGCATTGATTGAGCTGACTAGAGCCTCCAGAGTGCCTCCCCCCCTCGGAGGTTCCTGACCCCGATCCGTTACATCCTCTGTCGTCACCTCATCCGTTACATTTGAACCTAGCGCCCCTCCCGATAGCAACTCGACTTGTTGGTTAGACGGTTGATTAGGGATAGCAGTCTCTGCAACTGTGACCGCAACCAAGTCTGGTGAAATAGATTCCAATGGACCCTCAGACACTACCACCTTAACATGAGGTCCGGAAGAGGGGCTTACGCTGGGGGTAACGTTAGGAATAACCTGTTGCTTGTTGGATTGACAACTATCTCCCTTAGATGTAGCCATTTCCTGCGTTATCTCTAATATCTGGGGTAACACTTTAAAATAGGAGCGCAGTGAGGGGGCTACATCCCCTGGAGCTTTCAAATTCCTGTTTTTGGTTTTTTTTTTGTCTAATATTTTTTTTTGTTGTTCATTGGCTGACCCCCCTTTAATCTCACCCGAAACTAACTTAGAGGCCTGCCCCAAGGTGCACTCTGGGAGCTGTAGTTTTGTTTCGTCCAGGCTATGCTCCTTACCCTGACTCCTATTCTTTCTTCTTGTACACCCTGAACGACGGTTAACAATGTTTTTTCTGCTCTTATATGAGCCCGTCTTGCTCTCCCCCCTAAATAGAACGGAGACCTTACTTTCTGCCAAGGCAGTGCCGCCCGCTGGTTCCTCCGAGTCTGCCGCTGCTAGATACACCTCCGGCTCCAATGTTTCCCCCACAAGGTGGAACCTGCGCAGCACTGTGTCCCTCGACGTCGACGCCGGCGGGATCCTTCCTCCCGTTCCCGTTCCTCCACCGAGGGAAGACGCGATGAAGGTCCCCCGAGCAGCGGCCGCACGGCCGCGCCTGAGCTCCGAGGCTGCCCGTCTCCAGTTCGGGAGAAACACCGGAACAGACGCCGACACCTGGAAACTCACCGGCAAACACATCCGTCAGTGCCTGTGAACGCCAGTGTGTTAGCGGTTACGACAGATCTTCAGAGCCCTTGATGTCTGGCCGTATGCCCATCGGCATCTCTTGATGAAGCAGCAGGGATCTTCGGGAGGCTAGTAGGAGCGTGCGGACCGCTCTAGCTGGCGTCCGCCATGTTTTTCCCCCTCCCCTCGACCAGGATTCTCATGCGTCATCAGAAGCTGTCGACCTTCACAGAGTGAGGAGCTCCGCTTCCCACCAACCTCCGCTGGCGCGTTTCCTCTTCAAACGTCTCACTGTTCAAATCTTGCCTGCCCAGATGAATTACACTCAACTGCCCTGAACTCCTCTACTCATTTGACATCCACGTAAGTAAACCCATACAGCCGCTGGAGAAGTGATATTATCGCCTTCTCATTACAATTACACAGCCGCTGGAGGAGTATTTACTCATATAACTTTTTCTTGATTTCAGTACGCAGTGAATTCTTTACTCTGCTGCCACCTTGTGCCTTTAAATTTAACCACACAACTTTACACGAAGCACCCAGAGAATATTTTCCTTGTTTCCGCTTCCTTAAACATCGAAGCCAGAGTCAAACGCACTTATTTATAAATTAAACAGTACCTTCCAGGCCATCCGCCCACTTAGTTTTCCACTTGCAAAATTATCCTTGCACAGTACTCGGAAATTTCGATGTCCTCACAGCAAAATTCCGCAAAAATGCATCCAGGAACGTTCACTGTTAGATGTTGGTGTGTGCTGCTTTTCATTCATCTTCAGATCCCGTGATCGTCGCCATTGTAATGTTTAAATGAATCAATATTCAGCCATGGGTTCAATACCAAGTAGAGGTTTATTCATATACACCTCAGCCATCAAGATCCTCCAGTAACTGCCTTTTAGAGAATCACACAGACATTCTTCGTGTTCCATGTTCCATAGAACATAGAACAAAATACCATAGAGATGATAATATCACACTTTTTAGGTAGGAAGACCGATTTGCATAAACTGTGAGGTTCCGGGGCTGATAAGGAATCTGCATCTTAATAGTCTCTACCAGATAAGGCATTACTGAAGTGAAATAACTTTTTCATCTGATAAGAGACTTGGAGTCGCAGATTCCTTACCTTAGAATAGATACCAAAGCAATACCTCCCTGGAGGTGGGTCTGCAAACTGGTTCAGACCGAAAAATTCTGGAGGACTGCACACGCATAGTGCCCATCATGACGTACCCGACAGTCAAGGGAGTAGTGTTTGGTGAAAGTGCGCAAGGATGCCCACATTGCAGACTGACAGATGTCAAGGACATAGATTCTACCAGCTAATGCAGTGGAGTAGTGAAGAAATTAACATGGAATGATGGAAAGGTGTGACCACCTTTGGCAGAAAAGAGGCATGAGTAAGGAGAACCAGTCAGTCTCGGGAGAAGCTGCTGTACGGAGGGTTAAAAGAAGGAGCCAGCACCTTGCTGACCCTCCTGGCCAATCTATTGATCACCTAGAAGAATGTCTTGACCAGCAGAAGACGTAGGAGGCAATTATGCATTGGTTTAAATGGCGAACACATTAAGAAATTTAAAACCAAATTAAACCACATTGGGACATAACAAAAGATTTGGGGGAAGCTGTGTTGAAGACCCTTCAGGAAACATATCACATTAGGTGACCTGAATAGGGAGGGTTGATCCGGCAACGTCGAAAAAGCTGAGATGGCCGAAAGTTACCCCTTACCTCTGACCAGAGCATGCAAGTGCCATCACAGGTCATGTCCGTAAGGGATGTCTGGACACCCTTGAGAAGTCAGTTGATGCAGCAAGGCATGGCGATGGAGTTCCACTGATGAAACAATTGCTCTACATGGTGTGTCTGTGTCCAGTCTGCAGTGTATCATGAACTTTGCTGCATCTCTGCCATCAGCAATAGACTGGGCCAAGATGGCTCATTCCTCATATGAGACCATGAGCAGCACTTGCGCAACCGAATCCCACACTGTATGGGTGCACCCGCCCAAGAGGCACACTGTGTTCACAGACCGCAGTCCAAGGCTGATGGATGAGAAAATTCTCTTACCAAAGATGTCCAGCCTCTTGGTGGTGAGGTAGGGAATGCACCAGCATTAACCCTGGACATCAAGGTCGTGGGTGAGGAAAGCTGGTTCCTCAAGAGAGGGGCGTTGGCAGTGGGCAACCACAACCTTGGGCAGGAATGTCGCCCTAGTCTGTAGTACCAGTTTGTCCAGAAAAAAGGTGGTCTACGGTTGCTGGACAGACAGAGCTTGGAACTCAGAGGTCGGCTGTTCAATGATTCAAATTGGGTACACATCAAATATATGAAAAGCAGGGTAAGGTCCCAATGTGGCATCACAAATGGTGTGCGTGGAACATGGGTTAATAATTTCAGAAAACGCTTCACAGCAGGCGATTTGAACAACAAAAGCTGGTAAACATAAAAAGGATGACAAATAACCATTAACAGTGGCCCCAGCAAGTACTTGTTGGGCTAAAGAGAACACAAAAAGTAGAACCGCTGATAATTTGACAAGCAACGGTTCAATTTGATGAAAAGTACACCAAGCCACAAACTTCTCCCAGCATAGATGTTTTTGTGGATGCCACTTGGTCCCAGAGATGACATCCACTACCTTGGCAGTGAGGCTGAATGCATTCAGATGTTGCCATACAATCTTCATGCATGGAGTTGAGGATGCCATAGGCCTGAGTGGAGAACCCTGGCCAGTGCTGTGACAGCAAATCATCCCAAAGCGGCATCTTAATCAGGGGATAGATACTTCTGTCCAAAGGTTCTGTGTACCACAAACTGGTTGCCCATTCCGGAGCCCCTTATATGACTTGGGGCAGTTGGTTTGATGTTTTTCAGACCTGTGGGCAGGAGAGAAAGGGGTGGGAATGAATACAAAAGTCCCGAACTCCAATCTAGGTAGAAGGTGTCTCAGAGGGAGAACCTCATTGGGAATTCCAATATGTAATAGCTTGGACAATGGGCATTCTCTGCGATGCCAAAGAGCATGAGTCTGCGTTCTCTGTATTGCTAGAAGATGCCCTGTGCCACTTAGGGGTTTAATTGCAGGTTGAGATCCGCTAAACAATGCTGTCCACTTTGACCTTCAAAGATCCTGCCAGGTGGTTGTTCATCAGGTAGATGCCCTGTTGACTCAGCAAGTTCCAGAGGTGCATAGCCTCCCGGTAAAAAAACCAGGACCCTACTACACCCGTTTGTTGCAGTACCACATGGCGGTGGTGTTGTCCGTGAGAACTTCAAACCGCCTCTTACTAATAGATGGGAGGAAGGCCTTTAGTGCCAATCTGATCAACAGCAACTCCAAGACATTGATGTGAAGCTCCGCCAAAGACCAAAGCCCTCTGATCCTCACCTCTCCCAGATAACCAACCAAACCAGCAATGATTAATCCACGATAACAACCATCGTAGGGAGTGGGTTCTGCCGCTAGTCCAAAACCAGTCAAGCAGTGAAGCAGCCACTACTGCAGATCTTTCACAGTCTCCTCCGAAACCTGAATGAAATTCTGACAGGTTTTCTTGGTGCTGAGCCCACTCAGACTTTAGATCACACTGTGGAGTCTGCATGTTCCATCTGGCGTGTTCTACAAGCAGGATGTAGAGGTTGAGGGGGCCCAGAAGCCTCACAGTCACTCTCACTGATATTCAGGACAAAGGCTGAAACATAGGGATCATAACCCGAATGGTCTGGACCTGCTGTGCTCGTGGAAAAGGCTAAGAAAAGCACAGCATCTCGAACTGTTCCAGTGAATGGGAGCTTTTAAGGAGTCTGGTGTGACTTTGGCACATTGATAGAGAACCCCAAAGAAGTGAGGAGTTTTGCCCTCGTCTAGAGATGGTTTACAACTAACTACAGCAAGCCCGCTTTCAGCAGCCAGTTGCTGATGTAAGGAAAGACTGGTAGTCCTAACCTCTGAAGATGTTCCTAACCTTTGACGTTGTTGATAATCCCTGCCTATACTTCAGAAAGGGAAATAACTGTTGGGAATATTGCTGCACGGGTGCAGAGAGGCCAAGTGAGCAAGCTGTCGCCGGCTTTCTTTAAAGTGTTCTAGTGAAGAGTCTGCTTTCTCGTCAAAAAGCTGAGTGGCATCAATTAGCATGTCTATCAGGAGTACCTGGACGTCACCAGGCAAACCCATGGCTCTCACTCGGATGTGACATCCATGCACCACATGGGTACCATCTGTCCTGCCCAAGCTGTTGTAGTGTTTAGTCTGGATTGGATGATGAACTTCACCGCATCGTGCCCATCCTCGATAATTTCTGCTGAATTTGCTCTGTATTCTTTTGGGACTGTCGAAAAGCTCTTGCCAAACATGTCTCACAATGTGTGCGGCTAAAGTCCCAGGAGACAGCTAGCATTGACAAATCTTAAGGCCAAGCTGCTGGAGAAGAAAATCCTTTTCCCAAAAACCTCCATACATTTGGACTCCCTATCCGAAGGCTTAGTGGTTAAGTAGTTTGGGTTTCATCTGCTGATGGATGCCTGAATCACCAAAACAAACACAAAGAGATGATGGGCGGAGCACTGAAACTTTTCAGCCACTCACCCCCAGTCACAGATCTGGGTTGAATCCATCATTGTTCTTTAGCTACCCCAGTTCAGACCCAGCTATATACAAATCAGTCTTGACCCTGTTCCTTATGATGTGAGTGTCTGAAAAGTTTCAGCGCTCTGATCATCCATGTCCAGCCACACAAAACATCTTGTCCACAAGTCGCAACTTGACACAGATGTACCTATGGTCCTGGTCAGTCCAAGACTTGATGAACGTGATGGAAAATGATTAGCGAACAAGGTGTTGCTACCCCATATTTCTGGGAAGACAAGCCTCCCGCATCCGGAGGTTCCTGGGCGCTACTAAGGATCACTGTCCCACACCCAGTCCTGACACAATTGATCCGATTCTAGGCTACCAAGGTGGGTCTCCTGCAAAAAAGCCACATCTACCTGTTTCAGTTGCAAATTTGAGAGTACTTTCTTGCGTTTGACATAGTGTGTTAGGGTGTTGACGTTCCATGAGAGAACGCAAAAAGGGTGGGACACATGAGAGTCAGGGCAAGCCATGGCTGCTGTGGTAGCATGCAGCAGTATTGTGAAAGACTGTGATCCAGTGGGCAAAGGATGGAGGACATCAGTGGGAGGAGGTGTCAGATAAAATTATTTAAGTAGAGAGGGAGGACGGGTGAGATTGGGGAGGAAAGGAGGTGGAAGGGCCAATTAGAAAAGAAGAGAGAGGGGGAATCAAGGAAGAGAAGAGGAAAAAACGAGAAAAAAAGGACATACTCGAAGGGAAGAGAAGGGAGGGGACGAAAGAGAGGAGAAGGAGGGAAGAGAGGGGGCCGGGTTAGCGATAGTAGGGACGATCCACAGGCAAAAAGCAGTGTTGACCAGGAGTGCGCCAGTAACTGGGGTGGGGAGCTTGTGGGAGCGGGTTATTCCGAGGGGGGGAAGGAGGGGAACAGTAAGGAACAAGCAAGTTCCCGTATCAAAGCCCGCTTAGGGCCCCTGGGACGTAGAACGTTAGACCTTGTGGAGCCAGTGCACTGGGGGCGGTCCCTACCCGGAAGCATGGGCGTCTATGACATGGGGGGAGATGATGCAAAAACGGGTGGGTGCCCATCAGGACAAGGCCAGAAACAAAACCTTCAGGTACCTCGGGAGGGGTACTGCTTACGTAGAGGGGCAGAAGGAAGGGGTGCCCGGGGGTGGGGTAGACAGGGGTAGGAAGCATAGAGGATGCAATAGGATCTGTGCCATGACCCCACAGTCCCCTTGCAAAGGGCATAATGTGTTGGGTAGCAAATGTGCAAGCAACAATGCAAACAGTCTCAACAGGTGTGACCCAAAAAAGAAGAAAAATACGAACACAACAACAGTGTACTGCAGGGCGCTTCACAATACAGCAACAAAGGAAAGCACTAGAAGCGCAACAACCTAGCTCAGGAAGCAGGAGGGGAGCCGCAAGAACATATCAAGCCGGGAGCAGAACTTCACATACAGTTAGGCACAATGCCACAGCTGGGAGTCAAATGTCTATGAGCCACATATAGCACACGAAGTACATAAGCATGCAGTAGGGTACTCAGCCATCAAATTACGAGTGGTCTCGGGCCTCTGTCTTTTGCCCCGATGCTCATGGGGGGGGTAAGGGGGGAAAGAGACAAAGTTCTGCTACAGTCTTCAACCTTTGGTAGAGAGAGGCTTCAAAGGAGATTGGGACTTTTCCCTGTCTTGGTCCTACATGAAGGTGGCCACAGCCTGGAGTGCGTGGTCACCCAGCAATCGTGCTGCCCTCTTGGAATACCTGCCTCTGTTGCGGGGCTTGCCATCAGTGTGCCCTCCCGAGAGGGTAAGGGAGGGGGGCTGCTGAGGAAGGACCAGCCATTGATGAAGAGGGGCCCGAGGATGCAGTATCCATGGTTTGGGCAGTGAAGTCATCTAGGAATAGTCGGAGGTCCTCAGGATAAAAGAAGTCCTTAGACCTGCCGCCCTTGGTTATCCACATCCAAGCAGGTTTGTACAGATCGTAATTGATGTCCATTTGTCAGAGCTGGGGTGGGAGGGACAGGAACTCTTTACTACGGTCACTGGTCTGGTCTCCCTGGAGAAATCTGCTGCCATTCGGATTTCATGCCCCTCAAGCACATAGGGACTCATGTCTCAGGAAGCAGGCAATGATGAGGCGGGGTCATGCTGACCGGTTATGGTGCCTGGGCCCCATGCGGTGGGCCCGCTGGAATTCCAAGGGAGGGTTAAAGGTGAGGCCCCTGCCCACCTGGGCAGGGTGCGCTTGAGGAAGTCTCTGGTGTCCCCTCCACACGCTCTGGGAAGCGGAAAACGTGGACATTATCCCTGTGGGTCCTGTCTTCTAGGTCAATAACTTTTCTGTGTATGAACAGAAGTTCCTAATCCCGCTCTGGGATGGTATTAAGGTGGTCCTCCACAGCCGTAACCCAGTGCTCCAAGCCCTCCAACCTCTTTTGGAATCTCGCAATGTCGGAGCAGATGAATTTGGTCTTTGCCGTGAGCTTAGTGACGTTCAGATACATTCCACCTAGACGGCGTCCCACTGCCCTGATTTCCTGAAGGATCCTGTTCATGGCAGCATCCTGCGGTGGGCCAGTGGGGACCGAGGCTTGAATGGCCACCGGTGTTCCCTTGGCAGTGGGCATGGTACGGGGCCGAGCGATGGCCTCCGAAAAGTAGAACTGCCTTGAGGGATTGACGATGTATTTGGATTTGCCAGAGGGTATCGCCCAAGACCGGAAGGGGGAGGAGGGTTCCGCTTACTGCCAGTGTTCCTAGGCACCTTCTAGGGCAACGGTCCTCAATCTGCAGGGCTTCTCGGGTGCTTGGGCATTCCGGTAGGTCAGATACAGTGGTGGTGCCCCGGTGTGATTCTGGTCCAGGTAATGCTTGGAGGCCACCAGGCGTGAGGTCCTCCAGTCTCAGGGCAGTGACCGCAGCAGACGAAACCTCACACTGCCAAGCTCGCCCCTGAGAAGTAGCACCCGAAGGCTGGACCAAGTCAATTTGGGGTTGGTACATGGTCCACAATCAATCAATCAATCAGTGACATTTATAGGGCGCGCTACATACCCGTAGGGTCTCAAGGCGCTGGGGGGGGGGGGGGGGGGGGGTGCCGCTACTGCTCGAACAGCCAGGTCTTCAGCTTCTTCCGGAAGGAGAGGTGGTCTTGGGTCAGGCGCAGGTCGGTCGGGAGGGAGTTCCAGGTCTTGGCGGCCAGGTAGGAGAAGGACCTTCCTCCTGTAGTCGCTCTTCGGATGCGGGGGACGTCGGCGAGGGCGTGGTTGGTTGATCGGAGGTGGCGTTTGGGAGCGTAGAAGTTGACTCGGCTGTTGAGGTAGCTCGGGCCTTGGTCGTGTAGGGCTTTGTGTGCGTGGGTGAGGAGGCGGAAGGTGATTCTTTTGTTGACGGGGAGCCAGTGAAGGTCTCTCAGATGTCCGGAGATGTGGCTGGTTCGTGGGATGTCGAGGATGAGTCTGGCTGAGGCGTTCTGGATCCGCTGTAGTCTCTTCTGGAGCTTGGCGGTGGTACCGGCGTAGAGGGCGTTGCCGTAGTCCAGTCGGCTGGTGACGAGAGCCTGGGTGACGGTCTTCCTGGTCTCGGTGGGGATCCACCAGAAGATCTTCCGTAGCATGCGCAGGATGTTGAAGCACGATGAGGAGACGGCGTTGACTTGCCTGGTCATGGAGAGGGAGGAGTCCAGGATGAAGCCCAGGTTGCGTGCATGGTCTGTCGGTTTGGGTGCGGTGCCCAGGGCGGGAGGCCACCAGGAGTCGTCCCAGGCGGAGGGTGAGGAGCCCAGGATGAGGACCTCCGTCTTGTCCGAGTTCAGTTTCAGGCGGCTGGTCGTCATCCATTCGGCTACCTCTTTCATCCCTTCGTGCAGGTTGGCTCTGGCGGCGGCGGGGTCGTTGGTCAGGGAGACGATCAGCTGGGTGTCGTCGGCGTAGGAGATTATGTTGAGGTTGTGCTGGCGTGCGATGGCCGCGAGGGGGCTCATGTAGACGTTGAAGAGGGTGGGGCTCAGAGAGGATCCTTGAGGGACGCCGCAGATGACTTCGGTGGCCTCTGACTTGTACGGTGATAGACGGACTCTCTGTGTTCTTCCGTCGAGGAAGGAGATGATCCATTCCAGCGCCTTGTCCTGGATTCCGACGTTGCTGAGGCGCTGTACTAGGGTGCGGTGGCAGACAGTGTCGAATGCCGCGGAGAGGTCTAGGAGGATGAGGGCCGCTGTTTCTCCGTTGTCCATCAGGGCTCGGATGTCATCGGTGGCGGCGATGAGGGCGGTCTCGGTGCTGTGATTGGCTCGGAAGCCGGACTGTGAGGGGTCGAGGGATCCATTCGTCTCGAGGAAGGCGGCCATCTGCTTGTTGACGGTCTTCTCGATGACTTTGGCTGGAAACGGGAGGAGCGAGATGGGGCGGTAGTTCTTGAGTTCAGGAGAAAGGGAGGCCGGGGTGGTGTGTAAGTGGCAGGGTCCAGGCTTATTCCCCTCCGCAAGAGCTGGAAGCTGTGCCAGTCAACACCCAAGTGCAATGAGTCACCGTTGCAGATCAGTGGTTGGTGTTGGGAGCCCCTGAATGGAGTTCCTGAGCGGGATTCTAGAGGGCACCCCACACCGGGCTTAAGAGAAAGGGCTCAGAAAAACCAATAAAGAGAAGCGGGAATGGGGGGGGGGGTGTCCCCCGCTGTGGAACAGTCTGTCTTCAGGCCTGACGTCAATGGGACGACGCAGTCTGTGACTGTCCTCCAGGCGGCTGGGCTATGTGGGCCACAGTGGAGCACTGTGTTCATGTACCCCCTCAGGATGAGAGGGGGAGGGGAGGCCGCAAGCTTGGAAGTAGGAATCGCCCTTAGAACATGGCCTCCATCTCGTGCAACTGCCTATTGCATTCCAGGCTCCGGTGTGCCCCCTGGCCCGCCGGCTTACCCCCCTCATCACCTCATGGGTCCTACATGATGCTGTAGTCTGCGGTAGACCGTAGCAAACCTGGGTCTGGGAGCCGCTGAGTTCATAGGCCATCTGCAAGTGGACGGCCTACTCTGGGTGTAGCACTGGTGGAGTGTGCCGCTGCATGCTCGCAATATGGTGGGGCGATCGGACCTGCTGTCCTAGGTCAGTGCATAGAGGCACACTGGTGATGACTGGCCCCTGTCGGGTGCTGGCAGCCATCTTCAGGCCAGTGACGGTCAGCGGCGATCAGGCCGACAAAACCCCGTCGGCCCAGGGGCACCTCAGCAATGTCAACCCAGCCCAGGGTGTTGGTATGATGTCCCTGCTGCTCTCTGGCTGAGGGCAGCCAGCAGAAGTCGTGGGCACGAAATGGGCCCATCTGGGCCGGTCTAAGCAGCAATCCGCATCTGCGATATAAAGGGAGCCTGATCTGGGCACTACTGTGGGCCGCTGCTTCTGTCTTCCCCTGCAGGCCCAGCTCAGAAGCAGGGGATCAGGGCAGGCTGGAGGAGGCAGTGGGCGCGCTTGCCTGCAGTTCTGGCCTGCGTTGCCCCAATCAGCACCCTAGGTCAGAAGGGGAGTTTCTGTATTCTATCTGGGGGCCCCCACCACGTGCAGGGGTCAGCCGCCTCCCTAGAGGGCCAGTTGGCGCATGGAGCTTCAAACCATATTCGATCATGGTCAGACCATGCCCCGATGCAACAGGTCCTAAAAGCTTTCACCTGTTATGGGGTCAATGGCAGCACTGGGAATTCGGCGCACATCAGGATATGTTGGGGGAAATCGGTTCTTCAGTGGGTGCCCGAAACCAAGTGGGACCTTGGAATCTAAGCGATTTCTCAGAATAAGACTGGTGGGGGTGCAGGAGAGTCCTGCATTACTTTTTATGCTTCTTTATTTTTTTACTTCAAACTGCCCGAAGATCTAGAGTAGGAAGATGATCTGTCGCAGGAACGAACTTGAGAACAGGAATGGGACTGCACTCTCTGCTTCGAGGGGAACAGTTTTTCGTCATATTTTGGCGATGGTCTACAATGTAAAATTTGGATTCAAGTTTCCAGAAGGCCTTCAAATCCATCCTGGAGCAATCTTGGAGTTGTGAGAGAACTTTTTTTCTATACTTCAGTGTGACGCCCTAAGTGGGAGAGGTATGCCCAGATATGGTTCCCATGCACACTGTGTCATTGGAATAAAGTTATACCTGACTGATGAACCCAAATAAGGGTGAATTCGGTCTTTGGTCGCTTGTGTTCTGGTTAAGGGAGGACCTGGACTGGTAGTTCGGGCTACTCTGGGACAGGGTCACGACCAATCTGCATATGGCTGGGTCCAAACTGAGGAGGCATGGTGTGTAAAATAACGATGTACTGGAATGCGGCCAGAGTAATTACCTGTGGCTGAGATGAATTCAAGCATTCCATCCGTCACTTTTCTGTTTGTTTCTAAACATGACTGTGCACAACTACTTATGTTTAGGTACCCAGCTGCTAGCAAATTTAAATGAATTATTATTGCTAAAGGTTTAACTAAGTGGCAAATAAATGTGCATGAGCTTAACATAATTTTTCAATTTTCTTAATCTCAATACAAGTTTATAATATTGGGTTATAAATAACATGAGTCAAGTTTTTTTCTCCTCCAAAGAAAGAGAACAGTGGTTCTATAGGTTTTAATTCCATTCTTATTTTTAAATATGACAGCACGGTATCCCTTCTGTTTTACCTGTACCATATGTGGGAGAGCAAAAAGTGTGCAATATCCTCTTTCTTGGCTAACCCACATCGAAATATGGATGTTGATTCGACAGGCTCTTTGCCTCCAACCCAATTTCTCTGAACATTTAATAAATGGAGTCGATTCAATGTTAATCTGAAAATTAGGTTAAGGCATGGTTCTTTTACATTAGTAGTAGTTAGTGACACATACCACATCACTGCAGGTATATCATGTCTCACTTAATCTTGTTGTTTTATAGCTACTCTATGTTTTTTTCAGTATTTGGGCAACCTGAGTGTGACTACTCAGAGGGTCAGAAAAACAAACACCCAAATTCAGCATCACATGAACCTTTTTTCCATGTGCAAACCAAGGCACTTTAATGCTCTCTAAATTTTGGAAAATTAATTAAAAAGACAAATTCTGACTACGGCTTATACCAAATTTGAATCCAGTAGAACAGAAATTAGTTACATTCAAATGTTGGAGAAATGGAGTTACAGGCAAGTAACCAATTTATTTTCCAGCATTAGATCTTTCAACGATTGACACGCTCGAATCAGAATAGCATTATAAAAAAAGAATAATAATAAGCGGGAAGCTGGCTCATCTTTTAAGGAACAGGTTAAACTGTACTGCTTGACTCACTGAAGCATTAGCAGCTGTACTGAGATCCTGGCAATTGTGCATGGGAAAATTGTGCCTGCGCTTTTACTTGGCTGCATGGCAGATGTCTTCTAATGGCACTCCAGCACAGAGAGCGACTATTGTGGTCATGCTCCTTATAGGATGTGTCCTCACATTTTCTTGAAGCTGTGCTTTGCTTTAGTATGACAACCTATGAGCAATTCCTTGTTGGGACAACAGACGTCCTGGACCTTGTAGGTTGAAAAAGCAAACTATTTGTCTGCAGTGAATGCAAAGAACTTTTCACTTATATGGGTTAAAAGGAACAAAGAATGACAGGTTCATTTAGGTAAAGCTCTGAGGGGACTTTGGGCGTGAATTTTGGGTGGGAGCACAAAATGACGTTGGCCAGGAAATGGGCAATGTTGCCTGGTAGACAGTCCTGTAGTAGAGAGGTCTTGTCACTCTCCTTAGGCAAAATGTAGCCTTTCCACTTCTTGGTGGTTTCACCTTACGCCAACTATTCTTCTTCCATAATTTTGTCCTCGTCATTGAACTAAGACAATTGATTAGAATTTTAAGAACCTCGTTCCCCTGTGTCTTTAAGCACAGGAGTAAAGGCTATGAAGCTGGGCTTGATGTTGTGGGGCATAGTGATGTTGGTGGAGCAGGAATCTGTGGTTGTGGCTGCGGTGCAGGAAGGAGAGGTGGTGGACATTGTGGCGGCATGGGTGGTCCTGGCAGAAGACCAAGCAGAGAACAGAGGTGCACAAGTTGAAGGATCAGCTTATGGAAAGTAAAGTGTGTATCATCTGCTGTAGCGTCAATATGAAGGCAACCTGTACCTACATTTCCAGTAGCTGGAAATGCAGGTACAGTGCTGCAATAGTGACGCTTTGGTTGGCCTTCGGATGTGAAAGTCTCGGGTTCATACATTTTATAGTCCTGGTGATTCTCCTCCCCCTAACAGATCTTTCTCATATTCACAAACCTAACACATCTAGTTGTTCAGGACTGCACACCACATGTGAGGCTCGTTGTTAGTTGCAGATTTCAACTTCCACTTCAGTCTAAGATATGTGCTGGCTGGTGTGCAGATATCTCCAAGTGTGAATGAAAAAAGAAAGGTCCTGGAAAAGGCCTTTCAACGGTTAATGAGATCGTTATCGATGAGGGTACTAATGGAGTAGTTCTCAATTTTGACTGGATAGAGTGGCAAGACAAGGGTCTGAGCATCGATGGTATCGTCATCGTACAGATCTTTGACGGGACGCTGCCAGAAGACTGTGCTGGTGAAGTGGCTGTCGATGATGGAAACTTCTTATCAACAATGGCAAGGTCTTGAAGGACTATGTGAGCAGGGTGTCGGACAGGACACCAGAAGAGGTGGATTTTTGTGCCACTTTCTGGGCAAGCTGTTTCTCGTCCGTTTTTGACGCCTTCTTCAAGCAAGGTCTAGCCTTTTTCTCGCAAGAGGTGGCTGTACCTGTTTCTGAGGAAACCTACAGCTGTGGAAGCTCCACATGCTCCATTTTGTGGTCTACCTTCATGGAAGTGCTTGTAGAGGCACATTTCACTCACCTAAACGCAGTTAGGAGGCATCCCTTTTAAAACAGAAAACTTCCCTTTTCTCCAGGATATAGACTACTTTCTCTGTCTTAAAGCCTATTCTGAGGAATCGTCTTACAATGTCAGCAGCAAGATGCTTTAAAGATGGATAAAGGCATAATATGCACTGATTGTTGGGTCACCTGTATAAACCTTTTTATGACCGCTATCTGCGCAGGACTTGCAGAAATTCTTTTTCCCTTTGCTGTCATAGTGGGAGCTGATAACTAGAAAAGCACTGATGAGAAAACATTCTTCAAAACTTCTAAAAACAACTCACAGTTTGTGGAAGCAGAGGTTAAAGCTGGTGGTCGAAGCCCAGTGTAGGTGAAGTAGATATTAAGATGGAGTAAAAATAAGGTCAAACACAGGTGAGACAAGAGCTCTCCTCAGACTCCCTCAAGCAAGAAGAGCAGTAGAAATCTGAGTTATGGTAGCCTCTATAGGAGTAGAGAGCTCAGCATTCCAGCTCACTGGCTTAAATTTGGGTTGTTTAAAATGAGGTGGATGTGCTTTTAAACAAACACTGCATTTAAACACTGTTTACTGCTGCTGAAAGTGACTGGGAATTGCCAGACTGATTGGAAATTATTCAAGCATGAGAATCTACAAAATTCATACCTGGCTAACGGTCTTCGACTAAGATATTAACTGATGGTATTAACTCATTGTATTGTTATAAATATTTTTTCTGCGTTCTGCCAATGGGGGTTGAGGGAGAAGGGATTCTTTACCAAAGTTTGGGATGGCTATTCACCATCAAAAGGAGAATTGATGTAGATCCACAATACCTGGATTACACAATGTCACAAATTACGATTGCCAGGTACGGCAATTGGTAAAGAGTGTATTTATTTACATATTACTTTCCAAGACAATAACCTTGTTAAATACACCTTGGTACATATTAAAGGAAAGAGGAGCTTACTGTACAATAGTCGTACTTCTTGCATCTGTTAAGAGTGTAAATAATAAGTTGGTTTGACATACACCAGGTAAATAATAAGTTATAGTGCAGTTACTGTGCAACAGCTGTTCTCTTGGTACATGCTAAACAACTAAAGAACACATATTTTGAATATCTGCTTTGCAGGATATGTTAATAACAAAAGGCTCAGTGCTCCACATCACAACATCACTGATAACATTGCATTATTAGTGGATGCCAGATTACTAATGCCTGACCAATGCAGGAGAGGATTCTTTGGCATGGGTGGCTTACTCCATCATCACTATATGTCAGCATGCATAAAAGATGTGAGGTGTCACCCTCCATCATTATCAGATGTAGGTCTGGAGGTGGTGCTTTGCCAGAGTTGCGGCGGAGTTCAATCTATCCTCAGCACATCTAAGTCTTGAGAAGGTACTTTGTTAGAACTGTGGGGTGGGCACCTCTCCATCAGATTATTGTTAGGGGAAGGTCAGAGGTATCACAGAACTGATTGTGAGTGGTAACGTGGCACGGAGTTTGCGTACTTCCCTCTGTACAACAGAAGGAAGAACAGGTATGTAGGAGAGAGAACAAGGCAGAGAGGGGGAGAGAAATCAGGAATGTGGTCAGAGGGAAAAGAGCAAAGGAGTGGAGAGAATAGGTGAAGTAGGGAAAGACAGAAAAAACAGGTAGAGGGAAGAGAGCAGAGCATGGATTGGAGGGCGGAGGGAATAAAGCAGGGGGGAGAGGAAATTAAGAGCAAAGCAGTGGTAGGGGAATAGAGAAGGAGATGACACCTGTTGTGGAATGAGACACATCAGTGGTGGAAGTGGGAGAAAGCCTCCTCATAAAACGTTTGGGCTATGGCACTTTATTTTGATTATAAATTAACCACTGGAAGTAAGCCATCAGTGAAACTCGGTTTGCAATGTCTTGCCAAGTCCTTTACTAGTGAACTAACTAACACCTTTGTCTTTCTACAAGGAGTTTTACCTGTTCAAGAGTTGCGACTGAATCCCGGAGCACTGCCTTCAGGTGACGAGTCTGATCTTTGTCCTGCTGATATTCTTCTTTCCCTCTGTCTACATTAGTGGTAAACCTAATTGGAAGGAAGCAGAAACAATACTGGTAAATCATGTGTAGAATAACAATCTATATTCACCACATTAAACACATAATAGATTGTAAAGGAAATATGAGTTTTCGGCATGGGTCACTTCATTTATTGCCAGGGGTGGAACAGAGGTCTATGGGCTAAGTATGCACAGCAGCATTACATAAAACTGATATATAATTACGATGGGTCTTCAAAGTTTATCCCACTGAACGGAGAGACTGTGGACCTTACAAACGGTACACTGGAAAGTAAGAACTGCAAAAAAGTGGTGAGTCGTTGACATAAGCATACGAACAGGATCAACATGTTTTAACTTCTCAAGCTGAATCTTGGAGACTAAAGTGCTGGGGATTACTTTGTTCCAGAAATACAGAATTCCCATGTTTTTTGAGTTGCCAATCCTTAGGGCTTTGAGTGAGACGGACATGCCCTCCCTCACCTCTGATCCTTAATATGTCTGACATATACAACATTTGCACAATTCCTATCAACTATGACCCCATCTGTGCTGAGAAGAAAGAAATGTGTAACTTACTCATGAAGAGAACTTTATTTGGGTAATATTTGCATTAATGGAACTTGCATAAAGATTTCTCTCCTAACTTGGAGCCACATATTAACGGATATAGCAACAAAAAAACTAACGACAATTAAGATTTACTAAACACAGAAATCAGTTAAAAAATGGGGCTGATGTTTGATATTTAGATCAAATGAAAAAGCTTCCTACCGGAACAGTAAAAGGAAGGGAGAGTGATGGACTAACCCAAATAGAACGGGTTCACCACCTTTAGTAGAAAAGCAGTTCTGGTTCGTAGGACCAATTTTCAGGAAAGAAGCGTGTAAACAGGGGCAGACGCTCAATGCTAGCAACTGACTCACAGGTTTCACCGAGATAATTTCCACCAGAAAAAAGTTTTCAATAATAATAACCTTAACTGGCAATTATGAAGTGGCTTAAATGGAGAACCCATTAAAAAAGTCAGAACCAAGTTAAGACCCAATGTGGCATAACAAACAGGGTTGGTGGAAAGAGATTAGTGAGTGCCTTCATAAATCTGAAAATAATGCGTGACATAAAGAGGGACAGCTGAACTGGAAGACAGAGTAATGCTGACAAGGCTGACTGGTATCCCTTAACTATAGCCGTGGCACAACTCTGAGCGAGAGCACAGACATTAGGCTCTCCGAACAGTGACCCCCTTTAGAGATGCACTTTGTTAATGGTGCACCAAGTGAAAAAATCTGTTCCACCTTCCAGAATATACAGTTTTAGTGGCAAGCAGATAAGATAACTTCTACAAGCTACAGTGGCAGTTGATATCAGTATAGATGTCCCGACTCACTCTCCAGGCATGAAGGTGGAGGCTCTGGAAGTTGGGGGTGCAGCACCTATCTAACTGCCTGGAAGAAAATGTCCACCCTTAGAGGTAGATGCACTGCAAAAGGTGCAAAAGGTCTGCATACCACAACTTTCTGGGCAAATACGGGGTGAAGAGGATTACCTAGACCCAGTCATAGTGGAATTTCCTCCGAATCTGAGGAACCTAGAGTGTGGGAGGAAAAGCATAGCTAAGAGAGAAATTACACCTCAACCCGAAATGGATCACCCAAAGCTCCCTGCAACGGACACTGGAGAGCACGGAACTGTGGGCAATAGGCATAAGCAAGAATTGCAAAGAAATCCACCTGAGATGTGCCCCACAGGGCAAAGATGTCATGTACCGGTTGAAGGCACCAATCAAAGCCAGCAAGAGGACGCCAACTTAGGCTATCTACCTGACAATTAGGGACACTGTCAGATGTTTGGCATCCAACCAAAGTCCATGCTGCTGTGTCCAGGCCCAAAGCATCACTGCTTCAGACAGAGAAATGGAGAGCACTCCCTGTTTGGTAAGGTATAACATCACGTTAGTTTTGGCAGTAAAAATCTAGACTTATCAGCTGCAGGGGGGCTAGAGAGTCAGAGACAAGATGCCGGCAAATTAGCTGAGCTCCATTGGCCATTCTAGAAATCAGACAAGAATGACCAAAAAATGACGGCTTAAAGAGGTGACTGCACTGCTGCTGGGTGGGGGAAGCCCCTGGGGTCTGCAACTGATCACTTTCAGCGCTGTGGTGTGGGGGCGGCAGGTGAAGCCTGGAGGAAGCATGCTGGAGCCTCGGCCAAGTTGGTCTCGAGCTAAAGGGCTGCCGGGTAGGAATAGAGTGACCACTCCGAAGCGAAAGGTGCCCTTACAATGGGTGTGGCCTCAGGGACAGCTGGGCTCCATGGGTGCGACAAAACAAAAGCTCTCACGGAAGGATCTGTGCCATGACTGGCACATGAGGTGTATGACCCGCATCTGGGTGGCCTACCTCTCACCTCCCCCATAAACGCAAGCCCTATGGGGTCGCCTAAGCAACTGCATCATACGGGAGGGACCTGCATATGGCGGAGGATTACAGCAAAGCGGTCAGCTGGGGAGGCACATTGCATTAAATAACTCACAAGAGCTGGATAGAGGTGTGGGGTGCAGGGAATAACCATTACTCAAGGAGAAGTACCAGTGGGAGAACTAGGCCGGCACCAAATCCTGGTGAAGGAGACTATACCAGACAGACCAAGCCTCATACCAGTGGCCTGCTACTACCATCCTGTTGCCAATCACGGCTCCAGTTTGCAGTAAAAAAAATGACTTGACCACAGGACAAGGGGCCAGACGGGGACGCACACCACAACTCAGAGCCAGAAGAGAGACAACTTGGTGGAGCTTGAGACAAGCCCTGTTGTTGCTGGATGTATGCAATAGTCACACATCCATCACTGGCAAGGTAGACACATTAACAGGAAAGTTTGGCTGGATAAACACTTGGCAATACTTGATATGGAAGAGCAGAGGATAACAGATGTCGAGGATGATACTGATAAGTCCTCAAAAGCCTGGAAAGAAATGGCAAGTGATATAGAGGTACTCAAACCGTGCAATGAAGACATGGAGCCAGATCCTGCAGGAGCAACAAACAAAACCTTCGCATTCTGGATACAACAGAGACCAGGAAGATGGAAGACTTCATTGAAGATATGCCGGCTTCATTGTTTGGTCGGGTGAAGTTGTCCTAGATATATATGGGCGAGAGGGGGCACTGCTTCCTGGTACCGCGACCGATACCTGGAAAACCCTCACACCCAGTCATAGCTAAACTGTTGTGCTATTGAAACCGAGACAGAATCCTCCAACTGGTCAGAGAAAAAGGAGACCTATAGGAGGCTTGGTACACAATGGTAATATGATCTCAATATACCCTGAACGATGGTGGTGCAGAAAATGCGCCGCATGCACCTAGATGTGAAGCAAAGTCTTAGGGACTTAGACATAAAACATTCTATGTTATACCCAGCTCAACTGACATTCACCTGAACTGGGAAAGTGCATATTTTCTTGGACCCACAAGAAGCAGCTGAGTTCCTACAAAAACACATCCAGAAAAGAGGCCAGAAAACTAAACCCATGTTGCCACCTACCGCAAATGCCCTGAGTGACGTGGAATAAACCTTGCAAAGTATTACTAACCCTAGACCACAGTGCGTGAGAGCTGCGATTGAGGATTTCAATAATGGCAGATGACAATGCGCTCCTACAGATGTTAAGTGTGATGGGACAAGCCAGAACTGGCTGTTTGGATTGATGATATACTTGAGGTGGGAAACCCAAATGTGCAAGTGTGGCAAAAACCACATAAATGCACAGAAATGGTGTGACACAGACTGTGGAGATTACGGAGCCTGGGGGTCCCCCCTTCCTATCATCTAAACTGGAACTGGGCAATTATGGAGTCTTGATATATCTAGACACCATCCACTCGCTTCAGCCGATTGTTGAAAGCTGAAATGTGACATGTGTATTGTTTTCTGCTTTTGTTTGAAAACTGTTCAGCGAGGAATTAATCCACTGGACAGTTGGGGTTCAATGTGGGAGGGTGGTGAAGAAATTGGTCAATATGAGCATTATTATGTTCAGAGGTTCACTGACTGCATACTTAGATGGAGGGAGCATACTCACCCACTATCTTTTACCCTGTCGAGGATTAGATGCAGACTACTAGAGAGAGGAGTTAGACTCCTGACGTGAAAAGTCAGGGGTTTTAATAAACCTATAAAACATGATAGGCATATGCCACGCGTAATACAATAGATAAACAGTGCTGTCAGCAAACACATCTGGCAGGTGAACAGGAGGTCAATGTTGCCAAGAACTTTAGCTCTTATAGGTCTTTGCTTCATACTGAATGTATGCTGGGGGTGGCAAGATTTATACGTAAATGGCTGCCATACCCGCATTTGGAGGACAAAGCTGACCCGGAGGGCCTCTATTTGATTAAATGGGGGATATTACACATGTGCAAGATAATTCTCATCAAATCCTATGATCCAAACTCTGATGACCCTGTTTCTTTCTTATTAATCGCTACCAAGGTACAGCAACTGAAACTTTTGGTTCTGCTGTGGGGACGGGATCATAACGTTACTTTGCATGCCTCAATGCATAGTGCCGGTGACAGAGGTAAGATACTCCCTAGGGCACCAGAGACATTACACAACATTATGCAGCACTGTGAACTTATGGATATTTGGAGAACACAATGCCCGGAGGAATGAGGATGCACATTCTCCACCTCGGCCACCTGTTCGGCCTCCAGTGTTGACTACTGGTTAGGGACAAAAGAGCTGGACTGCAGATGTGAAGCATTTACCGTGCATATATTCACGCTGACGTTCCTGGACCACTGTGAATTGAGGTGCCTGCACTCTAGTATGCTGTTACAAGCCGCATTTACAGAGCAGATAAGGCAAGCCATAGCTAACTGCTTTAGGACAGAGGGTCGTGGACTCCTGGGACACACTAATGGAAGCATTCAAGGCCGTAATTTGAGGGAAATGTATAGCTAAGGGATATGGCATACTCAAATTGATTCGGCATACATTAGCTTCGTTGGAGATTGAGCTACAAAGCCTAGAGACATTACACTCCGAAAGGGCACCCTGGACATGCTGCACGATCTGCATGTTAAACTTCCAGAATATAAAGATGAAGCAGACAGAAAATTAAAATTCCTTAGCAAATACACAGTAGCGCAGGCTTATGGCGAAGGGGACAAACTGGGGCACATCATGTTCAAACTCACTGGATCACGATGGGCGGCGTCTGCTGTGGTCTCGGTACAGGCAGGGGATGGAATCATTCAATATCAGCCCAATTAAATAATGCAGAAATTCACAAGGTACTATTTTTTTGGGGCATATTTATATAGCGCGATCTCGACCCGAAGGTATTGGAGCGCTTTACATGAGCACCGTATTTACATTACACATTCAGGCACAGGGGGATTAAGTGATCTGCCCAGAATCACAGGATGTGGACGCGACCTCGAGGCTCGAACCCTGGTTTCCTGCACCAGAGGCGGCAGCGCAGTCGACGGACCACATCCTCTCCCCATAAGCACATATATGAAGCGGGAGAACCAAAACCCATGCAGATCTCAATCAATACTTCGGGAAAGCCACTTTGGCATGGGTGAAAAGCAGAGAACAGGAAACCTGATGTGTCCGCTCACTTTTGCAGAGGTCTGTAGTGCAATTAGAACTTTGAAAAACAACAAGCCATCTGGGAGCGTTGGGCTCGCAGAGGACTTTTTCGAATAATATATACAGGAACTTGCCCTAGCCTTGCTGGAAGTTTTCAAAGAGGCGATGGCAGTGGGATGTTTGACTACAACGATGCATGAAGCACTGGTGATCATCCTATTTAAGCCAGACAAGCCGCCGAATAGGTATGGCTCATACCAGCAGCTGTCATTGAGAAACATTGATAATAAGATATTAGCCACAATAGTGGCGGTGCGATTGGTGCCAATGTTACACAGGTTGGTGCTGCCGAATCAATCGAGGTTCATCCCCAGAATGTCCACACTAGTCACCATCACACATCACATTAGTCCTGATACTAAGGCTGCTGGGGTATTTCTAGATGCTGCTAAAGCCTTTCACTCAGTTGAATGGCGCTGCCTCTACACTACACTAGCGAAGATGGGATTGGGACCTGACTGGATCAGATGGGTCAGGATATTATATAACCAACTCACAAAAAAGTGAATGGGATGTTATCTGAACCACTACTCATGCAGTGGGGGGCGGGACAGGGATGTCTGCTATCCCCAATCCTATTTGCAATAGTGGTGGAGCCCCTCGTGAGAATATTACGAGAGTTTCACGGCAAGGGGGCATTACGTTTGGTAGTCATAGAGCACTACTGCCACTGTATGTGGATGGTGTCCTCCGGATGTATGACGTTACAACGCATGCTGTTACAACGAAAGTTTTACAACGCGAGTGCATTGACAACGCAGGACATTACAACGCAAGTCTTTACATCGACTTGCACTAGATGGCGTGCTAACATTAAAAAAGTGTAATTTACTATTCCAACTCCAGTCCACGTAACAGTAGGGAAGGTGTTGGGATAGTAAACTACACTATTTTTTATGTTAGCACGCCATCTAGTGCAAGTCGATGTAAAGACTTGCGTTGTAATGTCCTGCGTTGTCAATGCACTCGCGTTGTAACAGTTTAGTTGTAATGGTAGTGCGTTGTAAAAGTTGCGTTGTAAAGGTTGTTCCCCGTGTCCTCCTACTAGATAAAGACCCGAACACTCTAAAACAATCATTAGACAAATAATACAATATGTAAGATGGTCGGGCCTCACTACAAATTGGGACAAGTCTGTTATGGTCCCTCAATCAGAGACTACTAAAACCGTCACTTTGGACTAGTCACTAATTTGGAATGAGGAGCTGTTTCAGTATCTGAGCATACAATACCACTGAGACATAGACACTTTGCACCAAGCCAACTACGGGTTATGTATAGAAAAGCTAACCACAAACCTAGATAAATGGAATAGACTCCCTAGATCCATGGCTGAGGGGGAGGCGTGTAATCTGTATAGTGAAAATGGTAGTCTCCCACAGCTACTCTACCCTTTTCAGAACCTGCCACTCCAGCTAAATCAACAATTTTTCATAACACTGAACTCCCTGATGGTAAAACTTGCATGGGCAGGGAAGACGGCTAGAATAAACTGAAAAAAATGCTGTTGCCATATGCCATGAGAGGGTATGAGCTCACTATGAGATGGAAAGGGGACTGGCTGCCTCTATCCCGCTGAACACTGTGTTCATGAAGGCTCCTGTTAGACCCACTAGAGATATAAAAACAGTGGACTGTACAGTCTGGGATTGGTCAAGATTGGCGAATATAGTGGGAGTTGAGATGACATATCACCCAGCGATGCCCTTATTGAACAATCCCTACCTAGAGGTGACGTGAGCTGGTGGCGGGACACAACTGGCGGCTGTGTACCATGAGAGATATGTGCAACGCCGGCGCCTTCCTCAAATTACAGGAATAAGGACAGGGGGTCCCACTTTGAACTGGATATATATCATCAACTAGCCTGTACTATAAGGGACCCAAAAAAACCTAGTCAATGGAACCCATTATCGCGCCTGCCTGCAAAAGTGTTCTCCTACAGACTCATTTCTCAGATGTATGCTCATGCAGTTATGCCAAGGATGTACCTTCAGGATTAAGTGAGGACTAGCTGGGCAGAGGATTTAGGCCAGGAGATTGATGAAGATACATGAACTACTGCTGCCTGCAGACGCAAAAAGTGTCAGCAAAGGGTAGGCACTGAATAGTGCATAACAAGTTCCTATATAGGATACATCATACTCTAGCAAACATGCAGCGGCAAGGACTCAAAACAGTCACACAGTGTCAGAGATGCAGCATAGAAGGGGCGGATTTCCACCATTTCGCTTAGGCGTGTCGGGTAGTGAATCACTACTGAAATGAGATCTTCACTACGCTTAGTGCCATGATAGGAGATAGCCTAGCACCGACACTACTAATCACACTTTGGGATATGTGCATGATATCAATAAACCATACAGGGAACTTGTAGCACTGGCGCTGCTGGTGGCAAAATGATGTGTGGTAATGCGCTGGGGTAGAGGCAGACCATCCAAACGTGGACACTGGGTGAAGTGAAGATCTAGTGTGGTGTAACACACAGTCAGAGCTATATAATGAACTACTCTCACAACTATCTCGACCCAGAGACTTCTGTAACCCCTTAAGGCAATACTTGCTGACAAAGGATGGTGAGACAAACACAGATAGTGACAGTGCCATCCTAAGCACAGAAACACAGGGGAGGGAGTTGCTATACAGTAGGTCTTCCCCCATGAATGCATAGAGGATGCTCTCCTGATGAAAAACATATACCTTGAGAGAGGACTAATTGCGCTGTTCATTAATATAAATAACTGAGTGTACGTCACTGAACGTGAACAATGTAAGTTCTTTTATTGCTTGTAATTTGTTGCATTGACTACAAATTCTCAATAAAAATCTTTGAAAAACAAACTTGACTGAGCAACTGCGAATGGAAGGGAGGAAGGCCTTGAGGTCCTGCCAAAATCACCCTCAGTTTGAGCAGGTTGATATGAGGAACCTGCTCCAATAGAGACCAGAGTCCTCCGATCTCCAGTTCCTTTAGGTGTGTACACTACTCTAGGTTGGTGGCATTCCTCACAGCTGTGACTATGGCTGGTGGTGGGTGGAAAGATCCTTCACAATTGGTTCACCTGCTCAAAACTAGATTCTTAGCAGGGTCACAGGAAATCAAGATACTTTTGACAAATTTCCACTGTGCTGGAACCACTGCCTGCTAAGACATCACTGGAGAGTCCTCTTCTGCCAGCATGGAGGGCCGTACTGGCTGTAGCGGGCACCGGGCAGTCCCCCGGTAGGCCGCATGGGTGGGGGCCTATTTTGGGCCCCCGGGGGCCGTTTCTGTTACAGGGCCGTTTTTGCAGCATAGCTGTAAAATCGGCCCTGTAACAAAATCCTCCGAAAACCGGCCCTGGCAAAGAGCTTGGCGGCACCCCCAACCCCCCGGGGAAGGTGGAGGGGTGAGCACTTTCCCAGGGCCGGTTTTGGTTCTTGGTCCGGCCCTGCCAGCATGTGTAATTGACACTGAGAATTCAGGAAGCCAACCGACCAAGCAGGCATAGGACCATCAGGACTGGAATCTGAGCCAGCTCATATCCTGAATGTCCTGGGCCCTTTATGGAGGAGGGAAGGCCCATAGCGATGTTGGATCCAGTAATGCCCCTGTAAACAAGAAGCACTGAGAGGACTCTAGGTGAGATTTGGGAAAGTTCATGGAAAAGCCCACATCAAACTGGGATGCTGCTGATTGCATGCGATGCGGCAATATCTATGGCAACCCGCTTTGAGCAGCCAGTAATCCATGTATGGAAATCAAGGGATTCCCGAATTCCTGAGCAGCTACCATGACCATCACCTTTGTGACGGCTAGAGTTGCCATGGTCAATCCAAACGGGAGGACTGCAAACTGATAGTGAGTGGATCCTACTATGAACTGCAGGTATCTCTCATGCAACTGTGTCGAAGTACCTGTCCTGAAAGCTGCGGGACAACATCTAATCTTCTGCTTCCAGCGTCAAAAGAAACTGAGCCAGGGACAGCATGTTTAACTGTTCCTTGTGGAAGAAGAGGTTTAAGAACCTGAGATCCAGGATTAGAAGAATATAGTAGACTTTCTCTGGAATCAGGAAGTAGAGTGTACACCCCCACCCACCCCACCCCCAATTTCTTGATCTGGTTCCAGCTCCACTACTTCCTTCTGCAGTAGGACTGCAATCTCCTGATGCAGGATGCAGAGATAGTCTTCAGCCTGAAGGAACTGCTGGAGAGGCATCTAGGGTGGGACCCATTGGAAGGGTAGGGCATACCCTCTTAACATCGGAAGGACCCACTGGTTTCAAGTTATTATCTTCCAAGCCGGTAGAAAGGTAGACACCCACCATCCCACAGGCCTCATGTGCTCCAAAAAGGGCAAACTAGAGCTTCTTTCCTGGGGCAGGGGAAGAGGTTAGAGGAGGAGGCCGTTAGCTGGATGACTTGACCTTTGCCCTTGCCTCTTTCCCTATTCTCTATAAACAGTTGTTGCTGAGTGCCATGTCTCTGGTTGCAAAAATTGAAATCTCGGGAAAAGCCCCAAAATCTTTGGAACTGCTGATAGTCTTCAGAGGAAACTGCAACACAAGTGAATGAGCTATAGCCCTGCACATCTTACAGCGTTCAAGGCTGAATCATCCTTGGCTCTAAATCGTTTCTCTCTGTCAAATGGTAGGTCCAATAGGGTAGCTTGGGCAGCGTTGGAAAAGCCTGAAGACCTTAACAATGCATTGCAGCAAAGTCTATAGCTTGTGCAACTGAATCAGCCCTATAAAATACAGCTTTGAATATATGCCTTGAAGCATTTTTTTCACCTTTCAGCACCTCCGAAAAGTGTTCTTTCAAATGGTCTGGAAAGCACCATGTCAGCCGGGTCCAACAAAGTGGTGTTAGGGGCTGTGTAGCAGTACTGGAGGGGTGAGTGGCATTAGCTCAGGCACAGTATAGGTTACAGTGGGTTGCAGTGCCGTAAATGAATGTGCTGGTAAAATGGCCAGTGTCTGCATGGTCTTGAGTGCTGAAGGCATGGAGCTCACAGACGTTGGAGCTGGACCTACTGGCATGAGCCCATATGACATCTCAAACAGCCCCATGGGGCCCAAAGGAGTCCAGGAGGGGACTGAAGCATGCCGAATATCGTGAACATTACAAGCCAGCATTGCGTACAGTGCGATGGAGGGAGGGTGTTAGTGTGTCCTCCGGGTCTGGTACTGTTGAAGATTCTCACAGAGGAGGGGAACGATGGAGGGACTTACTTTTAGGAGAAGACAGATACCGCTTTTTCCTCTTATTGTGTTTGTGGTGTTTATCCCTTAACTATTTCAATATGGCAAAAAAGGAGATGCAGTTATTGGCCGAGATTAGCATTGGGGCCGTGGGGCTTCCTGGGCTCAGGCCATAAACAACTTGGTCTCCCTCTCTTTAATCGCTTTGGAATGCATACTGAGGCAGAAGTCACACGTCCCCGTGGTCTAAATCCAGACACCACAAACAGATATTGTGAAATCTGTAAGGTCATTTGCCCATCACAATCTCTATAGGGTTTGAACCCTGAATGTACAGGGGGAGACATACATTCAGTGTAGATACATGATGGTTTGTGTGGCTGCACTGTTACCAAATCGATCCATTATAACCAAATATGGTTACCTATCAATAACTGAGTTTTTTATAGATAGGTGCACTTCTTGATGTACCCTAAAAGGGTGCCCCCTGCGCTTCAAGAGAGTTATGGTCACACAGACAATGCCAGGGACCATTCTCATCCCCAAACACATCCCTTAGTTCTTTTATCCTTACCCTTCTTCCCGGATAGATAAACAGAACAGTATGGAATATCAGAAGTAATTTTAATACACTACTCACAGATCCCACTGTGGAAATGTGGATTTTCCTGGTCAGTTATGTCCCCTATCTTGGACCCCAACGGTTCTATATGCATGTTACAAGTACATGTATGTTCCCTCCAGTTCCAGTTTCTAAGACGCAAACATATGTGTGTCTACCGTCAACATGTTCTCTGTCAGATCCGCCATCAATGGGCTGGATATTCGATTCCTAAGTATAAAAGGCCACCGACTTTATATGGCCAAGTTACTCCATTTTTACAGTTCAGGCGAGTAGGCCCGATTCTGTCCTCAAAGCCTTTCCCTGCTCTCTGTCTCTGACAGCTTCAGCTTGAGCTCGCATCTGTATCCATGAACTTTGTCCTACTCTCTGTGCAGCTAACGGTGCCTGCCTCGGCTAGTTTTCGCCTGTCTGCCAAGAAGTTGTATTTCACCTTCGAATTATCTATTTTGCTCTTCAGCCGATGCATTCTTGCCTAGTAGTTTAAGTAAACATTCCTCCAGTTACCAAGCAAAAGGCCAGGCTTCTCTGTCTTCATGCAAGTGATTCATAGCCCTGTTGCTATGGAAAGTTTTCTGCCCCTCGCATCTCATATAGACACTTAGACGCTTGTACACGCACATAGTCAGTATAGAATAGATTCTGTCCGAGAGTCTCTTCCTTGTGGATAACATAGTTCTTTAAACATAGGATGTTAGATATGATTTGGGATTAGGATGACTTGACCCCAGACTTCTCGTCTCCACATGTAGAGCTAAATGTCAAGTCCCCTTCACCCCCTAGTTACACGTCAATTACACGTCATGCTGCTGCGCGCGCATCTATGCCAAGTATTATCTTATAGATCCACCTATGTCTGATAATTCTAACCAATCATGTTTCTTTTATTCCTTATTACGCCTAGTTTCGATTATGTCACTGTTACGTCATTTTTCTTATCAAATGTTACGCCTTCTACATTCGTTTCATTGTAATGCACTTATTATAAAAATGTATGTCTGTTAATAAGTTATTGTACTTCACTTCCTGAACCCTCGTGGTGACGGAACCTGAAGGCCGCCACTCGAGTTGGCCATTTTTGAATGGAATAAAGCCCATTAGAAAACCTCTTATACCACGGATTCTGCCTCTTGTTATTTTGAGCTATTTTACTTTATTTTAAGACTCCGTACGAAATTCAGTCAGGTAATATTTATTTTATTTACCACATAATGGCGCCCGAACAGGGACACTTTCTCATCTCACGCGCCGGCGGTGCGTTGCAGGCCCGGTCTCCTGCCACAGCTGGACGGACCATAAACGCGTACCAGCAGGATTTCCTGTAAGCTCCCTCCGGTCAAGCGGGGGCGACTGAGGCTGCGATCAACCCAGACGAGGCGGTGAGAAGTGCGAAGTATCCCGACCAGAGCCTAGCTGAGAGAGCAAGATCCGAGGTATACAGAGGCCCACCAGGTTTTCCGAAATTCCGACGTCCAGAGGGTCCGATGTCCGCAGTTATCGAGTCCTGTCCATTCTCTGAGGCCTTCCGTTTCAAGGAGCTACTCGGTGAGTACCATCGCCGGGGAGGCATGTTGACGTGCACATAGGTTGTGCCGGTCAAGACGGATTTGGGTACACAAATCCGGTCTGCACTGTTTAGCAGTGTATATGTACTGTTTAGCAGTATATCAAGTATTCCGAAGTATTCAGTTATTGTCAAGAATTCAGCGTGGTGATTAGTTAAGCAGACTGTCATCATTGTCGACCATTATTAAATGTTTAATGTTTAATGTTTAAAGTATTCAGAAAATGTCTTGCATATTGTGGTATGAATGACTGTTCATTGTTCACTGTTCATTATTGTGTTTCTCGTATTAAGTAAGTTCAAGAGTAAGTATCAGATCAGTTGTTAATATGCCGCTCTTCTCGAAGTTAAGACAGATTACCACCAGAAAAGGGGTGCTTGAAGAAGCAGTTCCTATTCCTCCTAGAGACACTCCAGGACATTTCATGTACCATAAACATGGCATAGATGCCATATTGTTTCTTGATCTATGGGTAGATTATACCAAGGGATTACCGGAAAGTCAAAGGTGGCCCATAGCGGGAACCTGGGATGCAGAGTGCATCATGAAAGTGGAGGAAGAGTTATGGAAAAGAAAGGTCAGACAGTCACAGAAAGACGCTATCGAGTTATGGCGTAAAGAATCTCATAGACGAACAGAAAAAGCACGTAGACAAGAAGAGAGGAGTAAAGAAAGTTCAAATAAAGTTCAAGAAAATCTATTAATTGAGGAAGGTATCCGAGTGAAATCAGAACAAGTAAATAGACAAAGTAATGCTCTTATGAATGGTATGTATCCCCTTCTAGCCGAAGGATTACCTAAGGCTGCTCCAGAGATACCAAAAGACTTGCCACCCCCATTATTTCCAATTAAGGTACATCCAAAAGGGCGTCCCAGAACCGCAGAAGACGTTTTCCTTTCCTCATATCTAGATGATGCAGCCCCCGAGTATGCTAACGCCACACCACATAGACCGTCTGGCGGAGGGGTTCAACGTCAGGATCAGGTATCTGTCCCCGTGCAACAGCAAGTCCCGACGCAAGTTTCGGCAAGCACATCTGTTTCCGCATCTGTTTCCGCAGTCGACTCTACAGGGGTATCGACACCCATAGTTGCTGTGTCACGTTCAACGAACCCTTTCACACCCGACGCCCCAGATGGGGCCACGGGAGGTGCTAGCAGTACTTTTACACCACCTAGAATAAATAAACTTGTCTTTCAAGAGTCAGCACATTCACGTACACCTAAGTTCGTAAATGAACGTACGCTTAAGGAACTCCTTGTAAATTGTAGATATGACCCGGTGGTTGGTAAAGAGGATGAAATGGTCCTGGCATCATTACGTATTAGGCGAGCCGCAGAGTATTTAGCAAGGTTACCAGGGATGACTACGCATCTGGATAACATATATCATTTTGTTCAAACAGGACGAGATCCAGGATGTATTAACAGAGCTATGGAATTCCAGAAAGTAGAAATACAGGGGGAACTGTTACGTTTCCTCATAAACTGTGTGATCAGAAATCAAGATCGTCCGGGGGTAGACATGAACGTAATGCTTACTCTTACAAGATGGAGTCAGAATATATCAGAAGGGAGACACGATAAGCAAAATTGTATAATAGCCATGTGCCGAAAAATCCGTAAAGAAATAGAACGTATTCATGCAGAAAGATTGGGAACAGACGAGTTTGAGCAAGATGAAGTGTCCGAATCAGGGGACTCTGCAAGACAGTCAGAGACCATAGCCTATGTAGGCAGAGGAAGATCCTGTGAAAATACTAGATGTTTTTCTGATCCCATACATTCTGTATGTCCAAATAATAGCAGAACGTATCCAACGCCTGTAATAAATCTGAAGTCTCCTGAACATTCGTTTCAAGCCGCAGATAAAATACTACGAGAACGAAGGGGTTACCACCTCCTCGATTCCATGGATGAGCAAGAATTAGCCAGATCAGCCGTTCACTGGATCGTTAGTCCTGAAAAATATGGTGATGAGACCGTAGCACACACGTTTCTCAATCTCAGTACAGATGAACAACGTTTAGCTGGAATCTATATGATTCAGCAACTCCTCATATTATATAAGAGCCAACATGCTGACCCTGGTCCTTTACCTGATATATTAACGGAACTACTTACGTACAGATGGAGAGGTTCTAGTAACAAGCTAATTAAAGAGATATTAGTGTCACGTAAGCAGTACGTCCTTTTTGTAAATCCAGATTCTCTCTCCCTGCCCCCCAGAGAAAGAGCACCGTACTACATGGATAGACAAAATCCTTTACGAGAAGTGCACCCAATAAAAGGCGAAGACAATGAGTTTCACCGTGTATTTGTTTACACACCCATATCAAAAATGGAATTATTAGAAATGAAGAAAGTAGTACCTAGCCATGATAAAGACCCAGCGGGTTTCCACCGAGAAATTAAAGACATGTTACTGATGGGAGAGTACACCTTTCCTGATATTATGACGATATTAAAGGTGCTTTTGCCTGCTGGCATTTATGAAAAACTGAAAGAAAAAGAGTGGGAAGTGGGAGACCAAAAGATAGACTGGACAGCATTAGCAGAGGAAGAAAGGGGCCGAACTGCAGGTTCGGGGCTCGGGGATAAAGTTAAACTATTACCAGGTCTACTAGTACAGGTACTGCCACGTTTATTAACTACAAAAAAGGAAGATTGGGGTGCAATCACAGCCTGCAAACAAAAGCAAGATGAAGACACAAGCGATTATTATGCTCGATTTGAAAAATGTTTTGGTATAAATAGTGGTATAAAAGCAAGTAGTGACTCATATCCACATTTATTTGTGACAAAATTAGTGGAAAATGCATTACCTCCAGTAAAGAATAGAATATTGAAATTCGAGAGTACCTGGCAAAGTAACACTCCGTCGCAAATGCTACAAATGTTACAGTATCATCACAATAGAATTAGGGATGAACAAGAACACGAGCATAGACGCATGAAGGATACAAAAATGAAAATGCTAGTTTCTCAGACAGTACCAGCAGATGGTCACAAAAAGAGTGTGACACATTCTGGTGATTCTGCAGTTCCTGTAAAAGGAACCTGCAATTACTGTAAACAACTGGGCCATCATGTACACGATTGTCCAGTCCTGAAACGTAATATAGCTACAGGCATTACAAAGGAGAGACCACGATTAGTTAGACAAGATCAGAATGAACAAGGAGCTATGCTGCATGGACAGTCCGTGCCAGTTCAGCAACAGTCCATGCCAGCCTCACAGCAACCCATACAGTTTGTGCCAGCTGCACCATCGTTGCCTGCTACTGCCACACAAACCGCAACACGACAACTGTATCAGACTGCACAGTATGAATACCCTGAATACCAGCGATACGCATGAACCAGCCTAGAGAGGGAAGTTGACTTACCACTTATCGAGATTCCTGTAGATCAAGAAGGACCTTATGTACATAGTGAATTATTAGGTCAAGATAGAAAATTCTTACTCGATACAGGGGCAAGTCGAACAACTATAAAACGTAGTGAAGTTCCAGGGGCACCCCTCTCAGGCTCTCAAAATGTTTCCCTTGGTTTTTCGGGAAAACCTATTGTTAATGAAGTATCAAAGCCTCTACCACTTACGATAGGACCTTTGACACGAACTACAGATTTATTGCTTACTAAATCATGCCCAGAAAATCTGTTAGGAATTAAAACTCTGAAAGCACTAGGAGCCATAATATGTTGTTCTCCGGAAGGAGTAAGGTTGTTTTTACGTGATTTTAAAGGTCACTATGTGTCTAGAGACATGGATCCCCGACTACAGACTTTACCAGTACATCTATGGGCACAAGGCCCTACGGATGTTGGCTGCATGAACATTACACCCTATCGAGTCACACTGAAAGCAGGAGTGGTACTACCACGAATGCGACAATACAAGTTACCGCATGATGCTGTAGTGGCTTTGCTGAAAATCATTGATGAGCTAATTGCCCAGGGAGTAGTTGTAGAAACAGACTCCAATGTATGTAATTCACCGATAATTCCGATTCTTAAACGAACTGATCCTACTGCTCCACCAGTGTACCGATTGGTTATTGATTTGCGTGAACTAAACAAGTGTATTGTACCACAATTCCCTGTGGTCCCTGATATATCATCGTTATTGACAGCAATTGATTCCGAAGCAACATTCTTTACTGTAATTGATCTCAAGAATGCCTTTTTCAGCGTCCCAATAGATCCGGAAAGCCAATACTTGTTCGGATTCAGTTTAAATGGGCGCAGCTTTAAATTCTCACGCGCTCCCCAAGGATTTACAGAAAGCCCCAGCATCTACAGCCAAGCACTGAAACGAGAACTTGACAGTATCCACATGCCAGTCAATACAGCACTGCTTCAATATGTCGATGATCTGCTGATCACCGCGAGAAGCGAGCCAGAATGTGAAAAAGCTTCTCTGACAGTTTTACATTTCCTAGCCGACAAGGGGCACAAGGTGTCCCCTTCTAAGCTGCAATTCTGTGTTCAGCGAGTTATTTATCTTGGTCACTCGCTGTCCAAGGAGGGAAGGCAGCTTACACCAGATCGCATCCAGTTAATTGCTAATATGTCAATACCCCAGACACAAAAGGAGGTGCGGGCTTTCATAGGCCTCACTTCATATTGTAGGCAGTGGATCCCTCAGTACGCATTTCTAGCAAAACCACTCATTCAGTTAACCACACAGGAGGCAGCCACATCGACTGTTCTCCCTTGGACTCAGGAACATACACAAGCTTTTGAAAGCCTAAAGGAAGCTTTATGTCAAGCACCTGTTTTAGCAACACCATGTTATAGCAAACATTTTACACTCTTTGTTACAGAACGCGAAGGTACTGCCTTATCAGTACTCACTCAGGATCAAGCAGGATCACGCAAGCCATGTGCTTATTTTTCCAGTACATTAGATCCCGTAGCTCAGGCTTTGCCTGCATGCCTGAAATCAGTGGCAGCGACAGCTTTAGCAATCAGACAAAGCGATGCCATAGTATTAGGACACCCATTGACAGTACAAGTACCACATGCAGTAGAGGTTCTTGTGAACCGAACACAAACACAACACTTGACCATAGCAAGACTTACTGGTTATGAACTGACATTGTTTCAACCACACATAGAGATCCGACGGTGTAATACATTGAATCCTGCTACACTATTACCTGTAATTGGAACAGACCCACTAGCTCATGATTGTGTTGAAATCATTGAAATAAAGACGAAACCTAGACAAGACTTGACAGACGTTCCATTGCTAGATCCAGACCTGACGTTATATGTAGATGGTTCGTGTATGAGGACAAGTACAGGAAATTTAGTTGCCGCATATGCAGTCACAACAGACACTGAAGTTATTGAGACAAATTGTATAGATACTTTGTCAGCCCAAGCAGCAGAACTTGTTGCTCTAACACAAGCCTGTATTCAAGCCGCGGACAAGAAAGTCAACATATATACTGATTCACGTTATGCATTTGGAGTCGTACATGACTTCGGAGTGCTTTGGCGGGAGAGGGGTTATTTAACTTCTCATGGAACACATATTCAACACGGGTCCCTCATTCATGCTCTGTTAGACGCGATTCATTTACCGACTGCAATATCAATTATGAAATGTAAAGCACACACGAAGGTTACTGATATCATTTCTCAAGGCAATGATTTAGCTGACAGAACAGCCAAACAGACTGCTCAGAATCGCACATCCGACATGACAAAGCCAATAGTTCAGACACCAACACAGTGTATGACAATTAAGGATCCCACACTTGATGTAATTGACATACAGACACATGCCACAGCAGAAGAAATAAAGAAGTGGACTGAACTAGGAGGGATCCAGACAGATCAAGGATGGATGACGAAAGAGAAATCTGTATGGTTTCTCCCTGATTCCATGGTTCAAGCCATTATAGCTACAGTTCACAGTCCAGCACATTTAGGAGAGAAGGCTATGCTAGACAGCATTCAGCACATTTGGTTCAATAAACATTTACGAGCAGCAGCTAAACAAAAAGTTCGTACCTGTATGATATGTTGTCAGTTTAATCCAGGAAAGAGTGTTCCCGTAGAGCAGGGTGGATTTCAGCCTCCTGACCATCCTTTTGAAGTCCTCCAGATGGATTATATTCAGATGGAACGTTGTCGAGGATTCAAATATGTCCTCGTAGTTGTCTGCGCTCTCTCCCGTTGGACAGAGGCGTATCCCGTATCAGATTACACTGCCCCGACTACTGCCAAGCAGCTAGTTCGAGAATTCTTCCCACGGTACGGTTTACCACGTGTTGTATATTCAGATAACGGCCAGCCTTTCTCATCCGAATTAATGAAACATGTCTCACTTTTGTTGGGATATCAGTGGAAATTCCACTGTGTCCGACACCCCGAGGCAGCAGGTCTCGTGGAACGACATAATCAACTTTTAAAAATCAGATTGTCCAAAATATGTCAGGAAAAAGGTGTGGACTGGATAGTAGCCTTACCAGTTGCGCTATTCTACATGAGAATGGTAGCACACTCTCGAACAGGGCTATCCCCGTATGAGGTGATCTTTGGTAGACCACCGAATATGTGGGGGACGCCTATACCCCGTAAAATAACTGATGTTGACTGTAATATGCTGACAGATTACCTGGCTTCCTTGATGTCTGCACTACAATCTTCTCGTTCACAGGTGGTCGCAGCTTTTCCTGACAACACTGAGGTGAAACCCCATGACGTGGTCCCCGGGGACTTTGTCCTGGTTCGGAATTTTGATAGGAAAAGCCAATTGGATCCTAGGTGGAAGTTGCCTAAGCAGGTCCTGCTGACGACCAGAACAGCTGTGAAGATCGAAGGACGGAAAGGATGGGTGCATTCCACCCATATAAAAAAATTTCATGGACTACCTTCAGATATAGACACTGTGCCCTGCACTCCCTCACAGACTGATTCAAAACTTCCTTTTGTTGAACAAAATGACTCTCAGTGCTATAAACAGAAACTCAGGTCCAGATCTAAACTGTCGGACGATTTGATTGTTTAAGTCCTCTCCAAGGTGAAGCGGTTGAATCTGTCCCGACATGTATCCCTTAGGTCTGAATGATGCAGAGTCCAGAATCATAATGAAACGACATGCTTATTGTAAATTACTGCGTAACCACTGTATTGTGACATTATTAATTTTGTTTTTATTGAGTATTTTAGTAATTATTACGAGTATGATTTTGCACATATATCATCCTGTTTCTAAACGTGTTTTCAATATAACTGATGAACATTCTTTTAGTGACCTACCGCCACATGAGTTGTCCTATAGACTTGCGCTGCGCAATAACACATTCATTAGTATGTTACATCATTCCCATCAGACTAGTAATGCGACAAATTGTTGGGTGTGTGGCCGACTCCCTCCCTATCAGAATAACAAAGGAGTTCTGCCTTTCTTTCCACATCCGTTTACACGCAATGGCTCCTGTGGAGCATGGTTTAGTTTATTAAATTCCATAGACCCAGACACAGCAGTTTATCAACAACATTGGATATGGGGAAATCTAAATCTAGTTTTATTCAAAGTCTGTCACCCTAATAAGGAGGGTCACCCCAGTAGAACAGGAACTGATTTAGAAAATGAAGTGTATAAATTAGGTAATTTTACGCCTAATCTTATGATTTTGAATGTCAAATCCGAAGTTGAACTAATTCTGCCCACTATGTCAGTATTTCCAGTAAAGGGTGAATTATGTGTGAGAAAAGTTGGTTCCATACATATGGGCCATAGCCAATGCGTTACTACAGTAGAATATAGTGATCAAGGCAAATCTTCATTTAGAGCTTCTCGCCATTCTTACTTTATATGTGGTCAGACGGCATATATGCGTCTGCCTCTAGATTGGGATGGTACCTGTTACATAGCATTCCTTTTGCCACCTGTTTTCCTAGCTCCTCCTGATTATTATCGAAATGTTCATTTAGTACACAATAGAGAGCGAAGAGATCTCCCAGTTGTCGATTATACTGAGACGGCATGGGACAAGTATGTAGATTTCAATAAAGGTATCTTTCCCTATATAGGTACAATATCAAATAGTAAGCTGATACGCAGACTCACCAAGACTCTTGAAGCTGTAGTAAACGAGACTATAGCCGCCCTAGGCAATCTGACAGAGGAACAATCAGTGATGAGAATTGTTGTTCTCCAGAATCGTCTTGTCCTTGACGTCATCCTGGCCGATAGGGGCGGAGCTTGCAGGGTCATCGGATCCAGCTGCTGCATTTTCATACCAGAAAATTCGCCATCTGTATATAAAGCTATAACACGCCTTCATAAGATTGTAAGCCAGATACATGAGAATCCAGGCACTTGGACGTGGTCCGGGTGGTTTTGGAGTGTGATATCAGCCTGGGGATGGAGAGTTCTATCCTTCCTAGGTATTGGCCTTCTTATGCTTTTCAGTTGTTGCATATGTTTGCAATGTGGACCAGCGATTTGTGGTCTGTGTGCCACATCGTGTATTCCACATCAAGGTTTTCGCTCAAGATCCCGGAAGAAGAAGGAAGAAGAAATGATGCTCCATGAGCAAATCGATGGAATGATGAAGATTGATGTCTCGTGAAGGGCAAGAAGGGGACAAGGAGGGAATGTGGAAATGTGGATTTTCCTGGTCAGTTATGTCCCCTATCTTGGACCCCAACGGTTCTATATGCATGTTACAAGTACATGTATGTTCCCTCCAGTTCCAGTTTCTAAGACGCAAACATATGTGTGTCTACCGTCAACATGTTCTCTGTCAGATCCGCCATCAATGGGCTGGATATTCGATTCCTAAGTATAAAAGGCCACCGACTTTATATGGCCAAGTTACTCCATTTTTACAGTTCAGGCGAGTAGGCCCGATTCTGTCCTCAAAGCCTTTCCCTGCTCTCTGTCTCTGACAGCTTCAGCTTGAGCTCGCATCTGTATCCATGAACTTTGTCCTACTCTCTGTGCAGCTAACGGTGCCTGCCTCGGCTAGTTTTCGCCTGTCTGCCAAGAAGTTGTATTTCACCTTCGAATTATCTATTTTGCTCTTCAGCCGATGCATTCTTGCCTAGTAGTTTAAGTAAACATTCCTCCAGTTACCAAGCAAAAGGCCAGGCTTCTCTGTCTTCATGCAAGTGATTCATAGCCCTGTTGCTATGGAAAGTTTTCTGCCCCTCGCATCTCATATAGACACTTAGACGCTTGTACACGCACATAGTCAGTATAGAATAGATTCTGTCCGAGAGTCTCTTCCTTGTGGATAACATAGTTCTTTAAACATAGGATGTTAGATATGATTTGGGATTAGGATGACTTGACCCCAGACTTCTCGTCTCCACATGTAGAGCTAAATGTCAAGTCCCCTTCACCCCCTAGTTACACGTCAATTACACGTCATGCTGCTGCGCGCGCATCTATGCCAAGTATTATCTTATAGATCCACCTATGTCTGATAATTCTAACCAATCATGTTTCTTTTATTCCTTATTACGCCTAGTTTCGATTATGTCACTGTTACGTCATTTTTCTTATCAAATGTTACGCCTTCTACATTCGTTTCATTGTAATGCACTTATTATAAAAATGTATGTCTGTTAATAAGTTATTGTACTTCACTTCCTGAACCCTCGTGGTGACGGAACCTGAAGGCCGCCACTCGAGTTGGCCATTTTTGAATGGAATAAAGCCCATTAGAAAACCTCTTATACCACGGATTCTGCCTCTTGTTATTTTGAGCTATTTTACTTTATTTTAAGACTCCGTACGAAATTCAGTCAGGTAATATTTATTTTATTTACCACACCACTCATAATTTAATTTAGAAGTGCTCCCACTGTGAGGAAGTGAAGCCCAATCAGTCACATTAGGTGTTTGAGTGCCGACCCGCTGATGAAGCACGCCATCAGTAAATTCCGGTAGAAGGCACAGGGGGAAATGCAGGGACTGCAAATACAGCTGAAGGAGAGACCACGGGGTAGCAAGAGGGGAGAGGCCGAGCAACAGCGAAGGCGCAAAGTGGGCGTACACCTAAAGATCAAGATACATTGAGATTGAGGGCTGCTGGGGGAGCACATTGGTGGGGAGGGTACTGTTGGGGGAGGGAAGGGATAGTAGTTTTGGGGTTGGGAAATTTAGGGGACGGGGATATTAGTGGGTGCTGAAGGGCTAGAGCTTGCGGAAGGTCGGTAACGAAAGAAAGGGAATAATGTAAACCTAATGATTGTACAATATGACACCTATCTGCGGGGGACGGGGAGAGCAAATTGTATCTGTGTATGGCAGGCAACTAATGTGATGAAGAAGATGTAGAGATGTGAATGGCGAATAATAAAAAAAAATTATTTAAAAAAAAAAAATCAGTAAATTCCGTTGAGTGAGGGTCTCTTAAAAAACCTTAAGGGATTCCAAGTTTAATTAAGTTTTTCCTGCGACAATTGACTCCCTCTAGATGTTTGCAGTAGACTAGCCGAATCCCTTTTGATTTGTTTCAATGATTGAATAGCACCATGAATGAAATTGTTATAGGAAAAATCAGGCAAGTCTAACAAGCATTGGCATAGCCAATAGGTCTCGCTTTTGGGACCTTGTAAGTGTTTAGCCATGCAACAGTTGATGTTGTTGCACCAAGGATATTGTGCTGCATAACTAAATACATATAAGGTCCCAAAAGCGAGACCTATTGGCAATGCCAATGCTTGTTTTTTTAACGTATAGTATGAACTTGCCCTCGCTTTCAACACGTTGGGCATGGAACCTTTTTCTGACAGATCCATTTGTTTAACAGGTGTTTTAAATCGACCTTTGATGGCGAAAGCTGAAATACTGATACAAATTGAATTGAAGCAGGGTGTAGCTCGAGTCTACCTCCTGCATTGACTAGTCCAGTACTAGGCAAGGTCAAGGGAGGCTATTAGTAGCCTTTCATCACTTTTTGCAATGTTCAAAGGGATGTTTTGATTTTACAATTGCTTCTTTTCCTGATGCAGTTTTCCCCTCACACTTTAGTACTACAATACCCCACCGTTTTATAAAGCGCTTGTTTCTCCTCAGTTCTCTCCGTGGCTGTTCTGACTGTGGTCCAGGTGTATGTTTGCTGACCGTGTGTGGTTTGTCGGAGCATGGGACCTGCGGTGCGGTTGAATTCATCTGAGCACTCGTGCAGTTTTGCGGCTCGGCTCGCAGCACAGCATTTTTGTACCAAGTGTTTGTTCACTCCCGCTCGCTCAGGCTGGGGATTACGGAATTAGCCTTTCATGCGGGCCTTTGAATACTTTGCCCGAGGCCAGCTGACAGCCGCTTGCGCAGCGCTGCACATGTTCTTTCGGCAGCTAACGTTTCCCTAACAACTTGCCCGACTTGTTTGGCGCCAAAGCCTCCTGAGGTTTCTTGTAAAACAAGTTCCGCCCTGAGAAGTGGGGAGTGTTTGAGATCTTCGTGGCCTGTTGTGCAGAGTGCACGAGGGATGGGAGTGCCTGTGAAGCGGGGCCTGTTGTGCAGGGTCCGAGGGATGGGAGTGTCTGTGAAGTGCGGCCTTTTGTGGAGGGCGCGAGGGATGGGGGCGTCAGTAAAGCGGGGTCTGTTGTGCAGGGCGCGAGGGATGGGAGTGCCTAAGAAGTGCGGCCTTTTGTGAAGGGCGCGAGGGATGGGGTTGTTAGTGAAGCGGGGCCTGTTGTGCAGAGCGCGTGAGAGATGGGAGTGACTGAAGCGGGGCCTGTTGTGCAGGGCGCGCCAGGGATGGGAGTGTCTGTGAAGTGCGGCCTTTTGTGGAGGGTGCAAGGGATGGGGGCATCAGTGAAGCGGGGCCTGTTGTGCAGAGTGCATGAGGGATGGGCGTGACTGTGAAGCGGGGCCTGTTGTGCAGGGTCCGAGGGATGGGAGTGTCTGTGAAGTGCGGCCTTTTGTGGAGGGCGCGAGGGATGGGGGCGTCAGTAAAGCGGGGTCTGTTGTGCAGGGCGCGAGGGATGGGAGTGCCTAAGAAGTGCGGCCTTTTGTGAAGGGCGCGAGGGATGGGGTTGTTAGTGAAGCGGGGTCTGTTGTGCAGGGCGCGATAGTGATGGGAGTGCCTGTTCAGTGCGGCCTGTTCCACTGGGCGCACTAGGAATGGGGGGAGAGAGGGGTTGTGTGTGTCGCCGTGTACTGGCCACTCTAGCGGACTTGCATACTCAACGGAGCAGCTGAGAGGGGCTCTGGATGTGTGCCCCCTCTCTCTGCATACACTGTACATTCCTTTAACACGGTCACAAGCTCGTTTCTCACTGGCTGCCTGCTCGTGGGCGGGAATGGCATTTGCCGCATGTAGGATCCCGGGGTTTACTTTTAGTTTGTGTGCAGTTTGTTGGGTAAATTTTTTTTTTCAATGTTTCCCATTACTGACCTCATTGGTTTAGATTGCAAGTAGACATTTTTTTTAAAAAAAGCAGCAGATACGCAGAAGAAAAGTACAGCCAAATGGCGTATGGCGTATCGTAAAGCACTCCTCTGCGATTTATCAGGTATTTGACTCCAGATTCAAGACAGGAGCTGCTGATAAAGACATTTTGAAGGAAAAAGATAAGTCAGTCTAAAAATCTACTGTCGCAATACAGTGGTACGGTCTCACTGGAACACTTAAGCGCGCGCGTGCCTCACAATAAAGTGGGAGGGGTGGAGGGAGTGCGACAGCACACAAAGCGCTTCCCTTGCCGGAGCGAGCCAGGGGCACCATGTGTTTGTAAGTTAATTACAAACATATGGTGTCAAGCTCGCTCCCGCAAGGCAATCGCCACACGTGCATGCGTTGCCATTGAAGGCAATGGAATGCGTGCATGTTTTCGGCTGAAAAGCCGAAGCGATTGCAAAAGGTCTTTTTGCCTATGCAGCGCATGTGCGCTACGTAGGCGAGACCTAAAAAGAATGACCAGTCACTTTGAGTAGCATTACAGAAACAGCAGAGATTCTGTTCCAGGCCTTGATTCAGTCGTTTGTTTTGACCATTAGTCTGGGAGTGAAAATAAGAGGATAAGGGCACCTCAATTTCAAAAGACCTGCAAAAACATTTCCATAAGCAAGAACTGTACTGAGGATCACGATCAGAAAATATAGCTTGAGGAGACCATGTAAACTAAAGATTTCCTGCAAAAAGATTTGATTCTAAGATTTGGCAGAGGGTAATTATTTTTTTTTTATTTTTTTTTAAACTTGTTTTTATTGTATTCATTAGCAGCAGCACAATACAGTAATCAGACACATAATTTTCCACAATGTAGAGCAACGCAGTAGCCCCTGAATGCGGCAAGTTGGCAGAAAACAGTTCAACAGTGGTACATTTCTCCAACATCCACCATCCAGCAGAGGGTAATTTTTAAGGGCTGTGAAGTGAGCCATTTTGGAAAAATAGTCCGCTTGACAATGATGACCTGATTTCCTTTAGAAGGAGGCAAGGCAGCAATGAAATCAGCAGAAACAGTATGCCACAAGTCTGGTGGGATAGGTATGGGTTGCAGGAGTCCTGAAAGATGGGAGTGAGAAGATTTTCCATGAACGTAGATTGGACAGGATCAACGCAGATCTCAGTGTAATGTCGGACAGATGGCCCCCAAAAAGATCGAAGAATAATTTCCAAGTTAGATTAAATTCCCCTATGATTGGCGATCAGGGAGCTGTGACACATCTTGAAGACTTCAATTCTCATAAAATGAAATTGAATAAAAAAAGCTTTACCCATAAAGACAAGATTGTCCTTTTTACAAACTGAGCCAGACAAGGATTCTCTTTCTTTCCTGGGGACTGAGGAATAACTGCCTCGAAAAGTTACAGCGCAACTCCAATGATCTTTTCTGATGAAAGAATATATTGGCCTAGAACTGAACTGAGGGCACTTCAAGATAACGTCATGAATTGGCATCAGCCAGAATATTTTGAGAACCAGGAACATGACTGATGATAAAATCATACTGATTAAAGAAATAAGCCTATTGAGCTTGGAGACTGTTCCAGCACTGCATATTCCTGGGGCACTGGAGATTGCACTGATCAGAGCAGATTTCTAAAGGTTCTCAAGCTCACATTAAAAAAATGTCACCATTCAGAGCAAGCCTTCTTCATGGCTAAGAGTTTTCTTTCCAGACCCTAATTCAAAGGGACCAGTTGCGCTTTATGCCTGGTAGATCTACCAGACATAACCGACGCCACAATCATAACAGGTTGAACGAAATCAGGAATCGCCCTGAACCTCATGTCTTTATAGCACTTGACGCTTAAAAGGCGTTTGAAGCAGTGTATTGGCCCTTCCTTGAGGATACGCTAGTCAAGTTTGGGACTTGGTATAGGAAATGGGTCAAACTATTATACCAGGCCGCCATGTCTGTGGTCCAGGTGAATGGAGCACTGGCAAGGGAATTTACGATTGGCAGAGGAACAAGACAGGGTTGTCCCCTATCTCCTATTCCATTTGCCTTAACTATAGAGTCTCTAGCCTGTGTGGACCGTGACCATCCAGAGATCAGTGGCTTCCAAATAACAGGCGAGACTGTGGGATTTGGGTGGGATGGGAATGGGGGGAATAATAGAAGATTTAACTTTACGCGGATGCTATTGTTTTGTAACTTACAGACCCAACCCTGTCCCTTCCCTCGACCTTCCAACTTTATGAAGAATATGGGCAACATTCCGGTTGAAGCATTAACTCTGGCAAATCAGTGCTTTGTCTACCGTAAAATGAGACAAAAGTGCCTCCACTCCCAGTCCACCTGACGAATACTGATCAGGGATTTAAATATTTAGGTACATTGGAGGGGGGGGGTTGTTTCGACTGCAACCTAGGGAAGGTGATGCAGACCTGCTGAGAAGATATTGAGAGATGGTGTGGGCCACCTCTTATGTTGATGGGGAGAGCAGCAAAGTTCAAAATTATTCTCTAACTAAATTACACTATGTACTGCAACATACGTATTACCGGATCCCTCCTGGGATGTTTAGGGAAATTGGGTGGGGGGACATGCAGACAATGCTATGGGATCGCTCTCATAACCCTGTAATGAAACCAATACAATGGCAGGTTGGCATTACCTGACATGCCTGCTTATTATTGGGCAGCCCACCTTATAAATATCAATGACTGTTTATTTGCTCCCCTGGACAACTCAACCTTTAGATTCGGGGAGGTCACAATGGGGTAAGAAGTCCTGTTTGCACTATCTGTATGAAAGAAGAGGAACCCGGAGTTTTCTCCCAGCCACTCAGGACACAATAGCAGCCTGGGATAGGCCCATGACTACTATGGGATGGCAAGGGAAACCTATAAGAATAACTCCCCTATAGGAGGGGAACTGGCTTCCCAAGATATGAAAGCTGAAGGAATTTCAGGCTTGGGAGCCAATTGGGATATCCAGGGTCAGAGACATAACTGAAAATGGAGATATTATAGCATTTTCCTCGCTCCAAAGAGAATTTGGTATGAATGTGGATTTTTTTTTTTTTTTAATGTTTAAATAAATTCTTTCAACAATGTACTGTAGTGCATACACAATTTATCGATTGTTACATTTACCTGTACATAAATTATTCATGCATTACCACGGTGTTCATGGGTCAAGAAATGACATATTTTGGGTATTTGCATAGCAACTTAGTACAGTTTCCCCTGGGTGCACAGCCTGTGACTATTGGATTGTATCTGACACTTCTATCATGTATCCCTTTGCAATATGGGAATACGCAGTGTGGGATCAGACAGTTACGTAGATGCGCTTCCATATACCCCATGTGTGTGGGTTGTCCTTGCCGCCCTTGTGTCTTTTTAGCTGTTAAATGTAGGTGTAGGTGGTAAGAACCTCCTGACCCTCTATGGGAAACATCAGTCTGGGCATTCTCACAGATAAGTCAGCAGGGGATCCCAAATGTCCCTTGGGAGGTCCCCGGCAATAGTTCCGCATATGTTGTTAATTGATCCTTACAATACAGGAGATCATTCAACCACTCGTAGAATTTAGGAGCCTGCCCTTCGCTCCATCTGCATGCTATCCTTCGCTTTGCGAGGAGCAGCCCTAGTGAGATGAATTTTCTGTGCGTGACTTACTGTTCCTTAGTGTGACCCAAAAGTGACGTGACCGGGGAGAGGGGAATGGGGGTGCCTACAATTTTGGACAAAGCAGCCATTATCTCTACCCAGTACCTGTATACTGTCTCACATTGCCACGGTAGGTGCAGGAAGCCCGTCCCCTCTTGTCTGCATCTATCGCAATGGTCGTCAGATCTTAATTTATATCTATGTAGTCTCGCTGGTGTATAGTAAACCTGATGTACGAATTTAAAGTGTATGATGCGTAGGCGGCTGCTGTTCGTTATCATGCCTGTTTTCAGCAGTAAAGCCAATGCTTAGTGGTGAGTGAAGTGTCGAACTCTTGATCCCACCCTGCCATTGAGCCGTTCTGCATGTCGCGGCATTCTATTAGGGTGGCATGGTGAAGTCTGGACCCTGCATGCGCTGGCCCTGTTGCCCATAGTAGAATATGTAGTACGTCTAGTGTGGGGGGTTCCAGGAAAAAGTTGGGGGTACTAGCTCTGACATTTTGCCAGATCCTTATGTATAAAAAAAATCTCCAATGCCATGGCGGCTCCCCCACTTAGCAATGTTTCCCGATCTTTAAATAATCCCTTGTGGTATAGGTCACCCCAGGTATTTATTCCTCACCGGCTAAGCATGCTGCAACATAAGGCTTTGTGAGTAACCGGCATGAGGTGGTGATAAGGGAGGGGCGCTAGTGGTGAATATAGTAGAGGCTTGTTCAGTTTTATGGCTAGACAGTGCTACGCAGGGTTGGTGCATGCCACCATACAATGAGCGGTGCCCTCTCCAGGGACTCGTGCCCCTAGGAAGGAGGTTGTAGGGAGAGTGGCCATGTAGTCTCGTCAATGGCCAGGTGGGGCATGAATGGCAGTGGCTGAAACCAAGAAGTTGTGTAGTGACCTTGTGCGCATAGAAAATGTAGCTTAATGTCTGGGGCTTCGAAGTTACCTCGCGAAAAAGGCTGAGCAAGTGTGGTCCAGCTCGCTCTGGGTTGCCTGCCTCCCCATGCCAGACTAACTTGCTGAGTTTGGAGTGTTTGGGAAAAAAGGGCATCCAGGGTGGTATGGTATGTTGAGGGAGAAATAGAGTAATCTAGGTAATATTACCATTTTCGCTGAGGAGATGCATTCCGGCAGCAACAAGAGCAGCGAGATCCAGCGAGACAACGAGCTCGTGATCGAGATGATGGAAGTTCCATAGTTTGCCCGCATCGTCTCTTACCTGTTCCTGGAAACCACCACTCCCAAATATTTTACCTGAGTCGCACTACATCAGTGGATAGTCGGTGAGTATTTAGGGCTGTTTGGGTTGAGGGGAAATACCTGGGATTTGCCCCAGTTAATATTTACTCTGGACATTTTGCAAAAGCGAATGAACTCCCTTAGAATGGGATTCATACTGGTTTGTGGTTCTCGAATGTAGAGAGTAATATATGCCGAGAAGGATAACGTAACACGTATTCTCCATGATCTTGTCAGAGCTTGGCCGCAAACGTCCTAATTGCTAGTGCAAATAAAAGGGGTGACAGGGGACATCCCAGCCTGGTGCCACGCGAAATGGGAAATCATTTGGAGTATCCACCATTAATCTGCACTGTGGCTCGTGGTTGGCTATAGAGCAAAGCGACCCAGGATAAAAAGGGGGGGGGGATCCCATTCTTCGCAGTACTGTGGACATGTAATCCCATTCTAGCCAGTCAAAGGCCTTGATGGCATCTAGAAAGACTGCCACCGCCACCAACTCGAAGTCAATGTCCTGTAACAGTTCAAATAGGGTACGCAAATTATGTGAGGTGGCTTTCCCAGTTATGAAGCATGCCTGATCTGGCAGAACTAGCCCCTCCATCAACAAGCTCAGCCTATTGGCCAGGACTTAAGCCAGTATTTTTGCATCCCAGTTGATTAAGGATATGGGCTTTTAGGCCTCACATGTGGTGGCATCCTTTCCCGGCTTAAGCAGTGCAATAATCGTCACTTCTCGTATGGTGAGTGGGAGAGTTCCCGAATGTTTTGCTTCCTCACATACTTTTTTTTTTAGGATGGGAACTACCGTTCCTGTATAGCACTTATATAAGTCGTCCGGCAGCCGGTCCAGGCCTGGGGCCTAGATGGAGCATAATTGCATTATGGCTGCGCGGAGTTGCTCCTCCTCTATATTCGCTGATAGAGACTCCCTGTGGGGCTCATTGAGCCAATCAAGAGCAATGTCCTCAAAATAGGATGAACTGCTGCGTCCTGCGTGTGGAATAGAGGGTGTTAAAGTATTCAGAGAAAGTGCTGAGAATGCCCACCCGCTGCGTCTACCATCCCAAAAACATTATTGGAGAAACTGGGAATTCATACCGCCTCGGCAAACGCTTTACACTGCCGCTCGCCTTCCCCAAACCTACAGGCACAGTGATACTTGGATTGGAAGAGGTGTTCTCACTCAGCCATGGTTTGGTATTTTGGTATTAATTTCCAGAGCTGCGCCTGTCTCTGCCCGTCATGGGCATCTGCGATGTGGGTCTCTGCTTCTTTAATTTCTGTTTCCAGTTTCATGAGCAATCCTACAATGTCCCGCAGGATACCCACACCCCCCTTTTGCAATGCACATTCCCCATACGGTAACTTTTATAGGCCTCCCAGATGCAAGCTAAGGTTGGAACGGAGTCTAAATTTCTGGGGGAAAAGTAAATTGCTTCCTACCCAATCTCTTCGCAGAAGCAATCATCTAGCAGGGCAGTGGACTGAAGCTGCCACAATCAGTGTGGGGAATTATTTCCCGGTGGGCGCAGCAGCAGCACCGGGGAGTGATCGGAGTATGTTTGTGCAAGGTGCTTTGCTCTACCACCCAAGTGCGGGACCAGCTGGAGTATACACTAGAATGGTAGGTGCCCTCCTTTTGTGTAGGGTGAAGGGTTCTCCAGGCGACAAATAGTAAATGGTCAGTCATGACTTCAGCTAAATGCTTTCCCGCCTTGGTGTATGGTCATGGGGTGTGATATGATCGATCCATACTGGGGTTTAATGCAACATTAAAATCGCCCACCCCCATATTAAATGTGTGAAACAAATGTCACGTATGAGTCCCCAGAGCTTATCAAAGAAGGTAACGTCATCTATATTAGGGTCATAACAGTTTACTAGCATGACAGAGTGCGCTGCCATGCACACCCCCCTTAAAGTAACAACCCTGAGGGGCCTGGTAGGAGCCAGCTGGGTGGTATTGGACATTAGGTTTAATCAAGATGGCAGAACCCCTAGCGTAAGTTGAATATGAAGCAAAACATCTGTGGGCTTCCAGTTTACCAGCAAAGGCAGGCGATGTCATGGTATCTAGGTGCGTTTCTAGCAACATTGCTATTTGGATATTATGTCTATCTAGATATTGAAGTATGTGTTTGCGCTTACGACGGTCAGACAGGCCGCCCACATTCCACATCAATAGGTTGTAGGTGGGGCCCCCAATGAGGTTAGGCGTGCCCATGTGTCAGCTTAATCAGGGGCTGCAACAAGATGTTTATATGTATCCTAGGGGATTTAATCTGGTGCTTTTGGATAGTCATATATTTGTTTGTCTGTGAGCAACAATGTGTTGCACTACGGTGACCGGGAACATAAAGTCCCCCACCCACACCAACAGCCTAAACCCGTTGGCGAATGCCTGCCAACCATAGTACCCAACAAGGACAAAAGAACGAATTACTTACCTTCGGTAATGATGTATCTGGTAGAGACACAGTCTAGCAGCAGATTCCTTAACTTAGAGTATTCCCCAGGCGTCAAACTGGCTCCGGAAAACTTTTTCCCCCAGCAGTACCTCTGTAGGCTGGGGGGCATCGTCGCCGGGCTCCGTCCTGACATCATCCACGGAAGGGACGTCATTGGAGCCATATAGGTCACCCCCTGCTTGCTGACGTCAGTTTTCTGTGAAACTTTTCCGCGCCACAACACTGAGCCACTACAAAAAACTGCGACAGTATCGGAACAGTGTGCCAAAAAAGACTAAAAATCATTGAAACAACAAATTTATCAGAACAAGAAGAAGAAATCAGCTAATGATGAGAAACATCGCCACATTGTAAGAACACTCAACACTGGAAGGGAGCAAACAGAGCACCCGCCCCAGAAAAATTCCCACCAAAGCGAAGAGCTGTGGCCCCCCATAAGAGGCAATGGCAGTGGAAATAAAGTACAAGTTACTTACCTTCTGTAACGATGTATCTGGTAGAGACGATTCTAGCCGCAGATTCCTTAACGTAGAATTATTCCCAGGCATGAGACTGGACTCGGAAAACTTTCTTGCCCAGCATCTCTGCGCGCCGGGGGGCGGTACCTCGTGACTCTGCCCCGACGTCCATCACAGGTGTGACGTCAGCGAGGTCACATATGCCCCACTCCAGCGCGCTGACATCAGTTTGCTTTGGAGAACTTTTCCGCACCACAATGCGGAGTCATCACAACAAAACTGAGGAGAGCATGGGAACAGTGTGCAAAAAAACCAGAGAGAGAGAGAGAGAGAGAGAGAGAGAGAGAGAGAGAAAGAGAGAGAGAAAGAGAAAGAGAGAGAGAGAGAGAGAGAGAAAGAGAGGAAGAGAGAGAGAGCGAGAGAGAGAGAGAGCGAGAGCGAGAGAGAGAGCGAGAGAGAGAGCGAGAGAGAGAGCGAGAGAGAGAGCGAGAGAGAGAGCGAGAGAGAGAGCGAGAGAGAGCGCGAGAGAGAGAGCGAGAGCGAGAGAGCGAGAGCGAGAGAGCGAGAGAGAGAGAGAGAGAGAGAGAGAGAGAGAGAGAGAGAGAGAGCGAGAGAGAAAAGGTGAGGAACAGCACCAGGCTGCACCGAGGCGCCAGGAGGCTACAAAAGGAAAGCCAAAGCAGGAGAAGAGAGCAAACCACCTCTGAGGATCAACTGTGGAAGCCAGGTGGTGGCACCAGGCAGCACAAAAGTACCAGAAGACCACCTCAGTAAAGGTACAGTAAGGAGAGCGGAAAGCACCCCTCCGCGGAACCACCGTGCCAGCCAAGGCGAGAGCAGGGCTGGAGGCACAAGCAGTGGAAAGTGCTGTAAGAGAAAGAGAGAGAGAAAGACTGCAACCATAGACCACACAGCAAAAGGCCACAAGCCCGGAACAGAGGAGCAACAGCAATCCACCCCCAGAATAAACAGTCAAGGAGGGCCAGAGCCTCTGAAAGGAGCAGGAGGCCAAGGACAGGCCAAAGAACCCCCAGCGTAGAAGACTGCAAGGGGATCAGAAAGTGCAACAACAAAGGGAAAAGAGCAAAAGCAGTCCCCTACACTGGAGAGAACCCAGCTGGAGGGAAGTCCGACAGGCAGAAAACGAAAAGGACCCCACATAGGGTAGGTAACGTCCCAAGAACCAAGGGAACACCTCTTAGGAAAACATTTACGCAGCAGAGGACAAAACAGAAGGACCTGCAGAAAAAACCCGCAGACGGCTTGGCTTACCAAGCAGCCAAAGAAGACACAGAAGGCCTAATCTCAGGGCCTACCAGGCTTACCAACAGCCAAAACCACAAGTTAAAAAAGGGCCGACCAGCAGCGAACAGCACCAAGGGCCCAACAAAAGGACCCCAAGGGCATAGGAACCATACAGAACACACAACCCTGGCTACGCGTTACACGGCCTCAGGAAAAACAACTGAGAACACCTCCCAAAACACAGACCGACAGTCAGGTCACTGAGGGGGAGGTGGAGGAGGAGGAGGAGGAGGAAGCCCCGCAGGAAACCTCTGAATGGCAGAATCCGCAGGGGCGTGGAACAACAGAGTGCCATCAAAGGGAAGGTCAACCAGCCGTTCCCTAACGTTCTCAGGGAAAACACTATCCCGTAGCCAGGCATGGTGACAAAGGGCCACCAAAGTAGCCATGGTACGACCAAGTACCTCCGAAACGCCCAGAGCCGAGCGAAGAATAAACGCCGCCAGCTACCGGCCATCCAACACATGGTGCCGCAGATCAACGCAGGCACCCTCCTGAGAAGCAGAAGACAGAAGGGACTCTGCCGAATCCCACAAGCAAGAAGTGGCCCTGGCCAACACACAAAGAGTGTTAAGGGACCGCAAAGCAGCACTGGAGGAGGCGAAGATGTTGCGCCCCAAGGGAATCTAACCACCGAGCCTCCCATGATGGGGGAGACAACACCGATGGCAAGGAGGGAAAGGCAATCTGTAAAAGAGGGCCCCTGGTAGAAGGGTGGAGGGAAGACAGACAGCATCATGCGGAGCAGGACGGTGGTGGTGCAGAAGAGGCTGGGGCACCGGGTCCCCCGTCGCAGGACGCCCCCAGGTCCCCAAAAAAGAATTGTGGAGTGTAGCCTCGAAGGGAAGAAGCAGCTCCTGTCCACCAAAGCCCTGATGGAGAACCTCCAGCAGATGATCCGTGGGGAAATGGGCAGCTGGATCGCCCATGCGCAAGATTCCTGCAGCCGTGGAAACAGCCCGAGCGAAGGCAGCACCCGCCTCTGTAGGGCCCTGCGGCGGGGAAAGCAGTTCCTCCGTGGGCGACGGCTGCAAGCTAAGGCGGCCGTCTCCCAGCCCAACCGGAGGAAGGAACGGCCAAGCTCGAAAAGGAGAAGGGTGGATTGATGAATGGGGAACTTGCGCCGCCTCCGGCGAAGACTGCGGGCGCGGTGACGGCGAAGAGCCGTCCCTAGAGGATGCCGGGGAAAAGGCCACGACTCGGCAACCCGTCTCCGGAGAAGATGAAACCAACAACTGCCGAACCTCTGGAGAAGAGAGGGCGTCCGAAGACGAATCAACGACCCGACATCGGCCCGGCGCTGTCAGGTCAACATCGACTGGCGCCGAAGGGGACGCTGGAACGACCTCCGCCACAACGCGCGGCACAGGAGACCGAGGCGGGGTCGGAGCCGGGGCGGCTAAGGAACGGCGCCAAAAAGGCGTCGACTCGACCTCCGACGAGGCAGCCGCCTGCGTGGAGGGACGAGAGGGGCCTGGGGACACGCCCGACCCCTAGCCGGCCCCTGCGGCGCCACCAGGGCCAGCAGCCGCCGGCGCCTGAGCGGCATCACCTCGGCCTCGGACAAGGCTGCTGCCTGCTCAGAGGACCGAGGGGGACTCAAGGACATGCCCCGAGCCCCGACAACCTCCCGTGACACCACAGGGACCCCCGCGGGGGTTTGCGGCGAGGCAGAGGCTCCGTGGTCCGAAGGCGGGAACCCCAAAGGGCCGCCCCTGTCGGTGCCAGAGCCGGAGCCGCCTGCGACGTCGCAGGAGTCCCCGCACGCGGCAAGGGATCCGCAGACATTCCAGGAAGAGAAGGAGAAGAAGGAAGAGCCAACGAGGCCTGCAAGGCCGCCGCATAGGCCTCCATCTGGGCTCTGCTCGCCCCCGCGCCAGGGAACGGCGGATACGGTGACTACGTGCGGGGCAGCACTACCCGCGGAGAACCCACGCTCCCAACAGGCCGGGGGCCGGGCCTCGGGGACAAACTGCAACACTTACCCATAGGTGAGCGACGCCCATGCGGCCTGGGAGATGGACGATGTCGGAGACAGAAGCGACGGTTCTTGAAGCCGTCCGCGGGGGACGGACGCGGCGACGCCGACGATCTGGACATGCGTACTGAAAGAAGCTTCATCCGGCGCTCCTGCCGGGACTTCGGCTTCATTTGCTGACACGCCTCACAATCTGTGGAGTCGTGGTGCTCCCCCAAACACCACATGCAGATGGGGTGAGGATCCGTCGCCGACATCTGGCGCGCGCAAGACGAGCATGTCTTGAAGCCCGAAGGCATTCGGACACTGTTCCCAAGAAAATGCTCAAAGCGGAAAAAGAAGGCCTGAAACAGGCCAGGAGCACAATCCGGATGCGCGTTGCACGCGGAAAAGAAGAAAACTGACGTCAGCGTGCCGGGGTGGGGCTTATGTGACCTCGCTGACGTCACACCTGCGGAGGATGTCGGGCGGAGTCACGAGGTACCGCCCCCCGCCTAGCAGAGATGCTGGGCAAGAAAGTTTTCCGGGTCCAGTCTCACGCCTGGGGATAATTCTACGTTAAGGAATCTGCGGCTAGTAGTCTCTATCAGATTGGCATAACAAATGAAGGGCCATTCGTAACCGCAAAATGGAACTGTTTGAAAGACAGTCAGTAACCATATACTGTAACTGTAAAGGGCAAGACTGAAACAACATGACTTATGACAAGGGACCAGAAGTGAGCAACAACAAGGGATGCTCACCACACCCCCCACAATGACCGATGAACATCAGCATAGTCAAACAGAAGCACAACCCAATCAACTACAGCAGAGACAAGGGGACCCCAAGGAATGGGGAGCGGCACAGATTCAGGTGCCAGCAAATGTTGGCAGAAGGCATCATGCTGAGACATACACACTATGTCCACCATTCATGTGAATCACAAGAATACACGGACCAGACAGTGAAAACCACACCACTGCATAGGCCAATGAATCATGCACGTTGACAGAGAAGGGTGGCGCCGCAGGAGGAAGTCAACCAATCAACCCCACCCACAGGGGCAGCGACGAAGGGCCACCGGCAAGCCCGACGCACCCAAGCTATCGCCCATGAAGGAGAGAGAGAGAGGAAATCTGGGACAACCCCCAGAAACCACAGCAGGGAAACTCCACACGCATGTCTGCCCTCTCCTGTGCGTACACAGCAACATAGAAACATATGAAAAAGTCAAGAAAGTGACAACCAAGGGGAACTGGAAGGGGACCCCTAAAGTCGCCCAAAGAGGGACCAACGGCACCGATGTGAACGCAGCAGGACACCCAAGTCCATGAACAAAGAGGGCGACCCTAACCTCCCGATCAGGATAGGAAAGGTTCAGTCACCGCGAAACAGACGGGATACTGACCACCAGACTTAAGGAAGAAGAGGGAGTCAGACACAGAATGTCTGAAAAAGTATAGCCAGTGACCGGATGATGCCAGAAAACATCTGGGGATAGAAAGTCTGTCGAAAAAACGCAGCAGAGGCCAGAAGTAGAAACACCTGAGCCGTGTGTGGCAACAACAGAAAGACCAAAGATCAGGCCGGGAACCAGCAAAGGGAGGGAAAAAGCAACAGGGAGCAGCCCTGGAGAAAACCCTACTGCCAGTAAGCAAAACCCAACAAGGGGAGCCCGAGCCTGTTCCAACACCAGGGAAGAAGACTACGCAGCCAAGACAGTGGCTCAAGGAACACTACGGGTCCTCCGTGATACTGCACACACCCAGTGTGGACCCATATGTGGTGCCCGCCCAGAAAACAGAAGAACCGGACTGGAGCGGAATGGAAAAAAGCGCCCACAGGTACGCGCCCAAGACAGCCAAAGTGCTAACGGCAGAACGTAAAGCGGAAAGAAAAGCCAAATGCACGGCAGGAGGACGTGAACCCCTCTTTGGAACGCCACCAACACACCGGAGCAGACTGCATCCACAGACGCAGGAGAGTGCAACGGAACAACCGTAGGCAACAAAAAAGCTCTAGGAGACGGTCACGCCAGCCCGTTGGCCTCAACAAAGGAGATGGTCCACCACAGCAGGAAGCAAAGAACAAAGGGGAATGCTCACAGTAGAACCCACAGGAAAACGCCCCAGAGGGACAGAGAATAACAAAGAGAACTCCACGGGAGCCTCGGAAACTTCCCAGCAAGGAATAACAGCTACACAATATCCATACCGCTTCTCCCGGATCCACTTTGGGACGCGGAAAAGAAGAAAATCTGATGTCAGCACGCCATGGGGGGACCTATATGGCTCTATTGACTTCACTTCCGTGGACAACGCTGCTACCCGGCATCCAGAGGTACTGCTGGGGAAAAAGTTTTCCGGATCCAGTCTGACGCCTGGGGGGAATATTCTAAGTTAAGGAATCTGCGGCTAGATGTCTTAATCAGATATAAAGTATAGACGTTTCAGTGAGTAGCGAATCCTGCAGCCCGCAAGGTATTGGGCCCCAACAATGTTGAGAGGCAAAAGAGTCTAAAGAGCAAACAGAAGAGAGAAAGTGACTCTGTGAAAGAAGGGGAGGGAGAGGCCTAACTCGAGAATATAACAGCCACTCCTCATTCTAAGGGTCAATATCTAAAAAGTTATCCAAGAAGCCAGCAGACAAATTTAAAAATGTTTGGGGCAAAAACTACTCTTGAAAGTATCGAAAAGCAGGCTTCACAATAAAATATGTCTTAAAAGTCTTAAGTCATTATATTATTTGAGATTCCAAGCACTCAAAAAGCCATGCTGACTTGAAAAAGTAAAAGCTGTTTGGTACATTTCGTTTTTAAAAGTGACCAAATTGTTCCCACATGGAAAAGGTCAATTGTTTGTGTTCCGAGTAGTAGATGCAACATTGCTGTTGCCCACATCCGCAGACGTTCCCAGAGGTGCACCTCATAGCATGTTTATGGAGCAAAGGGGATTCCATCCAGTTCCCTCAACAGCAGCTGAGGGAGGCATTGTGTCCCACAAGTTGTCTAAAAGGCCGTTGTTCACATCACTAGGAGCTGAAACATCCCAGATTGGCTATAAGAACGCATTCATCATCAATGGAATGCGCTGGGGACATCAATATGAATGGTCCTTTAAGGGGTCCATCAGTACTTCAACGTCTGGTGGCGCAACCAATTCTGATCCGAGACATATATCCAGGATGCATTCTTGGTTGCAAAGCAGGCAGCAGAAGAGAGGTTGAATGCAGTCAAGCCAGAATGGCCTGAACAACAAGGACCAATGCTCATTTATTTCTTGAAGTCGAGGTGCGCCTAAGCAGTGTATCATGCGCTCAAGGCAACGCAGCACTATTAGTGATGTCTCCATTCCGAGTTGAACTAGGATGTCCATTGTGGAGCAGACAGAATAAAATCAGTATTCCTGCCACAAGTAGCAGGACAAGCGAGCCCCCCAAAACTTATTCCCAACACGGAGGGAATGAAAGGTGGTATAACTCCGAATATTGTCTGAATTTTATATAAGTGCACTAATCCTTTCGTATCAGACATGTTACAGATACAATATACCAGCTTCCCAAAATGTAGTGGAAATTTAGTGTGAAGTAGTGTCTGTATCTGCAACGAGGACCTTGCAACCTGAAGATCAAACCTCTCTTTGGCTGAAGTTAAGGCCACATCCTTCTGTAAAAGCATGGCTTTCAGTTTGCTTAAGAAGTCAAATTTTATGTTGCAAACATTTATCGAAGGCCATAAGGCTGCCTCCCTAACTGTGAGGGCAGGTGGAAACAGAACTTGTGTACAACAAGTGACTATGGAATTAATGGTCACTAGATAAGCGATGCCTGGTGCCGTTCCGCAGCAACCTTGATCATTCAGCATCAAATAGCTTCCAATCGAGAGCAGCCTGAACACAGGATGAATCACTGCAGCTGGGAATCCCTTCAGATAACAAGACAGGTCTGCCACTGAAGCATTGCATGCCCCATGGAGAGAAATGTCCGAGCAAACCAGGGAGGTGCGTGTTAGAATTTGGCACTTTATGTACTCACATGGACTTATTTTACGTTATATTATGTTAGCATTTAGAAGGCTATGATTAATAGCAGCCGCTACGTTTGAGATGTACCCCACCAAGCTATCTTTATAATACGAGTTCAAGTTAGCATTTGCAGCTTCATTTTGTAGTTTGTAGGCCATGTTAGGTGGTGACTTATTCAAGCCCCTCTATCTGTATTTCTTGCCTCAGCAAAAGACTGTTGTTCAACTATTTTTTTCTCTTGTGTTCAAGGTTGGATTCCGACTCACTAATGAATAGGCCATTCTGCCTCTGCATGCCAATCCTTCTTCATAGCCCTGTTCCCACGATAGGAGGAGCCAAGCTCCGCAAGGCAACCTTGAGATAGTGATAGTGTGTACCCACTGTGCAGGTGGCAGCCCATCCTTCTGTGCCTTCTTTGTTCATGTACGGCTCAAGCCGGTAACTTTCCACTGGGGGCTTGGTGGTCAGAAGAATGATTATGCGTTCCTAAGTGTCGGGGAACCAGTCCCCTCAACAGCCATCTCCGGGTGCTGGTCAGATTGGGCTCCGCTGCAGTGTATTTTACTAATAAATGATTGTTTATATTCTCTGCTGTCTGACCGCATCTTCACTTGTTTGTAAGGTTATGAGATGGTCGTAAGTGACCTGAGTGGCCCTTTAGGGGCACTTCCTTTCAGTTGGCCCCTGAACAAGGACTCCTCCATCGGGTGTCCCATCCTCGCCCGTAATTGGGTGTAAGGAGGACAGGGTTACGTCTGGTCGGCTCAGGGTACCCTGCACGATAGAGCTTTGCACTCGCAGCTGCTCGCCTGTGATCGGGCGGCTCCTCGTCTAGAGGTTACCCAGGCTGGGGTCCCGAGAAGGTGAAACCATTGGATTTGACCGTTTGGTCAGAAGAGTCGGCAGTGGAGAATAACTTTACTTGACCTGTGTGCACCAGGTGAGTTTATCGTGTCTTGTGATGAATATGGCGCCATTTTAAATTCTAGTTTGTTCAAACTTGGTGGGTCTGCGGACCCTTGAGGTACAGAGTGTTTGTGAATGCTCTGCCAGGCCACTTAGAAATTCGGTCTACTCTTGAAAAGGTCTGGGGCGAGAGCCAATCCTCTTGTCTTGGTTAGTCTTCGGGCTGTCTGGTGCAATCTGCGGACTGCCTGGTACAGTTTTCGGACCGTCTTGATTTGTGTTGGTTGGTACGATATTTGTTCAGTGTGGACGGTGAACGTGTCCTATATTAAGATGCCTTGTTTGAGTAAATTGGGGTGTTTTGGATGTCAGTGTTGTTCTATCGATGCCCGATTGGAGGAGAGGCAGCCTGCACCTCCAGAAGGTACCCCAAATATTATGTTTAGCACACTTTGGCATAAGTATACGAGGTACAATGCCGATTTGCAGTGGCCACTTACGGGTACATTAGATGAACGAAAATTTAATTTCCTGCATGATCAATTATTTGCTAAAGGAAGTAGACAGTTGATTTTTGACAATCTTCAGGTGTGGCAGAAGGAAGCAAAGCAGCGAAGTATGAGGGCAGAGAAGGAGGCCCGAAAGGGCAAGGTGCAGACAGTAACTCAGAAAGCCATGGTTTATGATAGGGAGGAAACAGAGAAAGGTATAGATAACGCCTGAGCGCATTACTGCTATAACCAACATAGCTGTCCCTAAAACTCAACGTGATGTGCGTGCGTTTATTGGTATTACTTCGTACTGCCGTCACTGGATCCCTAATTATTCCCTACTAACAGAACCCCTACTCCAATTAACAACCAAAGATGTGCAAAACCCCTTCTCTGGACACCAGCATGGCAGCAATTTTTTGAGCAATTAAAGGTTGCGCTTTGCTCTGCTCCTGTGCTTGGTACGCCTGATTACCAGAAGCTGTTTGTGCTCTATGTACATGAGACGGCTGGATGCACACTCTGTGTCTTAACACAGGCCTTTGGTGGCAAGCAAAGGCCTTGTGCTTATTTTTCTGCTATCCTGGATAAGCCCTCCCGAGCTGTCTAAGCCGCTGCGGCGGTCTCTATCAGACAATCGCCCGGGCACGTTCTTGATACTGATCTCACAGTTATGGTACCTCATGCTGTGGATACACATCTAAACAAAACAAAGACACAGCACCTTATTAGTGCACGTTTGACTAGCTATGAACTAACGTTATTTGCACCGCACATTACCATCAAAAGATGTGCAACTCTGAATCCAGCCACATTACTACCCCTCCCTTCGGTGAACGGAGATGCAGATGTACACGATTGTGTTAATCGTAAGGAGGAAGAGACGAAGGGACGGGTAGACTTGATTGATGTTCCTCTATCTGACCCACAAAAGGAACTATGTGTCGATGGCTCTTGTTTTAAGACACCACCACTACGGCGTATGCGATAACAACGCTGCGTACAGTTGTTGAAACATCACATGTACTGTATCAGTCAGCCCATGCTGCTGAGATGATCGCCCTTCTTCGGGCTTGTGAGTTAAGTGAAGGACTGGTTGTCAATATTTATACTGACAGCCAGGACACTTTTGGGGTCGCTCATAACTTTGGGCGCATCTGGGCAGAGAGAGGGTTCTTGACCTCACATGGTTTACGAATACAGAATGGCCCACTGACACATACTTTTATCCATCCTGGCACTTCCAAAAAGAGTAGCAATAGTGAAGTACACTGCACACAAAGCCATTACTGATGATGTTGGAAGAGGAAATGTGTTTGCAGACCAGACAGCAAAAGAGACAGCTAGATTAAAGATTAAAAAGATGTTTGTAGCAGGCTCGGCTAGATGGGCACCTGAAAATGGGATGTTTGAGGACACACTAGACAATGTTAAGGAAATACAGAGTGAGGCGACAATGGATGAATTGGCAATATGGCAGGAGAGTACGGGGTGTCTAGATCAGGATGGGTGCTGGACTGATCTGTCTGGGAAACAAAGATGGATGTTGCCTAATGCATATGTGCTTCCTGTTGTCACTATGGCGCATGGCCTAACCCACATTAGCATGAAGGGAATATGTAAAGTGCTAGATCCTGTATGGCAGAATGACAATATCCCCAAGGTAGCTGCCCACTTGGTAAAACTCTGAATGATAGACAATCCTGGAAAGGGCACCCCAACACCCACTGGTAATTTTGCACCTTCTTCCTTCCCTTTCGAAGTTCTCCAAATGGATTTCATCGAAATGGCACGAGTGAACAATTTGAAATTTGTACTGGTGGTGGTTTGTGCATTCAGTAAATGGATCGAAGCCTACCCCACTAAAGAGAATACAGAAATGGCAACGGCGAAGGCACTCTTGAAGGAGTTCTTCCTGCCGTTTGGTTTGCCACGTTTGATCTGGAGAGACAAGGGAAGTCACTTCAATTCAAGAGTCATCCAACTAGTGTGCGATGGTCTACACATTAAACAAAAGTTCCATGCAGCAAATCACCCTCAGTCAGCAGGTTTGGTTGAGAAGTACAATGATACTCTCAAACTGAAGTTAGCAAAAATAGGGGAAAGCACAGGATTGCAGTGGCCAGATGCTCTACCCTTAGCTTTGTTATCCACCAGGGCAACAGCGCATTCTAGATCAGGGTTGTCCCCATACGAGGTGGTCTTCGGCCGCCCTGCAAATGTATGGGGCATTCCACGCCCAGATGTATTTTCCGAGATAGAATACCCCTTGCTTGTGGATTATCTTTATGAATTAACTAAAGACTTACGCTCTATCCATCAACAGGTTCAAGAGACACTACAGCCAGTACCAGAGGGGCCTGGGCATCAGCTGCAGCCTGGTGATTTGGTACTAATCTGCAACTTCCAGAGGAAGAGTTGTCTGGAGCCTCGCTGGAGGGGACCCTTCCAGGTCCTCCTCGCCACCCGGACGGGAGTGAAAGTAGAAGGATGGAAGCACTGGATCCATGCTTCGCATACCCGCAGGATCTCCCTTCCGCTTCCCTATGACAGTTGGGTGCGTGAAGGCATTGGAGACCACAAGACGGAGCGTGTGCCCCATTTCGCTCCCTTTTCTGATGCCAGGATAAGCTGGGCGCAGATGGAGAAGGAGAGGGACACCGTTTTGCAGGAAACTATACCTCCACAGATCAGGGCTTCCCAAGAGCAAACATTGCCTAGCTCAGCAGCAATTGAGTCTCAGTCTTCTCCTGTCCCTGAATTTCGACGGAAGGACAGTGCACTGGAGAGAAAGACTGGGAAATAGGAATGGACTTCATGGATGAAGAATAGGGAGCTGGTATCCTGTCTAAGGTACTAGTAATAGCACTAGGGTAAGAAGAAGAGTGGTGCACTGCCCTGGACACTGGACAGGATCCGTTGAGGGTGTTTTCCCCAGGAGGGAGGGTGCCCTATCCTGCAAGAAGAGGACTCATCTTTCCATAAGGGTGCAATGGCGCAGCTCCACCGACGAATGCACATCGTAGATGAACAATAGGAGTCTACCAGCAAGGCTCTTACGGACGCTGGGTGACTTGAGCCCTTTTTTTTCCCCTTATTATACCATTGTTGGCTCAAGTATACAGATTTCCTCTGGCGGTTGCGAATTACTTAACACCTTGAAAAATGTACCCCTTTGGTCGTCCTATAATGGAAGAAGAGCAGCCCTTAGCAGCCCCTCTAGTAGAGCAGAGTAGCCCTGGTTGTTCTAGTTGGTCCACTAAAAGTAGGATAGTAGCAGTAGATGTTGTCTTTGTAGTATTGATAACAGTTTTGGGGTGGTGTGGTACTTGGAAGAACAGCATCCTGTGCATTACCTGCTGGGAACGACTACTGTCCCTCCTGAACATATCTTTGTTACCTTGTTCCCGCACAAGGAAAGGCACAGACAGACATATGTGGATAATGTTTTTCTTCAGATGCTCCATCAAGCACATCAGACGTCCAATGTAACTGATTGCTGGGGGTGTGGGTTACTCCCTTCTGTCATGCATGAAAACGATTTATTGGTGTCCTTACCCATGTCATATTTGAGTAGCTGTGAGTCAGGGTTCCAGTTGCTTTCAATGGTGTATATCCATTATCATGGTGATGCTATGAATATTACCCAATCTTACTATGAGACAGTGTTGGAATATATAGTAGAACACCAAGGATTTACCCCGGGAGAAGGAGGGTAGCAGGATACTTTACACCCGATGCTTGCAAAAATGTCTATGAACGCAATAAAAATGCCACTTGGCTCCAAAACGAGATAATGGATTTTCAGGGACTTTATGTCACTGAGTATTTTAAATCTTTCCATTCACGTAATATTACCAACGATAAAGCAATGCCTGTACCAGTAGTAAATATTACAGCCAGTTTCTGTGTTCAGGGTTTCGGAAAAGTCCCAGTGGGGAAAAGTAATTGTTACTACACATACCCCTTGAATACAACTAGTAGTCCACCCTTGCTCCTGCCCCATAACGTGTATTTTGTCTGTGGGTCTCAAGCATATATATGGCTCCCCAGGGGCTGGTCCGGTATATGTTATGTCTCTTTTCTGCTGCCACCCGTATACATTGCACCATCCAATTATCACAAAGACCATAGGTTGCGACGCAGGGATGTACACCTGCATCGGGTGAAAAGAATTATCGATGCTGAAGATATAGATCAAACAGACACTACCCTACAGCAATTTACTGATGCAATGAAGGGTATTTTGCTTTTCTGGGGTCCTATGTACAACAGTTGTGGTATTTGTCGCCTCACCAGGACATGGAAGGGGTCATTAATACCACTGCAGGAATACTGACCAATATTACAGCTGAGCTTCAGGCTACCAGACTTGTTGCTCTTCAAAATCGGATGGTGCTATACGTCATACTTGCCGATAGGGGTGGGGCCTGCAATGTCATCGGCAGTAGTTGTTGTGTGTACATACCGGATCACGCCTCGAATGTTTATGCAGCCATACAGAAATTACACAGGCTTGCTTCAGATATTCACCAAGAAAATGGGACATGGCCCTTATCTGGGTGGTTCTGGGATTTGATAACTACCTAGGGTTGGAAGATACTTTTCTTGGTGGTCATCGCAGGTACCATTTTCATGTGCTGCCTGTGTATTAACTGTCTTCCATCCTGTTGCTCTTACTGTGTTAATAAGCGGACACCTGCACCCAAAATAGCAGGACCTGATGCTAAAGCCACTCTTATGATGATGCAAGATGTCCAGGATATAATGAACATTGACAAGGGCATTTTTTAATACTAAAAATGTTTCGTAGTTATATGATTACCTAACTCTATTAGTAAACAAGAAAATGCAGATTATGATTATGCTTTCCTGCTTAGAATTGTAAAGACCCTTACCTGATAGCACTAATAAAGTCAGCCTTCTATATTCTAAAAGGAGGGTCTGTTAGAATTTGGCACTTTATGTACTCACATGGACTTATTTTACGTTATGTTATGTTAGCATTTAGAAGGCTATGATTAATAGTAGCCTCTACGCTTGATATGCACCCCACTGAGCTATCTTTATAATTCGAGCTCAATTTTGCTTCATTGCGGCTTCATTTTGTAGTTCGTACGCCATGTTAGTTGGTGACTTATTCAAGCCCCTCTATCTGTATTTCTTGCCTCAGCAAAAGACTGTGTTCAGCTATTTTTTTCTCGTGTTCATGCTTGGATTCCGACTTACTAACGAATAGGCCATTCTGCCTCTGCATGCCTATACTTCTTCGTAGCCCTGCTCCCACGTTAAGAGGAGCCAAGCAGTGATAGTGTGTACCCACCGCTCAGGTGGCAGCCCATCCTTCTGCGCCGTCTTTCCACTGGGGGCGTGGTTGGGGGTTATCAGAAGAATGATTATTCGTTCCTAAGTGTGGGTGAACCAGTTCCCTCGACAGCCATCTCCGGGTGCTGGTCAGATTGGGCTCCGCAGCAGTGTATTTAACTAATAAATGATTGTTTATATTCTCTGCTATCTGACCGACTCTTCAATTGTTTGGAAGTCTATGAGGTGGTCGTAAGTGACCCGGGTGGCCCTTATCGGGTCACTTCCGTTCATGCGTAAGGCGTCTTGACAGTCGGAGCCATTTCTGTGTCCCCATTTCTGAATCTAAACCTGAACAGTAATTCCCAATACTCGTGCAAATATCCTTCCCCTCGTGCTTCATATTTGCCTACCTGTTGGTATTGGAGACAATGTTGCAAATGAAACATTGTGACCGGTAAAGCGATGTAACCATTGATTATCCAGTCAGTGGATAGTGTCTCAACCATGGTGAAAGGTAATTGGTCTAATTTTTCAATGTGCAACATGGCATATTTCGCATCTCTACAAGGGATTTTGCCCCATACTTGGTATGAAGAAAGTGCAGGCCTCGAGGGAGTTGCAGAACCACCACCTGTGTTGCTGAGCCTTTCGTAGTCTGCGGGAGCAAAGGATCAGCAGACACGTCAGCTGTGTTGCGGAGCCTGCATCTGCAGGGAAGTGACTCCTTCACTTCAAGGAAGATTCCTTCTGGTGTCTTGAATGTTCACAGGCCCCGTGAAGAAGTTGTACGGAGCACAGGCACAGACGGTGCAGCAGACTTGCAGGACGACGAGACCAGGAGCAGCAGAAAACTTCCTAGTTGCAGTCTCAGTACCCAGATGGTCGAACTGGTGTATGATCTGAATCTTGTCCCACAACGAATCTAGGGACCCACCCATAGGTAAGCCCTTAAGTACCCTTAGGAAAGAGTTGGGATGATTCAGGGGTCCCTCTAAGAGGAGGGGCTGGACAGTGGGGAGGATACTCCAATGGTCTTTGTCCAGTTTACAGCAAGAGCTGGAACCAACGGCTCCCTAAACTGGTTTGAACTGGAGTATGCAAGGAGGGCACCGAATGTGCCCTTCAAGAAGTCTCAGTGGTGCTGGCAAGCGCCCCCACCCTGCCCCAATACACTAAACCCTGTCTGGAAATTGGTCATGCCTCCCTGTGACAGGATATCATTTGTTCTGCCTTCCACTGCTCGAGCTTGGCTCAGCATGAGGGGGGCAGAAACATGTTTCTGGTCGGCAGCAGTCCTAGCTTGCTGTCCGGTTCTGGAAGACTGGTACCGGGAGCACTGAGGGCCTCCCGGAGGAGCTTTACAGTGCATTGAATCATACCTCCCACACAGTTTATGGTGTAGGGGTATGATTCCAACCAAACATGACAGGACTTGTTACAGCTATTTTAGAGATGGTCATCGCGTAATGACGCATGTCCACTCTATATGTCGTAATGGCTGGTGCACTTACAATCCAGGAGAATAGACTCTGTAGGTTGTAGGGGTGCCCCACTCATGCAGGGGCACCATCACACTTAGAACTGATCACCCTGCCTTTAGGATTAAAAGACCTGCCTTAGGGGAGACTTATAGGTTTAAGTGTAGTGACCTCAGATATAGGGAAACCTTTATATGTTATAAGTGGTGCTAGCACCAGCTTACACAGGCTGCAATGGCAGGCCTGGAGTCACAATTTGAGTGGTCTCTCGTGGGTGGCATAATACAAGCTTCAGCCCCTGGGAGACCCCTGATGTACCTATGCCTGGGGTACCTTAGTACCATATACTAGGGACTTATGTGGGTACGACAAAAGCCAATCCGGAGTGTACCTAAGTACTCACCATGTCCAATTTAGGGTGGTAGCACAGAGACTGGCGTCCTGTTTAGCAGGATCCAAGTCAGACTAGTCAGAAAAACATAATGACACCAGCAAAATGTGGGGGTGACCATGAAAGCAGATCCTACTTTCCTACATTTGCATAATGTGATTTCATGTTACTTTTTTACCCAAACAAATCCCCTTCACGTAAAAAAGCCTCATGGGATACCAGGAGACTAGTTCACACAGTGAAAGTCTCACTGAAAGACATTTTCTGCTCAAGCTAGTCTCCTGCCAGTATTTCAAAAGCCTTTTTTATACAAGGTGCATTTTGGAAGGGGTCTGAAGGGAAGTGACCGACGAAGCACATTTCCCTACAAAAGCATAACTTCACTAAACTGTCATAAAATTTTCCAAACAAAAAATAAGCAAGTTCATTCACCTTTAGCCTGGAACACATTTATTTGCCTAGCTGCAGTAATTGCCACTAGAGAGGCATTTTTCCAGCAGAGGAGACTGGGTCTGCAGGAAGCCATAGGCCATAGACCCAAGCCCCAGCTCCATTTGTCCTAAGAACCTCCTCCCCTTGTCACCTCACCTCCAGAGCAGCAACACAGGGACTTAAACACCACCCCTTGCAAAACACACCAATATGTCCAACTACTTTCACTCCGAATCAGCAATTCTTTGAGACACTACATTAGCCTACATGTATGTGTCTGCATTTCTATATCTGCAGAAATTTAGACATGCGCGCACACACACACACACACACACACACACAGAGTCATATTTAGACATTTTTGGCAAGCACATATATATATTTTTGTACACACACTTCCTACATCACCCTTTGTAAGTGGCCTGTTAATCCTGGCATCCTTGGTGTGGTTCCCCGTCTTTCTGCCTCTATCTTCTGTATTTTTGATGGTGTGTTAGACTTCATTTTTGCAGGTTTATGTACTCTGGGTAGCCACAGCTTAATCCTGCCCGTCACTCTCCCGCTGGGAGTAACGCTTGCCTTGGGGACTCAGAATCCCAGCTGCCTCAGGGATTTCCTGTCACACGCCCATGCCACATGCCCACGCCACACTTAAAAGCGCACCGGGAGTCCAGCGGAGTTGTAGCCACTTCTTAATCCTGCCTGTCAATCTCCAGCTAGGAGCAAGGCTTGCCTTGGGGACTCAGAATCCCAGCTGCCTCGGGGATTTCCTGCCACACGCCGCACTTAAAAGCGCGCAGCGAGTCCTGTGGCACGGGAACGAGGCCGGGCCAAGGGCAGGCCCGTCCACACCCATCGGAGCCCGGAGGAGCCTGGGCTGGGCCGACCCTCTAACGTTCAGCATCCAAATCAAGGGACTGTGTCTTTTTTTAAACCTTCTCACAAAATGGTGAAGAGGAAAGGCCCTAATCGAGAAAGCCGGTGGAGGGTCAGTGGCTCCATTGGCCGCTTTCCTACCTAGAGCAGCAAGCGTATTAAGTTACGAAATAGAATTGACCTAGAAGCATCTATCTCTAGAGCTCCTTCCTCCTCCATTAAGGATACCCGTAGAGAGCCCCCGGGAGGAGGAGGAGGAGGAGGTGCCCTACACCCAGTCCTCACAACTACTCAGATCTGCCAATCAACCAAACACAGGAGTGGAAACTTGAACATCCCCACTGGCTGCGCACACGGAGTCTAGTAGGGGGCCTGTGCAGTCACCTCAGACTGACCTCCCCGATGACCCACCAGCTAAGTGACGTAAGGGCAGAGGTACCATGAAGTCTACGCCCAAGCCAACAACCCTAGCCCGAGCCCAGAAAGCCAAGCGAGGAGACCCCAAGATGCCCACAGAGACCCTGGCATCACTATCTTGCGCAAGCATAGCGCCTCAATCCGTAATATTGGACAAAGCATTCTGGGCCGGAGTAAGCAATCTCTTGTCCGCCTTGTTGGAGCCCATCCTATGCAATTGTCAGCTATTGGAGACCGTTTATCAGGGTTGGAGGCTCAAAATGCTATTCTCCACCGTCCCTTGGACCCTCTACCCATGGAGCTGGCATCTGTCTTTACAGACAAGTCTTCATGTCAGGTCCACAGCAAGTTGGGTTTGCCAGTGCTGACTATGCTGCTCTCTGTACCAACTATTGCTACACTTCGTGGTGGGCCACCTCCCATGGACATAGCTTGCCATAATATACCCAGGGAAAGTCAAACTCCATCACCACTGGGTAATATGGGCTTTGCATATCATGCTCCCAGTCACAGCGTCTGCTGAACATTCTTTGATTCTGGGCAAATAACAATTTCCCCATGTCCCTAAGAAATGAATATGTCCTTTTGTAATGTAACTTGTGATCATGTAAAGCTTTCTAATGCCTTAGGGCTGTGTTTGCATAATATAAAACAGCAAATCCCCTCACGTTCTGGAACTTTGTGCCATGCCTGACTTTGCTTCCAGAGTCCACGAAACGCAGCATAGCTTTAAATTTGTGGGTGCATTTGCTGTGTGGGCAGTCCAGGGAATATTTACATAGGCTGGAAGTAGGGGTGAGTGGTGTGCTAAAGCACCCCCCAAATAACCCTGCTGTTGTTCCAAAGGTGAAGGAGCAATAAAGATGCTTTTAAATTATTGCTTTAGTGTTGTCACATTTGTTGTGTGTGTTGACATCTGGGTCTGTGGTGCACTTTACCCTGCCCTTTAAGGAGATAAGTGGATAGGAGAGTGCGGAGCGAAAGTGTAAAGATAAAATATAGCAATGGAGGGGAAATGGGAAGACTTTAAACGTGAGACAATATATGTTAAGAGGAGAAAGGTGATCATGACATGATTTTGAAGGGAGGCTGAGAGAGGAGAGCAAAGGGGATAATGGAGAGAAGTGAATACCAACAACACTCGAGGAAGTGAATATGGGGAAACAGTATGCTTAGACCAGGAGGAGGCATAGAAAAGTGTAAAGAAATAAGGTACATGCATTAGAGATGACGTATAGGAGACAAAAAAGGATCTAGGCGCTGGAGGTAGGGGGTGGGCGGGAGCTACAGTACCCCCAAAACTACACTGCTGGAGTTCAGAAGGTGAATGAGCAATAAAGATAACTGTAAATTTTAAAGACAGACGTCAAGTGTCAGGCGATGTGTTCTGACAAATTGCTGCCTATTCTTTTAACATAGAGATTGTTTTCTTCACTCTGAGTGCAAAGTGAGTGGACTTTGCAACTTGATCTATGTGACAATCTTGCTGATGTAAAAGGAAAGACTCTAGGTTGTCATTCTTTTCTATCACAATAACATTTAAATATAAAATGGTGTTGGGCGGAAGAGATCTGGTTGGCTTGGAGGTTGGTTGATGGTCACTAAGAAGCCACCTGCCAAATTTCCCGGGTCCATGGAAGATGTGCTTTGACCTGTAAAGGACATCAATACAGAGTGATAGGGCCTTCTTTCAAAGTCAGAGTTTAGTTATTACAGGGCTTGAAATCCAGGGGGACCTGGCTCACTGAAATCCCTGACCTTGGGTTTATGCGGTTTACTTTGGTTTTGTAAAGCCCTGCTTTTCACTGAATGTTTATCCTTGGGCTGCACAGTCACAATGTATTGTAGAAGCCCAGGCAAAAGGACCTTCCTGGGGCCTAGCAGCCGTGGATGATGGGTGCCAAGCTCAGAAGTGGGGGGTCCCCTACATTAAGCCTCATTGCAGACATGATCTGTCCCTGTGAGGCCCAGGAAAGAAGGACCCTCTCCTTGGCCTCATACTGCAGCATTATGACTGCAAGGTCAAGGGCAGGTAAAAGCATTCATTAAAAGGCAGCGCCAAGCCAAAGCAAGGTGAGCAGCATAAACCCAGGGTCAGGGCTCTCAGTGAGGGTGGTGCATCTAAGTTTCAGGCCCGCAGTTATTAAAATCAGATTTTGAAACACATCTATATTGTGCTTTACTTTGATATCTTTTACAGGGCAAACCACTGGTTGATATCTCACCAATGACTGTAAAAAACATTACGGTAGGGGCGTGGCCTGAGGCGTCAAAATGGCGGTCGCACTCTAAGAGTGCTCCGGACCCCTCCGTCATCCGCCTCGCATCCTCTGGTCATCAGCAGTCATCTGATCTCCCTACCTGCTTGTGGGAGCTCCCTGTGCTGAGGGGACTTCACCGGTCTCTCTGTTCGGTGAATCTGAGCCTACGGCGCCCAGTTCTGGCCTTTGCTCTCCCGCTGCCCGGGGCCGCTAGATGGTGGCCTCCGCTGCGAGCCAGCGCTGAAGGTGGCATCTTCGACTTGTGGGGACTCCGGCACGGCGCCCTTTCGATCAGCGCCTTTTTCCAGTGACTGCATAGCTCCCAGGTACTCTTTGTCTGACTGGCGGGCTTCAAGCGCTCGTAGCGCCACCGGCTGAGACCGGAGCTGAGGGGTTGAGGTGCCGGCCGGGCGGCCTCGGGGGGCCGGCGGCTGAGGTGTACCTTCTGGGCCTGGGAGGCACCGGTTTGCGAGACTCCGCCGACCCTCCTGAGGACACCCGACCTGCTCCTCACGACATGGCGCCAAACCAGTGAGTGCGACCTGCCTGCGGCTCAGCTACCTCGTCGGGTAGCGGCGTGAGGAGAGCCGACACCGTTGCTCCCAGCCTCCCTTCCTTTCCCTTAGTGCCTGCGCTGCCTTCTCCAACCTGCCGCCCACACTCTCCCGGCTATTCTCCTTCTGGGTTCGCGGGAGCGGGGGGCTTGCCTCATCACCGCCTGGGACGCATGTCTGAGGTGTTGGGCTGCGGGGGGGGGGGGGGGGGGGCTACTGTCGCGGCCTACCGGCGGGCGAGGTACCTTGCCCTGGGGGGCCCGCGGATGCTGTGCTCCCCTGGTGACACTGCAAAGCCGAGATTGTCTCCTCCAGCAGCCCCTAGGACCGCAACACATTTCTGGGACACGGAGGGCTGGCCTGGGGGGACACGTCTGGCGGCCCTGGGTCCTCGGCGACCTTCACCTTCTGGCCTGCCCCACGTGAGCAGGACGGGACAGCTTGCTGGACTTGCTTGGGGAGCTTCTTGGGGCCGGGATCTGTAAGAGCATTAACACAACTGCCATGTGCCCCCTTCAGGAGAGGGTCTGGGGCCCCCATCCATACATCCCTTGGTGCTTGGGTTTGCGCCTGGGGATCGGCTGCTGTGTCGAGTAGCCCACTGCTCCCCTTTGGTGGGCGCGTCGCCCCTCTACCTCCGCGATCGGATGGCGGTGTGGTGAAGTGTTGTGGGCGACTCCTGTGCATTGCACCCTACGGGCACAACTACTGGTTTGCCCGAACTGCCCGCTGGTGACGCATTCCCATTGCAGTGGATTCCCACGCTGCCAATGTGACACGCGGGTGTTGCAGGGGCGTTGGGTCTTGTGTCTGCTCGCCTGGACGTCCATGAACCGGGGGCTGGGCCCTTCCTTATCCGGTGCCTCTGCTGATAACTGTTGGTCTGTCTGGCCCTCGCCCCTTCCCTCAGGGGGCCTCACCTCGCCCTTGCCCACGCTGGCCGTGGATGCTTTCCGGGGTGACAGCACCTCCCACCGCCTTTGTCAGCGCCTCCGGCCCCGGATCACCGGCAAGCTCGACCCTCCGGCTGTTTCCCCCCCATACTGTCCCATCGGCTCTGCCTGGTGATATCTGGCGCTGGACTGAATTCCTGGTTCTCACGTGGGGTTTCCGCGGTCCCCGGTCCCCCCTGCCTGATCCTCTGACTCTCCGTAGCGGCGGGGCCTGCCATCCACCATGGTGAGAGATAACGCTCCTAAGTTCACACCGGCTCCCACACAGACGAGGATGGACGGGTTCACCACCTCTGACCGGGACCACCATTCTCCAAGCAATCAGCACCTCGCAGGCGTCCGTCGAGGGGAGGATTAAGATCCTCCGACAGGATCTCCGCAACGCCACTGCACGTCTTATGGAGGCTGAATCTCGATTATCTACAGCGGAGGACGACATCTCACAACTGAAGGAGCAGTAGCACACCTCCGCGCCCACACCAAGGAGCTCCATCGGCGTGCAGAATATGCTGAAAACCGGGCATGCTGCAACAACCTTTGCCTGGTGGGGGTTCCCGAAGGAGTCGAGACGAACCCGGTGACCACCTTTGTTGAGGCCTGGTTCACATCCTGGATGCCCAAGGACGCCCTCTCGACCTGGTTTGTGGTAGAGAGGGCCCACCGGTCCCTTGCACCTAGGCCACCGCCTGGAGCCCCACCCTGCCCTAATATATTGAAAGTCCTCAACTTTCAGAGACCGGGACGCCATCCTACTGGCGGCACTGGCCAATGGACCCCTCAAATTTCAAAACCACACCGTTATGGTGTTTCCAGATTACACCAGAAAGGTACAGGATCTCCGATGCTCCTAGATGGATGTAAAAAAGAAACTGCGTGCCCTGGGCCTCCAGTACCAACTTCAATTCCCCGCACGCCTACGCGTCATCTTTCAGAGCAAAACTCACTTCTTCGACTCGCCCCAGGCGCCATGGACATGGTTGACAGAGGGACGCCCCCTCCACCAGTGGCGTGCTCTGTCTCCGGGACCTGTGGAATCCCAACCCAGTTGGCCACAGTCGCCGGGGCGTCGGCACCGGCGGCGCACGCAATCTCGTAAAGGGCGCCAGTCCCAGGTAGCGGCATCCAGATTTTCGAACACGGCATCCCATAGACCCCGAGACTCCTCCAGCCAATCGGGCTCTCCACATCGCACCAGTCCGCAAATGATCTACTTGGAGCATCCTCATCGCAGGCCCGGGGGGGGGGGGGGGCGGGGGGTGGGGGGGCTCGCCTAGGCCAGACTCGGACCTTCCCGCACTCCCGTCCCCCGAGGCCCTGCTGAGCGAGGCCAGATACCTACTGGCTATGCAGGCGGGAATCTCCCACCGTGGGTATTTTGAACAACGGTAGACTCTCACGCTCACCTATTTTGTTTTTTGCTGTACCCCCACATATCCGTCTGTATGGAGGGGTCCTCCACGCACCCAACCCGAGCGTTTTAGTTTGGTTACTGTTACTATGGGGGGGTCGACAGATGCTTCCTTTCTCGAAGTATAGGGAGGGGGAGGGGGGTTTTGGAGGGGTTTCTTCCTATGTTGTTGTTGTTGTTTCAGCTACCACGGACCACCTCGCCGCCACTCATCAGGGGTTAGAAATGGTCTCACTATCTGCGCTCCTCTTCACAGAAGCGGGCCCCCACGAGCGCTCCAGACTCCCTGTAAGGTCACACGACTCAGATCCACATACCACCCACCATGACTGATACCGCCATCTCTACGGCATCTCTTCATGTCTTATCGTGGAATGTCAATGGTCTCCTAGAGCAGCTGAAACGCATGGCAGTTCTGCGTTATGCGCAACGCCTTGGCGTAGACGTTCTCCTACTTCAAGAAACGCACCTGATGGGTAATTTCTGCTCCTTCTTGGGACGCTATGGGTATGATAGTGTGTGGAATTCGGGCTTCTCCTGGGGTTCTCGTGGGGTGGCTATCCTTATGAAATGCACCTTGCCATTTGTGCTTACGCAGGTGACCCACGACCCCCAGGGCATGTTGGTTACGCTTTGCGACTCACTGGCCGGCTTACCCCTTAATATTATGTCCATTTATCCCCCCCCCTCGATGCTCGCAACCACTTCTCAGTGGAGAAGTGTGGCTCAATGATTAGAGCGGCAGACCTTGATGCAGAGGTCTAGCCCGGGACCAGGGTTCAATTACCCGCCTCGGCGGGTCTTGGGCTCAAAAAATTCCACGGACCTGATAATTCTCGCCTCAGTGCCTATTCCAATCATGGAGTCCCACTCTGCAACTCTGGGCAATAGCTTGCTTAATCTCCACAACGGCCCCCACAACGCTAAGGATGCCTGGCTTCCACCTTGGGGGTGCCCAGAAGTGGACGCCTCACAGGGAAAACCAGGATGGGTTCCACAGCGGTATTCGTACAAGCGCCTTGAGACCCTTGCGGGTGAGTAGTGCACTATACAAGTATCAAATTTACATTTTATTTATTTCACTCTCAAGCACACTGCAGCCCTGCTGACTGCCCTGCTCCTGGGCCCCACCATCATTGGAGGTGACTTCAATGCGGTTTCTGCCCCAACCCTTGACACGACAGGCCCTCCCTCCACCACTAGACTTGCACAGGCGAAGCAACTGTGGAACTGGTCCGAGTCTCAGGGCCTCTGTGATGCTTGGCGTACCTGGCAACCTCGCACCGCCTAGTTCACCGACACCTCTGCAACGGACCATACACAGGCACGTATAGATGTGATCTTTGTCCCCTCGACCGACTGCTCTGTGATCCTGGACATCTGTATCCTTCCCTGGGGGATTTCTGACCACTCCCCGGTGCTTCTCAGTACGAGGGCTCCCCCCCCCTCGGCCTGCCAAACATGGAGAATGAATGCCTGGTTCCTTCAGGATGCGAAATTCAGAAAGGTGGTGGGGCGGAGCTTAAGCAGTACTTTCACACTAATGAAGGTTCGGTAGCCTCCCCAGGTACCCTTTGGGAGGCAGGTAAGGCTACCATTTGGTGCGTCGCGAGAGGCCACCTCGAAAAATCAGAGACAGGCGCACCAGCGGTAAATCACCTCACGGGAGGCACAGGCACTCTGTCTTGAGCAGTCCCCCCCCCCCCCACGCCTGATGACACTTTCCGTGCCCGCCAACTCACTCACCTTCAGGCAGAGATCAGACAGTTATCCTTGGATTATGCCAAGCTCCTTTGGAGATCATCAATAGCAAGGGTCTATGACTGGGGAGACAAAAATGGCACGGTCCTGCATAGACTGGCCACATACCCCAGGGCGAACCGCATTACCCGGAAGTAGTGGATGAGGACGGAGTGGTACACAGCGCCCCACTGGCGATGACCCGCACCTTCGCTCATTACTATCATCGACTTTATGCAGCACGGGCCCCGGGCCTGTCGCTCTCTTCCCTTCTCAAGCAGGGAAGCGTACGTCTCCCTCGGGTGGATTCAGCCGCCCAGAAAGATCTGGACCGCCCCATTTCTCGTGATGAGATCGACGAAGCAATCTCCCTCACCTCGTCGGGCAAAACCCCAGTCCTAGACGGCCTTCCTCAAGAATACTACACGCAATATCGCGAAACCCGTGTGCCCCGTCTGGCTGACCTATTCAACGAAGCGTTTGAGAAAGGTTCCTTCCCACCCGAGACGGACATTGCCACCATCATGGTCTTGCCGAAATCCCAGCCACCCTCCAGTCACTGTGCGGACTATCATCCCATCTCTCTCCTCAACACGGAGATCAAGCTGGATGCAACCGTTCTCACCCAACGACTGAAGCCCTATCTGTCCCTGCTGGTCCACCCGGACTAGTGCGGCTTCATGCCCATGCGAGGCACCCGACACTGTCTTAGTCGGTTACAGCTGGCCCTAGCTCACCGGCATTTACTCACCCCATATCTGGCACTCCTTCTCATAGACTTTGAGAAGGCCTTCGATTCAGTGGACTGGGTGTACCTGATGGGCGTGCTGGCTGAGATGGGGTTTGGACCCCACTTCAGGGCGCTGGTTCACGTCCTCTATGCCCAGCCGGGGTCACGCGTACTGGTCAATGGTGTGTTGTCTGAGGCCTTCCCCATTAGTAGGGGATTGAGGCAGGGACGCCCCCTTTCACCCCTACTCTTCGCCTTAGCGATGGAACCTCTGGACTCCCTGGTGCGGGCCGATGGTTGCATTCGCGGGTGGGAATGGCCTAACAAGGAAGCAGACAAGATTGCCGTATATGCGGACATTGTCTTGCTCTTCTTGGCTGAACCCTCCTTGTCGGGTCCGCACTGCCTCCAGACCCTGCAAGCATCCGGTCTCCGGCTAATACCGGGGAAGTCGGTATTGGTCCCACTGGACCTCTCCAGGGACTGTTACGATTGGCAGTCCACCATACCACTTCGGTGCCAATTGTTTAAATATTTGGGGATATGGATCACCCTCCTTCCCGAGCAAGGCTGGTCCCTCAACGTCACCCCATTGGTGAAGATGGCTAAAGCGGACCTTCAGAACTAGAAGCCGCTACCTCTGAATCCCCTGGGGAGGGTCGCCCTCTTCAAAATGATGATCCTTCCCTGATTTCTCTATGTTCTCCAAAACGCCCCCTTCTGTTTTCTTAGGGCATGGTTTCAGGAGCTGGACAGTCTGGACACCAAATTTCTCTGGGGGTGGCACGCTTGGCCCTTACCCTATGTCAGATCCCATCCTTTGACCGGGGTATGGGGATGACGCACCTTTACCTCTATTTCTTGGCGGCACATCTCCTAGTTATCCACGATTGGTTTAATGGGGGTTGGTCCAACCCTGCCTATCGACTCGAGCTGAGTGAACTGGGTCTACCCCAAATCCAATCACTGATGTACTGGGGGTCCATTCCTTCCCAGCTGCCGGATGCAACGCGTTCCGTGCTGTTGGCCTGGAGGGCCTCTTTGCATCACACTCGTTGGACGCGCAAGCTGACCCAATGAACATCCCTCTGGCAAGGCACTTGGCTCCGTGAGGTTAGTGGCCTGCAGGGGTTTAAATCATGGGACCTCATTGGAATCTCACAACTGGAGGATGTCTAAGCTAGCGGCCACAAGTGTTCATTTCAGGACCTCCAGACCCGTTACTCCCTCCACCCCTCCCACTTCTACAAATATTTACAGCTGCGGCATGCCTTCCACACGCATCTCACAGACGACATGAGGCTCCCTGAGTATAGCCCCCCAGAAGTGCAGACTATGCTGGGTGACTTGGGTAAAGGGGGTATCTTGCGCATTTACCGAACCTTGGTCAACAACACCCCTGTTACACTGGACAAGTTAAGAGACCAATGGGAGGAATGGGTGGGTCCACTTGACGAGGCGGACTGGCGTGATGCCCTCATGGCGCCCAAGATGGTTACCGCATCTGCCAAACTCAGACTGATCCAACTATACTATTTGCACACTGCATACCTTACCCCCTTGCGCCTTCACCGGGCGGGCCTGCGCTCAGACGCCTCCTGTGCGAGGTGTGGCTATGCCCCAGCTGACTTTTTCCATATGGTCTGTTCATGCCCCCGCTTGGCGAGATTCTGGGGCGATATCAAGGAGGAGCTCACATAAGTCTTGGGCTGAGTGGTCCCCCATGACCCGCGTCACTCCCTACTGGGGAACACAGATGGACTGGACGGGTCCAGAAATGAAAAACTATTTTTTAACACTGCCATGATTGCAGCTAAATGTGATATAGCGGCGGTGTGGAAATGCCTGGACCCTCCTGGCCCTGGAAGGTGGCGGAAGGGGGTAGACTGGTGCGCGACCCAGGAAAAGACCTTGTATGCGGCTCGAGGATGCCCCAAAAAGTACTGTAGGGTGTGGGGAAAATAGCTGGGTACCTTGGAATGATCAACCTTTGCTCAGTTATTATATAAGTGTATACCTTTAGAAGTCGGGACTCTTGAGATGTTACACTCCTGTGAATGTCAGTGATTTATCATTTCCGTGTTTAATGCCGATTTACTGTTTGCTTTTCAAAACCAATAAAAATGTGCTTATAAAAAAAAAACATTACGGTAATCATGTCAGGCATGCCAGTGAGGTTGCTCCTATTTATATTTCACACATGCTTAATTTGCTTTTCTAAGAGTACAACAATTTTCCTGGGTTTTGTTTTAATGCACATATCAATCTTGTACTGTGCCTATGGTGAACTGACTTGCCCGTAGGCGTCTGTGTGAGTTCCGGTTGAGGGTGGGTGTTTGTAGTGGACCATACTTGAGAGAATTGGAGTGGAGTATAAAGGCTGTGGGAAGTTCTCACAAGGAGTTGTCAGTGTGTCACAGAGGTGCTTAGAATTAGTGCTCATCCAATCATGCTTAGCCCTTCTGCAGAGCACACAAAGCAGTGGTAACATGGCAATTGTGAATATATGCGAATGTGAGTGAATTTACTGAGGAGAGGGGAGTCAGTGGAGGAGGGAGCTTCCACCATGGCAGGGCTCACTCCAGTCTTTATCATCAGAGCACTTCTGCAGCTTCAACACCTGGGGAAGGGAGCCCCACTCTCCTCTGCCCTGCACACCTGGATCATGACTGTGAAGTCCAGGGGGTGGGCCCCCTTGCCTGCGCCGTGCAGCCATTATCCAGTAGTGTGAGACCGAATGCAGTGAGCCACCCACTCATGGACTGCACAGTGCTACACTATGGCTGCGCTTCCAAGTGGCTGAAACCCCATCCTCTGGGCCTCACAGCTCATGGAGTAGCTTGATTTTGTGGACTGTCTTTGTTGAGATATCGATCATAGTTTTACACTGTAAAGGATGTAAATACAGAGCTGATCCAAATTACCGGGGGGCTTGAGACCCAGAGAAACTGCCTCACTGTGAGCCATAACTCTGGGCTTACACTGTCCACATGTTTTAGTTCAGCTCTCCCTTTTATTGAATGCTTTTCACTACCCTGGGTTTCGAGCGCTGTAAGGCCCAGCCCAGGAGAGGGACCACCCGACCCTTGGCAACACAGCATTAGATAATTGCTGCCATGAGGTCTAGTGTGGTGTGGGGTTTTCCGAGGCTTGCCACTCATTATCCAGTGCTGTGTGGTGCAGGGAAGGGAGCCTTCTCCTGGGCCTCATAGCACTGCATTAAGCAGCGAGGTCCAGGGCAGGTAAAAATCATTAAAAAGCAGGACTGTGAAAGGAGTCTTTATTGTACTCCATTCTGATATCCTTTACAATGCAAAACACTGATGGATATCTCAACAATGACTGTAAAAAACTTTACAATAACCCATGTCAATCATGACAATGAGGTTGCTCCTATTTAAATTTCACATCTTGACTAAGTTACTTCACTAAGAGTGCTTGTTTTTTCCTGGATTTTTTTATTTTTTATTTTTGCCATACAAAATATCAACCTATTGTTCTGCATACTATCAACTCGCTTATAGGTGGATGTGCTAGTTCAGGTTGTGGGCGAGTGAGTAAAATGGGCCATGATTGAGAGCACTGGAGTTGAGTCTAAAGGTTGTGCGCAGTTCTCACAGTGGCTACCAGTGGGTCACAAATGTGTTCAGAAGACCTCCTCAACCAATCTTGTTTGGATCCTCTGTGGAGAGCAGAGGGCAATGGTCGCATGTACAAATTGTATTTGCAATTATGTGAAAAAGCGTGCGGTGTAGGTACAAAGTGCATGATGAAATTTTGACCGGCCAAATGGAACTGCAGTGTTCATAAGTTAATAGCTGTGTTGTGTGTTTGTGGGGGAGAATGGTAAAGTCAAGCAGATGCAAGAGAATATGTGCAGAAGGAGAAAGTGAAAAGAGGGTTCAGAAAGGAAAGAGGAGGTCTGCAATATGTAGATGGAAGATTTCAGAAAGATGTGCATGTAAAAAAGTGGAAGTCTCGCAGAGAGGTGGCAGAAGGAAGTGGTGTGAAGAGTGCAATAGGAATGATTCTGTCACTCTAAAGGCAACTCCCCATTCCACATGCCATAGGTGTGCCAAAGGCAAGCCTGTCTCTGCTCTTCCATGCCTGAATGGGACCAGGGGCCAAGAACCCTGCCCGAATTCCCACGAACAAGATAACTCATTCAGATCAATCCCTATACTCGCTCAGGCCTAAACCTTCCCCGTCTGTAGTTTTTCGATTTCGAATCATGAGGAAGTCTGAGCTCCAATACCTGGGACCAGTCGTCTCTCCTCCTGCCCCTCCCCTCTCCTTTCTTCCTACAATGGCCGCTACTGCAATAAGACCACATTCAGCCTAGGACAACGCCGGTCGAAACTGAGTAAAGAAATATGGATGACCTCCCTAGCCTCAAATAAACTGCCCGTAGGTAAACATCCCTTAGCAGCAAATTGCATAACAGAAGAGTGGATTTAGGACTCACTAGATGAAGCGATCCCTATCACTACTATAAAGAATGGAAATAAAGAGAAATCAGCACCTTGGTTCACCGCCCACCTGGTCTCCCTAAAAAACTGGCATTTACATAAGGAAATTAAAAAGGCACAGGCAGCATATTATGAAGCTGTGATGATGAATGTAGTCAATGTCCAGAGGGAACCTTTCCATATTGTTAAGTCACTCACTACTCCACAAGATGAAAATACGCTACCTACTCCTACAGTATTTGATATTTATTAATCTCTATTTGATATTTATAAATGTGTATTGCGCCCGAATCACCCCGTCTCCGCGCTAGGACAGCAGGTAAAGTGTGGGGCCCGATTCAGAGAACTAACAAGACAAAATCCTAAACTTACTACCACTTTGGTATTCACAGAAGGCACTTACTCATTTCGGTATTCACAGAAGGCACTTACTCATTTCGGTATTCGCAGAAGTTACGAGTCATAACTTTAGGACTCCTAAATGCCTTCTGTGAATACCAAAAGTGTTAAAGTTAGGATTTTTCTCAGTTTAGGAGTAGTAAAGTTAGGACTCCCAACTTTACTACTAAACTGAGAAAAATCCTAACTTTAAGACTTCCTCCTAAGGCTAAGTATGATTCTTTATGGAAGGTAAACCTCGTTTTTGAACTTTTTTCTTCTTGGCCTGATAATTTTTCACTAACAAGAAAACAACTCTCTATTAAGTTAGCTACTTTATTATGCCTTATATCCTTTAGACGCGTGTCAGACGTTAAAGCATTAGAGATTTCTAATAGGTTTTACTCTCCTGATGGCGTGTTGTTTGAAATCTGGAAGAGAACTAAGACTATGTCGGAAAATTTCTATCCTTACTTTTTTGACTGCCCCAAACTCTGTGTGGTAAGTTGTATGAAAGTTTATGAAGAAAAATGAGTGTTTTGAGACCTATTAATGAGAAACAGTTACTGATTTCCTTTGTCAAACCCTACAAAGCTGTTTCTTCTGCTACTATCTCTAGATGGGTTAGAACAGTGATGATGGATGCCGGTATTGACCTATCTAAATTTGGTGCTCACTCCTCTCGAGGAGCTATGGCTAGCAAGGTTTTCAGGGTGGAGGTTCACTTTCAGATATCCTTAAAGCAGCTGATTGGTCAAATGCTTCAACCTTTGTTAAATTTTATCTTAAGCCTGTAGAACATGTAAGCAACATAGCATTGCAAAGCTTTAAACTTGCATAATGTAGCCTCCGGTCTTGTAATGAAATGACGATTCTCCAATTATCATACAGAGAGAATCTTGATTTCATTAAAGACAACGGAGGCTGACATTATCCCTCCCACCGCTCCCTGGTGGTTGTTTGTTTTTGACCTTGTTGCTTTTCAATTTTATGTTCTTTTTTCTAGACTCAACTTCCTTGTAAATCCAGATCATCGTTCAACGTGGATGAAGTTGTCTTAACGTTTCGCAGCTCTAGAGGATGACACTTGGTTACTATGGTGCTTTGTTATGCTGTTTGGAATGTTTTATTCATGATGTAATGGTTACACTTTGAAGGGCTGCATATCTTGGGCAGCAATAAAAGTTATTGCATAATGTCAGCCTCCGTTTTCTTTAATGAAATCAAGATTCTCTCAGTATGATAATTGGAGAATCGTCATTTGCTTTTAATTTTTTGTGCATGAGGGTAAAGAGAGGGAGGTGCGCATAACCTACATAGAAGCTCGACTCATTTTGGTGCCGCGGTTCTAGGTGGACCGCGAGCCAGAGGCAGGTACCTGGCTCGAACCAGGTCCGTGCTTTCACTGGCTCGCCCACCTGTAGGTAAAACAAGAATATCATCAGTTGTTCGGCTTTAAGGTCTGAAGGAGGAATTGTGTTGCAAAAGTACATTACCACAAATTAAATTGGAGGTCAGCAAAAAAACATATCTTGAGAAAATGAACGTTGTTTGCTAGAAAAGAAAGAGTGTAGTTTGACTTACTGTGCAGCACCCTCGTCGAGGACGTGGACCCGGTGGAATGACTGGGCTGCTTGTTCAATCATCGCCAGTTTAAAGAAGAGACTCACGTTCAAAATGACGAGCAAAAGCAAGCTGGAGAGAGAGAGGAGAAGCTACTTTAATGGCAGCCACCATGCTCCCAGGTAGGAGGGGTGAAAGGGCATTACTATAAGCAGAAGGTTACTTGACCACTGGAAGGAATGTTTCCGATGGATAATAACCGTTTCATGATAGGCTCCCCACATTATGAACTCCCCTAAATGCCATAGTGGGACAGACATCGTTTTTCTGAGGCAACAGATGAGCAACACCCCAGGAGCTGTGGGAAGTGTTTACAGCACCACCGGAAGCATTCCCCTCAGTTCCTTGCATTCTTACATTTTAATCCATTATTGAAAATGTCATTAAATATATATTCAAGCAAATGCATATCGAAATTTGAATGATGGTTAGTTTTAAATTTATTACAATACAAAATATGTCAATTTAATTTGATCTACAGTTATGGTTAGGGTTCCTTCTCACATTCCCAACTCTTTTTACACTCAAGACAAGTCAAGAATAGCTTTATGCGGTTCACAAAGTACCATAAAAGTATAACATATGTACTGAATAAATAAAATTTACACGTCAAAATTGTACAGTGATATGTCACTTGATTCAAATACTCAACAGTTTAAAAAGCAAGTTAAAAATAAAAATTTCTAAAAAGAAGAGCACCCATTTCATTTACATTTCATACCGTTTCCTTATTACGAGTGCAGATCTAATAAAATTTAATACTGCAGTGCAAATAACTTCGGTGGACACGGAGCGTAAAAAATTAAAACCATCCTGGTGATTACTGGGGCGAGTTTCTCTTAAAAGTGGTATGAGGAACCGTTACCTTGGCCCTTTGTAAAGTGCACAGAAGAGGGTAAAGTGCAGCGTGCTTTGATGTGATGAACTATCACAAGGGCATTGAGTGAGGGTATTTCACCATCCAGCCTGTTTAGGAAAGGCCGCTAAAAAGTGCAATGTGCAAAGCCGAAACCTAGTCAATAAAAATCTGTGCTGCACGTTCGTGGTAAAAGACAGATAAAATTGTTGTTGTAAAAAGGGCCAATCTAGGTGACAGTGCAGTCCTGGTTGGCGCTGTCGGTTATCAAGCTCAACAAAATTTGCGTCTTTTATAATCAATTTCATATTTGTATCTATGCTGGCAGGATTATCATAATAGTGCCTTCGGCCTATTTCATAAAATTTTCTATTCACATAGCAAAGCCATGGAATGTCCAGCATCATACAGTCCTTGATAATTTCCATTGTGAGCATTAAATCTTCTGATGGCCAAACTTTGGCACAAAGAATCAATGGGGCAATTTTAATCTGGTCTGTGATAAAAAATCTATCCCTACCTCAGAATGACAGAATGCTGTGGAGGCACTTTTTGAGATCATCAATAATCGTTTAAAAAAACTTGTTTTCTAATATTTGAAGTTGAGAGCTTTTGTGATCTCCCCATACTCCAGCCCCATAGGAAGCAATGGATAAAAAATTTAATTTATATAAAGTGATCAATTCCGCTACTGGCTTATGGCCTAACTTACTTGCGAAGTGGAAAAGGCCTTCTACTGCCCGATTAGTGTTCAGCACCCTAGATGTAATAAGGGAATCCCAGTTCAGTTTGTTATCAAAAACATTCCCCAGGTAGGTAAAATTAGAGACTTTATCGATTGTCTTGCCCTTTACAGTAAATTTCCTAGATCTAGTTTGACTTGGACCACAGAACATGGAGTAAGATTTAGTGAAATTTACTTCTAGATCCAGAGGTAGCACAAAATCATTAAAAAACATTGAGGGACTTCTGTAGGCTATTTGCAGTAAAGCCATTAAAACCGTGTCGTCCGCATACGACAACAACGGGATCGGCTTGCCTCCAACTTTCGGAAAGTTTAGTTCCTGACCTATTAAGGCTGCTTCTAGGCTATGTGTATACACAAGAAAGAGGAATGGGGACAATATGCACCCCTGTCGAACTCCCTCTGTAGAAATAATGGGTCCGATCCTCTCTCCCCCCGGGCCAAATCGTATTGGCTACCGTGGTGGACGCGTATAACCTACGCAGGAGGGCAATGAGAGGTTCTTCGAAACCCATTTCTCCCAGTTTTCCCCTATTGACCATGTCAAAAGAACTGGACAAGTCCATGAAGGCAAGGTGGACTGACCCCTTCCTTGCCTTCATGTGCTTGCCCATAACCAAGGCCAAATTGAGGCACTGTTTGTTTGTCCCCCTGCCTCTTCTAAATCCATATTGGGTTTGGGATATTAGCCCAATAGAATCAGCCCAGGTCTCGAGTCGCGCTAAAATGACCCTCCCCAACACCTTGACCGTAGCATTGATTAGGGAAATAGGCCTCTAGCAGGCCGGGTCTTCCTTATTTCCCTTTTTGTACATGGGTACCACAATGGTCTCTTTCCAGGATGTTGGGATGGGACCAGTTATTGCTGCTCTAAAAACATTTGTGAGGAGGGGTGCCCAGAGTTGGATATAACTTTTAAATAAATCGTGGGGTACCCTATCTGGTCCTGCAGCTTTAAGTTGTATACCTTTGCTGAGGGCATCCTCAACCTCACTGGCTGATAGGGAAGAGCTCAAATGGAGTGCAGTAACTGAATTTAATAAGACATCTTGATTTATTTACTGGCTAGTGATACCCTTCGGGTTAAAAATATTTGTATAGTGTGATTCCCACACTTTTCCTGGAATCATGATCCAGGTATTTCAAAATGGAGCTTAAATTTGCTTTGATAATACTCTCCTCAAATTGAAGGGGATTTATCTTGTTCCATTTCATTCATTTGGGTTATACTGGAGGAGGCGACCATCTCCTTCCTCCTCCTGGGCAGTTACATGTAGGGAAGCAGTAAGAGGGTTATGATTGCTTGCATTGCTGGGCTCTACTTCAAAACTACTATCCATCAGGGAAGCACATTTTCTAGATATTCACATAAAGTCAATAACACTTTCCCTTCCTCTGCCCATAAAGGTGGGATATTGGATTGCAGTGTTACAGACCAAGGTGTCAACAAAAAGCAAGTCATTCACAATAATAATATCATTTAAGGCGTCTCCCTGTGGCGTGTGTATAAAGTGTGTTAGTGGGTAGCCCTCAGTGTCCATTAACCCACACACTCCATTTGCGCTATGCCGGCATGGGGAGCAATTAAAATCCCCCACCCAATAGATACACAGGGGTTGCCACTACTCCGCGATCTTATCAATTTCCTCCTTAAGATTTACAATAATATCACATCTATTTAAATCAAAAACATTGTAGTACCAGTTAATTAAAAGTGTCTTGACCTGAAACAAATTAAAAATCAAAATCAGTTGGTACCAGGGTGAATTTATAACAGACTTTGCTTTGATGGACCCGTGTTTAAGGGAGATCAATGTCGCCAGACCTCCTTTCGCTCTCCCTGCAGGTGAGTGAATTGCATGTACATTAAGGGAGTAATAGCCATCAAGTTCAATGTTCTCCCTAGACCATGTTTTCTGGGTACAAATAGTATCAAAAGTATTTATATAGTTTAACCACATTTCGTCCTCTAATTTCAAGCGGATGCATGCGATGTTCCAAGAGAGAATTCTAAAAGGATGGGTTTTGTGCGGCCTTATACCTGGATTCTCCCTATGGCTAACAGTGGTGGAGTTCAAGCAGGACCCCTGTGTTTTTAAATTATGAACGATTGAGAGGCTAGTTGAAAGATCCCCAGTCTCCAGCTCCTTGTTGCTAATAAAAGTATCTGGTGGTTTTGTATGTGATGATCCAAGTGTTTAGCCCCTAGCCTATTCCCTTCTATTCTGACCACTGGATGATGGATTTCCCTGAATACCCCCTCCTGCCATTAACATCTTACTTGAGCTGTATGGGTCCAAGGGTCGTCAATCAATTTCTGTTAGACCAGACAATGCCTCAAAACGATTGGGATGAAACCATAAGGGGGGCAGGGGCGTTTCTATTCTGGAGGCACTGATGAGGCAAAATGCCCCCTTGATGTGGGGGGTAAAAATAACCCAAAGGGCGGGCTTGTATCTGCTCTAAAGGGGAGTCTCAAAGATGGCATAGGGCAAAATCCACCCACCTCTCATCATTAAAATTCAGGACCACACAATCCCCTGCTTTTTCTTTTTGTGTTTTCCCCAACCAGCTTACCCCTCCTTGCTATTATGATGTGCTTGCGCCAGTTTACCTGGGGCTGTATATTACTGGGTTGTCCGACTGAGCTACTAAGAAATGTAATATGTGGATCTCTACGATCAGCTTCACCCACTGTCATTACTTGATACATTATAAATGAGCTTAAGAACAATGAAATGTGTTACTTGCCTAAAACTCTAGTTCTACAGCGATGGAATCTTTCATAGATTCAAATGCTTGAATCATTCCCCATTGTCATGACTAGGGAATAGCTGGTACTTTTAAAATAGCGTTAAACAGTGTAACAAGCACTTGCAATGCAATAGGTCTCGCATTACTCAAAGTTGGAGCTCTGGCATTGCATTATTATTTGCAACGCCAATAGCTCAAACTTTCAGTAATGCGAGACCTAATGCATTGCATCTACTTGTTTAGGACTTGTGCCCTGACTTAGGGAATCAGGACATGTTTATGGACCTGCATTCATTGAAGTATTCTCAAATAGTTAACACAATAGGACTAAATAAACCTTAATAAAACAGAATATCTGTACATAGAAGGATGATGTGTGGCATGAGTAACTCGGAAAACAGGTAAGAATTAATGTGAAGCATCAGTGATGTAACAAAGTAACACTTCACCAGATGAGATCGAAAGAAGTTGCTTTCTGTTTTGTCGTATTTGTTATTACAATGAAAACCTTTGTTCTAGTGGGCCAAAGGCGCCGTCCCAGCTACTTTGCAATATCCACTTAACTCTGTTTTCTAGCGTGAAAAATGCCGGAGACCCGACCGACTGACAGAGCTCTCCTTTTACTTATTATGTTCTACTCGACAGGCCGCTTGACTGTGTCTTGACGTTTAAGTACAAGTGCTCAAAACATTCTCCGGACTGAAAATAAGGTGTTTAATTTTAAAGCTGATCTGTGTTATGCTCCAGCTCAGATATGCTTCTGGAAAAGAAGTATCTTGCTCTTCCTCTTGAGGTGTAACTCCAAATTCCTGATGGTGAAAATGCTTTGGAGTACAATATCTCAAAATAATAGTTGTGTTGAGGGGTTCGTGCACAGGTTCACTCTAAGCCAGAGAAGTCAAGCTGAGAGCCATTGGTTCAACCTCAGGATCCTCCTGCCGGATGATGAGCTTGTCTGTGATTGGTAGCTCACCTTGTGCTCTTGAGCCCCACTCCGTCCAGATATTTCTGCTTCTCTGTCTCTTCACAAACCCAGAACTGATCGCCTTCCGACAGTTCTGAAACTTTAAGGCTGACAGCTGTTGAATGTAAAACTCTCCTGCTGCCGACCACGACTAGGATTTCTCCATATCTATCTTGTTGGGAGCACTCCATGGCAAGGGCCCGACACCTTAAATATGGCAGACGGGAGATTGGCTGCTTGTGCTGCGTGACCTTTGCTGTGTTTTCCAAATCTTGCTGTTCAGGGCAGTGAGAAAGAGAGTGCCTGTTTAATGGCTTGTTTACCTCCGTTTATCATGATCCGAGCACATGACTGCCGTCCTTTGTGCATTTTTAAGATGATAACGACAGTCACGCCATGTCGCTGATAAGCAACAGTTGTAACAAGCTAGGATATGGGCAACTAGACGGTCTCGAGGAGGAGGCAGGGCTTTAGATCTGGTTGGCGGGAGGGGGGTGGAAAAACAGAAACGAGGGCGACGGAGCGAGATTAATCAGGAAGTGGGTGGGAGGGGGAATGAGATAATACTGGCACCCGTATTAAAGTAAAAGCGGGCGCCATTGTCGTGCCTGCAGTAAGAGAAACTCAATAAAGAAAGTACTGCTTACAGACTAAATAACAGGTACCATGTAACAACCAAAGTAAAAGGGCCGGTCGCTATGGGAGGTTACCTATAAAGACAAGGTGGTACTAAGGAAGAACTAACAAGCCTATTTACGAATCAGAATCCATCATTTAGAAAGGACAATGGCACAAGCCAATGACAAATATAGGCAGAGAGTGGGCAGGGTTTATATTCCATACTCCACTACAACACATCTCGCAGCGCATGCACGCCGATGCTAGGCTCAACCTAAAAATGGCCATAGGCTTAACACCTGTTTTGTTTACTAGGACACCCACCACATTACAAGCTTCAGGCAAAGAGGTGGAAGTGCAGAGCCCTCTATTCTCCCTAGAGACCACAACAGCTCAAATTTCCTAACACGATTGTGAAGGATACCATGAATAGATAGTGAGCCTCTGACCGGCTAGGAGAGAGGGTCACTTGTCAATCTATGAAAGATACCAACGCTGGAGAATTGGAGTTACAGTGGAGTAACTAATTCCTTCTCCAGCAGTGGATCTTACCTAGATTCACATACTTGAATCAAACATACAAGAAGTGAGAAGCAGGCTTATCTTCAATGAAATAGGTTGCATAGGACCGCTTAATCAACTGAAGAGTCTGCTGTTGTATTCATGTACAGGTAAGTGCTTTGTAAATATGCACCTGCTTTTCCAAATAGGCCACAAGCGATGTCTGGAAATGGCACTCTAACATTAAGTGCAGCTGTCACTGACATGCGACTGGTGGAGTGTGCCATTGCCCTACCCGGCCAGCAAGGAATGCCCTGTTTAAATTGGGGACGGCACCCGTTTAGGCAACCAACAATGAAGCAGCGTTGGTTGAATGTTCTTGTGGTTCTGTACATGTAAAATATGATGCCCCTGTAGACGTTTAGAGTGTGTAGGCCTCTTTTATCCACTGTCAAAGTGTTTGGAAAGAAAGAATGAAAAATAATAGGCTTATTCAAATGGGAGTCGCAAGGCACCTCGGGCATGAATATCAGATTAGTGCATAATGTGCCTTTTCACTTCAAATAATGCAGACATGGTTCTTGGATTATGCAGGCTTAGACCTCCCCAACTCATTTTGCTGATTTCAAAGCCTAGAGGAGTGCTGTCTTCAAGGAAAGATACTTGAGATCGGTCTTGGGGATTGGTTCATACGGTAGCAGTATATGCTGACATCAAAGGTTGTCGAACTAATAATAATAATAACCCGGTATTTGTAAAGCATGAACTAATCACCCCGAAGGGTCTCAAGGAGCTGGGGGCCGTCGGGGAGATTATGCGAGCTATTGCCCAGTCACAGGGTGCTGTGCTGGGCTGAGCTGCCGCCGGTGATCGAACAGTGAGCTCCGTGCTCCAGAGTCAGCCACCCTAGCCGCTGCGTCACACCTCTCCTCACTAATGGGCTAGGGGGGGGGGAAGGTTTAAGTAAGTCTGTCAAGAATTGTTTGATGATCCTTTGAGAAAATAATGGTGGAGAATCACCAGACCTTCTGAACCTGAATATAGCCACCGGGTGGATTTGGTTAAGCCTTCCCTGGGCAGATGGATTCAGCATGGCTGATTTAGTGCTGCTGTGCAGATTTGAGAGTCAGACTTTTAATCTTGCACCAAATGTAGACATTTTGACATTGTAGGACTTAGTCATACCAGGAGCACATGCCTGCGACAGTACCACCCTACAAACTGCAGAGGTGTTCAAATGTCCGACTTTTAGGTGGTCAGGAAGGTATTGCTTCTAATCTGTAAATCCAGTTCTCTTGTAGAGGTATTTCCATGATAGTCTTAAGTGTTGAATAGTCCCTCTCATCTGTGGGGACCCCGGTGCACTTTATCCAATATAACTTCTTAAGTGCTGGAGTTCGCCTTTCTTCGGGAGGCCTTGAAAAGTCACTTAAGAAAGTCATAATGCAGCCTATGGACCAGGCTACAATGGCCAGAATTCTTCATCTTGGAGACTGTAAAGAAATATGCACCTAGTACATGAAACAAATCTTTGTAAAGGCACAGAAAAAGAACCTTCGCAAACCCTTTTTGTATGAGAGAAAACAGTGATAAAGTACAAGGCAATAATGACTACAGGCTGCCATTATAAGTAAAAATAAAAAAATAAAATAAAAAAAGACTGTGCCTTTAAGAGCAGAGAGACATCCAACGTCCCATCATGCTCAGCCAGAGGCAGTTACTTCAGTTCTTTTTTAAGGCTGTACTAGTTGATTAATAGCGAATCATGAAAGTGTGTTTACTCCACCGGGGAGGAGGGAGGGTTGCCTATGACGATCATGGAAATATGTATCACACCAAATTGGAAAGATTGGAAGAAAACCTGCCCAGGATACAGCGAGAATCCACTGTAATCACTCAATAGGAAAAAAACTTTTTCCTAGAGACCCCTCACCCACCAGGGTTGCCCCTTGGTGCCATGCTTCATCATTGGGGTTCATCCCAATCCTCTACGGATTGAGGCGTGCTGCGACATTGCGATTACGCTGGAACACTTATTGGTATGTTAGAGAATAATGAAAGGGTGGAGTGGAAAGGATGAAGTTAAAAATACCTGACTAGTTGGACCTATATTTTATTCCCGCCTCTAGTCGCCAAGGTTAAAATCAGGGGTTATGACTGAAGACTCGGACCTTGATGAGTCAGATTGTTTCAGTAATAAGCAGTCAACATGTTTTGAGCCGTTCCCCTATTGGCTCTACTTCAGGAGTGAACGGGAACCAGTCCCAATAGCACCACTCCTTTTTATCCTCTAATAAGGACCAACTAGTTGGAATGCAATGTGCATGCACATGATATACATATGGTTATAATTGGGTTATCCTGTATCTAAAAAAACGCTATACTATAGCGTCATGGTCTTTTTACCAGGGACGAGGGGCCTGTTGTCAAACCTTCATCAAGGCCTTCCTCAGTCAATACACCTACACGATTTCCTGGAGACCGTATCTTGAATCATGGAAATACCCAGACGAGAGAACTGGAGTTACAGGTAAGAAACTGTACCTTCTCTCGTAGGGGATTTCCAGGTATAGTCATAAGCATTAAATAGATTAGCAAACTCATTCCCCCTGAAGAGGTGGATTCAACAGAAACCAAAAGGTCTAGACACCGCTAGGCAAAGATTTCTGAGGGGTGCCTGTCCTATTTGAGCATCTGTGTCAAGGCAGTAGTGTCTAGTGAATGTGTGACTGATCTCCAAATAGCTGCCTTGCAAATAACCGCCAAGCGAATATTCCTCATCAAGGCTGTAGTAGCTGCCTTGCTTCTAGTAGAGAGAGCTTAAGGTTTACCAGTAAGAGAATTATTAGCTAGCTGATAACAGCAGAGGATACAAGAGACAATCCACCTGGAGACTGACTGCTTGGAGATGGGTAAACCTGTGCGAACTGGGCCACAACTGATAAAAAGCTGTTGAGATTTGAGAATGGACTTGGTCTTGTCCTAATAGAATTTTAACACTCTTTACATCCAGTGAGTGCAGGGCTCTCTCGGCTGGAAAAAAGGATTTTGGAATAACCAAGAAAAATCAGCGATTGTCTGATTTACATGGAAATCTGAGACCACTTTAGTTAGGAACTTGGGATGGGTATGCAACACTACTTTGGAAGAGTGGAAGAATGTGGATGGCTCATGGGCGCAAAGGGCCTGGATCACACTAACTCTCCTAGCTGAAGGTATAGGCACCAGGAAGGCAGTTTTCCATGTGAGATGCTGAAGTGAAGCCTTGTGAATAGGTTCAAAGGGTGGAAGCATGAGGCGAGAAAGCACTATATTCAACTCTCAAGTAGGAGAGGGACGTCTAATGGGAGGAAAAACCTTCTTCAACCGCTCTAGGAAATCTTTAATAACTGGAATCCTAAAGTAAGAGATTTTTCCTGTATGCCGTGAGTGCAGACAGGTGGATTCTGATTGAAGAGTATTGTAGGCCAGGTTTAGCAAGGTGTAATAAATACGAGAGAATTACTTCCTCCTGGCAAGAGGTAGGATCGATCTGCCTGGAGGAGCACCAAATGCACAAACTTCTCCATTTAAAGGCATATGCAGATTGTGTATATGGTTGCTTTGCTTCTTTCAGAATATCCAGACAGTCCTGACGTAGGTTTATATGACCATCCTGCACTATCTCATGAGTCATGCTGGCAAACTCAAGCAGGAGAGCTTGGGTGTAGTAGTTGACCTCTGAACTTCGTAAGAAGGTCCGGCCTGCATGGCAGCCTGAGATGTGGACGGATAGACTGGCGAAGGAGGTCCGGGAACCACAGTTGACTCGGCCGTTCTGGGGCGATGAGGATCATCTTTACTGTCATGGTTGACAGTTTGTGCAGAACTGCTGGTATCAGCGGTATTCGAGAAAAACCGTAAAGCTATTTGTTGGACCAGTCAATTGATAGGGCATTTCCCTAGTGACCTTGGATGGTAAAATCTGTCGGTGAAGTCGCGGCGTTTTTTGCTGCGGCTAAAAGGTCTGTAGAGGGTGTGCCCCACAAGCTGAAGATATCTTGTAAGACCTCTTCATTCAGCACCCACTTAGGGTTTTTGTTGAGAACTCAGCTGAGTGCGTCTGCCTGGATGTTCTGCACAGCTGTCAGGTGAGCAGCTATCAGCCTCAAGTTCCTAGTGAGGAGACAGTGCCAGATCGATTGAGCTTTTTGTGACAGGGCTCTGGAATGTGTTCCTCCCTGCTTGTTCAGGTACTACATGGTGGTTGTATTGTCCGTCTGAACAAGCAGGGTCTTGGTCGTGAATGAAGGATGAAAAGCCTGGAGGGCCAGGAGAACTGCACAGAGTTCCAGAAGGTTGATATGGTATGTCTATTCTCTCAAGGACCATATTTCTTGTAACTGCAGGTGATCCATGTGGGCTCCCCACCCCAGCAGCGAGAAATCCATCAGAATGGACTGTGTTGGTCCCTGCTGGTGAAAAGACATTTTGGGGAACACCACCACAGACGTAAGCTCACAGCAGAGTGGATAGGATGATCTTGTCTTCCCAGTTCCACAAGAACAGGTTCCACTGGTCCCCCAAGCACTCCTGGAGGGGGCGCATGTGGAGGCGAGCATTGGGAGAAATATGCAGGAGGCCTTGGAGCTGAGGAGCGAGGAGACCATGCAGACTAATGCATGGGCCATCCGCTGGAGGTTGAGGCATATCTGGAGAGTGGATAACCATCGTTCCTCTGAAGGAAGCACCTTTTCTTGTAAAATGAGGATGGTAGCTCCTTAGTAATGCAATATCTGGACTGGTGGTGACGTGGACTTTTGAACATTGATGTGAAGATCCAAGCGATGAAGCAGATTGCAAGTCCATTGCGAATGTTCTTGGGCTTCTGCGAAGGTGGAGGTCTTGATCAGCCAGTCGTCCAGATAAGGATAGACAAAGATTCTGTGTTTCTGTAGGTGCGCTGCCACCACCGCCATGCATTTGGAAAAAGTACTGGCAGCTTACTGGAAGCCGAATGATAGAACTGCGTATTGGTAGTGGTTCTGTCTCACGACGAATCTCAGGAATTTCCGATGAGACTTTGCAATGGGAATATGAAAATAAGCATCATGTAGATCTATTGAACAGAGCCAGACTCCCTGTTGAAGTTGCGGGTGTAAAGCCAGCATCCTGAATTTTTCCTTTCAGATCCACTTGTTTGCAATTCGGAGGCCAAGAATAGGCCTGAACTACTGTCTGCCCTTTTTTGGCACAAGGAAGTATCGGGAGTAAAAACCATGAACTTGTTGGTTTCGAGGGACTGATTCCACAGTTTTCCTGTTGTATAGCGTGTTGACTTTCTCCTGTAAAAGCTCGAGGAGAGACGTAAACAACCTCGGTGGAATGGATGGTGGTTGGGCAGTGAATCTGAGACGATAGCCATGTTTGACAATATTCAAGACGCAGGCGTCTGTTATGCGTTTGCCCTCGGTCAGGTAATTTGCAATACTTCCCCCTACCAGAGTGGGTAACGGCAGAGGGGGAAGAAATGATTCTGGGTTTTGATGCTGCGGGTTGTCGGCCTCCCTGGTTAGCTTGTTGAGAGGTACGCCTCCTTTGTTGCTTGCGTTGGTACTGGTAGGGCGTTGATAATGTATGACCTGCCGGACTGCCATTGAGGGGTTTGAAGCCTCTGTGAAAGGAAACGACAGTGGTTGGGACGGAATGAACGTTGCTGTTCTTTAGATTTCTCCAATCCCACTACTTTTAAAGTATCCACAGAGGTTTGGCATAGCTGAACATCCGGCTTCAGAGATGCCAATCGAAGCCATGCATGTCTACGTAAGGAGACCCCGTGACAGTAACTGTGGGCGGCTAAAATCATTGAATCCGCGGCAGCACTGATGACCTGGCTGAAGGCCATAGCACCCTCCTGCATGATTTCCAGAAAATCCTCCTGGTGTTCTTTTGGGAGGTGAGCCGCAAAGTGGAGAACAGAATCCCCCACGGTATGGTTGTACCTTCCTAGGAGGGCTGTGGTGCTGGCTGCTTTCATGGACGTAGCCGCTGTATTGCAAACTTTACATCCTGACGAGTCCAACTTTTTGCTCTCCTTATCAGAAGAAGTAGCAGCAGATGGTGATGTAGAGTGGGATTTTCGTGCAGCTAATATCACCACTGAGTCAGGTGAGGTCGGCACGTAAGAACAGCGGATCTTGTTCCGGTGGGCAATATTTCTACCGGAGCCTGGATGGTGCTGATTTTGCCGCAGCTGGAGTGAGGACCAATTCCATGGCTGGCTCAAGAAGATCCGGCACTAGTGGGAGCAAAGGTCTTGAGGCCGCGCATTGGTAAAGAGTTTAAAAGATTACAGACGTCGATGAAGAGGGGATCGCCATAGGTATATTCAATTTAGAAGCACCTTGAACCAGTACCTCTTGAAAGGTGTAGATATCAAATGGTGAGGACCGAGGTTGAGGTGAGTCTGACTCGGTAGGAGAGTATCCCCTGGTAGAAGAGGACATTTCCCCATGACGATGGTGGTGAGAATGTGATCTTGACCTGCGATGAGAACGGCGATGCAACTGTGAGTGGCGTGATGTAGTAGGGGAACGTGAGTGTCCATGGCCAGAGCGATGCCGTGTTCTTGAGCGCGATCTTCTAGGCCCATGTGATAGGAACCTGAGGGACCACAGGAGGTGGATGGACAGGTGCCAGTAGAGCTGGCATCGGTAGTACTGGAAGCTGAGGTACCTGCAGTGGAGAGCTGGTAGCACCGGAGGTGGGGGTGCTGTTGGAGCCGATGAGTCCAGTGGAGGAGATACCGGAATGGGAGAAGAAGGTACCTCTACCAGAGATGGAGATCTGGAATGAAAATCAGATGAGGAGCAGATTCTTATTTCGCTGGGTTTTCGCTGTCTCCTCAACGTTGATCATCTTCTCAACGTTGACTGCCGTCGTCGCCGACTAGTTTTTGACGATCTGCTTCTCGACGTCGAACCCTGTCGCTGTAGGTTGCTCAATGTCGACCAGCTTCTCAACGTCGACCACTTTCTTCTTAGTTGGACTCTCGACGTCGACCGCCTACCTCTCATTGACGGCGAGTCGGATTCCCTCGACGACTACGCAAGTCTTGACATCGACTGTCGGTGAGAAATAGTTCTCAATGGCGTTCGAGTGGTTCTTGACATCGAGCTCCGACATATGTATGGCGTCGAGCCAGTCAATGACAGCGAGCATCTCGGTGCCATACCTTCTTAGTCGACGTCAATCTGGACCGATAGCATTTTCTGCCAGAAAAACGCCTCTCAGACCTCCCACCTCCACTGGAGGTTGAGGGAAGAGCTCTGGTGGAAGAGTTACCTTCTCCTCGCTCAGAGGTCCTACTAGTTTCTTGCTGTTTTCTCCTTTCTTCCCTTTCCTGAAGGCAAATCTTCTCCCTGTCACGCAGGGAGAAGGTCTTGCAGATTTCACAGGAAGTAGTAAGGTGAGAAGATGGTAGACAAATAAAACAGATCTCGTGGGGGTCTGTTTTAGCCTTTTTCCTGCCACAGCGAGGACATCTGTCGAAAAGAGATGGCATTTTAAATAGGAAAAAGGCCTCATTCCGTCAGTAAAACACTTCACTCAATAGAGAAAGATAAAAGAAGTCTAACTTTAAAGTTCTATATTGAAGAAAAAAACAAAAAGGTGGAGTACAATGCTCCAAGGGTCCTGTCTGAAGGAGCCAGAAAAAAGAACTGAGGTAACTGCCTCTGCCTGAGCAGGATGAGATATTGGAGGTCTCACTGCTCCTAAAGGCACAGTCTCTTTTTTCTTTCTTCATAATGGCAGCCTATAGGCTACATTGCACTGCACTTCTTCATCTCTGTTTTCTCTCATTGGAAAAGGGTTTCTGAAGGTTCTTTTTCTGTGCCTTTACAAAGAATATTTTCATGTACTAGGAGCATATTTCTTTACAGTTTCCAAGATGAAGCATTGTAGCCTGGTTCTTAGGCTGCTATATGACTTTAAGTGATATTTCAAGGCCTTTCAGAAGAAAGAAAAACTCCAGCACTTAAGAAGTTATATTGGATAAAGTGCTCCGGGATCCCCGCAGATGGGCTGGACTATTCAACACTAATGACTATCACGGAAATCCCCTACGAGAGCACCAAGCTGTCAGGTTCAGCAATTGTAAGTCATGATGCAAGACCTGACTATTGTGTCCGCAGAGAAGCTTTAAATGGATCTTCAGCACGATCTGCTGGTATCAGGCCAGCAGAACCAAGTCAGTGTACCAAACGGGCGTGGCTACACTGGAGTGTAAATAGCCCTGAATATGAATCTAGCTTGGCTATCCATAGAACCCTGAGAAGGAGATAAAACAGTGTAAAGATTCTTTTTTTTTATACTCTTTTTTTAACTATTGTATCATTACAACAGGCGAAAAGTTCAAACTCAGGTTGTATTGAAACAGTACAATATGTTTAAGAATTATTAGTCCCAACGTACAGCTTTGGTCATGTATTTGACCCCATTCACAATTATGTAATATCAATCTCCTTCCTCCCTCTTCTCAATTCCTCCACGGGGGAGATACATATTCTGCCCCTCGACACATTCCAGTTGGCCCATTTTTGATCCCATTTCTTCAGGCAACCTCTATTCTTGAATACCTCTCTCTCTGCAATCATAGCACCATCCATGTCTTTTTCCCACCCCATTAACGTTGGCAAGTCCCCTGTTCCCCATTTCTGAGCAATATTTATTTTTGCTATGGTAAGTCCCAGTAAGACCCAGGCTTGTTCAGTGTGAGTTAGGTAGGTGGCCTCCCATATGTTGAGCAGGCAAAGTCGTGGGGAACTGGTGATATCTTTCCCACCAAACTCCTTCAGTTTGATTATGATCCCCTCCCAGTATTGTCGTATAATCGGACACTCCCAGAATATATGGAAGAACGTTCTTTCCTTAGCACAGAGCCTAAGGCACCCAGAGTCAGATCTCCTTCCCATTTTAACCAGCATAACCGCAGAAAGATATGTCCTGTGTAGAGTTTTTAGTTGGATTAGGCTTAGCTTCTTTGGGATGGCTACTTTTCTTGGAGATAAAAACTGCTTCTTGCCAGGCCTCCTCCTCTAGGTTTCCTATGTCTGCTTCCCAAAGTTGTCGGAGACGCATCAGTGGATCCGGTTTGTTGTTTATTAATTTATGATAGGTTAAAGATATTGCTTTATGCAACATGGGTTCCGTTAGAAGCCTGACCTCCAGCAGGGACGCCTCAGGAAGAGCCTCTCCGCGGTACAGCGGTTTTTATGGCATGTCTTATTTGCAAATACCGGAAAGCCTCCGAACTAGCCAACTGGTACTCTGCTTGGAGGTCCTTTAATGGGATTATCCTGTTCCGTTTCCACAGATCACCAACTGACGAGATATCAATTGTGTCCCATCTATCAAACTCAGGGCATTTGCTCAATGCGCCCAGTTGCTCGGTCTCCCACAGAGGGGTGGCCAATGTTATTTTCTTGTGCCATCCCAGTTTTTTTGTTACTTGGTGCCAAATTGCTCCTGTTTGGGCCGTGGGATCTGTAAGGCGTTGACGTTTGGGGTTGGAATAAAGTGTGCTTTGGTAGCTACCCAGGCTCATTATCCATTTATCTGTCCAGAATGCCAGCTCGGATGGTGGGGCATAGACCAAGTGTGAAGATGTTTGACCAAGTCATTGCAACTGAGTTACCAGTTCTAGTTTGCCTCCTCTGACACGGGTGGAGAACTTCATGCCTTCTCCTTTGGCAATGTAATGTAATACATGGAAGCCTTTCACTTATGATCAAAATGGATGGGTTTGCCAGCTGTGGTAGGATTATTTGCAGACCCAGCTGGATGGTTGGCAGGTTCAAGAAGCTGATGTGGAGGAATGTTTCTTCCTACAACCACAGACCTCTTATAGATAGCTTCTGCATGTGAGCTCCCCAACCTTCAATGGAGCTGTCTACTGTTATGAAAATTCTAGCTGGAGTAGCTTGAAATGAAAGGCCTGCATTTAAGTTTTCTGGAAATATTAATCACAGCAGCGCCTCTGAGGCTCCGAGAGACATGAGACATGACCTCATCCTATGACTCTGAAGCTTGGTGCCAGTAGAATTGTAGCTCCTGTTGGATAGGTCTCATCAGTAGACAGGAGAATGGAATGACTTCTGCAGGACTACGCAAGGCAGAGAAGTGGCATGTATGTTCTTGACGACAGTCTGTAGTTTTGCGATGTACTCCATTGACAGGAATGCCTTGCTGAGCTGTGTGTGCAGGATTGCTCCCGGAAACCTGACCCATAGAGCGGGATATTTGGAAGATTTTTTCTACACTGGGCATCAGGCTGAGTTGATGGACAATGCTGATGCAAGCAATCGTGGAAGCATAGGCTTCCTCCGCTAACAGGGCTATCACTAGCTAAACATCCAGGTATGAAAATACTGGGAAGCAGTACATGCATCCAAAGAAAGGCTGCCACTGAGGCCAGCCACTTCATAAAGCAGTGGAGCACATTTGAACTATCAGTGCATCAAGAATCTCAAATACTCCTTGATGTTTGAGTCTATGGCAATGTGAAAATAAGCGTTCTTTCGTTTGAGAGAGGCAAGGAACTCTCTTTCTTGCAGAAGCAGAAAACGTCATGAACAGTCTTAAAGGACTATTTTAAGAGGAAGCAAGCCCACCTGAAGGGTCTGTTTTGGATGATGGAGGCTGACGATTAACAGCCTCCATACATTTGTCTTCTTACTCACCAGAAAAAAATCTGGAGTAAAAGCAAGTATTTTTTGGGAACTTGGGAATTTTTTTTGTTTGCACCTCTGAGGAGAAGGAGGAGGGTCTACTGCTGTAACTCTTGAAGCTACAAGTGATGTTGCTTCCAAAGTGGGTGACAAGGCGGTTTATGTAGGCATTCCAGAGTGTGACCCGATTCTACAATTTGCAGCACCCAGAGCTAGACTATGATTTTGTTTTTCAGCTGGATGGATAGTGTGAGATTCTCCCCCATAACATGAGTGGATGGTAGTGGCAAAGGCAGCATTATAGAGTCAGGTGCGCTTGATGTGGTCTTTTTGCCAAAGAGTGTTTTTAGGTTTGACAGTACTGACCCCTGCTTGTATACTGACTTGCTGCAAGGGTACCATTGTCTGCTTTTTCATGTCTGTGGTGTTCTAGAAACATTAAAGGAAGATCTCTGTAGTGGAGAATGCCCAGAAACTGAGCAGCACCTTTGCCCGTTATTATTGTATGCAGGGTGTTATCTATATATTTCCAGAAGAGACTCCCTGTCAAACACAATTTTGAGGACTCAAGGTCAAGTTTATTTTAGTCACGTTTGATTAATTAAAATCATTGTGTGCGATTAATACATTATATTACTTATTGCAATCTACAGTGGAAAAACTTTAATAGGAGAATAAAACGAAAAAATATAATAAAATAAGTTGGACCAAATGATTTTGCGGTAGTTTGGGAGTAAACCTTCATTTATTTCTGTCATAAGGAGTAACCCCACAAACCAAACATTCAAAGCGGTGTCTGTAGAGTCAAAGCAAGCTATGATCCCTTGCCTGCATTTCCAAATGTTCCTGATAGTGTAGTGCTGATGAAGTAATTTTCTCCTTTCTTGCAGGAGGAGCAGGCAGATACACACCAAGTGAATCATTTCCTTCTTTGCGATGCCACATAATCTACTGCAGCTGCCTTTGGACCACACTGGAATGTGATCAAGGGAAAGCAGGCCCCCATATCAATACCCAGATCTTAGATATGGTTGGCTTTGTAGAACAAGTTACTTACCTTCGGTAATGATATATCTGTAAGAGACATATAATAGTTATAGATGCCTTAACTTAGAATTACCCCCAGGCGTCAGACTGGATCTGGAGAATTTTTCTTCAGCAGTACCCCTGCACATCGGTAGGTGGCGTTGGTCGACTCCGCGTTCGTTGTTGGCGTCGTGATTGCCGGAATGACATTGCGGTATCTACTTAGACGCCGCCCCTTTGTGCTGACGTCAGTTCTTTACACGACTTTCCACGCCAGAAGCGCAGAGCCATGCAAGACACTGACCACTGGTGCATCAACTAGGGCCCTGAAAGGAAGTCCCTCACTCTAGAAGTCAGTTCGCAGAACAGGGAGGATGGGTGGGACAGTAAGGAATCTATAAATAATATACGTTTCTTACAGATATATCGTTACCGAAGGTAAGTAACTTGTTCATCTGAAAGAGACTATTAGTTATAGATTCCTTACCTTAGAAAAGATACCCCAGAAATACCAACCCCAGAGGTGGGTCTGCGAACCAAGTTCACACCAGAAAGTCCTGGAGAACTGAACGGCCAAAGAAGCTGTCATTCCAGACTTGGCTTTCCAGGCAGTAGTTTTTGGTGAACGTGTGAAATGATGCCAACGAGGCTGCCTAGCAGATGTCATGAAGGGGGACTCCACGTCCCAAACCAGTAGTGGCTGCCGTCTCCCAGGTGGCATGGGGGCGCAACCCAACTGGAGGTGCCTTTTTCGCCAGAGAGTAGCGAAGTTTAATGCAGAGAATGACCCATCGATAAATGATTCATTTTTGCATGGCCCGACCATTCTTGGTGCCCACATAGCCGACAAAGAGCTGATCATCCACCCGGAATTGTTTTGTGCGATCCAGATGAAATGAAAGTACACGGGATCTAAACGATGGAGCCTCTCCTCCTCTTTAGAAGGATGCGGTGGCGGGAAGAAGGTGCACACATTGATGGTCTGTTTTATGTGGAAAGAGGTAACCATTTTGGGGAGAAAAGAAGGCCTAGTGCGAAGGACAACCTTGTCCGGATGAACAGCAAGGAAAGGAGATTTAGAAGAAAGAGCCTGAAGCTCACTCACCCTGCGAGCAGAGGTGATGGCAACCAAAAAGGCAATTTGGAGAGTCAAGAGTCTTAGAGGACAATTGTGTAGCGGCTCAAAAGGAGCACACATAAGGGAAGTCAGAACAAGGTTCAAGTCCCACTGGGGTATTATGAAAGGAATAGGAGGAAACAGGTGAGTAATGCCCTTAAGGGAGCGATTTACAATGGGGGACTTGAGAAGGATGATCAGGTAGGCGAAGAAAAGCTGAAATGGCCGAAAGATAGCCTTTAAGAGTGCCCAGAGCAGATCCCTGCTGGGCCAAAGAAAGAATGAGGAGGAGAACCTCTGAAAGAGGGGCTGAAAGGGGATCCACAGCCTTTGCTATGCACCATGCCACAAATTTGTTCCATCTACAGGCGTATACCGTTTTGGTGGAGGGACGCCTGGCTGCCAAGATAACATTACAGACTTCGGGAGGAAGGTCGAAAGCTGGCAACTGTCGCCGCTCAATTTCCAAGCAAGGAGGTATAGCCTGGACAGGTTCGGGTGGAGGACCGTCCCCGGCTACTGTGACAGAAGATCCTCCTGAAGAGGCAGTCTGATTGGAGGATCGATGGCCATGTTCAAGAGCTCGGGATACAAGACTCTTCGTGCCCAGTCCGGAGCCACAAGAATTACTTGGGCCCGGTCGCGCTTGATCTTCTTGAGCACTCTGAGCAGAAGTGGAATAGGCGTATAGTACAAGTTACTTACCTTCGGTTACGATGTATCTGGTAGAGACGATTCTAGCCGCAGATTCCTTAACGTAGAATTCTCCCCAGGCGCGAGACTGGACCCGGAAAACTTTCTTTGCTCCAGCATCTCTGCGCGCTGGGGGGCGGTACCACGCGACTCTGCCCTGACGTCATCCGCGGATGTGACGTCAGCGAGGTCACATAAGCCCCACAAGCAAGTAAAAGGGAGAAGAGTAAAAGCAGGCCCCTACACTGGAGAAAAAAACAGTGTGGAGGGATGCAGAAGCACACATGAACCAACCAACCATGTATCATATGGGAAGGGGTGGAACAATCAAGCAGAAGGAAGCATCCTGTCCGGGAGGAAGCGAAGCGGACACCCACAGAAGACAAGCCACCCAGAGGGAGGCGAGTGCAGAAAACCAAACTGAAGGTCCTCGCAGAACGGGGAGGAAGGGCGGGCCGTGAAGGAATCTGCGGCTAGAATCGTCTCTACCAGATACATCGTAACCGAAGGTAAGTGACTTGTACATCTGATAGAGACTACTAGCCACAGATTCCTTAACGTGCGAGAGAACCTACCCAGTAGGAAGAAACACAGGGCCCCAGCAGGGGACGTGTCACGGGGACACGAAGGGCGGCCCAGCTCCTACCAAGCAGAAGGAAGCAAGAACAAGGCGCAGGGAAGACTAGGAGACCCCAAGCCCATGCAAGGGACAACTGTTACAACCCTTGTAGGGACAGGCAGAGGAGCACCCAGGAGGAAAATAACTAAATAAGAGGTAGAACCAGACGCAGAGCCCACCGTAGGAGAACACACAGCGATATAGGGCAGCTGAACAGTCATCAGCCGCAGGAAGCAGACAAGGCAGGAACGGAACCACAGCCAAGAAGCGCAGGCGTAAGAAGAAAGGCACAGGTGTGCAAAGCCCCAGCAGAATAAGAGGCAGGGGCACAACGGAACACACTAAGAGCCACGGCGGTGGACCAAAACAAGCAGGCGTGCGCAGCCAGCAGCGGACAATACCATGGAGCAGTGCACCCAGAACAAACCAGGCGCAAGCCGAGAGGCCAGGAACATTCAGAACAATCCCCAAAGGAGGATCGGTCTATAGACATACACCGACCCACGAAGAGAAGTGGGGCCAGCCAGAAGAGAAAGAGGAGAGACACAGAGGACGGACCCAAGCCGTCAACCAGAACACAGGAAAGCCAGGAGAAATCTAGCCCACCTGGAACACCAGACAGAGGACCCGGCCAAAAGGCCGGACAGGAAGGTAGAAAAGCCACAACACGACACAGTAGACCGCATGCCAGACTGGTCGAGCAATGTAGTAAACACTGAGAATGACAGAACCTGGAGCAGCGCAAGCTGCGCCCGGACAAGACAAAAGAGACCACCCCAGCGGTATACAGTGATGCCAGGAAAGGCAGGGAGAGAACCCGACAAAGGGCGACCATACCTTTCCAGCGCAGGACAGAGCTATGCAATAGCTACAAGTACCCCACATAGGGTATGATACGTCCCAAGAAAACATGGGAACACCTCTTAGGGAAAAATCCTGCAGCAGAAGACAAGAACATTAAGGACCTGCAGATAGAACCACAGACTGCTTGCCAATCAGCCAAACAAACAACAGACAGAAGGCCCAACTTGAGGACACATACGGGTGTACCAACAACCAAAGAACCACAAAAGCCTAAGGACCTGTACCAGCAGCCAACAGTACAAAGGGGCCAACCTAAGGACCCCGAAGGCACGCCAACCCACACAAATACACAGACGGTCCAATCGAACCACTAGGCACCCGAAAAAAGGTGGGATAACGCCTCTCATAAAGCAGCAGAGGACCGACAAGCCAAGTTTACGGAGGGGGAGGAGGACGGAGCCCCGCAAGGAGCCGCTAAATGGCAGCATCCGCATGGGTGTTAAACAAAAGCACCCCATCAAAGGGCAGGTCAACCAGACGTTCCCCAACATTCTCAAGGAAAACGCTATCCCTCAACCAAGCATGGTGACGGAGAGCTACTGAACTTGCCAGAGTGCGGCCGACAGGCAACGCCCCAGGAAAGCCGCCAGGTTCACCACCACTCTCAAAGAAGCCAGACGCACATACAGACGCCTGGAGAAGAACTGGAGAAACACCAAGACAACCGAAAACCACACCACCTACAAGGACGCCATGACGGACTACCACAACCAGATTAGAGCCACCAAGAGGAACTTCATCTACAACAAAATCCTGGCCAACTCCACCAACTCCAAGGAACTTTTCAGTGTCATTCAAGAACTCACTAACCCACGCAGCGAAGCCACAGATATCACCCCATCCCAAGACCTCTGTGACAAGCTTGGAACCTATTTCCACCTCAAGATCAAAAACCTCTACGACAACTTCAACCATTTACCAGGCGCCACAGACGGCCCACCGCCCCCCAGAAACACCAGCCAGCCTACCATCTCCAACTGGACACTGATCACGGCCGAAGACACCGCCTCGACCATGAAAAGCATCTACTCGGGGGCCCCACCGACCCCTGCCCCCCCTCACATCTACCACAGAGCCACGGCCGCCATTGCACCCGAAATACAATGCACCATCAACACCACCTTCAAAACAGGCACCTTCCCAGACGACTGGAAGCACGCAGAAGTCAGAACCCTGCTCAAGAAGCCCACAGCTGCCCCACCGACCTCAAGAACTATCGGCCCATCTCACTCCTTCCCTTCGCAGCCAAAGTTGCAGAGAAAACATTCAGCAGGAAACTGACACACTTCATTGAAGAGAACGCCGTCCTTGACCCGTCCCAATCTGGATTCCGAAGCAACCAGAGCACAGAGACCGCCCTACTCGCCGCCACAGATGACATCGGCACCCTCTTGGACCAAGGCCACTCCATAGCCCTCATCCTACTTGACTTATCAGCAGCCTTCGACAGCATCTCCCACTGCACACTAGTCACCAGACTACACGATGCAGGCATACAAGGAACAGCCCTGGTCTGGAACAGATCATTCCTCACCGGAAGAAGGAATAGACTCCCACCCTTCCTCTCCGACCCCACGAAAATCACCTGCGGAGTCCCACAGGGTTCATCACTGAGCCCCACCCTCTTCAACATCTACATGGCCCACCTCACAACCATCGTCAGACAACACGGCCTCAACATTGTATCCTACGCCGACGACACCCAGCTCATCCTCTTCCTCACCAAAGACCCCACCACTGCCAAACTCAACTTCCAGAAAGGAATGCAAGACGTCGCAGTCTGGATGAAGAACAGCTCCCTGAAGCTCAACGCTGAGAAGACAGACGTCCTCATCCTCGGTACCACCCCTTCTGCATGGGACAGCACCTGGTGGCCGACCACCCTCGGAAGCCCACCTACCCCCTCAGACCACGCCATGAACCTCGGCATCTTACTAGACTCATCATTCACCATGAACCGACAGGTCAATGTTGTCACCTCCAGCTGCTTCAACACCCTCCACATCCTCCGCTAGACCTTCAAGTGGATCCCCCATGAGTCAAGGAAGACAGTCACCCACCCACTCATCACCAACAGACTGGACTATGGAAACGCACTCTACACTGGCATCAACAAGTCCCTACTCCGCAAACTCCAGACAATACAGAACACCGCAGCCAGACTCGTCCTCGACATCCCCCGACACAAACACATCAGCCAACACCTACGAAGTCTCCACTGGCTCCCCGTGGAGAAAATATTCACTTTCAAAATCCTCACTCACGCCTACAAATGCCTACACAACAATGGACCCAAATACCTCAACGACAGAATCAACTTCCACGTACCCAAAAGAGACCTTCGATCTTCCAACCTCGCACTGGCCGAAACCCCGCGCATCCATAGATCCAGAGCAGGCAGAAGATCCTTCTCTCACATTGCAGCCAAGACCTGGAATGAGCTACCGGCAGACATCAGACACGCCCCCTCCCCGAACACCTTCAGGAAGACCCTCAAGACCTGGCTCTTCAGCTAAACAGATCTGCAGACACCCCCTCAGCACCCTGAGACCCTCACGGGTGAGTAGCGTGATTACAATTCCCTGATTGATTGACTGAAGGCCTAAGGCCTCAGCTGCCCTCGGCAACACCACGGGTAGGAGGCTTCCTTCTCCGTAGCCACGGTAGGGGGAGAAAGTGAGCCAAGGTCTAGGGATATATCCAGACCACTGGCCTCACCCAGTTCCTCTCTCCAGTCGGGCTCTTCCAGCTTACTAGAGGGTCAATAGACCCCTCCCCGTCCTCCTCACCCTCCCCTCTGGCTGCCACTCAGGGCGATAAGGAATGCCAGCATAGAACAGAGGTAAAAAAGTCCTGGTCGGTGCCGGCTGGGGACACAACCGGCGTCGGAGGGGGTGGAGGTGTTGCCAATGGATTTGGAGCAGGAGCCGAAGCCGCCGGCATCAAAGGCCTAGAACCCCCAGCTGAGTCCGCGGGCCCAGCTGAAGGTGCCCGAAGGCGCGCCGGAGGAGTCAGGCTGCGCAAAGATGGAGTGGAGGGCTTTCTAAAAGCTAAGAAGTTGGGCAGGGGTTGCCCCGGCTCCCGGGAAGTGAGGAAGGCTCAGAGTCGACCCAACAGACTCAGCAGATGGAGCCAGACGACTACCTTCCGCAACCCGCATCGGCCGACGGAAGGGGGTAAGACGAAGAGCGACGTGCTTCTTCGCCTTCTTCTTGTGCTTCAACTTACCCATAGACGAAGACTTTGAAGAAGAGTGATGGTGGTGACTCCGCAACTGGTCCTGCGACCTCCCTCTCGACCAGGACCTCAAACGGCGCAGAGCAGACTGCCGGGCTTCGAGAAGCTTTCGGGACCGCTCCCACAAAGACTTCAGGTTCATGGCCCGGCAGTCGGAGCACTACTTCAGGTCGTGGTCACGCTCCAAACACCAGAGGCAAACGAGATGATGGTCTGTTACCGACATCAACTTATGACAGGAGCCACAAGGTTTGAAGCCGGTCTGACGATGTGACATCCCTTGCACCATGAGTCGAACGACTCGAAAAAATAAGTAGACAAAAAGTCAAATAAACCCTAGTCAAATAAGACTAAGGGTACCACTCTCTCCGTAGCTGCACTGGCTGGCGCGGAAAAAGAAAGAACTGACGTCAGTGCGCAATGGTGGCATCTAAGTAGATACTGGGACGTCCTTCCGGCGTTCAGGACGCAATTGACGAATGCGCAGTCGACCGACGTCACCTACCGACGCGCAGGGGTACTGCTGAAGAAAAATTCGCCGGAATCAGTCTGACGCCTGGGGGTAATTGTGAGGTAAGGAATCTATAACTAATGGTCTCTTTCAGATAGGTATTATAGATATTTAAAAGTATCCAAGCATGGAAATGTTTGGCCATGGTTGCTTTGTCCTGTGGTAGAGAAAGTGTCCTCCTCTGGATTTCAGAGTTCTTTTTTTTTAAAGTAACAAAAGTAATTGGTTCATTCCAGAGTTCGCGTAACTGACGATTTTTCAAACAATTTTCAAACTAAGTTCTTGCTGGAGAGGCCTCTGTACCATTATTTTTTACAACCAAAAGGGGTAAATTGATGGATTCTTCTGTTGTGGGAGAATATTAGGAAAGCCCCTTGTCCTAAAGGTTAACTTCAAACAGCCCTTTTTACTAAGTACTGAAGCTAACTTCAGGAAGCCTGTATTTGTAACATTCATTACTGCATCCATTAAGCATGCTGAGGTATTTTCTCTTTCTTTAGCAATGGCCTTCACCTTGTTTCTTTTATTTCCAGGATTGAGATCTACCAATGGAGAAATGTTATCTCAGAATGGCCAGGGCATAGGAATATATAATGGAAGCTGCAGATCTTGCGTTCCAGGTGTCTATCTGTTTTCCATCCATCCTTTTCAGGGCTGAAATACTAGAATCTGGAATGGAATGACCAGTGAAGTTTGATGGTACTGAACCTGATGCTCTATATTTTTCTCGAAGTATGGTAGGACAGCCTTTACCTCAGCTGACATCTTTATTGATTTTAGTCCCTTTCTCCAACTGTAATCCAGGATTGGATTGGCACTGATTGCCTAGGTCGTTCTTTGAAATCTTAGAGAAAGCACTGTTGTTCCATTGTCAACACTGGTAGGCTAACGTCTTGGCAACTCTTTCTAGCATAAACTGAGAGCAGGTGATATCATCAAGCATTGACTCAGGCTAACGGGTTAACTTATCTCCCTTTTCTGGTAGAATAAAGTATTTATTTATCATCCTCTTGATCATTGTCATCGTCATCATCATCATCACCATCATCATTCGGATCCCCAGAAGTACCTTCCCCTTCTTCAGGTTCATCCCGAATGCTCCCCAGCCATTCTTCATTTTCATGCCAGTCCTGAAGTGTGAATGGACTAATGAGAATAGGGGCTGCAGAGGGGGAAGTGGAGAATGTTCTGGCAACAGAGCTGCTGAGGTGGCATTGTCACAGGTGGTTGGGCAGTGACAGGAGAGGATGTTGCTGAGAAAGAACGGGCATAGGCATCAGCTGGGGAACCGTGCAGTAAGGTTACAGTTGAGGCCCCAACTTTTGGAAGGTCTTCATAATTTGCTGCAGGCAATTAAGACAGCTCACAAGAACCTGCATCAAATGGAGGTCCCGGTGGGTCCTGTCTGACTTCACAGAGCCATCCACAGTCTTGATGGCAGTCGCCATGCTCCTGCTGCTTTTCAAAAACCTGTCTGGAGCAAGGTAGTCACTGAGGAAGGAAAGGATGATGTAGTTGGAGGGACCAACACCTCCCATTAAATGTAAATGACAGCAGGCTACACACTACTTTCAAAACAAAAGCTTAGTTGATGTTAACACTTCCCTCAACTCGGAGTACATTCAGAATGCAAGATAAAATTAAAAGCAAGCACTGCATTGTGAAGCAAACCATTTTTTTTAAATGTCCAAATAATCTACAAAACTGCTTCTGCTTGGTCATCTGCAGAATTTTGTGTGATGATAATCATAAGGATGTATGAATCTCTAAGAAAAACATTACCTCTCAACCGTTTTAAGTTATCCTTCCTAAAATACGTATCACTCCTGATAAAGTTTTTAGACAATAAGATCTCTTGTCCATGATGTATTTCTTTTTTTATTAAAATTCTGGTTCTGAAATCTAATTTCTTTTTTTTAATTCCACCTTTGTGGAAGTGCTTGGTGGGGCACTCCACACAGAATCATCTGCTGAAAAAGGAGCACCTGCTTATGAGGAAAAATCTTTCCTCTCTAGGGATACAAGGCCAGCCTGCCTTCTAGGTGTTTGTAGGAAAACCTTATAAAAGTTAAGCAAGAGACATTCTTGGAGCACAAGTACTACAGACACTTGATGTGAGGTTCATTAGTGCACATCTTTCACTGTCCACAAGAGGAACGGGTTGTGAAGAGAAATCTCTTCTCGTTGTATGTCATGATGTAAGATTGAACTTCTCTTATGGCCTCATAAACAACTCGCCATAAAATGTAGCGAGGCTAGAGCTGGCAGGATTCCAAATGGGTTGAAGAAAAGGTTGAAATCTACTGACATGTAGCCAATATGTGATGTGGCTCCTAAATAGTGAGTCCAGGATATTGCGAGACACTAAAATTGTGGAAAAAATATTGAGGGACAAAATATCAAAAGGTAAGTATGTATAGGTTTTCTACACCTAACTCCACATATACGTACCATTGCTAGATAGCACAACTCCTTCTGAGGAGACTGGCATGTAGAGGGAGTAGAGAGTTCAGCACTTCCAATTAAGTGGCTGAAGCCTGGGTAGTTTTCCAATGAGGTGGATAAACAACTAAACAAACATTGCTGTTGGGCGTATTGCCATTAATACTGTTCATTAGTATTTTAAATGTACCTGGGATTCCTAGGCTGATGGCAGGGAATGATTCAAGCATGTAAATCCATAAACGATCCAATGCTGGAGAACATGTGTTTTTAAGGGTGACCGTGAGCACTGAAATTTTCACTCTGCATAGGTGTATGGCTGTGTTTATACGTTGCTTTTTATGCAAAAATGTCGCACCAATCTGTCTAAGAAGTGAAGTTTATGGTATTACTGTAGATGGGTGGAAGCCTTCAGCGGCAAGAGCTAATTTATAATAATAACACTATTAATCATAATGACAGTAATAATGAGAAGTATGCATATGGAACACACTCAAACCGGAGTTGTTTTTAATAGGTAATATCATCCAACTCAATGGTCCGTCATTTTGTGACCTCAGAAGGATGAAAGACTGAGTCAGCCCTGTGTGGATTCGAGCCTATCACTCAGAGGCCTGTGGGCAGGCCCTCTACCCACCGAGTTATTTCACCAGCTATTGGTTGACTGACCAACAGGAAAAGAAGATACACGATCCTTTGGTTCAATGGTCCGGGTTAAAATGGTATTAAGATGGTGCTGCACATTAGGAGTCTGTAAAATGTGCACTCAATGGTTGGCTTTGTGTGTAGTTCTGGGTTGATGTTCCTTATTTTACACAAAAAATTCACGTTTTAATTGAAAAAACATTGGGGATTAATTTGTTTTCAGACGGAATAGTAGGCATTTTTAAATAAATAATGCTGCAGTCTAACCAAAGAAAATCTTCGGAAAAATATATTCTTTTAAACATTGTATCCAGGCAGTTTAAACTGATTGCAAAGAACAGACTGCCAAGTTGTAGCAAATCGTCAAAGATGGTGAATAAAAGAGGAATACTCACAAGAAGCTCATCACCATCACCATCATTGTATTTCCATTGCCAGTTCCTGGTCTCCTTCCTAAAAGGCAAACATTTGGATTATTAACTGAAACGGTATAAAGTCACCTTGGCTGCTGTCACAGAGTTCAGTCCTCAACCTTCACTGGCACTCTAAGATGGTTGCTGGGAAAATCAATTTTGCCTGGGCCCATGCTTCCATCCTCAGGTGGCTACTATAGAGTTCACTTACACCTAGACATGTACTCCCTTTCACCTAGAAAAGGCCGTCAAACATTTCAGCGTTTCCTGGGCCTCAACCATGGTCATGGTTGATATGCAGTATAGTACCTTTTGGACTTGCACTAGAGATAGATTACAATCCCATGAAGTTCAGTGTCACATGGACCCTCTATACCAATGCTGCGATAGCAGCAGCTGCTATCCTGAGATGGTTGTTTTGCAGTTCAGCATCTCCTGGACCTGCACAGTATCTCCTAGCCAGTCACTAGAATCCAGTTCAGTTCAAATAGCTTTATTCGACAACATGTACCATAAAAGCATTATTTGAGAGCTATACAATAAAACAGTATCTGTTAAGTGATAAAAAAGGTCTTACAGTACAGAAGGTCGTTTAAAAGTATCTTGGCATAACTTTAGTAGCAGCATATTTGAATAAAAACATAAAACAAATTTCATAGAAGACTTAAGTCTAGAACAATATGTACAAGTCGCTATCTACAGGTCACTTCCACCCAGGTACACAATAATTATAATGGTAATGCGTAAAAAAAAAAGTAAAGGGCATAACCCATCACGGCAATCAATATATAAAGTGGTAGTGCTATCTCCATCATAAGCAGTGTTCAGAACGTTATAGAGCAGGCTAATAGAATCTGTGGTTTTATCACATATAATGAGTCATAAACATCTACATTGGGGTCACACCTCGTAGGGCTCTGATTCTAATTAACCAAGTCTGGCCTAAAAACTTGGCCACTCCACATGAAAACAGACCACTGGGATCAGATTTTAAAATGTGCAGAGCAAACCGGTAATTGCTGGTGCCCATATCACAGCATATTGGTTTTAGCCATTTGCTCCCAGCTTCATTATAAGCAGGGCAAGCAAACAGGACATGAGCAACACACTCGACCGGAGCTCCACAGCACGGGCAACTCTCTGTCATGAATCCTGAAATGGCTGCTGTGAGAAGTTGGCCTGGTATATGCGGTCCACTAATTAAAGTGGGCACCTTGCACCAGTCCAAACAACCCTTATTGATGAATAGGTTAAAGACAATCTTTATACAAAGCTATCCCAGTGGTAGCTATAGAGAGCAGCCTTCTGGCTATGTCTCGAAGGAATGTAAAGCAGCTTGTTTTACCAGATCAGAACCTCCCGAATGATCAAATGAAAGGAGAACCACAGAAGTGTTATATAAAATATAAGTATTTATTACTAAACACTCTACTAATCTCTCTATGAGATTAGAGCACAAGGGACACAATACTGAATCAACGACAGTAAATACCACAATACACAGCGGGCTCCGGGGGAGACCGAACCATATACTAAAAAAATGGTATAACAACAACGGCTTCACTAGACACAGTGCCTAGAGCACGTAGAATCGCTGGGACCCCAAGGAACCACCCAAAGGAGTGACACAGGGAACCCACGGGGGACGGGTGCAGTGTGAGAACACAGACGCGAGCTCCGTGCAACTCTATGGGAAAGTTGCAGTTGGAAAATTACAGTTTATGGATACTTCGGAGAGGACTTCAAGCAAACCCTTTGGAACATAGAAGATTCTAAGGCCAGCACCCTTGTGAGTACCGAGGTACCCGTGTTACCCATCCCAGAGGAGCCGGGTGCTTAGAGGTCAAGTGGTGTCAGCAACCCTCGTCGTTTTCAATGGTGTGATGCGAAGAAGTGCTGCTGCCGGGAAGATTAAAAGTGTCCGGTGGAATCCAAGCCTGGATCCGAGATGAGAAGATCCTGAAAGCAGAGGGGACAGAGTCTGGGTCACTTCAGGGTAACCAGGGGCTCAGTAGACTAATGCCCACCGATGATGTGTGCTTCAGGTGAGAAGATAGGATGCTTGACTCTGCAGCCACGGGGACTAGGAGACGTCGACGATGACCAAAGTCCAGTGGTGTGCTGTCCCAAGAAGTGTATCGAGTGCTGGGGGGTCAGTGTCCGGATTGAACACCAACAAGCCTTGGCAACGGCAACCCACGCGGGCAGAGGAATCAAGTTACAGTGAGGACCAGCAAGGTCCTGGGGACTCTCCAAGCAAAGGAGAGTCAGGGCACGTCTGGAGCAACCAAGGAAGTCCAAGGAAAGTCAAAGTTACCTTCACAGGGACCCACAGGCCAACGGACAAGGGATCGCGAAGGGACCTCGAGCTGAATCACGAAATACCAGCCCACGGAACACTCGTGGAGTGTAGGCTGAAATTCTTCGGTGGAAATACTGCTCGGGGTCAGGACTACACGTAGCCCAAATCAAAGCCTCAGGGATCGCCAAAAAGAATATGCTGCTGCAAAAGGACACGGTGCACAAGGATTCGGGTTGCACGGTCCCCACTAGGGATAACGGTCTCAGAATTGCCGAGAGGTCAGATCAACCTCAGGGACCAGGGCCGGACTGGTACTTCCGGGCACCGGGCAATCCCCCGGTAGGCTGGATGGGGTGGGGGCCGGTTTTCCAACAGGGGGCCGGTTTTGTAGCGGAGGCCGATTTTCGGTCCGCCCGTGAGTGACGTGAGTCACTTCAAGAGAGAATTCTGGCTGACTGTCTGTCCGAGTCTGACAGACTGCTTCGAGTCCGCTCTCTCTGTAGTGTCTGCTGACGTGTCCCCGCTCAGTCTCCGCGTTACAGGGAGTGGACACTGGACAGCCTGCAGCTGCAGGGAAAACAGCACAGCCTACCCAATATTCAGGAGGAGGAGGAGGTGCTTCTGCGCAGTACGCAGAACGATGCACTCTTTCCTCCTCCGCGGCGCTGCATCTGAGTGCCTGATGTCATCAAGATAGTGCCGCATGCGCATTGGGCCTAGCGCAATTAAAAGTGCGCGTGACTGCCTGCCCTGCAGCATCCGGTCAAGTGCCCTGAGTGCCTCTGTGTCTCAGTCGTCACTCAGGGCACTTGACCGGAGCTTTCGGGGCCATAATTTAATTATTCCTAGGCCAGCCATAGCCCCCCCATGTGTCTGTCGCCAGCGCCAACAGCAGGTGAGTTTTACTGGCACCAATTAATGATTCATGGTGATGGTGGCACAGTTGGCACTGGGCGGGTGTTGCGCAGAGGTGGTGGATTTAATTTGATTGATTTGCTGACTGTGTTGTTGTGACCTGTTGACTTGTTGTGAGCAGGGCGGAGGCAGTGCGGAGCAAGGTGGCCTCACTGGCCTGAGTTGCGCGCTCAGCTGCTTAGCCTCTCACAGGACCGTCGCGGGTGCAGGCAATAAATCAAAATTTGTAATTATGATGATGATTCAATCATCATCATGATTACAATTTTTGATTTGGTGCGCATGGTGCGGGCGGCCAGGCCGGCACGCCGCAATTAAAGTAGGAGAGCTGTTACTGAATTAAGCTAACAAAGCTGCCAAGGTTTCAGATAGGTATGTGTGACATTTTCATAATTTTAGTATCATAGTGACATTTCAACGGCTAACAGGGAGAGCCGAGCCAAGGGTCTGGCTGCTTGGTACCTAGTAGAGCCCGTGCATGAGTCGAGCCCGGACATCTTATTGCATGTAAATCATGCAATAAACATCGTATGAAAATATGATAGTCACTGCATAATTCAAACAACTACGCTTCATTAACACGCGGCAGTGTTTCACATTAGATGACATCACTACAGTGACCGGCTTTAATTAACAGTGACCGCTTTTAAACCTGTAAGTAGATATGTTCATGTCCCTGCCTTGACGGCAGTGTCACTGGTGGGATGAGAGGCAAAGCACTTGTCACTTGCAGCCTATATATCAGAATTCGGTCATCGTGCAGCAACACTACAGTGTATTCTATTAAACACAAGTGGTTTTTGTGGCCTGCTGCAACACACATATTTGAAGGTCTTCACATAAGTGACAATGAATGCGTGGTAAAATAAAGTATTTGTCAAGGGTCACAACTTTTGGTGAAGCGAGGAACCTGGTATTGATTCCAGGATTTTTTGGCTCCACATTGTGGAGTTCACGCTCGACGCAGGCCTCTCGGTCTCTTGCTCGTCTTGCATCGAAGATCACTCTCCTGTGTTTAATTGTGGTGCATGAGGTTAGAGCCTGGTGGCAGGCAGAAGCCTCATGGGGGATCTGATAGTTTTGGGCTCGAAGATCAAAGAGAACCAAGAGCTGAGCCGGACTCCGGCATGAGTGACATTTTCTCGTGAGCAGATTCAAGCAAGGAAGATGAGGGACAGATATAATTATGACACATCACACCCATTTGAGCAACAAGGGACTCTAAGAAGTTAACTGGTGCAAAGCACCAGAACAATACGCAGCCAGGAAACGAGCATTCTGTGACATTCAAATACTTTGACTATTATATTTGCTGGGTGATAGCACAAAAACGTGTTTAGATTCACTGGCACAGTGACACTCTTTCAGGCACTTCAGTTGAAGTTCTCAGGCGACTAGGATTGAAACAGGTTAGAGAATGAAACCTGTATGAGTAAAGAAAGAGTGTGGAAACATGCTAGGGACAGGATCGATGGAAACTTAAAAGAAAATGTAAACTTGCAGCAAGGTGGGGAGGGAAAGCTGCAGGAGAAAATGGGTGGAACCTGAAAACGAAAAGGAGGCAATCCTGTAACAGAGTATGGTATTCCTTTTCCTCTTTCGTTGCTATGTTTTTCCCGTTCTCTTCGCGGAATACCTCTACTCCTATCCTCTCTCTAAAGAACCATTGTTCGAACTTCGAACCAAGGTGATAGTCTTATCTGTCCTGCAATGACTTTGTCGAGCCCCTGCTGCTCTAACTGGTTAGACGCCTCAATTAATGTATGCCTGCTACTGCTGGGATTTGAGAGTTCATGTCAGATCACGGACTGAGCCGGCCAGCTAAATTATTCATTGCTTCACGGGTCTATCAAAATTAGTGTCAAGTCCCTTGCTTCACTGAAGTTCTTTAACGTATGTCTCAAGTGCCCATGTTTAAGGATAATTATGTATGCCTGTCGTTGTGCGTTGCTGGGCTCACACATCGCTATCTTGGAGGGAGTTCCTGGCATCATGTTAAAGTACATGGGAGGTGAAAACTAACCAAGGTGAGGTGACAAATAAAAATAACAGGTGTATAGTTGCGGAGGAGTCAGTCAATACACACTGTTCTCATAGACTCGCTCGAAGGACAGACGTTGGCAACACAGCACGCAACATGCTGCATGGGCAAGGCACCCTCAGTGAGCAGCTGACTGAGTGCGCTCTAAGCGCCAAAAAGCAAATCTATCAGTGGGAGATAGATTAACAGAGTGAGGCACTACACTCAGACTAATTTACTTAGTTTGAAAGGCGAGCCACGGTAACAGCAATTGGTTGACGCCAGGCCGCCGCCTCATACTCTGAGTCAGGCCTTCTGCAATGCTGCATTCAGATTCACTCAGGCTCCGCTGAGCTGCAGTGTGTGCTTTGGGCTCCAGCGGCCGCCAGCAATGTCCCATGGGGATGGCCGGTCTGGCAGTCATGGTGCTCACCATAATTTTAATTTACCGCCACAGCCAGCAGGGTCTCCCTGTTTCTGCTTTCTGGACAGGCATCGAGCAAGTAGACGGCTCCCTTCTGTAAATGGCTGACCTTCTCACTGGAGGCGGCCTAGAAAATCAAACAGCAAAAGGAAAATAGCAGCAGTTGTTTTGCCCCAGGCAAAAACCCAGTGTTCCGTCAATCGGTGCAGAAGTAAAAAGCTATTGCCTCTCGCAATATTTGTAGCCCTGTTGCACAGTGCATCGAATTCATGGCTGAAAATTGAGAAGAAAAAAAGCTATATCGATGTAGCCTGTTGCTTGTGAGAGAGCAGGGAGGGAGATGTCTTAGAGGGAGGGAAGGAGTGCAGCATGGAGGGCATAATGATTTCCACCCCACATACCACCATCAAAATTAAAATGTGATTTGCGGCCAGCATGGCCGCCCAAACTCACTCCACTCCACTGTGCAGCGCAGAACCAGGATGAATCAGCCAGGGCTGACTGTGGTCTGTGGAGAGATGTTCCCATAACAGGAATCCTTTTCACAGGCAGGAACAGACCGGGGCTGTGGATAAATGTTCCCAGAGCATTAATAATCATTTCCACAGGCAGGAACAGGCCAGGCTGCGGTCTGGTGGTAAAGATGAGGCTGTGGTACACTCTGGGTGTGTTAGATGTTGTTGTGGCAGGGGTGTCTTCGGCAGCAACAGGTGTGTGCATGCCACAGATGTATGTTTTGCTGTGATGTGGTCTCTGCTGCATCCCTGTGCTGTGTGGTGTCCACCACTGTCCGTGCTGCGCGTCATGACTTATGTGCTTTGTATCTCTATGCGCCTGCCCTGTACTGTGTGTTGTGTGACTGTTTTCTGTGCTATGTGTCATTGTGCTTTTGATCTGTGTTTCGCTGTAGCTGTGCTGTATGCTGCAGTGTCACCGTGTGCGTATTTTTGTCATTGTGTCATTGTGTATGTATTGTGTGACACTGTGTCTTTGCTGTGTGTCACTTTGGTTCCGTGCTGTATGTACATCTGATTGACAGCATGTGTTTTACTTGTATACCACTGTGCCATCGTGTGTGTTGTTTATACATATTAATAGTAAGTAATTTATTCGATCAATTTATGATCATTTACATCACCAAGTAAAAACATACTCGTAGAAATACAAATCTAAAAGAAACATTTTACAGCATCATTAATTTCAAAATTTCTATACAAAATTAAAAATAATTTTTACTATGTCATTAACATAAAATTCAGCTATACAAAAAAGACAATTGCAGTAGTTTCCAAACTACTTAATAGCCATGAGGAGAGCAGTTCTCTTGGGTAGCTAACATTTTACTTAAATATTAATATATTTCTTGGGATATAACCGTATCACTGTTTTTCTGGCTGCGACGTGCATGTGTGTGTGTCACAGTGTGTACATTATCTGTCTCTTTGTGTCTAGCTACATTGTGTGATAAAATGGCACCACCATGACTGTGTCTGCCTCTGTGTCAGTGTCTTAATGCTTGTCTGACAGAGTTTCCATGTGTTTTAAATGTCTGATTGCCTCTTGTTTGCCTTTCTGCATGTGTGGTTATTTTTGTGTATCTGTCTGGTGCTGCCATCTCTGATTGTTTAAGCACATTTTGGGTACATATGACTGGGTGGGTAACCTGGTGCTCTTTAAAGTCATCATCTACTATTTACTGTGCTTTGAAAGTTGGTACAATTGAATATGTAATGAAAAATGTGCTGTAACATTTACCATTTTGGCCTGTCTTTTTCCAAAAATTTCTTGGGGGGAGAACCCCCCCTAGTAGCTGTCAGGCTCGCTCGCTACGTGCCGGACAGGGGCTGGTCTGGCTAAATTTGCCAGGGCTGCTTTCAGTTCCCAGTCCGGCCCTGTCAGGGACGCTTGGGATCCCACCTCCTGTGTTGCAGAAATCTTCGGTGTCCTCAGGAGCTCGGGACATGCACACCGGTCAGATGTGTTAAGGTGCCTGCTGCTGCAGGGGAGTAACTTCTTTACTCCAAGGGAGATTCTTCTGTCGTCCAGCGAAGTGTAGACTGTTGAAGTATGTGGTTTCTGCTTGAAGAGTTTAGTTCTAGTAAAATCTAAAGTCCTGTAGTCAGGGTTCCTACTTTATACCCAAGGAAGGGGTTGGACAAACTCTGGGGACCCACCTGTGGGAGGGTCAGGACAGAGGGGTGGCTACATCCATGTCCTTTGCCCAGTTTCATGCCAGAGCAGGAGCAAATGGCTCCTGCAACTGGTTTGAGCTGGACTATGAACAGGGACACCAAATCTGCCCCAATGCAGACTTTCTGGCACTCTCAGAGTGCACCCACCCAGCTCCAATACACTAAAGCCAGTCTGGGAGGTGGTCACATCTTCCTGTGACAGGAAACCTATTGTCAGGCCTTTTTGTGCTCAAGCTTGGCTCAGCAGCAGGAGGGCAGACTCGTGTCTGCGGCCGGCAGCATCCATTTTGTGATGCCCAGGTTGAGAAAGCTGGTACCAGGTTTCACATAAGTCCTTCTAGAAGGGTGGAATCATACCTATGCCGCCAGTTACTGGCAGGGAGGTATGATTCCAAGGTGTTTGACACCAAACACAACATGTATCTAAGCAGCTGTTTTAAAGTTAGCATTTACAGCGAGGTTATAATGCACTTAAATATATATGGTTGGCTGTATCACAGACAACCCCGGAAAATAGGTTCTGAAGGCTGCAGAGGGGCTCTGCTCATGCACACATAAAACCCAGCACCCTGCCTTCAGGATTCATAAGGCCTGCCATAGGGGTGACTGATAGGTTTATATGTGCAGTGTTTTAGAATAGATATAGGTAACCTATATCTCAGTAAGGGGTACATGCACCACCTTACACAGGCTGCAGTAGCAGACCTGTGGTGCCATTTTAATGGACTCTCAGGGGTGGCATAATACATCCTTCAGCCCCTGGGAGGCCTCTGGGGTACCTATGCCCTGTGTACATGGTGTACCATATACTAGGAACTTATAAGGGTACCCCAGTATCCAATCTGGAGTGTACCTAAACTACATGCAATCAATTTAGAGGAGAAAGCAGATCGACTGGGGTCCTGAATAGCAGGATCCAAGTCAGTCTAAGTCGAAAACCGCGATACATCAGCAAAAAGTGTGGGTAACCATAAGAAGCAGATCCTACTCTCCTCCAGCTGCTACACAGTTTAGGGTCTCCAGAATCTATAGTAGAATCCTAAGATGATGATTTAATGTCTCCTGGACCAGTACAGTTCAGCGTCCCCTGGACCTGCATCAAAATCCTAAGATGGATGCTGTACAGTTAAGTGTTTCTTGGACCTCTAGAGAGTCTCCTGGCCCTACACCAGAATCCTAAGACAGCTTCTAAACAGTTTCTTCTTCCATCCTGATGGCATTCAAACCTTGCTTAATGTTCAATGGTTCTCACAGTAGATCTGGCTCTGATCAGTCCTTTCTGAAGTAGAGTTGCAGAGATATTCAGTGTGTGGGCTTCGTTACGCATTCTTCCTGGAATTCGTCATGGTGGCACTTTGATCTCGGCCTGCTACCAGTGCCGGTTCATAAAGTAAGAAACCTGGGTGTCATCTTTATGTTTAAAACGTTTTTATTGAAACAAAACAAACCATGGGGGAGGGGGGTAGGAGGTTAGGGTACATTTAATACAATCAAAGAAAAAAGGTGCCACTCAAGAGGGTTGGCGATGGATAGCTCGATGGGCCAGGGGAAAAGCACAGTAAATGAAAGGCTGGAAATGCAAACTGTGGAATCCCTGCGTGCATATCCCACACCCCAAATCTGAGCAATGAAAACCAGCAGCAACTCGACAAAGCACAGTCCACCCCCCCCCATCCCCCATCCCCCCAGTAAAGAAAGGAAGGAAGAAAAAACAATACCCCACCCCCCCCGTCCTATGGTCCCGCGTCAGATTAGTCCTCACCAAGAAGCCCCGCACCCCCTCCCCCCCCCCCCCCCCCGAGGCCTCTATCTCACATGTGATCTAGTCCGCCGGGATCACCGGCGGCGTCAGCCTGAGAAGCCTAAGATACCTCGGACAGGTGAGCTCCCGGAATTCGGTGGGCAGCAGCGCTAGAAAGGGTTGCCACAGCTCTTCAAATTGGTCTATTTCCCCCGCCACCGTGAGCGAAAACTTCTCCATTCCCAGCACATGCCAAAGCCTATGCAACCAACCCGTGATGGAGGGGACAGTGTTGGTGCGCCAGTGGATAAGGATGTTCTGGACCGCAGACCCCAGCGCAATCGCGATCTGCCTGCCCCTGCGGGACTTCAGTGGGTACATTAGGTCATTGGGGAGGCCCAGCAGGACATACGCCGGGAAGCGCGGCAGCTCTATCTCGAAGTGCTTATCCACCTCGTCCAAAACTTCCTTCCAGTAAGCGGTCAGCACGGGGCAATCCCAAAGAATGTGTGAGAGGGTACCCTCCTGCCCGCAGCCCCGCCAGCACCCCTTGTCAGTGTGTTTATGCATTTCATACAGTCGCTCCGGGGTGTAATACCAATAAGTGGACACCTTAGTGAAGGTCTCCGTAAGGCCCGTGTGATATGCAGAGTGCCGCGCCCGATACGCAATTTTGTCCCATTCCTTGTGGCTGAGTGTCCTACCCAATTCCCTGTGCCAGCGCTCCCTCCCCGGGTTGTAATAGTGAAACGGCGGGGGTTGTAGGTACTTGTACAGATCGGTAATTAGCTTAGCGTCGGAGGTCCGGGTAGTCAGCCACCTCTCATACGGTGTAATTTGACGAGCAGCGGTGTCACGCACCTGGGGCTGGAGGGCCCAATGCCGAACCTGCATGTAGCGCAATCTGTCCAGCTCCGTCAGGCCGAACTCCTGGCGGAGTTGCTTTAACGGAATCACTCCCTCCGGGCCATAGATCTGGAAGAGCGCCCTGCAGCCCGCCTGCACCCAGTGGGAGAAAACTCCCGGCTCCATCCCTGGGGAGAAGTCCGGGTTGCCCGCTATGGGTGTGAACGGCGAAGGGAAGGTGGTGAGGCCCCGAGCCTCACAGACTGCGTCCCACACCCGCAGGGGGACCCGCGTAATAAAAGAAGCGTAAAGGTTAGGGGGGCGGTGCGCGCGGCGCAAGAATGGAACCTCTTGTAAAGTGCGGCCCGCCACTGCCTGGTCTTGAAAGAGCCAGTGTTTGTCGGACTCCCACCTGCTCCACTCCACCAAATATCGCAGCTGTGCCGCCTGAAAGTACTTACGGAGGTCCGGAATACCGAGGCCCCCCGCCTCCGGAGCAAGCGTGGAGAGGACCCTCTTCATTCGTGGCTTGCGGCCCTGCCAGACAAAGCGGGAGATGTCAGCCTGCATTTGTCGTATCCAGCCCACCGGGGGCTGGAGAGGGAGGGCCCGGAAAAGATACAGTATCTGGGGCAGCACCGTCATCTTAACCGCCGCGATTCGCCCCAGCCAGGACAGTAGGCCTTTGCTCCAGCGACCAAGCTCCTCCTTGATCTTCCTGCTGAGGGAGGCATAGTTAGCCGTGACCATCTCCGGTAATGTGGGCGCCAGCAGAATCCCCAGGTATGGCACCGTGGAGGAGGACCACTGCATGGGGAAGAGTCGCTGAAGGTCCCTCCTGGTGTCCGCAGCCAGGGACACGTCTAACGCCACCGACTTGCTCATATTCATTTTGAAGCCGGCCACACAGGCAAAGGCATCTAGTTCCTGGAGGCAAGCAGGCAGCGACCTCCTAGGGTCGTCCAAGGTCAACAGGACATCGTCCGCGTAGAGACTGACCGTATGGACATACTGGCCCATCCGGACCCCAACCGCATCCGGGTTATCGCGAATCCTCTGAGCAAACGGCTCCATGTAGAGGGCAAACAAGAGCGGCGAGAGGGGGCAGCCCTGCCTTGTGCCGCGTTCGATGGCAAATCCACCGGAGCTACACCCGTTGACCCGCACCGACGCTGAAGGATGCTTATAACAGTTGAATACCATGGTGCGGAACTTATCCCCGATTCCCAATTTCTTGAGAACCAGCTCGAGATACGGCCAGTGAACTCTGTCGAAGGCCTTCTCCGCGTCGACGGACAGCAACATCCGCTCCCCCGGGATCCGCGAGGCCTTCTCCAGAACATGCGCCACCCGCTTGGTATTGTCAACCGTCTGTCTGCCGGGTACAAAGCCGGCCTGGTCCGTCTCCACCAATCCGGGGAGGTGTGGACCCAGCCTGGACGCTAGAATCCCTGTATACAACTTGAGGTCGACATTTAAGAGCGAGATGGGTCGATACGAACCGCAGAGGGCCCGGTTCTTCCCAGATTTCGGAATTACCGCGACCGTCGCCCTCAGGAGATCCGGTGGGATGGCTCCCGGTTCGGAAAAGGAATTAAATAGCCGAGTAAGGACAGGGGCCACAGCCATGCAAAAAGTCTTGTAAAACAAAGACGTGTACCCGTCCGGGCCCGGGGCCTTACCATGCTTCAGCCGCGCGATAGCGGAAATCACCTCCTCAACATGGATATCCCGCTCCAGGTGGTCCGCCCGAGCCGGATCCAGCACCGGAAGGGTCACCGACTCCAAATAGCCTTCGGCGTCCTGTGACGAGGAGGGTTCCTCCGCATACAGCGCCTCGTAGAAGCCGCGGAATGATTCCGCTACCTCTGCGTCCCCGGAGACGACCACCCCGTCCGCGCCCACCAGTTCCCTCACGACGCCACGCTGCTGCGTGACCCGGAGCCGGTGTGCTAGGAGCTTGCCACATTTGTCCCCCCCAGTGTAGAAGGCGTGTTTCAAGCGCAAGGCAGCATACTCCGCCCTATCAAGATCCAATGCCGACAGGAGCTTCCTCGCAGCCTTCAACTGCCTCCACACCCTTGGCGCCCCCGTACGGCGGTGGACCTGCTCAAGCTCCCGGACCTGAACGGTCAGCTCGTCCCTCTTCCGTTGCCGCTCCCTATTTTCGGCTGCGGAGATAGAGATAAATTCCCCCCGGAGGACTGCCTTCAATGCCGCCCACTGTGTCGCCTGCGAAGTGTCGGTGTTGCTATTGTGAGTTAGGTAGTCCTGTATGACCTCCCCAATGCGCTGCACTACAGACTTTTTGTGTAGAAGAGGGGGAGGCCGCCGGCCACTGGAAAACGTCGGTGACTGGTGCATGGTCAGACAAGGTCAGGACCCCGATGTCCGCCGCCGTGGCAGCGGCATGCATCGGTCCACTCACCAGAAGGTAGTCCAGCCGTGAGTAGGTTCGATGTGCGTGTGAAAAGTAAGAGTAGTCCCTATCCGTGGGGTGCATGGAGCGCCAAAGGTCGTGTAAGTCCATTTCCGCAATCCGGGCCTTCACAGCCTGGGACAGTTCCCCCGTCTGCGGGAAGCGCTGCGCCGATCTGTCCATCACAGAATCAAATACAATATTAAGGTCTCCCCCCAAAATGACGTGGCGGTCGGGGGAAGCAGTGACATCCACCAACACGGAGTCTAGGAAACGCTCTTGGTGGTCGTTTGGGCTATAAACGGAGCCAACCGTAAACGCTATGCCTCCTAAGCGCATGCGATACGCAAGAAGCCTCCCCTTCTGTTCAGCACACTTATACAAAACCTCCCCCCTAAAGGAGCTCGCTAGAAGAATGGCTACCCCCGCCGTCTTGTTCGCTGCCGAGGAGAAGAACTGGGTAGGGAACTTAGCAGAGCGCAGCCTATGGCAATCCCGGGACAATAAGTGGGTCTCCTGCAAAAGGCAAATGTCCGCCTGCGTCCCCTCCAGCAAAGATAAGATCGCTCTGCGCTTCACGGGGTTGTTCAGACCCTGAACATTAAGGGTCACTACCTTTAGGGCTGACATTCCTCTCGGGGATCGGGAGCGCCGTGCAATGGGCAGGGGATCAGCGGGTGGGGCGCGCGGGGCAGCCGCGCAGGACAAGTCATAACAGACCAAGCGTGGGCATGGACAACATCGGACGGGACCTCCCCAACCCCAGAACAACCCCTACACCCACCCAAAACACAACCCTGGCAACTAGCCAAACGCAAACTCAAACACCCCATTGTCTCAGTCAAGCCCCAAAACGGGCAAGTCCGTAGAAAGGAACGAAGTGGACGTCCAGCCACTCACCTCCAGCCGCTCCCCCCCGGCCCCCCCGCCCCGAACCCAGCAGTTAAAGAAGCTAAAGGCATCTCCCCCCGGAGTGAGTGTTAGGCCGTCAAGGCCACGCCAGTGGAGCCGGCCGAGTCCCTGGCCACCGCCCTCAAAGCGTCGGCCATGTCTGCCCTGATGGTAGGGGAATCAGGACGCCCTGCGCTGGCCGCTGATCGTCGCCTCGCCGACCTCCGCCGGCTCCGTCTCTCCGAGGCCCTCCACGACGGTGTGGCTCCTTCCTCCTCCGCCGCCGTAAGCCCCAGGACTCCACAAATGTCCTGCAAGGAGCGTAGCTGGTGTAGCACCCCGTTCCATCGGAAGATCAGGCGGAAGGGATGACCCCAAGAGTACGGCGTCTCGTGCTCGCGCAAAAAGTCAGTGGCAATCCTGAAGGACCTGCGTTTCTGCAGCGTGATGGCGGAGAGGTCTTGGTAAAGCGCCATCGGCCGCTCCCGGAAAGTCAGGGGCTGTTTCCTGCGGGCCTCAGTCATGATGCGTTCCTTCAGCGGGAAATCGGGCAGGAAGGCCAGAATGTCCGGTGGAGGTGCCGATGACTGGCGCTGCCTGCCAACCCTATGTGCCCTATCAATGCTAATGGGGAAGTCTGCCGCTTCCCCCAGGATCTCTCGGAACAGGTCCCGCAGGTAGCTCCCCAGATCGGACCCCTCATCTGCAGTCGGCACACCACGCACTCGAATGTTGTTCCTCCGTGATCTGTTCTCAAGGTCCTCAGAGTGGGCCTGGAGCTCAACACACTGCTCCCGGAGGCGGAGAACGTCCTGTTGAAGATGGCCTATCTCCTCTTCCCGGCGTTGGGCCTCCGTCTCCACCGTTTCAACGCGCTCGCCAAGGCCCTCCACTTCCCTGCGCACTTCCCGGACCTCGCTGGCCACCTCCCGCTTCAGTGTCTGGAAGTCCTCCCTGAGGGAGCTAAACAGTTCCTCCATAAAGGTCCTCGTGACGGGTGGCTCCCCCCCAGTCACGTCCGCCGAGGCCCGGGAGGTCCCCGGCGAAGGCTGTGTTCTGTCCCTCAGTTGCTGGGCCCTGCCAAGCATGTCCGGCAGGGTGCGGTCCCCCTTCTTCGAGCCTCCTCTTCCAGACATCGCAAGCACTGCGGACGGGCCCTGGTCCAGCCGCCCCAGGGATGCCCAGCTGCTGGCGAGCACTCGACGTGGGTGTCCCCCCACAAGCAGGGTCGCTGCGTCACAGGTGACAAGATGGCGGTCCAGTCCGGTCACCGCCAGCCGCGGGTGCCCATCCGAGACAAGAATGGAAGCTACAGTGAGGGGCTCCTCGTCAGCACATCCCCCAAAAAGTCAGCCCGGCAGCCGCGGCGGTCACATACATCCACCAGCAAGGGCTCCGGTGAAGGCCAACACCACTGATCCCACGGGGACAAGATGGCGGCAGGGCGAGGCAGGGCAGAGCGACCAGGCCCGACGACACCACCGGGGCCCCCAAAACGCACAGCAATCAAATAGGTTCCACCGCCGGTGTCAGTCTGTCACACGCAGGGGCCCAGATGGTCCGACCCCAACAGAGAGTCCGCCGTACTTCGGCCAAGGGACAGGGGCCTACACAGTGCGAAGTGTCGCCGACACAGGTCTGAGTGCCAAAGCACCCGTCCGAAGTCTTCCGCACCGTCGGGTCCCCTCCCGCAGGGCTCCTTCACCCTCCGTCGAGCGACGGGCCAAATTCCCTCCAGATCGCAACTTTCAGCACCAGGCCCAGCCGAGGCGCCCGGACAGCACTCCGATGCGCTCCGCCTCTCAGGCCCTCCTTCGCTCCTCGAGCTCGATCGGACTTTTTGGGGGCTTCCCCCGAGGCGATCAGAACCAAAACGGCAACAACGTGCGCACCAGGTGCTCCGCCACGCTCCTCTTCCACGCTGAGCCTCAGCGGGGGGAGAAAAGCATAAGAAAAGGGCTCAAGCTTGGCCGGGCCGGAGGAGCTACGGGAGGAAGCGTCCGCTCACCCCGCCATCTTGGCCACGCCCCCCTGGGTGTCATCTTTGATACTAAACTGAGCTTCTCAGAACAAATATATCAAACCACCTCTTTGGGCTTTTTTGTGCTCGGTGTCCTTAAGAAGATCTTTCCATTCATCCCCCAGGACCTACAAAAGACAGTGAAGGTGGCACTTGTTACCTCTAAAATTGACTATTGTAATGCCCTCCATTTGGGCGCCCAGAAGCAACAGGTGAAAAAACCTCAATTCTTACAGAATGTAGCAGCCAGAATGCTTCTAAAAAATCCTACGTTGGCAACCATTCTCAATCATTGCAAGGTCTGCACTGGCTACCGGTCAGGAAGAGGATCATTTTCAAGGCACTTTGTCTGGTCCATAAAGCGCTTCACTGTATCAGTCATGTATTTGTTCACCTGGTACATTCCCAGTAGGCCTCTAAGATCCAGCTCAGCTAGAATGGTAATCATCCCCAGAATAAATAAAAGAAGATGGGGTGGATTGACGTTTTCCTTTTGCGCGGGGAAACTCTGAATTCACTGCCACTAATTCCATGCTGCCAACCCACCTCATTGCAATTCAGGAAGAAGTTGAAGACCTGGCTCTTTACGGAATCTTTCAGTGAAGTGTAGTGCCCGGTTCCTGCTTTTCATCTGATGTCTAACAGCTAGCGCTAAGACACCCTCGGGTAATTTTAATTAAATAGCACTGCAGTTGTAGGTGGTGAAATGCGGTCAACAGGTTGGGAAGGGTAGCAGGGGTATTGGGGCGTGGTGTGTAATGGGGGATTCCTCTATTTAAAAACAAGAAAAAAAAAGCAGCAATCACCGTGGGGCAAACACTGACATTGAGAGAGAGAGTCGGTTTTTGCAATGCAGTGAAATATCCACAAATCGAGATCTTCATCTATGTACAACTGTACCAACAATTCAAAACGAAATGGCGCAAGAGCAAGTGTGCCCTCCTTTATTTGGGGCTGGCATCAGGATATGAGATTCCTACGTGTCTTTTTGCAAGCCTGCAATAGTAGAACAAACTTGTTCATAACAAATTCCAGATTAGATGCTGAAAAGCTGGGACGGTGGATCCTTCCTCTAACTGAAACATTTTAATGTTAACCTCATGGCGGCTGTGAGTGGTAAAGCTATATGCCCATTTCAATAATAAACCTAACCACTGCTTAACCATTCTGGGGCAACAAAACAGGGTGATTTAAATATAGGCACTATGTGGACTCTACCATGTGCTAATAAAAGGAAGGGATAATAGCAGAAATCCAATTGCAGTGAACAGAACTTCAAGGGACATCTCCTCACTAACGTAAGCTGTTTGCAGTACAAAAGGATAGCACCAGAAGCACTCTTAAGACAACCCCAACTCTCTGCTGCATTTCTGTTACCAATAAACGCACCATCTCCAGATTGGTCTCTGCATACAAATGTAAAGGAAGAGCTGTGAGTCTCTGCACAACTTTAAAAATATGTCTGGCAATATTTTACCTCCCATTTCAACATATGTTTTTAAAGTAGTGCAAGAAATGCCAGCCACAGTAACAGCCTGTTAAATGTGCATTCAGTGAAAAGATGGACACATTTATTGTGGGCTGTTCTTAAGGGTGTTGTCTCGAACCTGTAGCTCTAGATGCACAATAATCCTCTAAATGCACACATGAATAGACTTTTCTATGTAGGCAGTTCCAGTGAGAATCTTTAGTTTAGTAAAATCTCATCAGACAAAACATGTGTTTTTTTAAATTACACTAAACACTATCACCTTTCTGGCACTCATAAACGAGTCATTCAAATATACCTAATATTGATTCACAGACCTGCTCAACCAGTGTAGGAGTAACTCGAAAATGCTCCACAACTCCTTACACAACTACCAAAAGTAAGGAATAAATCCCAAAACGTACATTACAAAGGTTAAACCTTCTTTCTTCCAAAATCAAATTCGGCATGCCTGACAACTCCCAGGAGCACTATTCAAAATAATCAGAAGCAATGTGAAAAAGTCAAGTCAGTGAAAAATAATCACAATTTCAAAATTTCAATGACAAAATAAATGCCATCAGATCAAACATCAAGCTTATGTAAGAGTCACTCAACTTCGAGCCCCCTCTAACAAGTTCAAATATAAAGGGTCAAAATACTCACTACAGAATATCTTTCAAAAACCGTGGGGATCTTTAAGCCAACTGGTCACTACCCTGATCCTCTACCACCATGTACCACTGAATATTTTTCCCTTCTGAATTATATTTGGCTTCACATGTTAAACTCTGTCATACTACAAGTTTTATTCATCGACGCCTTCAAAATTGGTTAAATAAAACTACTAATCAAGAATCCGTATTGACCTGTAATAATTAACAACTTCTGACACAAATACTGGTGAATGGGAAGGCTGGGCACTGCACCCTTTTAGATCAATCAGCGACTCTCAAATCAATGTACCATGGGAGTATAATTCAAACCCTTGTAGAGCGACAGCAATTTCATATCAAGGGGCTTGACTGATTCCCCTCCTTTAGCCAGCTCGGAAAGAACCAACATGGCGTATGACATTTAATACCAAACAACAATAATCATACCATGTTTCCTATACTACCTACCATACTATGTTTGTAGGCATTCTCAAAGATCCATACAACTATCTATTATTTTTAGGTCGAGCATTCAAGACCTGTTGTAACTTCTCTTGTGTACTTAAAGCCACCCACCTGCTATCCATTTGTTTGTTTTAGTGTCCTTTAAAAATCCTTGCTTGCCAGTGGTCAGTCCTGCCTCTTTGTCCCACCTTATTCTCTTTCATTCATCCAAGACAGCAAGGACTAAGTAATGAATCATTACGCTTTGATTGCATATATGCTCTTTGGGGGACTATTTTCTTCTTCGGTCCTGCTCAGCGCCATAGCTGCTTGCATTTCATGATCTTTCCAGTGCTCTGAGGTCTGAAGTTCTGTAAGCAGGCATGGGATGGCTCTCTGGTCGCACAGCTACTCCCCCTACCCTTCGATTTTGAGCATGATTAAAAACAGGGCTTTTAACTAATCAGCATGGGTATGCAGTGGCGTAACGAAAGTTGAAGAGGCCCCCCTGCAAGGTGCACAGAGGGGCCCCTGCTCTGGATTTTATCCGGAGCTATCAGTCCCAAGAACTGTGCTGAGGGGGCCCGCTGCAGCCCGAGGGCCCCCACGCACCGTGGGGACTGCCGGGGCCTGTGTTACGCCCCTGTGGGTATGTAAAGCACTTTAAAAGCACAATTCTATACATCATCAACAGGAAATTCGAGCATTTCTTCCTCTACAAGAACATGCTCACTCAGTCAATCACTGTTTAGAGCAGCAATGGAATGTGTGGCTGTAACTAGAAAGTACCAAACCCGTATGAGTGGAAAGATAAAAATAGCTTTTTTTTTATCCGCATTCAGTAGCACAGCAAGTCTTTCTGTGAATGTCAATATAGCAACAAAAACGCAAACAATTTGTGCCCTTGGTCAAAGGACAGCTGCATTTTTAGTGGAACGTTGGAGCGTCAGTATTTCCCCCTCCTCCTCCCTTTATAGGTCTCGCCTAGCGCTGCAGCGCGAATGCGCTGCTATCGCTTTGCGAGGCATGCAGTATACACTATAGTTGGGAAAGCTCAGTTTAAGCTCCGCCCATCTTTTGGATTGGCTTAGATCGTGAATGATGCCTTCTGATTGGTTTTGAGCTTGTTAGTCCCTCCTCCTGATGGCCATGTTCTGATTTGTATCCTTCCATGGCTATCAGCCCCTTTAATTTAAAAACAATTTTGTTGCCGTGGCTCACACCCTTCCCTTTTGCAGTCCATGACTTCTGGGGCCACCTCCAACTACCCCCTCACTCCCGTTCGTGCCTTTTTGCCGGCACGGACTTCCGTTTTAAATGCAATAGGACTCGCGTAAATGCGAGTTCTATTGCACTGCAAATGCTTGTTTTTAAAGTAATGCCCCAAAAGTCAGGCAGCAGTTGCCTGGTTGTGGGCAGCAGCGCGCGTCACTTCCACCTTGCTCGAGCCTCCCTGGAGCCCACACCTTCCTTCAAATATACATTTTTCAGCAGCTGCCCAGTTAGTAACATTTTAGATGCGCGCAATGCCGTACATGGTACGCATGGGCGCCAAAAGTCTGGAAAAACAGGAAGTGTTGTCCTACTTCGGCAGGACAACGTGCTTTGTTTATATTGAGCGAGCTGTGCACGTTTTCGCTTTGAATGCTGCTGGGACACCAAACACCCTTGCCATTCACGCTCGTTAATCGCCATGCTATGCTGGCTACGCTATGGGATGCGGGGACACAGCTGGTTGCTACTCCTGGCAGTGCTGGGCCTCGGGTGAGGGCTACCTGTGCTCATACGAAGGGGCAGGGACTCCGACGCACCCGGTGCCGTGGTAGGACGCGGGCGGCTTACAGAAACCGGTGTACGAGCTCCGCTTAATGAGGCTGCTTTGGGGGAGCTGGGCCAGCAGTAAAGTTGAAATTGTAGGGCGAGGAGCGCACCAAGGAAGAGGCGAGCATCAACCAACACCTACCTGAGCCAGCGCATCTCCCTTCATCAGCGCCTGCCCGACGCTGAAACCCTCTGTGAGTGTTGGGGTAGGGAGGGCTGGGCAGCCGCTAACCAAAGAGGGAGAAACAAAAAGGATGTTGTGCAATGGAAGAGACAAATGGGCACCTGCACTTTAGCATACCTAGCCCAACCTGCCACACCCTCCCCAACAAGCTCACTTAACTTTTGTTGGCTCGCAGTAGACCTGTCTTTCTTAGACCTTTTAGGGGTAATCCTTCAGTTTCCCATCACTTTCAGCTTTGTTGCCACTATCACTGGCCATGATTTATTTTCTTTTTCAAGTGTAGGACAGTACCTTATACAAAAGGTTTATTCAGACTGTTTTTGACAACTACTAATATTTGTTTGAAGAAAACAAAAACCGCGCTGTGTGCTGAACGTGGATTGTGTGATGCCTATGCTGGTACCTGCACATTTTTCATCTCCTCTGAATCCATGCCTACTATAGAAGGCCAGTGACGTTGTAAAGGGGGGGTTTGACTAGGACCTGATGCAAGTGAAAGAGGTGGGCCCCATTTATTACGGGGACCGATTGGATATGACAACACTGATTAATTAGAGTGTAGCGATCCTCCCCCCATGCAACAGATCGATAGCTATGCTTTTATATATATATTTTTTTATTTATTTAAGCAATTTGTAAAGCGCGCAAATACCCTTGAGTGTCTCTGCGCTACGGACTGGAAGGAAAGAAAAGGCCAAGGAGCGGATGAGTTATTAGATGAACAGCCCGGTTTTCACTTGTTTCCTGAAGGTTAGAAGAGTAGGACTGGTCTTAATATGGAGGGAGAGCATGTTCCACAACCTGGCAGTGGAGACTGTGAATCTTCTGTCGCCCCAAGACGCTTTCTTGGTGCGAGGGACAATCAGAAGGTTAGCTGCTGATGAGCGCATGGGTCTGCTGGGCGTATATGAGCTGAGAGCTTTCATCAGAAACTCCGGCCCTTCGCTGTGCGTTGCCTTGTAAGCGATGCATAACGCCTTAAATGTGGCTCTGCTTCTAATGGGCAGCCAATCGAGCTGTCGCACCACCTTGGATAACAACTTAAACTTGGGGGTACCTGTCAGAATCCTGGCGGCTGCGTTCTGCACCAGTTGTAGCTTACTCAGGACTTTTTCCTGGGCATTAACTAAGTTACAGTAGTCAACTTTAGCCATTATCAGTGTGCTGATAAGAGTTCTTGCAGCGCTAGTAGGGAGAAATGGTAGGAGTTTTTTTTATCATCCTGAGAACGTAGAAGGATGAAGAGACAACTGAGTTAGCTTGGTGTATGAATGACAACTTGTCGTCAAATATAACACCCAGGTTTCTGACCTTTGTAACGGGGGACGGAGGTGAACCCAGCTTGGCTTGCCACCATGTGGGGGACCAGACAGGGGAGAGATTACCAAAGATCATCACCTCCGTCTTGTCAGAATTTAATTTGAGGCAATTGTTAGCCATCCACGCACTGATGGCTAGCATTCCTTCTTGGAAGCTTGCCGCAACTGTCCCTCCATCATTGTATACTGATAGCACCAATTGCGTGTCATCGGCGTACGATGTTAGACCCATCCCGTAGGATTTAATGACCCTCACCAAGTCCGACACATAAATATTAAACAAGGTCGGACTCAGTGATGATATTTGAGGCATACCACAAAGGATTGCAAATGATGGGGAGTTGAAACCACCGAAACTTACTAGCTGAGTCCGAGTGGATAAGGAGGACAGGAGGGCTTTGGCCTTGTTTCTGATGCGATGGCAGAGACACGGTCGATTACGGTGGCATGATCGACTGTGTCGAAGGCTGCAGATAAATCCAGGATCATAGGAGAGTTATAGATTTTTGAACCAGTTTTGCCAAAATTTGGTTTTTGACAAAGGTCTGTCGGCTGATCTGTGGAAAAGCATATTCGATTTTGAAGTAAGTGCACTATTATTGCATATGGCATTTTTTCATTTTTCTTCATATACTAATACATGTCATGCTGTAGTAACGCTGCTCAGGTGCCACCATCGGATAAATTGTCTCCATTCTGGTTCCCCGCCCATTATCATCCAAGACGGCCCCTCCAATCTGTTTGTTCTTCACCAATCATTCATGGAAAAGAAGAAATAAAATGAACAATTTATAGAGAATTACAGAGTACGCGGACGTGTATTTGCAGTAATGTAAACATGTTAACTTGTCGCCCCCCCAGTCCTTACAAACGAGAGACGGGTCTCGGTTTATCAATCTTCCACTGGGCAATTAATTATTTCAATTTTCACGTATAAACTCTGAGTTTTACACAAATTCATCTGTGACGCTTGGCAGCTACACACCTGTACAGAAAGCTCTACAGTGACAGAAGTGTTTGGGCGTGAAGCTAAGCATCACATTGTGCAGGGTCTATGGCATGATGGCATCATCCTGGCATTTTAATGTTTTTCTCCCAAGAAGATGTTGCACGATCTGTGTTTGTTTTCGGCTGATAAAACGCATGTACAAAGAGGCATCGCTGACGCTTGTACTGACCCCCTCCTGGGCGCTCTTCCTTGTTGCAAAAACCCTGGTTCTAGAGTAAGCTGTAAGTGAACCTCGGACATCCCCTTCGGTCAGGGCATAGTGAGGGGTTCCTTTAATGAAAGTGCAAAACTAAACAGCAGAGTGTGGGGGCTGAAGCAGCAGCGGGGAGCTCCCTCGGCAGCGGTTGACCTCCTTTCCCGAGGCACTGAACAGAGTGTAATTGTGTCAAGTTAAAAAATAAAAATAAAAAAAATAAAAAAAGGGGCGCGCGCGATCTCTTTTCAGGTCTCGCCTGAGTCAGCGCATGCGCTGGTCTGGCGAGACATTTAGTAACTGGGTTTTAAAAGTGCTACCCACAGGCTTTTGCCGGCCACCAGCTTGCTGTTACAAGCACAAGCGCGCGCGACGTGCACAGCTGCTATCTGGCTTTCTGTAATGGCTCATTAAGCCTTACAGCGCGCGTGTGAATCCCCTCTCCTACCCCCTCCCTTCTCCCACTCCCTCCTAGTCAGCTTCTCTTATTACAAGCTTCCCGCGTCGCGCGGCAAATGCTTGTTTTTATTGCTGCGAGGTGTACCTCCGAATGGAGGTATATGCTAGATTACACTTTTGTAGGTGGAGTAAGTAGCATATGATGTGTTGTATAGAGACGTCTAGAGGATTGATTGTGTTGTTATGGCAATAAACAACAAATCTTTTCCACTTGGCAACGTAGCAGGCTCTAGTGGTAGGGCGTCTAGCTTCTCTGATGACGTTCATACAGTCAGGGGGAAGGTTTAGGTATCCGAATTCTAGGACCTCAGGAGCCAGATCGCAAGGTTGAGCTGAGCTGGGTCCGGGTGTCTGATCTCTCCATGGTTCTGGGTTAGGAGGCATGGTGAGAGGTGTAGCTTTTGGTGTGGTACTACCGAGAGTTCCAGCAGCGTGGTGTACCACGGTTGTCTGGCCCATGTTGGAGCTACTAGGATCAGCATGAGGGAATGCTGTTGTAGCTTTCGCACCACTAATGGAATTAGTGGGAGAGGTGGAAAAGCGTACGCAAACCATATCGCATTTCCTTTGGACAATGGGTGTGGGTATCTTGCGGCGAAGCTTGGGCATTTTTTGTTTTGGTGGTTGGCGAATAGGTCGATTTGTGGATGCCCCCACGTTTGAAAGAACGGGTGAAGAACCTGTGGGTGAAGTTCCCACTCGTGGATCTGCTGCGTCTGTCTGCTGAGCAGATCTGCCATGGTGTTCTGGACTCCTGGGACATGTTGGGCTAGGAGAAAGATTGTGTGGAATTGCCCATTTCCATATGCTCTGTGCTAGTTGAGAGAGCTGTGGAGAGTGTGTGCCGCCTTGTTTTTTAATGTAATACATGGCCGTCATGTTGTCTGTGCGAATGAGGACTGCCTTGCCTAAAATTTGTGCCTGAAAGGGTTTTAGGGCTAGAGAGATTGCTAGTAACTCCAGATAGTTGATATGGAGTAACTTTTGTTGCGGCGTCCATGTGCCTTGCACTGTGAGGTGTAATAGATGAGCTCCCCAGCCGGAGAGCGATGCGTCTGTTGTTAGTATTATTTGTGGAACCGGGTCCAGGAACGGTTGACCTTTGGAAAGGTTTGTGGTGTTCCACCAGTGCAGAGAGCGATGGGTGCGACCGTCTACCAACACCAGATCTGTCAGTTGCCCCTGGGCCTGGTTCCATTGGCGCGCTAAGCACTCTTGGAGTGGACGCATCTGGAGTCTTGCGTGGGGTACTATGAAAATGCAAGAGGCCATCATCCCTATAAGTTGCATAAACACTCTTGCTGGAAGGGAGTGTTGAAGTATGAATCTTTGTCGCAAAGCCTGAATGCTTGCAATCCTGGCCGGATTGGGGTAGGCTATGGCTTTTGAGGTGTCTATGGTGGCACCGAGGTATTGTTTTATGTGGGATGGTGTTAGTTGGGACTTTTGGTGGTTCACCGTGAAGCCTAGTTGGTGAAGTAGTTGGATTGTAGTGGCGGTGTGGTGTACACATTGGTTGTAGGACGTGGCTTTTATCAGCCACTCGTCCAAGTATGGGAAGACGTGAATGTGCTGTCTTCTGAGGTGTGCCGACACTACCGCTAGGCACTTGGTGAACACCCGTGGTGCTGTTGTGACTCCGAATGGGAGCACTTTGAATTGGTAGTGTTGCCCGTCCACTACAAATATGAGGTACTTTCTGTGAGCATGGTGGAAGTGGAAGTATGCGTCTTTCAAGTCCAGTGTGGTGAGGAAGTCATTCTGGGAGAGGAGTGGAAGCACCTGCTGAAGCGTTACCATGTGAAAATGGTCTGAATGTATGTATGTGTTTAGGGGCCGGAGATCTAGAATAGGTCGTAGAGTCTCGTCCCTTTTTGGTATTAGAAAATATAGGGAGTAGACCCCTAAATTTTGCTGATTGTCGGGAACTTGTTCTATTGCATGTTTTTGTAGGAGGGAGATTACCTCCTGTTTTAGTAATGTGGAATGTTCTTGTGACATTGGGCGTTGCCTGGGTGGAATGTTTGGGGGGGTAGATGTTAATTCCAGGCAGTATCCTGACCGAATAATTTGGGTCACCCATTTGTCTGAGGTGATGGTCTCCCAGACATGAAGGACATTTTGTAGACTGCCCCCGACCGGAGTTGGATGGTCTGGAGGGAGCGGAGGGAAGTCATTGGGTAGGCGGTGTGGCAGAGCGGGCGGTATTTGTTTTGCCTCTGCCTTTATTATTATTTCCCCTATAGCCGCCTCTTTGATAACCCCTTGTGAAGGTGGACTGAGTGGGGGATTTGTAGGAAGTGGACGCGCTATCTGAGGAGTAGCCTCTAGATGTAGTCCGAAAGGAAGAGCGGCGAAAGGAGCGCCTAGGAGGGTGTGACTGCAGGGCTCCCATGGACTTCGCCGTATCAGTGTCCTTCTTCATTTTTTCGAGGGCCTCATCTACCTTTGGGCCGAATAGGTGTTCTTGGTCAAAGGGATGATTTAGGATGGAGGCTTGCACCTCTGGTTTGAAATCTGATATTCTTAGCCAAGCATGGCGACGGAGGAGGACGCTAGTATTAATGGCCCTGGAGGCTGTGTCTGCTGTATCTAAGGCACAGCGTATAGAGGTGTTAGTTATTGTCTTACCCTCTTGAATGAATTCATTGGCCCTAGTTTTGTATCTTTCAGGGAGGTGGTGCATTATGGTTTCTAATTGATCATAATGTGCCCTATCGTATCTGGCCAATAGTGCTTGGGTGTTGGCGATACGCCATATATTGACTGCCTGTGAAGCAGTGCGCTTTCCTGACGCGTCCAGTAGCTTTGACTCTTTGTCAGGTGGTGGTGCTTTGCCTGACGCCTGGGAATTTGACCTTTTTCGTGCAGTGGGGACCACTAGGGAATCTAGTGGCGCTGGCCCTTTGATATAGGCAGGATCTGTGGGGGCAGCTTTGTACTTTTTCTCTATGCGTGGGTTAATGACCCTGGCCCTGACTGGGTCCTTAAAAACCTCTGGCGCATGTTTTACCACCCCCTTGAGCATAGGTAGTATGGAGGCAGACCTATGTGCGGTATCAAAAGTGTCGAGGAGGAAATCCTCTTCCACTGGGTCAGTGTGTAACTCTACCCTGTGATAATGAGCCGCCCTTTGAAGTAGGTGGTGGAAACCTAATGAGTCTTCCGGTGGAGATGGTCTGGAAGGGTAAAGGTCATCTTGTGGGACGTCTGGAATATCTGGGTTATTGTAGTTGTCCCATGGGTCTGGGGATCCTGTAGGGGTGGGGTCTTGGGGCACATCCCCTGGATCGTGATATGGGTCCCCCTGATCATCATCGTCTGGAGACGGGGTCGGAGAGCGATGAGGTGGGGGTGGAGAAGGTGGAGGGGGCGGAGGTGGAGAGGGTGGAGGAGGTGGGGAAGGTATTCTGAAAGGGGAAGTGGCAGAGGCCTTCCTCTTTGGAGGTGGAGGCGGAGCCGGTTAGTCCAAATGTCTCTTTTTGGAAGAGAGTGCCAAATGTCCAGTTTTTGGATCCTTGGTGAGAGTTTTTTGTAAAGGATCCGGTGTAAATAGTTCCTGTGACAATGTTTGGTCCGTCTGCGCCGAAGTTTTCGGGGCCGATGACTTTTTAGGCTTGTCCGTGCCAGTTTGCTTAGCACTGGGCTTGGGAACCTCCGATTGGGGCTTCGGCGTGGAAGTGTCGGTGCCGAGGGCCTTATGGGGTTTGGTCGGTACCAAAGATGGCGTCGGTACGGAAGCGTTGGATTTCGACCCCGAGGACTTCGGTGTGGAGCTCGGTGTCGAGGTAGAGGCTGGTTTCTTTTTCGGTGCCGAAGTGTGTTTCTCGGCACCGCTGGCAGGCTGGCTCGAGCCCGAGCTGCCGGAAGGCTTGTTTGGCTTCTTCACCGGGCCCGAAGGTGGGGGTGTGTGAAGCAGTGTCTCTGGTCTTGCCTAGCCCCGAAGGCAAAGGCGTGACCGAAGCCTTTTTGGGTGTCGGCGTTGGTGTAGGGTTATGTTACTCATGACCCTCTGCGCCGGAGTGATGTCCTCCACATCTGAGTCGTTGGCTTCTGAAGCACTGACGAGGTCCTCTTCGGTGCGCTGCTGTCCCGGATCTTCGATGTCGTCTCCGAAGATGTCGACTGGAACGGAGGTCGAGGAGTGTGCCATGTTTCGTCTGGCTCTTCAGTCCCGAATAGTCTTTTTCGATCTGAAAGACTTACAGGCCGGACAGTCTCGAGCCTCGTGTTCAGGGGAGAGGCAGAGGTTGCACACCTCATGAAGATCGGTGTGGGGGAATTTGGACCCACATCGAGGGCACTTCTTGAATGGAGTTCTTTCCATCAGCCGGGACCGGAGCTTGGGTAGGCCCGAAGGCGGCCGTCGACGACTGGAACCGAAGATTTGTCGATGAGAAGGATTGATGAGCTCGCGATGGAAACAATACCGCGATGTGAGGTGAGAATTCCGCTTCGATCGTCGAACTGGAAATGTTCGGAACCGGAGCGCGAAGATTACATCCGAGCCCGATGGCGGAAAAAAACAATCGGAGGATGGAGCCGAAGCCCATGCGCAATACGATACAAAGGAGGAGTCACCGACCTCGTGACTTCCAAAGACCTTCCAAGAGGAAAAACAAACTGCAAACATCCGGGCACAACACCAGATGGCGATCTATGCAAAAGTGTGTAATCTGCAGCTCATATGCCTCGAACATAATGTTTCCCCGCCACTGACCCATACGTCAGCCCTGCCGCGGTTCAACTCCCTCCCCCTCCCTCACCACAGAGCACGTATTATATTTAACTTTCGGCCCGGCCGCGCTTCATCTCCCTCCCCCTCCTCCACCACAGAGCGCGTCTTTTATTTATAACTTTCAGCCCGGCCGCGCTTCAACTCCCTCTCCCTCCCTCACCACAGAGCGCGTCTTTTATTTAACTTTCAGCCCATGCCACAGTGAGGAGCTGCAGAATACCGATAGACAGACCTTACTATTAGCTCGGTGTATTTGTGCTGCAAAGAAGCACCTGCACATTGACATTCCTAAGGAAAAGTCCTGCTTGTTGTCTGGGTCCCACAGATCATACCGTCAGTTATTTTCCGGTCCGTAAGACTGTTGTTTTTTTATGTCATGTTTACTTTAGGCCAGCCCACACCATTTTTAATACGATTCTAAGAGTGAATGGACCCCTCAGCCACATCAATAAAACTGGGAAGTTTTTCATAAAAAATAAAAATAAAAAATAAAAAAATCAGCACGCACCCGCTTCTTGAACACCTCGCTTCATGTTAACAATGCTTCTTTATTTTGTAGCAGTTTGTCGAAGCGCCACACCTCCCTCAGAGTGCACACCGCCCCTGCAGCAGTACTCCGTCTCACTCCTTCGTTCCCTGCTTCTGCGCTTCATGTTTTGGACAGCAGGGTGCCTAACAATGCATGTTTATTTTAGCAAATCACACTAAAATAAGCAAGCCTTGATAGCGCTATTCTGTCTAAAACATGAAGTGCGGTATACTCCAATACCGCGCTTCACGTTTTGTTCCCCGACACCCGCTTCATGTTTTGGACACCAGGGTACGGACAATGCATGTTTATTTTAGCAAACCGCACTAAAATAAGCAAGCATTATTAGCGCTGTGCTGTCTAAAACATTAAGTGCGGTATACTCCAATACCGCGCTTCACGTTTTGTTCCCTGACACCCGCTTCATGTTTTGGACACCGGGGTGCTAACAATGCTTGTTTAGCCTAGTCCTACTCACTAGTCCTACTCACTGCTTTCAATGTCTAGGTAGGGACAACATTAGTGAAGGTATTTCCGCATTTAGGCAACTTTGACCCCTTACAAACGAAGAGTGAGAGAAATTTGACATTCGGCAACTGCAAAACCTCCATAGAAAGGTGGAGCCGTCTCTTTCGATAAAAATGAAATCGCCATTCGAATCGATAGTTATTTCAATTTCAAAGTATGCTTTATTCGAATATCATTCATAAAAGCAAAAATACAATTACAATAACAATTTCTTACATGATTAAAAATAAGATTAAATTATGATCAGAAGATCAAATACAAAGCATACATGTACAATTTTTGTCTTATATAAGACCCTATAAACGTACTGTTCTTTTGTCGGTAAGTGGTTTGAGTTTTTTTTTATTTAATTTTTTTTTTTTATTAAAAAGCACAAGGTAAATAGTTGAATAAAAATACTTTAAAACCATGATAGAAATGCAGAAAAAGTGACATAGGACATAGGAGAGAATAATCAAAAGACTAGCAGTCTCTCCCTAATCATGAGAATAATCAAACGACTAGCAGTCTCTGTCTAATTGACCACGCCCAGCCTAGATATTTTGCAGTGGCTACTGAAATCCATGGCAGAGTACTGGTACGTATAATACGCAAGGCCACGCTACCACTGGTTGTTCCTAAATTTTTACACATCGGGGACAACCAGTTACGCCTTGGGACCACGTAACACTTACAGGCAAATAGAAAATGACCAATAGTTTCTTTGCTGAAGCCACAAGCGGGACATCCGTCACAAGAACCCCCTTCCCACTTGGATGTCAAAAATTTGAGGGGAAGTGCGCCTGCTCTCAATTGGAAAAGAAGCTTTCTTTCCATGGGCCTGGTTATAATATCCCAATATGGTTCTAGACAAGGATACATATTGGCCTCTATGAAGTCTGCAGTCATAGAGCCAGCACTCGAACTATTCCAATACCGGCGAGCAACCATCTCCCAATAAATATTCTTTAAAGTGCTTTTAGATGGGAAACAGGCTCTCGCCGGATCATCCCAGAGTGAGCACAGACCAAGCTCAGACAGGGATGTACTAAGTGCTTTTAGCCATCCTATTTTATGATAAACATCCGACCTTATAATGTCTAAAAAACCATCTGCATAATGAGAAAGGGCAGGAGTCGTCCATAGCCTGCGCCAGTACAGGATAGGGCGAAGCTGAACCAAGTCTGAGATTGCTTTTCTACCCAAGTCATATTTAAGGGGCAACAATGGAGTACTTTTAGGGACGCCTGTTATAGCCCTTAAAAATGTGTTTTCTGAGGTTTGGAGAGCAGCAATCTTCTCAAAGCCCCAGAGCTCAGCACCGTAAAGAGCGGAGCCTAGAGCCTTTGCTTCATACACCTGTAGAGCGGGTTTTACAGGTTTTGTCAATGATTTTCTATGCTCTGTACAAATTGCACCTGCCAATTGCCTATGTCTAAGCGTAGCAATATCAACATGATGCCGCCAATTCTTCTCGCTAGATACATGCATGCCCAAATATGTGAAAGTATTCACTACTTCTAGCGGGCGGTCATTTAGAATGATTTTAGATTTGAAGCTACGGTGGGGGTTGAATATCATAAGCTTTGTTTTGGCAGTATTAACTTCTAATCCATACTCCCCACAAAATTGATCAAAGATAGACAAGGCACACTGCAATCCACTAGGGGTTTTAGATAGGATGAGCGTGTCATCTGCGAACATTAAAATAGGGATTTTAGTCCCAGCTAAAAAAGGAGCATCCACTTGTGCAGAGGTCATGCGAGCAACAACATCGTTTATATATAAAGTAAAAAGGACAGGAGCCATCGAACATCCCTGCCGGACTCCCCTCTCTACAGGGAAGTCTGTGGTTACCGAGCCAAGTCCTCCCCACTGTATTCTGGCATAATTAGAATAATGTAGCCTCATTATCAAAGATAATAAATCGCTAGGAAGACCCTGTCTATTTAGGGCCGTCCAAAGCTTAGATCGGGGGACAAGGTCGAAAGCGGCACGTAAATCGACAAAGGCCGCATACAAGCTTCCTTTGCCCAGCGCCACCGTCTTCCATTGTAACAGGGTGAAACGGAAAACCTGATCCACCGTGCTTGTGGATCGTCAAAAGCCAGCCTGGAATGGTGAAAGAGCATTAGTCTCATCTACCCAATCCAGGAGCCTATTGACGATCACACGTCCCACGACCTTTTGAATGGTATCTATGAGGCTTATTGGCCTGTAATTACCCGGAAGGGATCGATCGCCCTTCTTAAAAATAGGAATGATGACTGCACCCTTCCAAGATTTTGGTATCGCAGCACCCAAGGCAATGGCATTGATGAGAAGATGAATATACTGACACCAGCGATCCTTATCATTTACAAATAGATCAGCTGGCACACCATCAAGACCAGGGGCACGTCCGCAGGCAACTGTGTTCAAGGCCAACATAATCTCAGCTGCCCCAAAAAGATTCACTTTGGGAAGGTCTACACTAAATTCTTGGGCCATGTTATCATTATTTTGAACAGCATACTGGTTTTTAAAGAATTTTATCCATTCTTCTTCAGGCACATTGTTATGTGGGGACTCGGGTAAACCAGATTTTCCCCATCTGACAATGTGCCAAAATAACCGGGAGTCCCTACTGTCACTGGCTGCCTTTAACTCGATCCAGTGGTGCTCATCCCAAGCTTTTTTAGCCTTACTTATACTAGTTTTATAATTCTTTCTAGCGGCTTGAATTAAAGTAGATTGCCCCCCCTTGATAGCTTCACCTAGGGCTAATCGTGTTTCCCTACATTGTTCATTATACCACTTGGCAGGCTTAGGGACTCTATTACCTTTGTTTTTCACGGGTTTAAGGAAATGCTCCTTAATTGCACAAAAGAGAGAGTTATGTATTCCTTCAACCTTATCTAAGCCAGTACCAAGTGGATTAAGGTGCTCTATAGCTGATATTGCTGTATCCACCTGACCATTGATCTCAGCAATCGCCTGATGGTTAATTGCTACATTTTCCCACCTTAATCTCCGCATATCATTTGTGGGGACAATCCGTGGAGGAGCAGTCACAGAAGAACATGGAGGTAAGATGGTATAGGACCACCATTTGTGAGTAGTGCACAAAGGATTATGGTCACTCTCGATCCTTTCTACAACCTCCAAGTCACCAATCATAGGCCATAATTTTAAACTACATAACACATAATCAATTCTACTGTTATGTCGGCCATTGTCAAATGTACTTGACCCATTCCTGTCGCCACTAGTCCTACCATTTAGGGCTCTTAAGCCCTTTTCATAGCATAAAGTATTTAAGCCAATAACATCAACAGTCCACCGCGGAACCGATGGAAGCTCTAGTTTAGGAACACCCCATTGTCGATCCTCCTCATCACCGAATAAGTCATCATCGTTAATTAAGGGTTCAAATGTTCTATTAGAATCACCCACGATGACAATATTGTTGTTTAAGGAATAGGTGTCGAGAAGACTAGTTAAAGCAACTAAGACATCAGACCTCCCCCCCTTGTTGCTCCGGACATAAATGTTATAGATATCCAATCTACCTAATTTTTCTAAATCCAATCTGATTAATTGGATATCTTGGTTTTTAGTGTCAACGACTTTAATGACCAGCTTTAAACACTGGCGAACCCATATTGTTAGGCCTCCCATGGGTCTACCCCTAGGGCCTTTTGTAGCCGGCACGGAATAATTCAGATATCCCTGAACAAAACAAGGTTGGCATGACCAAGTTTCCTGGAATATGCATAGATCATAGTTATTAATAAAACAGATCCAGTCTACGGATTCCAGTTTGGAAGTCAGCCCGGCAATATTCCAGGACAATAAGCTCCCCGTAGTTCCCTGAGAGTTGTTAGGGCAATTAGCTATTGAATGAATATCGGGGACTTGCTTTGAACAGATATCTGTGGATATTTCCTTCTGTTGATTTCTTATCTTATTAACAAAAGGAAATGAATCAAACGATGGCTCAACAGGACTCACTAACATAACCTGATTATTATTAAGTCAATCTACATCTTCAAGGTTGGCTAACACCTCAAAACGATTTCTCGTCGAAATCGAAACATTAGATTGAATGCAAGGTGAAGCCCCAAGATTAAAGGTAGAGACTGGCCTGGGTCTAGGAAAAAAATAAGTTAATTCCCAGGTTGTAATAAAAGACCTCATATGGTTTGTGTGCCAGTTTAAGATATGTTTGACAGCTCTGGGGTCCTTGAAGTTAATCAAGATAATGTCTCCATTTATGTTTTTTGGTATGTTACCCAGCCATGGTAAGCGCCTAACATGTAATATTTCCCCATTGATGTACGAAGGGAGGGGGCGGTTTTGTCCTAACCAATGAATGACCTTATTTTTTAGTTGTGAGTATCCCTCGATAGCATCATCCTTCAAAGTGGGGACACCCGCAAGCACCACTACAAAAGGGACAGCTTCTGGTGGAAGATTGATAGAAAGAGATCCATGCATCTTGGCCATAGGAACCAAGCGGCTACTCTTTGTATCGAGCTCTGCAACCTCATGTGATGGAATGTTTCCTCCTCGGCATGCTATATCCTTTTTTAACTGACTTAGGAATGTTAGAACTTCCTGCGTGGTTATTCATTATATTATTAGTACTACAATCTCCCAGTCTAACTGTCTGGTGTAAAGGTAGAGTAGAAGATGATACCGCAGGAACAGTAACAGTGGAGAGCGGCATTATTGGCTTTACAGGATTCATACATAAATCTCCTTTGCTACCCATTAAAGATTCTACTCTCGCCAGCCTTTTTTCAATGCTTTTTAAACTGTCGACAATGGGTAGCATTTGCATTTTAAATAGTTTGTCGATTTTGTCCATTAATTCCGCAATCGTAATGTCGTTTACAGAACAAGATACCGAGGTACCAGGGATGGATATATCATTGGTGCCATGGATAGGGCCATTGTCAGTGTGAGCCAGAATAGATTTATAGCTGGATTTATTTTTGCTTTTATTTTTATGGGCCTCAGAATCCAGCTTCCTCCTCTTTCTAGGTAATGGACCTGATGGTTTAGGTACCCCAGGAGAGATAGTATTTTGGGATGAGGGTACCATTACTTGTAATTCATCCAGTACAACTGGTTCAGTAATTACCACAGTAGGAGAAGATAAAATAGAAGAGGACACATCTTTGGGTAAATCGGCCATAGTTGGATTACCAGGGAGTGTTAAGACATCGTTATTGTCCGAAAAATGTAAAATATCATAGTGAGAAAGAGCACTTTTGTCAGGTGGAGTTACTTCATAAAAAGAATTTGAAGTTAAAGACATATTTTTATATGCTCTACGGAACTACGCCGCCTCGCCCTTAGTTCAGCAAGGGTAGTTTCTCGGTCTGACCCAGAGTTAACTTTCCGAAAATAACCATCAAGGGTACCCACATTGGAATTGCTGGTCATATGCCGAGTTAAAATTTAATTCAAAGTGAAAATTATTGACTGAGTTGAAGTTAAACTTAACAAGCATTTGCAATGCAATAGATCTCACAATTGCGAGATTTTGACCTATTAGCATTATTTATTTTTGTGTTTAAAAACACCTGCAATAATAAAAGGCATTGTCATTTACAATGTCAATAGGTCAAAGTTTCTAAAATGCGAGACCTATTGCATTGCAAATGCTTGTTTTAATTTGAAATAGCAGTCTATTATTTTACATACAACCAGTACTCCTATATACAAATATCCAATAGTGGATTGTCCCAACACATTATTGCAAAACACTCCGTTATTATAATTTTTTTTACTAAAGCTCCAAAGAGAACGTGGCAGCATGAGACCTGTGTAAACCTTGAAAACATTTCCATTAGGTGTCTGTCATTTATTTCTGCTAAGGCAAAAGTCAGAGTCTACCCATTCATTTTAGTACAGATGTTTGTTCAGCCGCCTACTTCGCATTCATTGTTGTAGGTATGCAGATGTTAACACAAGGTACACTGTAGTACCATCTGTAAGCAGTTATCGATATGGATTTAAAATCTCAAGAATTACTAACTGCATGTTGGAATTTAGTTTATTCATTATCCAATGCATTTTCGCTATGTTTACTACAACTGAGCAGAACCTGTGATGCTGTTCATTTGCACTGTATGCGAAGAAGCTATATTCGTCTTCTACTAATGAGCAGTGTTGTTTTAAATGTCACTTTATGGCATGCCATGGTATGCTATTTGCAAGCACCTGCAATAGAATAGAATAGACTAGAATAGAAGGATTTTTATATAGCACATGGCTACCCGGAAGCATCCCAGCTCTGTATTGGTCACTAGAGTAACCTGCCTTCTGCGGAAAGAGCAGGTTTTAAGTTGTTTCCGAAAAGCTAGATGGTTGGGTTGTCTACGCAGATGCAGCGGCAGGCCGTTCCACAGTCTAGAGGCGTTATACGAAAAACGCCGGCCTCCACTTCTGGCCTTCTTGATCCTTGGCACCACTGCAATGAACTTCCCCATCTGAACGAAGGCTCTGTTGGCTCTTTAAGGGCAAATCATGGATTTAATATTAGGAGGCTCATTTCCTATGGGCAACACACAGGGCCTTAAAATTAATTCTTTCCTGCACCGATAACCAATGGAGCATGCGTAATGCCGGCTTTGCAGAACATCGGCTCTGGGTTCCCGTAAGCAGACTTGCAGCTGAATTTTGTACAATCTGCAGTTTTGTGAAGACAGTGTTAGGGGCGTCCAAATAAAGAGTGTTGCCATCATCTATCCTGGAAAGGATGAGCGCCTGGACCAACGTTTTTTTGGCTTGGTCCAGTAAGAGTGGCAGCAGTTATGTTATGTTATATCCATTTGTAGTGCGCTCGGATACTCGTGAGTGTCCCGGCGCGATACCAGAGGGGTGTAGGGAGAGACAATCATACAAAGAGATGTGTTTTAAGCTTCTTTTTAAACGTCATAGGGTCTTGAGTGGAACGAAGATCGAGTGGGAGAGAATTCCAGGCCACGCTAGATTTAACCACAAGGGAACAGCCCCCCAACCTCTGGAGCTTGAAACGTGGAACATGGGCGAAGTGAAGGGACGAAGAGCGAAGGGCCCGCGAGGGGACATAGAAGGAAAAGCGCCTCTGAAGATAGAGGGGACCATAACCATGGAGGGCACAATGGGCCAAGACCAGAAGTTTAAACTTGACCCTAACCGCCACGGGCAGCCAATGGAGAGAGCGCAGTTGGGGAGCAACACTCTTCCTTGTCGGAATGCCCAAAAGCAGTCTAGCCGCCATGTTCTGGACCACCTGCAGTTTTTTAAGCAGGTAGCCTGGGACACCGGCATAGAGAGCATTGGCATAATCCAATCGAGAGAATCAGCGCACAAGTGACAGTTTCTCTAGCAGCCTGCGGAAGGAGTGCAAAAAAGTTCCTAAGAGTTTTGAGAAGGCCAAAGCAACAGCCAGCAGTTTTCTTGATGTGTGTAGAAAAGGAGAGACTCTCATCGAACCATACTCCCAAGTTCTTAGCAGGTTGGCCCGAGGAAAGGGGCAGTGGGAAGTCCTGCGGCCACAACTGCTCACAAAAATAAGCGGGAAATTTGCCAAAGAGCAAAATCTCACTCTTAATAGGCCATAAAATTGAGCAGCGGTCTTTCTTGCTTGGACTTTAAATGATCGCTCTTGGTCCAACCAGATCCCCAGACTTTTTATCTCAGTTTTTGGGATGGGTACCAGTCCCATACAAGCTGGCCACATAGTTTTCGATTTGAAGTTTAACTGGTTGCCAAGTAGAATAAGCTCTGTCTAATCACCGTTAAGTTTTAAGTGGGACAGGCTCATCCATTTAGTGACTTCCTCAAGATAGGCGTAGAGATCAGAGGGCGTATGGTCGGCCTGGGTCAGTGTCACCACCAATTGAGTGTCATCGGCATATGTAACTATATGAATCCCAAAGGGGGCGACAATCTCCGCCAATGGATGCATATAGACATTAAAAACGGTTGGGCTCAAAGATGAGCACTGTGGGACTCCACACATAAGGGGGACCGGTTTAGAAAAGATGTCACCCTCAAACATCTGGAAACACCTGTACTCCAGAAAGGATTGGAGCCACCCTAACACCTTGCCGGACACTCCTATATTCCTGAGACGGTGAGCCAGGGTACGGTGATTCACCGTATCGAAGGCCGCACTTAGGTCGAGGAGTATTATGGCAGCTGTACCTCCTGAGTCAAGAATTTTTCTCGCTTCCTCCATCACCGCCAATAAGGCGGTCCCTGTGCCTTGGCGAGGGCGGAAGCCCGTTTGTGAGGGGTGGAGTAGGTTATTGGACTCCAAAAACATGTAAAGAGTATAGTTAACATGTTTCTCTGTAATTTTGCCCATTCCCGGAAGGAGCGAGATAGGACAATAATTGCCCAGATCTGCAGGGTCCAGGTTAGGCTTTTTAAGCAGGGCTTTTACCATTGCCCTCTTCCATTCAGGGTCAACTATCCCTGACGAGAGGGAAGAATTAATCAGGCTGGTCATAATGGGGGCCACTGTAGATGCTGCCAATTTTAAGATGTTAAGTGGCGCAGGGTCCAGTGGTGACCCCGATTTGACCGTAGTTAAAATAGCTAAGAATGCCTCCTGAGTCAGTGGAGTAAAAGTCTCCAGATGGTGTTTATTTCAATGTAGGCCCGCGGCAGTCGGCTCGGGAGTATCATTGTCTCTTTGTGGAAGGTACTTAAGAATATTATGAACTTTAGTGGCAAAGAATTCCGCAAGTTCGTTACAGCAGCCTCCTGAAGGATCGGGTGCCGCTGGGGGATCAGGGACTTTAAGAAGCTTTTTTTGCAATCAGAAAGGTCTCTCTGGAGGAGTTGGCTACTCTTTAAATCTTTTCCTCGTAGTAAGTGGGCTGGACTTGTTTTATAGCAGCCTTGTATTTTCCGATAGCTGACCTATATTACTGTTTTTTAATAATTGAAAAATCTTTCCTCCATATCCTCTCTAGATGTTTGCATTGTTGTTTTAACGTTCGCAGCTCTGGAGAGAACCATGCGGACTTGTTGTAGCCCACTTTCTTCTGGTTTGATTTCTTAGGAGGGCACTGTGTTCAGTGACTCCTCGATCCAGTGAGTGAACTTCTGATAGTCCGTGATAGATTTAAGTTCCAGATCTGGTTTGGAATTTTCCATTTCCTGGATCCACTCTTCCACTGGAAGTTTGGGCCAGGGACGGATCAGTATTTGTGTTGACTGTGTATGCAAAGCGGGGGTCAGTGGGGCCCGTATTGTGGGAATTAGGAAATGGTCTGACCATGGTATTGGGATGGGGACTTCTCCTTTTAGTTTTACCAGGTTAGAGAAAATTGGATCAAGAAGGTGCCCTTTAATAGGAGTTGCTTGGGAAACCTTCTGGTGAAGTTGGCATGCCAACAGGTCTTGTCTTATTTCGATCATCGATGATGCCAAGGGATCATCAAAATGAAGGTTAAAATCTCCAAGGAGAGTGAAATTAGCCGATGAGCTAGCCAGGATCATAACTGTTTCCAAAAGAGATTTACCAAATTGGCCCATTGACCCAGGTTAACGGTAGATCAATATACCCGCGAATGACAGTGAGGGAGCAAATTCAATTGAAAAATTAACATTCTCGCCGTCTGATAATGGACTTTCAAATAGTCTACAGGTCAAATGATCTTTATAGATGATGTCAATCCCACCGCCCACTCCTGACATTCTGTCTTTACTCTGGATTAAGTATCCAGGGGGAAGTGATTGGGCAATGTCTGGCTCTGAGCTCGCATTGAGCCAGGTCTCCGTGAGCAACAGAACCTCCGTCCCAAAGTCCTTTAGCAGCATAAAAATCTCAGTCGTATGCTTGCTATCTGCAATTGAGTAAGAGGAGTTGATAGGTGGGTCCCGCTGGAAGTGCGTGAAAATCGAGGGGTGAGTCTGAAGTCACAGTATGAGCACCTGTCTTGATGCTCCTCCAGGAGATGGTATCTGTGCACTTGGGACCTGGGACTCTATTTATCTGCTTCAGCACTGTACTAGAATAGTAGAGCCTTTCTGGGGGCACAGATCCAGGGGTTCTGGCCCCTGGACCCGGTCGGGTGCGGACGGGCGCAGACGGGCTTGCCTTTGGCGCGCCAGTGGCGTGTCAGCTGTGCGGTTGCGCCATCTGGCATATTCATGGCGTCAGCTGTGCGTCGGGTTCAGCAACTGGAACGCTGACCCGGCGCCAACCCAGCATGGGCCTTTGAATGTGCAAATGCCCTCACTTCCCCACCCCGGAGCATTGAACACAGCTCCACAAGTAAAAACAGGTACTGTCACCAGTTTGGATTATTTTAAAAACAAGTGCGAGTGATAGCAGCAAAAGTGTTTTAAAAAGAAGGTGGCACAGCTCCACAGGTAAAACAAATAATGCCACAAGTTAAAAACGTTTTAAAACAGGTGCGAGTGATAGCAGCAAATGTCTTTTCAAAAGAAGGCGTAGACACCTTAGCGCGATCCTGTGCCAAAGGTCAGACCCCTTTAGGGGCAATGCGCTGACCGTTCTTGTGTCCCCATGTAAAGCAGTGATAGACTGCAGGCACGCTTTAAACTCTCTGGGTAGCAAAGCAGTCGTGCTATCTGAACCCTGCAGCCATTTTATGTTGCGATCCCTCCAGAAAAGCATAAATGGCTTTCGCACTTGACCCCGGTCGCATAGACTGCATGCAGGTTAAACCTTCACAGGATGGTGTCCAGGAGTATGTAATACAGTCTTACAGTAGCCTAAAAATCATAAAGAGAAGATCAAAGCCTGCGAGTGGCGCTGTGCTACACAAATGAAAGGCCCGGTGTCATACTTAAAGGTAATGTCAAGGCTGCCCGGGGGGGGCACGTAGGGGACCCTCAGCAGGGCGGCCGCCTTAGTGCCACAGGAAGGCACTGGAGTCTGCCGTCTAGGCTCCCTGGGCGTGGGACCAGGAGGACTTCCGGCCGGCCACTTCGGGTAGTGGGAGGGGGGACAGGGGTACATATACTGTCCGCCGCCCACTGGGCAGTCTCTTGACCGCTGCCCGTCTCGCCATTCGGTCGTGGGCTCCCACGCTGCCATCCATACTGAAGATAACTAGGTTAGTCGCACCCCCCCCCCCCATGACAATCAACCTGCGGTGGTTACTCTCTCCCATCATTCTGGTGTATTTGCGCTGTGCCCCTGGTCTCCGTTGGGTTAACGGTCTCCGTCGGAGGGCTGGGGGCCAGGAGTGTTGCCGAAAGCGGCAGTCACGGTGGCCTCACTAGCGGGCGTGCATGCCCTCGTGTAGGGTATCTCCCTGTCACGTGGGAGTGCTGGTCTCGGTTCGGGGCTGGGGGAGGAGCATCCCCCCTGGGCCTCCCGTACTTGGCGTGGCCTGGTCGGCACTAGTGGCCCAGGACACCGGGTTCGAGCGAGGTGGGGCCTTGCGCCCCGGGAGACGAGTCTGGGGCCGGCGGTAGCAGCGCCGCCCCGACTGCCCCCCCCAACATGGGCGGAGCATAGCTGGGACAGGCGACGCATGGCTAGGTGCCCCATGGCAGGCGGGCAGAGCGCCTTGAAGCCTCACCTAGGTGGGGGAGGTGTTGCAGGGTTGTCCTTCAGCACACCCCCCCTCCCCCCGTGGCGAAGTCACCCCCGGGCCAGGGAAGAGGGCGGAGCACTCCCGGGTCCCTCCCTCCTTATTCCTTGCTTGGGAGTCGGGCCCCTCGAGATGCGCAGGGGCATCGCTTGCCCCCCCCCCCCGCATGGAACGGCACGGTTTAATTCTCTGGGAGGGCTTGGTGCTGCGATACGCGGCATTCGTCTCGGGGTCGCAGCCACATTATTTGACTCATGTGTGAGGGATGTGGTCCGTCAGCTACGCCGCCGACTTAAGTTCGAGCCCGAGGTCGCGTCCCCATTCTGTGATTCTGGTGCGCAATTCACTCTATCTCCCCGTACTTGAATGTGTAATGTAAATACGGTGCTATGTAAAGCGTTCCAATTCCTTGGTCGAGTTTGTGCTATAAAAATTATTTGCAACAAAAAACAACGGCACATTCCCTTGACCAATCACTGATTCTCGTAGGGAAAGGATGCAGCGTATCATCTGAGGGGCTGTAGCTCAGTGGTAGAGCGCATGCGGTGCATGCCTGAGGCCCCGGGTTCGATTCCCCGGTATATCCGCTTCTTGCACAGAGCTGCCGACTTCGGAGCTTGGGACCCGGGTGCGAGCCTCGGCATTGTTTCAACATCCTGTGAATCTGGGATGATCATTTAGGGCGGATGTACTTACATTCCATCTGTGAAGGTGTTACGTATACGGCGCTCTGCCATGTGCTCCAATATCCTCGGGTTGCATGCGCGCAGTTTGGTTATTCGCCACTCATGGTCCTGGAATCCAGGGTTCGTGCCTCGGTGTCGCGTCCACATCAGTTGTTCTGCAATGCGCCCCATTACCTTCGGGTCTTTTTTCGCGCCATTTGCAATTCTGACTGGTGCCGGAAACCAGGGTTAGAGCCTCGGGGTCGCATCCACATCAACTGATTCTGGGCAAATCACTTATTCTTCCATGCCTGAATGTCCAATGTTAAACGGTCCTCTGCCATGAGCCACAATACCTTAGGGTCAATTTGCGCCAGAATAATAAACCAATAAATAAATAATTAATTATGCATATAATAATTAATATGCATTTGGGTCAGGTTCGGTGGAACCGGGTAGGTGAGAGGACCTGTTGGACCTGTGCATCCTTATCCACGTGCCTCGCACAGTGCAGAGTACACCGGGCGTGCAAGGACCGGCACGTGGGTACGTGGGTATTCATTAGGCGATCGCTTCAGATGGACTGTTTAGATTAGGACACGGAGTTTCCAACTGCTATTCTGCTACGTGTATATCGGTTTGGTTATGTACAGTTTGTCTCTCGTGCTTTCCATGCTTTTTGACGTTCATGGGGGCAGGTGGGCTCAATTTTCCCTACAGAAGTACTGACATTGGTCATGATTCAGGGCTTCCCTGTTTCCTGGGTACCAATAGCATTAGGGCTATGGGGTTCGCGCCTGTCTCATTTATGCTTTATTTTCCAGTGTCGCAACGAAGAGTGAACGCCCACCGACAAGCTGACAGGCGGCACGCGGTCTGCATTCGCATCCGGGTTGGAGCGGTAAGCTAGGGCACGAAGGCTGTTTTGCACCAGGCAACAGAAGATGACATAACATTATCGCAGCGGACAGGGCACTGTGACAAGGGATTTAAACGCACGGGCACAGTACCTGCCTTGGGATGGCTGGGTTTTGACCAGTCTGTGGTCTGTTCATCATTCCTGTTTTGTCTCCATGCAGGTCAGGACCGGACTTGCGACTCGGCTCGCCTAATTACCACCCCCTCCCAGCAGCGAACAAGCAACAGGTACACAGATACGGGGATACACTCGTGACGCATGCGCGGCATAAGCAGAGCCGAACAAGCGGGGAAAGTGAATAGTTCCCTCGCTCATTGTATGTGAGATCATGCGGCTTTATTAGCGTTCGTGGGCCTGGGGGGCCGCCCGCCCTACACGCCCCTCTGGGATGGGGGTGAAGGCAGGGGGTGCAAGACCAGGGTGTGGGGTGAGCGCTAAATTAACCTCTTCATCTCCACCACAGATTTCGTCGGAGTACCTACCGAGCAGCTTCCATTAAGCACGATACCCACATTGAGTATAGTAAGTACAGACACGGGGTGGAGCGTTGCAGAAGGGACTACTTGAGGAACTTGGGCGCTTGATGGGACGGGGTGCAAATTCATGGTGTGGGGGGCAAGTTAACCTTACCTTTGCTTCATTTCCACTACAGAATTCATTGAGGTACCCTGCGAAAGACATCTTTCAAGCACGTTAGCTCAGATTCACGCATAGTAAGTACAGGCGCAGGTCAGAGCGTCGCTGAAGGGACAACTAAAGGATATAAGGAGTGCCTGTTCAAGATGGTCAAGTTTGTAGCTCACAGCGGTTTTTTCTTCCAGATTGAGTCGGCCCGATCAGGAGTGATGGATAACCAGGGATCCCCTTCGCTTTTTACGCTGACGTCACAAGTAGAGGAAACACAGCAAGACACTCCCCAAGACGCTCGGATAGCAGCCATCATCAAACCCGCCAAGACCAAGGGATTGGCTTGGGCTGCTGACCTACTGAAGGCAAGCAACCCGGAAGACTCTGGGGTCATCTCTGGGCGGTCTCACACAGAACATGAGCCTAGCGAAGAAGCAGGCCCTTCCCGGTCCAAGCGGATCCGCAGGGCAACTGTTAAAGATTTCCCGGCGGGCGTGCCGCCACCGAGGAGCCGAGCAGTGGCCACTCCCCGAAGTGCCACGCTGCCCGTTCCCCCGGCCGTGACTCAAGGACTAGTCCACCCACCGGCCGGCGGCACACCTCAAGTGAATTTCACAACTACTGAGGATTTGAGTAAGCTCACTGACACTTTAAGGAACTTCATGGAAGAGGTCAGAGCTGGTCTCGCGGGGGCAGGCTCAACCACTGGAGCCGCCACTGCAAACAATCTGGGTGGAGGGTCGGCAGCGAATGTGTGGGCTCTCCGAGGGAAAAGCACTCTTGCACAAGAGTTGTCCCCCCCTGGGGATGCACCCGTGTTAGGAACAGGTACTAGCAAAGAGGTGGTAGCCGCTGGGTCAGTTGGGGTCCATGGGCTAGTCAACCAGACTCTGACTGCCCCAAATTTAGGACCAGCAGCAGGGAGTAGTGGGAGGCTACATATCGAGGGGGGGGGGGAGAAGAGACATCGGCAACGGGGCCAGCGGCCACCAACTCCCAGACAGCACACAGCATTCCCCCAGTCGCTCCTTCCACGGCATCCCAGCCTGGTGCAACAGCGAATGTACTGGCAGTACAGTCTTCGTCAACACCAACAGGGCACAAGCCGGTCTCTCACGCGCCTCTCTTGTCTGGCCACAGCTCTTTGTCCTGGGAAGTCCCACTTGCTGTTAAAGAATTCATATGGAGGCGTGAATTCCTAGACATTGTTTCCCTACTCCTGCTTGGCCAACATGGCCAAGACGCCCGGAGGATTGGGGGGAAAGATGAGCACAAGAAAATCAGGTTCCAGGCGTGGCCGGAGAAGTCCATTGACAGTTGGCTATCTGCCTTCTCCATTTTCCAGTCAGTGATCCTGGAAAAATACCCAGACCAAGGGCAGGCGCTTGTACTATATTAAAGATTGATACATACAAAAGCACAGAAGTGGGGGGGGGGTCAGGGTGGCTGAATTACAACCGCGAATTTAGAAAGAAGATGGCAGTATGCCCGGAGATGGAGAGGGACCAAAAAGAGGTTCAGTTGTGGATGGACCATATGGGAGCCCGCGGGGCGCAGAGCATAGTTACTCAGCCAAAGGCGCAAGGGGGGGGCACACACAGCTCAAGGGTACTCACAGACAAGCACTAGGCCTTTCAAGCAGCCCTTTTGAGGGGTGCGTAGGGGGGCCCACAGACGGGGTTTTAAGGCGGTGTCACCGGGGACGTGCAATCTCTTTAACTCTGGGGCATGCTCATGGGGGATCAAGTGTAAGATCCAGCAAGTGTGCAGCAAATGCGGTGGCCGACACGCATCGACTTCTTGTCAGGACAAGAAACCCTCAGACACTGGTAAACAGGCCAGTTGAGGTAGTACTGACGGAAGCAGAAACTCCTACCATCCCACCATATGACCAGCCGCGCAGCATCTCAACCGCTCTTGCCATCTCCCTTAAACGTAGTCATCCCCTGGCATTACCCAGCACGACAACTCTCCCCACATGCAAAGGGCCGTCACCAGTGATCATGAGCAACATCCTCCCCCTTCTCAGACGGTACCCCAACAAGGTAGATGGGGCGCTATTGCTGGGTGGGTTCGCCGAATGTTTTGTTATCCCTTACGTGGGTCCCATGTCTTGCAGGGAGGCGGACAACCTCAAGTCAGCCAGGGACCTTCCGTCAGTAGTGCAGGCTAAAGTCAGGAAGGAGCCAGAACTGGGGAGGGTAGCGGGGCCATTCAGGGAGTCACCACTGGACAACTTTGTGGTTTCCCCACTGGGGTTGGTACCTAAGAAGGAACCGGGGGCCTTCAGACTTATTCATCACCTATCCTACCCGGAGGGAGACTCAGTCAACCATGGGCTCCAAGAGGGTGTTTGCTCAGTGTCATACTGTACCCTGGATGTGGCTCTGGACCCAGTCAGGAGGGCGGGCAAGTGGGCCTGGTTAGCAAAGGCGGACATTGAGTCGGCGTTCCGCTTGCTACCAGTGCACCCAAGCAGCCAACACCTGCTGGGATTTAGGCTAGATGGCTGGTACTTTTTTGACAAATGCATGCCCATGGGGTGCGCGGTGTCCTGTGCCTTCTTTGAGGCATTCAGTTCTTTCTTGCAGTGGGCGCTACAGGAAACCTTTGGGGTGGCAGGGGTTTCCCACTACTTAGATGATTTCCTTTTCATTGGGCGGGATGGCACGCAGGAATGCAAGGCGGCACTGTCTGATTTGCAGACCCTCGCGAAGCATCTCGGGGTCCCCTTAGCTCCTAAAAAGACCAAGGGCCCTGCGCAGGTACTTGCGTTCCTAGGGATTGAACTGGACACGGTTTTAGGCGAATCCAGGCTGCCGCCAGACAAAGTGCGTGATCTTGGTCAGCAGATTCGTCTAGCGGTAGGGAAGGACAAGGCACCGCTGGCTTTCATCCAGAGCCTCCTTGGGAAACTCAACTTTGCTGCCAGGGTAATTCCAGTGGGAAGGGTCTTTGCGCACAGGATAGCCAGAGCCACAGCTTCGGTAAAAAAGAAGCACCACATGGTGAAGGTGAGCAGAGGCATGAGAGAGCATCTACTAATGTGGGCGGACTTCTTGGACAACTTTAATGGGTCTGTCATCTGGCGTGCACCCTGGGCCAACAGCGCGGAGCTGTCGCTGTTCACTGACGCGTCTGGAATGGAGGGGTTCGGCGTGATCCTGGATAGGGAGTGGTGTGATGAGACGTGGACGAACGCTTGGCACAAGAGAAAGATAACGTCCAAGATCACTGTGTTGGAACTCTTCCCCATAGTAATTGCTTTCCACCTTTGGCCGCGAGCGTTGGCAGCGAAGAGGGTCCTGTTCTGGTCCGACAACCTAGCGGTTGTCCAGGCTATCAACTCACAGTCAGCTAGCTGCCCCTTGGGGTTGTGCCTGTTGAGAGAGCTGGTGAGGGCATGCTTAAAGAACAATGTTGACTCCAGGGCTCGGCACATTCAAGGGGTGCAGAACGTGGCTGCTGACGCTCTCTCTCGTTTTCAGTGGCGCCGTTTCCGAGAGGCATGGCCAAGAGCGAGAGAAGGAATGACCCCTTTCTGACAACACTTATGGCTTCTTCTGAAGTGGAGCAACGGATGAGGGGTTTGGGGGAGCGGTCCCTGGCACCAAGGACGGCGAAGCGATACAGGACTTGCGTGGAAAAATGTTGTGCAATCACAGGAGCATGGGAGGATGAAGGGCCTTCCCTGGAGCTCAGAGTTCAACAATTCATACTGTGGGCCAAGGATGGTGGGAAATCCCACCCGTGGATCTTGGGCCACTTGTCAGCCATCAGTCATCATGCCAGGTTGGGAGGACAGAGTGACCCTACCAAAGCCTTCGTTATCAGAGCTGCGCTTAAAGGTTGGGCAAGGAGTGAACCTAGATCCCCTGACAACAGGTTCCCCATTAGCTACACGATCTTACAAGGGATGCTGGACAGTATGACCAGGGCCACCCGCTCTGGGTATGAGACAACCCTATTCTCTGCGTGCTTTGCGCTGGCCTTCTTTGGGGCCTTTAGGATTGGGGAGCTGGTGGCGCGATCCAAGCAGGACACCTCCGGGGTAGCTTTGAATATCAAAGATGTTGACATTGACACGGCTTGTCTCAGGATAGTGGTGAGGCAGTCTAAAACTGATCAAGCAGGGCAAGGGAGAGTGGTCCTGTTACAGGGGTTGGGAGATGCCAGATATTGTCCTCTGCTATGGGTCAAGGCTTATTTGGCCCTCTGCCCGGGGTTTGCGGGGTACCTTCTTGTGCACGAGGACGGGTCTCCGGTTACGAAGTTCCAAGTAGACCACATTATGCAGGCATGCTTACGATTGTCTGGGCAGACAGAGGGTGGCAAGAAATTCAGTAGCCACTCCTTCAGGATCGGGGCAGCAACCACAGCCTTCCTTTCAGGGATGCCGTCAAAGAGAATTAAGCAAGTAGGGCGTTGGGAGTCTCAATGCTACAAGCGATACATAAGGCGGGAGGGTGTGGCGAGAGGGCACTCAGGCACGCAGCCCCAACATGCATTGAAGTATATAAAGACACACAGCTTTGGCTTAAGTCGCCATGTGATGTTGCAGTGTTGTGTTGTGATGTGCAATTGTAGATTAGCAGTGTGTTTTTCCAGTTACAATAAATGTTTTTCAAACACAGCATTTTTTTTATTTACCAGGAACCAAAGTGTGGGTAATTGGCCATTCAAGCATCACGAGAGTGGCACGGTGGGCTGAGTTCAGAAAATGGCGGCACGGATTCTCCGCCACGGAGATAACGTGGCTGGGTTACCCGGGGATGCTTTGGAGCGAACTGACGAGGAAGCTGCAGCAGAGACTTGGGGGAGGGGTTGCTCCACCTCACATGCTGGTCACACATTTCGGAGGGAATGACCTGACTGCACTGGGTAGGAAAGACACCATGTGTCAATTGAGTAATCTACTGGGGCCATGTGAACTGTGGTGGTCAGAAATTACACCACGGGCAGTTTGGAGAGGAGCTTGCTCGGGGGACGCCATTGCGATATCACGTAGGAAAGTAAACAGCGCCATGCGTAAATTCACGGAGCAAAGGGGATTTGGCTTTCTCAGACATGGTTTACTCCATGCCAAGTCCACGGGATGCTAGGAGGTGGATGGGGTGCACCTCTCAGGGTTGGGCATGGACTTATTCTTACTAGACCTGGGGGAGGCCTTGGAAGCATCAGGATGTAAGTAGGAATATATGCCTTGGTGGGGGGGCCCTGGTTGTGACAGGGGCCACTCCCAGAGCTGTGGAGGAGTTACAGGGCGATCCAGAGTCTGCAAGATACCGATTGGTACCTTATGCAGCAGCACAACAAGGGTGCTAAGCCAAGGATACTCAGGGATGTCTTAATGTTGTCCCCTGGAACTACGGCGCCCCGTTAGTCCTACGGGCGGTTGTGGGTCTGAGCAGCCGGGGGCTGCCTGGAACGCTCCGTCCACCTTTTGGGGGGCGTGAGTAAGCAAGTGGACTGGTGGTCCACTGATGGGAGGGGTGGCCCCTCCCAATAATTGGTAAACACCGATTGGCGACAGCCACGGTGTAATTTGGCTCATCAGGCGGGCAGGCGGCAGAAGGGTTGGCCTGCCCTGGGATCGCCCGTAAGATAACCCACCATGTTGGCATATTTGTTATGCAAATAAACCTGCAGCAATTTTCTCCACTAACAAGGTGTTGTGTGGTTTATTGATGTATTTTGCTGCATGATACCTGACTACTTTTGCAGATATTGGCACTAAGCACAGTGCAGTGGGAAAAAAGCAAAAAAAAATATATAGTGTGTAAAAAGTCGAGTAAGGCGAGCTGCGCAGAAGTAAAGAACGGCACGGGACTTTCATTGTTGAAGATAAAGCCAATCGGAAAAGAAAACAAGTTGGATGAAGTGTGTTCGTGATTCCCTCACGTTACATCTGCAGGCATCAATTTTTGAAGTAGGTCGCAAAGAAACAGATCAATCCCTCCAGTGTAATCAAACTGTAGTTGGGCGGTGCCCACGAAAGAAAACCGCAAGTGAGGTATTAGGAGCACCACCCAATGCAAGCCACTGAGAAGACCGACGCAGGAGTGAACGAGTGGTAAGTAGCAGGCGGGACTACACTCATTATAGAGATTACACTAGGTCATGCCGAAAGCGCATGCGCGCTGCCTAAGCTCGACCTACAAAGGTGTGGCATTCTGAGAGGAAACATCCTTCAGAAGTGCAAGAAAAAAACTTTAGACTCAAGGTGAAGGTTAAAAACGTTAAGTGAAAGAGAAAAAAAAATATTTCCTTTTTTTTTCCGGAGAAAAGGGTGAAAACACTCGCTGTGTTCCTAGGATCCCAGTCAGATGGGCCAGAAAAAAATGTACTGACTGAGAAAACCGACATTTTAACGAATCATGGGTAGTGCAAACTCCATGGGCCTTTAAGGAACATGGTGCCCTTTTCAACTCTTTTAATGCAAGCGCATCAGGCTGCGCTTTCCCTCACTACTTTCATAGGTGATGCAATGTTGTTTTGAAAAAAAAAAAGTTTTGTTTGTGGAGATGCGACATCAAATTTTGCCTATGACATGCTTTCAGAAGTGTTCAACAACATATGGATATGTTGATTTCTCACCTCTTCTACGACATTATAGATATATAAGAGGCGTATATCACTGAAGACGTGTTCGGGGGTACCCGAAAATAGCGGGAAATATTCTGTTTAGGTCTTCCAAAATGATTCTACAATGCAGAAATCTGCCTTACTTCTAAAGACGAGCAGGTGGTCTTCCACCAAAGTCAAGACACCGGTCGCTTGGAACATGCCCAGTAACATTCTTCCGAAGGGCTCACCATTTAATTTGGTCATGCGCGAAAGTTAAACTTCATTAACTCTTCATAATATCAAATTCATGCAAAAAAGTATAGTTTGCTGGTTACATGGGGAATATTAGCTGACACAGAAATGTCCCTGTAAAATGTACCCATCTTGTGCAAGCATCGTAGCAGACAGAGCACACAAAAGATACATGCACAAATACAAGCAGACTTTCTGTGCCATGTCTCTGTGCAACCTGGCTCGCAGTATTTTTCTCTCATGCCTGTTGCGCCATGCAGCAATGCATACTTGGAGAGTAAAAAACAAGCACATACAAAGAAGGTGCAGAAAGAGACAGGCCACACAGAGACATGACAAGCATTGGCAGAGCCAGAATGTCTTGGTTCTAATAGATCGAGCTAGTAGCTTTGCTCATTCTTTTTGCCATTCTCATCTGAAAACAGGTCTAAATATGCAAATGCTAGTCCAAAACTGGCTCCTTCTGCTCTCAAATCTTGGCATCCTCATCACTCACAACACCTGAACAAAACACTGCGGCCAGACAATAATACGGAGGAAACCCACGGCATTATGAGAATGCACATGAAAGACAACAAGGCCAGCCAATCACAAGCAAGGGAGTGACCCAAAACTCACTCTATAAGTAATGTATCGGAAACAACAGGTCAGCCATCTGTCCTGAGATCTAAAAATAGTCAGTGCTTATTCGTGCTTTGCTGTGGTTGCATGTGTTAGCACTTTAAATCCAGACCTATTTGCTTTGCCAATGCTTGTGTTTGGCTGCAGTCAGTAATAAACTGATCGCACACGGTATTAGCCACTCTTCTGTGTCCTTGACAGTTTTAAAAATGTTCGTCCAACCGGTAGGAAAATTACCATCCTCTCGCATTTATTCAACCATGATTGAGTACAGCCCCGTTAATGGCTAGCGCTGTTTGGGGGAAAGCCCAGACTTCTATCCTTACGTGAAACTACAGAGTTCATAATGTGATGTGCATACCTCAATGCGCTGGTTAAATCCTTGCAATCCACTTTCCCACAGGCGGGAATTGTAGTGTCAGGCGATTCCAACATGTTCTTTTTACAAACAGAAAATACACAAAACAAACAAAACAAATTTAAAGGCAAAACAATTCCATTAATAACCAACGATCGAAAAAAGGATAGTTACGGCCAGCTGTGTGCCTCAAACCTTGCTGAAATCGGCATGATCATTTTAAATGGACGCTTTCCACAAGACCAGCCAGCAGCATCAACCAGAATAGCCAAACAGGCGCAATCAGTACTGGACTAAACCATAGTGGACCTGGAGGTACTGCAACGGATCGTTAGTTACCAAATAATCCAGATTGGAGAGCGACCACAGCACGCAAGCAATTGACATCAGCCTTCAAATAGCAAGGGCTCCAGCAAGCAATGACCTGTTGGAAATTCCCAGCCCATATAACTTAAAAAGACTCGTGTGGAATGGAAAGAACGTCGAAGAAATAATGACCCATTAAAAAAATGTACAGATAAAAGGAAAACAACAAAGACTGGCAGAGAATTGGGCAAATTGGGAAAAGACGATCACAAATCTAATTGATGAATTCAGATCCCAAAACAAAAGCCACAGAAGCAAATTAAGGCCAATAACGTCAGAGACCCATGGCTCCCTAGTGTGCAACAAAAAGGATTCTTAATCAGGAAATTAGAAAGCTACGAGGAAAAGCTCTGATCATGGGTGAAGATACAAAGCGACAAATTTATAAATTAAGGTAAATATATAAAAAAGAGGTTTGGATAGCAAAGAAGAAGCAACAAACTGAAATTTAGTTAAAATTACTGGAAACAAGTAAATCAAACAATAATAGGAAATTTTGGGCAGAAATTAATAAAATAGCAAACGGATACTTCCGTGAACACAATGCAAATATATTAGAGGCGGATTGGATACAGCACCTAGCGAAAACCAAGGGAACAACAGCAACCGCCAAGCAATGAAATCAGATTACACAATCCAATACCAACAAAAAAGTGAGGAACCCGAACAAAATTTTGAGGAAAATTGGATTAAATCTCATCAGGTACAAACAGTCATAAAAAAACTAAGGTCCATTGGCGCCCCTGGCACAAATGGTTTGCCTAATGGGCTCTTTAAACATGACCAATCATTCTGGGCAGAACATCTTACCCCCACTGTTTAACCACGCTTTTCAAACGGAAAGTAAACTATCATCATGGAGAGGGAGCATCTTGCATCCGATTTTTAAAGCAGGCGCTAGATCGGACCCGGCGAATTATAGGCCGATCGCCCTCACCGACGTAGAGGCCCAAATATATGCGTCAAACCTCCTGACAGCATTGGAAGAATGGGTCACCACGAGCAAGATCCTCCCTATCGCACAGACCGGGTTCAGGTCGGGAACAAACACGTTGTGCAACGTGCTAGCCTTGAACCTTCTTGTCGAAAAAGCGAAGGACAAATCAACGAAATTATACACCTGTTTTGTTGACTTAAAAGCAGCTTTCGACACAGTATCCAGGGATCTCCTATGGAAAAAGGCGGCAAATTGGGGTATTCCATCAATGTTACTGCGGGCCATCATCAACCTGTACACATCTACCTGGGTCAAGATAAAATTAGGGAATGGAGAAAGGACAACAGCAAAGATCCCAACGCACATTGGCCTAAAGCAGGGATGTGTACTGGCCCGACCACTCTTTTCAACATTTTTACTGCAGACCTGGATAAGAGGCTATCAGAAGTTCAAAGTGATCCTCCAAAGATAGCACACTGTAAAATAAGAAGCATGCAGTACGCAGATGACATTATCCTATGCAGCCAAACCCCAATGGGCCTACAGCGCTCCATCACAATGCTGCTCGAATATACTAGGGAGCATGGTCTGTTCATAAATTACAAAAAAGTGAAGGTTATCTGTTTTTCATCACACATAGGACAAAACAAAAAATGTAAATGGCACGCAGCAGGAAACACCATAGAACAGAGCGTTGCATACAAGTACCAAGGAGTAGAGGTAAACTCAAGGTTTACTTTAAAAGACCACCTACTAAACAGAAAAGCTCAGGCAAACAAATTACGCTTCGCTCTAAATCTACTAAAAACAAAACTGAAGTGCCCATCCAACTTATACTTACTAAAAGTCATCGCTGCTAAGTTTCTTCCAACTCTTACGTACCTCTCCAAATTATTCAGAGGACAAAATGCAAACTTCCTGAACCTCCAACAATCAGGGTTATTTAAATACATCTTTCACATCCCGCAGTTTGTATCTCAAGCACAAGTACGTCTGGAATTTGGGCTATCAAATCAGCACCCAGTAAGACAGGCAGCAATAATAAAAATGCGTTGGAAACTAAAAGCAGCACAAGAGGATTCCTTGATGGGGCACTGCTGGACCGAAATAAAGAATCAGACAAAGGGGAAAAAAACCTGGAACACAGTATTAGAAGAAGCGTTGGTAACCCTCAAAATGCAAGAAGCCTGGAACACTAACAACAGCTTTGCAGCTTTCAAAAAAATAGCCAATAATGCGGCAAAACAAAAAGCCTGGAACATAGATAAAGCCGCCCTAGCAAAGAAAAAACACGGCTGGATGGTATTATCTACGTATGAGAGACGCTCCCCTCAACCATAACTAGTCGACCATATAACAGCATCAATTCAACAACTGCTACTTCAAATTCGGTTGGGGGCTTTGATCTCAAAAGATCAGGTTCCAGCATGGAAACAAACATGGCCAACAACACTCAGCAGACTCTGCGGCCAAGTGGAAGGAACTCTGATTCACTTACTGTGCATTTGTCCAACGGTGAATAACTTGAGATGCTATCATTTATTACAAGCATTTCGTACATATCAAATTAGATCATGTCGGCCAGCAGTGATGTTAGCACTGAATAGCCAATTGTTACAGGTAGCAGGTAGGGCCACCAGATTTCTGCAGAAAGTCAGTTTTTTTTACTACAGAAACCTGAAAAATAGCATTTTGGAATCTTTGAGCAGGGGAAAAGAACGATGTCGAATTCACAATTCTCTCTTTTTTGGTATTGTTTTCTATATTTAGTTTTATCATGTAATCATTACATTGTTATTTAAGGAGCTGCATACCGTTGCACTTTTCAGAGCACGAAATCAAATGTTTACAATTTAAGGATTGAGGAGCAAATCACTGCACAGCATCTAATTCAATGTTAATTTTGTAAATATGATATTATATACTACCCGTGCATCCCTTTTACTTTAACATTATCTGGATGATTTTAGCACAAAAATTATAAAGGTTTTAATTAACTATACACTTACTGATGCGCATAATTACATTTCATATGAAGTTCGGGTTCTGTGTCCCTCATACTGATGTGGCCATAGCACAGGTTTTTGTTGGGAAACCGGTCATTTTTCCACAAAGCACTTGATATTTATATTTGAGAGTGTTTTTTAGTGTTGGGTGGATGCATGTGATACTGAGATTCTGCTATGTGCGCTACATTTTGGATGATGAAAACGTACACATCAGATCAATAAAACAAGCATTTGCAATGCAATAGGTCTCGCATTTATGCAGTTTGAGCTATTGGCATTGTAAAAGACAATGCCCTTTATTTATGTAAATAAAAGGCATTGTCATTTATAATGCCAATAGCTTAAACCTGCGTAAATGCGAGATCTATTGCATTGCAAATGCTTGTTTGGGGGGGGGAAGTGTCCGGAACTAATCGTGATCCCAATCTGACCCTGGCCGCCCTCTGCCAATGGTGGCTAGATGGGGCCGTGTGCCTGTGCCACTGATGGTGGAGCTGTGCTGTATGATACTTTCTTTCAGCACCTGCAGGCAGCGGCTTGTCCCTGGTACCTCGCCCAGCTGTCGGGACTGCTTCCTGCAGCCCACGTTAGCGCGAGACCCACCACACAACATGCTTGCAGGATGTGTACATTTAATGAGGACCGGAGCACATGAAACCACTCACTGCTTCATTGGCAAATCTGTACACAAACAGGGGACGTTCACAAAGCGCGGGGCTGCGGATAAACATGCAAAAGGCCGCAAATGCTTTCGCGAGATGATATAAACTAAATCCAGAGAGTTAACCCGGCGCACTGCCAGCATGCCCAAGCATTCATCTTGTCAATTTCCTCAGGGCGACATGGCGCGTACATCGAGGGTTATGAATGTGAAAAATGAAACGGCATGTCTGGCCTGCAAGGCTCTGGCCCTCCCCGGCTCCAGCCTTCCTCCTGCCGGTCCTGCCTGTCCCTGGAGCTGAAGGGGAGGGGGTGGTCGCCGGAGGCACTGGCACTAAATTGAGGTGTGAAGCATCTGTACAGGGGAAGAACTGACTTTCAAAGGCGCCGGATCAACAGAAGTGGGCTGCGGGAGACGGGGTGCAGAGCAGGAGATAAGAAGTCGCTCGAGCACACCTTCTCCATTTTCCTCACTAGGCCAAGCCTTCAACAGTACAAATGGAAGAGGAGACTGGCGTAATGGGAAGGTGACAAACAAGAAGAAAAAGAAAACACACAAAGCCATGCTAGAGTCTGAGGGGGTGCTGTTTATGGAACTGAAATCAAGCACGGTTGCGAAAGTGAAAGCAACCGCGCTGGGTTAATCAGTAACATGATCCAGGAATGCAGCTGGTACCTGGCCGCGCTGCTGCTCGCTCCCAAGACCCCTAGACCATGGGAGTCAACGTTTAGAGAGAAGGCGGGACATGCACCCGCCTTTGGCCAATTGCGTGCTTTCAATTTTTGAAAGTCACAAGCTAAGGCCACTAGAATGTGTGGCATAACTAAAGTCACACGCACAAGTTTTCTTAAAGTTCCAAGACGCCCTCTCCTAGAGCAGCGCATGCGCGCTGCGCTAGGCTCGACATAATCACAGACCGTTCGTTATAGATCTTTAGTTACAGTTAGGCTGTTGGCAAACTCTATTGGATCTTTCCACAGGGGTAAATCTTATGACTTGCTCAGTTTTCAAACACCCCCACCTACTGCCGTCTCAACAGTTCCACAAATAGAGAGCTAATTTTGACCAAATACATAAGTAACTATGCACCTGAGCAAAATCCTTTGCAAATGTGGCGTTGAGTATTTTAGACAGCTTAATTGTCTGAAATGTAAATTGGTTGCTACTGTTAAGTGATCTTGAGGCGATGAAGAGACGTGAAGCAGAAAAGAACCAGGAACCTACTCACCCAAGGAATCCGCACTAGTGTCCAGGTCCATGTCTCCAGAGGCCAGCTGGCCGCCATGAAGGTTCTCCGGCACACTCCTGTAGGCGCGGCGCCTTCGGCGCATACCGCTGGCCTTCCCAGGTTCCACCAGAGACTGGTTTGATACAGCTTCCTCCATTAACAGATCCGATTCTGAATTAAATATACAGACATATAAATATATAAAATTATATCCTTTCTGCTCACACAGTGTAAGTTATCAAGAGGCAGTTTTGTAAACTTGCAAGAGCTCGCTGACAGTAATTCAGATGTGGCCACCCACTAACTGTAATCAAGTCCGCTCCAAAATAGACACAGTGAATTATACCCAAACTACTGTCACGAGTACACGTTTCCCAACATGCGGAGAAGCTTAGGTTTCTGACAATACAAGGCTACTAAACTCAGCTGGTGAACTGAACATAGATTTCAGATAGCAACAGAACACAAAGGGCAGCAATGACGGTGGGAAGAGGGACTAGAAAGAGGATGGAAGAAGTGGAAGGGATCAGAAACAAGCATTAGAAATGCAATAGGTCTAGCAATTTTTTTGATTTAGAGCTTTTGGTGTTGTAAATATTAAGGCATATGTGGATTATAAAAAATTAAATGAAAAATTGAAGTCCAATTCCTATTGAAAAGAATCTTGAAAATTTAGTGATTTTCAAAGAATTAGAGGCTATTAAATCAACGTCTGGGTTTGAACCTTGCTCCCCAGTACCAAATTACATATAGGATGGCATGAGGCCACATCCTCTACAGTTGGTTGTAGCGAAAAGAGATCGTGAGTGTTTTGGAGCGCTTTACAGGACCACTAGTTACAGTATACAAGGATATATTAATGTTTTTGTGCACATGGGAAAATGTAGTGTTCTTCCTAGAATTAGAGGCAGAGAAGTTAACGTCAAGACTCGAACCTTGCTCCCGAGCAGAAAAGCGGATAGATGTTGCCGTTATGCCACATCCTTTTAAATGTGTGCTAGTTAACATCTCCTCAACATGGCATGGACGGAAACAAAAGATAACAGTAAACAAAGCAAATGTTGAGATACTTTAGCAAGCAAGCGCTAAACAATTGTAAACACCAATGCAAAGAAAACAAGCATTTGCAATGCAATAGGTCTTGCATTTGTGAGAGTTAGAGCTACTGGCATTGTAAATGAAAATGTCTTTTACCCATGGGTTTTGATCTGGAGTGGAATGGATGTGGTGTGGAATTATGTAGGTTGGATTAGAATTGTTAGTTGTGGAACTGTGTGGCATGGAATAGTGTGGAGTGGAATTATGTGGCATGGTTTGCACTGGAACTATGTGGATAGTAATTATGTGGTATTGAGAGTACTGGAATTATGTGGAGTGGTATTGTGTGTCATGGAGTGCAATTATGAGGATTTTTTTTGTGTTGGGAAGTGATATGTAGTGGAGTTTAATTATGTAGTGTGCTGTTGAATTTTGTGGCGTGATGTGGAATTCTGTGGTGTGGATTGGATGTATGTGGTGTGTTGTGTAATTGTGTTTGATTTGAATTATGTGGCTCGTTGTCGAATTATCTGGTGACGTTGAATTGTTTGGTGTGAAACTGTGTGGCATTGAGTGAAATTTATACTGAACAACCTAATATAGAAGGACCCCCAGTTGCAGCACTCTGGTAACAGAGTGAGTGAGTATTACACAGGGGCAGCAAAGATATGCAGCACTGTGAGATTAACATACAGTGGCAGCGCCATCTTAAAACAAGAGAAGTGCCATGGAAAAACCTAAAATAACGCAGCAGTCCCTGTATGGCCAAAAATCTTAAAGGTGTCTAGGAAAGGCCCCATAGGGATACTCAGTAAAGAGGCAGTCCAATGGCAGCCTGAACCATGTTATGTTGCTTGCCTTTAATGCATGTCTTCAGTTTCTTTGCTCTGATTCTTCCAGCCCATTAGAAAACAAAAGGAGGGAGTCCAGAAGCCACTCCTTTTTAGGTCGAGCTTTAGTGGCAACGCGCATGCGCTGCTCGCTCTGCGAGGCATGCAGTAGTCCAGTATGGGAAGACAAGCTGCCCTCGCTCTCTGCCCCTATTTTTCATTGGCTTCTGTGTTTGTCCTTCCTAAATTCTGTCTTCTGATTGATAATGAGGCTTGTTAGTTCAGCCTTATTATGCCATGTCGTCATTTGTATCCTTCCGTGGCTACTGGCCCCTTTACTTCGAGTGTTTCACTGTACGGACTTGTTATTTAGAGCAAATGCGGGTCCTATTGCATTGCAATTTTTTCTCTCCGTAGGAACCAAAGCAGTTAGTCATGTTACAAGCGTGGATCAGCATTATTGCGCGAACAAAAATGAAGTGCTCGAGCTGTCACTGAGCCTGCGCAGGTAGGCAGTGTCTCGATAAGCTTTGACAGATGTTTTTTTTTTCAATCTTTCTGCGACCTCGGACCCTCCCGCTCCCTTGGATTTCTGACAAACCTTTTTTTGTATAAACCATGGAGCCCGTTTCACTGCCGCAATACAAGTTAAATTGCAAAGCACCGTGCTGTATATTCTAATTTCTAAAAGCTGTTTGACGGCATCAAGTGCGAGTTCCAGCTGTTCTTCATCTTCATGATGATTGATGGTACGAACTATGGAACACTTCTTATTTTGTTAGCGAGCAACACGGGCTTGGGTCATCATAGAGGCCAAATATAAAATGCGTTTTATACTGCCTGGAAAATTAGGATATATAACTTAGCGCTAAAAGTCAGAGTGAGTTGTGTCCGTCTGTATCAGCAGTAGCATTTTTAGAACTGTTTTTGTTACGGCGTTATAAATAATGTTTAAAAAGTGCATACATTTTAGCACATCGTGGTACTGGCTGGCAGGCTTATTATTACTGTTAATAAAAACACTTGTCTATTTTCTCCAGGAATGTGCAAACCTAGCTCCTCGAAGGCCAGGACTAGATAGGGACTGCAGTGCCATAGCACAATGAGGAATGATTAACATATTTGGTGGTGGATGACAGTTAATGATCAGCTCTATAAATAATGCTTAAAATAATTGAACTATGTTGACACAGTTCTTAGAAGCAAAATTATTAAATGCATTTACCCAAAGGAAGTGTCTTTTCCTCTGCCAGCTTTGTGTTTTTTTCCAGCTACTTGTGCATGGCTATTGCCAGGTGTTTTGTAATGTTCTAAACTAGTGCTTAATTTGTGCCGGTGGTGGATTCCGGCAAACATTTTTGGCGAGCACGACTTGATTTGTAACATCTGACTTTGGCCCAGAACAAGAAAGGGAAAGGCAGAAAAGAGATAAAGGAAGAAGAGAAAAATAGGAAAACAGTGACAAAGGAGGGAACAAGGGATGAAAAACAATTTGTGAATAAAGCGAAATGAAAAGGCAGACAATCTAGGGTAGTGTAAGAAAGAAGTATGAGGTGGAAACAAGATTAGGCATCCTAGGTATTCAGCAGCGCTAACGGCACTTTTGTCTATTTATTAATTTTATTTTGCAGAGTAAGCACTGATGTTTGAGGCAGGTTGAGGCTTTGGACAGGGGTCAGTGGGAGGTTATGGTGGTTACTGCTTACCTCACCAAGCATCTGTTTGTCGCTCCTGACCACGTTTTACAGCAATAAACCTAAATGTACTTTTCTATGAGATATGCTAAAGGAACATGGGGAACTAAACGATAATCTCGCTTTACTACACTGTCAAACTGCCCTGTGGGATTGAACTGCATGTTACACCGTGCAACCAAAACACTTTTTGTTTTCCCTGGTGAAATATAAACCGTTTTGCAGCGAAAGCATTTATCTATTCATCCATCTATTCACTCTTCCATCTAGCCATACTTTTTCCTCTCTGTCCTTTCACGCATCCATCCACCATTCAATCCTAATCTATCTTCCCATGATTTAAATCCGCAAGCGCAAACCCGACCTTCCGTCCTAGTGAGGTCAGTATATTGGGTACGAGTAACATTTTCTTATTTACGGCACCCAAAGGAGACAAAATTGTCAGTAACCACTATATCAAAACAAATTATTGTCTTGAAACGGTGGAGTAGCGATTACATTTTGAATGTCTCAGCCCTTCTAGTCCATCTGGTCTGTTATTTCTTTAATTTCAGAACTTCTAAACAGAGGTGGTGTACTAATTAATAGTGCAATAATGATAGCTGTTTAAAGTTTAAGCAAAGATGCTCATATTTGAATGGGCGTGGAATGTTTATTCTTTGATCACTTCAGCACCTTTTGAGGGGTTATGGTACTGTGTTCACAAGAGAGCTGACTGCTAGCTTCTCTTATGACAGATCAGTTGCAGCTCAGGTAGCAGCCGTGCAAGCATCTCCAACATACACACAGCAGGTACAGTACTAGGAGTAGCATGCTTCCCTGCTACGCAGTGGGCACAGGCAGTGTTCGAATAACTGCAAATCCAAGACTAAACATCTGGGTATAGCCAAAGCTTAAAATAACACAATTGGAGCCACAGGGGGAAAGAAAACCGAGCCAGGCCGCCCCCACTCAATACATTGTAACAAGTGGCCTGCCCTGCAGTACACCTAGTCCTAAAATACCGACGCTAACAGGGTTTCCAATCCTTTCCGGTTCCCTAGAGTGTGTTCTCTATCACTACTCAAAAGGTCGTGGTGCATCAAATTAAAAGTGTCATAAAAACCATCACAACGCGACTTCTACCAACAATTGGTTCAAAAAAACGTGAGGAAAGAGAAAGAGCACCTCACGGTAGTAACACCAAGGGGGTTGCTGGCTGGTACTCGCCAGCATACCCACTTATCATCATAGGTTGCTCTTACTCTGTGTGAAAAACAAAAAGTGTAATGTTTTAATACACAAATCTCAACCCCCGTGAAGTGAGGTAGTGAAAAAATTAAACACTACCAGTGCCTGGTGCTTTTATCTGTGCTCTTTGGACCCCAGTGAGAATGTGAAAATCTAATTCTCACCATTAAAAACTGGTGACGCTTACTGGCTTGACATAACTTTATTGAATGCTGTAAGCTCCCACAATTAAAAATGGTTTCAATCAAACCATAGTCAACTCTATAATGCCAACAAGTTTCGTTGCCGAACCATCATGCAACTTCTTCAGGGCTGTTGGGGTTCCAAATCAACTTCACGTGCGATTCACCTATAACCTCAAGAGGTTGCGAAGCCTCCTCGTACCGGCAACCGTCTTCGGAATGGAACACGTGTCCTCTGATCACGTGCCCCTGGGGTGGCTACCAAATGTCTCGTCTCCCGTGTCGCGTCCCACCGGCGTGTGTGCAACTCCGTGAAGAGGACCTCTGAGTGGGATCTGCCATCCGCTGTCGGGGGCCATCCTAGTTCTTGCTGCATGCTTGTACTACTGTTTCACTGGTCTGGGCTTTTCATACCTGCTGTATTATGTGCTGTATTCCGATACTCGCCCACTGTCTGCATATTGTTTAAAAACTTTTATTTATTTTACCTGCATGTTCCGTAGGGATTGATTACATTCATGGACATGGTTATAGATGTGCATATTATCCCACTACTTCAACGAGTCAATACAAGATCACTGCTTGTTGTTTTGTAAAATGACCAAATAAAATTTGTTGTTTAAAAAAAATAAATTGCCACCAATTATTGTCATCCCTAGGGTTAGAGGCGCAATGAGATAGGCCGTAGGCTTCAAGGTCAATGTAAGCATTGATGGAGGAGAGTATATGGAGACTAAGTTAAGAGCATTCCCTCCTACTGATCCACTTAGAGCCAGAAAATATCCCTTGGGGTCATTGGTAGCCTGGGTGAGCACGAAAGGGTAATTGCGCCTCAGGAGAATTGCCACCCCCTGAGAATCCCAAGATAATCCTGAATGTCAGATTCTATCGTAGCCATACCTCGTGAGAAAGGGGAAGTTGTTGCCCAGGAGGCGAGTCTCCTGAAGTAGGAGTATGTCGGATGCCTGGCGTTGGGCATAGCGCAAGACTGCCGTACGCTTAACCCTGTCAAGCAGCCCATTGACATTCCATGATAGCATTCGGAGGGGATCTCCGCTATTACTCGTAGATGTCATGGTGGATTTAGGTGGGCTTGGAGATCTTCAGGGCCAGGAGTGGTTGTGGGTTTGGCTAGGGTATGCTCTGGCTGCAAGGTAGTGACTGCTATCTTGTGGGTGATATGCGTGACTATCACATTGCAGAGTGAAAAGGGTGGTATGACAAACACAATGCAACAACAAAACCTCAGTACAATGGTACCAGCATCCCTCCTTCCCCCTCCCCCCAATTTATACTTCAAGAACAGAAGCATCTATCGTCCCAATTAAATAAGGTTAACTGACCAAATTAAAACGATTGGGTTGGAGTTGCGTAGAGGACCCTTCCTTACAGAAGGATACTCACTGTTTCGGCCGGAAGGGTCTGTGAATTCGAGTGGGATATACCCATTCGGGTGTGTCGCTGTTGTGGAAGTTACGGCTCCAATTGGGCCACTCATTCCAGAAGCGTTGGACTGCGAGAGAGGTCCGACTCGGCGGAGTCTATGTGGAAAGTTTTAGGTGAGGTGCTTCTGGTTTCCAGGTGATCTACAGAGCTGGATCGCTGTAGAGGGTGAGAGCTGCTTAAGAGCATTTGGTCTCTGGGGAGCATGCTGGAACTAGCAGGTGAGTCTGATCCGGCTCGGCGGCTCCCTCGACCCCTACGGGACAGTGTGTGCCTTTTACGTCGTTTGGGTGATCCTGCCTGGGTGTTTCCAGCTCAGGTTCCCGAGGGCGGGATTGAGGCACTCAACTTGAGAGGACGCTCCTCGGTCAGCCAGGTCCAGGTCGCCTCGGGTGATTAGAAGAAGTGAGTTTGGTTTTGGAACACCACATGAAGGCGAGCTGGAAAGAGCAGCCTGTATTGGAGATTTAAGGTTCGTAGTTTTTTCTTCACCTCGATGAATGAACGCCTCTGGGCTTGGACCTCCCGTGTGTAGTCTGGGAAGATCAGGATGGGGTGGCCACGGTAAATAAGAGTCTTTTGGTTACGGGCTTCACTCAGGATGGAGTCTCTGTCCTTAAAATTGAAAATCTTGGCAATTATATGCCTATGTGGTGCTCCAGGTGGAGTTTTAGAAGCCAGAGAGCGGTGGGCTCGCTCTATCGGAAACCATGAAGACAGGGAGTCCTTAGGCATTTAGGATCTGATCCACTGTACTATGAATTCTCCCATTTGCCCCTGCTCCGTTCCTCCCAGGAACCCCTCTAAGCAAAGGTTATTACGCCGCGTCCTGTTTTCGCCGTCTTCTACCCTTTTATTTAGTTCCTTAGCATGGATCTGTAGGCGAGCCACTTGCTCCTTTAATTGAGTGACATTGTCCTCGAAGGTAGAGATGCAGGATTCCGTTTCTTTAAGACGGGCCATCACCTTTCGGAGATCCTGCCGGAGGAGAGCCATGTCAACGCGGACTTCCCCAATATTGCTTTTGACTGAGGTCTGAGATGCAATGATCGCCTGCAGGATAGTGTTGAGGTCTGCAGCAGATGCAACGGATTTCTCAGTAGATCCGTCCGCTGCCCTGGAGTCATTAGTTGCATATTGGTCCATTTTGGTCTGCGTTGAGGGAGGTTTGGGTCCTCGGTCCTTCCACATGACGACAGCCGGCGCGGGTAGCCTCAGCGTTGGGTGGCCCAGGGCGTAGACGTATTGCGCCTGAGAGAGGGAGGCAGCTGTTGCTCCCTCAACCCGCAGGTGGAGGGAAGGGAATTGATCAGCACCGCTGGTGATTAGGGCTGTTTCGCCACTCCGCAGGTAGGTCTTGGTGTGGAGACTTGTTGACGTGGCACCTCCAGGGTGTCCCAGTGGTCTCAGCTTACTGCCCCGTCCAATAACCTGCCCGCCAAGGGAAGAGTGTAGGTCCCTCGGGGTGTCGTGCCAGGGCCCCAGTCCAGCCAGTACGCGCATCACTGGTGGGGGGGGGGGCTCTGCTACCCGCAGCTGAGTGAAGTGAGTCTTCAGTCCTCAAGCCAGGTAGCTGGGCCTGGTATGGTCTCTTACAGGCAGCGTTGTGGACTGAGTGTGTGGGGGGGGGGGGGTCCGGTACAGCAACCACGTGGGTCTTGAATGGGGCAGCACTCCCATCTTTCCAATGGTGTTCTTTTTCTCTGGTCTTGGGGATTTCAGCTGGCCCCCTCTCCAAAGTCACCTAACATCACTTGCAGGAGGGGCGTAAAGATTGGTGCTGAGGCACCCTAGCGCAGAGCTTAGTTAGTGGTCAGTAGGCCGCCCCTGGTCCACAGCACTTCCCCAGTCCTTCTGAGGTGGGCTAGTTGTACCTGGTAGTCCGCCCGGGGGGAAACGCCCCGTCTCTGTCTTTATACCAAGCCTCCGGTCCCACTGTTTACCGGGCTAACCGAAGGGGGAGGGGAGGGGGAAGGAGGGCCGAGGCTTATGGTCCTGCTCAGTTTCTGGTGCCAGACTTTTGGTCGTGGTTCAGCGGTCTAGTACTCGGCTACCAGCCGTCAGTTTCGCCATTTTCAGAAGCCTCTAACCCCCGCCCGGGTGCACCGATATATGCCAGGGACAGAGAGAAAAGCCAGGGTAAGGTGAGTCAGTGTCTCTGGATGTAGGAGTGTCACTCGCCAGGTGCTGTGAGAGGGGGCCCCGGGTCGCAGAGGCCGCCGCAGCTCTTTCAGCCACAGCCGCGTAGCCAGGGATCAGGCTGGAGGGCTTAGGTCCCCGGAGACCGCCCCGCCACACTCCTTCAAACAGGGCTTCCCTCTCACTGCGTGCAGTGGTTTGGGTGCAGTTCACTGGGCCGCCTCGCCATCATCCAAGCACCGGCTGCCTTGCGACAGGGTTGGGCCTTCATTGTGGGTTCTTGATGCGATGCCCGGATGTAGCAGGCAGCGTTGGATGCAGGGCGATCTGCGCCCCCAGGAGGGGGGCGCTCTCCAGTTGAGCAGCCACAAGGAGCCCGGAGTATGAAGAACAGGCCGCCGCAGAGCGCGCAGGTCTTGCCCATGCGGACGGAGCATGGCTCCAAGGGTCTGCGTATGCCGCAGCCAGTCTCCAGCTCCCCATCCCCGGCACAGCAGAGTCTCTTCATTGGCAGCCCCGTCTCAGCTCCAGGTCATGTCCTCTGCGCCCAAGCAGTGTAATCATAGGTATCACTAGCAGTTCAGGGATCTTTGCAATGGGATTCGTGTAGGGGCCGAGTGGGGGCAGAAAGTAGGGGAAGCCGCCGGTCAGCATCATGGCTCTCACTGGTCTTCAGGATTATGTGGCTTCAGATCATGGGCCGCGCTGCCATCTTGCTTAAGCTTCCGGACACCAGCCCAAGCAATGCAGGCCGTCGACAGCCACTCTGCGATGTCACCTCTCGCCAGGGCACTGTGCGTGACTTCAGTAGGGCATCAGCTTACAGTGGGCTGTGTTAGGCGTGCCGATGGTGAAGGATGCCTGGGCGGAGGACGGAGAGGTCCGGAGCACTCAGAGTGCGACCGCCACGCCCCTACGTTTTTGGAGCTTTCTTTGTGTCAAAACACTCTTTCTTTGCATTTATCTTGTCATATTCTTTACACCTCCATTGCTCCTCAGTAGCAGATGCACCCTTTTCTCACCAGCCATTTTCATCCATCTAGCACTTTTCAAGATGGAGAGCAGCAGGCCTATGACTGAACAGGAATTTAGAACGACTTCCCATTTAGGAACTGTGGCAAGAAGCACCAAATCAATAAGAGGAACATGCTGCTCATGAGCTAAAAAATGGATTCTCTGCATAGAAGTCAAAAGTCACCCAGAGGGATGATTAGCTCATGGATGTGAGGTAGGTGAGTGGCGGAATAGCACCCTGAATGTCTCTGCTGTCAATATAGTTCAGACAAATAGAACAAGATTACCATCACCAATGACCAGGGCCGTCTGAGCAAAGAGGAGATCAAGAGGATGGTGCAGGAGGGAGAAAGGCACACGTTAGTTACTTGTGTAACAATATATCTGTAAGAGACATTAGTTAGTGATAGATTCCTTACCTTAGAATATCCACAGGCGTCAGACTGGATCCGGAATGTTTTCGTCAGCAGTACCCCTGCGCGTCAGTAGGCGCTGGCGTCGTAGTCGCTGAAGTGACGTCGTTGGAGCTACTTAGACGTGCCCACGCACGCGGACTTCTGTTCTGTACACGACTTTCCACGCCAGGAACGCAGAGCCATTCCAGAGACCGACTACTGGTGCAATCGAAGTAGGGCCCTGAAAGGGATGACCTGAACCCTAGAGAACAGTTCGCAGAACGGGGAGGATGGGTGGGCGGTAAGGAATCTATCACTAATTAATGTCTCTTATAGATATATCGTTACACAAGTAAGTAACTTGTGCATCTGAAAGAGATACATTAGTGATAGATTCCTTACCTTAGAATACATACCCAAGCAATACCAACCCTGGTGGTGGGCCTCCGAAGTGAGATTACACCAGAAAGTCACGGAGAACCGAATGGCCAAAGAAGCTGTCTCTCCGGACTGGACTGTCAAGGCAATAGTGCTAAGTGAAAGTGTGCAGCGAGGCCCACGTGGCCGCCTGACAGATGTCTCGCAGTGGGACACCGCGTCCCAATGCTGCAGTAGCCGCCGTTGCCCTGGTCAAATGGGCGCGCAACCCTACCGGAGGCTCCTTTGTAGGCAAAGAGTAACAGGCTTGAATACACAAGACAACCCAGCAGGAGATAGTTCTCTTGTGCAGAGCCCGGCCTTTCTTGGCGCCCACATAGCCAACAAAAAGCTGGTCATCCACCCGGAACGGTTGTGTGCGGTTGAGGTAGAATGAAAGCGCACGTTTGGTCCAGATGGTGGAGCCTCACTTCCTCTCAGGAAGGGCGCGGAGGCGGAAGGAAAGTGGGCAGAGTGACAGTTTGCCCCAGAGGAAAGGCAGTGACTACTTTTGGTAGAAAGGAGGGACGTGGCTGAAGCACAACCTTGTCCGGATGAACCGCCAGGAAAGGAGGTTTACATAAAAGAGCCTGGAGCTCACTAACATGCCTAGTGGAGGCGATAGCCACCAAAAAGACAGTGTTCAAAGTTAATAACCGTAAAGGCCAGTTATGAAGAGGCTCAAAGGGAACGCACATTAAGTATGTGAGAACCAGGTTCAAGTCCCACTGAGGCATCACAAAAGGAATAGGAGGGAAAAGGTGAGTAATACCTTTGAGAAATCTATAGGCCACAGGGGACTTGACAAGAGAGGGATGATCAGGCAGCCTGAGAAAGGCTGAAAGAGCAGAAAGGTAGCCCTTGATTGTGCCCAGAGCAGAGCCCTGCTGGGCCAAAGAGAGAAGGAACAAGAGGACCTCAGAAAGAGTGGCAGAAAGGGGATCTACAACTTTCGCTGTGCACCATGCCACAAACTTGTTCCACCGACAGGCGTATATAATTTTAGTTGAGGGACGCCTGGCTGCCAGAATCACATTACAGACTTCAGGAGGCAAGTCAAATGGAATCAACGGTCGCCACTCAATCACCACGCAAGTAGATGGAGGCTGGACAGGTTCGGGTGAAGGACCGTTCCCTGGTGCTGCGACAGGAGATCCTCACGAAGAGTCAGTCGGATCTGGGGATCCACGCTCATACTGAGTAGCCCGGGATACCAAACTCTTCGAGCCCAGTCCGGTGCCACGAGAATGACTTGGGCCTGGTCATCTTCAGCACTCTGGGTAGAAGTGGTATAGGCGGAAAGGCGTACAACAGACCGCAAATCCACTCACGCCAAAAAGCGTCTCTGAGCGAGTGCCGCCTTAGAAACTCCAACGCGCAGAACTGCTGACATTGCGCGTTCTCTTCGGTGGCGAATAGTTCTAACCAAGGTTCTCCCCACAGTTGAAAGAGACCTTGCACCACCTCCGAGTGAAGACGCCATTCGTGTTCCATTATGCACAGACGGCTGAGTGTGTCCGCCCTGGCGTTCAAAGAACCTGCCAAGTGGTGAACCACCAGGGGAATGCCCTGGCATGCCAGCCATGTCCAGAGGCGCAGAGCCACCTGACAGAGTCCACGACCCCACCCCGCCTTGCTTGTTGTAGTACCACATGGCGGTGGTGTTGCCCGTAAACACCTGCACTACTCTCCCCTTGACAGAGGGAAGGAATGCTTTCAGTGCAAGTAGGATCGCCCTGAGCTGCAAAAGATTGACATGGAGCTTGAACTCCGCCTGAGACCAGAGACCTCCGATCTCTGCCTCTCCCATGTGACCGCTCCATTCCGGGAGGGACGCGTCCGTCAACACTGTGTGCTCAGGTTGGGGAAGGGAGAGGGATCTGCCGCAGACCCAACGCTGGTCAGTGAACCACCGCTGCAAGTTTTGTGCAGTGCCCTCTGAGATCTGGACGTAGTCGGACAGGGTCCCTGAGGCTGCGTCCACTGGAACTTCAGGTTCCACTGCAGAGCCCGCATATGCCATCTGGCATGATTGATAAGCAGGATGCAGGAGGCGATGAGGCCTAGCAGCCTCAGTGTCTTCCTGACCGAAACCCAGGACTGAAGGGCTGAAAGATCGGAATCATAGCCTGAATGTCCCGGACACACTGTTCGGGAGGACAAACCCAAAATTGCACCGTGTCCAGAACCGCTCCGATGAAGAGGAGCTTCTGAGAGGGAATTCGATGCGACTTCAGCACGTTAATGGAGAACCCCAGCAAATGCAGGAGGTCGGCCGTAGTCTGGAGGTGGGAGACGACTGCCTGGGGTGCGCCCGCCTTCAATAACCAGTCGTCGAGATAGGGGAAGACTGAAACCCCTGATCTGCGCAGACGAGCTGCGACTACCTCCATCACGATAGTGAACACCCGAGGGGCGCTGGTAAGGCCCAAAGGGGAGCCCGGTGAACTGAAAGTGCTTGTGGCCAACCGTGTATCCGTGGGTAACGCCGGTGGGCCGGCAGGACATGAAAGTAGGCGTCCTGCAAGTGTAACGCTACCATCCAGTGTTGCGGGTCTAGGAAACAAGCTTGATGGCCCCCTATCCTGTTTGCAAAGTGTCAAGTGATCCCCCGACATACGTTGGTACTGACGTGGCAGAGCAGGAGGAGTAGTCTCGAAGGGGAGGAGTAGCCCCTTCGGACTGTTTGCAGAACCCACCTGCGCAAAGTGATGGCGCGCCAGTGGGGGAGGTGATGGCGAATCCTGCCGCCCACTGGTGTGTGGTGGACCTGAAACAGCAGACTAGGAAGGTTTTGAGGCAGCAGTGGTAGGGGTGGCGGTTGACTGATCTGCCTGCTAGCCCTGGATCCCACCCTGCTGTTATACAAATTGCTCTGCCCATGGAGGAAGCGGGGTCAAGAGCATAATGGATGGTGAATCCCGCCGCATCTTTGCCCTCAGCAATTGCTTCAGAGAGCACCTTCCAAGCCTCCTCTAGACACTGTGGCAGCACCTGCGCCACCGTGTCCCACACAGAGTTGGAATAGAGGGCCAAAAGGCCCTTGGAGAAGCAGAGCCCTGGACCACTAGACACTCTGGCAGTAGGTGCTGTGCGATGAAACTGGGGTTGCCTTGCATGCACAGGCGCCCCTGTGTTACTTTTAAAGCCGCTGCTGAAGCACTACAGTGAGGAGATTTGCCCTGATAGGCACTGTAGGGAATTTGAGGTGAGGAGCCTCCCTACGCCATATCACAGAATGAACCCACCACCTCCGAAGCTATGGAGGAGGGGAACAGTGTATCAGGGTGTGGAGATAATTCCAGCTTGCTGGGACTCTCCATATTGTCAATCTAGTTTAGATCATCCTCACAGCGAGCTGCGAGAAAGTCCTCAGACCCCTCAGAGTACCCCCCTTCGGTCAGGAATAGGAATTGGAGGCAGGACAAGGCAGGCTCGATATAATCTGGCCCTGGAGGCAACGACGCCGAGGCCGGCGCCGAGGCTGTGATGCAACGGCGATGCCGGATCCGAAGGCGGCGCCGAGGCCGGAGCCGAAGGCGGCTCCAAGGCCGGAGCTGATGCCGGATCCGAAGGCGGCACCGAGGCCGGAGCCAACTGCCGCGCCGAGGCCTCCGGCAGTGCTACGGCCGGAACCAACGGCGGCACCGAGGCCAGAGCCAACGGCTGCGCCGAGGCCAGACCACACCGCAGCGCCGAGGCCGGAGCCAACGGCAGTGCAGAGGCCGGAGCCAACGGCGGTAGGGACGAGGCCGGAGCTAACGGCGCACAAGGGTATCTTGCCGGCGTAACTGGGGCCAAGGGGTCCGCAGGGCCCAAAGGCGCTCCGGAGGGACCCGATGGGACAAAGAAACGGCCCATGGCCGACAGAAGTACCTGTGCTTCTTCCGGAGGCACATACGGTCCCCAAAAATGCGGGCAAGCCGCAGAAAACAACAGAGACCCTAAAGGAGCCGCGGGGGAGTGACCACCCGCCCCCTCCACCGAGTCCCGCGACCGGTGAGGGGTAGACGAAGAGCGATGCCGCTCCTTCGCCTTTAATGGTGCTTGTGACTTACCTGTTCCTGATGAACGATGGTGTCGGCTGCGCCAGCGATCCCTCGACCTCCCATGGGAGTGGGACCTTGAGTGGCGCGCTACCGAGTGCCAGGCCTCCAACAACTTCCAGGAACGCTCCCTCAAGCCGTCTGCGCCATGGCCCGACAATCAGGGCACGTCTCAGGGAGATCGCATGCCCCAAGCAGAAGAGACACACGTTGAGCGGGTCCGTCACTGACATGGTCCGACGGCACTCCCAACAGGACTTAAACCCAGGCATCCCTACTGCACCAAAAGTCGAATTCTCGACAAAAACAAGATACAGGTCTCATAAACAAGTCAAATTTATTGACTAGGAGTACAGCTCTCTCTCTGATCTGCGCTTGCTGGCGCGGAAAAAGAAAGAGAAAGAACTGATGCAAGCGCGCGTGGGCACGTCTAAGTAGCTGCGACGACATCATCTCGGCGACTACGACGCCAGCGATGTGCACAGAGCCACACGACGACGCCTACCGACGCGCAGGGGTACTGCGGACGAAAACTTTTCGGATCGGATCCAGTCTGACGCCTGGGGATATTCTAAGGTAAGGAAACTATCACTAACGTATCTCTTCCAGATATGCAAAGCATCTAATGAAGCCTAGAGAGGAAAGGCAGCTGCCAATAACTCAGTTCAACATTAAAAGCACTGTGGAGGACGACAAACTTAAAGACAAGATCAGCTAAGAAGATGATCTTGGACAAATGTAGCAGACCATCTCCTGGCTGGAGAGCAACCAGCTGGCAGAGAAGCAGTACGAGCACCAGCAGAAAGAGCTGGAGAAGGTCTGTAAACCCATAATCTCAAACTCTACCAGTGCGGGATGCCTGGGGGAATGCCCAGTGCCAACTTTGGCGATCAGGCTTCACGGGATGGTGCCAAGCCTTGCCCTACTATTGAGGAGGTGGATTAATCTAACAGAGACCTTAGCACTTTCTTTCACTTTCTAATGACTAATGGGCATGTCAACTCACACTTGTTCAGTTTTCTGCCCCCAAATTATGACTTTCCAAATGTGATTTCAACAGGAAAATCCCTTTTTTTTCCAGCTTATGTTGACAACATAATATACATTAGTCCAACATATACTGGTTTCTCTCACGCTAAGACTTAATGTGATGATCGTTTCAAATCTCAATTGTGCTTACTACTTTTAATTAGTTATGTTGAACTCTCTATTTCATATTGGTATTCTAGGTTCTGTCATGTTGGTGAATGGGTTTAGAGAGATTATCTTTCAAATATATTTTTGTTAAGAAAAAGACTGCAATAAAGCAGAAAGAAATGAGAATGTTTTAACTTTTCTTATTTCAGAACGGTTTGCTCATGGCAATAAATTACCAAGCAGGGTTAAATGCCAACTAAAGTGCTGGCTGTTTGGGTAGGTTAAATGTGGGTAGGGATCTGTAGCTAGTGTGGTCTATAGCTGTTTATTCAAGACTGCCTGCTGTTATTAGCTCGTGTTATAGCGCAAATGGTTATGCATACATTCAAGGAAATATTTATGTTGTGACTGTTTCTCTTTGGTACTACTATTGTTTCATGGTAATTTGTAAGAGGCTACATTAAATGAAGTAACAGAGCGCCATTTAAAATGCTTCGTTGTGTTAGTCCAAAGAAAAAAACGCTGCAAAACATTGTGTTTTTAATGGTACTGGACATTGCAGTATTACTATATGCTGAAAGGACCACAAAGGTCATCCACCGATTGTAATGATTCCCCTCTCCACTTTCCAATAGTGCTTCAGGTGTACCCGCATCTCGACTGCTCATGCCTGCTTCCATTGCCCAGACCAGGTGGTATTTCTGGCACAACTGCAATGCCAATACTTCTCTTCAAGGGGCCGCACCTCTGGTCACCTACACTGTGAAGGTGTCTGAATCTCTGCATGGGGTCTGATTCAAGAAGCAGACCTTGGATTTTTGACGGGGCTCTATTTTTGGTTTTCTTGTTCAGTGGGATTTTAGACAGATCGGCATAAAATCCTGTGTAGATGCACCACACAATACCATTTCTGGAACAAATGTACCTTGGGAGAGGTGTGGCGCAGCAGCCAGAGTTGCCTACTCCGAAGCGTGGGGCTCATGGTTTGATCTCTGGTGCCGGCAGGCAGCTCATCTCAGCATCATGGGATCCTGGGTAATAGCTCACTTATCGCCCTGATGGGCCCCCAGTGCTTTGAAACCCCTAAGAGGGTGATATGCTCACGCTTTACAAAATAGGAATTAATATTATTATTATCTGATGCAAGAAAATGACACGAGTTGAACATCTACAGTCGATATCCCTGGGCGTTCTAAAGCTCAGAGATCGGAACTATGACATTTTTTGCATCAGTAACGCACCATTTACAGTATTAACTATTGCATTATTAAACACTGTAAAAAAACTATGATAGGTATACCCTTATTCATGAAGTCCGTGCACCTGTTGCAGGCATCTGGGAATCCTAGATTGTCAGCCGGTAGAGAGCACCAAAATATGTACCACTTAAGTTCCTGAACTGAAAATGTAGAGCACTTTGGCCTAAACCCGTGCATGTTGGGAATGAATAGCCCCAAGGAGAGTATGTTGTGGGGTGTATTAAATAAAGAAATCAATAACTCTCTACACCGAACTCACGTTTCAGAAAAAAATAAGCACTTTTAAAACCAGCCTGTTGCTAAATATATACATGCTAAGTGCTGTTTAACACCTTGGTTGGTTTTTAGGGGTCCTGTTTGTAACATTGAGTGAGTTTGATTGTAGACACGCCTATGAGCGCCTCTGAGGCACACGTTAGAGCAGTAGGCAGCGTGTAAACATAATACCGACCTGAAGGTTCCTCGAGAGATCGGATCGTGGATGATCGGCTGATCTGCCAGATGTCCTTCCTCTAAGGCCTGCTGGGGGCTCGACAGGGCGTGGAGCTGCTGAAGGGGACACCCTTCGACTGCAGGGCCCGCGGACTCACGACTCACTCAATGAGCTGCCGCGAAACAAAACCAAATGTAGCCGCATCTCTGTTGGGCCACAGCACGATTCAAATGGTTTTTCAAAAAAAACACGTAACAAAAAGTAACGTAGGTGCTTCTCACTACAGGAAATAAAATACCCCTCACTCTGGTGGACTTCCGCTGGAGTTCAAAGATACACCTCAAAAATGTTTAAGTCGCCCCCCAACCCTCTGCGTGGAGTTCATGCAGCCCCCGTGCGCGCCTATTCCCCTCAAGACCTGTTCGTTTCTAAAAGTCTGAAGTAGAACAATTTGCATTTACACCACATACAAGGATGCCTGGACAGCTTCGGCTTCATGTTTTTTATGAGGCTGATTAATCAGTGCCACATGCTCTGCATCATGCAGCCTTCGGCGTGAAGCGCACCTCCAAAACGATGCTGCTGCTCACCTGTCTGCATCGGACTGTGTTTACTGGAGACACTCTGGCTACAGCTTGTATACAGTTCTTGTAAGCGTGCTCAGTGGGGGCGTGAGGATGGTGGGGTCTCTTGCCCAGACCACAGCTGGAGCCCCGGACCTCGCTGTTTGTTCCGGTATATCCCTGGTCACTGTGTGCGCAGCATTGGTCTCCAGGCTCCGTTTCAGGGTAAATTGCAGAGGCCGCCGTTCCTACCCGAAGGGGGGGAGAGGCTCAGGGGCCGGTGCCATAACCCGCGCCACGCCGAAGGTGGCGAGAAGGAACCGGTTCTGGCCGCCCCCGGCGACCGGAAGCGGCAAACAGTAGCCCCTCCTGCCCACGCGCTGGCCTCGCGGCTATCACCCCCCCCCCCCCCACAGCCAATGGGGGGCGAGGCAGGATGCAAACCCCCCAATGGGGGGGCATGCCCGATCGGCGGGAAAAGGAAAATGAGGAATATAAGGGACCGCTCTCCCAGGGAGCTCCTAACTTCGGGGAGCAGGGAGAGCGGCGCACCGACGTGGTTTCCTGCAAATGGTTTTGCTGCCTGGACGAAGATAAGGGACGAAGTACTGCCGGACGACGAAGCGCTGCCTGGACGAACTACGGAACGGTGACCAGGCATAAGAGTCCAGGACTGGGGTGACTCGGCGCGCCCCCCTCCCCTCCCGAGTGGCGAGATCCCCGGGAGAGATCCTCGTGGTGTGAGGCGAGCCACGAACAGCGAGCGGAGGGAAGCATTGCCAGCGTCGGACGGGGAAGGTGACGCCCCCTCTACCACGTGCAACAAGCGGACCACGAGCGGTGTTCCCCTGGGGCGACCCGGTGTCCTCCCAGGCCAAGCAACCACGCACTTTTTCCCGGAGCAGTCCCAGGGCCCCCGAGCAACCCGGAGAAAAGAGGGAGGAGCTTACCGCTACACCGGAGTCCTTTTCAACAACGGGACAGGTAGCCTGAGGACACGCACGGTTGCGGAGCAGCTCCTTCTTCCGGCATCACCGCTAGCGCGCTGGGTCGCTGGTGCACCCTGCGTCTGAACGAACGCGCCGGAAAGATTTAAGGGGCCAAGGGTCACGGACAGCGGCAGGCCTTGTTTGTGTCGCGTGCACCACGCGCCCCTCCCCCTTTAAGAGCCTGAGCAGCAGGCAGAAGCTACAGATCGGTGGCTTGGGGGCAGAAAACTCGATACCCGGCCCGGAGCTGCTTGGGAAAAGTGGATCATCTATAATATAGTACATCATTTTGGTGCATAAGCGAGCGGCAGCACCCCGCCAACAGCAATGGCAGAAGGGCAGCCGGAAGAAATTGCCGAGCTCCTCAAGCGCATCAGGGAAGCAGCTGAGGTACACGGCAGGGAGTGGCTGAAGCCACATCTGGGCCTCGAGGGAGAAGAAAGTGCAGAGGCGCAGGCATCGGATGACGCTGACCCACCATCGCCAAAAAAGCTGAAGACGGCAGCGCCAGAGACTGCCACACCAGGGCTGGCACAGAGGAAGGTTCCCAGGAGAAAGCCGCAAAAGAGGAACCCACCTTCGGGGGGCACACCAAAAGGCGACAGCGGCGGAGACCCCAGCAGAGCGACAGGCGGTGAGCATATTGCGACTATTGTGCAGGAATGTGTGAAATCAATGGCGCCCTTATTGCTGAAAGGTTTTGGGCAGGGTTCCGGGGAAACCCTGACACAGCGCGCAGATGACACGCCCGGCTTGCCATGGCACTTGATAGATCCCGGGTGGGCACGGCAAGCTAGACTGCAAGGACAAGGTGGGCTGAGAAACCAGGGCGAGGCGGGGTCACCCTTGGCGGCATGGGGATACACGGGCGGCGTAAGCGCCCCAGCAAGCGAGTCTTAGGCCGCAGAAGGCTACAGCAGGCCATCCCCTGGCCCTGCGTCCTTGACCACAAGGGCTACGGGCTTGGCAAGTCTTATCCCGGTGGCGGTTAAAGAAAGGATATGGCGGAAAGAGTTTATAGATATTTTTTCCTTGCTGGAGGTTCAAATGGAGGGGTTGGACCTCACAGCCTGTGATAGGTAGGAGGAAGACAAGAGGGAGAGGCGCAGCGCCAGGAAGGAGCGAAACTTTGATAATTGGTTGGATGCATTCAGAATTATGGCCTGCATCATTGTAGAGAAATTCCCGCGCTGCGCAGCAGATTTATGGCTATACGAATCTAATATTCATTGGGCCCAGAGACAATTCCCAGGTGATGCATGGCTAGAGTATGACAAAGGTTTTAGGTTGATGATGCAGAGGCATCCAGAGATGGAATGGAACGAGGAGGATGTCTCTGGGTTCATACATAAGATGCTAGTGGCCAAAGAGGTAAAAGCCTGGGCAGGAAAGAGTGACCAGTCCTTTCGGAGCTCCTATAGAGGGAAGGGGAAGGCGTTCCACAGGCCCAAGTTTGGCGGGGGGAAACCGAACCCATCTAATGGCCCGCCGGCAATTTGCTGGAGATTTGATGCCGGAGAGTGCACGTGGGGTGCAGCATGTAAGTTTCTGCACGCATGTTCCAATTGCGGGGGCGGGCACCCGTCAGCTGGGTGTCGAGGCAAGCAGGATCAGAAGAGGGACAAAAAGGACAAGAAAAGTAAACAGTGATGGGGAGCTGCGGGGTCTGGAGGATTGCCAGTTAGCCAGGTCCCCAATTAACATACATCAGCTGCGTAAATTGGCAAATAAATACCACAACAGAGCAGACGCAGCAACATTAGTCAAAGGTTTTGAAGAAGGTTTTGTTATACCGTTCAGTGGCACACCTCCCCTGGGGGGGGCAGAGAACTTGAAATCCACTAGACAGCACCCAGGGGTGGTCACCAAGAAATTGGCGAAGGAGAAGTCATTAGGCAGGATAGAGGGCCCCCTACCACTGCACCTGCAAAAAGGCCTGGTGATCTCCCCCCTGGGGGTCGTGCCCAAAAGGGAGCCAGGACAATTCCGGCTCATACACCACCTCTCTTTCCCTGAGGGATCTTCAGTGAACGATGGCCTAAGCCCAGAGGCATGCTCGGTGAACTATGCATCTGTGGACGATGCTATTGATATGGTAAAAATGGCAGGGCGGGGGGCACTAATGGCAAAAGCAGACATAGAGTCCGCTTTTCGTCTGTTACCTGTCCACCGCTCCAGTTTTCATCTGTTGGGTTTCCAGTGGGAAGGGAACCTATATATTGACAAAGCCATGCCCATGGGCTGCGCCATATCATGCGCATACTTTGAGATGTTCGCCACATTTGTAGAATGGGCACTGCATGAGAGACACCCAAAAGGGGGGAAGCTCCAATACCTGGATGACTTCATGTTTACGGGTCCCCCCCAGTCACCAATCTGTGGGAGCACGTTGGCAGCGTTTGAAGAGCTGGCAGGGGCGCTAGGGATTCCCCTGGCCCCAGATAAAACAGTGGGCCCTTCCACACAGCTCACATTCCTAGGCATAGAGTTGGACTCCGTGGCCGGAACGGCTAGGCTCCCTCAAGACAAGGTAGAGGACTTTAGGGCGGAAGTGCGAGGCCTGTGCGGTAAGAACAAAGCAACGCTCAGGGAGCTACAAAGGCTAATTGGGAAGCTCAACTTCGCTGCCAGGGTCATACCAGTGGGTAGGGTGTTCGCAAGGCGACTCACGCAGTTGACAGCAGGCCTCACACATCAGCACCATCACGTACGGTTGGGAACAGGGGTAAAGCAAGACCTATGTATGTGGGATAAATTTCTCGCGGACTTCAATGGCGTCCTCATATGGAGGGAAGGCTGGGTAACAGCCAAGCAGATAGCCCTGTTTACCGATGCAGCGGGCAGTGCAGGATTTGGGGCAATTCTTGGTGGGAAGTGGTGTGCTAGGCAGTGGCCGGAGAGATGGCACAGAATAGGTCTCACAGACAACATAAAATTTTTGGAGCTGTTCCCCATTGTGGTGGCCATGACAATATGGAAACGTGAGCTAAAGAACATGAAACTAGCACTCTGGTCTGACAACAAGGGGGTGGTGCAAGCCATTAACAGGGGGGCGGCTAGGTGCCCCGACATCCTAAGGCTAATGCGTCAGTTGGTTCAATTGCAGCTGGAAGGAAATTTGGAGGTGAAGGCCCGCCATGTCCCAGGGGTGGACAACACAGTGGCGGACGCCCTATCCAGGTCACAGATGGACCGTTTCAGGGAACTGGCGCCCGGCGCGGACGAACATATGACACCTTTCCCAGCGCAACTGTGGGACCTGGGGGGGTAGATCTCTCGATCCTGGTGAACCAGTCCCTCACCCCCGAAGCGGCTAGGCGCTACAGAAAATACGCTGCAACAGTCATGGAGATAGGTGGGGTCCAGTCCCTGACCGACAGGGAGGGGACAAGAAAGGCGGCGGAGCACTTTATACAGTGGGCATTTGCCAACAAAAAGACAAGGTCCTGGGCACAGGCCCATCTGGCAGCCATGGCTCATTTTGCAAAGATCCATACGGGGGAGGACCCGACAGCATCCTTGTACCTCAAGGCGGCCATGAAAGGGTGGCGGCGGGTCGAAGGAAAAAGGGTGGATGGCAGGAGGCCCATAGATTTTGAGAAATTAGGCAGTTTGTTGGAAGCCGTATCATGGTGTACGAAGGATAACTTTGAACTACTCCTGTTCCAAGCAGCGTTCTCTGTAGCGTTCTTTGGTGCCTTTCGCATTAGCGAGCTGGTGGCCCCCAGGAGGCAGGGGCCGGCTGAGCGCTGCATCCAAGCAGAGGACGTCAAGCCCGGGCCAGCTTCAGTGCAAATAAAACTGCGAAGGTCAAAAACAGACCAAGAAGGAAAGGGCGCGGTAGTGCAGCTGAGGTGCATCCAGAGCGACAGGTCATGTGCAGTATGCTGCCTGCAGAAATACATGGTGGCTCGCCCCACAGGCGGGGGAGCACTGTTCAAGTATCAGGACGGTAGTAACCTGAGCAGATTTCAATTTACTACATTGATGCGCCAAGCCCTGGATAAGGCAGGGCTGCCCTTGCGAGCATTCGCTCCTCACTCGTTCAGGATCGGCGCAGCAACGGCGGCATCACAACACGGGATGCCAGAGGCAAGAATCCAAGAAATGGGCCGATGGCGGTCCAGGGCCTACAAAACATATATCAGGCCGCAGCTGCTTTGAACCTACGTAAAGGGTCGCGCCACTCGCCTTGGGATGCCGCACGGCAGGGTCAGTGGCGCGCAGCATGCCACCTTGGGATGCCGCACGGCAGGGTGGCACGGCACAAGAATTCAAAAAAAAAAAAAAAAAAGGGGGGGGGGCTGATACAAGGACTGTATGATGGTCTGATATGCACTCCATTGTTCAACAGGAAAACGCCCCCGGCTGGTATGGGTAGTGGGCCACTCATTTGTCGCCAGGATGGGAACTTGGTGACGGCAGACAGGCCACAGGCTGGCAGACAGGCCCAGAAGCACGTGTATCCGGTGGCTGGGACAACCAGGGATGAGCTGGAGCAGGCTGACGACAACGCTCGAGCATCTCCTGGCGGATGCAGCATGGCACCCGGACCTACTGATCATCCACCTCGGGGGAAATGACTTGACACGCATGGGGAGGAGAGTGTTAAGCCACACAATGCAGGAAGACCTCGTAAGGGCATCGGCGGCGTTCGGGGGAACAACCATCATCTGGTCAGAAATGGTCAGCAGGGGGCACTGGAGGGGCGCAGAGTCCCACAAAGCGGTGGAGAACAGCAGAAGGAAACTGAACATCGCTATGCACAAATTTTGCAGTGCCAACGGCATGGAGTCAATCAGACATGGCTTGATTCACCCGGGGCGCCAGGAGCTATATGGCAAGGATGGGGTGCATCTATCAGATGAAGGGATGAAGGTGTTCTGGGGCAACCTATGGGGCGCGATGGCCTTGGCAGGTTGCAGATAAAAAAAAAAAAGAGAACCAGAAAAAGGGGGACGAGCGTGGGGGGAGCCGCAAGAAGACGTGAGCCTCCCTGCGGCGTGGCGGAAAAACGGTACGATGGTTGGCTAACGAGACACACCGACAGGGCGGTGTGTAGGAGGAGGGCCGCTCACCTTGGGATGCCGCACGGCAGGGTGATGTGGCCTGGCCAACAAAAGAGGGGTAGCAAACGGAGACGGCGCTCGCGGCCCAGACCCGGCCTGTCGGCAGGGCACAAAAGGTAGCGAGTTGGGGCCTAACTCCGGGGGGAGAGAAAGCTACCCCTCCCTACACGCAGAAAGCTTGGGTGACCAACCAAATGGTGGTCCCGGTGGGAATTGGACCAAAGGAAGAATACTAAGGACCAACAACAGAACTGGTTGGGGGGTCGGGTCATTTACGAACTGGAGATACAACGAACTACGAATGGGGGGGCACGGCTTTGTGTCCAAAGAGATGGCAGTTCGCAAATAACCCAATATGACCGATGTCATGCCAGATATATGTAACCATAATAAAACTGCGGCCAACAACGACCACAACTGTACCATTCTTGTTGGCTAAGTTCTTTGGGGATCGCCAAGGGGCTGGGGGGCAGGAGAATAAGTTGCACCGGGTAGGCGCAGTGCGAGGGTTATAAGGAGGCACCATGATGTGTTTTCTGTACTGAAATCCATCAATACTGTGTCGTGTGAGGAGTGGCTACTTTCCGCAAAGTGAAAACTGCACACTTTTAAAAAGACACGAAAGTAGAGCCCAAAGAGTATGAACAAAAAAACAGACCTCAGTCATTGAATGTGCAGAAAATGGGCGATAAGAAAAGAAGATTTAGAGCCCTGCTTGGTGCAGGAAACCACAAGCACTTTAAGTGCTTCAGATTAAAGACAAAAGGAGTTCCTGAACAGATGTTAAAATGGTTACCAGTGTATTTGTTTAGTACTTAGTCCCTGCTGTTGGGGTATGGTAAACATAGCAAGAGGCATGACAAATGCATGCCATGGACAAATGAGGAGAAACAATAGGAGAGTGAAAGTGGAGCAAGCAAATGGGAAGCCTTAAAGCGAGCGGTATCCCATAAAGTAGATATAGCCTGCCTCGAAGTGACAGAGCAAGCGCTGTCTAGTCGAGACCTAAAGAACAAGTTACTTACCTTTGGTAATGATATATCTGTAACACACATAGGTTATAGATTCCTTACCTTGGAATTACCCCCAGGCGTCAGACTGGATCCGGAAAGTTTTTTCGTCAGCTGTACCTCTGCACGTCGGAAGGTGGCGTCGGTCGGCTCCGCGTCCGTCGTTGGTGTCGTGTTCGCCGGAAAGACGTCGCAGTAGGTACTTAGACGCTGCCCTCGCCCGCTGACGTCAGTTCTGTGCACGACTTTCCGCACCAGAAACGCAGAGCCATGCAAGACACTGACCACTGGTGCACAAAACTAGGGCCCTGAGAAGATGACCTTAACCCTAGAACTCAGTTCGCAGAATGGTGAGTATGGGTGGGGTACGGAATCTATAACTAACCTATGTTTCTTACTGAAGATAAGTAACTTGTTCATCTGAAAGAAACAGTTAGTTATAGATTCCTTACCTTAGAATAGATACCCTAGCAATTCCAACCCCGGAGGTGGGTCTGCGAACCAAGACCACACCAGAAAGTTCTGGAGAACAGAACAGCCAAACAAGCCATCCCTCCGGACTTGGCTGTCTAGGCAGTTGTGTTTGGTGAACATGTGCAGCGATGCCCACGTAGCTGCCTGACAGATGTCATTCAGAGGAACTCCTCTTGCCAAAGCAGTAGTGGCTGCCGTCACCCTGGTGGAATGGGCGCGTAGCCCCACCGGAGGCTCCTTTTTAGAATAGCAGGCTTTAATACACAAAACGACAAATCTAGAGATGGCCCGACCTTTCTTGGTGCCCACGTAGCCAACAAAGAGTTGGTCATCCACCCGGAACTGTATTGTGCAATCCAGATAGAAGGAAAGCGCACGTTTTGGGTCCAGATAGTGGAGCCTCTCCTCCTCTTTTGAAGGATGCGGAAAGAAGGTGGACAAAGTGATGGTTTGCCCGATGTGAAAAGAAGTGACCACCTTGGAAAGAAGGGATGGATGAGTTCGTAGGACAACTTTGTCCGGATGTCAACCAGACAAGGAGGCTTGGATGAAAGAGCCTGGAGCCCACTCACTCTTCTGGCAGATGTGATGGCTACCAGGAATGCAGTTTTAAGAGTTAAAAGTCTTAGAGGACAGTTGTGAAGCAGCTCAAAGGAAGCCCACGTCAAATAGGTCAAGACCAGATTCAAGTCCCACTGAGGCACAACGAAGGGAATAAGAGGAAAGAGTTGAGCTATGCCTTTTAAGAAATGATTTACAACCGAGGACTTGAAGAGAGAATCCTGATCACCTTCAGCACTCCAGGCAGAAGTGGTATAGGTGGAAAGGCGTTCAACAGACCGCAACTCCACTCACGACGAATAGCAGCGCCTAGCGAGTGCCGCCTTGGAAATTCCAACATGCATAATTGCTGACATTGCGCGTTATCTCCGGTGGCGAATAGATCTAACCAAGGCTCTCCCCACTACCGAAAGAGACCTTGCACCACCTCCGAGTGAAGACGCCATTCGTGATCCATTATGCACCTGCGTCTGAGTTCGTCCGCCCTGGCATTCAGTGAACCTGCCAGGTGTTGAACCAACAGGGATATGCCCTGATGTTCCAGCCATGTCCAGAGGCGGAGGGCCTCCTGACAGAGTCCACGACCCTATCCCCCCTTGTTTGCTGCAGTACCACATGGCAGTGGTGTTGTCCGTGAACACCTTCACTACCCCGGACAGAGGGAAGGAATGCTTTGAGAGCAAGATGAATTGCCTAAAGCTCCAGAAGGTTGATGTGGACCTCGGACTCCGCCGGAGACCAGAGGCCTCCGATCTCCGCCTCTCCCATGTGGCCGCCCCATCCCAGAAGGGACGCGTCCGTCACCACTTTGTGGTCTGGTTGGGGAAGGGAAAGGGCTCTGCAGTTGACCCAATCCTGGTTCGTGAGCCACCACTGCAATTGTGCAGTGTCTTCCGAGATCTGGACGCAATCGGACAGATTCCCCTGATGCTGCGCCGACTGGAACTTCAGGTCCCACTGCAGAGCCCGCATATGCCACCTGGCATGATCGACCAGCAGGATGCAGGAGGCCATGAGACCCAGCAGCCTCAGGGTCATTCTGATCGAAACCCGGGATAGAGGCTGAAAGATCGGAATCATAGCACGAATATCCCGAACTCGCTGTTCGAGAGGATAAACCGCGCCATGTCCAGAACCGCTCCGATAAAGAGGAGCTTCTGAGAGGGGGTCAGGTGTGACTTCGGCATGTTGATGGAGAACCCCAGCGAATGCAGATGGTCGGCCGTAGTCTGGAGGTGGGAGTCGACAGCCTGGGGTGAGCCCGCCTTCAAAAGCAAGTCGTCGACATAAGGGAAGACCACGACCTACTTTTGGGGCAATAACTCGCTCTCTGGCTCCCTTGGCCAAGAGAGCCGTAACTTCCTGTTATAGAAGGCCCAAATGATCCTCCGACATACAATGGTACTGAGGTGGCATGGCTGGAGGGGTAGGCTCGAAGGGGAGGGAGCAGCCCCTTCGGACTATCTGCAAAACCCACCTGTCTAACGTGATGGTGCGCCAGTGGGGGAGTTGATGGCGGATCCTGCCGCCCACTGGCGTTTGATGGGCCTGAAATGTCGGACTAGGAGGGTTTGGAGGCTGCTGCAGAGGGGAGGTTGGTGGACTGGGCTGCCTGCTGGCACCCTGAACTACGGCGGTGGTTCCCATGTCCCCGGCCGCGCGAAGTTCGGGGAGCTTGCCCCAGCCTGTGGCTCTGGGCGGCACATGCTGGGCACCCCTTCCATAGCCACAAAAGGGACGAAAAGCAGACTGCGCAGGGCGGCTGGAGAGGCCCAAGGAATTGGCCGTAGCCCGTGAGTCCTTGAAACGCTCTAGAGCGTTGTCCGCTTTGTAGCCAAAAAGGCGACGGCCATTAAGGGCATGTCCATGAGAGTATTCTGGACATCCCCAGAAAAGCCAGTCGATCTCATCCAAGCGTAGCGCCAAAGGGCTACCGACATGAAAATCGTTCTGCCTAGAGAGTCAGTGGTATCCAGCCCACAACAGATTGTAAACTTTGCCGCGTCCCTCCCGGCGGTGACAGCCTGGGAGAGTAGTGTCCGGGCCTCCTCCGGGCATTGAGGTAGCACTTGCGCAACCATGTCCCACACAGAGTGTACCGACCGAAGTCCCAAGTTGGCGGAAGAAAAAATCTTCTTTCCAAGATGATCCAGCTTCTTGGATTCCCTATGTGGTAGAGCGTTAGGAAATGCGCCTTTGGAGGTAGAGATTTGGACCAGCAAGCTCTCAGGGGTGGGGTGTTGGGAGAGGGAAGTTGGGTCGCCCGGGACCGGGCGGTGGCGTCGAGCGATCATCCTATCCACGGGAGCCCCCGTGTTGGGACTGGACCAGGTGCCCAAAAGGATGTCAGTGAGGGCCTTATTAAACGGAAGCAGGGGCTCCGAAGAGCTCGCTTTCAGTTGAAGCACCTCTGTCAGGAGGTTAGTCCTGATTGCCATGGTAGGAAGATCGAGGTTGAGAGCCTCAGCCGCCACATGCAACACCACTGCATATGACGCTCCCTCCTCCGTAGCCACGGTAGGAAGAGACAACATGCCAAGGTGAGGAGATGTATCAAGACCACTGGCATCCCCCAGGTCCTGTCTCCCATCCGGGTCATACTCCAACTGGTCAGTCAGAGGGTCACCTTACCTCGCCCATGCCACCTCCTCGTCCGCTTGGTGCCAATCTGTGCCTAAAAGGGACCCCAGGAGTGAACAGGGGCACAAAAACCCTGCTCGGCTTTGGATCCGGCATCAGGCGACGTCAGTCCGGCTCCGTGTCCACATCGGGATGGAGGCCGTGGTCGGCGCCGCCCGGGGACCCGACCGGCATCAAATATGGGCACGGTGCTGGTGGAGACGTAATGAGGTCAACCAGCGTAGATCTGGATCCAGGCCTGTATCCAAGAGGGGCCTGCGGCACCGGGGACAGCGGCGGAGAAGGCCTAGGCCCCCCATCCGAGTCCACGGGGCCCAAAGGCGCGCCAGCGGGTTTGGGCTGCCCAAAGATGATGTACATCGCCTCATAGAACTTACGAAGCTGGGCAGAAGTTGCGCCGGGTCCCGGAAAGGGAGGGAAACTCAGAGTCGGCTCTTCAGGCTCGCACGCGGAGCCGCGGGTGGGACACCACCCGCATCCCTCGTCGTGTCAGCCGACCGACCGACGGGGAGAAGTCGAAGAGCGACGATGCTTCTTCGACTTCTTCTTATGCTTCGACGTACCTGACCCAGAGTGCGAAGACTTAGAATAGTGGAGATGGCTTTGCGACCGGTCTGTCGACCTCCCTCGCGACCAGGACCTCAAACGGTGCGGAGCCCACTGCCGGCGCTCTAGAAGCTTTCGGGACCGCTCCTGCAAAGCCTTCGGAGCCATGGACCGGCAGTCGGAGCATGACTTGGGGTCATTGTCGCGCTCCAGGCAAAAGAGGCACACACGGTGCAGATCAGTCACCAACATCAGTCGGGTACAGGAACCGCAAGCCTTGGCGCCAGGCATCCCTACGTGCACCAGGAGTTGTGAGGACTCAAAAAGATGTTGACAAAAGTCATAAAAAAGTCAGTCAAAAAATGACTGGAGGAACCGCTCACTCCGGATCTGAGCTGGCTGGTGCGGAAAAAAAAAAGAACTGACATCAGCACGCGAGCGCGGCGTTTAAGTAGCTACTGCTACGTCATTCCAGCGAACACGACACCAACGATAGAGGCGGGACCGACCGTCGCCACCTTCCGACGTGCAGAGGTACTGCTGACGAAAAAACTTTCCGGATCCAGTCCGATGCCTGGGGGTATTTCTAAGGTAAGGAATCTATAACTAACTGTTTCTTTCAGGTAATGGGCACAGTCCGCATCTGCCAAAATAGCAACAACCAAAAAATACAGAAATAGAGTTGGTCAAGTAGAGCGCTCTGCCTTTTAGCCTACAAGTGGTCACCATAAGGTCAAGCGTCGACCTCGATACTGCTCCAAATCGAGCCTAAAATAAGCTCTAACTTAGATGTTAGCTATAGGGTGGGTGAAAGACTGCAGAGTAAAAGCTTATGTCCAGCTTCTGTCTCGCACAGATTACATGAGAGGAAAGTCAAGACTTTACAAGTAACAACACATGAAATGCTCACCTAACTGCCTGAAGTAGTCCTCCAGCCCGCTCACAGAATTCTTCTCGATCAGAGCCCGAATCAGTCCCCAGGGCTGCTTCCTGTACTTGACATCTGAGGAAACCCTGGAGTAGAGGATCAAAGCAGCAATCCAAATTAGCCTAAATGAGATTTGATTTCAATGTCATGCAGCTAAACCAGCTAAACTATTGAAATACTATCCAATTTTAGGGCACATTCATGATGTTGTAGCCTCCCTCCCCCCAAAAAACCCAAGCAATGCTAAAAAAAGACAGAGCTATTAGATTTACTAGATATTTTGTTTTTGTTATCACGCATGCACATGCATGACTGGCGGCCTTGCATCGGTTTTCTAGCAAAGAAAATACATTGAAGATGGCTGTCGGATCCCACACACGTCAAAATGCACATACACAAATGTATCATGACGATTTTGCATGATACATGATGCTTTTGTGCACATGCATCGTGATGCATGGCGACCATTTTGTTTTGATTTGCTTTTCCAACATGGTGACTGCTACTTCTTACCCAAGGTCGTTTCCGCCTATCATATGGCCAAGTGTAAACCCTTCAGACTTTCTTCACTTTGCCGCATCCTACCAAGGCAGGAAAAGTTACTTACCTGTAACCTTAGTTCTCTTTTAGGGGTATCCTCAACAAAGTCATACGCAGTGAATAGTCCCACTCATGCATGGGGACCCTGCAGCACCTATAAAATACATGTGTGTATACATACATCAATCTAAAAAAATATTTACACTCACATCAACTGCAGCCTATAAACAGGCTAGGAAGTCCAAATTTTATTTTAATTTTTAAAAAGAAAGCATTTTTTTATATAAGCCACCTGAGAGAATAGGTGAACAAACCAAACCTTTGACAAACTTTCTTTAAAAGTAAAAAGAACTGAAGGACAAAATTAGCCAAAAGGCTGCAAGTAATACATTCCACTAATGCAACTGACACTGTGCCTCTAAGAACCTCAAAGTACCCTCATTATACCATCATATCACACAGGTGACAGTTAGGTCAGTTAATTTTTAGGGGATAACATAGGAACCTGTGTAAAATGTAATGAGGGCTGTAGTATTTCACATCTTGAGAGGCAGGGGTTGATTTTTACTTTGATGAGGATACCTCTGGAAGAGAACTAGGATTACAGGTAACTAGCCTTCTCTTCCAGGGGATCCTAAATAATAGTCATAAGCTCTGAATAGAACAGCAAGGCAATCCCTCAGAGAGCAGACAAGAAATGGATACAATCCCCCAAATTACCCAAAAAGATTCCTCAATAATGCCTGCCCTACTTGAGTATCTTCCCTTGAGTCTGAATCTAGAAAAAGGCTAGCAAAAGAATGAATAGACCTTCGGGTTGCAGCTTAATATCGGCAATAGGGACACCCTATGAAGGGATATAGTGGCCGCTGTGCCTCGAGTAGATTGAACCTTTGACCTTCCAGGTAAGGGTTTCTTCACCAACTGACAAGCAAAAACAATATAGGATACTATCTATCTTGATATCAACTGTTTTGTAGAAACCATATATATTCTTATTGGTTCATTATTTATGAAAAGCCTCTCTGATTTTCTTATGTCTCTAGATTTGTCCAAATAGAACTTCAATACCCTTGATACATCATGGGAGTGTAGAGATTTCTCTGCCTGAGTTGTTGGAGTTGAAAAGAAAGTGGACAGAGAAATTATTTGATTAATGTGTAAATCAGAGACTACTTCAGGAAGAAAATTAGGATAAGCTCTCTTTACAACTCTATTTTTGTGAAAAACTATATATAGTTTGTTTGCATACAGGGCTTGGATTTGCTTACTCTGCGCGCTGAAGTAATTGGGACTAGGAAAGCTGTTTTCAATGTAAGGTGTTGTAAAGACACAACGTGAATAGGCTAAAAAGGAGGCCCCATTAATTTAAATAAAACACTGCTAGGCTACCATGGGGAAGGGAGTTCTAACTGGAAAGAAAACCTTTTTAATACCCTCTAGGAAATCCTGAAGTAGAAGAATTTTAAAAAAATTGATTTGTGAGGGCGATGTTCTGTAGGCGGTTATGGCTATGAGGTGTACCTTAATAGAGGGGTACTATAAATTAGACTTAGCTAGATGAAGCAGATGAGGTACTACTTCAACATGACAACTAAATGGATCAGCATTGTTTTGAATACACCAAATACAAAATCACTTCCATTTTGAACCATAGGATTTTCTTGTGGAAGGATGCTTGAACTCAAAATGTCCCTACAGTCTTGTGGTAGCTTCAAATCACTAGCATAATGAAACTTGAGGGACCACCCCCCTTCCCGCAAACCACATCAAACCCCCCTCCCCTTTCCAGACTCAGTCAGGAGCGGTCACGCCAGGGTACTGTGCTGAGAGGGGCCCCCCCAGGAGCTCAGGCCTCCTGCGTTGCAGGGGCTGCGGGGGCTTTTGTTACCCATTGCATTAGATGGCCATACTGTAAGAATTCAGAAGCCAAGCAGTCAATCAGGGATGGAAGACTGGGATGGAGAATCTGTCCTCCCAAGTTGTAAAGGAGATCCTGCCTGCACGGCAACCTCTTGTGCAGGCGCTCAGAGAGATCAAGAAAGTCTGTGAACCACCATTAACAAGGCCATTCTGGCGCCATTAGTATCCTTCTGGTTTTGGATTTGTACAGTCTGATCAAGACTGCCAGAATAAGAGGGCCCAGTGGAAAAGCGTAGACAAATGTCCTTGACCAGTCAATCAAAAGGGCATTCCCCATTGACCCCGGTTGGTAAAATCTGGAAGCGTGGTCTTGCCATGCATTTCGGAAATGTCATGGGAGACTATTTTAGCCCAAATGGAAAAACTGTGAAGTTAAGATGTTTGGAGCCTACATCAAATCATAGAATGTTTAGATGGTTCTGTACAACTGGTATGTGGAAATAGTCATCTTGTAGGTCTATAGCACACATACAGTCTCCTTGCTGTAGCTGGGGATATATTTGGTGTAATGGCAGAATTCTGAACTTTTCCTGGAGTGAGTTTGACTTTGTGAACAATCGAATTAATATTAATAAGGTAGGTCGGACTGGGACCCATTCAGATTCTTTATTTGGTAAGCCGACCTATTAGTACCTTCTTAGGTTCACAAAACAAGTTTTAGGTCGGAAAAAGATAAGTCACAAATTGTGGCCAGAGCACTAAGTACATCTGGTCCTTAGTTCCTTCTAGTCCAATGCTCTCTCCTACGGCCTATCAATTGACAGCTTGCCACTTTGTGGCAGGTCTAGAAACTGTTCTAAAAGCTGCAAAATCTGTGAATGCTGGGATAGAAATATGGGGTGCCCAAACTCCATGGATCCCTCATGAAAGCCTATCAGAGCAATACTCTGTGATTGCATAGAATTTAGCAAACACAAAAAGATGATTGACGGAGCGCTGAAACTTTTCAGACACTCACCCCCAGTAACAGATCTGGGTTGAATCCATCATTGTTCTTTAGCTCACTTCGCCACCCCAGTTCAGACCCAGCTATATGCAAATCAGTCTCGACCCTGTGCCTCATGGGAACAGTGCAGCCCGAACTGCCAAGCCAAGTATTTCCTGGACCAGAAACAAGAATCCTGGGACCGGTTTCGGGCTAACACCCCTCATCAGCCAGGAAAGCTTAAATCTAGCGGCAAAGTGAGCAAGGGACCCACGTCTAGGCATACCCTGCCAACTTAGGGTGAACAAAGCAAACACAAGGAGATGATCGACGGAGCGCTGAAACCTTTCAGAGACTCACCCCCAGCCAACTGGGCCCAGAAGTTTGTGGGTGGAGATGATGTGCAAAAAGTTATGACGTTGGACAAGGAATATGTTACGTATCCTTTAAGCATCTATTCGTAGTGTTCAGTGCTGTAGATTCATATTTTTAGAATACTCCTGCCATCTAGTGTTGGGCTCAGATGTTTGCAACTCTTTTTTCTTCTAAGAAGTCTTTCGAGTCATGAGGTATAGTGACTCCTATAGTCTCTATTGCGCATGGTCACAAGCTCCTTTGTTAGACTGTTTTTTGGCTCATCGGGAGAGCTTAGGATATTTTGAGAAAAAGAAATGTTAAGAATAATACTGCATGTCAGCCAGTAGCTTCCGGCAGAGGAGGGGGGGTGCATATGAATCTATGGCACTACACGAAACGAATAGATGCATGCAGAGTAAATAACATATTCCAGTCATAGCATGTGTTGACAATAGATGCATATGCTATGCTTCGAATGTAAAACAGTGCTCCCTAAATGTGGTGGCTAGCTACTGGCATATCTAGATGCTAGAAAAAGTGGTTGTAATACTGCTTGACCCACTTTAGCCAGTTGGTTAACTATGACATCAACACAATATTTCTCTGGGTTATTCAATGTTGCTGCTTTACAGATATCCACTAGTGGAATGTTTCCCAGGAAAGTCATAGAGACTCCTTTCTTACGGGTGGAATGAGCTCTTGGAGCTGCAGGTATCACACGTTTGGCCTTGGCTAGCAAGTTTGTATACATTCCACTATCTACTTTCCAAATCCTGCTTTAGAGATTGGAGAGCCTTCTTGAGGGTTTGAAAATGCTGCTAAAAGTTGTTGAGTTTTATGAAAAGGTTTTTTTCTCTCAATGTAATACAATACAGCTCTTTTAACACGGAGTGTGTGTAGCGCTCTTTCTGCTACAGAGTCTGGCTTCTAAGGAAAGAAAACTGGGAGCTCAATGTAAAAGTTATTTACCTTCGGTAACGTAATCTCTGGTACAGACATAGTTTAGCTGATGATTCATTAACTTTTAAATTCTCCTCAGGCGCCATTCTGGATCCGGAAATCTTTCAGCAGTACCTCTGCGCACCGGGGGAGGGTGTTGTACGGCTCCGCGAGGACGTCAACTTCGACCATGACGTCAGTAGAGCCATACAAGTCCCCTATGTCAGTTTCTTCTGTGAAACCTTTCGAGCCAGAACGTAGAGCCACTATAGAAACTGGTTGCGGAAACTGTGTGCCAAAAAATTAAAATATCTTTGAAACTTTAATAAAGAAGAAACAACAGATGGTATGTTAGTACCAGACATGGAGTTTAAAGAAAAACCCCAAAAGAATCAACAAAGCACAGGGCTACATGAAACCCTGCACCCTGGTGAATAACCATCCTGTAAAGGAAGTAAACCTTACACTCTATAGACCATTCATCAATGGTAATACATGGCAAACTAAACCTGGTAGTTGAATCACACCATTACGTGACATATTGATGGTGTCAATACAGGTTATGATGATACCAAACAAAGACTTTCAAAGAAAGAATCATTTAAACCAATACTTGCCACTGGTGAGCAATCCAGTGTGAAAGAGAAAACACCCCCCACCTCAACGACCATCCACACTAGAAAATGGATGGTATGGCCCCATCTAAACAAAACCTATGTGGCCAGGCTATGTGGTCTGTTGAGTCCCAACATAAGCTGGGATAGTGATCACCGGTATATATAAAACCAGTACTGAAGAAGGGTATAACTCGTACGTCCAAGGTAATTCGCAGAGTGGGGAGGATAGGCAGGGAGTAAATGAATCTACAGCTAGACTGTCTCTACCAGCTATTATGTTACCAAAGCTAAGTAACTTTTACATCTGATAGACATCCAACCGCAGATTCCTTAGCTTTTGAATTAAAAAGCATAGCTATACCCCACTGGAGGAGGATCTGTAAATTAATCCTACAAAAGTTCTCAAAGAGAACTAGCCCGTCATAACTAACAACCGACCAAATGTATGTATGAATAGCAAAACAAGAGCTTAGCTCTTAATAGAATCCATGATCACTGTCACAGAACATAAAAATAAAAGTCAACCTTACACGTCCGAGAGAATCAGCCCTTGCAGGAAAAACAAGCATTTGCAATGCATTAGGTCTAGCATTTACGAGAGTTTAAGCTATTGGCATTGTAAATGACAATGCCTATTATTTTTGTTTTTTAAAACATAAATAAAAGGCATTGTTTATTACAATGCCAATAGCTTAAACTCACGTAAATGCGAGACCTATTGCACTGCAATTGTTTGTTAGGAGCCATTGTTTAGGGGGTACAATGGATAAAAATAGAATTAGGCTTTGATTTATAGGTGTGATGTTGATGTAGGAATTGATAATTTAACTCTTATGGAAACAACAGCCAAAAGGGTGATGTTTATTTTCAATTGACTATTTCTGGTTGTGTTTTTTTGCCAATGGATCTAAGTCACTCGTGTTTTCAGGTTGTGACATTTTTTGCTTGACGGGTGGTTTATCCAGTTAATGAAAGAGTTCTGATTTATTTTATTAATTTTACTTTCCAACAATGTGAACACTTTTCTCCAATTGACTGCACACCCAGTCTTCGAGGATATAAAAATCACAATTTCACGATCTTTGTGCACTCTTTTCTACTAGGTGCCATCTTTCCTGCCACATATTGCGTTTTGCCTTGCACAAAATGTCACACGTCAAGAGACATTGAAATCTGTAGTTTAAAAATGGTGCTCATTGTGCATTGTGACAAATGTGTATCAGTTTTTTGTGCCTTTAACAAGGAACAGAGAAAACAGCTGTGGCTCATTTTGTAAGTGCTTATATGCTACCATAACTAGGGTAACATCTGTTTGCTCCAATTTCTCATTAAGTGAACAGAAAAACACATTTAAAGTCGATAGCTACATATCTGTTCTTACTGATGTAGGAATGCCAGCCATTTTGCTACCACATGACCAGATATCTGCTGCTGCCTGGGCTTTCCTTCTCTCTATAAAAAGCAGTGCGAAGATTTTCACCATTCCAAAGCAAGATATAGTTCTCCACTTGGGGTGCTCCCCGTTTCTCTATAGTTGTTCATTTGTTTAACATTTTATAAAACATGAACCGTGCTGGGGCCTATGGAGCACTCAACAACAAGCAGGGGCAAAAAAGAAAACAGCGATTACTTTACAGTATACAACAAACACTGGCAAAGCTATAAAAAAAAAAGTCTGCCGTAAGCAGTCTGGTGCAAGGGTTCCTTTCTTTGTTTACATGCTTTATTACATGTTCATGCCACAAAAATAAAACGAAAAGAAATAGACACAGACTGCCACATATATGTGGTAACAGTATCCATGCAATAAATATGTTAAATTAAAAAACACAATTGATGACATGACTCCTTTACTAGAAAAAATAAGCCTTTCAGTTCATAGCTGCCAAGGTTTCAGATTGCTATGTGTGACATTTTCATAATTTAAGTGACATTTCAACGACTATGAGTGACACTTTATCGCAAGCAAAATCAAGCCATGAAGACCAGGGAAACATATAATTATCAACAATTACACCTATTTGTGTAACGAGAAACTCTTAGGGGATCTTAAAATTGCTGTAAAATCCAGGACACCTATGACATGGCGCGTACAGAATATTTCCGCTACCTGCAGGTTCGCCACTCCCTTCGAGCTAACATCCCACCGGGGACTCGACTTCCGCAGGCCTCCCCGCTTGAGGATAGACTGTTGGACGGCCCTATGCCGGAACATGCCATCTCCCTTACATACAAAAAACTGATTAACAACCCCCCTGACCCTCTAGACTCCCTGAAAGCGAAATGGGTGGCAGACGGGCTGGAGATTGACGATGAGGAGTGGATTATCGCCCTGGGGTCTCCTAGGGAAGTAGCAATATCAGCTAGACTCCGACTGGTGCAGCTAAAAATTTTGCATAGAGTGTATGTTTCCTGCACTAGGCTCCAGGCGATGGGTAGGGGAGGGGAGGGGAGGGACTGTGCCGTCGGGGGTGTGGAGAGAGAGGGTCTTTCTTTCATATTTTATGGGACTGCCCAGGGGTGCAGCGGTATTGGAGGGGGGTGGTGTCCTGTATGGAGGAGGTGTGGGAAACTGAGATACGCACGGAGGCTAAGAGATGTTTGCTGAACATCTGGGAACCCACGGACTTGTCCCACCGGGGGAGACTATGGGTCACACTGGGACAAATGGTTGCCAAAAGGAATATAGCCCGTCTATGGGGGGCATCGACCACGCCGAAATTGAGGGACTGGCAGAACGATATGGACTGGTGTATGCTACAGGAAAAGACGGTATATCTGGCACGAGGGTGTCCCAGGAAATGGGAGGAGGTGTGGTCGCTTTGGAACGCCTACCGAGGATATATAGTTGAGCCGCCTAGGGCCCGCATATCCGGCCTGGACAATGTGGACGTAACATAGGTTGTAGGCCGGCTTGGGCTACTAGCTTGGTCTCTGGGCTGTCTTCATAAGCTTCCGGTGCTGCGCCACCCTAGATGCACTGCATGAAAGAAACTTGTCATGTGTGACCTGTTTATGTTTTGTTGTCTGAAAACAATAAAAAGATTTACAAAAAAAAAAATTGCTGTAAAACACCAGAAATAAACAAGCATTTGCAATGCAATAGGTCTCGCATTATTAAAGTTTGAGCTATTGCCATTGCTAAATAATGCAACACCAATAGCTCAAACTTTAATATTGCGAGACCTATTGCATTGCAAAAGCTTGTTTATTTTGATGTAACAATTATATAGACTTATTAAACATAATCCACTCTCCAAAATGTTTAAAAGCATCGTACAATGGTATGCTCAGGAAATATTTTGGCAGAAAAAGATATTAAAGTGGAAACAAATCCAATAAACATACACATCTGAATAAAAACCCAGACAACCACCACAAGACAGCAGAAGAAACGTTTTTAACTGAAAGTCATAAAAAGCATCACACAAGGTCAGAAAAAATTAAAAGTTTGAATAGAAGTTCAAACTAGAGGGGTGCTAGATGGCGAGAGCTCAGGATATTGCAGTGCCACAGAGGTGCGATCCTTGATGGTGGCCATGGCTGCTGCAACGCTATGGAGGTTCTGCTGTGCTGGATTAGGTGGGACCTCAGAATGCTGCGGCTGCAGGGCAGTGCAAGCTCAGGTGAGGGTTTTGGGTGCTGCAGTGCCTGAGATGTGCCGACCTGGGTGAGGGTTTGGAGTTCTGCAGCGCTAGAGAGGAACCAGATAAGGTGATAATTAGGGTTGCTAAAGTGATATAGGGAGGTGCTGGCTTGGGTGAACGTTCAGGGTGCTGCAGTGCCAGAGAGGTGCCGCACAAGAGGATTTCGAGGGGGGCTGCAGCGCTAGATAAGTGCTGGCCTGGTTGAGAGTTCAGGATGCAGCAGTGCGAGAGGTGCTGGCCGGGGTGGGTGTTGATCAGGAGATCTGCAGCACTAGAGATGTTGAGAGGTCGGTTTTGGGTCTGGTTGCTCCAGCAGTAGAGAGATGACAGCCAGGGTGAGAGCTAGGGGTGCCATGGCTTCAGACCAGTGCCACCCCTGGGCGAGGGCTCGGAGTGCTGCTGAGCCAGAGAGGTGCTGGGTGGGTGAGGGCTCGGAGTGCTGCTGAGCCAGAGAGGTGCTGGGTGGGTGAGGGCTCGGAGTGCTGCAGAGCTAGAGAGGTGCTGGGTGGGTGAGGGCTCGGAGTGCTGCAAAGCCAGGGAGGTGCTGGGTGGGTGGGTGAGTGCTTGGAGTGCTACAGCGCCGGATAGGTGCTGGGTGGGTGAGGGCTCGGAGTGCTGCGAAGCAAGGGAGGTGCTGCGTGGGTGAGGGCTCGGAGTGCTACAGCGCCAGAGAGGTGCAGGTGGGAGAAGGCTTGGAGTGCTGCGGAGCCAGAGGGGTGTGCTGGGTGAGTGAGGGCTCGGAGTGCTTCTAAGCCAGAGAGGTGCTGGGTGGGTGAGGGCTCGGAGTGCTTCTAAGTCAGAGAGGTGCTGGGTGGGTGAGGGCTCGGAGTGCTGCAGAGGTAGAGAATGCCAGCAATGTGCTGGGTGGGTGAGGGCTCAGAGTGCTGCAGCTCCGGATAGGTGCTGGGAGGGTGAGGGCTCAGAGTGCTGCGGCGCGAGAGAGGTGTTGGGTGGGTGAGGGCTCGGAGTGCTACAGCGCAGGAGAGGGGCTGAGGGGTGAGGGCTCGGTGTGCTGCGGAGCCAGAGAGGTGCTGGGAGGGTGAGGGCTCGGAGTGCTGCAGTTCCGGAGAGGTGCAGGGTGGGTGAGGGCTCGGAGTGCTGCAGAGGTAGAGAATGCCAGCGATGTGCTGGGTGGGTGAGGGCTCGGAGTGCTGCAGAGAGTGGCTGAGGGCTCGGAGTGCTGCAGCTCCGGATAGGTGCTGGGAGGGTGAGGGCTCAGAGTGCTGCGGCGCGAGAGAGGTGTTGGGTGGGTGAGGGTTCGGAATGAAACAGCGCAGGAGAGGGGCTGAGGGGTGAGGGCTGGGTGTGCTGCGGAGCCAGAGAGGTGCTGGGAGGGTGAGGGCTCGGAGTGCTGCAGTTCCGGAGAGGGGCAGGGTGGGTGAGGGCTCAGAGTGCTGCGGCTCCGGAGTGGTGCAGGGGGGGTGAGGGCTCGCCATGTGCTGCAGAGCCCGAGAGGAGCAGGGGGGGGTGAGGGCTCGGTGTGCTGCAGAGCCCGAGAGGTGCAGGGTGGGTAAGGGCTCGGAGTGCTGCAGAGCTGAGGCCGCTGTGGCTGTATTGATGTCGGAGATAATGAATTCTCGGAGACTGGCACATATACTATTTGTGTAATGGCTGTGCAATTAAATCCCCTGTAAATGACCCACGCCTCATTTCTTCCTAATCTATGGAATTTTGATTGAATTCGTCAGCTCTAATTGAAAAATACTGCTCTTCAATGTCTGCATTGCAGTTTATTGCTGGAGTGCTTTTAATGAGATGGCCCCTGACCCGCAGAATTCAGGTTGGCTTGGACTTTTAACGCACACGGTTTTCCCCGATTGACTCAAAGGGAAGGGGTGAAAACGTAAACTATGCAGAACACGAGCTTCACATGACCTGAGCTGGCAGAAACCAGGGCAGTGATTATGTCCAAGATCACACAGAGTGCCTTAGCTCGCGCCATGTGTGCGCCGTGTTTGTGAAGCAAAACATGCAAGTGTCTACATATTTAGACAAATCTTTCCTAGTCACATTTGAAATGCGACGCCCTCATGTGCTTTTAGTGTGCATGTGTGTGCACTGAACAAAATAATTGATATATTCGTTCCATAGATATCTTTATACACAACATACTAAAGATTAAGCGATATTTACATGCTATTCACGCTATAGATATCTGATGGCAATTGTGCTAAGAGGCGATTCACGCTGTATGTTATGGCAAAAATAAATGTATAGTTTATAGGTATAAATGCACAGACCATCTGCATCAGCAGACCGTGTAATGACACTCGTGAGTCACACTCGGTCGGCCGATGACCAGCACCTCACGGGCAAGAAGAGAGCACAGAGGGGCGGGCAGTGCTTGGGGTTCGACTCTTTACACACTCTTGAGCGCAAAAGACGTGGTTCTACACTGACCACTGATGCACAAATCAGGCAAGCCAGTTTTGGCTAAACGGCAACAAAGTGATGACGGCTGCATTTTCCACCACACGTTCTCCCGTTAATTTATCCTACTGTTGGGTGTTTATGCTCAGCAACGTGTCAGGAATGCGTGCGCACACGCAATGCAGTGTATACAAAAACACACACAAAAATATCACCAATTCACTGCCCAATCTGTGGCGCCGCGGAGTGTGTAATGCGCACGATAAAATAAGTGTGTGTGTATTATATACTACTTGGGTAGTTGGAGGAGTAAATCAGTAGTGTGGAGGTGGTTAGGGGACTATATATATATATATATATATATATATATATATATATATATATATATATATATATATATATATATATATATATATATATATATATATATATATATATATATATATATATATATATAGTCCCCTAACCACCTCCACACTACTGATTTACTCCTCCAACTACCCAAGTAGTACCCATGCAGTCCAGCAATCACACTGTCAGTCTCCGTCCACTCCTCCAATTATCCAGCCAGTACCATGTCCTTATCTAATCACTACCCCAAAACCCAAGCACCATGTTGTCAACTTGCAGCACAGTAAGTATCCAGTCACTATCCATGCACTCACATTGTAGTACTCTAATCATCCAGTCAGTACTCATGTACTCATGCAATGACCCAGGCACTAAGACATGCAGTGCTACAATCAAATGTGCACTATCTATGCATTCCTCTAGCCACCTACACACTACTTATTCAGTCCTCCAATTACCCAGATAGTACCCATGCAGTCCAGAAATCACACTGTGACTCCCCGTGCACTCCTCCAATCACTCAGCCAGTACCATGTACTAATCCAATCACTCCGCCAATACCCAAGCATTTATAAATTCATCATGCAGTCACATTGCAGTACTCTAATCATCCAGTCAGTACCGACGTACTCATGCAATTATCCAAGCACTTATTCATGCACTTCTACATTCCTTTGCCTGCTACCTATATGGTTTACTAATCTCCCTGTTACTACCAATGCACTCCCCCAGATACTCAGCCAGTCCCATGACCTTATCCACTCACTCTGCCAAAACCCAAGCACTTATAAAATCACCATGCACTTTCCTTGCAGTAGTGTAATCATCCAGTCAGTACCCATGTACTGCTATAATAACACAGATACTAACACATGTAGACCTACAATAACCTGTGCATTACTGATGGAGTCCAGCCATCTCCCTGTCACTACCCATGCACTCTTAGAATCAACAAATTTTGAAAACCGAGCAAGAGGGTTCAAAAGTAAAAATCAAGTAATAATGCAAGTGCACATCAAATTAAAAAGTCTCTGATTAAATTCCAGATGTTCATATCTTGTCTTTATTTCTTGACAAAACTTCTTCGTTGCAAGCCCACTGCCAGCCAACACGTGTTTCGTCCTGACTTTAATAGGTCATGGACTTCATCAGGGCTGAAGACAAAGAAATAACTGAATTTCATAAAGTATATATTAAAAGTAACAGTAGAATACGTACAAATATTCTAACATCAAAAAACTAAAATGCAAATAGTAATCACGCGTATCTATTAGATTCAGTTTTTAACAGAGGTAAATCAAGTAAATAGACACACTAATTTATAAGTGTATGTAAAACCTCTAATTCTCATTGAAAATCAGTATTTTAACTCTACAGGAAAGAAAAAAAAAAGGGGAGAAGAAGGAATAAGTTACAGAAAACCAAAAGTGACCCCACCAAAAAAAAAAGATTTCTGTGAGAGAAGGCATACAGTAATGTACAACATATTGAATCGTATACACTACCTCATCGTTTTGACAGCACTATCTAGTATAACCAGCCTATATATATTGCTGAGAGGTCATTTGAACGAGATATTACAATCATCCAGTAAAACTGCGTCTTATGAATATTCTCATAGAAAATGCGGAAAGAAAAGTCCAAAAGGCTGCAGAAGAAGCAGACCTCTTGGAAAAAGAAATTGCAGAAATTAACCTGCCTGAAGTAGCTAAAAAGAATTGCGCCATTTTGGAAAACATTTTGAATAAATTTGAAGAGGAAACTAAAGAAAAGAAAGCTCGTAAATTAAAACGGGATGAAATAGATTACCGTAATGGTAGAGTATTTACATTCGCCAAAAAATTCGATAACTTGGTCAGACAGGATCAACAATTGACGAGTAGCAGATCATCTCTACTTAGTACAGTGAGTTCTGCTTCATCAAGCAATGTCTCTGTATCAGGAACGGAGGGAACTACGGGGAATTACTATTTGGAGGTTGAAAAGGAATTTATTGTAGCAGTGAATACTCTTTTGTAACGCTAGTGGCATTTCAGCCCTTGTAAGATGGTGCGTAATTTAGACGCCTTGACCATAGTGTGATGAGCCCGACCCAAGATGGCGCGCTACTTAGACGCCCTGGAAATTATGAGCTGTTAGGAGTGGAGACCTGGATATGGTAGTTGCTTTCCACTTATTTATCTTCTATTTACAGGCTTTGCCTCATTTAGTTTACTTTATTACAACGGTTTACGTTATTCGATCGATAAATTCAGTTACCGCTTCAATATGGCGTATATCTGAGGCATTAATTACTAGTTACATAGTCCGTCGTCGAGAAGGACTATATATTCCCATATCAATATGGCGCCTATTGCTGACGCCGAGAATAATACGAGAGGTCAAGATATTGGACCGTATCTAACACTTTGAGGTAATCGCTGATTTAAGCTTAGTGGGATAACTGAGAATATATAATTTTTAGGTGTCAATTTGCATTGGAGCATTAGATTATGGTTATGCAAACAGAATCAGTTCTAAGAATTCAGAGCGTTAAACAGCGCCTTATGGAGGTGGTACATTTCAGACATTTATTGCTGATACTATTTATTATTTAGAGAAGTCGCTCATTTATTACTCCACGGGTTTCCTGATTTTCGTTTTTGGCCCTACAATATACAATTAAGCTACATGGCCTTATGTCAGTTTTGCTAGCTTGTCTATGGACTTAAGGTGATAGTGTTTCTAACTAGTGTCCTTTTCATAACTTTTTCTGTCGAGTAAGGCAATTTTTGAATTTTCGTTTATCACTGCTGATTGTTCGGTGAAGTCTAGTTTCCTTTTGTCCTAGGTCACATGATTGATACCTAGAGCTGAACACAACAGATCGTAATTATTTGAGAATTTTTGGATTGGAGCAAGCAGTCCGAGACTTAATTGGTACGCTCTTTAATATCTATTGCAACTGGCGCATTAATTGTCTTAGTTCATTTTTGATAGAATATTAGCAATACTTAATTTTTACTCGTAGAATGCGCACGAAGCCCTTTGGCTCCTGGACCTAATAGACACGGTTACTGATTACACCAAGTATTGGTGAGTTCTATGTATTATATGTTCGATTTCCATATATTAGCTTTAATAATTGATAGTAGATTATACCGGTCAATGGCTTATCTTCACTGGCAGGTTACTATGACTTAGGTTTTCTACAACTTAAGATAATATCCTTTTTCTTTCATGCCCTTATCTAGGGCACAAGTGTTCAGTTTATTAGCCCTTTACTCTTCTTAGTTGACTAACATTTTCTCGATTTCACTAGACTCTTGAACTCTAAATACACTGATTTTCATAGGGTCTCTTTCTTTACAATCTTCACTCCCTCTCTGCAGTTTCCCCTCCTCTCCTATACACACTACTTACAACCCCTATTTTTTCGGTGATCTTACACATCATATTTCTTGCTCCTACCATCACGTTTATCTATCAGGTTTGAGCAGCCCAATAATTTGCATAATTTGCATTTTAGTTTTTTGATGTTAGAATATTTGTACGTATTCTACTGTTACTTTTAATATATACTTTATGAAATTCAGTTATTTCTTTGTCTTCAGCCCTGATGAAGTCCATGACCTATTAAAGTCAGGGCGAAACACGTGTTGGCTGGCAGTGGGCTTGCAACGAAGAAGTTTTGTCAAGAAATAAAGACAAGATATGAACATCTGGAATTTAATCAGAGACTTTTTAATTTGATGTGCACTTGCATTATTACTTGATTTTTACTTTTGAACCCTCTTGCTCGGTTTTCAAAATTTGTTGATGTTTGAGGTAAACTTTGCTTGCCTAAATTACGATGTTGGTGGTCGTCGTATTGTTAACCTAGTAGCAAGGGTTCTAATTCATACACCGTACTAATAATTCATTTCTCAGCGCAAATTGTCCCTACCACTGTGGTTTTTTGTGACTCTTAGAATCAATCATGCTCTACACATGTACTCTACCAATCACCCAGATGTTAGCATGCAATTATTTCTCTTTTTAACCAAATAAGGTAGTTCTGAAGAGAACTGTTTTATTTCTTCTTTTTTGTTTTTAATTTTTTTGGTGTTTTTCAAACAATTTTGAGATTTTTTGGTGTTTTTTGAAAAACAAAAAAACAAACAGACAAATCTTTAAACATTTGGAATTAAAATGTCATTCCAACTGAATTTTTTTTTTCCAGCGATGATTTCTAGCTGCTGAACATACAGCGTCAACTGATTGCTCCCCACAGCATAAAATAGCATTGCATTTTATACAATGCTGTTTGAGCGTAGCAAATTCAGTATGGATATCTTGACCGCAAGATGCAGAGGTTGAGCCTCCAGAAGTACTGGGACCATCTCCCAGGTCAGTTTGTGGTGTCGCCTCTTTAGCTCGTTGCAGTTGTTCTCTTGCAAGTTGTCTCAGATGTATAGTTTGTAGATGCTTATACATACTGGAAGTGCCACACGAGTACTTCTCGCTGCCTCTTGATAGAACTCTGGGACAGAGCGTGCAGCTCAACTTCCTTGCATTTACTTTTATTTCTACCTCTGGAATGGTAAAGAATTTCCAAACAATAGACTCTGGTCTTTTTTTTAGAGGTGGTCCCAAATCTTCATCATCAGATGGAAGGTCTATTGCTGGATTAGAAGAAGCCATTGCAGAAGTTTTTCAAGGAAACACCAAAAAACCTCTCACTATTGCTCCTAAAAACACAGCAGGTGTCTCTCTGATGCAGCAGAGAGAATGACTAAAAAGGGTGGGGTCCTTTAAGTTCTATAATGGAAATCCTTGTCAACCAATGAAATAGTTTCTTTCAAAGTTACATGGGAGTCGCGCACCCAACGAGACATCGCGAAAATATATTTAACAACAATACAAGTACAAAAATATATTATTTTTATAAATAGTTTAGATAATCTCTTGTTCTGATATGTACATTAAAGCTATATACATATAGTTTTAAAACTTTGTTTTTAACGGGAGTCGCGCCCCAGGTGCGACGCAGCACGTATATGACGTCAGGCGGATTCCGGCTTCGCGCACACATCGCATACGAATCGCGCACATGACGCGATCACATACGTATATGACGTTACGTGGGGCCACACACCGCGCACCTGTCGCAAACCAAACACAGCTCCTTCTCGACTTTTACAATATGGCGGTTTGAATTCGCGCACCCACCGTGATAGGTACACGATGAGCACGCGACTCCAGTATTTTTGTTGAAGAAAAAAAAAATATACATATATTTGAAAAGACATAGGACATTACATAATTAAATTAAAATGAAGAAAAGAAAATAATTGTAGAATGTTAGTTACAAAATATCTTTTTTAAAAATATAAAAAATATTAAATTTACAAATTAGCATTTAAAAAACCCTACAAATTCACTGAAAAAAACCATAGGTTTCAGGCCCGTTATAGTTAGAAATTAGCATTTTAAAAACCTTAGACATTCACTGAAAAAAACCATAGGTTTCAGGGACGTTATAGTTAGAAATTAGCATTTAAAAAACCTTTGAAATTCACTGAAAAAACCATAGGTTTCAGGGACAATCACCCAGCCAGCACTATGTACTTATATAATCACTCCGCCAAGACCCAAGCAGTTATAAAATCACCATGCACTGTCCTTGCGGCACTCTAATCATCCAGTCACTACCCATGTACTCATACAATGACCCAGTCACTAACACACGCACTGCTGCAATCCCTTGAGGACTACCTAGCAGTTCAGTAATCTCCCTGGTACTACCTATGCAGTCCTCCAATCACCCAGCCAGTCCTATGTCCTTATCCAATCACTGCGCCAAAACCCAAGCACTTATAAATTCACCATGCACTCTCCTCGCAGTACTCTAATCATCCAGTCACTTCCCATGTAGTCATGCAGTGATCCAGGCACTAACACATGCACTGCTACAATCCCTGTGTACTACCCATGCAGTCCTCTAACCACCTGCACACTTCTCATTTGCTCCTTCAATTCCCCTGGTAGTACCCATGCAGTCCAGCAATCACCCTGTCACTACCCGTGCACTCCTCCAGTCACTCAGCCACTACTATGTACTAGTCCAAACACTCTGCCAATACCCAAGCACTTATAAATTCACTAAGGCACTCTCCTTGCAGTATTCTAATACTTCAGTCAGTAGCTATGTTCTCATGCAATGATCCAGGCACTAACTGATCACTGCTACAATCCCCTATGCACTACCCATATAGTCCTCTAACCACTTACACACTTCTTATTTGCTCCTTCAATTCCCCAGGTAGTACCCATGAGGTCCCGCAATCACACTGTTACTCCCCGTTCACTTCTCCAGTCACCCAGCCACTACCATGTACAAATCCAAACAACTATAACACCAATAGTGGTCAAAGACTGACAGGGCGATTGCTGTAGTGCATAGGTAGCCCTGAGGGGATTGTAGCACTACATCTGTTAGTGCCTGGGTCATTCCATAAGTACATGGTTAGTGACTGGATGATTAGAGCACTGCAAAGAGAGTACATGGTGAATTTATAAGTGCTAGGGTAGTGCTTCGCCAATAAATTACAGGAGTCTCCATCCTTGTTTAACACCACACTCAAGAAACCATCCAACTTCTGCCCGTCCAATGTAATGGTAGGCCCGGAAGTATTGGTCTTTGAAAACAAGGTACTGCAAGATATCTCTCGACTAGAACAACAGAGTGCAATCCCTAAATTTAACAATATGAGTCGGGTTGATTGGGAAGCGGTTAAGGGTCTCCAGAATAACCATTACTTGACGATTAAAAATGCAGACAAGAGTGGAGCCGTAGTGGTCATGAACACCATTGACTATGACACCGAAGTGATGAGATTATTGGGTGTTCGCCAAAACTACCGTCCACTTACAAAGGACCCTTTGGAGGAACTTTTGGAAATCATCAAAAGGATGGTAGGTGTGGCTAAGGAGAAAAAGTGGATTACGACCAAGGAGGCAGAGTTCTTGGTTAATGACAAGCCTAGAACTCCGGCCTTTTACATTTTACCCAAAATCCACAAGCCACAACGCCCCCACCTGGTCGTCCCATTGTTTCGGGGATTCAGTCGGTGTTAGAACCCCTTTCGCAATTCGCAGACTTTTTCCTGAGGGAATCAGTTGTAAACCAGAAATCTTTCGTAAAAGATACCACAGAAATCCTCAACATACTTGAGGATTTCCAATTTGACTCAGGTAACGAGCTTGTGGTAACCATCGATATAGAGTCACTCTATACCTGTATACCACAAGATGCAGCGTTGGTGGCAGCAGCGCATGCATTGAAGGGACAAGAGTGGTTCTATGATGCTCCACAATCCTTCGTACTGCAATGCATAGAAATTGCCCTAACACGCAACTATTTCTGCTATAAAGACAACATGTACTTGCAGACTACGGGTACGTCTATGGGCGCGACGATGGCGCCGAGCCTGGCCTGCATTTATGTAGGCCAGTTCGAGGAGCACGTCATTTACCATTAGCCTAATCCCTTCCAGAGTAACATCCGCCTCTGGAAGAGGTACATAGACGACGTGCTCTGCGTCTGGGCTGGCCTAGAGGATGGGTTACTAGAGTTCCTAAATTGGCTCAACCATCAGGACCCCAGCCTTAGGTTTACATGGAACTATAGTCGCCAGACAGCAGTATATCTGGATCTAGACATCTACGAAGAAGGGGGGAGACTATGTTCAAAAGTGCATCAAAAACCCACTGATAAAAATTCCCTTTTGTCGTACAATTCGTACCATCCCAGAGCACTTAGGGATAACCTACCCGTGGGACAGTTCCTGAGGTACCGCAGGAACTGTTCGTCCATTACAACATTCTTGGACCAGTCGGAAGAACTATGTGCCAAACTTGAAATGAGACAGTATCCCCGGAAAATCATCAGACAGGCGAAAAAAAGAGCAATGAACACTCCGCGGAGCGTTTTGCTGCAGAAAAATGATAAAATACGAGATGACTGCCTTCCTGTGGTCATGACGTTTGACCCTTTAGCCACACAGATCCGTCAGTCCATACGGAAACATTGGACCTTGTTGTCCACTGAGGATTTCAACATGCCTCCCCCTAGGTTTGCTTTTAAAAGATCTAGCAACCTAGGTGACAAACTCGTACACACACGTGTTGAAGCGGCACAGAGGCCGACGGAATCATCCATCCCCCCAGGACATTACCCTTGTGGATTATGTTCGGTGTGTAGAATAACTAAGAAAACCCAAAGTGTAACCCTCAACTCAAGAAGAACCTGGTATTTAAAGCACTTTAGCAATTGCAATACTGCTAATGTAGTTTATAGACTGACGTGCCAATGCAATCTACAATACATTGGACTCACAACGAGGAAGGTGAAAGTCAGAATCCAGGAACATCTGAGTACGATCAGAGGAGGCAAGCTCACGACAAAATTGGTACAACACTGTCACACCAACAGGCACACTTTTACGTGGGTAGTTTTGGAGAGGATAATGGGCTCACCTCACAACGTCGAAGATCTCCTGGCCTCGAAAGAAGCCAGGTGGATTTTCCAGGAGAAATCTGATCAAGGGGGATTGAATGACCAAATTGAGTGGGGGAGGGCTAGATACTGAGTACTACAGGGGAGACTGACCACCCCTCCTTAACATCGGTTCTCTCTCCTCTCTGTTTTCCCTGTGGGTTCCTTACGAGTCTTGTGGGGATAGAATCATCAGATAATAACTTATGGGAAATTGGGTTTGTGTACACAGGTGCCCAATACATGTTTTACTTACACGTTTTTTTTTACATGTTATTCACACTGATGCCCAGAAGAACACCAGAAATATCAAATAAAAATCAAATAAAAAATCTATGCGCTGTGGTCTACCCGGACAGTGGTGCCTATACCCTTTTCCTGATATGTAATATCCCCCCTGCACGTGACTCTTCTCTGAGAACAACTTGATTGATATAACAGAGGTGTGAATATCTTATGTGGCAACATGGCACCCATAGTTTATGTAAGGTAGTTTTGTGTTCCCACAACAAACTGTGAACTGACAAACGACATCCCGTAGTAATACACTGAGGGTTAAATACTAGATTAGGGCTTAGAACTTTATTGCGCACAAACAGCTACAAACAAAAAATAAATAAAAAACAGTAAAATTTAGAAAGGCACGCATGAATTCCCACAACAACTTGTGAACTGACAAACGACATCCCGTAGTAATACACTAAGGGTTAAATACTAGATTAGGGCTTAGAACTTTATTGTGCACAAACAGCTACAAACAAAAATAAATAAATAAAAAACTAAAAAACAGTAAAATTTAGAAAGGCACGCATAAGTTCCCGGATGAAACATCTTCCCAATCCAAAATGGCTCTTATATTCACTCCGCGAGCCGATTGGCGGCCACGGCGAAGGAATATAAGCAAACGTGGGAATACCATATACTTGACCGGCCGAGCAAAGGAGCTCCGTGAGGCTTTGGGTGGTAAGGAGGAGTGTAATGAGGGGGAAGGGGGTATGTATAACATCGATAGACCCCGCAGATTTTAATAACTTACTTTTAATAACTCACTTATGGGAGGAACATCGAGGAAATGTTAAAAGAATGCGAAAAGTATGAGAAAAATACCTCTTATATAAACGGCCCTTCACAACCATATCGAGAACACTGATGGGGAACCGATACTCCTGGGTGACTATACATTAGTGTGTGAGACTTGAGTTGGTTGCCCAGTATAATCGCTGACCAATGTGTAGAGTAAGATGAGAACAGCGATTACAAAGGGGCAAGGTGCAATTGCCGTTTGATGCTAGTCTGTAGTTGGGAGTTTGCAAATAATAGAGGTTTTAATGTATCGAATTCACATTACCCTTAGATTGGCATTACGGCTGAATGTTCAATCATCACGAGGACTCACATAAGGAGCCTTTGGGTGACCCCCATGTATGAGCCGGTACGAGAGACCTAGGCTCCATAAGGGTAACTAATGTAAATAAACGAGAGACATTTCTTTCTCCATATAGAACGATTTGGTGTAATGGTTAAGTTGTGTGTCTCTTGGTCTTTTACTTTGGCAGTCCCCTGATGAAACTCTAAGAAGTGTCCTTGACGTGTGCCTAGCGACTATTGTTGCCCTGATGAAATCGCCACAAATACTCATGGCGATGAAACATGTTGGCACATGATAATGGTATGCATGATTAGCTACCTGTTTTAAGCTTTGGATTGGGTGCACTTCTAAGGAAGAATAAAGTTGGAACCTATAGAGGGTGCATTTTTTCCATTTTTTAATTTGCACTACTTAGTCGCACCACTTACCTGCAACAGTTTCTTTTGGGTTTAAAGTGTGGACACTTTATATTTATTTTTATTTTGGAGCGTGATGGCTACCAATGATGAGAAGAGTGGGCAAAGCTGATGAGTACCAGTCAGCAGGCTCAATTGGTGTTGCGCACGTGAGGTGCCATCTCGTCTCTCTTCACATTTTTTCTTTACGTTTCTTGCATTAACCAAATGATTAGAGAAACTTTCGGTGTACTTTACACAAGCTTTTACACCACGAGGCTCATTGGGGGGACTGCTTTAAGTAAAGTTTGTTCAAATTGAAATTGAAGGTGGCGAACCTTTTGGTGACTACCCCAATCTTGATAATATGGGGAGCATAGAATAACCTAATTGATAGGGTTTTGAACCACATTGTGTTTGACCAAGATTCCTTCTAAAAGACCTAGGTCTGTAGAGAAATATATTGATTGAGAGGAGGGCGACCTAGGTTTTGTACCCTCTACAGCTCCTGATTGTTGTACACTAGAGAAAATACTAGCCTTAGGGATGACTTGGAACGAATAGAAAATCACTTGCGAAGGAACAATCTTCGGATTCTAAATATACTAGAAGCTGAGGAAGGATTAAACCTAATGACTTTTGTGATAAAACTGTTAACGGAGACGGCTTTGAAGGATAGACCGGATATCAATCTCGATCAGGAAATACAGTGGGAGCACAGGGATCCATTTAAGAGGAATCTGCAGCGGCAAAAGCCAAGGAAAATTCTAATAAATTTCCTATCATGTTCCGTTAAAGCGATCATCTTGCTTGCCGCCCTAAAAAATGGGCCCTACACAACTCAGAAGCTGACGTTTACCATCAGATCAGACGTCTGTCACGGAACAGACCAGAAGCAATGGGAGCTGGGAAAAAGAATGGGGGAGCTAAATAATCTAGGCACTAAGGCCCAACTAAAATTCCCAGCCATGCTTCGTGTTATGTGGAACAACCAAATGCGTAATATACGGTCTATAGATGAGGCAGACAGTTTGATAGACAGCATAAAGAAAGGTGGGGGTCATGAGAAATAAAACCGCTAAACAGGTTATTGGCAGCCTAAGGAAGAACCATAAAGAAGCATAAAGTTGGAAAATAACAAAGATGGATATAATTGATATAATAGAAATAAAAAACAGAATATAAAACACTTGAGCAAAAAAAAAAAAAAAAAAGAAGAGTATAGGACACAGATATAAAGTCACACATATTGGGTGGAGATGGGGAGTGGGAGGGGGAGGGCTTGGTTTTAACTAAAGATTTCCTATGTGATAATGCCTTCTCCTCCTCGGCTGTCCCTACAGGCATATGCCTGATAGTCTGGAAGGGTTCCCACAGGGGGGGAGAGGGGAGACAAAGGGTGGAAGGGAACAGGTCGGGCCACAGGGTGGGGAGCAGTGGGAAAAAATACAAAATCAGTCCTTATTTCACATACCATCAGGGTCCTCTTTTAAAAAAATGAAGCAGAGATCCCCGGGTCGAAGTTGGCCAGATTGCCTAAAGATAGATGGCCGGGAGGGATAATAATTTACAAATTACAACCGGGAATGTAAATAGCCTAAGAACAAAAAACAGACAGGGATTGGTAATGAGGTATCTGGAAGAATCACAAGCCCATGTAAGCATTATTCAAGAGACCCACCTAACAGCGATTGAGAGCAGAGAGTTATAGCAAAAGCAAAGTTGGATACGGAGCTATGTTGCCTCCGATCAATTGGAATATTCAAAGTGAGTGGCAATAATAATCAGGAAAGGGTCAGGAGTCGAAATGATTTAATCTAAAACTGATAGTTCAGGTAGATGGGTCATGGCCACTCTTAGATGCACAGGCTCTGAAATTGTTTGCGTGGGGTTTTATGGCCCCAACGTGGACAATCCGAGTATATAGTAGACTTGCAATTTATGGTAGTTGGGGCAGCAGCACCTATAATAATATGGGGTGATTTTAACACTCTTTTAGACCCATGACTAGATAGGTCTACTAGTAGGAGGGGCGCCCAAACCCAAGGGACAAAAACAAGACAAGCTCTTAAGCATATGTTGTTTGAACTGGGTCTGGTTGACTCTTGGAGGCATCTAATGCAAGGCAAAAGAGCCTATACTTTCCACGGTAAAAAACATCATAATTTTTCACGACTGGACTATCTGTTTGTAGATAGAAAGTTGTTAGGGAGTCTGAAAGAAGTATGTATACTCCCAGGGCACATTTCTGATCATGCCATGGTCAGTATCTTATTGAAGGGTGTAAAAAGGAGAAATAACCCGAGATGGACATTGAAAAGATCCATCTTATTAGACTTAGATGTGGCCGCTCGCTTGAAAGAAACTACCGTAGATTTTTCTCAGATCAATGCCCAATCGGCTCCAATTGAAGTTATCTGGGACACTTTTAAATCCTACCTTAGGGGGGGTTCTACAAAGTCAGGTCTCATTTACGAACAAGGTGGAAAGGGCTGAGTTAAAACAATTGGAAGAAGAGATTGGGTCATTAGAAAGAAGAGCGCAGCAGGGAGCACACAATACACAACATAGAGAGGAGACTTTGAAAAACCTTGAGGAAACTAGATTAAATTATAAGATCAAACTAGATTTAAAATGCAGGGAAAAGTGGGCTACTGGGCGTATGCAACATTTTGAGTACGGAGAAAAAGCCGGAGCACTTCTAGCTTGGAAGTCCAGGGCTGAGAGGGCGAGAAATCACATTGGGGAGTTGGTAATTAACCGTGAGGGAGATACGACAAATAATGAAGAAGAAATACAGGAGAATCTGGTCTCTCTTTTTTCTGAGTGATATACTGATTCAGAGCGACCAGATGAAGAGGCATTGAAATGCTGGCTAAATGAGGTAGGCCTTCCGGTTGTAACGACAGAGGGTAAGAACACACTGGACATCCCCATTACAGAGGGGAAAATTAGAGAGCAGCTTAAACACATGAAAAACGGTAACGTTGCGGGTCCTGATTCTGTACCAATTGAGGTCTACAAATTGAAAGCCAACGAGATAGTGCCGGAAATGAAAGCTCTTTTTAATTCAGCCTATAGGGAGGAATGGCTGACCACGAAGTCTTGGAGAGGGGCCATAATTACCTTGATTTTAAAACCGGCCAAGGACCTGAGGAGTCCTGATTCATATCGCCCGATCTCATTACTGAATGTAGATCATAAAATCTACACGGGTAATTTGGCGGGGTGATTGGCAGAGGTCGCCCCACAACTGATCCATATTGAACCTGAAGGCTTTGTTCCAAAGAGGCAAATACAGGACCTTACACTGTCTCTAATCGGAACACTAGACTTAGCAGTTGCTCGATCATTCCGTTAGCGGTAATTACTATAGACACCGCCAAGGCATTTGATCGTGTCAGCTTGGGGGTTTTATGGGCTGTTTTAGACACTATGGGTTTTAGCTTGGACTTCATAAGGGCAATGCAAAAACTATACGAGCATCTCATGGCCACATTTCTTATAAATGGCTCCCTGACAAGGAGCTTTGACATCCATATAGGGACAAGGCAGGGTTGCCCCCCGTCTCCACTCCTTTTTTACTTATATATTGAACCCCTGGCACACATGCTGAGAGCTGACGATCAAATTATTCCCATACACCAGCTTGCTTCACATAGTAAAATAGCATTATACGCGGATGATTTGATAATATACACTTCTGATCCGGCCCAAACTAGAATGGAACAACTGACAAACGAATATGGGGTCTATTTTGGTTATTTAGTAAATTTATCTAAGACAGAAGTGATGTGTTGGAATATGGAGCTTTGGGGCGGTAGTGTGTGTAAAGAGATGAGATATCTGGGGACTGTTATCACAGATAAAATCGATGAGATTCCCTCTCACAATTTGAAACGAGTCATGAAATAGGTGGAGAAACAACTAACTAGGTGGAAGAAATTACCCTTGTCTATTTATGGGAGGGTAAATTTGATAAAAATGTCTGTTCTCCCGAAGCTAACATACCTTTTTAACGGTATACCACTCAGTTTTTCTAAAGACGAAATAAATAAAATCCAGGGGAAAATATTGAGTTTTATTTGGGCATCTCAGGGGGTGCGTCTCTCCTGAAATAAATTATGGAGCAGTCTTAAAAAGGGCGGACTAGCATCGCAAGACCTTAAACTTTATTGCATGGCCTTCCAATTAAAAAACATCCGTATGTTGGGATGGGAGCGCATTAGCACCACAAGGGGGTCAATACGAAGAGAAATGACTATAGAACTGAGTCCAAAATCTTTTCTATATAAATTTGGAGCCCAATTTTTTTTTAAGTAAGGCTAAAAGTGCTAAAAACTGCACTAAAACTGTGGCTTACAGTGAGACTATTATTAAAGATCGGCTATTTTTCTGACTCCCCAGGAACGCCGCAGTGTATGAAAGATGCTTTGAGTTTGCCATTAAAACAGGCGGGGATAACAAACTGGGGGGACCTGTTAACAACAGAAGGAATGACTCCTTGGGAGGTATTAAACAAAAGGACAGGTAATAAACTATCCAGGTTTAAGTACCTGCAGCTCACTTCATGGTTTTCCACTGCTGCAGAGGAGGTGGGGGGCCGGTGGGAATTTGAAGCTTCACTACAGGATACAAACCCCAGCACTAAAGAGGTGGCAAAATGGTACAGACAATTCTTGGAGGCGGAAGAAGAGAAACTGAAGGCCCCCTCCGATATCTGGATAAGTACACTACAGGAAGGCAATATACAGTCTTTGTGGATGGATTCCTTGAAAATCTTATATGCTACAGTATCTCTTGCTAATTTGAAACGTCATCATTTTTTTGTCAGCCACAGGTTATATTGGACCCCACAAAGACTAGCCAAGTTCGTGCTGCAGCCGGTCCCCTGCTGTAAGAGGTGCAATCTTTTAAGGGCTAATGACGTCCATGAGTTTTTTTTACTTGTCCAGGTATTAAAGAATTTTGGAAGATTGTCGAAGACACCATAAGGCAATTTTAGCAGAGAACATAGTTTTGACTGAAACACTGGTGCTTCTCGGGGTAGATAGTGCCTCCCAACAGGTTCTGAGCAGAAAGCAAAGGGGCTTATTATTCTTTTTGTTCTGGCAAGAGAGATATTCAAAAGGTCGCTAGACCCCCTGCCTCCCCACCCTACAGCCTGGTTAAGTGCAGTAAATCGGACATGCAAATTAGATATTAAATGTAACCCACCCTGGTCAAAAGAGCTTTGGGCGGACTATTTGCAGTGGTCAGGATTGGGTTACAATAAAAGCTTTTGGTTGGTCATAACATGGATATTTGGTCCAATGATTACATCATGCCATGGATTTGGTGGTGGCGGATCCCGCTCGCTCCTTATAATGACCAGTGCCATGGAGGCCATGAGTCTGAATCTGCATGGACCACAGATGGATTGAGGGTGTTTCTATACGGCCCAGAATGCAGTAGCCATGGTGAAATGAGGACAACACAAACAAAAAGCTACAATCCCCAGAGCAATACATATGGACTCCAGCATTTCCCTTGTCACTCCGTGAGCACTCTTCTAATCACCCTGTCAGCACCGTATACTTATCCAATCACTGTGCCAATACCCAAGCACTTATAAATTCACCATGTAGTATATTTGCAGCACTCTAATCATCCAGTCACTAACCATGTGTTTATGCAATGACCCAGGCACTAACAGATGTAGTGATACAATCCCCTGAGGACCACCTATGGAGTCCAGTAATCTGCCTGTCACTACCTATGCACTCCTCCAATCACCCAGCCAGCACAATGTACTTATCCAGTCAGTCCGCCAAAACCCAAGCACTTCACCACGCACTCTCCTTGCAGTACTGTAATCATCCAGTCACTACCCATATACTGATACAATGGCCCAGGCACTAACACAAGCACTGCTACAATCCCCTGAGCACTTCCCATGCAGACCTCTAACGACCTACACACTTCTGATTCACTCCTCCAATTACCCAGGTAGTACCCATGCACGCCAGAAATCCCTCTGTCACTACCCATGCACTCCTCCAATCACCCAGCCAGCACTATGTACTTATCTAATCACTCCGCCAAATCCCAAGCAGTTCTAAAATCACCATGCACTGTCCTTGCAGCACTCTAATCATCCAGTCACTACCCATGTACTCATGCAATGACCCAGTCACTAACACATGCACTGCTGCAATACCTTGAGCACTACCCATGCAGTCCAGCAATCCCTACGTCACTCCCTGGGCACTCTTCCAATCACTCTGCCAGCACCATATACTTATCTAATCGCTCTGCCAAAACCCCAGCACTTTTAAATTCACCATGCAGTCTCCTTGCAGCACTCTAATCATGCAGTCACTACCCATGGAGTCATGCAATGACCGAGGCACCTACACATGCACTGCTACAATCCCCTGAGCACTTCCCATGCAGACCTCTAACCACCTACACAATACTGTTCACTCCTCCAATTACACAGGTAGTACACATGCACTCCAGAAATCAATCTGTCACTACCCATGCACTCCTCCAATCACCCAGCCAGCACTATGTACTTATCCAATCACTCCGCCAAAACCCAAGCAGTTATAAAATCACCATGTTCTGTCCTTGCAGCGCTCTAATCATGCAGTCACTACCCATGTACTCATGCAATGACCCAGGCACTAACACATGCACTGCTACAAACCCCTGAGCCCTACTGATGCTGTCCAGCCATCTCCTTATCACTACCCATGCACTCCGCCAATCACCCAGCCAGCACCCTGTCACTACCCATGCACTCCTCCAATCACCCAGCCAGCACCATGTCCTTATCCAATCACTTGTACTTATGCAATTACCCAGGCACTAACACATGCACTGCTACAATCCCCTGTGCAGTACCCATGCAGACCTCTAACCACCTACACAGTACTGATTCACCCCTGCAATTACCCAGGTAGTACCCATGCAGTCCAGCCATCGCCCTGTCACTACCCATGCACTCCTCCAATCACCCAACCAGCACCATGTACTTATCCAATCACTCTGCCAAAATCCAAGCACTTATAAACTCACCATGCACTCTCCTTGTAGCACTCTAATCAGCCAGTCACTACTCATGGACTCATGCAATGACCCTGGCATTAACCCATGGCAAATACAGAGGAGGTAATGCTAATCACAGGGGTACCCCAACGCATAGTGTTCCCTAGTGTATGTAGGTTTTTTCACTGTATTTTAAGTGTCTTTTAGCATAGCACTGGCTCCAGGCCTGGTTAGGCAGAGTCAGTTACCACCAGTACTCGTCAGCAAAATGTTGGAGGCACAGGAGGACTTTCTGCTCCTCTGTGGGTTCTTTCTGCACATCTCTTTCTTCTTCCTGCACTTTTCTTCGTCTTTCTGGACTTCTATTGCCTCTTTCTGCATATGTCTTGCTTCTTTCTGCACTTTTCTTCCTCTTTCTTCACATGTCCTACCTTTGTAGGCATAGTTAGAAATTAGCATTTAAAAGAAGTTTGAAATTCACTGAAAAAACCATCGGTTTCAGTAACGTTATAGTTAGAAATTAGCATTTAAGAAACCTTTGAAATTCACTGAAAAAACCATAGGTTTCAGGGACGTTATAGTTATAAATTAGCATTTAAAAAACCTTTGAAATTCACTGAAAAAAACACAGGTTTCAGGGATGTTATAGTTAGTTGGACATTTCACTCGTACAAACCCAGAGAAAGCTAACTATAATTCGCGCCGCCGCAATGCACTGCTGATGACGTCACATATTACATCATTCATGACATGGTCAGTGACATCACTGATGACATCTCAAATTACATCACTGATGACATCATCCACGTGATAATCTGATGCACCTCCTCATACCTTAATACAACCTTTGATACATCCAATCTAAAATACAGACTACCATTTTTGAAACCATAGACACACCAATACCAGTTAGTACATACCCACTCATTAATTCCTAGGTCTACACACACATCCACTCATTCACCCATACAGTCACCCATCAACACTGCATTATCATATGCACTCACATATCTATACAGACACTCACACACCGCCACTCATCCATAGTTACTCACATACCTAGTCAGTCATGCAAACAATCAATCCAACTCCCATTTACTCACCTATAAAGTTACACACACACACCTCACTTATTCAAACAAACATATACTAACACATACTTACACTCTTACACAATAACTAATACAAGCACATACTAATCCATACAGCCACTCTCACAATCACTCACTCTCACATATAGTCATTTATACACTCCAACACTCACATATACTGCCTTTCACATATGCAGTTACTCACACATGTACCACTGAGGCATCCATTCACTCACCAACATACCCATACACTTACCCACCCATATAGCCCATCACAGATGCACTCTTGAACCCATACACCCAGTGAATCATCTACTCACACATCTATGCACAGTCACACCCCCCACCCACACACTCAGGCACCCATACAGATACTCAGACAACCAATCAATAACCCATATAGATCCTTATTTAGCTACTCACCAACCCATGCAACCTTTTACACACCGACTGACAAACTAAACTGTATGAATGTCTGTATCAGTCACTAACCCATGCATTCAGTAAGACACATTTAATCACTCACTTACACAGTCAGTCATGCACCTACTAAATCATCCATCCAGACACTTATACAACCACTCATTCTTCAATACACCTTGGCATATATATAAAACTTATTTAAACTTTATAGAAACACAGTCACTGGATGATGTCATCAGTGATGTCATTTGAGATGTCATCAGTGATGTCACTAACCATGTCACAAATGATGTAATATGTGACGTCATCAGCAGTGCATTGCGAAGGGCGCGAGTTATAGTTAGCTGAACTAACTATAACGGCTGAATTTCTCTGGTCTTGTACGATTGAAATGTCCAACTAACTAGAACGTCCCTGAAACCTGTGTTTTTTTCAGTGAATATTACCTACTGGCGGTCGCCAGTAGGTAGTTATAGTTAGGACCACGTTTCCATAGGAAATCCGAAACATTCTATTTTGAATAACTTTTGCGCCGCTCGACGAATCCTTGAGAATTTTTCAAAATAGGTGGGGCGCTACGCTCCACTCCTACCCTGAAAGTCTCGGGGGGATTCGTCAAGCGGGGGCTGAGATAAAAGGGGGGTCCCAAAACGCGTTTTTCCCATGCATTTTTCCATAGGACCTTTAGACACAGCTACAGCCCGAACGGCTGAACAGAATTACTTGAAATTTGGCAGAGAGGTAGTCCTCAGGTCAAGGAAGTGCCTTTTGTAGGTTTGGTGTAAATCTGTTCAGTAGATTCTGAGAAAATAGCCTTTAAATCAATATATATATATCTGAGCCAGCTTACGGTGCGCTTACGGTGCGCTTACCGTACGCGTACGGTGGCGTGCGCGAGCGTGATTCTGATTGGCCCTTAGATCTTAGTAAACATTCGAATCGGTCGAAACCAGGAAGCGGCGGCCGCCATTTTCTCTCTCGCACTCTGAGGGGGGAGCTGATAAACAAATGCCAAAAACATATAAAGGGGCTGTTTAGACAGCGCCCATGCACATAACCATGTTAGTTGAGTCTTCAAAGATCCCCCAAGGCAAAAAACTGTAATTTTTTATTTTTCGAAAATTTCGCTGATTACGCTTACCGTACGCTTACCGTACGCGTACGGTAAATAATTATTAAAAAAAAAAAACCCCACTCTCTCCACCCCGTGTGCCAATGGTGGCCGAAGGCCACCATTTGTGCATGGCATAAAAGAGCACAGCATTTCCCCAAAAAATTTCAACAGATTACCTATCACAAGGAAGCGCATAATATGTCCTCCATGTGCGCACGGTGCGCGAAGCGCATCGTGCGTACATGGCCCATCTAGCGTAACGTGGGCAGGCGGTGCGCGTAGCGCACCGCGTGCCCACCGTGCGTGCACGGCACTAACTGCGTAAAGTGGGCGCGCTGTGCGCGAAGCGCACCGCGTGCTCACCGTGCGCGCACGGAACGAACTGCGTTAAGTGGGCGCGCACGCCACGAATGGCGTAAAGTAACTTAGCATTTTAAAAAACGTACAAATTCACTGAAAAACCATAGGTTTCACACACGTTATAGTTAGGAATTAGCATTTAAAAAACCTTGCAAATTCACTGAAAAAAACATAGGTTTCACACATGTTATAGTTAGCGGAAATTTTACTGATAAAAAACCAATGAAATTCCCCCGTTATAGTTAGTGCAGGAAACTATAACTCACGCGACCGCAATCCTCTGCTGATGCTAATACTGTATTTAGACACTTATTTGCCCATGTCTTCTTCCATAAATTTTTTGCTATACATATATTACAAATATTTTTTTTTCATAAAGACACATATGTCATCAGCAGAAGATTGCGGTCGCGTGAGTTATAGTTTCCTGCACTAACTATAACGGGGGAATTTCATTGGTTTTTTATCAGTAAAATTTCCGCTAACTATAACATGTGTGAAACCTATGGTTTTTTCAGTGAATATATATATATATATATATATATATATATATATATATATATATATATATACGCTCTGAAGGGTCTGGGGCTCCTTGCTCGGAGACTGGAAAAGGATATATATATATATATATATATATATATATTCCCCCGTTATAGTTAGTGCAGGAAACTATAACTCACGCGACCGCAATCCTCTGCTGATGCTAATACTGTATTTAGACACTTATTTGCCCATGTCTTCTTCCATAAATTTTTAGCTATACGTATATTACAAATATTTTTTTTTCATAAAGACACATATGTCATCAGCAGAAGATTGCGGTCGCGTGAGTTATAGTTTCCTGCACTAACTATAACGGGGGAATTTCATTGGTTTTTTATCAGTAAAATTTCCGCTAACTATAACATGTGTGAAACCTATGGTTTTTTCAGTGAATATATATATATTCACACACACACATATATATACAAACACACATATATGTATAAATATACACATACACATATATACACACATTTTATATACATATACACACACACATTCACTGGAAAAACTAAGGTTAAAGGGACCATATAGTTTTGTGAAAATGTCAGTTAAAACAATGTTTTAAAATAACAAAATCACTTAAATTCATCAGTTACAGTTATTTCAAGTAACTATACCTCGAGCCCCAGCAATGCGCAGTGTTACAATTATGTCATTTCAGTTGTCATGAGTGATGTAATATGTTGGGATACAAGCAGTAAAATAGCAGCCGGAACATTTCTCCTAATATGATGGGCAACCAATCACAAAGTGAGCTTCCGCGGATCTGGCAGAAGCACCTCACTCCCGTGTGAGCCAGACGGCCTAAGGGGGGAAAAAGCCCTCTCAGATAGCTCTATTATTTGATGTTGTATGCCTATGAGACAAGAATTTCACAAATCAAATCGCCCTAATCAACAAACTTTGAACCTTAATTTCTCAAAAACGACAGAATGGATCTACACCAAATTACAACAAGCATTTACAATGCAATGGTCTCGGCATTGTTAAAGTTAGAGCTATTGGCATTGCTCATGACATTATTTTTGTTTATGTTTTTGTTTTTAAAACATTTAAAGAAACGGCATTGTTATTTACAATGTCAATAGCTTAATCTCTCTCAAATGCGAGACCTATTGCATTTGCACCCGCACACAGAGCCACACACAAAGCCACCCACACACACAGAGCCACCCACACAGAGCCACCTACGCTAGCCGAGACCTAAAAAGGGCCACAGTCAACTACTCCAAAATGCAACTTCACATACACGTAATAAAAATGTTCCACGCCGCTACTTACTACCCAATTGGTGTATGTGTAAACCATATAAAGAGCGCTGGGACCTCACGGCGCTATAGAACTTCATTGCTACCCAGAGCCCGGAAGGATGGGCGGCTGAGAGGCCCCGTCAGGATTTCAATTCCCGGTGGATACATTCGCCCACAAAGACATAAGACTTCATTAGATAAGTGTGTAAAAAAAAATACAAGCTCAACAGAATACGCAAGTGGGGGTGGGGTGAATGCCGCCGGAACTGCACTTTAGTGTATTCCGTTAAAGGCCACGGTTCTGCTGAGCAGGGCGAAAATGCACAATTGCAAACAGATGGGTGAGGCGCTGGCTTCCCCCGCTGCACCCCGAGCCAAACATTCAGAGCACCGCTTCCTGCCTTTCGTATTCGCACATACAGCCGCCCCTCCCACACTCCTATGCATGTACACGTCTGATCGATGATACGAGTTATTACCCAAATCAATAGCACCCATTTTAGACATCAGAAGAACGAACTGCTGGGCTGCGTGCCGGATGGGAGCCTGTGAGGCCCAGTTTACGCAGCCGGTACCAGCCCCCCAAGCAGCACTTCACCTCCGTGACACCACAGAGCCCGTCTTCCACCGCCCCTTCCCTGTGCCCTCGCCAGGAGACCCCGTTGTACTCCAACACATCCGTCAAGTCACGTTAGATCACGATTCCCCCAAAGCGCGCTCACTCGTTCTTGCTTCCCATCCAATCCACGGCCTCTGCACCATTACATGTGACCTTTGAACAACATTTCCGTTCCGGGTGCCTAAAAACGCACACATACTAAATCTATACATGAAATACAAATCTGTGCGCGCTGCTTACATGTGAGGGGAAGAGGTCCAGTTTCTACGTATCTGGTATTATTTGGTTTCATTACTTTGTGCAGAAGTCCTTCCTACAAAAACAGACAACCAAGAAAATAAAGGGAAAACAAGCATTTGCAATGCAATAGGTCTCGCATTAGGGAAGTGTGAGCAGTTTGCATTGCTATTAATAATGTAATAGTATCTATTGGCATTCTAAATGATAATGGCCTGACTTTATGTGTTTGTTTTATAAACTATATTTATAGCAATGGCAATATCTTTAAATTAGTAAAAAGCGAGAACTATTGCAGCTCTAATGCTTGTTTCTCCTGGCGCAGAAAGCATGCATCATTGAGGCCATTGTTGTTTGGTGAAAGCAATGTTATATGCCTGTTTCCAGACCTTTGTCAGGCGACAGTCAAGCTCACTTATACCATTTTTCTCGGGCACAACTTTTTATGCTTCTTTTTTTCGCCCCTGGTGCGGTTCCAATTTGGTTCTGTCCTGATGTATATCAACATGTATTGCCTATCATCTCTGCTTTTCTTTCCCGTGCAGATGCCCAGGTATCATAACCTGTCGGTATGCGGGGTCTGTTCATAGTTCGTCTGTGCGCTATGTTAGGTGTCGTTTCGTCTATGTTGCAAAATGTAGTGTGTAGCACAAATGCATTGGCAATACGTAGACGTATGTTTGCTTTCCTAGGGGCTCTGTTGCCAGGACAGCTTGTTGCAGCGGTTAAGGGCGTGCTTGGAGCATTCCGTCAGCATTACACTGAATATCGCGTGATAGTTTGCAGAGAATGCCAGACATGACGTTTCTTGGCATGCTATACCTAATACCTGCTATTTAGTGAACGCCCGACATCTTATGCTTGCTTAGTATTTTTCAACCCCGCTTTGCACATGCGTGTTGATTAGCCCACAACATGTATTCATAAAAATAAAAAAAACGCACCGAAGAAACACAGATCCGAGCACTACACAGTGGCTACTTCTCTTCAGCACTACTACCGCATTTCCGCACAGAAAAAGTACTACAAACTCCATGTGTGAACGCGAGTGAAAGATGGTAAGTGCTGGGAGCGGCTCCTGCATAAGTTTACAACACTGGGACGAGGGAGCTGAAGGGGAAGAAGCAGTACTAGGAAGAGGAGAGAGAATGGAGCAGACACGAGACAAAAGATAAGAAAAGGAAAATGAGAGCGATGTAAAATGATTAAGCATAGAATAGGACACAAGAAAGATATGGGAGGCAAGAGCGAAACAGTAAAAGGAGCGAGCAAGCACCAGGATTTGAGAAAGAAACGAGAAAAGGGTAACAAAGGAAATTGAGACAGAAGTATTAAAGTGATAGATGAAAAACAGGGGGGGAAATGAGGTGCGACATTATGAGGAACGGAAAGTAAAAGAGAAATAAACGGAACCTGCAACAGTGGATAGAGAAAAACACACATACCATACTGAAGGGAAGACAGAGAGCACGTGCGGGAGGTGATGGGATTAAAAAACACGAGAATTTTGAGACGGGGGAGGTGCAGACAAAGTAGAATGCGCGAAACAGTAAAAAGAGCGAGCAAGCACCAGGATTTGAGAAAGAAACGAGAAAAGGGTAAACAAAGGAAATGTGATGAGACCGAAGTATTAAAGTGATAGATGAAAAACAGGGGGGGAAATGAGGTTGTTCTGAGGCTGAAGTGAGAACATTCCAAACTGATTTACATGAAGTATTTTCGGAGTTATCTGTGAGTGGCAAATGGCGTGTACATTTCGCGGGCGCTTTGATGTTCGCAGTGGCCGCGCGGCTCACTGAGAACATCAAAGCGCCCGCGAAATGTAAGTGATCGCGATCTCGATCACACTTCAAAGCGGCCATGTGGCCCGCGATAGTGAAAGCAAACGAGTGCTTTCAGGCCTCCAAATGGTGCGCGCGCCCGGACGGCGCACATGCACTGTATTTGGAGGCCTGAAAAGCCACTGTTTGCACTTCCAAAACTCGCTTACGATAAGTCTTGCCAGAGCAGCGCTAAAGCGCTGGCTCAGGCGAGACCTAAAAACACAGAGAGAAGTCTGACAGGGAGGGAGGGGAAGTGGAGGGAAGGTCCAGGCTTGGCCCATCCCAGGCTACTCTCCTAAACCCTCTCAGCAGATCTCGTGTGCGAGTGAACTCGTGCCCCTCGGGGGAGGCTGGAAGAGAGTCATTACTCTGCTTCAATAAGGAAAGAAACCGTTTTTAGGAATAAATGACAATAACACATTGTCAGCAAATCCAAATCAGCAAGAAATTAGAATATTTATGCATCTTTTATTTTTTAATGAGGATGGATAACTTGAGCCAAAGGCCGAGAGTGCTGGGCAAAAACTAAATTAAGCAGAATTAACAAAACTATATTATAACCCCCATCCATACAGAAGTGCGAGGGCTGCAATCTACATAAGGCGACCTAAAGTTGTCCCAAGTGAGAGGGGTCACGGCAGGACTGCGATGTCAAACTCATAAATACACAAAAGCATCCAAGGAAAAACTCTGATTTGTTTAATTATCTTACCTGCGGGCTGAAGTTGGCAGTGTTGGTCTCGCTCGAAGACAGCGCCAAAAAGGCCATGCAGAGCAGAATACGCAGCGCCGTCTGCATATTTGTAGCGCCTTGAAACCCGTCGGAGCGACTTTGGGTGTTTCAGTGTCAACTTCCCTTCCACCGTCTAGTCCTTTTGTTTGTTATTATTTTATTATTTCTTCCGTCCGGCGGCGAAATCCTCTTTTCCCTGAAAACCTTTCTTTGAAACAACGCAGAAAACCCCAAACTGCCCCATAAAATGCAATACGTTATAGAAGGAAAAAATGTGATAAATAGAAATCCTTCGCGTCTCCGGGATGTGGGATGTAAGAACAGGGGGAAAGGGGCACGCGTTGATAGCGGTGTGCCAGCGTTTCAGTTTTCGAGGGAGCGCAATATATTTTGTTTATTCTTCCAGGGTTTTCTTTCCTTCTTCTCTCCCCTGCTCCCCAAAGCCAAGTGGAGACGTGGTAGATGCTAAAAGTAATTAGAACCAAAAGGGGAAGCGAAACTTCCAGTGGCCTCAGTGTGGAGCCACTGAACCAGTGTCCGAGTACGTAGTGGCTAGATCGAGTTGGTAATGCTCCTTGCCCAAGGTACACTCCAGGATCCGATCCCACCACAGGGCTGAAGGAAGTTCTTTTACAGTGAGTGAGGGCACCTCTTGTCAAGGCTTTCACCCCCCCACCCCCCGGCCTATCAGTCCATCACTCGGGCAATATTGCTCCCCAAGGTAACATACTTCCCAACTTTTAACATTAAAGCTTCGGAAGAAGCCTTGTCCGAGAAGAGAGGAGAAAACTCCTGTTTTCAGCCTAGGCAGAGCTGTAGACATAGAAGAGAGACAAGCAGTGGAACTTACGTGGCCATGTTACACGGGAGCTTGCTGACATAGAAATGAGGTTAACCATTAATTTAATATATAAGTATTTACTAACACAGAGGATCTTTTAATCCTCTTTCTAAATCCATTTAACTAATTTTGTACGGTTCACTTATTTTAATTTGTTATATATTTACAAACGTAGCACTTTATACATTTTTTTTTCAAAAAGTATTTTTTTTTTAAACGTTTAATTTTGCATTATATTTGGTAGCTTTTGGAAGTGGAAAAAATAAATTTGAGCATGGCCACCAAATCATTCTATCTGCAGCAGCTGGTGAGCTGAGGTAGATTCCGTGTCTATGGTCTACTCGAACTTCCTCTGCTCTGCTTGCTTGAGCTAATTGTTATTTTCGGAAGCCCGCTCTGTTTGCTGGGGATGGGTTGGGGCGATGACTTTAAAGCCCATGCAGAGACCTTAAGTGACATAAGTGTACGGAGCTATGGTTGACATGCCGAAAAAATGAAAGGCGTGTGGCTGCAATGCTGTTTTAGAGGCGGGCACTCCAATACCAACCACGGCGTATACTCACTCCCTCGGTGGCTCATCAGCCAAGCCGTGGAGAACGAAGCACCCGGGAGATGTTATCACAGGCAGAAACTGCCACAGCGCAGACACAGACAACCTGAATTCGGCTTCCACGACTGACCGAAACGTGTGATCTTGGGCCCAAAACTATCGGCACACAAACATTTACGGATTTACAAAAATAGGAACATTCAAAAACAATATTAAGTGATATAAGAAAATATGACACTGGGATCTGAAGCAGCAATCGCCTGTAAATACCACCTGCCAATTAAAATCACCTCTTAAAGTGAAGCTAAACAAGTATATGTTCCTAGCAGGGTTTTCTTTCCTTCTTCTCTCCCCTGCTCCCCGAAGCCAAGTGGAGACGTGGTCGATGCTAAAAGTAATTAGAACCAAAAGGGGAAGCGAAACGATTCAGGGAGGGGTCTGGATATGGACTTCTTACTCACATCACGGAGCTAGGCTTGGGTCACGCCATGAACACCACCGCCTTTCTCCGAGGTCAAGCAGAAATGCCTCTGAGAAACGCAGCGGCATTTTCGGATTCGGTGGCGTGTTTTTCTTTCTCTCCTCTTGCCATTGGCTGGAATGTTTACATTCCAGAGGAGGGAAAGAAAGTAAAAAACACGCCCCCGAATCCGAAAAAGACGGGGCTTAAACGGACAGACGCCCCTCTCCTCCAATGGCTGGCCTCCGTTTAGGAAGCCAGCCAATGGAGAAGAGGGGCGGGTTCAAGCTCCATACCTAAAAACATAAAATCTCGCGAGCAAGACTGCGCAAGCGCAGCCTTCGCTAGCCAAGACCTAAAAAGCACGTTCTCGGAGTAAATTGCATGGGAAATTGCATTTTGGGACCCCTCCTTTTGCTCGGTCTCTGGTTGCCAGATCACCTCGAAAATTTCCAAGGAGCAGAAGTGGATGTGTTTTTTCTGCAAAGGTTTGGGAAGGTTCATAAAACAGCTCTGTGAGAAGTTGGCCTGGTATATGATGTTCACTAGTTAAAGTGACCACCTTGTACCATGCCAAGCAACCCTTATGGTGTGGTTGTAAGTCAACCTTTTCGGACTAGCTGCCCTAGTGGTAGCGTAGGCTAAGCAGTCTTTGAGGCTAAACTCGTGATGCGTGTTAAGCCAGCTGTTTTACCAAATGCAACCCCCTTTTATACCAATGAAAGGACACCACACAGATATATATTCAAGATATATATGTATTTATTTCTCAAAGTAACCCCTAGTCTCTTTATGAGCACAGGAGCACAAATCGTCAAACAAGATTATCACAGAATACACAGAAGTTGCACTTTATATGGATAGGCCCTGGTGGCCACTCAAACCATATACTAAAATAGTGGTATAAGTACCACGAACAGAAAAGGGAAAAGGCCTAGGGCCTCTAGAATCGCTGGGCCTACAAGGAGCTAACGTTAGTTAGTGACCAGGAGGTCCACGGGTGGCGTGTGCAGAGCAAATAGTCACACGCGTGCTCCCATAGGTTTCAATGGGTGCGTAAAAAGTACAAAGTTACTGCAAAGGAGATCTTCCGGGTTGACTAGGAACTTAAGGTTTGGAACACAGGCACTAGAGATGTATTACTACACATGGGCACCGGAGTACCAGCTTTACCTCACCCACAGGAAGCGGGTGCATAGGCCTCAAAGTGCGTCGGGTTTCTTCTATCTGTTCCGTTGAGCCTGGGACAAAGATGCTGCAGGCGGTCGGTCCGGGAGAGATGCGGTGGATCCAAGGGTGGATCGGAGTTGCAGAAGACCTGAAAGCAGAGGGGACAGTGTTCACAGTCACTAGCCAGTGACCGGCGTGGCACCAGGTAGGTACCAGGCGATGTCGGGTGCAAACAGGTGATGAGGGGTAGCTTGTCTCCGCAGCCACGTGGTCCCTGAAGGTCGACGACGTCCAGGAGTCGGCTCACGAGCTGTCCCACGCAGGCTCTCGCTGTCGGCGGTGTCGGCGACTTGGTCGAAGCAAACAAGCCTTGGCAAAAGCAATTGTAGGAGGATTCGGAAATCAGCTGTTGGTTCTGACCAGCAAGGTCAGAGGGATTGCTCCTTTGGAGAGGAGCAAGGGCCAGTCTGGAGCAACCAGACCAGCGGTGTTTTTCGTAGAGTTCGTTGCCAAGATGGCCACTAGCCAGCGGGCCAGCAACCGGTTAGGCGCGTCGAGTGGCAAAATGCAGAAGGGCCCCACGCAGATCGTGGAGATGCTGGAGGGCTCACCTTTGGTGCAAATGCTGCTCGAGAGTTGGGCTTCTCAGATCCCAAAGCACAACTTGGAGGGAGCCTCGGTTGTTGCACTTGTCAGCTTGTCGTAGTGGATCCAAGATGGCTGGCTCCACGTGTCTCGGTGCCTCCACGGGTCTCCTCTTTTCAGGGACTGTGGATCGGGCGGTGAGAGGTCTGGAGGTCCAGGTCTTGTCAGTCTCTGGGCTCGGGCTCCGGCGGGAGGCGGCGGCAAAGCAGACGTTGATTCGCTGGATGGTGCTTGCGTTAGCAAGGTGGTCACTCCCTGACCACAGGGGAGATTGGCTTCAGTCCTTTGTGCAGCAGAGCGTCGAAGTTCCCGTCTTCTTCTTAGTGTTAAGTTGATTTCAGGATGTCTGAAGTCTTAGGACACAGCTCCTACCTTTAAGCGGATTCTAGGGGCCGGACTACCTGCTAGGTCCCTCCCTATGGGTGGGACCAGGAAGGGGGGTGGTTACACCCCCAATCCTTTGTCCAGCTCGCCCCAGGCCCGGGACTGGTGTGCCCCAGGACCGGTTTGAACTGGCATATGCACCGAGGCTCCTTGTGAGCCACAGGCATGTCTGGTTTCTTTCAAGCCCTACCTGACCAATACACAAAATCCTGTCTGGGGTGGTGCACGCACCTCCCCTGGCAGGAAACCCTTTGCCCACACCTCCCAAGCTGGAAGGACTCCCAGCAGCAGGAGGGCAGACTTGTGTCTGTGGTGGCAGCATCCATTTTGTGGAGCTGAGGCTATGTCTGATTTTACCCGGGTTTCAGGTACTGTACATGTCGTGTCCCTCTAGAAGGGTGGAATGCTAACCCCGTCGCCAGAATTGGCGAGGGGTTAGTATTCCAATTCGTATGACACCTTACTCGACATGTTTTGATAAAGCCAAACCAAAGATAGCATTTAACCGCGAGGTTCATAATGCACTTAAGAGTATATGGTATGACGATATCTGGAAACAGTAGAAGGAAGTTGTTCCGACCACTGCAGACAGGCTCAGCTCATGCCAGAGCACCATCTCACATGGAACCAAGCACTCTGCCTTCAGGATTGTTAAGGCCTGCCATAGGAGTGACTTATAGGTTACCAGGTGTCCCATTTAAGGTTAGGTATAGGTATACTACACCTAAGTAAGAGGTGATTACACCAACTTACCCCAGCTGAGTGATCAGCCAGTTGTGTCAAATTATTAGGCCAAGCCTGGGGTGGCATAATACATGCTTCAGCCCCTGGCAGGCCTTGGGTACACCAATGCCCTGGGTACCTAGTGTACACTGGTACAGGGGCTGACAGGGTGATCCAACCAATTGGGTATGTACCTAGGGTACATGGAGTCCATTTTAAAGAGAGAACAGCCAGGCTGAGATCCTGAATAGCAGGATCTCAGGCCAACTAAGTCGAAAAACCAGCTAGACACTAGGCAAAAATTTGGGGGTAACCATAGTCAGATATCCACCTTCCTACACAACCCCCCCCCCAAACGAAGGGAGATAAGGCTGACCTTGACCAGGTAAGCCTATATTGCCCAAGTGGCCATATAAGGAGGAACCAGCACTGGCATGGTTACCCCCTGTCTCATGGTCCACTAAGCAATCCCTCACCCTAAGGGTATCAGAGGGTCTCCACCATAGGGAATCTCTACCTTTGGTGTGTCTCGGCAAAGTAAAAGGCTGGTGTTGAGATGGAGTACTGAAGTGAGTGTCCTCAAAGTGAGGCCTCACCTTCCTCCAATCCCCCTCCACCATGGATGCCTTTCTTTCCTTAACTGAGTTGCACTGTGCTCTCAGGGTCAGCCTCTGGCTACCTAAAGCTGGAGGCTGGGTCCCTTTTGTGGGCTTACTGGAGGGACAGGTCAGGTCTGGGGCCCTAAGGTCCCATGTTTGCCTGTACCCAACAGAATCCCTCTGGGGGAGGTCCCTAACTACCTGTAAAGGAGATCCCTCAGGAATGTTTTTACCCATCACCTGACTAGGGCTACTAGCCAGGCAATCCTCATTCTTTTGATGGGGGGGTTCTTGTGGACAGGGGCCCTCTTGGGGTCCACTGGCCTCCCTGACCTCTGCAGCCCTGGGCTGACTGAGGCAGGGTAGAGAGAGGCAGGCTACCTGCACCAGACTGGGTCCCACCTTGGAAGGGGCCACTGACATCAGAGGCTCTGCCAGGCCAGGCCTGGCTACCTCTGGGGCAGTTCCTTCACAAGGGGTGAGGTCAGCTCCCTGAGGAGGCTGACTTTTTCCTAATGTCTGGGGAGAGGGAGACTTTTCTTCCTCCCCACTACTCTCTGTTTGTGTGGAGTGATCCATAGTTTCAGGCTTCACTACACCTATGTCAGTCTGAGTATAGGCTGAGACCATTACAGCCTTGCCAACCTTTTCAGGGGGGCACTCAGTTTGTGTTTGAGCTGTGACTGTCACAGCTCTGCCAGTCTCTACAGGGAAGTCTGTCTTTGCCTGGGCTGTGGCTACCACTGCCCTTCCAACCTTTCCAGGGAGGAAATCTATTTGGACAGGGGTTGTGAATGGCACAACCCCACTACCCTTTTGTGAAAGGCCTACCATTTTAGAATGGGTGTCTTGTTCAACTCCAGCCCAAGCTGAGAGTTCTAAGTCATTCCCCAGTAAGCAGTCTACAGGCAAGGTTGGGGACACTGCCACCCTTTTAGGGCCAGTGACACCTCCCCAGATGAGACATACCTCTGCCATGGGATGACTGTTCTGTTTGCCATCAATGTTGGTCACCTGGTAGGAGAAACCAGGCAAAAGCTGCTCAGAGGGAACTAGCCAATGGGCCACCATTGTGATGCTAGCTCCAGTGTCTCTGTAGGCCTCAGCTTTTGTACCATTGATGTAGGGCTCCTGTCTGTACCTACCCAAAGTGTTGGGACAGGCAGTGAAGTTGGCAAACCCCATGCCACCATCACAGACAAGAGTATCTGCTGCAGGGGAATTGGCTAAGCCAGGGTCCCCCTGTGTTCCCCAAGTAAACCCACCCAAATTTTTGGGGGCACTCCCACCACCTGGGGGATTACTGCTGACAGTAATAGGTGGTGTGACAGGAGTAATTGGAGGAACAGTTTTGTTTGTAGCCCTTGGGCAACTGCTGTCAGTTTTCCAATGCCCAGGAGTTTTACACCCATGGCAGTAAGGCTTTTTACCTGTGGTAGAGGAGGGAGCCTGGGACCCACCACCCTGTGTGGAGTTTTGGGGCCCTGAGGAAGATTTCTCTTTTGCTTTATCCCCACCCTTCTCTTGAGGTTTGGTGGTATCTTTCTTTTGGTCACCACCCTGATTCTTAGGCCTGATCCTGGTCCTGACCCATTTATCTGCCCTCTTTCCCAATTCTTGGGGAGAGGTCAAATCTGAGTCTACCAGGTGTTGATGGAGGAGCTGGTTTTGACAGTTACTTAAAATCTGTTCTCTCATCATCAAATTGTACAATCCTGTTTAATCAGATACCTTACTTCCCAGCAACCAACCCTCCAAAGCCTTAGTGGCACATTCAACATATTCAGACCAGTCCTGAGTCTGTGTCTTCTGGGTGTCTCTGAACATTAACCTGTACTGTTCAGTGGTTAAGCCTAACCCATCAACTAGGACACTCTTCAGGACTCTGTAGTTTCTGACATCCTCCTCCCTAACAGTGAGGAGTCTGTCTCTGCCTCTTCCTTCAAAGGAGAGCCAGAGGATTGCTGCCCACTGGTCTTCAGGAACCTGCTGTACTTTGCAGGCTCTCTCAAGAGCAGTTATCCATTTGTGGATATCATCCCCACTTTTGTAGGGGGGCACAACCTTAGACAGGTTCCTATTATCAAAGACCCTATCTTTGTCCTTAGGGACAATGCTGCCACCAGTGGGTATAGACCCACTCTCTCTAGGTTGCCTAGCCTTCCTCAGTTTTTCTTCCATCAGGGCTACTTCTAGCTCCTGCTTCCTGATCCTCAGCTGGGCTTCCTGCATTCTGGCCTCATGTTCCCTCCTCTGAGGGGTGGTCATCCTTTTCCTGGAGTGACCTTGAGAGCCTCTAGAGCCATGAGAAGCATTGGAGTCACCTGAGCGATTCCTTTGCCTCCCAAGCCCTGTGTTAAGTCCACTGGGGAGATCCAATGGGGTGAACCCATTGTCAGTCCCCAATAGCCTTAGTTTAGCTGGGCCAAGTATAATACTTGGCACTGGGCTAGTTCTCCCTTCATCATCACTACTTTCTGTATCCTCACCACTTTCCTCCCCTGTAGTATGATTCTCATCTAAGGGATGGCTATTGGAACTGGGTACCTCTGTAGTATCTTCAGAAGGGGGGCCTCCTGTTCCTGACCCTAAGGGGGCTAACTGGGAAGCTTTCCTGAGTTCTCTCTGATTCTCATCATTCTGTAAGAGTTCTCTGAGCTCAGCAGAGGTAGGGTTCTTGGGCTGTTTAAGGCCTCTAAGAGTTGCCAAATGCCTGAGCTCATTCTGATTAAGGGTAGCAAAGCTGGATGGTGCCCTCTGGGGGTCACTCTCAACAGAGATGGGTACAGTGGACCCCTCTGCCCCGGCCATTGCTCTTAAGTGTGGGTGGATGTGTTGCAATCTACCTACACTTGGGTTTACCTACTAAACCTATCTAGTAGTTGTAGTCAGGGTGTGCTACTCCCTTTGCTCTACAACAACTAAGTTCAGTAGAACTTATGTATATCTAATCTTGTTTTATATGTACCTACAGGTACCTATGTGATCTTTCAATTGGTAACCAAGAGATTACAATGGTAAAACACAGCAAGCTCAAATCCAACCGCTGCTCACCAATGTGAGAAGTTGGCCTGGTATATGATGTTCACTAGTTAAAGTGACCACCTTGTACCATGCCAAGCAACCCTTATGGTGTGGTTGTAAGTCAACCTTTTCGGACTAGCTGCCCTAGTGGTAGCGTAGGCTAAGCAGTCTTTGAGGCTAAACTCGTGATGCGTGTTAAGCCAGCTGTTTTACCAAATGCAACCCCCTTTTATACCAATGAAAGGACACCACACAGATATATATTCAAGATATATATGTATTTATTTCTCAAAGTAACCCCTAGTCTCTTTATGAGCACAGGAGCACAAATCGTCAAACAAGATTATCACAGAATACACAGAAGTTGCACTTTATATGGATAGGCCCTGGTGGCCACTCAAACCATATACTAAAATAGTGGTATAAGTACCACGAACAGAAAAGGGAAAAGGCCTAGGGCCTCTAGAATCGCTGGGCCTACAAGGAGCTAACGTTAGTTAGTGACCAGGAGGTCCACGGGTGGCGTGTGCAGAGCAAATAGTCACACGCGTGCTCCCATAGGTTTCAATGGGTGCGTAAAAAGTACAAAGTTACTGCAAAGGAGATCTTCCGGGTTGACTAGGAACTTAAGGTTTGGAACACAGGCACTAGAGATGTATTACTACACATGGGCACCGGAGTACCAGCTTTACCTCACCCACAGGAAGCGGGTGCATAGGCCTCAAAGTGCGTCGGGTTTCTTCTATCTGTTCCGTTGAGCCTGGGACAAAGATGCTGCAGGCGGTCGGTCCGGGAGAGATGCGGTGGATCCAAGGGTGGATCGGAGTTGCAGAAGACCTGAAAGCAGAGGGGACAGTGTTCACAGTCACTAGCCAGTGACCGGCGTGGCACCAGGTAGGTACCAGGCGATGTCGGGTGCAAACAGGTGATGAGGGGTAGCTTGTCTCCGCAGCCACGTGGTCCCTGAAGGTCGACGACGTCCAGGAGTCGGCTCACGAGCTGTCCCACGCAGGCTCTCGCTGTCGGCGGTGTCGGCGACTTGGTCGAAGCAAACAAGCCTTGGCAAAAGCAATTGTAGGAGGATTCGGAAATCAGCTGTTGGTTCTGACCAGCAAGGTCAGAGGGATTGCTCCTTTGGAGAGGAGCAAGGGCCAGTCTGGAGCAACCAGACCAGCGGTGTTTTTCGTAGAGTTTGTTGCCAAGATGGCCACTAGCCAGCGGGCCAGCAACCGGTTAGGCGCGTCGAGTGGCAAAATGCAGAAGGGCCCCACGCAGATCGTGGAGATGCTGGAGGGCTCACCTTTGGTGCAAATGCTGCTCGAGAGTTGGGCTTCTCAGATCCCAAAGCACAACTTGGAGGGAGCCTCGGTTGTTGCACTTGTCAGCTTGTCGTAGTCGATCCAAGATGGCTGGCTCCACGTGTCTCGGTGCCTCCACGGGTCTCCTCTTTTCAGGGACTGTGGATCGGGCGGTGAGAGGTCTGGAGGTCCAGGTCTTGTCAGTCTCTGGGCTCGGGCTCCGGCGGGAGGCGGCGGCAAAGCAGACGTTGATTCGCCGGATGGTGCTTGCGTTAGCAAGGTGGTCACTCCCTGACCACAGGGGAGATTGGCTTCAGTCCTTTGTGCAGCAGAGCGTCGAAGTTCCCGTCTTCTTCTTAGTGTTAAGTTGATTTCAGGATGTCTGAAGTCTTAGGACACAGCTCCTACCTTTAAGCGGATTCTAGGGGCCGGACTACCTGCTAGGTCCCTCCCTATGGGTGGGACCAGGAAGGGGGGTGGTTACACCCCCAATCCTTTGTCCAGCTCGCCCCAGGCCCGGGACTGGTGTGCCCCAGGACCGGTTTGAACTGGCATATGCACCGAGGCTCCTTGTGAGCCACAGGCATGTCTGGTTTCTTTCAAGCCCTACCTGACCAATACACAAAATCCTGTCTGGGGTGGTGCACGCACCTCCCCTGGCAGGAAACCCTTTGTCCACACCTCCCAAGCTGGAAGGACTCCCAGCAGCAGGAGGGCAGACTTGTGTCTGTGGTGGCAGCATCCATTTTGTGGAGCTGAGGCTATGTCTGATTTTACCCGGGTTTCAGGTACTGTACATGTCGTGTCCCTCTAGAAGGGTGGAATGCTAACCCCGTCGCCAGAATTGGCGAGGGGTTAGTATTCCAATTCGTATGACACCTTACTCGACATGTTTTGATAAAGCCAAACCAAAGATAGCATTTAACCGCGAGGTTCATAATGCACTTAAGAGTATGTGGTATGACGATATCTGGAAACAGTAGAAGGAAGTTGTTCCGACCACTGCAGACAGGCTCAGCTCATGCCAGAGCACCATCTCACATGGAACCAAGCACTCTGCCTTCAGGATTGTTAAGGCCTGCCATAGGAGTGACTTATAGGTTACCAGGTGTCCCATTTAAGGTTAGGTATAGGTATACTACACCTAAGTAAGAGGTGATTACACCAACTTACCCCAGCTGAGTGATCAGCCAGTTGTGTCAAATTATTAGGCCAAGCCTGGGGTGGCATAATACATGCTTCAGCCCCTGGCAGGCCTTGGGTACACCAATGCCCTGGGTACCTAGTGTACACTGGTACAGGGGCTGACAGGGTGATCCAACCAATTGGGTATGTACCTAGGGTACATGGAGTCCATTTTAAAGAGAGAACAGCCAGGCTGAGATCCTGAATAGCAGGATCTCAGGCCAACTAAGTCGAAAAACCAGCTAGACACTAGGCAAAAATTTGGGGGTAACCATAGTCAGATATCCACCTTCCTACAAGCTCCAAAGTTATTATCCAATCAAAAAAAAGCTCTTCCTATGGTAACTAGGTCCCACTGTGTAATTATCAGGAATGGGGTTGTCATGAGGAAAACCAAGCATTTGCAATGCAACAGGTCTCACATTTGCGAGAGTTTAAGCTGTTGGCATTGTAAATGACAATGCCTTGTATTGATCGGTTTTAAAAATAAAAGGCATTGTCATTTACAATGCCACTTGCACAAATTCTGGTAAATGCGGGACCTATTGCATTGCAAATGCTTGTTTTCATTGCTGGGGAAGTCGAAGGATGATGGGGGAGAGGGGGAAAGCGCTTTTTACTTCAGTTGAGGGACGCTTTTTCCTGCACCTTACATGGTGCTGTATGTAGGCGGACGGGCTGGGGCAAGGCATGTCAACTGCATTAAACTCCGGGTATGGTATATCAGATCCAGAGTGGATAATTCAAGGACCAGAGAAACCCCCAAACATTAGGTGTATGCTGCCTGTGGATTATAGTTAGGTGCACACCATACACAAACAACCTCGACCACCATACCGGAGCCTAGCCTACACAAAGACTACTGAAGAAGAGAGACTGGCGCGCCACTGCTACAGTGCGCAGATGAACCGCGTGTGCAGGGCCGATAACAGGGCTTGCTTTCATTTCGGGGCTGGAGGAGAAGCTGGTGTGAAGCAGAGCCCAAGCTAGCTGTGAAATTCATAAAGGGTAAAACACACATCACCGACCCCTGTCCCGTGTAGCCGTAGTAATGCAGAGTGCGGGAGGTGCTCTACCGACCGTCTTGCGGATTTTATGTCCATGTGAAGCAACAAAGGAGAAGGGGGAACAGCCTCAATTAACGGTAAAGCGCGGAATGGGGCGCCTGTAGAAAAAAAACAAGCATCTGCAATGCAATCGGTCTCGCATTTGTGAAAGCTAGAGCTACTGTTGTTGTGAATGTGAATACATATACATATTTATTTTTTTGCAGTGATCATTTTTGCATAGTGCTATTGCCATTCATATGCCCTATAAAAACATGTCAAACGCTGATGATGGTGGCCAGCATCATCATGCTGAACACATTGCTGTGCCTCTGCTCTGACTGATTAAAGTTTGGGTCTTGGCATTCCTGTAACCTGGAGGTTATGGCCAAAATGCACACACACCACTGTCTTACATAGTCAATCAAAAAATGAAAGAATAATTTGATCCGGCTATTACTACTTAAGCAACATTCATGGTAGGTGTAAAAATGCATGAATAAAGAAGAGGTGATTGGGAGAATGTACGTGGGTTGAGGGCATCATTAACATTCTTCTCTTGTGGCCCAATTTCTTTGATTTTGGAGGTAAGTGCAATTGCGTTAATGCGCCCTACAAAAAATGTACCTGATGTAGTGCCAAGTACACGTACAGCATTTCATGATTGTTATTTATGGTGCCTTAAACGGAGTAGTGAATTCTGAATTTCAAGATATGTACGAGTCCCGCAGCAATACTCGCTCAGTACCGCCGAATTCAAAAGGCTTCTACAACTATAGGATTTTTATCATAAACCTCCTGAAATTTGCAAATGTCCGGAGCGAAGGGCATGTTGTTTTATGATCTAGATACCACTTGTGTTTATTTCAATACTTTTGAAGCCGTTTTTTTCACAAGTGCAGAGTAGACAGCTTGGGAGGGAGCATTTGCCCAGAGCAGCTGTGACTGTTCATGTTGCAGCTGCGCAAATGACCTCCAGCTAGCTAGCCCAAGGATTTCAAAAGCTGAGAGCTTCCAGAAACAAAGGCAACTTTCCCAGCTTCAGACCTCCTGCAAGCCCGAGCTCATTGCAGGCATGTGTTGCGGGGATGCGGGCACTTTCTCTGTGCTAGGCAAGTGCGATGCTGGGCCGGTTGAGGTGTCCTCCGGGACTGCCCCTGGTGTTTGGTGGCAGGGTGATCCCGGGATTGCGGTGATCCCGGGATTGCGGTGCCCCCTCGCACGACGCGATGTGGCGGTAGCACTCTGTTTTGACCGCGGGTTTGTGTGCGATGCAGGTTTAGCGACCGGGGAGGGGGGGGTGCACCCCCCCCTCATGCACAAGCTGGGACTGGGTCAGACACGCCATCTACCCTTGCCGCCGTTTTGTGCTGGTCCCCCTGGATTTCTGTCGAAGCGCTAGTGGTGAGTGTCCTGCCCCCCCCCCCCCCCCCCCCCAGCAGGGTTATGGCCGCTGGAGACCCCTGCCCCGGGCTTGCAGTCCAGGGCGGCCGGTCACAGGGGGGGCAGAACTGAGGGTGAAAATTTCCTGGCCTCCCTTGATCAAGCGGTCCTCTCCCCTTATCTCCAGCATGGGGGACAACCAGCAGGTTGTTGCAGAGTAGAGCGTCCCAACCGTTTTAGGGGCCCTCTGCCCACACGGTGAATGGGGTCCCCAGCCGGAGCGGCCCGGTCGATCAGGGGCCGTGGCGGGGGAAGCCATCATGAAGCGGCTCCATCCGTGGGGGTGGGTCGGGTCGTCATGGCCGAGCGGGAAACCTTGCAGGATAACCAGGGTTCGAGCCTCGAGGTCGCGTCCACATCCTGAGATGCTGGGCAAATGACTTATTCTCCCCGTGCCTGAATGTGTAATGTAAATACCGTGGTATGTAAAGCGCTCCATACCTTCGGGTCGAGTCCGCGCTATATAAATATGCCTAAAAAAAAAAAAACTTCATGAAGAAGCGGCAAGTGGAGGGCTCACGGCCGGGTACGGCCTTTGTGGTGCTGGGGGGGCGATCACCATTGTTACAGTAGTGCGAATCGTCAGGGTCTCGCGTCTGTTGCACAGTCTGCTAGCAAACCTTAGAACTGCACAGATGTGTTCATTGCTAGTAATCTTGCCCAGGGGGCCACCAATGTAACCCTGTTTGATGTGGTCCTTATTAAAGCATTAATAAGGTTGTGGCCCGGGACAAGCTTCATTAGGTACAAGTAGCTCTCATGATAGAAATGTTTGAGATCCCATTGAACACAGGCGTGTTATTACTGTACCGTAACTCGATGTGATTCACCACCCTGTTGGTTGTGCGTGTTATTAGGATACTTTCTAGCATGTTATCCCGGTGACCTTACTTGTAAACGCAGTCCATTGCGTCGATCGATTACCCAGGGCATGAGCAGCGTTGCGATCACCTAGGCATGCGCACATTTTCTACTCCCCTCGACTCTCTTGTGCATTAGTCTGCTCTGACTACATGTTAGTGTTGCCGGGCCATTTTGTTTCTACGCACGTTGTGTAATTGGTTCATCTCAGGGTGTGATGTCCACATTACACGCCACTGGATGCACCATGAGCTCTGCATGTCACAGATCACAGGACTCTGCACCTCGTTGTTTCTCTGCATTGTTCCCTTGGGAAGAGATAGTTTTAATGCTGCCTCACGTCGATGTCATGCTCAGGTGTATGCAATCAATCCAACAGGGGTTGAGATACCACTTTTGATAGGTGTTCAAGGGAGAGTTTTGTTCTTGTGGCTCTTGTATACCTTAAACACACGTGCCCTTCCTATTCTCGAGATGCGAAGGAGGCCGGGTCCTCCGGGGGCCATCCTTCATGAATGGTTGAGTTGCGGGCGAGCCCTCAGAGCGTTTATGCTCAAGGTCACGCTGGGCAAGGGCTATTGTTGGCGGTGGATCGTCAAGCCTGTCCAAGTCTCGGGTGTGTTAAGTTGAGCTGAGAACAAACAGGTAAAGCATAAAACGCGCGGTCGATTCAGTAGTTAGGAGGGCACCTGTGCCTCAATTCCATCACAAGTTCATTTGACTGCAGACTCGTGCAATGCAAATGCTGCAGTGCAGGGCTTTCACAGCGCTAATACTGGAAACGCATTTGCAGTTTTATTTAGTTTATGCAAATCTGCTCGCAAATTTTGCGTTTCTTGGCGCACGTCTGCTGTGCCTTCCGCCACGCGGTGCACATTGCGAGGGCACCCCACTAGGAGCCTACGGGCGCATTGCGCTGCGGGCATTCCTGTGTAGGCCAGACGAGGTGAAGCCACGCTGGGGTGGGTGCGCGCCCCTGCATTTGACCTCCATGCTTACAGGGGAAGGGGGCCTAGTGCTCTGCACCATGAGCTCAAAACTGCTTCCCGTGCCTAAGCATCAGCTCATGCCCCCCTGACCTCTTGTGTAGGGGGCACCGGCATCTTTGTAACTGCCTAAGCCCGGACAGCTGCATCTATGCTCAGCGGTCGTCCCTGACGGGCCAGTGTACTATCTGCAATATAGGCATAAAATAAAGAGTGCTTCTGGGCGTGTTTACACTCAGGGTCGGGATAAAGGCAGCAGTCCAGCACAGACATAAAAATAAATAAATAAATAAATAAATAAATAACCTTCATTTGTCCCTTTAAGTCAGAAATGTTTTAATGCATGGGAAATATGGGCGCTGGACACAGGCCCTAGCCTTTCTTGGGGCCACCTGATGGAGCCTGCTCTGATATGCAAAGTCCTGTCAGGACGACCGTAAATATTTTTTAAAGGGATGGTTGTAAATACCATTGTCTTTTACGCTAATTTTGTGTCAGTGGTGTGTAAAGAGTCTGTGGCAGTCAAAGGTTGAATTTGTGTTTCATGCAACGGCCATAAAAACATGTTTCTTGTAGATCAAAACAGGACCTCACTTATGAGAAATGGGGGAGTGTCTGATTATTCGCAGTAATACTAATGAGCTACTGCTTTGCTACAATGTGTTAAGCACATCAATATCTGATGAAGTTTGGATATGAACACATATTAGAGACTATTGACAGTAATATTACTGAGCTGCTGCTGAGTCAAATTGCGGCAAGCAAGATAGTTTATCCTGCAGCTCGAGTGTTGTGGAACATTTAGAAATGTTCATGGGTATCATTCAAATATCCGGTAATATAAATCAAGCTAACAGGGTGGCAGAACAGAAGGGGGCTTGTTTTTGACCTCGTCACAGGTTCAGAGCCTGGTAGGTCCACTTAGCATTTCATCCTTCAGAAGTCGATAAAACAAGTACCAGTGAGTGGTAACAATAACCATGTTAGTCAGCGACAAGATACCACAGGGTGAAGGTATTCACAATTAGTCAGAAATGGGAATTTGAAAGGTTTTTGTTCTTACCATCCCTGGAGCTTTATGAAAGGGTGCTGTCTTTCAGCAGTCTGGGAAGATGTGGTTGGAGCACAATTGCCGATAATCACCCGTACAGTTGGCATTTATCTCTAAAGGGGCAGGTATAGTTGTTTCTGTTTTACTCCCTGACCTCATATCCAAATACATCGGCTAACCTTTTGGCACGCTGGGATACCGTAGCAAAAGTTATGAGATACATATGCTGGGTGAGGGACGCCAGCATGCCGACATAGCAACTTCGCGCAAATGACGGAGGGTGTTTGCAGGCAATAAGGACATGGTGATCCAACCTCGTCTTGTTTAGGCAAGGTGGGCACCGAGCTGCCTGGTATGGCATGAGATAGTGTAGATTGGGCGAATACCACTCTATGTATACATGTTTATTGACTGGCACAGCACTTGGTCAGCAGTCTGTACCCTCGTACAGGGGGTCATCCAGGTGAAAGGGCACATTAGGGCCTATTCACCCCAGAATGATATGCACAAACTGGCACACGGTGCGTTAGGGTTTGTATCAATCAGATCTGGGGGTGTCTCATGGGGGCACACACACTGCCCGTGCACCGTGCTTTGGCCGGTTTAATCTTTTCATAGGGAAGAGATATGTGGGGTATCTAATTGCTCACAGCATGGCACATTAAGGTGGGTGCAAACCGGGTTGTTACACATTAAATCTTTTATAATAAATGCTTTGGGGCACTTGCAGCAGTGAGGGAGCTTCCTGAGGACTTGAGAGTTAGTAGCACTCCCCTCCCCCAGGCCCACAGGGCTTTCAGCAGAATAGCCACAGGCTCGAGCAGGTTAGATGGGGAGTTCGGCACAGTGCTTATAGAATGTCACATACCATTAAGGGCATGTTCTACTGAAGGGCAGGTTACTACTAAGGTTGTACCAAAGTTTTGGGGTCAAACTGGGTTGGAGCAGTAAGTTAAAGTTGAAGCACAAATAGGCTACAATGTATTAAGGAACATTTGGCATTCCCAGTATTCAATAAAGGGCAAGTATTGGTACATATTGTTCCCCTCCTAGTCCCACGGTCTTGTCTGCTCCCTGGTATACTAACAGAAGGTCAGGAGGGCAAGACTTCACTGAGGGTGGTGACTGGCTTAATTCGATGAGCAAATCCAAAGGTTTCACATTTACTAACGTGAAATTTTCAGCTGCCGGTGCATAGTTTTATTCATATGCACAGTATTATGCATGTAAATAATAAATGTATTGACTAGTACGACCAGCGGACGTTCTCGCATTAAGGCATCTGGCAGCGGTGAGTGTTGCTATGCTGTAAGGATATAAAGGTTAAATATAACTGCCAGGTGTGTCAGCCAATTGGCTAGTTACGGATTTAAAGGTGAGTTCAAAGGGCACAGGAGAGGTCATGGCATAGGAAACCTGGAGCGTTTCAGCTTTTGGGTCTGGTGGTGGCTTCACCTCATGGTATTAGGACCTAAGTGTGATAGTGGGCAGCCAGTAGTATTTAAATTCACCCCATGATGTTCAATCAACCTTTATTCCTTCTGTGGCGGTTATAATGAATATCAGTGAGCGGTGTAAGAAATATCTCTGATCCAACGGCAAAATGCCCACGCGAACACTTGCACTGCAAAAATACACAAGCGTCATGCTACAACAAGCACTATGCACAGATAATTGGGAAAGGAAGTAAGGCGGGCCTGATAACTCTTACTTCTACCTGCATTGGCACATCTTATTGCACTTCAGCCAGTCTATGATAACACCCATCCACTCCAAGCCAATTGTTTAAGGTCATCTTGGGTCGCATATACACAGCCCAGTATTAGGTCCCTGTGGTTGTCAGTGTCGTGAATTACTAAATTCAACTGAACAGGAGGTGTGACCGTGGTTTACACTAGCAGAAGTTTGGGAGTGCAGGTCTCCACCTAGGGGGGTGGCTGGCTGAATTTGATGGACTAGTTTAAAATGTTTCTCAGCAACTGCACGTGGGAGAGTGTCAATTACCTGTGCATAGTTCGACCAGACACTCAGTATCATAATAATTTAAATAATCACTGTAGTTGCAAGCGTGAGATTCCCTCAATGTCAGCAACTGCTCACATTGTTAGCAGTAAAGCTGCATGGGAAGTCTGGGTGCAGTCACCACAGATAAAAATGAACAGGCACCAGTCTGGCAGGAAAGGAGGGATGTTGAATTGATTGCCCACTTAGCAGTACGACTATTGCGGGGAAGAAATGGGGGTGATTCAAGGGACACAGGTGGTATGATGGTAACCCAAGACTGTCAGCTTATGCTGGGTAGGAGGTTCCGTATCACCAACCAGTAGGGTGCCAAGTGGCAAATCCAGTGAATATGTTTAAGAAATGTGTGTCTCTAGCCTTACTGCGGTGCAGAGCCATCCTCAGTTAGAGGTATGCCCAGGTGAAAATTGTGTGCTGCTTAAGGTTCTAATGACCGGTGCGGTTTGTGGTATCTTTTCACGGGGAAGAGAGATGTTATCACTTGATCGCTTACAACATAGCACATTCAAGCGGGCGTTGTTTCATTGCAAGTTGCAATGGGAGATTCCCTTATTACGCCAGCAGCTGCACACAAGGCCAGCAGTATGCAGCCTGGGAAGTCTGGGGGCGAATACCACAGATTAAACTGTAAAGGCAAAATTACTGTACAACAGGAAGGATAATGGCAAGTACACAAAGGCTCCCTTGCTTAACCCCTTCAGTGCCACGCCCTTTCCCCCTCCTGTGCCGGGCGTTGCACTAGTGGGTAGGGTTCATGGCGAGATAGTCTCGTCATGGGCACAGCGCAACCGTGCTCCATGACGAGACTATCTCGTCATGGGCACTGAAGAGGTTAATGTCACATATTCCATGGCGGGATAGTCATCAATTGACACTGGGAACCTTAGATTCTAATAGTATCACTGGTAATATACACATGACTCCGTGGTCTCGTGGGGTATGTAGTCCCACCCTGAAGTGTAGAATGCAAAAGAACTGCACATTGCCACTATTGTGAGTGTGACATATGCAACAATTTGATCCCCGCCAAAGCATACCAAGGTTCTTATGGCCAAATGCCCAACATACAACCGTTCACTCCTGCCTCACTGAATTTAGTCTGTTAACAGAAGTATAGAACGGGACGTCTTGCGCCAGGGTGCGGACAATGCACGGGCAACACAGCAGAAAGTCTGCGGTCAGACAAGGGTGCTTGCGGGCTAGGAGGCCAGGCGATGTAGCAGAGCCAATTCTAAGGACCCCCCTCCCCCAACCGGACTGCCTAAGAATGTGAGTGCAGTGGGATTTGCAATGTTGCAGGTATTTTCTCACCCATACAGGGGCAGAAGTGTACATTGCAGGAAACTGCATAAATGTAGTGGGGGCAAGACCTATAGAGCATCAAGGGTCACAGCTGGTTAGCAGGTACGTGGGCATCTGTGATAGAGCGTTAGGTAAGCAAGTCTGATAGTAGGCGTAAGTTCTCTCCAAATTGTTGTCGTGACTACAATAGTGTGCGCTAGGCGAAAAACAGTTATGTTCGCCAAGGTTTATTAATAGAGAAGGCCGTGCACATGCCTGGTCAACCTCAACAAAGTAGGTGCACTCTGCCCCCAGGTCAGGTTACGGGTCGCTTCAGTGATGCACAAAATGCCCCGTCCGCATAGCCAAGTATATAGGCTGGTTGTGGAAGTGGTCCTGTAAACAAGTGTGCTGCTGTTCCATGAATTGGGGAAGCAGATGTTAGGGTGCACGAAAGGCTAGAAGAACTTCAATTACAGGTTGCAGGAGAAGGGAGCCACTTCAGCTTGAAGGAAGATAGCGATGTTTAAGATTAGAGCTCCCTCCTGGGAGGCCATCACATTCTTGCAGGTCATGCAAGGTTTTGGTACATTCCCAGAGAAGAGTAAACCGCTCCATGCGCAAGTTCGCAGAGCAAGGGGCTTTGGCTTCATCAGGCAGGGGCTATGCCGGGCGAACACCAAAGGTTATTTTGACAAAGTTCGTGTGCACCTACCACAGGTGGGCCTGGATCTGTTCCGACTGGACATGAATGAGGCCCGGGAAATTGCAGCTTGCAGCGAGGAAGGAACTGTTTTGGTGGGGGCTCTTTAGGCGACGGTGGCCGCCTCCAGAGCTGTGGCGGAGTTACAGGGCGATCTGGAAGCATATGGGTACAGAACGGTACCTCTGCAAGAGCACAATTGGGGTGCCAGAGCCAAATCCCAGGAACCTCAGCAGAGAGGCCTGGAATAATTACGGTGGCGCCCCGTTAGTCTTTCGGGCGGTTGGGGGCCTGAACAACCGGGGGTTTGCCTTGCTACGCTCCGCCATGAAAGGGGCGTGAGTAATAAGGGACCAATGTGTCACATGATCCAGTAAGGGGATCACCCCCAAAAGGGTAGTGCTGATTGGATTCTCCACAGTGCTTGGCTCATCAGGCGGGCAGGGCAGCATAGGTTAGTACAGCTGCCTGCCCTTGGATCGCCCGTAAGATAACCCACCATATTGCATACTTTTGTATGGAATAAACCTGCAGCAATATTTTTCCCTAACAAAAGTTGTGTTGTGTATTTATTTATGCATGCATATTCTGTTGTGGTGTGGGTGGGGTGTGTTGCCAATAATGGGACTAAAGGGACTAACAGGGAGTGCGCACTCTGATGTTGCCTCATGTTTAGCTTGCCTGAGGCACTGATGCGCTTCATGGTGACAACGGGAGGGGAGAGGGGAATTTTCAACAGGGACAGAATGGGGAGAGAAGGGCTTTAGACAACATGAACAATGGGTGAAAACGGTGAATTAAAAGTGGGACGCGGGGCAGCACTTGGAGCTACGAGCAGGTAACATGAACAGGAAATGTAAACAAGGTAGGAGCTCGAGGCATATACACAGGGTGAGGAGCTTGAGGCAGCTGCAGCTGGTTTATACAATAAGGATCAGTAGTTTGAGGAATATATACGCAGGGTGAGATGGCACTAGAGGCATATACACAGGGTGAGGAGCTTGAGGCAGCTGCAGCTGGTTTATACAATAAGGATCAGTAGTTTGAGGAATATATACACAGGGTGAGCTGGAACTAGAGGCATATACACAGGGTGAGGAGCTTGAGGCAGCTGCAGCTGGTTTATACAATAAGGATCAGTAGTTTGAGGAATATATACGCAGGGTGAGATGGCACTAGAGGCATATACACAGGGTGAGGAGCTTGAGGCAGCTGCAGCTGGTTTATACAATAAGGATCAGTAGTTTGAGGAATATATACACAGGGTGAGCTGGAACTAGAGGCATATACACAGGGTGAGGAGCTTGAGGCAGCTGCAGCTGGTTTATACAATAAGGATCAGTAGTTTGAGGAATATATACACAGGGTGAGCTGGCACTAGAGGCATATACACAGGGTGAGGAGCTTGAGGCAGCTGCAGCTGGTTTATACAATAAGGATCAGTAGCTTGAGGAATATATACACAGGGTGAGCTGGAACTAGAGGCATATACACAGGGTGAGGAGCTTGAGGCAGCTGCAGCTGGTTTATACAATAAGGATCAGTAGCTTGAGGAATATATGCACAGGGTGAGATGGCACTAGAGGCATATACACAGGGTGAGGAGCTTGAGGCAGCTGCAGCTGGTTTATACAATAAGGATCAGAAGTTTGAGGAATATATACACAGGGTGAGATGGCACTAGAGGCATATACACAGGGTGAGGAGCTTGCGGCAGCTGCAGCTGGTTTATACAATAAGGATCAGTAGTTTGAGGAATATATACGCAGGGTGAGATGGCACTAGAGGCATATACACAGGGTGAGGAGCTTGAGGCAGCTGCAGACGGTTTATACAATAAGGATCAATAATTTGAGGAATATATGCACGGGTTGAGCTGGAACTAGAGGCATATACACAGGGTAAGGAGCTTGAGGCAGCTGCCGCTGGTTTATACAATAAGGATCAGTAGTTTAAGGAATATATGCACAGGGTGAGCTGGAACTAGAGGCATATACACAGGGTGAGGAGCTTGAGGCAGCTGCAGCTGGTTTATACAATAAAGATCAGTAGTTCGAAGAATATATACACAGGGTGAACTGGAACTAGAGGCATATTCACAGGGTGAGGAGCTTGAGGCAGCTGCTTTATACAATAAGGATCAGTAGTTTGAGGAATATATACACAGGGTGAGCTGGAACTAGAGGCATATACACAGGGTGAGGAGCTTGAGGCAGCTGCTTTATACAGTAAGGATCAGTAGTTTGAGGAATATATACACAGGGTGAGCTGGAACTAGAGGCATATACACAGGGTGAGGAAGCGCTTGAGGTATATGCCGAGAGGTGAGGAGCTCGAGCACAGCCGGGTTATATAAAGAGAGGATGAGGAGGGATGCGGAATATATACACAGGGTGAGGAGCCTGAGGCATATAGACCGGTGGGTTAGAAGCTTGAGGTGTGTACAGAAAGGGTGATGCGCTTGAGGCACAGACGGATAGGGTGAGGCACCTCAGGTATACTGAAAAAGAGAAGCGAGCACGAGGCATGTTTACAGATGGGTGAGGAGTTCTAAGCATATACACCGGGTAAGGGCCGTGACCCACTTTTAGAGACACATGACTGTTAAAACAAACAGGATGAGGACCTGTGGCACAAAGACAGGCAGTGCGGGGACCCCCGCGGCGTAGACAGTTTATATCACCTTCAAGTGCTATAAATAAACTGTTCACATGGACTAAAAAACAAGCGCATAGAAGCGACTAAGCTTACAGTGAAAACAATATATAAATAATCATGCTACATCTTAAGTCACACGAACATAGGGGACAGCAGGAGTCTGAGCAAACAGCTTAGTATCGCAAAGATCTCAAACACTTAACTTCTGTGCACACCAGCGCTGTAAACACCCACTAAATCCATAATATAATGCATGCGCAGATCCCGGCTGTGGCCTGCCACGATGCATGCTTTCACGAATCTATAAACTTCGCTGCTTACCTTCGCACATACCTGTTCGCTGCGCTCCTTATCCAAAACGAGCGCCGTGCTGATTATGTATGATGAACAGCGCAGCGCTCCTGATGAGCTGCAACTCAGCATGCTGGGCTGCAAAAATCCTAAAAGAAAGTTACCCTCCGAGACACATGAAGCACGAAAGCGGACGAAAACTGTAGTTAGGCAGTGCTGCTTCCGGAATAAACGTACGTTACGTTACGGATCGTCAGCCAATAATAAGCAAGCTAAGATGAGCAATGGCAGATGTTAACCAATGGGGAGCGGTAGGAGAAATTTCCCTCCATTTTGTGTTTACTATAGGTCTTGCGACAGCGCATGCGCTGTCTAGGCTCGACCTAAAACAAATTTATCCCTAAACAAAAAGTTAACAACAACCTCCAACGTCCAGTGTAGGGAGACCGTAAGTGATGTATCGGGAGCACCGGCCAATAATGAGCCAGGAAACTAGCACAAAATAATTTTTACCCAATGGCAAGCAGCAGCTGTAATCACTCTCAGTAGAGTTATTACTGCGGGTCTTGCAGACAGCGCATACACTGATGCTCAACCATAAAAAAAAGGAGTTTTTAGAGTTCTGGAATGGGTAGTAAGGAGTTTTTAGTCCTCAGGGATGGGTAGTTTATAGGGGTAGTAAGTCATTTTTAGTGCTCAGGAATGGGTATTGTATATTGGTAGAAAAGAGGTTTTAGGGTTCAGAAATAGGTAGTAAGGAGTTTTTAGTCCTCATGGACAGGGATTGTATAGAATAGTGAAGAGGGTTTAGATGGGCAGTGTAAAGGGGTAGTAAGGAGCATTTAGATGTGCATCTTAAAGTGGTAGTAGTGAGTTTTTAGAATTCAGGAATGGGTAGGTAAATTAGTATTATTTAAAGATAAAAAATGAATTTTATTGCATGGACTGGTGCACAAAATAGGCGTAATCCATCTGTGCAGCAAGAGGGGGTCCTCAAAACGTAAAATCTTGGACAAATGATGGAATCACGGTGATCTGGAGTAATTCATGCAATGGATTGTGTGATGTATTGCTGATCCGTGAGGCCTTTTTCTTTCTGCACTGTACCATTAATTTCAGCTTAAAAAAATCAATAAAGAATTGTATTTAAAAGCTAATTTAGTCAAAAATTTAGATTAATTAATTAAAAAATATATCTATGTCACAAGTGATGTGGTAAATGGTAATTCTAATCCATATATATATATATATATATATATATATATATATATATATATATATATATATATATATATATATATTAGTTTCTGCATGTGTGTGTATGTATACATACAAGCACCCCCGTAACTCCTCCAAAAATTGTGCGTGGACACAACTTTGCTTGCTCGTGATTTTATTTGCAAAAGAGCTGCTATGGCACGTTTTGGCCAGTCCTGGCCTCCATCACATACGCGCTGCAGTATGAAAGACATATTTATATAGGTCACAAGGTGTATGAACATAGAAAACATCCTGTGCAAATCACTGCAAGGTGCAAAGCATTATTCAATAATTATGTGCAAATCAGGCAATGTATTAAAAATAAGGTTTAAATACCTTCATAAAACTATTGAGATTTTCCAAAGATTTTGTAGTAGACATCCTAAAACCTATTGTCATATCTTAAAGTTTTTCATTTCAGAATAAATCCATTAACATGGGCTAAAACCAAACAATTCATTTATGTTGATTTAGATACAATGCAATTTTCAGGTCAATAAATACATATAATAGAGACCATAAACCTAGTGCTTTCAGGTAAAAAGGCACGGAGGTTGGCGATTAAATAGTTATAGTACATCTCCCAAGGAGTAATAACTTCACCAATCAGTATGGTAGCTATCAACATCACTGCATAAATCCATATTTGCAGAGACATACTTGTGTACCACTATCTTATAGGAGCCGACTCCCCAACTTATGGGCCAAATACATATTGCACAAACACTAGTGAATAAGAAAAATGACTAAAATCATCCAATCAATAAATAAAGATAAAATAGCACAATAAAACCCAAGTAATGAAAATAGTCAGATTCAAATGACATAAATAAATGTTAACATTCCCATGCCCATATCACCTGCAAAATTATAAAAATATACACTCTAAATCATACACATTAACCTGAATTGAAACCATATATACACTCATCATGTGAACATTCTCCATAAAAGTATATATATTTTCATACATGTTCTTTTTGCAGTTACGAATCAAATATCTGAAAAATCTCATGAGAAAGTATGGAAATCATATTCTTGGTTCAGGCCATTGGGAGCTCTGAAGTCCAAATTCATAATACATCTGGTCTCCAACTATCTTAGCGTCTGCTCACGATTGCCACCCCTGATCAACTTAGAAATCAAATCAATGACAAAATATCTGACAAAATTCTGATTCCCATTATGGTATTCGGCAAAGTGTCAAGCAACAGGGTAGGCTTGATCAACATTAGTAATATCCCTCAGATGCTGGAGAATCCTCTTATAGACCTGCAATTTGTTACCTCCCACATTTTTTAATTTACACTCACACTCTGGGACATACCCGGCATATTCAGTTTTGCAACTAAATATGCTCCTGATTTTCTGAGGTTTCTCACTGAAGGGTGTGGTGTATTCACTGATGTTATTTCCAAACTTGCAGGCCCTACACTATTTCTACGATGTAACCAATTCTTCTCATCCACTCGTTCAGGACTGCTTTTCACCAAGGCAGCCCTCGCAGAAAAAGCCAACCTGAATGCAATGGATGGTGCTTTAGGCAGGGTGGGCCCTAGTACGACGTCTCCCTGGACTAGTGACCAATGCTTTTTCATAATGGCCCTTAGTTGTTTATCCTGTTTGCTGAACCCCAATATCAATCTTGTGGTGCAGTCAGAATTTCTAGAGCGCCGATTAAAAAGCAACTCCTCCTTGCTCTTTTGATTGGCCTTCTTGAGTGCATTATAAGTATGTTTTTATGATATCCCCGTTGTGTAAATCTATTGGCAGCCTCATCTTGCCTTGACAAAATCATCAGGGAAACTACAATTTCTCCTAAGTCTAAGCATATCTCCATAGGGGATGCTGTTTCTTAGATGTACCGGATGGAAACTCCTGGCATGCAGCATAGAGTTGCTGGCAGTAGCCTTTCTATGTAAGCCTGACTCAGTTTTATTGTGTTTAATAAACACTTTCAAATCGGGAAATTCGGCTTGGGTCCTACAAATATGTGCTATGAACTGGAGGTTAATTGAATTATGATCGAATAAGTCAACAAATGATTCGGCGTACTCCAATGTACCCCTCCAAACTACAAAAGATTATCAATATATTGTAGCCAACATATTACATGATCATTACATAATGTATTGTGATCACTGATGAGCACTTGCTCCTCCCACTAGCCCATGTGTAAACATGCGTAACTGGGGGCGAAGCAAGTACCCATCGCGGTGCCACACCTCTTGTGGAAAATGTCCAGACACCACCTGATCAAACACAACAGCATACGACTATGTTCCAACATATTTAGTGGTCGACTCCAGAGGAAATTCAAGCCATCCTGGCAATTAATGCTTGTATATACCCAGGAGACATCAGGGTTCATTAAGAAATATTGACTTGGCCCGGTTTTCAATGGAAAAAATCTATCCGTATACAAGTGCTGAGTACGTGCCTCCTCAATACAATCGCCAAGGGAGGAGGTATGGATCTAATTATTCCACGTCATCTAGTGACGAATGGTCAAGTGATTCTGAACTTTCAAATCAAGCTTTCCCTCCGAATAGAGGTTACAATCAAAGAGGCAGAGGTCAATGGCGAGGCCAACGGTGAGTTTTCCAACCACCACCGCAATGGTGGCCCCCTGGGCCTTTTGGCTATCCTCCGATCCCGCCACCCGGGCACATTTTTCCTTACCAACCGCAGCCCCAGTTTTATCCGGATCAGTCTTTTTTAGGACAAGGCCGAGGGAGATCGCGAGGGAAATGTCGGAATCGACAGGCCCAAGTACATTGGGCAGACAATCCACCAGCACGATCAACAAGAAGCATGACGGAAGCACGGGCAGGAACGAGCAACGAGACGACTTACTCATCAATCTCAGTAATACTGACAAACTTAACTTATTGAACAAAGGATTAGGTTTCGTACCTTCTTACCGTGGTGACTCTTTTGAGGTGAGACAAGAGATGGCCCAATTTTTCAGAAAGATCCGGCTACATTTTTATTTCAAAGATAAATCAGAGGGTGATTCTATCGAGACAGATATGAATACTGGATTGAGAAATACATCTACATTCAATCCTTTATCCAATCAAGTACCCCCACAGGTGTTAACCTTTGAAAAGGCAATAATTTTGCAGATTGACAGTCTTTGTTCAAGTAACTCAAGACAATTTCAGAACTTGTGTCGCCATGCGCTCTCTATCTTCTGATGACTCAGTAACCATTAAGTCGGCTGATAAGGGGGGAGCCATTGTTGCAATGGATACCTCCGCTTATCGGACTGAGTGTCTGAGACAATTGGATGATCAACGATACTATCAGGTGTTGAGAACAGATCCCACCAAGAGATTGGAGCAGGAGATCAAGATCATAGTGGAAGAAGCTCTCGCGAATGGTTGGATCACTGCCAGTAAAGCTAGGTTTTTGATCAAAATCCATCCAGTAGTCCCATATTTTTATGCACTTCCCAAAGTGCATAAAATTCAGAGACCCCCACCTGGACGTCCCATTGTTTCAGGGGTGGGTTCATTGCTTGAACCTCTTTCCACTTTTGTGGATTATTTTTTGAGACCTTTGGTGTTGGCAATGCCCACGTATTTGAAGGACACCAAGGATGTTCTACGGTTGGTTGAGGAGATCTCTTTTGAACCAGAGGAAGATTTTCTCGTTTCATTCGATGTGGAATCTTTATATACCTGCATTCCACAAGATGAGACCCTTGCCACCATAGAAACCCTTTTATTAAGTAGCAACTTGGACTCAATTACTCCAGTTCCTTTCATTGTCAATTGTGCGAAAATTGCGATGAAAGAGAATTTTTTCAAATTTGAGGATCGTCTCTTTCTCCAGGTGTCAGGCACTTCGATGGGGAGCGTTTTTGCCCCTAGTCTGGCGAATTTGTATGTTCACTGCTTTGAACAACAATGCATTTTTAACATCAACAATCCATACTTGGATAATATCCGTTTATGGAAAAGATACATCGATGATGTTTTTGTTGTTTGGAGAGGGACATCAACATCTTTTGACGCCTTCAAGTTGTGGTTGAATAGTCAGAATGACTTTTTTAATTTCACATGTGAGTATAGCAATACTCAGCTACCATTCCTGGATATTTTGATCAGCCCAACGGAGGGAGGGCTTAGCACTGAACTATTTAAGAAACCTATGGCCAAAAATTCTCTTCTATTGCATGACAGCTTTCATCCCCAGGCCCTGCGGGAGAATTTACCTTTTGGCCAATTCTTACGCATTAAAAGAAACTGCTCCTCTATCAGTAAATACCAGGAGCATGCGAGTAATTTGGCTTTGCAGTTACAAACACGCAAATATCCAAAAAAACTTGTCAAAAATTCACTCAAAAGAGCTGCTAATAACAATCGGGCGGCTCTTTTGGAACCAGGTGTTCCTAAAGCCACCCAGGACAGATTGACATGTGTGCATACTTTTTGCAGTTTTTCAAACCAAAGAGCATCTTGGCTAATTGGAAGATTCTGAATATTGGTGGGGCAACACTACCGCGTCCATTGTTTGCTTTCAAACGGAGTACCAATATTAAAGATCGATTGGTACACACACGTCCTCGTATTCCTAATACGAATCAACAGAATACCCTTTGGGATTTATCCCCAGTCCAGGGTCATTTCCCTTGTGGGGCTTGTGCAGCCTGTTCGCACACGAACCACACAACTGAGATTGACATCGGCTCACCAAGACCGTGGCTTTTAAAAAGTCACACTAGTTGCAACAGCAATAATTTGATATACCTGATCACCTGCCCTTGTGCTTTCCGCTATGTAGGTATGACTACGCGGAAAGTAAAAACAAGAATACTGGAACACAAGAGCACTATTAGGTGTAAGAAATCTTCCACCAAATTGACTACACATTTTTTGAATGCTGCACACAATCCAGCAGATCTTAAATGGACTGTATTGGAGAAACCATTTATTCCTACACATATCACAGATGTTACCTCGTTTCTATTTAGACTCGAACAATGGTGGGTTCATAAGTTAAAAAGTGACAGTGGAGGTTTAAATGACGATATCCCGTGGGCTTCACTTTAAGTACCATGACCTTCATACGTCGGTTGATGAAACCCCCTGCCATTATTTTTGTGAGCCATCCAGGGGATACAGAGTGTTTGTTTCCAGATGGAGGCCCGGTAGCTTTGGATATTAGCTTTTGGCCACCCAGGCACTGGATCCGATTATACATTCACACATCATAGGGTCAGCCTGTGTGTCATTCTGAATGATACCCCCTGTGCTGCTTGGCACCAGTTTGTTCTCAATAGCCTTGCCCGGAGGGGGCTCTCTCACCGCAATCAGATGATATAGCGCATGAGAAGGGTGCGTCATCTGTTCCATGCATAGAGTATGCATATGTGGTGAGGGCTCGCTACTTAGTGACCTGATTTAATTATATACCCTAACATAGGAGGGTTGGGTTTTTGGCTATTTATTTATTGGTCTTAATTTGCGAGCTGTATGGTCTTAATTTGCGAGCTGTAAAGATCTGCATTGGTCCCTTGTGTTCCCTTTGGCTTCAAAATCCTTGCATATTGGGAGAAAAGCAGTTGCTATTTTGTATTTAATATGAGCGATATTTTATCTTTCCATTGCGCATGCGCATGTGAGGAGCATTCATGAGTAGCGAAGGCACCCTTTTTCACCTTGTTGGTAGCGAAAGGATCAAGGGTTGTGTATTACATTACGGAGGTTGTTCTTTCTGTATTTGCTTTGCCGCTTATAAAAATGTTTAAATTCTTTCTGCGTGGCCACTTCGAATACAAGCTATTTGCGCATGTGGAGGTGATTAGTGGACCACGCTTTACTTTTGCGTGTTCTCTTTCTCTACACGTGACCCTACGTGACGATCACAGCTGATTAACATTTGGAGCTGGCTGCGGATTATTTAACTGGCCGCGGGTCCCGTCTCCTTTCTACCTCCGGTCGCCGGCTCTACACGACTCGGAGTACCGACGGATAGGTGAGAGGCTGTGGGGCTCGGTTTATTTGCTATTTTGGCCGTTGTCCCTTTGTGATTTCGACTCAAGCATTGAATTACTGTGCGGATGATAGTAACTACATTGCTATCTTGTATTGAGGATAATCTCAGGGCAAATTTGTTTGGAACCACGTTCTCTTTTGAAAACATTTAAAACCAGTAAAGGCCAAGGGTTGCAGATAAGATAGTTTAGTTGGTTGGCAGCCCGCGGCGGTTTTCATTGTTATTTCCTTTGGGTTTTAAAATGAGGGTCTGATGTTGATGCTGTATCAACATCTTATGCATCAGATTTCTGCATTGACACGAGATCTCACTATTAGAAGAGTTGGTCTCTGTGTTTTTCATGCTATTGGCCTGTCTTTCTTCTTTTTTGGCCTTTTGTGTAATCACAATGGAATTTGTTTGATTACATTATTATTTTCATTTTGTTTAGATTGTTTTCACACCGACAAGTTCCTGGTTGCTTTCCTAGTTTGTAGTCAGATGTATACACTTACCTTCTAGAATTTCTATAGGAGTTAGTCTTCACCCACAGACAGAGGAAGGACAGGTTTTTGTTAATCACAATGTACACCGTTCCTTTGTAGAGCGGTGCCCCCTTCCTGAGCGGCTGCCAGGCAGAGGTGGGATTGAATACCCAGCACATGCGGGTAAGAGATTTAAATTATTTTCTATTCAGTAAGTCACATGATACACCTTACGATTGATGAATATATATTTTTTTGTTATTAATGAGTGGTTTTTGTATTATAGGTATTTTCCTCTTCCATCCAATGATAGTCTGACGAGTGATTGGATACATTGATTGTTGGACTTGGCCCTTTTTCCAGAAATTTTTCGCTTTTCTGGGAAAATAAATGTGTAAATGGAAAGACTGAAGGTGTGCAGACTGAGTTTCCCCATTTTAAAAATGTAAGTTAAGATGGATGCCAAAGCTGTGTGGTTGCGCCGTTTGACTGAGCTAGGTTGACAGTCTAGGCGTTCTTTCCCAGCAGCCCCAGCTTTTGGAGGGAAGCCTGGCACCCAGGGTGCTCTACCCCTCCCCCTAGGCCAGTTAGAGCCAGTTTCCCCAGATGCTTCCAGAAGCTTCTGGCACTGTCTGGAAGGTGGGGTGAGGGGCGTCTAAAGGGAGGAGCTGGGTTGCCATGCAGTCAGTCAGAGGGTGGACCTGGGAGAGAGGGGACCTGCTGCCAGGGGTTACCGCCACATAGGCCTGTGTGCTGGGCCCTGAGCCTACCTACCCCCCCCTACTGTCCACAGGGCGAGGGAAAGATATAGTTGGGGCAACGCAAACCTGGAGAAGCCCTCGCAGGAGTTTTAGGCGGTAGGATCAGTCAGGGACCTATGCCTCTGAAGGTGACAGGGTTGAGGCACTGCCCTTTAAGTGAGTGAGGGATCCTGAACTACCCACTGATCTGGCCCGGCGAGAGGAGAATCCAGGGACGACAGGCAGAGACTGAGTAGTCCGCCTGCAGCCACCAACGCAACTTCCCCCCCCCTCAAGCAACCCTCAATCAAGGGGCAGGGACCAGAGAGCGCTATTTACAAGCTGCCTGCAACGAGAGAGCGCTATTTACAAGCTGCCTGCAGGGAGAGAGCGCTTTATTCAAGCTTCCCGAGGAAGGAGAGCGCTATATCCGGTGAACGCTACATTTGAAGTGACTGTGTTCTGCTGGGGGGCGCTGTCTGTCCACTCCCCTGTGATGTCGCCATATTATTGGTAAAGCGACGCCAGTGGGAGCCCACCCCGCGTGATACCGCCGTGGGCGCGAGTGCCAACTGCCTCGGCGCTTATTTACATCACCGGGAGCCCACCCCGTGTGTGTGCCGCCACGCGGTGTTGGTGACTTATACCAGCGGGAGCCCACCCCGTGGTTTGTATGCTAAATCCACGGGAGCCTACCCCGCATTGCCCCCGCGAAGAGAAACTGACCAAAATCACCGCCGCGGCCCCCGAGGCCCAGGGAGAGCCGCCGCAGCTTCAGCGAAGGACGCGCCCCCGGTAAGCCGCGACGGGATTGCTGTCGGGCTCAGGCCCGAGAAGAAGGCCGGAGGACGCCGGACGAAGAAGCCCGGGGAGAGCGGGAGCCTACCCCGTCTCCCCCCCCTGGCGAGGAAGTGCCCCAGTGACGTTGGGGGCTCCCCGTGAGGAGAGGAGAGCCCCGCGGAAGAAGTCCCGGGTCCCAGGAGGGGGCCCAGGCGAAGTCTGAAGACGCGCTGCTGTGGTCGGGGGCTCCCCGGGACTGAGGAGAGCCCCGCATGCGGCGCCTACAGCAACCGAAGTCCGGAGCCGGCCCCAGGAGCTGGTGAGTGGGGCCTGGGGTTTTGCTCGGTGGGGGGGTGTCGGGGTACATTGCCGGTGCCCGCCCCTGGTGCCAGGAGCCTGCACAGCTGCCCCACCTGACAGCGGGCAGCTGCAACGAGCCGGCTTCAGTGTTTGGGAGCCCTTTCTGGAGCGAAGGCTCCCCCCACAGACAGGGCCTTTCTAGGAGCGGGGGATTGAGAGGGCGACGGGGCACATTGTCGGTGCCCGCCCCCCCTTTTTTTTTGCACCAGTGTGACTGTATAACGGCGGGACATAAGAAGAAGGGACCCGGGGGAATACCCCCCAAGGAAGGCTCCCAGCCCGAACAGGAGGTAGCGCTTTCATCCTTGATATTGGGAAGCGCTCCAGGAGCCGGCTATGGTCAATGCTCCAGTGAGCTGCTAGGTAGGGCTTCAAGGACCAGCCCTGGTGAAGGTGCCTATGCTCGAGTGCCCTGTTAGAAGCGCTATTAGATGGGTAGGCGCAGCACTACGTGTAGAGGCCAGTTTGGGAGCGCTAATATTTGGCTATGTTTATGTGCCATGTTCTGAGCGCTATTGCCCTGTACAGCGTTATGTTCTTAGGCCTGAGTTAAAGTGCTAGTCATTTGTTCTGTGCAGCGCTAGTTTCAGAGGCCAGGGTTTGATGTATTGATGCTCTGCCTAACCTAATTTCCTGCTTCAGGGGATGCCCAGGACGGTCATGTTTATTGTGATGCTGTGAGGTTTCCGTTACAGGTGTTCCGGCCTAATGTCTCACGTCATGCCTTGATGTATTTTATTGCAGGATTAATGTGGATGGATGGGAGCTTTATTTCTCACATACAATTATTTTATCTGTAAATCGCAATGATTCCGGCAGGGGCCCGATTGGCCCTGCCCTGTACATAATTCCCCCCTGTAAATTGGAACCGAGCGCCAGTTGGCGCAGTATAGAGATTACCTGACACCTAGTGGTTTTGACAATACAAAAGTTATTTCTACCTAAACTGGTGTAGTGTCTCTTTTTGTAGTGTGCCTTGTGTGTCGCCTGTGTGTACTGCGTGGATGCTTTGCACATTTCCTCCGGAGTTTGGCCCGCCCGCTCTGCACCACGCTACCCGTTTCCAACATTGATAAAGTTACATTCGGTATCCTTTTTGTTGCACTGGTTCTCACTTTGTTCACAGTAGCACCTGGTATAGGTCCTGATGAAAGCCTGACCCGATTTCGGGCATTATGGCTGAAACATGTCGACCATTTTTTTCACTGTCACCAGAGCGGTTTTAAATCCATACCGCTGGTGCGCTGGTTTTAATCCTGGGAAAGGGTGAATATGAATAAATGCCTGATTGTACAACTCTTATCCAGTTTTATTCAACACTGTTGCACTTATATATTATTTGCGCTGCGCCTTCATTCACACCTTTGTTTTTCACATGAGGATTTAGGATATCCTAGTCAATATTCAAAACATCCCTGTGCTCCTCTCTCTAGCTGAGAGGGTCGTAGCCCTCCAAGGAACTAGGTTTTTCCTTGGAGAGGAGAATCCCCATGATGAAGCATGTCACCTTCGTGGTGAGTGAGGGATTTGGTCCTAATAAGGGAAATGCCCTGTGGCGCCTTTAGGTGGGCATTTAGTGACTTTCTGAATAGATTAAATTTCATCTGCTTGTAGCTTTTATAGCACACTTTTTCTAGTTTTTGCTTTAGACCCATGGATTTCGTACTGTTTGTTGTTTCATTAAGAAATAGTCAGAATGCCAAGTGATGTCACAGATGTGTTTCAAGAAATCTTTAGTATCTAACACAATGGATGGAAGGTTCTTAACAAAAGTTGGAAGAAAAAAAATCAATGTAACGAGGTATTTCACAAACGTGCTATCTTGAGCAGAAATTATGGGTCTGTCTGGAGGATGCAATTTATTCTTATGCACCTTTGATAATAGATATGTTAGGTATCTTATTAAAATCATTTTTTTTAAATTGATATTCCTCCTAACTCAGAAAGCCTTCATCTCTCCATGTTGTTAATTGCCTGCAATATTGTAAATCAGTTGCTTTCACTGTGTCCAAGCTACTTTTCACATAACAATCAACATTGTTTAGTTGATTGTAGGCTTCCTGTAGGTAGTCATTTAGTGGTCACAGGACGATGTTGCCCCCTTTATCAGCATTGCGTATAACAACATTGCTCTAGTTCTGCAATTTTTAAAAAATCAGATTCTGATATTTTACCTGCTGCATATTATATTTTCTTTTGGCACGCTGCGTTACCTGGTGATATATATATATATATATATATATATATACACACACACACATATATGCAGGTATTAGAAGTACTGCTCACCACCTAAAATGCAAAGTAAAGTACTCCTCAAGTAAAATACTGTTATGTAATCATAATCCCAATGTGATTACTACAATGTAATGACTAACAATGTAAGACATTGATGTAACAAATAACATTTGAATGGTCCTTACCTTGAGAAAACATGGCTTTTCCTCTAGCACACAGCAGGTTTTCAACAGCATTTTAAACAAAAACAACATTGCCACTATTTGAAGCTTACCGTAATCTGCATTTGTGTTTGGATGCACGGATAATGCAGTATCTGTTCACGGTGTAAAAGTAATCGTGGTATGGGACATCGTGTGTGGCTACATCTGTGTCTACCAGATATAACTGCCCTTCCTGGCTCTCTTTATACAAGACCTGACACAAAGAGATAACAAAGCGGTCATACATGTACATTTTATTGTGTCATATTGCAATTTGATTCATATAATGTTTACTACACCTGATAAAACTTGTGGTCATTCTATCAACCTTTAGAATCTTTTCCCACTATGACAATTTGACTGAATTCTAGAACTAGCAAGCACCTAAACTGACTGAGCTTTGATTTTAATTGGCTTAGAACATACCCAACAGTAATATGACAACAAAACATTCCTTGCACAAAAGAAAGTATGTTACTTACCTCTAACTGTAGTTCTCCAGTACCTTCTAAAGCAGTACAATAAAGTACACATAGCCTATAATGGCTAAAAGACATTTATTGGATTAGCTTATCCACATCATTTCTAAAGTACCAAACTTCAGCCAATCAGGCGACTGCACCCTGTAGAACACTCCCCACAGAGGCATCTTACCTCAGATTTTCAAGCACCAGCAGTGGAGCCTCCATGGGGGGAAGGGGGGGGGGGGGGAGGATGGGTAGCATTTGATTCTATGAAAGATATCAATACTGGAAAACTACAGTTACAGGTTAGTAACTTGTTTTAGTCTCCAGTATTGGATCTTTCATAAATTGATATCCTTGAATCAGAATAGATATCAATTAAAGTATTTATAAGCCTGCCAAGAACATAATACAATAAGAAAAGAGAGCCTTGTTGGAACAACTGGAGAGAGACATCTGCCAATCGGAATCCCAGCAGGTGTTAGATGACTAGGGCAACTCACATCATGCACTATTCCTCGAACATAAGGAACACAGGGATGTCGCAGGGGACGCCGCCAGAAACCATTACTGAGCTACCCAACATTGCCTGTATGAGGTAGGGGATAGGGCCGGTAAAATGCTGGCCCGACTGGACAGGAAGGAGGCAGCGCTCTGATGGACCATGTAGATCTGCAACGATAGTGACAAGCGGACTATGACAGGCATGGCATAATTGACATGTTTGCGAAATTATTACGCCCAAATCTATTCCCCAACACAGGCGACCGTGATCGATGAATCTCGCGACCTACTCATGGACATTCAGATGCTGGAGCTCTCCTGAGACGACAGACAGGCAGACAGGCCCTGGAAGAGGACCTGGCAAAGGAGGAGGTGGCACAGGCTATCGATGGCCTAGCGCCAGATAAAGCTTTGAGCCCTAATGGTCTTTCAATAGAACTCTATAAATTGACAACTGAGAGTGTTCCCTCGCCTCTCCTATGCATGTTTCTGTAGAGGTGTGAGGTTGACCAACTTTCTCAGGACCAAAGGCTAGAGAGTATAGTGGTTATTCCCAAGGAGTACAAATCGCCTGAGGACTGTGCCTCCTACAGGCCCAGATCTCTACTGAATGCAGAAGTTAAAATCCTTGCAAAGCTTTTGGCGTGATCAGGTCTCTGATTCACCCCAATCAGTCTGGCTTTATGCTGGGAAGAAACACAGCATTCAACTTGTTATGGCTGGATGGAGTACTGTCCTTGGACGCATGGATGGCTTTTGATACAGTTAAATGGCCTTTTATGTAGGCAGTCCTAGAAAAGATGGAATTCGGTTCCTCGACTGTTTTGCTCGAACGCTTTAGCTCAGGTGGCAGTAAATGGAGGCACATCAGCACCGTTTGACCTTTGGAAGGGTACCAGACATGGTTATCCACTCTCCCTCCTGATTTTTGCTTTAATATTGGAGCTATTGGCAGCATGGGTCCTTAGCGACTCCATGGTTAGGGGATTGAGATGGACCACAGATTGGGAGGACCATATCTCACTCAATGCGGATGACATCCTGCTTTACGGCGCTGACCCGCCCTCCGCACATGACAGGGTCTTGCACATACTCTCTCTATTGCAAACACTGTTGTTAGACCATCAACTAGGAATAAGTCCCTATTCTTTTTTCTTTATGAATAGCCCCCAGTACTCCCTGATGACTGTGAGGCTAGTGTGTTTCGCAGAGGGAGTTTGATATTTGGGCATTGAAGGAAAGTAGAATCTGCTTTCGTGGTTACCCCCACTTTTTGCCTGGTGTCAGTGTGTTTTTTTAACTTAGTTTTCTGGGATCCTGCCAAACAGGACCCCAGCATCTGTACATTCTCCCCTGAATGGATTCTGGTAAGTACTTTGGTATCTCCACAAGTGGCTACTAGTGTACACTTGTAAGTTTCTAGTATATGGTATTGGGGTACCTGGGGCATAGGAATACCAGGGGTCTCCCATGGGCTGCAGCATGTATTGTGCCTCCCATGGGAGGCCACATAAACTGTGACTAAAGGACTCCCATGGGAGGCCACTTAAACTGTGACTAAAGGACTGCCATTGCAGCCTGTGTGAGTTGGTGCTTGCACCTCTCACGACAGATATACGTTTCCTTATATCGGAGGTCACTGCACTTAAAACCTATAAGTCACCCCTATGGCAGGCTCTTCAGTCCTGAGGACAGGGGGTGTTTGGTTATAAGTGTGAGGGTGCTCCTGTGTGAGCAGGACACCCCTACAAATCCTGAGTCAATTCTTCAGGCTTTGTAAGTGAGGTCAGTCATTTCAAGACATATAGTGGACATCAGTCATTAAGAGATGTCTAACTATAAAATGGCTGTATAGAACCCAATCATGTTTGGTATCAAACATGTTGGAATCATAAGCAACACCGATTCCAGTGTTGGAAGTATGTTCCCCTGTACTTGGAAGCCCCTTAAGGGACCCCGCTCTACTCCCGGTAACAGCCTTTCAGGGCGGAAAGCAAGCTAGAGCTGCTGCCGACCATAGACATGATTCAGCCCTCCTGCTGCTGAGCCAAGCTCAAGTAGGGGGAAGGTAGAACAAAAGGTTTCTTCTAGCAGGGAAGTGTGACCACTTTCCAGGCAGGACTTGGTGTATTGGGCTGGGGGCGACTGCCAGCGCCACCAGACTGTTTGAAGGGCACAGATGGCACCCTCCTTGCATACTCCAGTTTGAGTCAGTTCAGGAACCCTTGGTTCCCGCTCAGGCGTGAAACTGCACAAAAAACAGGGAAGTATCTTGTCCTTTGTCTGGCCCCTCCTCTGGGAGGGACCCTGAGTAATCCCAACTCTTTCTTTAGGGTACTCAAGGGCTTCCCTGTGGGTGGGTCCTCAGATTAATTCTGGGACCAGACTCAACCCTGAAACTACATTGCTCTTCAATCGTCTGGACACTTGGACTTCGTTAGACTTCGACTGGAACAGAGACTGCATCAAGGAAGACTCCTGCTGCTCCTGGTCTCGCTCTTTTTCAAGTCTAACGAGTCATCTGTCTGTGCTTCATCCAGGATCTCTGGAAGACCTGTGGGCATCAAGGACAACCAAAGAAATCTCCCTTGGAGTGAAGGACTCAGTACCCTGCATCTGCAGGCGCTTCAAAAAAACTAACCGGTCTGCTGCTCCAGACGTCCCACAGACATCCCGAGGCTCAGCAACACAGGTGATGGTTCTGTGGCTCCCAGGAGGCCTTGCCTGTCTTCCCTGCAATTTGGAGGACAGTGTCCCTCATCGGGACTGCTGGGACCGAACCCATCTGCATCATGTCGACTCGCCATTGACAAGGTTTGTTGGCTCTGCACTTCAGAGATTTTCAGACCAGAAGCTCCAGCACCTCACTTCCTGAAGAACAGAGTCCACGCTGTATCTCCTGCACCATTGGGCCTCCGATTTTTGAGGTGATCCTCTTGCGACTCCTGTGCATCCAGCCCGTAGAGTCCTCTCGGGGGGTCTTCCTTTGCTTCAGGTGCGTAGACTGTCCCCTCTGCTTGCAGGTTCTTCAATTCAAGAATCCACAGGACTTCTCCACAGTCCTCTCCAGAGGCAGCTTTGCAAACTCCCATTGTCGTCTACAGCATGTTCCGACGTCACTTCACCCCTATGCACCTGGCTTCTTCGATGCAGGTAACCTGGTTCATGGGGCATCAATGGGTGGGGTGCCTCTCAAACCTTCTGTCTTCCAACGGGTTTTCGTTGGGAGTCCTCTGGGAAGGGCCCTTTTTCTTTAAAACTGCAAACGCAACTTCTGCGTTGAGTTCAATTAGGCATGCGGCTGTGTCTCCACTCTGTACACAGCCTCCGTGGGGTTTCTGGGTACTTACCTTGGGTGATTCCTTGTGTCTACAGCTTCTCTGAGTCTTCTGGTCCAATGAGTCTTCTCTTTTGCAGTTCACATTTCACCTTTTTAATTTATGGTTTGGTCACCCCTGGAGACCAGAGTATATTTGTGCTACTTACCTGACTATTTCAAAGTACTCTTGTGTACTGTGTTGATAGCTCCGGGTAGGGGATATAACAATGTGTTAGTGATTGTGTTGTGTAATAAATAAATAGACTTATTTTTATATAAGCACTGTGTGGTTTTTTTCATTTAACTTGCACCACTATTGATTAAAGTTAGTAAAACAAGCTGCTTTACACTCCTTTGAGATAAGCCTGAAGGCTGCTCTCCATAGCTACCACTTTGAGAGCTTTCTATGGTTATCAAAGACCACTAAAATCCCAATAAGGGTTGTCTGGATTAATGCAAGGTGCATCACTTAAATAAGTGTGCCCCATATACAAAGCCAGCCTCCTACAGGCATCTTTATCAAGAGATATCCTGATGCATTTATACTCATAACCTTGAACCCCCAACGATACGCTTGCGGAGAAACATGAAGCACTGGAGGACCTTCCATCTTTCCTTACTAGGAAAGGCGGCTCTATTTAAAATATTGGCCCTCCTTGGATTCCTGTATGCACTTCAAAACATGCCCTATCCAAAAACGCAGTCCTACTTCCATGCCATTGACATCTAAGCCTGTGCACTCCTCTGGGACGGTGGTCTCCCTCGAATAGCGTTCCAGAAATTGACGAGGGATTGGTACAATGGGGGAATGGCCTTTTGTAACATTCAGAAATATTATTTGCCGCCAAAGCTTAACGTCGTCAATCATTGGATACACCTTCCAGGAGACGAGCCAACAGATGGACAGGAGAAACATGCATCAGGGAGGGGTACTTGCGAGCCATCTACGGGGAGGGGCGAACCGCACATCCCTGTTTGACCCTACGGCCGTCACTATCTCCCTGTGGCACCTGGCGATGGCGGTCAAGGGCTGGGGAGGGGGAGCGTAAGATCATACAGGCCACTCCCTTGTGGGACACAGCACGTCTAAGTACCGTGGCCCTTCAGAGGAGCTTTGACAAATGGGATCTTACTGGCCTGTCTCAAGTGGGTGATTTATGGAAAAATGAAGATGTGCTCCCCTACTTGGAACTACAAAATGACTACCAATTGCCGCCCACAACGGCCTATAAAAATGTGCAAGTCCATCACGCCCTGTACAATGCGATCCCAATGGAGAGAGTACCTTTCTGAGTTTTCCCCTCTCAAGGACAGACTACTGGACGACTAGTATATCACTCACATATCAGAAACTGGTATGTAACTCCCTGACACTGCGATCTGATTGAAGAAGGCCTGGCAGAGGGACCTGGATGCTGTGGAGGAGGACGAGTGGCTGGAGGCCTTGGCTTCCCCATGTGAAGTGGCCATACACTAGTGATTCCATCTCATACAGGTTAAAGTCCTCCATAGGAGGTATTATGCCGACATACCACTAATGAAAATGGGCAAAATAGACCCGCCGCTCTGCTTCAAACACTGTGGACAAGAACCCACATTTTTTCATATGATATGGGACTTCCCGTGCTTCAGAGGTATTAGGCGGTGGTGGTTGCCTGCCTTATGAATGTGTGTGGAGGTGGGTTAGAGTCCTCAGCAAAATGTTGCCTCAAACATTTGGGGAAATACAGATATCACTCGCATGGACCTCCTCTGGGCTACACTGGGACTGATGGTGGCCAGACGAAACATAGCTAGGCTTTGGGGAGTTGACACTGCACCACAGTTAAGGGACTCGAAGAGCGATATGGACTGGTGTATGTAAGCGGAAAAAGTAGTTTTCGAAAGTAAAGGGTGTCCGCACAAACAGACTAAGGTGTGATGGAAACAGAATGCCTATTGGGGTAACCTGTGTACTTCTGTGATAAGTGCTGCTCGAAAGACTTTCGACCGGTAAGGTTTGGATGTATTTGCAGGTCAAAGACTTGTTGGGGATGGGGAAGTGTGAGTAACTACCTGGTTATGTACTGCAATGTGCCAATGTAGCTTTTACCATTGTGCTTTTATCTAATGTCACCTGGTTTGTTTTTAGATTACATGCAAATAAAAAGAATAAACAAAATTTAAAATACAATAGCGGACAGTGGGGTACAAATATAATCAAAAGGCTCACCTTACTGAAATAAATGGTGTAACACCATTTGTCCCACAGCCACATCACTGTGCTGCGCCGACTTCAGGCAACAATGTTGCGTGAACTTTTGCCTGTTCTTCCAGGTCGGTGGCTCGACAAATATTTTCAAGAAGCACCCTAGCGATCAAAGTGGTCGAGGTAGCGACTGCTGTAGTAGAGTGCGCCTTAACCTTATTTGTCAAAAATCTTCCAGCTCTGTAATGGCAGAAGTGGATAGCAGCTGAAATCCATCGAGCTATGCTCGCCTTGGAAACTAGACCACCGGTATGATGAATAATTATAAAAATCCTGCTACAGTCTGTGCTGTCTTGCCAATGATTGACAAGAAATGCAAGACACTGGAGAACTCGTCTGCATGTCTGGTGGGGCACCCATGAACAGATTCTCTGTGTTCCTGAACTCTTTGGTGAAATGTAAATAAAATTTCAGGCATCTTTTGACATCCAATGAATGCAGCGATTTCTCCGCTGCGGTTTCTGGATTCAGAAAGAAAGTCTTTAGTACAATAAGTTAAGATTGGTTCTGAGTATCACAGTATCATCTTTATACAGCAAGAAAGGTTCTTTAATCATGAATGCTTGTATTTCACTAACCCTGCTGGCTGATGTAAGCGCAAAGAACAAGTTACTTACCTTCTGTAATGCTGCTTTTTTCTGGTGGTGTCTCTGCCTGTTAATTCCTTACCTTTTGGATTCCTCATCTTTTGAATTACTCCTTGCGCAGTATTCCACAGGAATATTTCTCCATAGCTCTCAAACGTTGACAAGGATGTCACTATGGAACGGTTCCGCTCATGACCCCATGAGATATAATTGGAGCCATAAGTAGACCTAGTCGGCGTGCTGACATCGGTTCCACCCGTTTTTTTCCATGCCTTCGAGGCGAACGGGTGAACCGACAACATTTCACAAGTATACACAGCATACAGAACCAAGAAAGAAACTGGGAATTCTAAAACATAGACATTTCCTAGTAATAAATTCCACATAATTTCAAGTTTTTCATAATAAAATGCATGAATCCCATGTCCATTAATTTTCGGTATTAATAGGCAGGCAACGGGGAGGCATGTGATTCAGTGAGGAATCCACAGGCAGATACCGTATACACCAGAAAAAGTGTTACTGAAGGTAAGTATCTTGTTCTTCTGAAGCATACATCTGCCTGTAGATTCCTCACCTTTTGAATTGAAGTACAAGTTACTTACCTTCGGTAACGATACATCTGTAAGAGACATCGATTAGTTATAGATTCCTTACTTTAGAATTACCCCCAGGCGTCAGACTGGATCCGGAGAATTTTCCGTCAGCAGTATCCCTGCGCGTCAAAAAGGTGGCATTGTCCGGCTCCACGTTTGTCGTTAGCGGCGTGGTCGACGGGATTGCGTCACGGTAGCTACTTAGACACCGCCTTTGCACGCTGATGTCAGTTCTTTTACACGACATTCCACGCCAGAAGCGCAGAGCCATGCAAGACCACTGGTGCACAAAACTAGGTCCCTGAAAGGGATTCCCTCACCTGAGAAGTCAGTTCGCAGAATGGGGATGTTGGGTGGGCGGTAAGGAATCTATAACTAATCTATGTCTCTTACAGATATATTGTTACCGAAGGTAAGTAACTTGTACATCTGAAAGAGACAATTAGTTATAGAATCTTTACCTTAGAATAGATACCCCAGCAATACCAACCCCGGGGGTGGGTCTGCAAACTAAGTTCACACCAGAAAGTCTTGGAGAACAAAACGGTCAAAGCCGTCTCTCCGGACTTGGCTGTCCAGGCATTAGTGTTTTGTGAACGTGTTCATAGATGCCCACGTAGCTTCCTGACAGATGTCATTGAGGGAGGCTCCCCATCCCAAAGTAGAGGTCGCTGCCGTCACCCTGGTGGAATGGGTGTGCAGTCTCACTGGAGGCTCCTTATTTGCCAACGAATAGCAAGTTTTAATGCACAAAACGACTCACCTAGAGATAGTCCGTTTGTGCACGGCCCGACCTTTATTGGCGCCCACGTAGCCAACAAAAAGCTGGCCATCCACCCGGAAATGCTTGGTGCGAGCCAAATAAAATGAAAGCACATGTTTTGGAGCCTCTCTTCCTCCTTAGAAGGATGTTGAGGTGGAAAGAAGGTGGGCAAAGTGATGGTTTGACCAATGTGGAAAGAAGCCACCACCTTTGGAGGAAAAGAAGGCCTGATTCGGAGGACGACCTTGTCCGGATGAACAGCCAGAAAAGCAGGTTTGGAAGAAAGGGCTTGCAGCTCACTCACCCTGTGAGCAGAGGTGATGGCAACCAGAAAAGCAGTCTGTAGAGTAAGAAGTCTGAGAGGATAGTTATGAGGCGGCTCAAAGGGTGCACACACAAGGTAGGTAAGAACCAAGTTCAAGTCTCACTGAGGCATTACAAAGCCTAAGAAAGGCTGAAATGGCTGAGAGATAGCCCTTAAGAGTGCCCACAGCAGCGACCTGCTGGGCCAAAGAAAGGAGGAACTAGAGAACCTCAGAAAGAGGGGCAGAAAGAGGATTTACAGCCCTTGCTGCGCATCATGCCACAAATTTGTTCCATCTGCAGGCGTATATCATCTTAGTGGAGGGACGCCTGGATGCCAAGATAACATCACAGACTTCGGGAGAAAGGCCTAAGGCTGTCAACTGTCGCCGCTCAATCTCCACGCAAGGAGGTGGAGGCTGGACAGGTTCAGGTGGAGGACCGTCCCCTCCTGCTGCGACAGAAGATCCTCCCGAAGAGGCAGTCTGATCTGAGGATCGATGGCCATGAGTAACAGCTCGGGATACCAGACTCTTCGTGACCAATCCGCAGCCACAAGAATGACTTGGGCCCAGTCGCGCTTGATCTTCTTCAGCACTCTGGGCAGAAGTGGTATAGGCATAAAGGCGTATAGAAGACCGTAACTCCACTCGCGATGAAAAGCATCGCCTAGCGAGTGCCGCCTTGGAAATTGCAACGCGCCGAATTGCTGACATTGTGCATTCTCTTCAGTGGCGAATAGATCTAACCAAGGCTCTCCCCCCTGTTGAAAAAGACCTTGCGCCACCTCTAAGTTAAGACACCATTCGTGATCTATCATGCACCTGCGTCTGAGTTTGTCCGCCCTGGCGTTCAGTGAACCTGCCAGGTGTTGAACCACAAGGGATATGCCCTGATGTTCCAGCCATGTCCAGAGACACATGGCGGTAGTGTTGTCCGTGAACACCTGCACCACTCTTCCCCGGACAGAGGGAAGGAATGCTTTTAGTGCAATACGGATCACCTGAAGCTCCAGAAGGTTGATGTGGAGCCCGGACTCCTCCGGAGACCAGAGGCCCCTGATCTCCGCCTCTCCCAAGCCGCCCCATCCCAACAGTGATGCATCTCTCACCACTGTGAACTCAGGTTGGGGAAGGGAGAGGGTTCTGCCGTTGACCCAATCCTGGTTTGTGAGCCACCACTGCAATTAACGTGCAGTGCCCTATGAGATCTGAACACAATCGGACAGATTCCCCTAATGCTTTGCCCACTGGAACTTCAGGTCCCACTGCAGAGCCCGCATATGCCACCTAGCATGATCTACCAGAAAGATACAGGAGGCCATGAGACCCAGCAGCCTCAGGGTCATTCTGACCAAACCCCAGGATAAGGGCTGAGAGATCGGAATCATAGCCCGGACTCGCTGCTCGGGAGGATAAACCCGAAACGGATTAGTGTCCAGACCGCTCCAATGAAGAGGAGCTTCTGAGAGGGAGTCAGGTGTGACTTCGGCACGTTGACGGTGAACCCCAGCAAATGCAAGAAGTCGGCCGTAGCCTGGAGGTGGCATACGTCAGCCTGGGGCGAGCCTGTCTTCAACAGCCAGTCATCGAGCCTGGAACCCCTGATCTGGGCAGATGAGCTGCGACCACCGCCAACCCTTTTGTGAACACCCGAAGGGCGCTTGTAAGGCCAAAGGGGAGCACAGTAAACAAAGTGCTCGTGGCCCACCATGAACCGTAGGTAATGTCGGTGGGCCGGCAGGACGGGGGATGTGAAAATAAGCATCCTGCAAGTCCAACGCTACCATAGAGTCTCCAGGGTCGAGGGCAGACAGGACCTGAGCTAGCGTCAACATTTTGAACTTCTACTTCCGGAGGAAGCAGTTGACGTTCCTGGGATCCAAGATAGGATGGAGGCATTTGTCCTTCTTGGGCACCGGAAAGTAGTGGGAATAGCGACCACTCCTGGGGCAGGAACTCGCTAGATAGCTCCTTTGGCCAAGAGTGCCGAAACGTCCTGTTGGAGAAGGGCCAGATGATCCCCCGACATGCGATGGTGCTGAGGTGGCATGGATGGAGGGGTAGTCCCTTCGGACTATCTGCAAAACCCACCTGTGCGACGTGATGGTGTACCAGTAGGGGAGGTGATGGCGAATCCTGCCGCCCACTGGTGATTGGTGGCCCTGAAAGGTCGGACTTGGAGAGTTTGGAGGCTGCTGCAGAGGGGGCTGTGGTGGACTGGCCCGCACGCTGGCCCCCAGACCCACAACGGTGGTTCCCACGTCCCCGGCCGGGCAGGGGCTGAACAGCTTGCGCCAGCCTGTGGCTCTCGGCGGAACGCGGCGGGTCACCCCTTCCGTAGCCACGAAAGGGGCGAAAAGCAGACTGCACAGGGCGGGTGGTGGAGAGGCCCAAGGACTTAGCCGTAGCCCAAGAGTCCTTGAAGCGCTCTAGTGTGTTGTCTGCCTTGTCGCCGAACAGGCGGCGCCATCAAAGGGCATGTCCATAAGGGTAGCTTGTACATGAAAAGTAAATTATTCCTTGGTTATCTAGACCCACTAATGCACACAATATCACATCCCACCTCAAGTATAATTGTTATATATACAGAATTACAGATAGAAAAGAGGAAGGCTGAAAGACCAAACAATAAACTGAAATTCAATATCAAAAGGTCCAAGTCAATATAAATGATTTTTATTTAAAAAAAATAAATAAATTACAGTTCATGTTAAAATTCATTGTAAAAACAGCATTACAAACAGAGTATGTCACGTCAATACAATATAGAACATACATTCAAAAAGGCAAATACATACACTTTCCCTTTACTAAATAATAAGGGACAAAGAACCAATACCAATACTCACAATCACCCCCTGAGAGAAAAACAACAGACAGTATAAATTGTCATAGATTGTGACACATCCGTAAAACAAACTGTTGACTGGAACTCGATATACACCTGTCTGGATGTATCTGTAGGACTCATCTATTTACACCATCTTTATCAAGACTATATATAAAATCTCTCGATTGAAAATATTCCAAAATGTCCTTTAGATCAAAACCTTATAAGAAAAGGAACAAGTTATTTTGGTCCAAAGGAAATATTGGAACTGCGTAAACTTCCTCACTGGAGGGGCTTTATATCTCCACCTCCTATACCTGGTAGTAAGACAAGGTTGCCAAAATAGCTTGTTCCCCCAACTCCTCTCGCCAGTCCGGATCATATTCTAACTGGTCAGTTAAAGGGCCTCTAGACCCCTCCCAATCCTCCTCACCCTCCTCTGCTTGCCAATCTGGCCTAAAAGAACCAGGGTGGAACAGGGGCACAAAAGTACAGTCTGTCCGCCTCCGTGTCCACGTCAGGTGGAGGCCGGGGTCGACTAAGGCTGGGGACACAACCGGTGTTGGCTGCGGACGTGTTGCCGGTGGAATCGGCGCTGGGGGAGGTGTTGTCAGGTCGAGCGACGCCGAGCCGGATCCAGGCTTGGATCCAAGGGGACCCTGTGGTACCGGGGCCGAAGCCGCCAAAGGCCAAGGGTCCCCAGCCGAGTCTGTGGGGCCCAAAGGTACGCAGGCGGAGTCTGGCTGCCCAAAGATGGCATGCATCGCTTCGTAGAAACTCTGAAGGTGGGCAAGGGTCGTTCCAGATCCCGGGAAGGGAGGCAAACTCGGAGTCGACCCAGCAGACTCCGGACGCAGAGCCACGGTAGGAGCACCACCCGCATCTCGTTGGCCGACGGAAGGGGAGAACTCGAAGCGGGATGATGCTTCGACTTCTTCTTGTGCTTTGACTTACCCGAGGAGTGCGAAGACTTGGAAGAGGACTGGTGGTGGTGGCTCCGCGACCGGTCCCTCAACCGCCCACGCGACCGGAAACTCGAGTGACACGGAGCGGACTGCCGGGCCTCGAGAAGCTTTCGGGATCGCTCCAGCAAAGACTTCGGATTCATGGTCCGGCAGTTGGAATACGACTTGGAATCATGGTCGTGTTCCAGACAAAACAGGCACACGCGATGTGGATCCGTCACTGACATCAACCGTCAACAGGAACCACAAGCCTTGAAACCGGGCATCCCTACGCGCACCAGAAGTCGAAGACTCAAAAGGGTGTCAACAAAAGTCGTTCAAAAAAGTCAGTCAAAAAGTGACTAGAGGTACTGCTCTCTCAGGATCTGCGTTGGCTGGCGCAGAAAAACAAAGAACTGATGACAGCGCGCGAGAGCGGGATCTGAGTAGCTACCGCGACATCATCCCGACGACCATGTCGCCAACGATGAACGCGGAGCCGACCGACACCACCTTTCGACACGCAGGGGTGCTGCTGACGAAAAATTCCCCGGATCCAGTATGACACCTGGGGGTTAATTCTAAGGTAAGGAATCTATAACTAATTGTCTCTTTCAGATTCCCCAAGCAGTCCCGCTTTCGGAGGAGGGTGCCTGCTTACCTATACCAAAAAATCCTGCACCACAGAATGTGCACAGTGGCCGTCCCTCCTCAACTCCGAGTCTAAGCAATAATGCTTCACAAAAGTGAGGAGGGAGGCCCAAGTTGCCGCCTTGCAGATGTCTATAACAGGGACACCTCTGGCTAAAGCCGAATAAGAAGACTTGGCTCTGGTAGAATGAGCTTGAATACCTTCAGGAGGCTCCTTCTTCGCCAATGCGTAGCAGATATTGGTGCAGAGGATGGTACACCTGGACAGCGTTCTCTTGTTCTCCAAGAGCAAGGGAGCAGGCCCGAGCAAGCAGGGGAGCCCACTGAAGCAATGGAAGACCCTCAAGGGGATCCATAGGCTGGAGGAACTAGGGTTGCAAGAGGACCTCAAGCAGGTCACCAAAGTCAGTGGCCCACGATGCAGGAGATGCACGGGGGGCTCTGTCCTTCAGGAAGTGAGGTGCTAGAGGCTGGAGCTTCTTGTAGCCTGAAGATCTCTGGAGTGCAGAGCCCGCTACACTTGCTGCGTGATATTGCATCTTATGCACAGATCGGACCTCAACATTTTAAAATATCGCACTGTTGGTTTTTTTAATATTTTTAACATGGTCTGAATTGATATATGAAGTGTTGGTAGCATTTTGCTGTACTGCTTAAACCAAGGTGAGCTGGTTTACACCACCTGTAAGAGTGGGTCACCATTTTACTGCCACCTGGTTAGCGGTCTAGTTCTTACACTGCATGAATGAGGAGGCCTCTCTCTCTATTTAGGCTGATGCAAGCGCGAGCGCGCAGACACTACGTTGAGCCTGCTACACTTGCTGCGTGATATAGCATCTTTTGCACAGATCATACCTCTCAATTTTAAAAGACAGCACTGTTGGTTTTTTAATATTTTTAACATTGTCTGAATTAATATATGAAGTGTTGGTAGCATTTTGCTGTACCGCTAAAACCAAAGTGAGCTGGTGTACGCCGCCTGTAAGAGCGGGTCACCATTTTACTGCCACCTGGTTAGCGGTCTAGTTCTTCCACCGCTTGAAGTGGGAGGCCTCGCTCCCTATTTAGGCTGGCGCACTGAAGGCGCACGAAAGGGAAGCCAGTCTGCACCCGTCCGTGCACAGTGCCAGCCATGCTGCCAGTTTGGGGAAGAACGCTGTGGGGAGTACGGTTCACCGCTATACGAGCGAACAACTGCGGGCAATAGGTGAGCTGGGAGGTAGGGCTGGTGAATACAAGTCTAAAAGGATTGCAAGGATGGTGCTGGACGTTGCTGGAGGGGATACCCTCAAATGGAATCTAATTAATGTCAGATCCCTGGTTAAACAGCACCTGGAGATCCAACTACTGCTGCAAACACACGACCTGGATGCAGTGTTCATGACAGAAACATGGATGCGCCCTGATTCAGATTTTGAACTGGGGTTGGCATGCCCACCGGGATACAAGGCCTTTCATAAGCCACGGCTTAGCGGCAGAGGAGGCGGGGTAGGGGTTGTTTTTAAGGAGAAATGGAACTTCACCTCAATTGATATTGATGAGGTGGAGGGATTTTCGTTAAAAGACCATAAAGGACATCTGCTGACCGGCATAGTATGCTATAGACCCCCTGGTTCAGCCAGCCCCCAATAACAGGCACTAATCGACATTTTCAGTAATATGGCACTTACCCACACTAGATTGCTTATTCTAGGGGATTTTAATTTATGGCCCAATAGGAATCTAGACCCAGCTTTTGAAAATCTTCTCCAATCTTGTGAGAATTTGAATTTGTAACAATGGATTACAGAGCCAACACACAGGAGAGGACATGTACTTGATCTAATTTGCTCTACAAAAATCGTTATAGGATTGGAAGACATCCTGCCCATGGGCTGGTCTGACCATTACCTGATAACGTTTTCAGTATTTAACCCCAGAATGAACATCTCGACTACCTGCATGGCAAATAAGTGTCGAGGCAGGGACTGGAATGAACTTCTGAAAAAAGCAAAACAATCTCCTGTGCTTCCTGTTCAAAGCCCTCTTGATGTAGATAAACAGGTGGATGAAAACTACGCAACATTTTGTGAACAGATAGGCAATATGCTAGATCTGATCGCCCCTATAAAAAACATTTAAAAAAGTATACGCAGATGAGGATAAAACCGCCTGGAAAATGGCAATAGGTAACTATAAAAAAGAAATCTCCATAGTGAAAGCAGAGTATTACGCAGATATTATCTAGGAAGAGTCAAATAGAACCAGAAGGATAAGTTACTTACCTGTAATCCTAGTTCTCTTCCAGGGGTATACTCATCAAAGTCATAAACACTGAATAATCCCCGCCCATGTGCGGGACCCCGGAGCATATACAAAAATACATATATATGTGTATGTTTAGAACCACAAGTACATAGTACTTCCAAAAACATACATATATACATGTATACACATATAAATATGCAGCCTATAATAGGTCCAATAGACTGAAATAACAAAATTACATGGATTTCTACTATAAGAAAATAATATCACATGTACATAATGTAACATAGAACATATACTGCAGTAGTGTTCAACAACAACCTTTTATTTTCTCAAAGAAAAACAGGTAAATGCAGGCAATTTGTTCTTAGGCTGCATAGATGAATAATCATCACCGTATAACAAAAAACTGGCACCTTGCCTTTGAGGCTTCAGAGAACCTGGGCACCGTGCCTTTAAGACCTCCAGGAGCCCCCTGCTCCCATCATGCACCACTGGTGACAGTTAGGTCAGTTCTTTTTGTACGGCGTACTAACATGTAGTAAACCAGGATATCAGATGCAAATACCACATTACCATACTGTTAATGCTCATTCGGGAATGCAGGAGGGTTGCTTATGACTTTGATGAGTATACCCCTGGAAGAGGACTAGGATTACAGGTAAGTAACTTATCCTTCTCTTCCAGGGGATACTCATCAATAGTCATAAGCACTGAATAGAGTAGCAAGCCCATACCCACTTCCTCGCTGGTGAGCAAACAGTCACAAGAATTTTTAACATAGCATCTAACAAGTAATTATCCAAACAGATTTCTGAGTGAGGCTTGCCCGAATTGGGCATCCGCCTGTGTATCAGAGTCCAAACATTAATGGCGCGTGAAAGTATGCACTGAGGGCCATGTGGCTGCTTTACATATCTCTGCCATAGGAATGTTTCTAAGAAGAGCTGTGGTAGAAGCTTTTCCCCTGGTAGAATGGGCCTTAGGCTTGCCAGGAAGGACTCTATTGGCCAATTGATAGGACAAGGATATACATGACACTATCCACCTGGAAATGGACCTTTTCGAAACAGCAGAACCAGTATTTATGGACCCATAGTTTATAAACAGTTGGCCCGTTTTCCTCAAGCCTTTTGTTTTGTCTAAGCAAAACTTCAGAACCCTCTTAAGATCAAAAGAGTGGAGGGACCTTTCCGGTGGATTTGAAGGATTCGGAAAGAAAGTGGGGAGAGTGATTGTCTGGTTAATATGCAAATCCAAGACTACTTTGGGTAAAAAACTCAGATGCGTTCTTAAAACCACTCTGTTTGCATAAAAAACAGTATAGGGCTCTTTATAGCATAGTGCCTGGATCGCACTTACTCTGCAAGCAGAGGTGATAGCCACGAGAAACGCAGCTTTCCATGTCAAATGTTGTAAAGAAGCTCTATGAATAGGCTCGAAAGAAGCACCCATCAATTTAGTTAATACAATGTTGAGCTTCCAAGGTGGCGAAGGGGCTCTAACTGGAGGGTAAACCTTTCTTAATCCCATCGAGAAAATCTTTGACCACAGGGATTTTGAAGAAGGAAATTTGATTAGGTGATTTTCTATACACTGTTATAGGTGCTAGATGCACCTTAATAGAAGAAAATTTCAGACCAGATTTGGCCAAATGCAGTAAATATGGTAAAATAACCTGTTTGTGACATCGAACGGGATCATGTCCATTGTTCGTGCACCATAAGTAAAACCTCTTCCACTTAAAAGCATTGGACTGCCCAGTGGAAGGCCTCTTAGCCTCTCTAAGAATGTTCATACATTCAGGAGTTAAGTCTAGATGTCTTATTGAAGGACTTCAGGAGCCATGCTGTCAACCGTAGGGATGAGAGGTTGGGGTGGAATACCTTCCCTTTGTTCTTGGATAGTAGATCTGGACGGCATGGTAACCTCCTGTGCGGGATTTCTGATAGCTGAAGGAGATCCGGATACCACCACTGACGCGGCCATTCCGGAGCTATCAAAATCATTCTGGAATTGGTCCTGTAAAACTTGTTGATCACTGTGGGAATCAACGGAATTGGCGTAAAGGTGTACAGTAACGTCTGAGACCAATTTATCAAAAGGGCATTGCCCCGAGATTCTGGTTGGGGAACCCTGGATGCGAAGACGGGGCATTTTGCGTTTACCGCGTCTGCAAACAGGTCGATGTTTGGTGTTCCCCAGTTTCAGAAGATGCTTTGAATGACTTCGTCGTTGAACGACCAGTCGTGAGCTTCGACGTATTCTCTGCTAAAGGTGTCCGCCTGGACGTTGAGAGTCCCCGGGAGATGCATTGCCAGAATGTTCAAGTCACTTGCAAGAAGCCACTTCCAGATGCTTTGAGACTCTAGAGAAAGAGGCCTCGGTCGGGTACCCCCTTGTTTGTTTAAGTAATGCATGGTGGTTGTGTTGTCCGTTTGGATCTGAGATTGAAGTGAAGGGTACAATGATTTGAGAGCCAAGTGCACTGCTCTCAACTCTAAGAGATTGATATGGTAAGACTGTTTTGTCTACGACCACAGGCCTTGAACTTGAAGAACCCCCATGTGAGCACCCCATCCCTGGAGTGCAGCATCCGTGACTATTGTTTGTGTAGGAGGGTCCAGGTGAAAGGGAACTCCTTTCATCAGATTGGATCTCTTCATCCACCAATTGATAGATTCCTTGGCCGATTGGGAGATAAGCAGTTGATCCTCCCAGCACCCTGACACTTGCATCCATTGGTCTTCCAGAGATTGCTGCAATGGACGCATGTATAGCCTGGCATTTGGTACGATGAAGATGCATGATGCCATTGATCCCAGCAGTGATGACACCTGTCTGAGTGTGGGATACTGTGTGAGAAGAAGGTTGCAGCATTTCTCTTGAATTGAGGATAACCTCTCCTTGGAAGGACACACGCTTGCTTCTGCGGTATCCAGAAAGGCACCCAGATATTGGATCTTCTGAGATGGGTTGAAGATTGATTTCTTGTGGTTTACATGAAGGCCCAACCTGTTTAGTAGTTGCAGACAATATGAGAGATGACTCTGAAGCAGAGCAGGTGACAAGCTCTTCAGAAGCCAGTCATCCAGATAGGGGTATATGAATATCCTTTGCTTGCGAAGAAAAGCTGCCACCACTGCCATGCACTTGGAAAACGTTCAGGGGCCTGATTTGATCCCGAACGGGAAAACCATGAACTGAAAGTGTTGGGCAGACACTTGGAATCGTAGAAATTTGCGATGTTTTATAGACACTGGAATATGAAAGTATGCGTCCTGCAAGTCTATTGCACACATCCAATCTCCCTGATGAAGCTGAGGGAATATTTGATGTAAAGCCAACATTCGAAATTTCTCTTTGCAAGTGTACTTGTTCAGCAGTCTTAAGTCGAGTATTGGTCTGTATTCTCTGGTAGGACCTCTTTTCTGAAACAGAAAATAGTGAGAATAAATCCCCTGCTTTCTTTGTGGAATAGGGCCCTTTTCTATGGCATGTTTTTGTAGGAGAACGTTTACTTCTGCTTGTAACAAGTGGTGTTTCTGAAGAGGCCTTTGCTGTGGAGGAACTGATGGTGGTGGGGATTTGAACCTGAGCAGATAGCCTTTCTACACAATATTCAAAACCCACTTGTCCTTTGTTAATTTCTCCCACTCCTCCAGGTGTAACATAACACTTACTCCCACCGGAGTGGTCAACAGGCATGGAGGAAGCCATCCCTCATTGTTTTGCTGATTGTTTAGGAGCGTTAGGTTGCTGTTTTGTAGAGCCTCTCCCTCATCCAGGTCTTCTCTGTTGGTAATGGGACCTGGATTGACCTTGACCCTGATTTTGCGTGTTACAATGAGGGGTTTGAACCCTCTGTTGAGAGGAGTGTTGATCACAGGGACGGAATTGATGCCTAAACTCTATCCACTTTCTAAGCCAACAGCTTTCAAAGTGTCCAAGTCATTCTTCATCTTGGACATTTCATCGTCCGCATGGGAGCCGAACAGAGAGGATCCGTTGAATGGAAGGTTTGTGATCCTTCTTTGTGCATCAGGTTTTAGCCCCGTAAGGCGAAGCTATGAAGATCTCCTTGAGCAGATGCCATGCGAGTATTCATGGGCCGCCAAATCAGATGCAAATGCGGCTGCACTGATAATCTGATTAGCTACCGAACAAGTTACTTACCTTCGGTAACGATATATCTGTAAGAAACATTAGTTAGTTAGTGATAGATTCCTTACCTTAGAATTACCCCCAGTTTTCGTCAGCAGTGTCGTTATGCGGCTTTGCGTACGTCGTTGGCGTCGTAGTCGCAGAGATGACGTTGCTGGAGCTACTTAGATGCACCCAAGCGCACTGACGTCCGTTCTGTTCACGACTTTCCGCGCCAGGAACGCAGAGCCTTGCAAGTTACTGACCACTGGTGCATTGAAACTAGGGCTCTGAAAGGGATGACCTTAACCCTAGAAATCAGTTCGCAGAACAGGGAGGATGGGTGGGGCAGTAAGGAATCTATCACTAACTAATGTTTCTTACAGATATATCGTTACCGAAGGTAAGTAACTTGTTCATCTGAAAGAAACACGTTGGTGATAGATTCCTTACCTTAGAATAGATACTCAAGCAATACCAACCTCGGTGGTGGGCCTGTGAACCAAGATCACACCAGAAAGTCGTAGCTGCTGTCGCCCTGGTAGAATGGGTGCGCAACCCTACCAGAGGTTCCTTTTTAGCCAGAGAATAACAGGCCTTGATACACAAGACAACCCAACGGGAGATAGTCCTCTTGTGTACAGCCCGGCCTTTCTTGCCGCCTACTTAGCCAACAAAGACCTGGTCATCCACCTGGAACTGTTGTGTGCGATGCAGGTAGAATGAGAGCAAACGTTTTGGGTCCAGACGGTGGAGCCTCTCTTCCTCTCTGGAAGGGTGCGGAAAGAAAGTGGGCAAGGTGATAGTTTGCCCAATGTGGAAGGCAGTGACAACCTTTGGCAAGAAGGAAGGACGAATCCGAAGCACAATCTTATCCGAATGAACTGGCAGAAAGGGAGGCTTACAGGAAAGAGCCTGGAGCTCACTCACGTGCCTGGCGGAGGTGATGGCAACCAGGAAAGCAGTCTTCAAAGTCAATAAACGAAGAGGGCAGTTGTGAAGTGGCTCAAAAGGAGTGCACATCAAATAAGTAAGAACCAGATTCAAGTCCCACTGCGGCATTACAAATGGAATAGGAGGGAAAAGGTGTGTAATGCCTTTGAGAAATCTATTTACCACAGGGGACTTGAAAAGAGAGGGTTGATCAGGGAGCCTGAGAAAGGCCGAAATTGCAGAAAGGTAGCCCTTAATAGTGCCCAGAGCAGAGCCCTGCTGGGCCAGAGAAAGAAGGAACAAAAGGATTTCTGAAAGAGGGGCAGAAAGGGGATCCACAGCCTTTGCTGTGCACCATGCCACAAATGTTTTCCACCTGCAGGCGTATACCGATTTAGTGGAGGGACGCCTGGCTGCCAGAATATCACAGACTGCAGGACGCAAGTCAAATGGAATCAACTGTCGCCGCTCAATTTGCATGCATGTAGGTGGAGGCTGGACAGGTTCGGGTGGAGGACCGTCCCCTGCTGCTGCTCCCGAAGAGGCAGTCAGATCGGGGAATACACGCTCATACTGAGTAGCTCGGGATACCAAACTCTTCGAGCCCAGTCCGGTGCCACAAGAATGACTTGGGCCTGGTCGTGCCTGATCATCTTCAGCACTCTGGGTAGAAGTAGTATAGGTGGAAAGGCGTACAACAGACAGCAACTCCACTCGCGACAAAAAGCGTCTCCGAGCGAGTTCCGCCTTGGAAACTCCAACGCGCAGAACTGCTGACATTGCGCATCCTCTTCGGTGGCGAATAGATCTAACCAAGGTTCTCCCCACAGTTGAAAGAGACCTTGCGCCACCTCTGAGTGAAGACGCCATTCGTGATCCATTATGCACACACAGCTGAGTGCGTCTGCCCTGGCGTTCAAAGAACCTGCCAAGTGGTAAACCACCAGGAGAATACCCTGGCATTCCAGCCATGTCCAGAGGCGCACAGCCTCCTGACGTAGGGTCCACGACCCCCCCCCCCCACCTTGCTTGTTGCAATACCACATGGCGGTGGTGTTGTCTGTGAACACCTGCCCTACTTTCCCCTTGACAGAGGGAAGGAATGTCTTCAGTGCAAGTAGGATCGCCCCGGAGCTCCAGAAGGTTGATATGGAGCCTGGACTCCGCCAGAGACCAGAGGCCTCTGATCTCCGCCTCTCCCATATGGCGGCGCCATCCCAGGAGGGACACATCCACCACCACTGTGTGCTCCGGTTGGGGAAGGGAGAGGGATCTGCCACTGACCCAATGTTGGTTTGTGAGCCACCACTGCAACTGCTGTGCAGTGCCCTCCAAGATCTGGACGTGCTCGGACCGGTCCCCTTGATGCTGTGCCCACTGGAACTTCAGATCCCACTGCAGAGCTCGCATATGCCATTTGGCATGATTGGTCAGCAGGATGCAGGAGGCCATGAGGCCCAGCAGCCTCAAGGTCATCCTGACCGAAACCCAGGACAAGGGCCGAAAGATCGGAATCCTAGACCGAATGTCCCGGACTCGCTGCTCGGATAAACCCAAAACTGCGCCGTGTCCAGAACCGCTCCAATAAAGAGGAGCTTCTGAGATGGAATCAGGTGTGACTTCGGCACGTTGATGGAGAACCCCAGCAAATGCAGGAGGTCGGCCGCAGTCTGGAGGTGGGAGACGACTGCCTGGGGCGAGCCCGCCTTCAACAACCAGTCGTCAAGATAGGGGAAGACTGAAACCCCTTATCTGCGCAGATGAGCTGCGACCACCGCCATCACTTTCGTGAACACCCGAGGGGCGCTGGTAAGGCCAAAGGGGAGAACAGTGAACTAAAAGTGCTCGTGGCCTACCGTGAACCGTAGGTAACGCAGGTGGGCACCAGGACAAGGATATGAAAATAAGCGTCCTGCAAGTCCAACGCCACCATCCAGTCTTGCGGGTCTAGGGCAGACAAGATCTGAACAAGTGTGAGCATCTTGAACTTGATGTTTTGAAGGTCTAAGATGGGACGCAGGCCCTTGTCCTTCTTTGGAACCAAGAAGTAGTGGGAGTAACAACCACGACCTACTTCGGAATGCGCTCGATGGCCCCCTTGGCCAAGAGGGTCGTAACTTCCCGCTGGAGAAGTGTCAAGTGATCTCCCAACATGCGGTGGCACTGTGGCGGCATGGCTGGAGGGGTAGTCTTGAAGGGGAGGGAGTAACCCCTTTGAACTATCTGCAAAACCCACCTGTCTGAGGTGATGGTGCGCTAGTGGGGGAGGTGATGGCGAATCCTGCCACCCACTGACATTTGGTGGGGCTAAAACACCGGACTAGGAAGGTTTAGAGGCAGTTGCGGCAGGGGAGGTGGTGGACTGACCAGCCCGCTGGCCCCGTGACCCACCTCTGCAGGTCCGCGGCTGCGTTGTTTCGCAGGCCTGTGGCTCTGAAACGAACGTGTTTGGGCGCCCTTTCTTTGGCCACGAAAGGAGCGAAAAGCAGTAGCGGAAGGAATGCGCGTGGACGAAAGGCGTAGCCCGTGAGTCCTTAAAATGCTCCAATGCACTATCTGCCTTGTCGCCAAATAGGCGAGTGCGATCAAAGTGCATGTCCATCAAAGTATTCTGGACATCCCCGGAAAAGCCAGTCGTCCTCAGCAGCGGCGCAGCGTCACTGTCGTGGAAATTGCCCTGCCCAGCAAGTCGGCGGTGTCAAAGCCACAACGATTTGTGAATTTGGCTGCATCTCTCCCCTCAGCAATAGCTTGGAAGAGCACTGTCCGGGCCTCCTTCGGACACTGAGGCAGCACCTGCGCAACCTTGCCCCACACAGAATGGGAATAACTGCTCAAGAGGCATGCAGTGTTCACAGACCGCAGCTCTGAACTGGCGGAAGTAAATATTTTCTTCCCAAACTGTTCCCGTTTCTTGGATTCCCTGTCCGGTGGTGCAGAAGGGAATGCATTTGGGGATGCAGAGGCCTGAACAACCAAGCTCTCAGGGGTAGGGTGTTGGGAGAGGGAAATGGGTCACCCGGAGCCGGGCGATGGCGTCGGGCCACGTTCCTATCCACCGGAGCCTCTCTGTTGGGCCTGGACCAGGTGCCCAAAAGAACGTACGAAAGTGTATCATTAAAAGGCAGCAGTGGTTCCGTAGAGGAAGATGCTGGCCGAAGCACTTCTGTCAGGAGGTTAGTCCTGACGGCCACTGTAGGGAGCTAGAGGTGGAGAGCCTCGGCAGGCCTACGCAACACCGCAGAATATGTACCACCCTCCTCCGTAGCCATGGTAGAAGGGGACAGTGTGTCAGGTTCCGGAGTAAAATCCAGGTCACCTGCATCCTCCAATTCCTCTTCCCAGTCTGGGTCTAGCTCGCACTGGGCTGCCCAACCTGCCAGGCAGGCGGAAAAGAGGGAGGCGGATGGAGAAAGGGACAGAAATTCCCCGTCGGTATCGGCATCGATCGACACCGGTCCGGCAGCGTCTCCACGTCTGGGTGGAAGCCAGGGACGGCATCGGCCATGGAGCCAGTCGACGCCAGTGGCTGTGCCGTAGACGTCTGTGGAGGTCGTACGAGGCCAACCGACATCGGTTGGGATCCATGCATGGATCCATGGGGGTCTCGCGGTGTCGAGACCGGAGTCGTCGACACCGTAGGGGCCGGAGCCAGCGACGAAGAAGAGCGAGGACCCCCAGTTGGACCTGCGGGGCCCAAAGGCGTGCCGGCGGGGCCCGATAGGCCAAAAAGGTGGGCCATAGCTGTCAGAAAGTCCTGTAGCTGGGGTGGAGTCGCCGACGGACCCAGGAAGGGCGGGTAGGCTGTCGGCAACTGTGCAGGCTCCGCTGGAGCCGGTGGCGTGGCACCACCCGCACCCTCAGCCATGTCGCGCGACAGGCTAGGGGAAGTCGAAGAGCCGCGTTGCTTCTTTGACTTCTCGTGCTTCGCCTTACCAGACTCTGAGGGCGATGTCTTCGTCGAACGATGGTGGTGGTGGCTCCGTGACTGGTCCCTCGACCTCCCAAGGGACCAGAACCTTGAACGGCGCGGAGCCGACTCCAAGCCTCCAGCAACTTTCGGGACCGCTCTAGCAAAGTTTTCAGAGCCATGGCCCGACAGTCGGGGCACGACTCGGAGTCATGGTTGCACCCCAGGCAGTAGAGACACTCACGGTGCGGGTCTGTCAGCGACATCGTGCGGGGACAAGCTGCGCAAGACTTAAAACCAGGCATCACTATACACCAGAAGTCAAAGACTCAAAAAGAAACAGAGACAAAAGTCCCAAAAATAACTCAGTCAAAAAGTGACTGGGGGTACCGCTCTCTCCGGATCTGCGCTTGCTGGTGTGGAAAAAGAAATAACTGACGTCAGCGCGCGTCTAAGTAGCTCCAGCAACGTCATCTCGGTGACTAAGACACCAACGACGTACGCGGAGCTGCACGATGACACCTACCTAAGGTAAGGAATCTATCACTAACGTGTTTCTTTCAGATAGTCCGCCTTCTTGTAATATCTCCTGGAGGGCCTGTTGATCTTCCTTCGGCAGCTTCTCTGTAAATCTCGCCAAAGAATCCCAGAGAGATCTATCGTACCGACCCAGCAGGGCGGACGCACTAGCCACCTTCATCACCGAAGCCGATGTATTGCACATTCGTTTACCCAGAGAATCCATATTTGTGCTGTCCTCCTCTGGTGGGGCAGTAGAAGAAGATGTAGCCGAATGTGCTTTCCTGGCTGAAGCCACTATCACTTGGTCTGGAGGTGGGACTGCGTGAGGAAAAAGGGTCCTACTCTGGGGCCTTATATTTCTTGGATATCCGTGGGGGAACTGAACCCACCATGGCCAGGGTAAAGAAGGTCTGCATTGCTGGTTGTAGCAGACCTGGCACCAAAGGTAGCAGAGGCTTTGCAGAAGACCTATGATGTAGAGTTTCAAAGATGACCGACATTGAAACTGAAGGTGTAAACATAGTGATATTTAGCTTGTTGGCACCCCTGCAAAGGACTTCATTAAAAGTTCCAAGATCGTCTATCGGGGATACCCTGGACAGGGGTGTCGTGGATAGAGTAGGCGAGTAATTTCTAATGGAAGACCTTGTTGACGTAGTTGATGATGGAGATCTAGGTCTTAATTTAGGAGTAGGAGAACGGCAAGATCTTGAATGCCCTCTTGATTTTGAACGCTTTTTTACATGTGATCGAGACCTCCTTGGGGACCTGCGTAGAAGGGGTCCCCCAGAGACTCTGGGTGGCGATAGAGACTTGGTGAATTCCGTGCCTGAACTCTAGGTGGCACTTTCCAGTGTCGTATACTTTCTAGCCATTGTGGAGATAAGTTAATAGGAGACTTTTCTCTTGGAGCCGGAGATCCCTCCGGTGTGACTTATATACTGTTGATTCCAGGAGAAGATGACACTTCTCTCAACGTCGACCGCTGTGTTTTTTACGTCGATCTTGGTTTTTCTGGTGCGTTTCCTGAAGTGGCAACAATCCTCTCCGTTGACGTCAAACGTTGCCTCGACGTCGGCCCAGATAAGGCCACCAACGACGTCGACCGCTGTGGAAACACACTTGAAGATTGGTGTCTCTGCAATGAAGTCCTCGACATCGGTCTCCTCGAAGGCGACCGTGACCGTCTTCTCGTTGTTGAATGTCGGCAGGTATGTGGAGCCTTCGACGTCAATTTCCTCGTCGCCGATCGTGCCCTCGACGTCGACAGCCTGTGGGTCAGAGAGGGATTTTTTGTTGTTGATCCTCTCTACGCCGACCTTCGAGAAGGAGGCGGAGATCTCGACATCAACCGGTGTCTCGTCGTCGACTGACGTTTTGACGTCGACTTAGACCTGTCTTCACCCACATACTACTAGCCCGAAGTATGCCTCGATGTCGACTTACTTTTTGTCGATGGCAGTTCTCGTCTCATTGACGGCGATCTGTCCCTTGACGTCTTAGAATGACTTACTCGTTTTCCTGACGCCGATTTCGACGCTGACAGCGAGCACTCTTGAATCTGCTATTTTCTGGAAGCTGGGGAAGCAGATCTACCCCTCTTGTGTTGTACATGAGAGGAGGGATTCTTGGGATGCGACTCAAGGCCACTTTTGTTTTTTCCTCTTTCCATCGACGCATGAAGTCTGATCTTTTCTCTGTCATGCAGAGTTCTTTTTGAAAATTGTTGACAGTAGTAACACTTCTGTGGATTGTGTGAGGATGACAAACACACAATACACACAGAGTGAGGGTCGGATTTCGCCATTTTCTTCCCGCAGGAAGGACATTTGTTAAACAAAGCTGGCATTTCTGACATAAAAAGATATTAAAAATGTCAGAAAATAGTTAGAAACTAATACCAGCCAAGAAAAATGTCGAATAAAGTAGTAGAAAATCAATTTCCGACTGAAACAGGTCAAAAAAGACCGAGCTCAAGCTCCAGGATCCTTACAGAAGGAGCCGGAAAAAAGAACTGACCTAACCGTCACCTGTGGTGCATTATGGGAGCAGGGGGCTCCTGGAGGTCTTAAAGGCACTGTGTCCAGGTTCTCTGAAGCCTTAAAGGCAAGGTGCCAGTTTTTTGTTATACGGTGATGATTATTCATCTATGCAGAACAAATTGCCTGCAATCCCCTGTTTTTCTTTATGAAAATGAAGGGTTGTTGATGAACATTATTTATATATTCAGTGCTTATGACTATTGATGAGTACCCCCTGGAAGAGAAGTATATTTAAAATAGTGAACGATCTCTCCAATCCTGACTGCACAAAAAACAAGATTAATCCTACACAGGACTTCTGTGACAGCCTAGCGACCTTCTTTGAGGAGAAGATTAGAAAAATTATTGATGGACTGAAAATGGGCGATGTAGATAACATAGAGGATCATAGCAGTATGACTAAGAGGCCACTACAGATTCAGAAGAAGGGGTGGGTAGGTATGGATAAATTGGGACACTTTAGATCACTTTGAGATACCTTCTGAGGAGAACATCAATAGATTAGCCTTAAGTGTCTCCCAAGGCTCTCCAATGGACCCTCTACCACGCACGATATGGAAAGTATTAGGTACAGAACTCTTTCCGCTACTCCGGAAGATTTGCGGTCAATCCCTAAGTAGTGGGGTGTCCCGGCCTGCTGGAAACAAACGATAAAACCAATTCTGAAAAAAACCACGCCACTTCTGAAAAAAACAAAACACGCTTGACCCTGTGTGCCCGAAAAACGATAGACCTATTTCTCTTCTACCCTACCCTGTGAAGATCACAGAGCTTTTGGTTAGGAAAGCACTCACAGTTTTTGGAAATTAACAAGCTAGAAGATGTGCAATTTGGTCTGCGTCCCAGGCATGGGACAGAGACTGCCCTGGACGAACTTCGAATGCGAGCCGACAGGAGACAACCAGTCATATTGATTTTGTTGGACCTGTCTGCCGCATTTGATACGGTAAACCATAACATTCTCTTGGCGAGACTTGAAGAAGTTGGGGTAGAGGGCATGGCTCTGAAATGGTTTCAATCATACTTGGTAACAGACAACAAGCAGTAGCCTTACCCCCCTATCAATCGGATTTTAACAACATTCAGCATGGCGTCCCTCAGGGATCTGCGATTAGCCCGATATTATTTAACATCTATATGAGCCCACTGATCTCTGTCATTAAGTGCCACAATGTTAACCTGGTGAATTATGCAGACGATACTCAACTTATCCTGTCGCTGGAGGGGAACCAGTCCTTATCATTGGAAAACTTCCATGTATGTATGCAGGATACCGCACGATGGCTTAAGAACAATTCTTTGCAATTCAACGGTGATAAAACAGATTTTATGCTGTGCGGCCGACAAAGTTCAGCCTTCGCTTCCGATCAATTTTTGGTCTATTCCCATGGATACACCATTGATACCCTCTGAGGCGGTGCGCAATCTGGGGGTCATATTTGATGACAAGTTGAGCTTAGAAACTCAAGTGAACAAAACAGTCGGGACTAGCTTCTCCCTTATCAGAGTGCTACGGAAGATTCTTCCGATGTCACCAACCCAAACCAGAGCACTGATATTGAGAAGTGTCATCCTGAGCTGGCTGGATTACTATAATGCCCTGTTGTTGGAGTCACCAAAGTATCCGATTGGGAGACTTCAGAGAATTCAGATAATAGCTGCTAAATTAGCCCTAGTGAGATCACTTCGATCATCAGCCTCCCTGGCTCTTAAAGAGCTTCATTGACTCCCAGTATCACAGAGGATGCAATTAAAGTCGCTCAGCATTGCTTTTAAAACTGCACGGTCTTGGGCCCAAGCCGTAGCAGAGCAAATTTGAATGGTATGTTCCTACCCGAAGCCTTCATTCATCTTCAGCTAAATTGTTGAAAGTGCCTAGGTTTTAAAGAACAAAAATGAGAGGAAGAGCCTTTAGCTTTGCAGCTGCTAGGCTCTGGAACAAACTTCCGACCAGTCTTAGGCAGATGGAAGATCTTCTGCAGTTTAGGAAAAAATCAAGACCTGGCTCTAGCCCAAAGTGTAATCTAGATCTTCACCATTCTTAGTGAGTGCTATCCGCACTGTAACATATGCGTTTGGTAGGGCTAGTGTAAACCAGAGCCAGAGTACCCGTGAGATGATAGTGCGCTTTATAAGTTCAAATAACATTAACATTAACAAGCAGCAAGTTGACACAGTGCACAGGAGTTCGGTCCCAACAGACCGACAAGGAATACTGTCCTCCAAATTGCAGGAAAGACCGGTTAGGCCTCCTGGGAGCCACAGACCCACCACCACGCTGAGCCACGGGATGTCTGTTGGACGTCAGGAGCAGCAGACTGGTCAGCTTTGTTGCAGCACCTGCAGATGCAAGGGAGTGACTCCTTCACTCCAAGGGAGATTTATTTGGTTGCCCTTGATGCCCACAGGTCTTCTAGAGACACTGGCTAAAGCACAGATGACGCAGAAGACCTGTACAACAGCGAAACCAGGAGCAGCAGGAGTCTTCCTTCATGCAGTCTCGGTTCCACTCGAAGTCCAAAGAAGTAATAGTACTCAGACGATTGAAGAGCGACGCAGTTTCAGGGTTGAGTATGGTCCCACGACGAATCTGATGACCCACCCACAGGGGAGCCATTAAATACCCTAAGGAAAGGGTTGGGACAACTCTGGGGGTTCCTCCCAGAGGAGGGGCTGGACAGAGGGGAAGATACTCCCCAGTCCTTTGTCCAGTTTTGCGAAAGAGCGGGAACCAAAGGTTTCTGAACTGGCTCAAACTGGAGTATGCAAGGGCACCATCTTTGCCCTTCAAAGCAGTCTGGTGCCATTGGCAAGCGCTCCCACACCAGTCCAATACACTAAGTCCTGTCTGGGAGGTGGTCTCACCTCCCTGCAACAGGAAAACTATTGTTCTACCGTCTCCTGCTTGAGCTCGGCTCAGCAGCAGGAGGTCAGAATTATGTCTGTGGTTGGCAGCAGCACTAGCTTGCTTGCAGACCCTGAAAGCCTTTTACAGGGAGTACAGTGGGATCTCCTAAGGAGCCCCTCATTACACGGGATCATACTTCCAAAACTGGAATCGGTGTTGGGGTATGATTCCAACATGTTTGATACCAAACATGACCGGGTTCGGTGCTGCCATTATATAGTTAGACATCTCGTAATGACTGAAGTCCACTTAAAAATGGCTAACCGCACTTACAAAGCCTGGAGAATCGACTCTGGGGTTTGCAGGGGTGTCCTGCTCATGCAGATGTACCCTCTCACTTGTAACCAAGCATCCTGCCCTCAGGACTGAAGAGTCTGCCATAGGGGTGACTTATAGGTTTTAAGTGCAGTGACCTCAGATATAAGGAAACATATCTGACGTGAGAGGCGCAAGACCTGTAGTCACAGTTTAAGTGGACTCCCATGGGTGGCACAATACACGCTGCAGCACATGGAAGACCCCTCGTGTACTTATGCCCTGGGTACCGGAGTACCATATAGTAGGGACTGATAAGGTTACACCAGTAGCCAATTGTGGAGGTACAAAAGTACTTACCAGAACCATTGTAGAAGAGAGCACAGTTGCTGGGGTCCTGATTAGCAGGATCCCAGTCCTATTAGTCAGAAACAGCATTACACCAGTCAAAAATGGGTTTAACCATGAAAGGAGATCCTACTTTCCTATAGGAAGCATTTGTGGTAATTATGTAGTCGGGTATCTGGTGTAAGAATGTTAATCTTGATGATATATTGCCGGCTTTTGTCCACCGGTGTAGAGCCTTTGACATGCTTGGAGTGATCTTGATCAGATTGTCAAATGATCCTTCTGTTTGAATCCATTGTTTGTCCAATTCTTCCAGTAAAGTTCTCAGATGGGTGAAAGGTACTAGTGAGATGGCAGAGGACATTATCCCTAGAAGTGATTTGAATAGACGTACTCAAACGTACTTTCATTTTAATAGCCTATGATCTAATGCTATGAGCCTTTTTTGCCTTTCCTGTGATAGGAATGCTTTGTTTTGGATTGCATCTAAAACTGCTCCCAGGAACATTATTGTCATTGATGGATGAGTCAATGACTTCTGATGATTGACGGTCAGATCTAAGTTTTCTAATAATGCCAGAGAAGCGGTTGTAGCACTCAAAGCTTGATGGGCAGTCAGTAATTTTATCAGCCAATCGTAGAGGTATAGGAATACTTAGAAATCCTTCTGCCTTAGGTGGGCTGCTAGTGGGGCTAGACATTTTGTAAAGATGTAGGGGGCTGATATGAGCCGAAAAGGGATGACTTTGAATTGCTGCTGAGTGCCAACTACCCTAAATCTCAGGAATTTGTGATATTTTAAATGAGACAGGAAATGAAAATAAGCATCCTGTAGATCTAAGGTTGTCATGTAAACTCTGTGATTGTGGAGATGCAGGATGTCTTGAAGGGTTACCTTATGAAAGGATTGTTTCCACAGGTATTTGTTTAGCTTCCATGGTCCAAAATGAACCGCCATTTCCCCGATTCGTTTTTTGGAGATGAGGTGGGTGCACACCCTTTGGTGGAGTGTTTGGCAGCATTTGTATCAATTCTAAAGTATGACCATAGGTGATCAGATCTAACACCAATCTGTCTCATGTTATTTGCCACGAGCGATGGGAAAAGTTGGACACTTTTGCTCCTACAGGTTGGTGGTCTGTAAAGGGTATAACCAGCACTTCCACAGTGTCAATGCTTTCTGTCGGGGTCTCTTGCCTATGAGGTTTGTTTTCTTCTAGGCACTTGCTATGTGTAAGCTGCTACTGGTGGTGATCTAAATAGCTGTTGTTGACAGGAAGGCCGATATTGCTGCTGAAAGGGCTGAGACTGTTGGTACTTCTGATAACCCATTCTATACAAAAACAAACCTTTTTCTTGTGCTCCACGAAAAGGCATCTTCCATACATGCAAGGATCTTGCGGTATCTATATCTGCCTTAATTGCCTGTGAGGCGTAATCAACATCTTTTCCGAAAAATGGCTATCCGTTGTACGGAATATCTAAGATTTACTCTGGACTTCAGGCTTTAATGACGTGGCCTTTAGCCATCCTTGTTGCCTTGTTATGTTATGTTATGTTATGTTATCTGGTGTTTTATTGAGCGCTCAGCTGCTCAAGCAGAGTGTCCCGGCGCTGTGTACTGCTGGGGAACCCATCCTGGCTTTCCCTGTGAGATGGTCCCTTACTGGGCATCTCCAAGGTGAAGACCAAGCATCCCCGGCGCTGATGGGGCCGTTAGTGGAGATTAAGCAAGCTATTGCCCAGAGTTGCTGAGTGTGATCCATGATTAGAGTAGGCATCGAGGCGAGAATTATCGAGTCCGCTGACCCTGGCCCAAGACCCTGCCGCGACGAGAATCGAACCCTGGTCCCTGACCAACCTCTGCTTCCGGGTCTGCCGCCTCTAACCAGTGAGCCACACCACTCCACTTAGAACAGCAGCTCCTGCAAATTGTCCAAATCTTGTTGATGCTATATCAATAACACAGTTTATTATTTCTCATGAGGTTCTTTCGCCCTCCTGAAGAATTTTCTTTCCTTACCCTTTTTTTTCTTCTGGCAAGAGATCTATATATGCATCTATCTGGCCATATTTGCCTGTCGTACATGCCTAGTGAATTGACAAACACTGTAGAAAATCTTCCACCAATATTATCCAGGCGCCTGCCATCCCCATCTAGAGGAGCTGATATTGGCATTGAAGGATTCTTGGACCGGCACATAGCTGCCTGTGTTTCCACAGAATCTGTTCATGGGTGCCCAACCATGCATGCAGGCGAGTTCTCCGGCATTTTGCATTTTTTCAATCCTTGGCAGGACAGCAGAGACTGCAGCAGAATGTTTAATATTTTTGTGCCTTCCTCCCAAATTTAATCCACTATTGAGATCACTCTAACAGATTTCTTGGTAGGTTCTTTGAAGTCATACATGAAGCAGTCCGATTGTTTAACTGTCAAAGCCAATAGAAGTCTATTTGCAGCTCTTTCCATGAGATTATGGAAAACTTTAATGTCATAAGGTGATGAGTCGACTGGTTGTAGTGCAGATAGAGATGGTGTTGGAATCAAATAGTCATCCCATTTGTAGGAAGTAGATTGATTGTCAGGGATTTTCTCTTCCTCTCTGTCATCATCCGAAGAGGATGAGTTGTTTCCAGGAGGCACTGCGATGCTGGAGTCATTCTAGGAGTTAGAGGAGTTCTCCAAATTAGAGTATGAGGTGGAGGCATGGACTGCATTGGAGATCATTACTTGGGAATCTTTTATAATACTTCTGAAACATGCCTTGGAGCTATTGAACGAAAGCTAGAGGAACGTGAACTATGCCTTCTTGGGATGTGGAGCGAATATAATGTGGGAAGTGTTCCACATTTTGTTTAGTCTTTTTCGTGCATTGTTGTTGTCCTGGAACATAGTAATCTTCGTAATACTCTTCCTCATCCTCATCCTGATACTTAACATTCAGTCCAGAAGGGCTGTGGGCCACTTCAAACGGACCCTCAGCATGTGTCTCATCCTCATCAAATAGGTGACTTGGCGGGAGAGGAGAGACCTTACTTGGCGATGTATGCATTAGATGCAAAAATTATTGAGATTGTATATCCCTCATCGACGAGTCATCGTCAACTCCGTGCTTATTTTCAAGGATGGTGGAAGCTTTTTTGCCGGTGGTTCTACCGTTAACGAATGTGTGTTTTCTTTGACGGCTTGTTTATGAATGGTGTCCTTGTCGACGGTGTCTTTGCCGACAGGATTGGTGTCGAAGGTGTCATCGCAGTGATTGCTGTCAACGTGTCGGCGTTACTATCCTCGTCGTAGCTGTCATTTCCAATGTCGCCAGTCTAGATTTTAGCATCAAACGTTCTAAGGAGGATTTTTCTAAGCTTAAAGCCAATGTGGAGGAAGGAGTGGTAGGCTCTGACCTGCTCTTTGAGAAGATTTCTTTTTTCTCCCTGTGAGAACTGTCTCTTTAAGACTCATGAGGAGTCTTTTCAAAAGCTTTCCTAGCCACCTTTGATGACCCTTGGTCACGTGAACTTTCCCTTTTTCATGACCTTTCTAGAAAGGGAGTTAAATCCTCACCATCCTTCTCCTCAGAAATAACAGATTTTCTTGTTTCCAATTTCTGCAGTCATAAGGGAAGTGTCCCTTCCCTTTCCTTAAGAGTTTGGGAGGAAAAGGAGAAGCAGATTTTACAATCTTTTTACATATGGGCAGGGTGTAGGCAGTAGATACACTCCTTGTGTGGGTCTTCAGAATGAAGTCTCTTTTCCCCACAAGTTGCACAGGGTCTGAAAAGTAGTTTTTTTAATGGCTCTGACACTTTAATGGTCAGTATCTGGTAGCTGTAAGTTAAAGTTGTTGAAGAACTGAGAAGAGCTCAGGGAGACTCCCTTCACACGAGGTGAAGTAGAAAATCTGATGGAAGATGACTATATGGGGAGTGTTCTAGAGGGTGCTGTCTGTCACCTGATTGGCTTAAGTTCAGTTCCTCAAAAATATTGTGGATAAACAAAAAAAATGTATGTATTTGAGCCATTATAGGCTATGTGTACTTTATTGTATTGCTGTAGAAGGTACCGTGGGACTTCCACTTCGACAACAGGGAATGCTTAAAGCATGTGAATCTATGAAAGATCCAATATTAGATAATATACAATTATCTAAAGAAAAGACAAGCTGCAGATCGCACCTGATACAATTATCCAAGAAAGGACAAGCTAGAGACGATGTGTGTAGTGCTAAAAGTTACTAAGATTTTGAGTAGCCCAAGTTTCAGATGAGCTCTATGCAGGACAGAAAATTACTTACCTGTAACTTTAGTTCTCCAGTATTGATATTCTTCATAGATTTACATGCTTGAATCATTCCCCGTCATTGAAGTGGGAGTCAGACGTTACAATTAGAAAAGCAGTGTAATGTTAAACAAATCTTGGGAAGGCCATAAAGTCTTCGCTTGGGTGTCATATCTCTCATTTAAAAGAGACCAAACTCCAACCAATCAGGTTGCAGCACCCTCTAGAATACTCCCCTCAGAGGCTTCTGTCTCTCAGATTATCAGAGCAAGTGTGAATATGTATAAGTACCAAAGAGAAGGTGAGCCTCTCAGGGGAGGAGGGTGGGTAGCAGTTGAATCTATGAAGGATACCAATACTGTAGAACTACAATTATAGGTAAGTAACCAGTACTGGATCTTTCGTAGATCCACATGCTTGAATCAGAATAAATACAGTTAAATAAAACATTATATATGAATATTAAAATATCTGTACATATACATAAAAATATATATACACACAATGTTAAATATGTACAATATATTAGTGAATGGCGGGTATAACTTACAATGAGAGCTAACCTTTACTGAAAAAAGATGATGTAACACCGCCTAGCCCACTGCCGCATCTCTGATGACTGTGGAATCGAAGCAGTAGGGCTGTGTAAAAGTGTGTATTTTTCCAGGTCGCAGCTCTGCAGGTATCTTGTATAGACACACCGGCAAACAAAGCTGTTGAAGTCGATACGCTTCTAGTAGAATGAGCTCTCACTTTAGCCTGTCAAGGTGTGCCAGCTTTTTGGTGATAGAAATGTATGGCATTTGCTATCCACCTTGCTATACTTTGTTTAGGCAGTGGATAACCTTTCCTAGGAGCACTGTACGCTATTAGCAATTGATTTGATTTACGGAATTGTTTTAACATCCAAGGAACGTAATGTTCTTTCTACTACATCTTTTGGATCTGGAAAAAATGTCTTTAAGACTATCAGTTCATTTAAATGGAAGTTTGATGGTATCTTCAGATAGAATTTTGATTTGTTTGCAGAATCACTATCACTCCTGAGCTGTAGAAAAGGTTCCCGAATGCCTGCATTTCACCTACTCTTCTTGCTGATGTTAGTACCAGTAGGAGTGCAATTTTCCAAGAAAGAATATAATGTCCGCTTTGTGTATGGGCTCAAATGGGTCCTTCAATTATTATGACAGTACTGTATTAAATAGCCAGAGAGGAGGATGACGTTTTACTGGTGGATACACCCTAGTAAGCCCTGTCAGATATTTTGATGAGCCTGCTAGACCATAACAATGGTGACGTTAATGATCTTATGATGCAAGATATAGCCGCTAAGTGTATCTTAATGCAGCATGAGTGAGACTGGACTATGCCAGGTGCAACAAGTAAGCAAGAATTTCCTGAGGTGTGGATGACATTGGGTGTAAGCTTGACCGTTGGCACCAGATACGAAACTGCTTTCATTTAAGACTACAAGTCTTATTTCTGCTATCTGCTCTAGCTCTTGCTAGATTATCTTTGTATTGTCTAGGGATGTTCAAATGCACAAACTCACTGAATTCAGGAGACAAGCTGACAAACACAAGGATCTCGGGTTCAGATGAAGTACTTGGCCTCGGTTCACAGTCAGCATAGACGGAAGTGGTTGTAGTTGGATGTGCTGTCTCTGATAGGAGAAGTAGCTCTGTGAACCAATGTTGCCTTGCCATCTCGGAGCTATAAGAATTACATTGCAGCGCTCAGTCTTCATCTGTCTGAGAATCCTTGGGAGGAGAGGAGTCAGAGGAAAAGCTCAGTCTTCATCTGTCTGAGAATCCTTGGGAGGAGAGGAGTCAGAGGAAAAGTGTAGGCATCGAAAACGCATTCCCCAACAACCCAGGTTGTGGATGCCAGCTTGCGTAGAAGTAGCATCTCCGATTTTGGAAGGCTGTGAACAGGTTTAATTTGGCATGCCCCGTCCATGAAAAATTACCTCCAAGACAGAGATCTTCAAACTGTGGGGCGCACCCCCCCTGGGGGCCGTGGCAGTGGTCTCAGGGGGGCGCGAATGCCTCAGTATGAAGTTGTAAATGAAAATAGCCTGGAAGCACAAATTTGTTAATTTACTGCGTTTCCAAGCTGTCTTCATTTACAAACAGCAGCTGAAGTGCAAGGCAGGGTCAAAGACACGATTACAAAGAACAACATTACTTTAACTATTTTGTTCTGTTTTTTCACTTGCTGGTAACTGCAGATAAAATAACACGCATCGGAAATGAAAAATAATTAATATTTATGAGACTTCAATTTGTTAATGCAATCATTGCAGAGGTCTGTGTGAGGTCAAACAGTCACAGAATTGAATCCTGGTGAGGGCAGTGGGGAAAAGGGAATGTATGTGTATATATAGTGTTACAGGTCCCATACAGCACTGTGAATGTGAATATGTAAATCATTATTTTAAAACTGTATACACAGTATAAGATAGGGTGCTGCAGAATGGTTTAGTCAGAGCCAAGTGACAGGGCAGCACCAAATTATGCGGCTGTGTTAACAAAACTATGCAAGAAGAAAATGCACATAATGCGGCATATTTTCTGACACTATTACTTCATTATTTTGTACTTTTTATACATAATACTATTTGGGCAAATATTTTACCTCATTAGTACCAGTTTACCAAATACAGAAATAAGCAGGTGAAAGGTGGCCAGTTAACCTTCGTGAAGGGCCTTCCACTGTGTGGGAACACGGCGCCACATTTTAGTAATTTGTGATCCTTTTGAGCTAGAAATATATTTTTTCTAAAATTTGCAGCTTAAGCACCAGGTGATGGTTTATGTGGCAAATGTGGAAGATCCATAATTATGTGAAAAAAGCCACAGAATCGTACAATTCCAGTGGCTCTGGGTTTAGTGTTTATGATAAAACAAGGGCTTTCAAAGTACGTCTTTAGTAATAGGTAATCAGACTGTACCCAGTGCAAGCATTTCTATAAGTATCCATTAAATATACTTTCCAGAATTCAACACCCATATGTCACTTGTCATCATGAAACTTCCAGTGACTCCATCAATTAAGGCTTAGACTGGGTCCCAAGCAGGCCGTACATTTGGTGATTAACCAATTGCACCCAATTACATTTCTTTCAGGTAGCAGGCACCTTGGTAGCTGTCATACCCTGAGCTTCACAACACATGAGCCCACACTCAGCTTTACCACTTCTGCTCGCCCAAGTCTTGCCATAAACTTTTGGAAGGGTGCCCAACTTCAAAATATTTTCCTTAGGGGGGCTCAGAGCAAAAAAGTTTGAAGACCTCTGCTCTAAGACGTCATAATTAATCCATCATTCGCGGCAGTTGTTTTTCATCCTGCTACTGTGTCTGCTATGACATTCTGCTTCCCAGGCACATGTTCAACTTTCAGGTTTATCTGGTGACTAATTGACCACTTCCATATCCTCTGTGCCTCTTGGGACAGAGCTTGGGATCTGCTGACCCTTGTTTTCTAGGAGGGAAATCTTGCAAAGCTAGTTGTACTGTTTGAGTTCCAGCAGGTTTATATTCAGAAGTAACTGAGATGGTTCCCATTTGCCGCTGACTTGCAAATCTTGGAGATGAGCTTCCCAACCCTCTAATGTAGCATCTGTTGTGATAACAAATGGGAAACCTTGGGGTATGAAGGTTAGGCCTGTGGAGAGATTGGTCTCTCGATTCCACCCAAAAAATGCTGTATGTATGCCTGAGTGACACAAATTATATCGTCAAAATATTCTTGCATTTGGATCCATTGTCTGTCCAGTTCTACTTGCAATTACCACATGTGCAGGTGGCAAAATGGTACCAAAGGAATGCATGAAGACATCATCCCTAGCAGGGATTTAAATAGGTCAACCGAAAGGGACTATTTTCCTTGTAGTACAAGGGCCAAGCGCATCAATTTTGTTCATCTTTCTGGTGTTGGATAAGCCTTGCCCTGCACTGTATCCAGTGTAGCCCCCAGGAACATTGTTTTTGTGGATGGTTGAAGGGCTGATTTTATATAGGTTCAACTTAAGGCCTAATTTGTTGAAAAGACTTGAGCATGCCTTGGTTGATCATTTTGCAGAATCATGTGAAGGGGCTTAGACCAACCAATCGTCAAGCTATGGAAAGACTTGGTGTTATTCCTGTCTTAGCAATGCAGCTACTGAAGCCTGGCACTTTGTGAAAATATGGGGAGCGGATTAGAGGCCAAATGGGAGAACTTTGAACTGATAATGGCAGCTGGCTATTATGAACCTTAAAGATTTTTGATAGTGTGGATGAACTGGAATATGGAAGAAAGCATCTTGGAGATCTAATGTTGTCATATAATCTCCATGATTCAGAAGTTGAAGGATGTAATGAATTGTGACCATGTAAAATGTCTGTTTTCTTAGATATTTGTTTAATTTTCTCAAAACCAGATGGTCTCTATTCCCCAGACTTCTTTCTAATCAAGAAGAAACCAGAGCCGAAACGTCTTTCTTTCTGGTTTCCAGGGACCCGTTCTATGACCCCTTTGCTGAGCATTGTCTAGACTTCTAATCTTAGAAGATGCAGATGATTTTGAGGGGACTTCAGGGGTGGTGTTAGGAGGTAGGTTTGAATGAACTCCAGTGTGGACCAATCGTAATTAGGTCCAACCCCCATTGGCCTGGTATTCTCTCCATTTGGAGAGCTGATTTGATATTTTGCTTTTGAAGAATGCAGGAGGAGATAGAGCTGTAGCCGGTATTTATATTCTGCCATTGTCGCCTTCCTGTGTTCTTGCCTTGTGGACCCAGCTTTTGTCTTCGGGTTTGCCCTGTGTAGGCTGCTCAAGGAGGTTGTTGCTGCTGTTGTTACAGTCAAACCTGCTGCGATCCAGGTTGGTAGGTTGATCCCTGTATGGTGGATAACCTCCTTTATAAGAAAATTGCCCTCGTACTCCACGAATTTAGCTGTATCCATCTTTATAGATTGCAAGGCCTCGTCAATACGTTTACCAAAGTGAGCTTCACCATCATATGGGAGGTCTAAAATTTTGCTCAGCACGTCCGGTCTGAAAGAAGTGGCCTTCAACCACTCCTGCACCTCCATAGGACTGCTGCTCCTGGTAGCTGTCTGAAGCCTGTGGACGCAATGTCCATCGCGCAGTAAATCATTTTCGAGGAGGCTCATTCTCCTTTTTGTAGGATGTTTTGGCCTCTACTTTGACATCATCTGGCAGACGATCTGTATACGGTGCCATGTCTGACACATCTATCGGTCATATTGTCCGAGTAATGCCAATGAATTCGCTGCTCGCACGGTCAACGCTGACATAGAGGAAACATGCTTTCCGATGCTGTTCAGATGCTTTCCCTCCCTATCAAGTGGTGCGGATATTAGTGTGGATGTATTTTTTTGAATGGCGCTTGGCCGCTTGGTTTACAACAGAGTCAAATTTCAGGTGTCTACTCAGGCAAGCTGGAGAATTTTCCAGGGCCTTATACTTTTTGTTTAGATGTGGCAACACCGCATCTACTGTTGACTGATTTTTCATGGTTTTAATACCTTCCTCTCATATATAATCCACAATAGGGATAGCTCAGATGGTCTTACAAGAAGTTTCTTTGAAGTCATATAAGAGACTGTCTGATTGATTTGTGGTTATTGGAAGGTCAAATTTCGTTGTCGTTCTTTCCAGGAGATTATGAAATCCTCCAACATCCACAGGAGGAGAATCTGTAGGTGGTGAAATTGGAGATCATGGAGCCGGAATTAGATACCCATCCCACTCAGTACAGACATCTCTAAGTTCCCCTTACGCTTCACCTTCATCTGAAGACATACTATCATCCACTGGGATGCTTTTGGATTGAGGTGTATGTTTTTTTAGTGGCAGCTATTGGAATATTGCGTGGTGTTTGCAGAGTGGAAGGATGTACTTGCGGGATTTGAGGAGGTGCTGTAACCTGCCTAGGTGAGGCTGTTGTAGATGGGAAGCACTTGTATTTGTCTGCACTCATACTACAACCTCCTGGAATTGAAGCTGCGGATACGGCTGGAACTGCTCTGTGTAATGTAGTCCCTCTTGTTGAGGAGGATAATATTCCTGACCATAATACTCCTCTTCTTCTTTGTCATCATCCAGCTGATACTTCACATGCAGTTCCGATAGACCATGTGTCCCACCAAATGGATAATAATTGTCAAACTCATTCTCATCCAATAGGTGACTAGGAGGCAAGGTGAATACTTTGCTTGAAAATGTATACTCCGGCATTAAAGAAACCATTTTCTCATTTGCTTTTCTTTTTTTCTCTTGGCGACAACATCATGGTCGATGTCGTTGACTATGGTCTGATCGGCACTGTAGACTCTATTGGTTTCACCGTCAACGGTGTTGCCACCGAAGAGGCAGAGACTAATTTGATCGTCGACGGGATGGGCGTCGTTGACTGCGTTATCATCAGTGATCTGACTATGATCACCATCATTACTGTTGTCCTGGTCGATGCCGTCGCAGTCGTCTATGGCGTTGTAGACGATTTCTTAGTCAATGGTTTCTCCCTAAACAGTGCCAAAAACGGTTTCTTGAAGTTGCAAGAAACCTGAGAGGATGGTGGGGAAGATTCTGACTTAGATTTTCCTCGTTTTTGAAAATAGTTATTAGATGGGCTTTGCTACTTAAAAGACACATGGTGAGTCTTTTCATTTTAGACTTTTTTGGGAGATTAATGAGGTGACAACGTCTGACCTCTCTATTTTTTAATCCTCTTGGGCGATGAGGAAGTGTCCTCACTATCCTCCCCAGAAACCATGTCCACCTTGACTTTTAGCTTTGGAAGCCGTAGCAATAAACTCCCCTCTCTGTCTTTTAAGGTTTTTGATCAAAAAGTATGGTGGATCATGCAATCCTTTACCTTGTGAGATGGATAGAGGCAGTATATGCAGTCCCTGTGTAGTTCCTCAGAATGCAGCCTCTTCCCATAAGTTCTACATGGTCTGAAAATACCTTTACTAGCCAATTATGACATTGTGGGCAGTCAGATGTGTTCAGCAGATGTTAACTGGTGATAATATATATATAATAATCCCTCTAAAGATTCAGTAGTAGGTTGAACTGAGCAGAGCTCAAGGGAGACTCCCTCACACGACATGCGGTAGAATATCTGAGACAGAAGCCTCTCAGGGGAATGTTGTAGAGGGTCCTGCAACCTCATTGGTTGGAGTTTGGTCTCTTTTAAATGATAGAGAGATGATAAAAAAGTGAAGACTTTTTGTCCTTCCCAAGCTATATTTAAAATTACTTTTCTACAGTGGGTCTCCCACTGCGATGAATGGAAATGATTCAAGCATGTGAATCCATGAAAGATCCAATTCTGGAGAAAGAAAACTTGCAGGGAGATTCACAATTTCACTCCAAAAAGGGACCGAGCCCTACCAAAACCTCTATTTGTAGAAAAACGACTTGCAAACCTTGCGCCCAACCCTAGATGGCTGGATTGTGCACACCATGTGATCTGCAGCAGCATATGCTGCAGATTGTAAATTACGGTTTGTGTATCTACTGCTGCTAAATTGCATAAAAGCAGCAGCTGGATGAGCCCAGAAAGGGAGAGGTCCACTTTTTCTTTCTTATATTTCAGTCAAACACGGGTATCACAAAAATTTCACTGATCTCTCCTTACTCAATAAGTGTAGCGCTACATTCAAATCAGCAGGACTAGGGGTATCTTACGAGTGCCATGACAACCACTCTTCTTTAGATTGCAACATGGCTGGCCAAGTTAATTGTTTCACTGAATGAGGAAAGTGGAGCTTCCTGGTATTGCACTATACCTTGCGGCCCAACTTCTCACGATCACTTTGCGGGATCTACTCGTTTATAGACGTGTGTTGGGGAAGCGATATGGAATATTCAGATTACCCTGAAATAGTGCTTCCTAAAGTTTTTAGAACCACAACCTTATTTTTAGAATAAACTTTTGTGACCCGATCAGCATAAATGGACATGAAGCAGGGTGATTTTTTTAATGTAATATCAGCAATTGTTTGTAAACGTTGCAACTTTAATCCATGCTATTTAATATTGGGGTGTGGCCAAGATAGTGGGTCTACCCATAAAAGTGGCCGACGGTGAACCGCACTGGAGTCTGGAGCAGGACACTTAAGAGCGGGGTGCTGGCCTCTGACAGCCATTCACTCAAATCACAAGACTTCTGAAAATCTTTGTTTTGATACCAGTCATTTTAGAAAATTTGAGAAACATTTTCTGCAGCAGAATATGTGACAAGGCCTTGTATCTATTTTTGTGTTAAGCACAGGAGATTAAATGATTTGCCTTGAATCAAATGATGTTCAGTCAATGTCTGGACTCAAACCTGCTTCCCGAGATCCAAAGGAGCCAGCTCTGACTCTTAGGTCCCATTCATATTTCTTCATTTATGAGTGAAAGTCATATACAAGTAGAATTGTTGTGTACGATAATGTATGATAATGTATAGAGCACATTCTCTGTAGAAATGGCTTTGTGAAGTAAAAAAACTGCAGCAACAAATACTGCAAGGTTATTGGCAAAGTTTTGTTTTAAAACTGGACTTGGGGACACTGTTCAGCACCTTTGCACTAGTCCCAAACAGCATTAATCATTTTGAATATTACATACAGACCAGCACTTTTGCGACCTAACAAACATTGACTTGCGACCCACCAGTGGGTCCTGTCCCAGGGACTGCCAGATGTCTAGAAAATCACTCATCAGTTGTTTTTATTGATTCTTCACATCTTCTGTCTCCTTTAGGTCTTTAGGTCTGACAGTATTTCAGTATATATATATATATATATTCACTGAAAAAACCATAGGTTTCACACATGTTATAGTTAGCGGAAATTTTACTGATAAAAAACCAATGAAATTCCCCCGTTATAGTTAGTGCAGGCAACTATAACTCACGCGACCGCAATCCTCTGCTGATGCTAATACTGTATTTAGACACTTATTTGCACATGTCTTCTTCCATACATTTTTAGCTATACATATATTACAAATATTTTTTTTCCATAAAGACACATATGTCATCAGCAGAAGATTGCGGTCGCGTGAGTTATAGTTGCCTGCACTAACTATAACGGGGGAATTTCATTGGTTTTTTATCAGTAAAATTTCCGCTAACTATAACATGTGTGAAACCTATGGTTTTTTCAGTGAATTTGCAAGGTTTTTTAAATGCTAATTCCTAACTATAACGTGTGTGAAACCTATGGTTTTTTCTGTGAATTTGTACGGTTTTTTAAATGCTAAGTTACTTTACGCCATTCGTGGCGTGCGCGCCCACTTAACGCAGTTCGTTCCGTGCGCGCACGGTGCGCTTTGCGCACCGCGCGCCCACTTTACGCAGTTAGTGTCGTGCACGCACGGTGTGCACGCACGGTGGGCACGCGGTGCCCACGTTACGCTAGATGGGCCATGTACGCACGATGCGCTTCGCGCACCGTGCGCACATGGAGGACATATGATGCACTTCGTTTTGAAAGGTAATATTTTATTTTTCGTATATGTTATAAGCCATGCACAAATGGTGCCCTTCGGGCACCATTTGCACACGGGGTGGAGAGAGTGTGGATAATTTTTTTTTTATTATTATTTTTTTTAATATTTTTAAATATCGCCAGTAGATAGTTATAGTTAGGATCGTGTTTCCATAGGAAATCTCAAAATTCTATTTGGAATAACTTTGGCGCCGGTTGACGAATCCTCGCGAAATTTTCCAAACAAATTGGGCGCTCCGCTCAGCTCCTACCCTGAAAGTCTCGGGGTGATTCGTCAAGCGGGGGTCGAGAAAAAGGGGGGGGTCCCAAAACGCGTTTTCCTCATGCATTTTTCCATAGGACCTTTAGTCGCAGCTACAGACCGAACGGCTGAACAGAATTACGTGAAATTTGGCAGAGAGGTAGCCATAAGGTCAAGGAAGTGCCTTTTGCAGGTCTGGTGTAAATCTGTTCAGTATTGCCTGAGAAAATAGCATTTAAAAGCATATAAATATCTATACGCGTGCACCATGCGCGCGCGAGCGAAATTCTGATTGGTTGTTAGATGTCGGTAAACATTCGAATCGGTCGAAATCAGGAAGTGTCGGCCGCCATTTTGTCTCTCGCACTGAAAAGGAAAGGGGGAAAAAAGGTGGAAAACGTGAAAAGGGGGCAGGGAAGAGAGTTCCTGACCCCCTAGCCTTTGTCAGGGGGTCACAGAAGGACCCCCAAGGGGAATTTTTTGTAATTTTTTTTTTTAAAAATCGCGGGGTGCGCGCACGGTGAAAAACCTTGAAAAAAAAAATAATACATACATAACTTAGCATTTAAAAAACCGTACAAATTCACTTAAAAAACCATAGGTTTCACACACGTTATAGTTAGGAATTAGCATTTAAAAAACCTTGCAAATTCACTTAAAAAACCATAGGTTTCACATAGTTAGGTGGATATTTCACTCGTAAAAAACCAATGAAATTCCCCTGTTATAGTTAGTTCAGATAACTATAACTCGCGCGACCGCCACTCTATCACAAGGATGATGTCATCAGTGATGTCATGAGTGATGGCACTGACCAGGTCATGAGTGATGTAATCTGACGTCATGAGCAGTGGATTGCGGGCGCGCGAGTTATAGTTATATGAACTAACTATAACAGGGGAATTTCATTGGTTTTTTACGAGTGAAATATCCACCTAACTATAACCTGTGTGAAACCTATGGTTTTTTAAGTGACATATATATATATATATATATATATATATATCCAAGAAACGAAGGTGCTCCTGCTGGATTACGAGGACCCTTGGAGGTTGGCATACACTCCGGCGGAGCAAGCCGGCGAAAATATCCAAATTCAAACCACAATGAAGTATGCTCTCAGTAAAGGAAGACGAAACCCTCAGTGAACAAGGCTGCGTGCCGAAACGCGTTGTGTGAATTAAACCTGACCTACACATTTCACTGAGGGTTTCGTCTTCCTTTACTGAGAGCATACTTCATTGTGGTTTGAATTTGGATATATATATATATAGATATATATATATATATATATATAGTCACTTAAAAAACCAAAGGTTACAGGGACGTTATAGTTAGGAAATAGATATTGAAAAATCTTAGAAATTCACTTAAAAACTCCAAAGGTTACAGGGTTGTTAAAGTTATCACATAGAATTGAAAAAAAAAACCTTAGAACAAAGGTTACATGGACATAGTTCTGCTCGGGTTTCACTTGTACAAAACCAGTGAAATTCAGCCGTTGAATAATAGCAAGTAATTACATATTTTTTCAAACATTTTTTAACCTATATAAGAATGTTTTGTTGCAATCAGAACAATTACAGCGTCAGCACTAACAACCATGATTTTTTCTTTGTGCAGCACTTTACCTGCTTGTCCGTTGCTGAAGTGAATTTTCCAATGATTGGGTTGGATAAGGTGATTGTGTAGGTCAGTGTTCGCTGCTGGTTACCACCAGGCTCTTTCTGCCAAGGTGTGGCTTCTAAATCTGTCCATAAAACATATACACACGTACACATCAGACTACATCAAAGATGCATGATATGGTTAATATTATACAAATTACCACTTTGAAAAATCAAGTCAACCAGAGAGAGGAGTTGGCCTAACGGCTATGGTGGTCGACCTCGAATCTGGGGAACCAGGTTCGAGTCTCAGCAATGACGCTGAACATCCTGTGATTCTGGGCAAATCACTTAATCTCCCTGTGCCTAACAAAAAATGAATGTGTCCTCATGTAATGCAACTGGTGCTATGTAAGGCGCTCTGATACCCGATACTGGGTCAAGTTTGAGCTATATATAGCTCCGTAAAATTAAAACCATGGAAATAGGTATGAATGTGCCCAATTGAAAAAGTTACTTACCATAGTTAATGATCTTTCTGGTGGAATATTTTTCTTACCACAGATTTCTTACCTTGTGAATATTCTCCAGCCGTCAGACTGGATCCAGAAACTTTACAGCAGTTCTCATGCGTACCTGAAGGTGGCCCTGTGAGCGTTCTGCTCTGGAAGTGACAAGTGGAGCAGCCTATAAGCACCACACACACCCGCGGATGTCAGTTGATTTCTAGGCTGTCCACGCCCTAAGATGCAGAGTTCCTTAGCAGACTGGCATGACCAGTATACAGACCCCCTAAAACTGGGACCATTTTAGATTTAAAATAAAAAAATAAAAAAAGAGTCCAGGCCACAGAACAGAATATGTGGTTAGATTGAGTTTCCACCAGAAAGAGCATCATGGTAGCTAAGTAACTTGTTCTTTGGAAGGATACTTTTTACTGAATATTCCTCACCTTGTGAATAGATACCGTGCAGCACATCTTTATTTAGAGAACAATCCATCAATAGATGGTCCATTTGTGCACTGCATTGCTCTTTTTTGGTCCAGAGAAACCAAGAAAGAGCTGATCTCCCACTCAATGTTCCTTGGTACTATCAATGTAAACGTTTAGGGCACTCTAAGGGTTCAAGCAATAGATCATCTCTTCCTCCTTAGATGGATGAAGTGGGGCAAAGAATGCCAAAAGAGTGATAGCCTGCATGACATGAAATGGAGTGACCACTTTCAATATAAAGGGAGCTCAGGCCTCACCACCACTTTATCTGAAATGAACGTTTTACAAGGTGGGTTGATAGAAAGAGCCTGCTGCTCGTTCATACGCCTAGACGATGTTATAGCGAGGAGAAATACTGTTTTCAATGTAAGAAGTCTCAATGGGCAACTGTGCAGAGACTCAAAAGGGGTGCACATAAGTTTAAATCCCACTGGGGTATCACAAAGGGATTTGTCGGAAACAAATGCTGTAAACCTTCAAAAATTACATAATAGATGATTTAAATAATGAAAGCTGATATGGGAACCACAAAAAAATTAAGAGCTGTTACGTAGCCCTCAACAGTACCAAGGCAAGTCCTTGCTGGTTCAGATAAAGAACAAACAACAAAACTTCAGCTACCTTAGCCTCTAGCGTGTCAATATGTTAGGTGCTGCACCAAACCACAAACTTGCGCCAACGACTGGCATTCACTGACTTTGTGGAGGGACACCTCACTGCCAAGATGATATCAGCAACCTCAGGAGAAAGGTCAAAAGGGGTCAACTGCTGCACTTCAATCTCCAAACATGGGAATGCAAATTGTGCATGCCTGGACTCAACACCCTGCCCTGCTGCTGCCACAGACGTTCCTCTAGGCACAGAAGCCTCCTAAGGGGACAGATGCGAATTCCCTGGAGTTCTGAGTACCACTCTCTCCTGGCCCAATCCAGTACCACTGTGACTTGGTCCCGGTTGTGGAGGAGAGGTAGTGGCAGGATGGTGTGCAGGAGTCACAAAACTAACTCCACTCTAGACGGCAGGTGTCTCTGACACAGTGCTGCCTTGGAAAGTCCAACATGCTAAAGTGCTGACATTGCGCATTCTGGGCAATGGTGAAAAGATGAAGCCAGAGTTCTTATCAGTGCTGGAAGATGCCATGTGCCACCTCTGGGTGAAACTGCCATTTGTGATCCACCACGGAGTTTGTCCACCTTGGCATTTAAGATCACATCAGGTGGTATACCACCAGAGAAATTTGCAGGCAATCCAGCCACTTCCAGAGGCACAGAGTCACCTGGCACAGGGCCCTCAGACCCACCTGCCTTGCTTAATGTAGTAACACATGGGGGTGCATTGTCCTCAACCTCCTGCACCGGCATGTCTTTAATAGTTGGCAAGAAAGCCTTCAATACAAGTAATTGATGTGGAGTTGAGTCTCTGCCAGTGACCAGAGGCGTCTGATCTCCATCTCTACCAGATGACCTCGCCAACTCATGCATTTGTGACCAATATCAACATTGGGTGGGGTAAGGAGAAGGGCGTGCCACTAACCCAGTTGCAGTCCAGAAGCCACCACAACAGATCTTTTGCAGTCTCCTAAATCTAGATACAAACTGAAATATTTCTCCAATGTTGTGTCTACTCTGATTTGAGGTCCCACTGCAGAGCCTACGTGTGCCATGTGGTATGTTTGACCAGCACGATACAGAAGGCCAGCAACTCAAAAAGCTTCAGAGTCATCTGCACTGAGATCCAGGACAAAGGCTGAAACAGTGTGATTATAGCCCGAATTTCCTTGACTCCCTATTCCAGGGAAAAGGCACAAAACCGTACAGTATCCAGAATTGCTCAGACGAAAGGGAGAGTCTACAAAGCAGGCAGGTCTGACTTCAGCACACTGGTAATGAACACCAACAATGTTAGGAGGTTTGCCGTCATCTGGAGGTAGTGGACAACCGCTTGGGGCGAGCCCACCTTTAGCAGCCAGTCATTGAGGTAGAGGAAGACTGGTAACCCAGCCATCAGAAGGTGGGCTACAACAACCGCCATCATCCTGTTGACCCCAATAGGGAGCACTGCAAACTGAAAATGCTCCAGTCCCATCATGAACCGCAGGAAGTGCCTGTAGGCCGGCAGGATGGGAATATAAAAATAAGTATCCAGCAGGTCCAACACCACACCCGGTCTCTGGGGTCTAGGTCAGCCAGTACCTGGCCAAGTGTAAGTATGTTGAATTTGTCCATCCACAGGAAGGTAATTGAGAGGGAGAAGATCTATAAAAGGACCAAGGCCTCAGTCCCTCTTTTGCATAAAGAAGTAGCGGGAGTAACATCCAGTTCCTACTAATGAGGCCCAAACCCTCTCTATTACTCCTTTGGCCACAAGGGCCAGCACTTCTTGCTGCAAGACGGACAGGTGATACTTCATGATGGTGGTGGAAGGTGAGGCACAGAGGAAAGAATTGGGAGAGCACTGCCCGATGGACACTTTGAAGGACTTGCCTGAAGTGATGGCTTGCCACCCTTGAAGAAAATTTTAGAACCAGTCTTCGACAGGGTGGCTGTGTACCAGCAAGGACATACTAAAGCGGTATTGTGGTTGCGGTGCTGCTGGAGGGGTGGGGGACTAGCTGCACATTTTGTCTGCTGTCCGTAACGCTGTCCCTGAGAACCGCTGCGGGACTATGAAAGGGCTGAAAGGAGTCTGGCTGTGTCGAAATGGAAAATCTCTACCGTAGTCATGAAGAGGGCAAAATTGGTGGTGGAATTGTCTTGTAGGTGTAGAAAGGCCCCAGGAACCTGCTGTGGCTCTGCTCTCCTTGAAACGCTTTAAGGCTGAGTCTACTTTTTCACCAAAAAAGTGAGAGCCATCAAACAGCATGTACATTAAGGATGTCTGGACACCCCCTGAGAAACCTGTAGACCTCATCCAGGCATGGTGCATAAATGCCACAAGGTGCCCTTTGCTCGCTCTAAGCAGTTTGTTGTGTCCAACCCAGAGCAAATCACAAATTGTGCTGCACCACAACCGTCCTGAATAGCCTGGGTAAGAGAAGCCCGAACGTCATCCAGAAAAGTGGGGGAAACTTGTGCCACAGTATCTCAAAGGGCAGGAGAAGAGTGGCCCAGAAGACAGCTGGCATTCACAGATCTGAGGGCCAGGTCGATGGATGAAAAATTCTGTCTCCAAACTGTCTCCATGTATTTAGATTCACGATCAGACAGAGTAGTAGGAAAAGCATTGGGATTAATTTTGCTGTTGAACGCCTGCCATCAGAATCTCTAGCGTTACGTGCTTAGCGAGAAAGGCTGGGTTGTCTGGTGCAGAGTGATGGTGATTCTCAACCTGCCAATTAAGTGGCAGACCTGAACAAGGTTTCAACCAAGTACTCAAAAGAGTATCTGTAAGGGCTTCAATAAATTGTAATAGTAACTATGGGAGTCGGGCCAGGTGAAGTACTTCTGCCAAGATATCAGTCTTTACTTCTATAATGGGTATTTATTTTATTTTAACAGTTTTGTATAGCGCGAACAAGACCCTTGCGGGTATCAGAGCGCTTTACAGGGCATATGCATGAGATTGTCAGATACATATAAATACGATAAATTATGCGAATACATTCCTGGTAACTGTTAGCTACTAGCATATATCAACGAGAGTGTATAAGAAAGTTCAGGTTAATCTGGACAAGAAAATCGCCTTCACTTCTTTTTTGAAGAAGGCAGCGGATGGATTCAGTCTGGTTTCTGGTGGTAAGGCGTTCCAAATCCTAGGGGCCATTCCTGAGAAGGTACGATTGTACGTTTTTTTTCTTGAAGAAACGTGGTTTAAGTAGAAGATTATCAGAACTCCTAGTGGTTCTGCTACCACCCGACAGCACTAATTTCTCCGCAAGGTATCTCAGGGTTTTTTGGTGCAATGCCTTATATGTCATACAGGCGATTTTTAAATGGATTCTGGCCTCAAAAGGTAACCAGTTGAGGGCACGTAGGTCAGGGGAGATGTGGCAGTTTCTTCTGGAGCCTGTGATGAGTCTAGCGGCTGTGTTGATTGAGGCTCTTAGTGGAGCGGTTGTGGATCTGGGAAGGCCGCAGAGAGCGATACTCCCATAGTCCACTCTGGGAATTACTAGGGTTTGAACTGCCTGTTTGAAGTCATTCGCGGGTATGAATGGCTTCAATTTTCTCAGGGTGTTCATCTGAAAATTGGAATCTCTAGTTGCAGCGCTGATGTGTTTCTGCAGGTTTAGTTTATTATCCAGAGTTATACCAAGGGATTTCACAGAATCAATGATGAGAGGTTGACCATCGAGTGCGGTTAGGTGCTGCATCCACTCGCGGATCATGACTGATTGGGGGAGCGATAAGGAGGAATTCTGTTTTTTAGTGTGTTAAGTTTTAGATGGTTGCTTGCCAACCAGCACTGTGCTTTTTGGAGCGTAGAGTTAAGGGACTTGAGGTCTTCAAGAGAGTTGACCTTCATGTAGAGTTGAGTGTCGTCGGCGTGCATGCGATATTGGATGTTTGAGGAGTTGAGAAGCTCAGTGAGTGGTTCCATAAATAGATTGAAGAGTGTTGGGGAGAGGGAAGATCCCTGGGGTACTCCCAAGGTGACTGGGGTGGGGTTAGATAAAGATTGGTTGATCTTGAATCTTTGCGTTCTGTCTTGGGGGAAGGAAGTGAACCAGTTTAACACTGTTCCAGATAAACCCATTCTGTGTTTCAGGAGGTCAAGTAGGTTGCTGTGTTTGACTGTGTCGAAGGCTGAGGATAAGTCCAGTAAGATTAACAAACAGGCTTTATTTTGGTCCAGTATTTGTAGAGCGTCATCTATAATGTGGGTCATGGCTGATTCGGTACTATGCCCAGATCGAAAGCCAGAATGGAATTGATCTAGCAGGTTGAAATAGTCAATGTGGTTACTGAGCTGCATGTGGACACATTTTTCGAGTAATTTGGCCAGTGTCGAAATGTTGGATATTGGGCGATAGTTATTCAGGTCTGACGGGTCAGCTGATACTTTCTTTAGGATGGGGGATACCTGACCCGTTTTGAGGATGTCCGGGATGGTTCCTTGCAAAAGAGAGGTGTTTATAATCCTGGTCCATAGGGGCATTAGCTGTGGCATGAAGGTCTTTAAGTGGGTTGCTGGGAGAGGATCCGTAAAATGATTGGAGGGATTCAAAGCCATGAGCGTGTTGACAATAGTTTCTTCGCTGTATAGGTTGAAGGTGGTCCAGGAGGCGTTGTACTTGAGGTCGAGCTTTGTAGGACAGTAAAGCGGGATCACTGGTGTGGTCATCGTGGTGATAGTGTGTGGGTGGGTGTGGGATAATAGGTCCTTAAGTAGGTCTGTCTTTAAATTTTCAGTCTTTGTTGTGAAAAAGGCGGCAAGCTCTTCACAATTGGGGAGTGTTTCTGGGTTGACTTGGGGGGAGTGTTAGATATCCTTAGATTGAGCCTTGATTATTTCGAATAGTTTTTTTGGGCGATTCTCAGCTTGGTCTAATTGTTTACAAATGAAGTCAGCTTTTGAACGTCTGATCTTTCTGTAATAGGAGTTTCTGGTGCTTCTTAGTAGTTTGAGGTGGGCAGCGGATGGAGCGGATCTCCATTGTCTTTCAATGGCTCTCAGTGATCTTCTGTCTTCATTTAGCCTACCATCGTACCAGGGGTTTGAAGCCTTTGTGGTGACTCTTTTCAATTGTAGGGGTGCTAGGTTGTCGAGTACCCTGTTCATAGAATTGAAGTAGTGGTTGGTCAAGTCCTGTACATCATCTAGTCCATCCAGTGGGGGTGCGAGGATGTGGCTAGCGGTTGCGAGTGCGGTAGGGTTGAGGTTATCTAGATTCCTTCTCCAGATTTTCGTTCTCTTAGGTTGGATAGAGAGTAATTTAACTACTTCCTTGATATGGAAAGTGATGTGATGGTCGGACCAGTCGCAAGGAAGAATCGAATCAAGCTGAATAGAGTCTACCTTGGCGATCACTAGATCAAGGATTGAGCCCTTATCGTGGGTGGGACCATCACAAATTTGGGATAGGTTGAGGTCGGACAGGAAAGCTTTGAGGCTGTTGACCTCTGGGTCATTTGGATCGTTCCAGTGGAGGTTGAAGTCCCCCAGGAAGATCTGAGTAATCTGTTGACCGACATTTGTGGCTAGAATATCCATAATGTGTTCGATGAAGGTGAGGTTGTTACCAGGAGGATGGTAGAAAGAGTGGAGTGAACATATTGGTTTGTTATTGCTCGAGATGTCTAGGCAGCGGTATTCACAGGAAGAGAATACCGGAGAGTTGGAGCGGTTCACTGAGAGGTTGTTCCTATGAATGCAGGCAATACCACCCCCTAGCTTATCAGGTCTGTCAAGCCTTGTGATGTAATAATTTGGGGGAACTAAAATGTCTAAGATGGGTGAGGATGATTCGTTTAGCCAGGTTTCCGTCAAGATGATAAGGTCAGGTTTATTGTTTATAATGAGGTCAGCTATATCGGCAGCATGACATGATGCTGATCTACAATTTAGTAGGATACATTTTAGCTGGGCCTTGGTCAAAGTGGTGGATTTCTGGTCATGAGAGATGGGTATTCTCGTCAAGTTATTTGCATCAATGTCTCTGGGGGTGTGTCTTGTACTTCTAGATGCATTGGGATGGATCGGTTGGATTAAGGACAGTTTCTGTGTGTCGTCATTGTGCGCTGGTTTAGAGGGTAGGGAAGGAAGTTCGTAGGAATGAAGCAGGGAGGTGAGCTCACTTGGAGAAAGGGTTCTCTTTTTCCTGGCCGGACGGGATGATGCATTAGGATAGGGTACTGTATTCCATTTGGGGAGTTGAGGCGGGGAGCTAGTGCATTGCCGATGCATAGGATTCACTTGTGGGTTGGGTTGAGGCCGGATCAGGTCGTGAAGAGTTTGGATGTCCTCTTATTTGTTGAAGGTATAGTAGTATTTCATCAAGTCTGGGGTCAGGTGTAGGAGTTATCATATTGATGGCCTGAACTGTAGCAAGGTGAGGAGGGGTTATTGGTGGTATCCCGGGGCAAGACATGAACTGGTTTGACGTATGGTGGTTTTTCAGAGTGGGAGTCCATAGGGAAGGGATAGATGGAGAAGGGATGTGAAGGGGTATTGATGTGTATTTCAGGAGGATCTGATTCGTTGTGTGAAATTCTTGTTGAGTGGTGGTAACTGGAAAGGGGGGAAGTGAAGAGGGGAAGTGAGGGGTTGTTGGAATGAGCTATGGGAGGAGGAACGGTGAGATTATAAGTGCAAGTAGAGGAAGAAGATGGAACCGCGGGATGCTCTGGAGTAAGTATGTAAGAAGAGGGGATTGGAGCAGAACCCGTAATGGAGTTACTGGGGATGATGATGGAGGTGGGGAGTGGAGTACTAACTAAATGGTGGGTGAAGGCGTGGTTGTGGGGAAAGGGAGTAGTAGTGGAGGACGCGAGGGCGTGAAGGAGGTCTGGAGACGAGGTGATGCGAATGAAAGGCGAGGTGGGTATGCTAGAGATTGTGGTGGTGCTGGGGAAGGAGTGGAGATTATGTGGGTGTATGTCATTAGATGGGGTGTCTGTTAGGTCTGGTGTGGATATATATGAACAATGGGATACCAAGGGGGAGTGTCTGGATGGGGCGTCAGGTAAGGAATCTGACAGAGGGTTAGGAGAATGGTTTGCGAGGGAGGTGGGATAGGATCTTGCAACCTTCGGTCTGGTGCTTGGGTAGATGTTGTCCAGTAAATTCAGGTTATGGTCTGCTGCCTGCATGAGGATAATCCCATTATGATAAATGGTAAATGTAGCAGTTGCTTTGTAGAACGGGGAGGGAATGATAGTTAATGTGAGCCCGTGTGCGGTTTTTTTGGTCGATGCAATTGAGAAAAGGGCGAGAAAGGCTTTCCGCCATTGTGCTCTCCTTTTGGTGTAGAAGATAATGTCGTTTGTAATGTGTCCTGTGTTATTTGAAAAATAGGGGTCATAGATTGGGGTTTCTGGATGTGATTTTAGTAGACTATGTTTGAAGCTTGTGGCCACATTTTTTGAGAGGTTAGGGAGGTATTTGATGGAGTAGGTGTGTGGGCCCATAGGCTCCATGATATGGTTTGAGAAAGAAAAAAAAACTAAGGGGGAGAATTATTTGGGGAGTAGGAGAAGTTGCAGGCCTCCCTGTTTATTCCAGATGTTGAGTCCTTGTGATAGGCCCCCACTACATTACCATTAGTGGGTCACGTAGTGGTAGGTGGTCCTTGCTGTTTGTGAGGGTCGGATTAACTTGGCTTACTATGTCCCAAAAAAGGTAATGTTCGGTATCCTTAGTTATAGACTTAATTATAGTAATTAGTATCAATTGAAGGTGCGGAAACGCGCGCTTAAGAACGAAGCGTGGGAATGCCTATATAACGCATCCCTGGAAAAGGACTGCTCTGCCTTCTGGCTGGCGGTCAGGGCTCCTTTCCTTATTAAAGGGGAAACGGATAGATTGGATGTGGCCATTACTGAAGATTCCTGGGTCGACTTCTTCGCTGAGGTATATAATCCGGGAGGGAAAGACAAACTGGTAGCTAAGAAGCCTATTACTCAGGGCCAATTGGCGGACGATTTTGTCCCGTTTAATTTAGATGCTACTGTTGACGAATTGTCCGCCGCAATCACCCAGAGCAAAGGCAGTAAAGCGCCAGGCGCTGATGGCGTCCCAATTGATTTATTCAAACTCCAGCCGGGGCTCTGGTCGCCTCTACTTACACGTGTTTTAGAGGCCAGTTGTGCGCGGGGTTTCATCGATACTTGGGCAGACTCAATAATTATACCTATATTCAAAAAAGGGGACCGGGACAAACCTTCTTGTTACCATCCCATATCCCTTCTGGACTCTTTTTTGAAAGTCACTGGGCGAGTTATCCTGAACCGTTTGCAACTTTGGGCCGACGAGTTTAACATCTTATCGCCGGTTCAATACGGCTTTCGCAAGGGCTGCGGTACCGTAGAACAGGTTCTCAACTTCACGTCACTAGTTGGCAAATATACTCAGGCCAAAGAGGGCAAACTCTTTGTTGTGTTCGTTGACCTAAGTGCGGCTTTCGATTGTGTCATTCATAATCGATTATGGCAGATCTTGAGCGACATGAAGGTTGATGAAGTACTTATTTCCTTTCTAAGGCAGTTGTATGCTGGCGCTAGGGCAAAGGTCAGATATGGTTTAAATGGTGAATGCACTAAGCCCTTCTATGTAAAGAGGGGCGTGAGACAAGGGTGCGTACTCGCCCCACTGCTGTTTAACTTGTATACCAACGACCTAGAAAAAGTTCTGATTGCTGCAGTACGCGATTCCCCCCCAGGCCAATCAGCATCAAATCGCGTCCCTTTTATATGCTGACGATGCAGTGATCATGTCCGGGACGCAAAGAGGTCTCCAAACTGCTCTGGACACTTACATAAAGTTTATGGATAACCGGGGGTTAAAATTGAATGTTTCCAAATCGTTTGTAATGTCCTGTGGCAGTGGCAAGAAAAGAGCATGCCGCTTGTTTGTGGGGAAAGAGGAACTTGCCCCAGCTAAAATATTTTCGTACCTGGGAATAGTCCTCGAGGAAAAGGGGTCCTGGGGGCCAGCTATTAGAAATAGGACTTTGTCATTTAAGAAAGCTACTGCTGCACTTATGATCTTCTCGAAAAAGCTGGGGAGGAGACCGCCTGCAATACTGTTAAAAATCTACCAAGCCAAGTGCATCAGTATAGCCATTTATGGGGCAGGTATTTGGGGGATCAATAACAATTTCTCCTCAATACAAAGGGTAGAGAATGCTTTCTTAAGATTTATCTTGGCAACCCCTGCTAGTTCCCCAGTTTTTAACTAGGTATGCGCTATGTGAGTGATTTGATTAGTATACAACCAATTTTGCTTTGGTACAGGGTATGGACTTCCCCAGCATTAACGTTAAACAGAGATATCCTTAAAGATTGTATGGGATTGGATATGGCACTTAGGATACCCTGGTTGAAGTATATTTGTTATTTCACAAGTGACCTTGGCAGACCCGAGTTTTACTTTCAACCAGAGACCATGTGCAGTCTAACAAGAAAGGATTTGAAGGAGCTATGTTGGTCCCACGTTGAATCACTTAGATTAGGCGTTGAACTCAATAAGAACCTTGTATTTCAACATCAATTTACATTGGTTTCTAATGATATTCAGCCATATTTAACATGGTGTCAGGTGGGCTTTGACCGTTTTTTGCTCACCAGGCTAAGGTTCGATGTCTTTTTCCGCTTAGTTTCCTTCCCCGCAGTTAATGACTGGGCAAGAAAATTATGTAATTGCCCTTGTGATAATCTGTCTACCCAGTCAACCCTACATGTAATCTGTTTTTGTAAATTTTATTCGATGGAAAGATCTAGATGGATTAAGCCATTTTTAAAAAAACATGGTTCATGGAGACACTGTCGGCCCGCCTTATTGTTTTTAGTATCTTTACAAGACGAATACTGTGTGTCAATAATGTTGGGCTTTTTAAAAAGTATTTTAAGGAAAAGGAAATGTTTAATGAGTTTTTAAAGTAACTTATTTATGTTCTGTGTAACGATATTTTATTGTGGTTTACTTTTGTCTATATGAACATGTTACTTTTATGAATTCATGAATCTTGAACTCGAATAAAGTATTATCTATCTATCTAGTGGGTTAGAGTGTCTGCGTCTCAGTCGTTCCAAGATGGCTGCTTCCTTATCCAGTGATGGACAGAGATCTGTGGCTTAGTCCTATTACTATTTCCATGCAACCAAAGCTACAAGGGTATTGTCCTCAGTCTGTTTCTGGGGGGGCAGATCAGCATGTATGGTCCTTTCTTTCTGTTTGATAGTGTACTGAATTCTATAGTTTCTGTGTCTTTGCGGTGGTGAGTAGTCCCTTCTTTGTGTTATCCATTCAGTCGACTAGTCAGTTTGAGGTTCCACAGTTAAGGCACAAAATGGTGGGGCTTGTAGTTAAGCGCAAAATGGTGGGACTTGTATTGCTCAACGAGGTGTGGCCAACCAAATCACTGCTGCGCATCTCTACACGCTCTTCTGCATTGGTCTCTCTGTGCACCGCTCTGAATGCCCCTCCGCATGAAGCGCGGTCTCAGGGGGGACCCTGTACAGAGGTGGAGACCAAAAGTGTGTGGCTGCGAGAGAGCAGAGCATGGAGCCCAGCTACGATGCCTCGCTCCGATGTCTCACCTCTCGCGGTTGAACTTCATGATAACAGCATCTAGTGGATCCGGAGTCACGAGCCTGCAGAGAACAGCTGCGCATCATTTTGTGTCACGAGTCTGGAGTGGACATTGTCAGCCTGTGTCACGGACCTACAGTGGACATCAGCATATCTGAAACTGTACAGCAAGTCTCGGCACCAGTCACGCATCCGCAAAGGGGCATCTTTAACGTCTTACAATAGAATCTGGCCACAACAGCTCTCGGCAAAGGTAACAAGTCAGTACATACAGGACTATAACTGCTAGCGCGCATGACACTACCCTCAGCATCTCATTCCCACCTTGCTGCAATATTTAGAGATAGCCGCTAGTTGGAGAGTGAAGTAACCAGAAGGTTTACCTGGGTCAGGGATGGACAATTCATTATTATAGGGCACGTGTAAGGTGCCTTACAGCATTTTCGGGTTGGAGAATGGCTCCATTTCTTCAGGTGATTATTCAGTGACTTAACTGATGGCTACAGTATGCCATCCTCCTGAGCCAAGATCCTAGGCAACCTGCTGATCTGGTTGAGTGAAAAGGAAATACAGATTAGTGTGGTGTGGTGAGATGTGCAGGGGAGTGTTTGCATTAGGTGTGATGATCTGTGAGTAATTTCGTTTATGTATATATCATAGTGTGCACTACATCCTCAACGCCCACCTGATATTGCGACAAAATCAACGCCTACCCTGCAACCAAAGATGAGGGTGTCCAGTGAGCCAACAGTACCAGATTTGTTTCTTAATTATTTTTTGCCACTCCTCCATTCTCTTCACTGAGACACAGGCGGCAGAAATGCGGTTCGCATTGCAGTGAGGGGCGTGGTAGGACAAGCACGAATATCACTCCCACTGGGTTCAGGAAAACTGATGGGAAGGGCATCTGACAGATTGCCTAGCCAACGTATGCTAAACCAGGTAGACGCTAACCAGGTACTGCCATCCATCTTAGAAACAATCATGAGTCTACAAGTTGAAGTGCAGGCTTCATGAGTGGAAAGCCAAGTACTACGTAGGGAACTAGGGAGGTAGGTGGACTGTCCTGCAAGGGGAAGCCTGGTTCTACAAGTGGTAAGGAAAATCCATGGGCATTTCCTCCTCCATTACTCATGACTGGCAGCACATCTTCTACTCATACTGCCGCTTCCTCTCCTCCTCTCTCTCCACCCGGGGTTAGAACTGCCACACTTGCTCAGGCTCAAACAATACATGCAGTGCAGCATCCCACCATTCCAGCTGCAGCTCCAGAAAGATTCTATAGGGTTCCCAAAAGATATGCCATATTCGTTAGTCAATGTAAGTTACACTTCCTATGCAAACCTGCAGCCTTCCCTGATGAGAAGATCAAAACAGCAGTTGTTCTGTCAAGGGTAACGCCTGACCAGCAACCACAGACGAGGGTGTCCAGTGAACAAACAGACCAGTGAGGGCCATGGTAGGACAAGCACGAATATTGCTCCCGCTGGGTTCAGGATATCTCAGGTTAGTGCATCTGACACCAACATCGTGGGGTCCATCACCAACATCTGGTTGTGGCAATTCTTGCAGGGTTTAAATCTTAGTTTTGTAGTAAGACATGTCCCTAGCACACTGTAGAAATCTGTAAGAAAACTTTCTGTCAAGAGACAGAAATGAGGGAGCAAGATCCAGATCCATGTTGGAAGGCGTAGAAAGACAGGAACTAACTTTAAAGCATAGAGGTCACATTTATAAGTTGCCCTGACATTACTTCTAACCCGGCATGCAAGGAAACTAATGAGAATAATTTCCTGATGCAGTCTGGGGCCTGGGGTAATTTGCAAGGTGATTAATCAGCGGTTAGAAGTATCCATCAGAATACTGTATATATGAGACAAGCAATTAAGCTAACTATTAATAGAGCAAATTGAGTCCTCAGAAAGTCCCACACAGGCAGAAGGAATGATTAAGGTGACTAACCCTGTTAAACGCTCAATGGTCCCAGGCCCAGAAGTCTACACCGCGGCCTTTTATAAGAAATGATGGTCCCATGTGATAGGGATCATGGATAAGGAGTTCAAAGAAATGCCTAGGAAGGGAGCAGTCACCCTGACAATGACTAAGTAGAACGTCTTGGTGATCATAAAAAAGGGGAAAGATCCTGAAAACTGTAGCTGATACCAAGATATACACTAACGTAATTGCTAATATGTTACATCACTTGCTGCAAGACCTCATCCACCCTGACCAGGTGGGATTTAAATTAAAGAGGGTGGTGGGAGACAACACAAAGAATGTTATACACCTAATATACATTGCTAACAAAAACACAGGTGTTGCATCTAATGCTTGATGCGAGAAGGCCTGTGACACAGTGGAGAAGATTTTTCTGAAGGTGACATTGAGTGACAGAGGACTGGTCAAGGCTATTTTTGAGAATGGTCCTGGTTGAATATACACACCTGACAAGTAATGTCTGACTAAATGCTCAGGGCTCATAAGCAATATAGATCCAAAGTGGTATCAGGGAGGTGTGCCCACTGTCAATCCTTTTTTTTGTAAATTATAAAACCTTTAGCTTAGCAAATTCAAAACAAACTGGCCATATGAGTGGTGAAGCTGGAGTGAGAAGCTTAAATTCTCCTTCTTCCCCGATGACATCTTAGTTACACTGGAAAATCCAGAAAGTCCATTGCTCCCCTTAATTGAGGAATTTAAAGCCTTCTGTGAAGTACACAGATTTAAAACTAATATGACCAAATTCAATACTGTTGATATCAGTCTAGCAGAAGAGGAGAAGACCTGGCTCACAGAAAACGCATCTTTCTTTTATACAACTAGATTTCTGTGTATACACATAGGCCCCTCTATCAAGGCCATCCAACAAAGCTAATTTACTACCTCTACTGATAGAAATCTGGCATGAGCTACAAAGCTGGAATGGCAGTTCTCAATCCTGGCAGGGCTGTATAACCTGGGTTAAAATTATTATTTTGCGATGGTTCCTGTTTCTATTTAGGCCATTCCAATACAATTTAAAGCCCAAATTGTAAAACAAACTGCAAAATGCTTGCAAAGAATTTATAAATGGAGGGAAGAAGGCCATGGTGGCTGCAAAAAACCATACCATCACATGAACGAACAGAACCTGGTAGTCTGGAATCAGAGGTCCTTAAGATCAAGGTTTGCATTTAAGCTTTCTATTATAATAGTCAAAAGGTGAGTCTGAGAGCCACTGGTGCGCAAAATAACCATACCATCACATGAACGAACAGAACCTGGTAGTCTGGAATCAGAGGTCCTTAAGATCAAGGTTTGCATTTAAGCTTTCTATTATAATAGTCAAAAGGGGAGTCTGAGAGCCACTGGTGCGCAAAATAACCATACCATCACATGAACGAACAGAACCTGGTAGTCTGGAATCTTATGTCCTAATTATCAAGCTTTGCATTTAAGCTTTCTACTAGAATAGTCAAAAGGGGAGCCTGGGAGCCATTGGTACTTCAAGGATCATTTACTGGTGGGAGGTTATTTGTGGGAGGTTATATGATGAAAATTGAAACACAGAGCTAAGACCCTGGTGCGGCCCCAATAAATAGGGCAATGTTAACAATATGGGCCGACAATGATTAAAGAGGGAGCCTCGCAAAGAACCTTATACACTATGCTACTGGGACCCTAATGTTACCCGAAGTCAAAGTAGGTAGGTAGGTAGGTAGTCAATAGCATGTGTTAAATTTGAAGACCTATTATGCCACTAGAAAGTAAAAATCTTTGAACAAATAAAAGCAGACTACAGGTGGGAGAAACAGCATGGCATAGATGCACACAAATTAGGCACTGTGTCATACGATAATAGGTAAACGAAGCAGCTAAATAACCACTTACAGAATCTGGAAAGCTGTTGAGGAGAGTCATGGAAGATACACACTTAGTTTCTAGAATATAAAAAGTCATACTAACTGGGGAGGAGTTAACCAAAACATGTGACCCAAAGTATCTGGGTTAATGACTCTAGAAAAACTGCCCCAGGAACAATAGGCAACCATCTTCAACAAAATGCACAAGGGAATTGTCCAGCTCCAGGGAAGAGAGGCAGCCAACAAGATCCTCCATATATGGATCTGACTGACAGATTACATAAAATGTTCAAAAGTAAATCAAACATGTTCTGGAACCGGTGTGGCCATGTAGTCCAGATGAAACATATCTTATGGGACTATCCAAATCTAAAGTCATGTAAGGAAGAGACCTTATACGCTGTAGATGAGATCATGGACACCTGAACCCCCTGCGCTCCAGCTAGTCTTTTTTTGGGATGGATACCTGGAATCAAATGGCGTGATCAAGGAAATCAAGAGATGTTATTGCATATCCTGTTGTATACCGCTATGTAAATACCTCTAGCCAAAAGGGGAAACATTTTAGTACATATTGAAATCTATACTGTAACGTGACACCATTTGTGTCGGAGGAAAAATGGTATCTCACGGAAAAAACTCACAGACATACTTGATTTTCCAAGATTCTCCTCATAGATACCAAAGACATGGACATCGGAGATGGGTGTAATTTTAATATAAAATCTACTCCTGCCTTTAAAGATTGCTTCTAAATCGTTGTCCCTAATCGGTCATGTAGTGGTTCAGCATCCTGAATGCTTGTACAACATATCTATACAATACTTGTGTTTTTCCTACATCTGCATCAATTTCCCATAACAAGGTGTGTCAGTCAGTCACAGAAGCTTTATTCGATTGATATGTTATTTAATCATAAAAGCACATAAGAAAGAAATATGTACAGAAGGTGAAAATTACTTTAAAAAAATATATATATATATCATAATTATTATTAAAACACGATCTTCGGTACATATAAAAGGACAAATATGAAGTTAAAAATCAATTAAACATGCATAAGCTTACGATAAATAAAAACTTGTTTTAAAAAGATCACGATTCTAAAAACACTATGCTCATTGTCAAGATGTTGCAGAGCCTGAAAGGCTGGTCGACATTGGCGGAGACCAAACATTTTTAAAACGGGCACTATGTACAATTTTCTTAAGTGGGAATACAGTTTACAGAAGAATAAAACATGAATCGTTGATTGGGATGAACTATTATCACATGGGCAAGGCTGAAGGTTTCTCGACCAATCATTCATCTTTGGTAATGACACCAATCTATGAAAAACCCCCAGTCTAAATCTTGTTAAAATGAATCTATCATATACACCAGGTACAAAGGTTAGATAGGGATGAATTTTAAATGTGGCTAAAATCATCTGATTTTGGAGGACGGTCGTTTTTAATGAATCATTTGTCATTCTGTGGCTTTCCAGAAGCAGTAGCCCTTCTCTTCTCAAATCCGTCCTTGAAATAGTCCCAAGTGAACTCGGATTATTAAAATTCTCCAAACGGCCAAGGTCATTTAAGAAATTACGTATGTACGCAATCCAGGGGATGTTCAAAAACCCATCCAGTTTACAGATATCTAAAATAATCTCCCGATTCAATTTTGCCTCTTCCTTAATCCAGAGCCTATGCCATAAAAGGATAGGCTCTAGCTTAATTAAATCAGAGATAAAGGTAAGCCCCAATTCTACATAACATACGGAAGAAGTATTACCACTTGGGACTGATAGAAGATATTTGAGAAAGGAGTTCTCAACATGCTGGATTTTATTCACATCTGCTAGCCCCCAGAGCCCTGCTCCATAGGTGGCTAATGAGACACACTTGGCCTTATATATTTTTATGAGTTCCACCGGTGGTCTTTTACCAAATCTTTTAGCGAAGTTAATAAGGGCAGTGGTGGCTCTAAGGAAAGCCAGTTTCTTGGCGTCAACCGCTTGCGCCCATGTGTCACCGTGCGTGAAAAGAATCCCCAAATAAGAGAATTTAGTCGTGGCCGCGATCCTTTGTCCTGCAACAAACATTGTATTAATTTTCTTTGTCCTATGCCCACAGTGCATAGAGTACGTTTTAGACGTGTTTATTCTCAAGCCTAAATTCTTCATAAAATTTGTGAAGCTGTCCAGCAGCCTCTGAAGGCCCACCTGTGTTCGGGACATCAGAACTGCGTCATCTGCGTATAAGAGTGCTGGGATGGGTCTCCCAGCCACAAGTGGACAGTCGTTGTTATTTTCAAGTAGGGCCCCTTCCAAACCATTAATATAAAGGTTAAAAAGGAAGGGGGCCAAAACGCAGCCCTGCCTAACACCAGTATTTATCGAAAAAGCACCTGACCGTTCCCCATTTACCCCACAACGGACTCGAGCCGTAGCTTCATTGTAAAATCTTTTAAGGTAATAAATAATCCTATCTTCTACCCCCAATTTTCCTAAAATGGCCCAGAGTTTACTGTGGATCACACAGTCGAAAGCGGCTGTTAGATCCACAAATACTAAAAACAGATTCCCATTTTTATTTTTTGCCCTTGTGTATTTCCCAATCAATAATGACAGATTAAGACCCTGTTCAACAGTGCCCAGGCCTGCACGGAAGTCGTATTGGACGTCTGATAGGACAGAGTTTGCCTCCGCCCAATCTTGAAGACGTTCCAAGATGACACGGCCCACAACTTTAGTTATAGCGTCCAACAAAGAGATAGGCCTGTAACAGCCAGGATCTTGCCTGCCCCCCCTTCTTAAAAATAGGCACAATGGTTGATTCCACCCAGGTGGGTAAAAAAGCCGAGTTGCAACTTGCAGACAATACCTGAAGAATCATGGGGCCCCACAAAGATATGTTTGACTTAAAAAAGTCAATTGGGACCCCATCGGGGCCAGGAGCTTTGCCTCCTTGGCTAGAAGAGAGAGCCCGCTCTATTTCATCCAGAGTGAAATCAAGATTAACAACTGCAGGAAAAGAGTTAACTGCTGTTTCTCATATTCATTATTATACAGGATATCCGGATTTCCCTCACCTTTATAAACTGCTGAAAAATGGCAAATCCATTGGTCGCCAGTGATAGACACTTCAATGGAAGGGCCAGGATCACTTCTGAGGAAGGGCGCCTTGACCGCCTTCCAAAAGGCCTGGCCATCACCTAGCAATGAGGCTTCGTGTAAGGCTTCCCAGGCATCTCTCTTCAGGGTGGCTTTCCTATCCCTAATAGCTTTCCTGTATTCCCCTCTGGCGTGTCTTATATCATTTTGATTTCTCGGTATCGTGTGCAACACTTTTTGCAAGATAGAATATGATTGTGTACACCTGAAGTCGAACCAACCATTAGATTTCCTAGAGCCCCTTTTCTTTCTAAGGATAGATGCCTGAATTGTACTGGAAATCTCCTTAAAATAATTTAAAATACTATCTGGGCTAGCAGTTTCACTCAGACACCTCTCAATAGCGTCCTTGCATTTACCTATCACATACTTAACTGTGGCGGTCTGGTCAACCATTGAGCAGCGTACCGAGTAATCGTTAAGACTACCCAGAGCAACATTCTCCAGTAACCTATCGCTACCTGACGGCCTAGTAATTCTATTTGAAGGGAGTGTAATCGCCGTACAAAGGGGGAAATGATCACTCAGTGCAATCCCTGGGACGCTAAATGATTGAATAAAATTAGCGTGATTATTTGAGATTAGGGAAAAATCTATTGTGGAACAGAGTCCGCGCCCGCTAAAAGTCCAGGGCATGGACAGGGGGGGGGGTGGGGCGGGGGGTTACACAATTCATTAACAAAGCCCTGATCGAGACTGTAAATTAAGTCATTATACAAATCTCCCACTACAGAATGTTTAAAGTGAGAGGTAGGGGCCCCATCCTCCTGCAACCCACAAATTTAATCAAAGTTGGGACACAGTGCACAATTAAAATCTCCAACCAACAACAGAATTGTTTCTTTTGCCTTATTCACACCTACATTTTTTAATTGTTTGCCCAGATTTTTTATGACAAGACTAACTTTGTCAGAGGGAATATTATTATAAAAATTTGTCAAAACAAGGCAGTACCTTGCGTCAATATCTATTGCGACCACTTGAAAATAAGGGTCGCTAACTAATAATGTTACCTCCTTCACATTTAAATTACTAGAGATATAGGTACATATCCCACCTTTTGCCGTCCCGCTTGATGAGTCCATGGCTGGGGTGTGAAATGTCCTATACCCATTTATGTGAATCACTTCCTGGGTCCAGGTTTCCTGTAAACACAGGATGTCTGATTGGGAAATAAAAGCTTGCCAAAGCGGGTTGTCTAGCTTAGGGCGAATACCAGCGATATTCCAAGAGACAATGTGACAAACAGCGTGCTTATCGCTGTCTATCATTGTCGTGTGGGATACCGGGAGGGGAGGGACCTCTAGAGCAGCTAATGATCCAGTTTGATTGGCACACAAATGAGATACAGGGCCCTGAAGTTCGTCTGGGGTGTTAGCAGTTTGGGAATGTGTAATCGTAGCTTTACCCATTGTCAATTTTCCAGCATCATTGCTCCTAGTAGACCCAATAGCGGCTAAGTTTAAATCAGTAACCATCCCCCTGACCCAGTCAATCAATGGCCTACAGTGAGTTCAAAACATCAAATTGATTGCTCACAGGGTACATGTACCTTAATTCACCCCTACCTTGGTAGTTTTCCACCCCAAACCTAGGTCTACGTGGTCTGATTGGTTGGTAAGTGGGGTGAATTAAAAGTTACCACTATGCAATCTCCATGAAGGGTCTTAATGGAGTTTCCTACCCATCCAATTCTCCTTACCATTTTAAATTCATAAAAAAGAGCATTGCTGATACCTGTCCTTGACGCAATCAAGTGTAAGGACTTGTTACGCAAAGTGGACCAATACTCCAAGGAGTTAACAGGGACTGGGGGGGATATTCGTTACGACAACTGTGTAGCGGGCTGCTTCTGGTGGAAGATTCAAATTTCTAGTAGGATTCAGGGATTTTGCTCGAAGAAATTGGTGGTTTGACCCCTCTTCTTCCTTTTCCTCCACTATGTGAGGTCCTATCTTCCCAGCTTCTCTGTTACCTTTACCGTCCCAGGAACAATAGGCAACCATCTTCAACAAAATACCTACATCTGCATCAATTTCCCATAACAATGTGCCAATAGGTGTGTTAGCCCAAGCCAAGCTCACCTCAAGGAATTCTCTGCAGGCACAACCTGCGCATTTGTCTTGCTGAGCTTCTCGGAGATCAAATAATTAGGGATCCAATCTTAAATAGACTATAAAAGGCTGATCTTCAGCAAAAGGGATCAGGATTCCAAGTAATGTAATGATAACTGCACCCGGTAATTATCAAGTGTAAAACTCTTTTTGCCTGCAATTATACCCAGGGCAATTTTGGCAAATCAAATCTTCGAATATTCGGAAGTTGAAAGATGCCCAGTAATTACAGCGGTATGCAAAATTCAGTGTGGTTCCCCATTTACAAGTTTAAACCCAGAATAGGAGGTGTTTTTTGGACATGGTAAATACCTCTCCTACCAGTGTCAGTATTAAATACCTCAAGCTCCTCTGCCCCACTTGCGATCGGTGTCAAAGGCCAGATATGGAAATCTTTACCTGGACTAATTGTTATATGAAAGCTAACCATAGGTTTTTCCAAGCTGGCCTCACTTAGTCCTTTATACTGTTTTCCTCCGATGACTCATGAGCACCAATCGGTCCTTTTAACCTATAGTCTGCCAGTGGATTTTCCTACTGTAGGATCTGTTTAAGGTTACCCCCACTTTTTGCCTGGTGTAATACTGTTTCTGACTAGTCTGCCTGGGATCCTGCTGATCAGGACCCAAGTCTCTGTGGTTTCTCCCCTAAATTGGATGGTGAGTACCTAGGTACATCCCAGATTGGCTACTAGTGCACCATTATAAGTCCATAGTACATGGTACTGAGGTACACAAAGGAAATCCTCAGCACATGTCTGTAGTGTATCTAAACAATTATCTGTACATTGTATGCATAAATATTAACACAGTATTTTGAGTTTCTTGTTTTTCTTTCTTTATTCTTTAGTTTTTCTTCACCGTGACTCTGGAGTGCAAGAGAGTCACGGTTTTGGGCTACATTGATGACGGAGCGGTCCTTACGAGCTCGTGGATTGGTCAGATGGAGACCTTTCTTGAATGAAGAACCAATTTTAACGCATAAGACAGATATTTTACCCAATGTGGGTTGGATTTATCACCACATAAGAAAGGAATATACCAAAGATTGTAGAGCCTTATGAAAGTCGCGGGACGATTTCCCAGTGTATACGACAAAACACGTGTCGGCTGAAGAAAAACTATAAGAATAAAAAGAGAAAAACAAAAAACTCGAAATACTGTGTTAATATTTATGCATACAATGTGCAGATAATTGTTTGGATACACTACAGATGTGTGCTGAAGATTTCCTTTGTGTATTCAGTAGCCTCGGCCGCAATTTTGGGGGAGGTTGGTGGTTCTCCTCACCTTACAACACCGTCCAGAATTTAGGATCTATTGAAACTAATATATGTGCAATTTTCCTGAGTGGCGCCGTTTCACCTAGCTCAATACCACTGTCCGTTCAGAGGTCTCATGGTACTGAGGTACCCAGGGCATAGGTGCACCAGGGGTTCCCCATGGGCTGAAGCATGTATTATGCCACTCATGGGAGACCACACAAACTGTGACTACGGGCCTGCCATTGCAGCCTGTGTAAGCTGATGCTATCACCACTTACAACAGATATAGGGTTTTCTATAGCGGAGGTCACTGCACTTCACACCTATAAGGAATGTATGGCGTTACAACGCATACATTTACAACGCAGTTTTTCCATCGTAACATCCATTACAACGCATGATTTTACATCGCATGCCGTCAATATTCATTTTTAGAAACTAAATTTACAATGAATTCCATTACATCGTATTACACCATTACAACGCATACCATTACATTGTATACAAGTTAAGTGTTGGATAGTGTAGGGGTACAAATTACTATTCCCAATCCAGTAAGTGCAACAGTAGAGTATGTGTTGGATAGTGTCAGGGTAAAAATTACTATTCCCACTCCAGTGAGTGCAACAGTATGGTAAGTGTAGGGTTAAAATCTATGCATTGTAATGGTATGCGTTGTAGTGACATTCGTTGTAATGAGATGCGATGTAATTGCTGCGTTGTAATGGCATGCGATGTAAAGGATGTTGCGTTGTAATGACTGTGTTGTAAAGGTAGTGTAATGTAATGACTGCGTTGTAAAGGATGTTTTCCCCTATAAGTCACCCCTAAAGCACGCCTTTTCAAACCTGAAGGCATGGTGCTCGGTTCTAAGTTTGAGGGTGTCCCTGCATGAGCGGGACATCCCTACATCCTTCGGAGTCCATTCTGCCGGGTTGTAAGTACATCAGCCATATCGATAGATAGAGTGGTCATGCGTAATTACGCAATGACCATCTCTAAACTGGCTGTAATGAACCCTGTCATGTTTGGTATAAAAAATGTTGGAATCATACCTTCACACCATAGACTGTGTGGGAGGTATGATTCAATACACTGTAAATCTTCTCCGGGGGGCCCTCAGCGCTCCCGGTACCAGTCTTCCAGAACGGGACAGTAAGCTAGGTCTACTGCCTACCAGAGACACGATTCTGCCCTCCTGCAGCTGAGCCAAATTCGAGCAGGGGAAGGTACAACAATAGATATCCTGTCACAAGGAGGTGTGACCACTTCCCAGACAGGGTTTAGTGTATTGGGGCAGGATGAGACTGCTTGAAGGGCACACTTGGTGTCCTCCTTGCATACTACCGTTCAGGGAACCGTTGGCTCCCGCTCTGGCACAAAACTAGACAAAGGACATGGGAGTATCCTCCCCGCTGTCCAGCCCCTTCTCTGGGAGAGCCCCTAAATCATCCTACCCTTTCCTTAGGGTACTTAAGGACTTACTTGTGGGTAGGTCCCTAGATTCGTTGTGGGATTCGATTCAGATTCAACTCTGGGTCATCTTTAACCGTCTGGACACACTGACCACGTCCTGCTGACCGAGTAGGACTGACAGCATCGAACTTCGCTTTGAAAACCGAAACTGCAACCGGGAAGACTCTGCTCCAGGTCTCATCGGCCTGCAAGTCCGGTGCACCATCAGTGTCCGTTCTACATACAGGTTCCTCACAGGACCTGTGGACATCAAAGACACCCAAAGGAATTTCCCTTAGAGTGAACGAGTCACTCCCCTGCATCTGCAGGCACTGCATAGTAGCTGATCGGTTTGCTGATCCAGGGCTCCTATGGACTCCAATAGGCTCGCTAACACAGGTGGCGATTCTATAACTCCCTCGAGGCCTGCACTGTCATCACTTGACATCGGTGGGCATTCGTTTCCTATGCCACCTGGTCACCCCCGAGTGGAATAGACTCTGTCCCCTCTGCTTGCAGGTACTTCTCAACTTAAATCCGCCACTGGGTTCCACCGGACACTTTCACCTTCTTCAACAGAGGCATCTTCCCGAAGTCTTCCATTGAGTTCTACTGTAGTTTTCAATGCCACTTCACATCTATGCACTCGCATTCCCTAATGAAGGTATCCTTGGTTCCTAGAGTATCCAAGGGTGGGGTGGCTCTCCAACCTTCTGTCTTCCACGGGGCTTCTTCAGGGTCCACTGGGAGGGGTTCTTCTTTAAAAGTGCAAGACTTACCCACTGACTTGAACGGAGCACGCGGTTGCGTTCCTACACTGCACACGGCCTCCGTGGGATTCTTGGTTACTTACCATAGGTGGTTCCTTGGGTCCCCTACACTTCTACGTCTTCTGGGTATAGTCTTGACCGGTTGTGGTTCGCATCCTACTATTTTAATACATGGTTTGGTCTCCCCCTGGCAACCACTGTGTATTCTTGCTAATTACCTGTTTTTATTGCAAAGTTTTGTGTGCATTGAGTATATCTCCAGGTAGGAGATATACATATGTGTTAGTGAGTGTCTTATAATAAATACATGTTTTTATAAATACACTGTGTGTTTCTTTTTCACTCAATCGGTACCAATAAGATTACGTTCTAGTGAAACAAGCTGCTTTATACTCCTCTTGGACTAAGCCTGAAGGCTGCTCTCAACAGCTACCACTTGGAGAGCTTTTTAAGCTTGTCTAAGACCCCAAAAATTACCATAGGAGTTGTCTGAATTAGTGCAGGGTGCTACACTTACATAAGTGAGCACCATATACATAGCCAGCTTTCTACACATACATTGTACTCTTTTACACGCCAAGTGCTACAAATGTTTCAACAAAAGTAACCCCTTGTAATAATACCATATACAAAACAGAAACACATGGGTAAAAGGTTCCAGAATGAAAACTCACATTTTAATGTAATTTTCTATTTGTCTTTCTTCTTAGGTGTTGAGCATACCAGTGGTTTGTCTATTTGATGCTTATATTATAAACAATGGCCCAGATGTATTAAGATACTTTTGAACCAACCTATGTACTAATCATAATAGTTTGCAGACCAACCTGCCTAATGAATATTAATTAGGCAGGTCACAATTTGCGACTTAGTACAATAGGCAGCAAAGTCCTGGATGGCGGCCTGCAAGGAACAGCAGACCACTATGCATGCCCGTTTTTGCATTTCAAAATGGATTTTTTTTTTTTTACAAGCAACCAGATTTTCTTAAAGGAAAATGATCACTGTCTACTCCCCCTTGAAGCTGCCATTCCAATTCACTCAGAGAAAGCAGTTCAAATAGGACTTCCTCTCTTTTGGGAATGAGATACCACCCCAACTTAGCAGTCAGTAACTTATCAATTGTTTGCAAACAGCCTTAGTGATGCAAACCATACATACAGACATCGCAATTTGGAAGGCACGTTCATTCTTTCTAGTTTGTAGAGAATACATAATCAAGCCAGAGATGTACATTTGAGGATACAGTATGCCATGCCATGCAGTATACGCAGGCTGTCCCCTCTACATGTTATGAACAGATAAGGAAGTTAAGATCTATTGCTTTTCCTGCTGATTGACCTGAATGACTAAACACCCCCAAAAATAAATTTCCATTGCTTTTACCGCTGTTCACTATTGTTTCTAAACCACCTCAACCTTAGTCGATGAGGTCAATCAATCAGGATTTGCAAGCGCGACTATTCACCCGTGAGGGTATCCAGGCCAGAGAATACTGCTGCTGGGGAGGGTACAGTTGAACAGCAAGGTCTTCAGTCTTTTCCTGAATTCCAGCAAAGAGGATAAGATCCGGAGGTGAAGTGGGAGGTTGTTCCAAGACTTTGCAGCGAGGTAGGAAGAGCGTACTCCACTCTTGCTGCTGTGGCAGATGGGGAGGTGACAGAGGAGGAGGGAGGCAAAGCGCAGGTGTCTGGAGGTTTTGTGGAAGCTCAGGCTCCATGGTTGTGTAGGGCTTTGAAGGTGTAGATCAAAATCTTAAACTGGAATCTCTTCTGAATCAGGAAACAGTGGAGCTTTTTGAGATGGAGGGGTGACGCGGGCCCACTTAGGGAGGTCTAGGAGGAGTCTGGTTGCTGAACTGTATGGTCTGCAGTCTCTTGAGGAGGTGCGAGGTGATTCCTATGTAGTGTGTGTTGCCATAGTCCAACTGGCTGGTGAGAAGGGCTTGGTTAACGGTCTGTCTGGTGTCAATGGGAGCCACGTGAAGATCCTACCGAGAATGCAAAGGGTGAGGAAGCAGACAGATGAGACTGCGTTGATATGTCTTTTCATGGTTAGCTTACTGTCCAGGATGATGCCAAGGTTGCGTGCGTTGGCGTTCGAGATGGGTGAGTGTCCTCGTTCAAGGCCAGCAGGCATCACTCCATGGGGGGGAGGAGTTCCACAAGACCAGCACTTCTGTCCTGTCAGTGTTGAGCCTTGGGCAGTTGTCTGTCATACAGTTGGTGATGCTCGTCATACACCTGTAGAGTTGGTCAGCGTGCGGAGGGGTCTTCTTATACTGAGAGGATCAGCTGGGTGTCATCAGCATAGGTATGATGTTTAGTGCATGTGTTCTGACTATGCTGGCAAAGGAAGTCATATAGGTGTTGAACAGTGTAGGGATGAGGGACGAATCTTGAGGGATGCCGCAGATGCTGTTTTTAGGTTCCAAGGTAGAGGTAGCCGGATTCTCTGGTTTCTTCCGGTGTGAAAGGATAGGTTACTTACCTGTAATCCTAGTTCTCTTCCAGGGGTATACTCATTAAAGTCATAAGCACTGAATAGAACCTCCCACGGGCAGGGACCCCGGAGCAGTAATATAAAATATATACATCTATAACTATATATAAATATATGTAGGGATGCTTGACCAAACTGAGGATCCGCTTGAGTATCAGAATATAAACAGTAATGGTGGGCAAAGGTGTGGACCGACCGCCATGTAGCTGCTTTACATATCTCTTAGATAGGTACTTTTTAAAGCATAGCCGTAGTAGCGGCTTTACCTCTCGTAGAGTGAGCCCTTGGCTTGCCAGAGAGCTGCTTGTAAGCTAGCTGATAAGCTAATCTGATGCAAGATACTATCCATCCAACAACGGACCTTTTAGAAGAGGGAAAACCAGTGTGCACTGGACCGTAGTTAACAAGGAGACGGTCCGAATTTCTTATATCTTTCGTTCTATCCAGATAGAATTTTAACACCCTTTTTAGATCTAGTGAATGCAACGCCCTCTCAGGAGGCATGGAAGGATTTGGAAAAAATATGGGTAGAGTGATAGACTGATTAATATGAAAGTCCGGGATCACTTCAGGTAGGAAACTTGGGTGAGTTCTCATAACCACTCGATTACCATGGAAAACGAGATAAGGCTCTTTAGCACATATGGCCTGAATCTCACGTACCCTGCGAGCAGAGGTAATTGCAACTAGAAAAGCGGCCTTCCAAGATAGATGCTGGAGAGAAGCTTTGTGAATGGGTTCAAAGGGGGAACCATTTATTTAGAAAGGACCACATTAAGTTCCCAGGCAGGGGAAGGTAACCAAATTGGTGGGAACACCTTTTTCAGTCCTTCTAGGAAGTATTTAACAACTGGCATTTGAAAGAAAGAAGCCTGAGTGGGAGACTTTCTATAGGCTGTAATAGGTTCCAGATGTACTCTGATAGAAGAGAACTTTAAGCCTGCTTTTGCGAAGTACAAAAGATATGGCAAAATAACTTGTTCTTGACCCATGATAGGGTTCTGCTTCTTAGCTGTACACCATGGATAAAACCGCTTCCATTTGAAAGCATATGACTTTCTCGTTGAAGGCTTTCTCGCTTCTTTTATGATCTGCATACAGTCCTGCGGGAGACCTAGGTGACCATATTGTAGGAACTCAGGAGCCATGATGTTTATCTCAGTGACAGGAGGTTGGGGTCAAAAACCTTCCCTCCTGACTTGGTTAACAGATCCGGATGGCATGGCAATCTCCGCTGCGGTGTCTTGGAGAGGTGTAGTAGGTCCGTGTACCATGACTGGCGAGGCCACTCTGGTGCAATCAGGATCATCTGTCCTGGATTTGTAGAGCTTGCTGATCACCAGTGGTATGAGAGGGACTGGTGAAAAGGCCTAAAGTAATTTCTCTGACCAGTCGATCAACAGTGCATTCCCTCTGGTGCCTGGTTGAGGGTACCTGGATGCAAAGGCATGGCATTTTGTGTTTGCCACGTCTGCGAATAAGTCAATGTCTGGAGAACCCCATCTCTGAAAAATGTTTTGTGCTAACCCTCCTTTAGCACAGTCATGTGCTTCGACGAAGTTTCGGCTCAAGTCATCCACCTGTGCATTGAGGGCGCCTGGAAGGTGAACTGCAGATATGGACATGTTCCTCGCCAGTAGCCATTTCCAAATTGCTTGAGCCTCCAGAGACAGGGGTCTGGATCTGGTCCCTACCTGTGTGTTCAGGGAGTACATTGTTGTGGTGTTGTCCATCTGAATCAACAGGGAGAGAGAATCTATGGAGGGATAGAACGCTTTGAGAGCCAGATGAACAGCTCTGAGTTCTAACATGTTGATGTGGTAAGTTTTCTTCTTTTCCAACCCCATCCCCTGGGCATGAAGAGATCCCTTGTGAGCACCCCAGCCCTGAAGAGAGGCATCTGTGACGATATTTTGTTTGGGAATTTCCTGGTGGAAAGGAACTCCTTTCAGAAGATGAGTCTGATGCATCCACCATCTTATTGAGATTTGGACTGCGTGAAGAAGAGTTATGGTGTCTCCCAGCAGTTGAAAACTTGAGACCTGTAGAGCTGGTTGTAAGGGTCTCATCTGCAACCTGCCATTTGGAACAATGAATATGCATGACGCCATCGAGCCCATCAGAGAGGACACCTGCCTGGCTGTGGGATGAGGTGTTCTCAGAAGAGCACGACCTTTGTGGAGTATTGATAATAGTCTCTCCTCCGAAGGAAACGCTCTTGCATTTGCAGCATCTGGCATAACGCCCAAGTAGTGAATCCTCTGCGTAGGGTTGAGGATAGATTTCTTGAAGTTTACAAACAGGCCCAATCGGTTTAAGATTTGAATGCAGTAATTCAGATGTTCCTGCAAGAGACTGGGAGAGGCACTCTTGAGTAACCAGTCATCTAGCTGAGGATAGACGAAGAGGTTTTGCTTTCTCAGGTAGGCAGCCACCACCACCATGCATTTTGAAAAGGTGCGAGGAGCAGACTTGAGTCCGAAAGGAAGGACTTTAAACTGGAAGTGGTTTGACTCGGTCCTGAAACTTAGAAACTTCCGGTGCTTCTGAGGAATTGGGATGTGAAAGTAAGTGTCCTGAAGGTCTATGGAGCACATCCAGTCCCCTTGATGAATGTGTGAAATGATTTGGTGTAATGCCAACATCCTGAATCTCTCTTTGAGGACAAATTTGTTTAAGAGTCTGAGATCTAGTATGGGCCTGAACTCCTTGTTTGGACCTTTCTTTGGAACCAAGAAGTAGCGGGAATAGATCCCGTCGATGTTGCCAGGGAACCTTTTCAATGGCATGTTTTTGCAGAGGTGCGATAAATTCAGGAATTGCACAGGAGAAACGGGGTCTGTAGTCGAGGGTGCCTCTGATGGTAGTGGACCTACTATCCACCCGGGTGAGGAGCGGAAAAAGTTGTTTTTGTGGAGTCTGGAGTCCCTGGCTCGGAGCTCAGAGGAGGAGTATCTTCAAGAGGCGGGAGGACCAGGTTTCCCACTGCTAACCCTGGTCCAGGCGTGGACAGGCAGCCTTTGGAACACCCACAGCGCAGCGCTTATTAAGTAGGTCCTGGAAGGAGGGGCGTGTGCTGTGTGCCCTGGATGGGGAAGACTGGAGCCAGAAAATGGGGAGAGAGTAGCATCAAACAGGTGGGAAAGCAGGAAGGCAGGAAAACGGGCAAAAATACTAATAACACGCAATTCAAGTTGAGAATAGAGGATACTAAACAATAAAGAGATCAAAACACACACAACAGAAAAAAGCAATACAGGGAATAAGGCAGTCAAGCACACCAAAGGTAACAGCAGAAGCGGGTAGACCTTCTGCAGGGGCAGCAAGGGGGAGCTTGGTCAAAAACATTGCACCACAACTCTTTGAGCAGTAATATTCCATAAAAGTCCATAAATGTGAGTATCACAAAACCAATAACCATGAATTTGAAATCATGCTTGCTAACAAAACTGGAGTTCAAAAAGTAAATCTACTAATGTCAAAATGAAATTATTGGTCAGTTAAAGCAGTGGAGTTAAGATATAAATATACATTCCTTCAAAAATATTGTATGATCAAAATAAAGAAGTTGCCTTACCAATTACTTTTCGCGATTTCAGAAATTTCTGCATGAAACGAGAGCCAGTGAAAAGGAGCTCGAACATCCTTTCTGCACTAATGTGGAAAAGGCGATTCAAGTAGAGCTTCCCTTCTAGATTATCTCCATGGAAGTGCTCGTCACCTAAGTGAAAGAGAGAACAGAAAACAATCAGCTGGGGAGCTCATGTGTTACATACAGATGCACAGAAAGTGGAACAGACATTAAATCTTTATTTGCTTCATCAATATCAACATTATGTAATCATCAATTCAGATACAATTTTCTCCCAAAACTCTGTATGATGTGAAATATTTCTACCTCTGTACTTGAGTTTCTGTAGTGTAGAGATGCTTAATCTGTTGAAGCCTTTTTAAGATCAAATTATAATCATTGTTTTCAAGAGGTCTCACATCATCACTTTGCCCTCTTTCTAATAACAGTCCTAATCAGAGGAGATGACCGACCCACAAGAACAGGGATCTGGTCAATTTCACTTGAACAAACATCTCCCTTTTTGTATTTTCTTTCTATGTAGGCCAGTGCCAGATAACCCCTCTGAGTGGCATCACTCCAAGACATTGTATATGAGAAATTCACAAGCCTGCCCACAGGGTTCTCAGCCTAAAGGTTTCAAATAAAACAGAAGGGAGAGTGCTCCTTTTGCAGCTAGATCTGCTCCTGTTCCTTTGATTCCTGCTATTGTTCCTTGCCACTGCTATTGCTCCTTGCCACTGCTATTGCCTTTCCTGACTGTGGGCCTAGCTCCAGTGACTCTTGCCTCTGATCTCCTGAGGCAGCTGACTAAAGAAACAGTTAATGCAGTGTTCAGAAATAATTTCCTTCAAGCCCTTTTTCCCATGACCTCTACTGAGGGTTAGCCAGGCAGGGTGGATGATGATGATGAATTCAGTGTTTTTTCAGGTGAGAACCGGGAGGCAACAAAATCTTTTGTCCCCCACGCACTTGGCTACGAGTATCCTATCTAAGCATTTAAATAAGTGCATGCCAATCACAATCGAGGAAGGCCCTCCCTCCAATTCTATTGATAAAAAGGATGAATCATTGGTCATGAATAACATTAGGCTATTTTCTGAATGGCACAGTAGAGAAGGCACTAATTATTTCTGCCATTACTTTGGAAGCACTTAAGGTCACCTCTTGATTGTTTTTTACTGGAAGGGAATCCTTTTTAAAGGGTCCTGCTCTCAAGCTCACTTTCCTGCAATTGCGTCTTTTTGGCCTTCTTAGGGTTCTCATTAAGCCTGGGCTGAGTTTGCAGAGTTCCGCTGTGTGGAACTTCACGATGTGACAAAAATGTTCCGCGAGCAGTGGAGTGCGTTAGGGTCATGACGTTCGTGGTGATTTTGAGTGCTGGGTGTTTGTCCCATGCTGTAAAATAATTGCGAATGCCACCATGCGCAGCACAAGAGGGCGCAGCTTTCCTTTTGTTCTCGAGTAGATTTTTTTCTCGAGCAGCAGATTTCTCAACGTGAACGAAAGGTTTCTCAATGCCGGTGATCGCGACCTGCCGCAACCACTCGCATTGAGAAATCCGACCTCCTGTGTTGAGAAATTTCGCCAGGAGGCGTGAGCAAAGAAAAATCTCACCGTGAGGTAGATTTTCTATGCTCCCGCTCGCCAACTCGACATGGACAAGCGCGAGTGAGGAAAAAACTTCGCTCCGTGGATCGCAGTTTTGGGGAACTCTGCGTGCAGCAAACGCCGCAAACAGAGCGGAATTCACCGCCGAGGGTTGGTTCTCATCAGGAACAATTGATTAAAGTGGCTGCAGAGGACTGGAAGATGGCTATTCCTTTAGAACCTAATTCTCCCTCCCATGCCTTGGCACCATCTGCTCCCCAACAACCCTTCTCTCAGTTTTGTTTTTACTTGGCCTACATTTTCCAGAAGAAGCACCAGAAGGCTGAGGCTATGTTCTTTTCTATAGATGTTCTCATTATCCTACAATCGCTGTTCTTAAGTTGTGAAGGGTTAGGGTATCATTTTGTCACCCTTTCCACAGAAGAGGGGGGTGAAGGGTAGAGTTGATATTTTTTGCCACCATAGACATGGGTCACGAATGTCGTGTGTCAGTGTTATGCCACAGGATGTACCCGGGATCTTCCCTGTCCTCTCTTCAGGGTTCTCCCTTGGCCCATGAACTTATTAAATCTTTTGGCTCTGCAGAGGGAAATGAAGGCACTCATTCCTATTCAAGGAAGCCAGTGTTGCTGTCCCCTGGAAGTAAAGCGGCTGCATGTCTACTAAAGTTAGTTTACAGTGCTAACAATTTGGGTTCCATCTAGTCATAAATCTAAGGGTGTTAACATCTTTGTTGGGTCCACTATTTGTTTGTTCTCCATGGACACTGCATTTTTTTGGTATTACTATGTTACTTCCACAGACAGTATATATGTACACTTCCAGCAATTTATTTGCTTCTTTGTTTCTATGTAGTGGATGGATTTGTGCCTCAAATTCCTCTGTTGTTTATAACTCATGACAACATGAAGGACTGGAGGATACCCTGGGCCCCAACTCTGGCAATCATTAACAGAACATGCAATCATGTAGTAAAGTAATAGACAAGCATTGGCATTGCCAATAGGTCTCGCTTTTGGGATCATATAAGTATTTAGTTATGCAGCAAAATATCCTTGGTGCAACAACATCAACTGTTGCATGCCTAAATACTTATAAGGTCCCAAAGGCGAGACCTATTGGCTATACCAATGCTTGTTTATTTTATTTTTGCAGTTTTATATAGCGCAAACTCGACTAGAAGGTGTTGGAGCGCTTTACATGAGCACCAGTTACGTTACACAAGGGCACAAATGATGGCATGATTTACATACCAGTTTTGCCAGGGCTCGGCTCGTGCACGGGCTGCTGAAGCCAGAGCCCACTAGTGGCTGGGCTCTCCCTTGTCATTGTTGGCTCGAGCACCTCCAGCAGAGACTACAGAAGGCGAGCAAGAAGTGACACACTAACCGTGCACTCCAGGCTGTAGACTGGATGAACGGTTGGTAAGTTTGGTTCAATGCGCCTGTCGGTGCCCGCTCCTAAAAATTGCGAGCTCTGCCAAGGCTTTCCTTATAAGAAGGTATATGTCACCCTGTGATTTGTGTCTCGCCTTTCTGATACGGAACATGTAGCTCCGCGTGCAAGCTGAAAGCAGCTGGTCTGTCAGAACCACTAACACCCAACACGAGACAGCTGGAGTTCTCAGAAATCGCCGTCCTCCAAACAGAAACGACGGGAGCGATTTTCTGCGACGACCGATCTACATTCAAAACAACGACCTGGTAACTAGAGGTTAACATAAAAAGAACGCCCCCGCATCAGGGATGGCAAACTTTCGGAACAAAAAATAAATAAATTGGCAAAGCAGTTCTCAGCTGTGAATTAGTAGCAATAGGACAATGAGTCAACAGGCATGCCCAACTCACCTCCCCCACCCCAACGTGGAGGAAGTGAAACCCGAAATAAAGCAAATTTCCTATTTGCACCATTGGTGCTGCTGAGCTGAGGCGAATCAGAGACAGTGGGAAGCCTGCAGCACCCTCCCCCGGGCCTCCCACCCTTTTCTCCGCCTATCCTCGCTCTGTGGTTTCTCTCATTCCAGGCTGTTTATTGCATCCTAGCGAAGAGACTCTTCGAGGTCACTTGCCAACCCACCATTGTTGAGTGCACCCCTTCATTATCTGTAAAATGCTTGGAATAATGTGTATATTTCTTTATGTTAAATTTTGTATTCCTTCACAAGGTTGCGAAACTTAAGGGTTTCATTCCAAATATCAGCGATTCAAGATATCTAAGGCTGGCAAGAATAGTAAGGTGCCCTCTCCCAGCTGCCCCTCCCCCTGTATCTGGCAGCAGCCCTGAAACAAGCAAAAGCGAAAGCACGGAGTGTTACGTGTCACATGACCCACCAGGAACGCAGCTGCCACCCCTGTGCGCCGCTGCTCACTCCCGAGAGCAAAACGCCGTGGGAGTTAACATTTGAAGAAGAGGTGGTATATGCGCCCGCCTCTGGCCATTTGCGTGCTTTCATTACTGAAAGACACACACAAAGACCCATAAGATGTGTGGGAGGAGTCTGACCCACATGGAGAAGTTTGAAGTGATTACATGAAGCCTCCCATAGAGCAGTGCATGCGAGCTGCGCAAGGCTTGACCTAAAAAATTATCACGCTGGCACCTGATCTCATTGCTTGGCTGTGTTAGCCTTCCGCAACTGCACCTGGGCCACGGACAAATTGTTGTCACTCACTGTCTTTCTAAGGAATGGAGAATATATAGTCCGGTACAAGAGCATAGTCTTTGCATTGTTAATGAATTACTCCACGAGATCTGTTCCACCATGTTTTCTTCACTTTGTATTTCCATAGAACAGTGTCCTGAAAACACAGGCATCACTGAGATACTTTGGGTTGGAGAGGGAGGATGAGATGTCAGTTCCCTGGCCTCCTCCTAGTCTTCGTTATGCCTTCACCCTTTCCTTTCCTGTGAAGGATTATTCTTGAAATCAGGAAGGCAAAGTCACAAGGGATCCTGACTACGCTGGCTTAGACATGGAAGTAATGGTTTGCTCTCGTTAGGGAGAGGTATTTGCTCAAACCAATGGTTCCTGCTCTGTGCTCCATTATCCCCCAGGGCTGACCCTTCTAAATCCTTTTGTGCTACACTGTTACTTGATGGCTTAGAATCTAAGAAGGGAGGATTGTGTCACATGGACTCCCTGCACCCTTCCAATCCCTGTTCTGACCTGGAAAGGTTTCTTCATTTTCTTGCAATTTCCTCCCCTGCAGATTTTTACATCTTGTGAGGTTTGCAATTTCTGCTTATTTGTGTTGCAATTTCTGCCCATTTGTGTTTCCACTCCAGGGTCATCAAAAATCTGTGAAAAACTTTATAATGTTTTCTTTGTGCACTTGAAAAAAGTTCTCCCTTAAATCCGGTCAGCTAAATTATTTTCTTGATAGCCACTGCATCAGCCTATCACTTGGGGGAAACTGGTGTTTACCTGTGCAGGTATCCCTTCTTCCAGGGGGTCAAGTTCTGCAACATTCTCTGACTTGGTCTAAAATTCCTTCTAGTTTCATTCTTCCTTTTGGAATAGAAACTCTCCTTCAAAGCTCCTAAAAGCCATGCTGCCCTGACCTGTATTGTTTCTGTAATGTTTGGTGTTTTGACCCAATGAGAATGGCAATCAGAATCATGCAAGCTCGCTGAGGATTCTCCCTGTTTAACAGATTGACACCCCACATCTGTGATACTCTTTCACACAGTGGCTACTGGATTATCTACCTGGGTTGCCCAGTACTTGTGGTGGAGGCAGTTAGATTCGTACTGTAGGGGCATACCTTTTTGGGTGTATCCTGCAAGGGGAGATGCTTAATAGATTTCGCTGCATGGGTCTGCAGTTCCCCTCAACAAAGTTCCCTTACTTGCAAATGCATGTGTGTGGCAACCTAACATTTTGGAGGGCCTTGTGTGAGGGTGCCCAGGTCTTTCCTGACTGGAGCACAGCACTTCTAATCTCCTTCCTCTCTTGCCTTTGTAAAGTGTTACAATATTCCAGTGGGTGGGATGGGGATTTGGAGGGGGAGGGAGGTATTGGTATGTGTGTATCTAGCTTGGAGAGGTGAGTTGAGGCAAAAAAGAATTAGGATACCATTTTACTTACATCAAAGTTATTTATTAAGTCTTTTCTGGTTGTTCTGCCCATGGAGTCTTTGTTGACAGGATTGCTGATCGTACAGCCATTGACATGACTGTGGCTGATTAAGTAGCTGCTGAAGAAGTCATCTACAGCATAGTATACAGAATTGGGATCATCTAGAGAGACACATCTCAGGTTTTCCAGGGTCTCGGCGCCAGAAGTGTTAGTCGGCATAGTGGGCACTAATTCTGTCAAAGGTGCTATCAGCGCTTTCAGAAATTTCAGCACCATTTTTAATGGTCTTTGGCTTAACAGAGTGGGAGTTTTACATGGATCTATTTCAGGTAGATTCCCACAAAACCTTTTAGGACAATTCTGTACCTTCTGCACAGCCTTCACTTTCTTGGCCCCTACATACCCCAAGAAGAGTTGACCGTCCACCCAGAACTCATTTGTGCGATCAAGGTAAAATGAAACTGTTCTTTTTGGGTGGAGTTTCTCCTTTTCTTTGGAGAGGTGATTCAGAGCAAAGTAATTTTCTGGCCTACATGGAAAGGTGTCACAACCTTTGTAAAAGTGGTAAAGGGAGGGTGTGCCGAGAGTGCCTGCAATTCGCTTCCCCTCCTGGCCGATGTTATGGCCACCAGAAAAGCAATCTTGATGGTCGATAACTGAACAGGGCAAATGTGCGGAGGCTCAAAGGGTGCACACATTAAAAGGTCAGGTTTAAACTAACGCAGTCCCTGACACCTTATTTCTGACACATGCAGCTGTTATGCAGTTTATTCAAAACTATAGGTTGGTGGACCAGAGAGAACCTCCTACTTTCAATTGCTGTGGACCATTCACATCATGGGTCACGGGAGCCACTTAGTCAGGTAGTTATACCCCCCTACTGGCCCTTGTCAAAGGTGGGACGAGGCATTAGATAGGGAACTGAACGACAGAGAGTGGGCTCAAATACTAGAACACCCCAAGCGGGTCTCCCGTAATATCTGACTAAAAACAATACAGCTGTGGATATTCAACAGGGCCTACCTCACGCCGTTGGCAATACAGAGAATGTATCCTACCGCTTCCTCAGACTGCTCGAGATGTCCTCATCCGGAAGCTCACTTCATTCACATGTTATCAGCTTGCTCCTCCTTGAAGGTGTTTTGGTCCAGGGTTATTCGGGGTCTCACCAGCGTACTGAATGTTCCCCTTGGGACACTATAAAGGTCTGTCTTTTGGGCCTCTTCCGATGGCTACTTTGCTGCACCGTTTCGCTGGACTGGCCCTGATGCTTGCTAAGAGACTAATCACTCAATGCTGGAAATCCCGCAGGGCTCCATGAGAGGGTAGATGGAATGAGGAGGTACTTAAATGGGCTACGGCTGAAAGGGAGGCGCTACAGCTTGAGGAATACAGAGGCTTGAGGAGAAAGCCGATCTCCTTGGACTGGCCTAATTTGATAGAACAGTTTAGATCTGAGACGGATGGGGAGGCCGACGATTGTTTGGATACACCACATAATTCTACATGAAGTGCTAGATTCCTAACTATAATTAACAACAGAGTTATGCTGTTCCTCAGGAATGAGAGTCAGATATAGGGAAAAATAATAAACAAACCTGACTGGAGTAGTTCAAGGTTGGGAATCCATTTTATTGGATCATAATGCCCTCACACACCCTGTTGGGTGTCATGCTTCATCATTGGGCTGCTCCTCGTCGGGTCGGCGGTGGAATACCCAACGGGCTCCCTATGGTAAGGGCACTTTAATGGGGATCATTTTCCAACAGCCGTTAGGTGAAGTGGGGGTGAGGGGCCTGGTGTGTGTAGATGAATGTGTATTTGAGTATTTGAAGTGAGTGTAAAATAGGATTGGGAGTACCTACGACAACAATTTTAATCAAGGGGTCTCCTACCCTAAGTGAAAGCAAGAAATATAAGGCGCTAAGCAGAGGTTATGTCTCAGGTTGTGGTGCTCTGATATGTGGTCGGTCAACCCCCACTTCACCCAACGGCTGTTGGAAAAAGATCTCAGTTAAAGTGCCTCTACTATAGGGAGCCCGTCGGGTATTGCACCGCCGACCCGACCATTCCCCCTTCCCCTCCTTTCTCCCTCCCCCCCTGCTTCCTCTCCCCCCCCCCCCCCCCCCCTCTTTGTCGGGACTCTTGCCCTGGCGGGAAACATTGTGGCACAGGACAGATTGGTTCATAGCGGCCAAGCTAAGGGAATGGTTTTGGGGAGGGGACTAATGATGGAGGGAGTAAGAAGAGTGGGACCAAAAGTTTCTTTAAAAATGTAATGTTGACAATTGATTGGACAGAAGATCGTTTGTAAGTACAAGAGTTGTCATTATCTGTTAGAACATGTATATTTTAGGGTATGATTACTAGCTGATATTACTACTGTATTGTAACAATTACCAGACATACAAAATATGATCAAAAATCGAATTGTAATATATTACTCACTTGCAAACCCAAATGCCTAATAAAAAAAATGAAAAAAAGGTCAGGTTTAAATACCACTAGAGCATGGCCAATGGCCTGGGAGGAAACTTATAATGCAAGCCTTTGATGAACCTAGCCACAACAGTTGACTTCAACTGGGAAGGTTGGTCTGGCAACCACAAAAAAACTGAAACAGCCAAAAAATAACCTTTAACCGTGCCCAGAGCAGAGCGCTGCTAGGCCAAAGATAGAACAAACAGAGGAACCTGAGAAAGAGGTGTAGCATGAGTATCGATGTTCCTAGAAGCACACCATGCCACAAATGTATCCCAGCGGCAGGCATATACCGACTTAATGGAGAAATGCCTGGCTGCCTGAATAGCATCACAGACTTCAGAAGGAAGGTCAAAAGCCGGCAATTGTTGCTGCTTAATCTTCATGCATGAAGGTGAAGAGTGCCCAGGTGAAGGGTGCAGGACTCTCCACTGTTGTTGTGTCAGATAATCCTCTCAAAGAGACAGCCTTATTGGGGGACCACTGCTCATGCTCAATAGCCCGGGATACCAGACACACCGTGCCGAATCCAGAGCCACAAAAATAATTTGGTCTCAGTTGTTCCTGGTCTTCATCCAAAATCTGGGCAGGAGTGGTATTGGGGAGATTCATAGGAGACTGGAAGTCCACTTGAGACAAAAAGGGTCTCCGAGCAAGAGCCACCTTTGAAAGACCAGTGTGCAAACCATGCTGACACTGAGCGCATTCTCTGTTATGTCGGACGAATCTAAGGCTCTCTCCAACCTTGAAAGATACTTTATACCACCTTTGAATGGAGATGCCGTTAATGATCTGCTAAAGTAAACAAAAAGTGATGGACAGAATGCTTGAATCAATCAATCTCATCTCAGCCACTGGTAATTACTCGGGCCGAATCAGAGTCCATCAGTATTTTGCACACCATGCCACCTCAGTTCGGACCACGCTTTATACAAATCAGTCTTGACCCTGTTCCAATGGTGTTAGAAATGGGGTCTCTGGTTGGCAGGAGTATGCACCCTGTTCAAGTAGGGACCCTCACTCTAGTAAAGGTAAGTTACACACTAAGAGAAACCCCTGCTCACCCACTTGGTAAATTGGCACAAAGCAATCAGGCCTATCTCACGAGGTAATGTGTAAAGTATTTGTGTCTACACACACACACACACACACACACACACACACACCCCACAAAAGTACTCCACATCAGTTTAGAAACATAGCCAATATTTATCTGAGTAAAACAAGACCAAAATGACAAACATCCAACATACGCAAGTCAAGATATGAATTTTAAAAGATTGAATAAAGTTAAAGCTCTTAGAAAACAATAGCTCCAACTGTCGCGCTTGACCAGGACAAATCCACAAGTTCAGTCCAACCGAGACGGATTGCGGGCCGGCTACAGGAGTCACGCAGACCCTGACAAAGTACCATGGATGAGTAAAAGAAACCAATGACCATGCGTGGCCCAGGGAAAGGGAGGGGAGGATTTGAAAAAGCAGGTGATGCCGCTGCGTCTCACAGCTAGGCCCAGCTGGGAACCACCAATGGCCGCCTTATGTCAGCACGAGCACCTGCGTGTCTTTTCTGTTGGCCGACCGACAGTTCAGCAACACTTGCTGCTCCCCGGTGGCTGTTCTGGGCAGGCTGTTCACCCGCTTCAATAAGGGGTCCATGAGGCTCTTCTGATGCGCTGCCGCCTGCGAGAGTACAGCGCAACCAACAGCAGTTGCGTTGCAGCAGGTAGTTAGCAGGCAATCCCCAACTCCATGCCGTTGGGGCAGACCTCTGAGCCCGCACAGGCCGCGGTTGGTTTTGCAGGGCAGGGGAGCGCCAAGCTCTCTTCAGTACATATTTTCATAGTCCTCCGCGCACTTTGCTGAATCCGGCAACAGCAGGGCAGGGTTTTTTGTAAAGTATACACCAGAACTGTGTCAGATAGTCAGGCGGCTGTCGAAGCTCACCTACAGTGAGTCCATCTTGGAGCCAGGCAAGCTCGCCCGCCCACTTTCAACACACTTCTGGTTGCATGAGCTTGCACTTTTGTTTGCAAAGGAGTGTAAGCTTTTTGGAGACAAAATTGAATGGCATTGGTTATCCATCGTGCTATGCTTGGTTTTGAGAGTCGATAACCTTCTCTAGGAGCACTGTATGCTACTATTAAACGATTGGATTTGCGAAGTGTTTTGTTTTGTAATGGTAACATTTTAGACATATCCAAGGAATGCAATGTACTTTCAGTTGCATGTCTTGGGATCTAGGAAAAAAGTCTTTAGAATTATTGGTTTATTTAAGTGGAAATGCGATGGGCCTTTGTGAATGAATTTTGGATTTCGTCGCAGAATAACTCTGCCATTCCTGAACTGTATGAAAGGTTTTTGAATGGTGAAAGCCTGTATTTCACCAACCCGTCTTGCTGAGGTCAGTGCCAACAGGAGAGACACTTTCCTAAATAGAAATTGAATGTCTGCTTTGAGGATTGGCTCAAATGGGGCTTTCATTAGTTAGGAAAGCAGTGTTTAGTTGCCAGAGTGAGAGAGGATGCCACACTGACAGGAAGACCCTAAATAGGCATTTCAGAAATAGTTTGTTGAGTCTGCTAGACCACAATGAAGGTGATGCCACTGATCTTCTGAAGCAGGAAGTGGCCACCAGGTGAACCATAATGGAAGCATGAGCAAAACCTCATTGTGCTAGATGCAAAACCACTTCCATTTAAGGCTGCAATTCTTGTTTGTACTATCTGCATGGGCCCTGACTAAAATATCGCTGCATTCTCCAGGGATGTTCAGATGCGCAAATTCACTGAAATCAGGAGCCAGGCTGAATACTGTATGGATTTTGTGTCAGGGTGAAGTACTTGGCCCTGGGTCATTGTCAGTAGAGACGGAAGTGGTTTCAGTTGGATGTGGTATCTCTCTGATAGAAGTAACTCTGTGAACCAATGTTGTATTGACCACCTCGGACCGATGAGAATGATCCTGCAAAAATCCACTGTGAGGAGAGTAGTCGGAGGAAAAGCATAGGCAAAGATTCTGGACCATGCAAACAAAAAGGCATTCCCACACCACCGAGTTTGTGGATGCCAGCTTGTGTAGAATCAGCATGTGCGGTTCTGGGATGTTGCGAACAGGTCCAGATTCGGTATGCCCCATTGATGAGAAACTTCCTGTAGGACATCCTGATTTATCTCCCATTTGTGGCAAGTGCTTCTCATCCTGCTTAGAGTGTCCGCTATGGCATTCTGCTTCTTCGACTCAAGTTCTTCCTTCAGATTCACCTGGTGACGGATCAACCACTCCCAGACTCTCGTGTGCCTCCTGGGACAGCGCTTGAAACTTTCTGCCACCTTGCTTGTTGATATAATACATGGTTGTGGTGTTGTCTGTGTGGATGAGCACTACAGATTTTCTGATCGTGTGCAGGAAGACTTGTAAGGGTAGATGTACTGCCTTGAGTTCTAGCAGGTTGATGTGATAAAGCGGCTGAGATGGCTCCCATTTACTGCTGACTTTCAGGTTCTGCAGATGAGCTCCCCAACCCTCTAAGGAAGCATCTGTGCTGGAGACGAACTGGGAAGTTTGGGGTATGAATGTCTGGCCTACGTAGAAATCTGCCTCTTGAGTCCACCATGACATAGTTGTGCGCATCCCAGAGGTGACATGGGTGATATCCGCTAATTTGACTAAATCGTGAGTGAGTGTGATTGTGGTGTTTGCCGACAGTGACACGGTCCGCACTGTTTGTGTGGCCTTGCCCAATCAGATAAGAGGCGGGGAGGAGCCAGTTGTGCCCCCGGCCTTTTCAAGACGGTCGCTGCACGGACGCGCTCAGCGGGTGCGCCGAAGGCGCGCCTAAGGCAAGCCCGTCTGCGCCTGGACGTCTGCCCATTTGGTGACAAATAGACTGGCATATTCTGCAAAAGAACTTCGCCAACTGAGAACCAGCTAGAACCCTTGCATCAACCTGGCCGGGGGCCTTGTTGATAGGCCGCCTCACTGTAATCAATGCCGGTAAACTGTTAGAGGTGAAGGTCTTGCTGCTAAGCCCCCCCTCAGACAAACTTTTAGCCTTAACTGCCGTTCCTTAGTTAAACACTACGCTGACGTATTGGGCCTGATCCAGTCGGAAGAACAAGACCTTCTGTTTCTCACAGGAACTTGGCTCACCCTCAGCAGTGTGGCTGAACCCCAGTTACCACTTCGCCAGGGCTATCTAATAAGAGCACTGAACAGAGAGGACGGCAGGGGAGGAGGAATAGTAATAATTATTAAAGTATTTACACCTGCAATCTGACCAAAGAATCTATCACAGACAGTGAAAGTTGTCTCTTCAAAATCTCGGTAAATCACAATTTTACCTTGACGGGACTACTTATTTATCGTCCTCCCGGACCATCTAGAAGGGTTAAGCACTCTCTCATCAACTTGGTCTCTATCTTGGCCACTACATCTGCTAATTTCACTATCTTAGGAGATCATTATCTTCATCTTGAGGACCACCACAACAGCAAAACGGCAGATTTTTTAGCAGGTCTTGCTGCCTGTCAATTACTGCAGTTTGTCTCCGGCTCTACTCACCTGGCAGGACATCTTCTTGACCCAGTATTTTCTAACAGATCTACCCCCTCTCCCCATGGCGTGGACTGATCACTTTCTCATCTCTATTGTACTTCCTTACGAGCATCAGTCACTTCGCATTGACCCGGAGCTTTTGCAAAAACGTCCTTGGCATAAGCATAATACTAATCTTCTCATGGACACCTTACGTTCTCAAACACCCCACCTGCCTGATGACGTCGATGCATCTGATGTGTCCACGAGTGGCTCTTGATAAACACATTACTGCCAAACTTACATCATGTTGCAGAACCCATACCAATCCCTGGTTTAATGAGAAACTGTCCCAGGTGAAGAAAGACTGCAAAATTCTTGAACAGGCCTGGAGATGCAAATACGACCCTGGCCTTAAAAGTCAATATCGGTCCGCCGTCAAAACGTATCACAAACTGATCTGGAAAACATGTGCCGCCTATATTGCAGAAACAATAAAGCGCAGTACTAATCCAGCCAAAAGCATCTTCTCCTTGCTTAACGACATTAAAAATCCACCATCAGCAAGGGTCTCGATTACTCTCTCCAATTCACAATGTGAAGCTTTAGCTACTTTTTTGTTAATAAAGTTGAGGAGGTTTACAAATCCTTCCCGCCCCTTACCAATAGCAAAAAATGTACTGATTTTACCAGAGGTCCAGGCACTCTTCTATCTTCCATTCCTGTCTTACCCTCTGAGACACTAGGGACCCTGTGCCATAAAATCAAATCAAGATCCCCAGCAGATCCTTTTCAGCCTGATCAGTTTCAACAATTTCTACCCTTACTCTTACCCACGGTGTATGAATTAATAAATCTGTCCCTCACTTCTGGTACTGTTCCCACGTCATCGAAACATGCCAAGGTCATCCCCTGTTAAAAAAGCCTACGCTAGACGCCTCCAAACCTGAAAGTCTTCACCCGATCTCTCTTCTTCCTTTTGCTGCCAAAATCACAGAATCTTACATTAGCTCCATCTTTACTAAATTTATTGAGGCTAATAACATTCTAGACCCGAAAGGATGGTTTCAGGTCTGGCCACAGCACTGAATCCGCTCTACTGGCTGTGACTGAACAACTGAGGTGCACTTTGGATGAGGGCCGGACCTCCGCCTTGATTCTCCTCGATCTTAGTGCCGCATTTGACACAGTAGCTCACAAAATCCTGCTGCACCGCCTTCAAGAGATTGCCCCAGGAGATTTGGCTCTTGACTGGTTCGTGTCTTTTTTAGCTGACAGATCCTTTCAAGTCATCTCCCCTCCCTATGGCTCCCAGAGGTAGCATGTCAACCATGGGGTCCCCAGGGCTCTGCCCTGAGTCCGACACTATTTAATATCTATATTCAGCCCCTGGTGGAAGTGGCTAAAAGCAGAGGCCTTTCTATGGTCTTGCATGCTGATGACACTCACCTTGTCATTTCATTATCCAACACATCTGATCAGCATGTCACCAAGTTCCGCGATGACATGATGGCCACTGCTGAATGGATGACGACCAACTGTTTGCAACTCAACGCTAGTAAATCTGAGATCCTACAGTGGGCAAGAACACCCACCTCTGGAACAACCAATGGTAGCCCTTGGACCTCGGAATCTCTCCTACTCCTAAAGATACCGTAAAAAATCTGTGCGTGTGGCTGGACAGAGCACTCAACTCTCAAGCTCAATCAAAACTAGTGCCGCCAGTTGCTTTGGTCTCCTACGCAGCCTGAGGCCACTGCTTGGGTTCTTTGACCTTCACACTAGCCAAGTTATCATCCAGTCCATCATCCTTTCTAGACTGGACTACTGTAACTCTTTGTATCTGGGTGCCAACAAGGCCAGCATTACCAGATTACAGAGGGTGCAAGACGTGGCTGTTCGCTCCATCTTTGCCCTTCGGCGGTCTTGCCCTACATCTAAATACTTACGGAAATTACATTGGCTCCCGGTAGAAAAAAGAATTACATTTAAATCTCTGTGCATTGCTTACAGAATTATTAATGCCCAGGCCCTCTATTCTAACCAATCTTCTCACTCCCTTTAAACCAGAATGTGACCTCTGCTCATCACACCAACTATTGGTGTGCACCCCCTGTGTTAGAAGAACACAGGGGGGAGGACGCTCTTTCCAGGATCTAGCTGCGTCTCTCTGGAATGCTCTCCCTAGTACCATCAGGAACCAACAAGACCATATGGTGTTTAGGAAGGCAGTCAAGACCTGGCTCTTCCCCAGATTGCTCCCAGAGGAATCCTTTCCCGCCTTTCTGTCTTTTTGTTGCGGATCTTGCGCTTGGATGCCATGTCGCTGGGGCAGCCATGCGCTCTACAAATCTGATAACATACCTTGTGTTTGAATCCACTGCCTGTCCAGCTCCTCTTGCAACGGTCGCATCCGCAGGTGGCAGAACGGCACAAATGGAATGCAAAAGCAAATCATCCCTGGCAGGGATTTGTAGAGGTGAACAGAAACTGACTTTATTTGTACTAGATGAGCCAAGAGCAGCAATCTGGTCCGTCTTTCTGATGTGGATTATGCTTTGTTCAGCACCGCATCCAGTGTAGCCCTTAGGAATGTTATCCTCTTGGATGGCTTAAGGGTTGACTTTTGAGGATTCAGTGTAAGGCCCAGTTTGCTGAAAAGGTGTACGCAGGCGTTGGTCGACCTCTGCGTGGACTGATGGGAAGGTGCCCTGACTAGCCAGACACAGAGTTTTGGAAAGATTTAGTTTTTCTAGTCCTAAAGATACCGCTACTGGTGCCAGGCTCTTTAAGAAAATGTAAGGGGCAGATTTCAGGCCAAATAGAAGTACTTTAAACTGATAAGGGCTGGCCTGTAACCTTTGTTTGCTTGAGTGCTTGATATATACATACACACACACACACACACACACACACACTATCATATATTTACTAACAAAGGGCTTAAGTGACGTTTGAGTGACATTACAGCTAGGTGTCGGAATGAGACACAAGCTAATATTAAAAAATTCAAAAACCACAGCTGCTATAGTTTAGTGAACTAACTGTAACCTGTGCAATAGCCTAAGATGGCCTCAGAGCTAGAGCTGTCCATTGAAGCTCCGGGGCAAGGGATCACTTTTTGGTGAATATCCCAGGCTATGCCCCCCATCCCCCTTGCTACTTGACAGCCCCCTACTATGAAACTTGCCTGTAACGGAACGATTCATCTCAATCACCTGCAGTGAAGGACATTTTTGTTTTAAATCTACCTGAAGTCTTGTGCTAGATGATGTTGCTGCCCTGGACCGCCTCTGACCGGAGTGAGGAGCAAAGCCTTCCCAGTCCTGGTGGAAGCTGATGCCCAGGCTGCTGCTGGAGTCTCTTTCCTGCTTTTCACCAAATCCGGAGCTCCTAGCGTGGCGGTGAGGATCTTTTTGGCGAGGTGCGGAGCACACACCTCTCCCCCATCCCTGCTGGCGTGATCCTGGAGTTGCCGTTGCACTGTGGGTCGGATCCGCCCTGCGGCTTGACTTCCTGCCCAGCTCTGGGGGTGCCGAGCCCCCATCTCCGCAGGTGGCTTGTGTTTGTGTCACAGCTCTGGGAGTGCCAAGCCCCCATGCCCGGTGAGGCGGTGTTGGGGGCCCTGCCTCGGACTCGCAGTCTGTCTGCCGAAAGTTCGGGCTCCGCTTCCGGGAGAAGTGAAAAGCACACCCCAGCCTCAACCTTCCCCGCTGCCGAGGTCCTGGGTTGCCGTTGGCCCGGGGGTACGTACCACCTGATACGCCCTGTTGCCGCTGTTGAAAATGCCTTCCACCGATGTCATCAGAGGTTCCGGGAGTGAAGACTGCCGGCTTATAGCCCGGAGCGCCGAGCACATCTCTGTGATCTTGGGCCCGATGTCTCTGTGATCCTGGGCCCGATCCGCCCTGCGATGCTGCCTCGTTGTTGGTGCCTGGTGTGGGGTGCTGATCCCTGGATGAAAGAGCACGGCGCCTGCTGGTCCCGAGAGGCTCGCGGGAGGGTGAAGAAGTCCCGCTGGAGGTGCGGCGACTTATATTTTTATATTTGATTCAGAAACTTCAGAGGGTTCAGACTCATTCTGCAAGATTGGCGCTAGATTTAATAAGCCAGGGACTACATTTCACTTACAGGGACCATCTTTCTCGGACTACCTTGGAAGGAGCGTATCATTTTTAAATCACGGTCTCTAGTGCACAAAAACCACTAAGTGATCTTTTTCGGGCATTCATTTTGTTTTCTATCAGCCTAAATGTCTTTTATGAGCCGCAACATCTCTCTTTTGATGGTCTCACATTTTAAGTTGTCTTCACTGATGAAGCCCATGCTTTCTCAATGCTGCAGCCCAGCACCGGAATAAACTACGAGTTCACATCCAGAAATAGCAGAATCTTGCCAGTTTTAGAAAGGCCCTTAAAGTCTGGCTCCTCCCGACGTCACAGTGAATTGTGATAAAGCAGTAACTTCATGATTTTTCGTTTGTTTCTCTGTTTGATCCATTGACAGTGCCACGATACCACCCCTGCTGGGGTTACAGATGCATGCTTTACAAATCTACTAATACACTTTCACCCCAACATCTGTGGTGATCTACCTCAGAAGGAAGAGGAGAATATTCCTTCCCATCAGAGTGCTGACCAAGGGTAGGGGACAGAAAAAAAGGGTCATCTCCTTCCTTAAGGATACCTGAACTGCTGATAACCCTGCTGCTACAGTTGGTGGGAGTGGGCACGCAATGCCTCTATTTCTTGAAAGGGCTGCAAACAAAAGTACTTTTTTCTCTCCAATTATACTGTCCATAGAGTCCATGTATAACTAACACCCTGGCTCCTATCTTTTAGCCCTGGTTAGAGGGCCCGCATAGGTGTTGGTACTCCTGAATGAACCTGAGGGTGCGTGGCTAGAAAATAGCATGCAACTGCCCATCCCAACTAAACCCAGGAAACTCTCCCTCTGCGTACACATCTAACCCCTTGATATGACCCCAACCTCTGTCCAGATTATTGGCCTCACTGCGCCTCCTATGGTCGGCGCACACCGCTGCCCAGTCTATTTGCTTATCTAGACTTCCTTGGTGGGAGACGTGGCGGGTGCAGGTATGGAGTGGAGACCTCCGAATCGCATCTCTCCCAACCTAGAGCCGGCGGGCCAGAACGCTTTTAGAATCATATATCCCCCGAACCTTTAAAAAAATGCTGCAAAAAACTTCAAACATAGACTACTCAAAACCCATCCGGAAGCCCTTATCTCAGACCCCTTCGTCTCCATCAAGAAAGGTGCAACCATAAGTGATCTCATCTTCTACACTAAACGCCATACTCAATGGCAGAAGGCCATTTACTCTCTCCTCAAGATCTCCACTTCCCTTAAAACTCCGCATGGTCTCAGAGTGATAGTTGCGCCCTCCTCAGCCTATAGAGTGGAAGCCACCATCTCTCTATACAAAAACGGTACGATCCTTATCCAAGCTTCTGACCGCAATCTAATGTTGTTTGGCAACTTTTTCCCCACCATCATGAAGACAGTTGCCAACTTCAGAGCCGCCCCTCTTGGAGGTGAAGGCCCTTTAATGGGCCCCCTGACTGTGCAAACTCCATCTCCCGCCTCTCTTCCACCAGCTGCTGACACTACCTCTTCTCCAAAGGGCCCCCCTCTAGCTACCCCCACTCAGATTAACAACTCCACCACATTACATGTGGTTAACGAGCCGCGACAGCACATTCTTCACAAGAGCCTATATGCTCCCCCCTCACGGTTAGCTGGTTCTAACTCTCCTAGCGCCACTGTCCACAACGCTGCTCGGATTCTCCCCAGGATCCCTGCCCGCAATCCCGACCCGGTCCGATATGCGGGCAAGGGTCACCTGCTGTCCGTCCCCTCATTCCCGATCCTACACATCCCCCCCAAGCACTAAGCTCCATTTCTCAGAATCCCCTGCGCTCACTCACTCGCCACCGCCCCCATTTTTCCCTTCCCCACTAGCTATCCTCTGCCGCAGGGTTCCCGGGACCCAGTCTCACATCCCCATTCACACACTTCACTGGAAGCCCATCTTAACCAGATTTCACTCTGCCTCCAAAACTTAAGGCAGATATTCGTATCCTATCACGCATCACGAAGGACCTGTCTGTTAACTCCAGACTAAGCTGTTCCATTATGACCAATCTCCATCTACGCCCGCTCCCAGACTGTGGTTGTACCTGGCGCCCTCCCCCCCTATCCTAGGCTAACCACATCCAACTCCACCCACGCACACCATAGTTGGCCTTCTGCTCTGCAAACTAATGACCCCTCTCGAACCTCCAGGTGTAGAGCCTCCCTATAGGATAGTGATATTCACTCTCTCCTACTTTCATATGATATGGCACTTCCCCTCCACCCAATCAAATTTGCATCTAATTGAATCAATCCCTACTGTTCCCTTCAGTGAACCTAGGCCAAACTCAATAACATTAATGAGAACAACCTCACGATAGTCACCCCCACTGTACCTCCACCACCGGACACCCTCGTTAGTCTCAAATGACTAAACTAAACTGCAGATCGGCTATTCTAAACGCTGCCGATATCGTGGATCTCATCCTTGTCCAGGATCTTGGTCTTGTAATATTGACCGAAACCTGGCTAAATGACTCAGCCGCTCCCATCCTGGACTTTCTAATGCCTCCCAACTTTGATATCATTAGGTTGGACAGAACTAGTGGTCACGGGGGAGGCGTCGCATGCTTACATCGTGGTAATCTAATAGCGAATGTCATTCATGCCGACCCCCTGCCATCTTGTGAATACCTATGCATTGAAGTGACTGGGGGAAACAATCACTCATGCAAACTGCACACGTTCTACCACTCCCCTCATGGCAACCTTCCCTTCAAAGAACAGATCATGGACATTATTTCGGCCAACGCGGATTTCCAGGGCACTCAGATCTTCCTGGGTGACTTCAACCTCCACTGGAATGATGTAAACGATGTGCTGGTCAATAGCCTTAAATCCTTCCTATTTGACCTTAACCGTACCCAAATATGTGACAACCCTACGCATATCAAAGGAGCCACGTTAGAACTTGTCATTGGTAAGCCCAACTCTCTCCGCCTGGAGTCCATCCTCCCATGTGACTGGACAGACCACTATTGCATCACCTTTCTCATCCTTGAATCGGTAAGAGCAAGCAGATGCCAACCTAAGAACCCAAAACAGTTGAAAAGATATTTACGTAACATCACCTCGCAAGACTTGACGGAGCTCTGTGATAACATCCTGCCCCCCCCCCCATGAACATGTCTAATGTCCATGACCTGACGGCCCACTATAACCACACAATGCTTAATGTACTTGACTCAGTGGCACCACTTCAGCTTAACAGAGTGTCTGCTAAACTCTCCAAACCATGGTTCAATGATAGTCTTAATGCCGAAAAAAGAAAATTAAGACTTGCTGAAAGGAAGTGGCGATCTTATCCCTCCCTAGAACACCTTTGTCTCCTGAGATCCTTGCGAAGCATTTACAATAAACGCATCAGATGCTCAAAGGCCACCTTCTTTAGAAAGCAACTACATCAAGCAAAACAACGTCAGAAAAGCTGTTCGAACTCATCAAGTCCTAATCTAACAATCATCCTAACCTCTCGGCTCTGGGTCAAGGGACACTGCCGAACTATGAAGAATTCACTGTTTTCTTCAGGGATAAGACTACTAAGATTGAGTCTGAACTACGCTCGACCCGTGAGCAACTCTCGAGTGGTTCGCTGAAACACCCTATGCCCCTCAGAGTCGAATATAACTGAACCCACACAGCCCTTCCCGCCCCAAAAACAATGCATCTTGGAGTCTGTTCCAAACCGTGGATGAACACACTATTCGCGAACTGTTGTTGACTCTGAAACCTTCCACTCACTACAACAACCCTCTGCCATCGAACCTGTTCCCGGAAGTGAGATCCGCCTTACCACCACTCTGGGCGAGGATCGTCAGTGCCTCTCTTATACAAGGTGCTATTCCGGATTGCCTTAAATCGGGTCCGGTTACCCCGATCATAAAGAAACCAAATATGCGGATCCCACGGACCATCTTAACTTTAGCCCAATCACGAACATCCCCACCTTGGCAAAACTCTTGGAGAAATGTGTGCTCGCCTAACTTTGTCATCACATCGACCATTTCCAACTCCTGGACCAATGCCAATCGGGTTTCCGCCCAGGTCATAGCACAGAGTCAGCGCTAACGCACATTGTGGATGATGCGCTTAGAATGCCGGATCACAATGAGTCGTGCATACTGATCCTTCTGATCCTTTTGTCAGCATTTGACACTGTCAAACATGATCACCTAATTGACCTCTTGGAACACAGGATGGGGCTGTCTAGCCCGGTATTAAGCGGGTTCTCTTCGTTCCTTCAGAACAGATCCCAAAGTTTCAAGGCGGACCAATCCCTGCCCCACACTGCACCAGTCACCTTGGGGGTTCCTCAAGATTCAGCATTGTCCCCCACGCTCTTTAACCTGCTCATGGAGCCTCTGACATAAATTCTAAAATCATTCAGCATTCGTTATCATATGTATGCAGATGATACCTAACTATACCTGAAGATCACCTCCCCCGAAGAAATTCAGTCCCTCAACTTAGTCCTGCTTGAAACACAAAGCTGGCTGACACGCAATCACTTTAAGATTAATGCTCTTAAAACGGAATGCCTACTGATCTCACCCCACAACCAATCCCTCGTCATGGAACAATGGTTAAACAAGCCGACTGCTCTTAACTGCAGACCGCACCTCGTGGACTCAGCATCTTCTCTGGGTATCATTCTAGACAAAAGTCTGAACATGCAGAAGCACATCAGTTCCCTCACCAAAGGAGCGAACTTCCAACTCAGCTGCTTACTTAGGAATCTCAAACCCTTCCTCCCTGCTCAAGACCTTAAGGTGGCAGTACAAGAATTAGTGATCTCAAAGCTGGACTATGGCAGTGTAACACTTTGCGGCCTGCCTAGACTGAGGACGGCTCCTCTTAGGGCTACCCTCAATTCTGCTGTTAGGCTCCTAACTGGCACAAAAAAATACCACCACATCTCTCCGGACTTGCGAGAACTGAATTGGCTTCCAAATGAAGCTCGGATACAGCTAAAAATTGCATGCACGGCTCACAAAGCCATCCACTTCAAGACCCCACTGTACCTCGCGCAGAAACTGGAACTCTTGTGTGCTTCTAGAGCCTCCAGAAGCACCAGCACCCTTTTGCTCAAACCTCGATAATTCAAGAAAAAAAAGACCTATAACCAAGCCTTTTCAGGGATGGGTCAGAGGATCTGGAACACCCTTTTCCCCGAAGTCAGGGTGAACCCTTCTACTTTCCTCTTCAAAAAAGAAGTCAAAGGGCTCCTGATGAAGACATTTCTGCCTTAGCCTGGCACCGTCATCTGATTCTGGGTCCATACCAGTTGACTCAGGCCCAGCCACAGGGTTCACGAGTAGGTCGGCAATTCTTGACTTTGATTTTTGCTTGACTATGTGTTTGCTTCTCCCTCACGAGACTGTTGGACAATTTTACACTCTTATTTTGTCGCTTTGTTTATCCTGTTTTGTATGCTCATACCCCTGTGATGCATAATCTTTATTATTTCCTTGCGATGCATAATCTGTAAAGCACTCAGATACCCTCAGTGGTCATGTTCGTGCTATACAAAACTTTCAAAATTAATAAATAAGTAACGTGAGCCCATCTTTTACTGCTTATTACATCACATCACTCATGACATGTTAAATAACATCATTGATGACATCACTGATTACATTTAATTACCACCATTGTTGAAATTTCTAATGAGATTAACTAATGATTCTAACAGTGTGAATGAGGCATTAACACAACACCCTAAATCGATGGTTGGACTCTTATAATCTTATCTGCAAGATTTCAAAAGATGCAAATGAAATTGGATATTTCAAAAGTGAAGCATTTTTGATGAATGGCATTGTCTATTTACTTGTATTAACCCATAGGATGCGAGCAGTAGGCGTAGGTCATTTGCAAAGTGCTGGCCGATGAACATCATTGAACAATAGACGCTTTAGTCTTGATATTTTTTGTAATGTACCCCAATATAGTCCTGGGTAGTCACCTAACCTCCCACCTACATTTTCCCTGCCATTGTACTACAAAATGGTTTTTGGTATTGACCTTTTACCTGGTTAGGTGCTGCATAAATGTTGTGAGGTTTTCCCAGAAAACTAGCCTCATTTATTATGCATAAGGATTCTCAGAATTACAGCAGGAATATCATCATCTGCATAATAACTATGTATAAGGGTCATCCCTTCCGTCATCCTCGGCCGACATGACACAGCAAGGTAGCACCCCTGAGGGTAACTTTTGGGTATGTAATCATCATATATTTGCTGGGGCAGGCAGAGGAGAAAGACTTTAATGCTGACACACTGACGCGTGAGGCTGAGGATCCTGCACGCAGACACTCTAGCACGCAGTGGTCTGACATCCCTTGCAGGGTGTCTATCTCGAGACCAAGACGGTGTCCTTCATTCTCTCACAACTGGTAATGGGGTTAGCTTCATCCTAGGGGGATTCTTGGCTCTACATCTACATACATGCTATACATGCTAGGTACCTCTAGTTAGGGTTGCATTGTATGAATATGCATTATTATTGTCATGTATTTGTATACCTACCTAATTTAATTGTTTTAGCACTATGGTAGAAATCTAGAATGTATTTACTCTGTTAGTTCTTATAATCATTTTATATCTGTTTCTGTCTTATGGTTGTTTCAGCACACCTATTTTACAATAGAATGACGCTGTTTCAATAAATACTTATTGAACACGTCCCCACCGTGTATTCTGTTTATCTCTCCGATACAAAGTGAGCACGAGTGACTGAGCAAAAAGTACTGTACTGTTTCCAAGATCCTTGAGGGGACAGGGTTGTCATGTTCAATAGTTGCCAGGAACTATTCTCCTCTTGGTAAGAGGAGTTTACAGTGGCACTTTGAGCTAGCTGGTATACAGGCGAACAAAGCCGGTGAGGGTGTCTGGAATCAGTCTGAACACCAATCCCACTGTTTATGCAGATCCTACATAGATTTATAGGAACTACATGACATGGCGCCACTAACGTTGGTTTGGTACTTATTTAATGGTCAAATCAGATTAGTTCAGTCGTGCTTTTCTCAGAGACCCTACTTACATTTACCCAGAGACGTCTGGAGTGGGAAGGGAAAAATCAGCAGCAGCTGAGTAGTCATATCCTATGTATTGGCTGTAGGTTTAGTCAAGCTTGAAGGATAAATAGTTCCCTATTGTGCAAAAAACCTGATCTCAAATCAGGAGAGTAGAAGAAGCGGTGCCGCTGGAAGAAACTTCGATATCTCAACATTACTGAGAACCAGAGTTACGGGCTCAGCAGGATTGGGCCTTGTAGGGGAAATAAAGCCGGGGACTGGAGTGGCGTGTGGCCTGCCACAGGGAGGCAAGTTCTCTGCGGCCCGGAAGTCGCCGGTCAGGCCTGCATCGCCACTCATCGATGCCCTGAATCCTGTGGCAGACCATCCATCGTGGCCTGGGCAGTGAAAGGAATCAGCCCCCCCCCCCCCCCGACATACCCAGTCTGGCGTCTGCTCCCCTCCGTAGCTGAAAATGGAACATGCCCCTTTGCGCACCATCGCCGGGGCCCGCCGCGGTGCGACACAGTGTGCAGAGCGGGGGTGAGTGTCTCTCGTTGTGGGCCCCCCGAGAAGTACTGAAATGTGGCGCTGTCGAGGCTGCTAACAAAAACCTTCCCTTTCCCGTGACGTCATTCCGGACACACGGCGGTCCATCCTGCCTGATTCTACACAGCAGTGAGGTGGAGCCGGTGAGAGGGAGAGGTTGTGTTTGCGTGGGGCTGGGGGCAGAGCTGACATCGCCAGTGCGGGGGTGAAAGGCACCTGCTGTGATGCTGGGAGGCGATCAGTGACCTCTCTACCAACTGTTATCTGCCCCGTGTGGGGACCGTGGGGGCCCCCCTCTTCTGGATAACCCGCTGTACTAAATACACTGCCTCCCGAGGGTGGTATGACAGAAGCTTGTAACCTAGGCCCTATTGTGTGACCCGAGGTGGTCGGTGGAGCCCTCATTCGGCGCAACTGCTAGAATCTACCTGTGCCGCTGCCCTGGGCCTACCCCCGCGTGAAAGGCACCCCGAGATCCCGCTGACAGCAGATTGTGAAATGGGGGACCCCTGAACAGGCATCACTGGTGAACATTGGGACTCGGCCTACAAATGGCAAACAATCCCGATACAGATAAGACCCAGCCTAGAATCTAAAGGCTCACCAACGGACTCTCGTCACGCCCCCACGAGCCATGCTTCAGACTTAACCTTGCAGGACGTTATGGCGGCCATTGATGGGGTCCGATCGTCCTTCGGGCAAAAAATGCAGTCCTTAGATCATAAATTAGACGCGGTCTACATAGAGGTGGATCTTATTCGAGCAGACCTTAACAACAAAAAAGTTAAATCGCTAGACATAAAGACAGCCAGCTTGACGGAGGACATGAAACGGATCCAGTTGGAAGTACGCGACCTGAAATCCTTCTGTGAAACGGCCGAACGGAAGCTAGACGACTACAAAGGGAGATCTAGGCGCAATAATATCCGGATTCTTGGGAGTGACAGAAAAATCAGAAGGAACAGCTCCTGATCTGTTCGTGGAGGATCTTATCTTAACGCACCTCAAGCTCAAGGGACTCGGTAAATTCTTCACTATCGAACGTGGGCATAGGGTCCCAGGTGGGCGACCTAAGCCTGGAGCGCCCCCACAACCGATGATTGCACGAGTTTTAAACTTTAGAGACAGACGCAGGCTGCCCGTGCTGCACCCACTCTATGCTATGAGAATGCCACCCTCTCCTTCTTTCCAGACTTCACGCAACTGGTGCAGAGACAACACAGAAACTTTCTAGCAGTCAAGAAGAAACTTAGGGACAAAGGTCTGAAATATGCCATGATGTTCCCGGCGGGACTGCGAGTTGAAGTGGAGGGTAGAGCATGGTTTTTCGACAATACAGAGGTGGCATCTGACTGACTGGACAGTCGTACCCCCAATGAAACTGGGACGAGTAATCATGGAGGGGAGCGGGAGACACAGGAACGAGATTGAGAACCGGCGGAGATGATCGGTGTACAATGGTCAGGTACAGCGATTGGACGCACACTTTGTACGATCCTCAGGGAACAATTTGTTTATGTTCACAAGGACTTGGGGGTGGGGGGATGGACTGCCGGCCTTCCTCCTCTTTACTACCTTTAGTTATTAGTTAGTGTTTGAAAGTAGGACGACATGTACTCTGCCAGTTTGTAATGGGTGGACATTGCGAGCAGGGGTGCAGGGAGGGAGGGGGGGGGAAGTTGGGAGGGTTGTATAATGTTTATTAATTTTGAGTTTGATTTGTTTTTAGTTTCGACACCATCAAAGGAAAAAGCAGTGCAGGAGCGACTTTTACAGAGACATGATGATGAGCGGTAGACAGGAATCGGGGGTCAGCGTCCTCGGTTGGAATGTGAATGGGCTGAGGGACAAAATAAAGAGAGGAATGGTCAATCAGGTTATCAGACGATATGCCCCAGATGTGATCTTATTACAGGAAACACACCTAATTGGAAACAAGTGCATGGCCTTACACAGGGGAGGGTATAAACCAGTGGCACATGCGGGATTCACCTCTGGGTCACGAGGGGAGGGCATACTGATCAAAAACTCATTCCCTTTCACAATACAGGCCACATGGTCAGACAAGCATGGCAGGTATGTAGGGGTTTCGGGCCAATGGGAGGAGAAGACAGCTACCTTCGTCTCCATCTATGTCCTGCCTGGCCTGCAGTCGGAAACATTTAAAGACCTGAGTTCGATCTTCTTGACATTCCCGTTGGGACTCCTGGTGCTGGATGGGGACTTCAATGCGGTGATGGCCGGGGAGCTGGACCGACATCCACCTGGTATTATTAGGCCCGCTCAAAGGTGGCTGCCTGACTTTTTAGACACAATGGGGCTGGTGGACGGCTGGCGGGCGCACAACCCAGACAGAACACAATACACACACATATCTAGCGTACACCACAGTCTGTCACGCATTGACTATATTCTTGTCCCAGCTTCTCATGCCCATGCTCTCCGAGAGGTACAACATCTGGGGCAGGGCATCTCAGATCACTCCCCTGTGTGGCTAAGGATGGAATTTGACAAAGTCAGTGTCGGTAGAATAGCCTCCATTAATCCATGGTACTTCAAGGATCCGACTACACGGAAGAACATTATAAAAGCCACTTATAAGTACTTACAAGAAAATGAGGGACCGGTCGACTCAACTCGGACCCTGTGGGAGGCATACAAATCTGTCATCTGGGGAGAGACGCTCTCCTTGATTGTAGGGAAGAAAAGGGAAAGACAAGCTGAACTTGAAAGAGCAGAGGACGACGTATTAAAATCGGAAGAGGAAATAGCCCGAGCGGTGACCCCCGAGGGCCTTCACCTCTTGAGGTTAAGGCAAGACTAATTCCACAGCATCGCCAAGGAGAGAGCAAGGGAGCAGAGTAGGGAGGTCCAGGGTCGGATCTACGAGCACGGAGATAAGGCCGGAAAGTTGATCGTTTGGCTAGACAGACGGGAATGGGCATCGAGATTGGTGCCTGAGCTGCAGGGAAAGGATTCTAGTATTACTACAGACCCGCAGGCCAGTGCAGATACATTTGCTGACCACTATCGGATGATATATAGTATGTCTGGCCGGTTTGCTGAAGAAGAAAACAGCGAGATGATTAGGGATATTAAACTACCCATGCTCTCGGTTGAAAACAGGGACTACTTGGAATCCCCACTGACGGACGATGAGGTGGCGCAGGACATCAGAGGTGTGCATTCAGGGAAAGCTGCAGGACCCAACGGAATACCCGTTGAACTATATAAACTGAGATCTAATAAGCTTGCCCCCTACATCCGGTCTATGTTTGCCGAAAGTAAGGAGATGGGAATGCTCCCATATGACCAATAAGTAGCTAACATAGTGGTCATACATAAAGAAGGCAAACCGAGAATCAGCTGCTCATCCTATAGGCCAATATCACTTCTGAATGTGGAGCCCAAAGTCCTTGCAAAATTACTAGCAACACGTTTGATTAAAGTCATTACCACTCTGATCCACCCAGATCAGTCAGGCTTTATGCATCATCCGAACACAGCCCTCAACCTGCGTCGATTACATGGAGTGCTGGGTAGAACTCCTACTATCCTGGAGCCGGCAGCGGTTGTCCCCTGTCTCCGCTCCTTTTCGCATTGGCATTGGAGCCGCTGGCGGCGTGGATCAGCCAGGACCTATCCATACCTGGCCTACGGTGGACACTGGAATGGGAAGACAAGATATCCCTGCACGTGGATGACATTCTGCTCTATCTCTCCAACCTGAGAGCATCATTGATCTGACTGCTAGAGGTGCTAGCAATCTTCGGCAGATACTCTGGTTTCACGGCAAACTGGTCCAAATCGGTAATTTACGTCCTTCAGGGTGACCCACCTGCCATTACGAGGGATTGCCCCATCCAGATTGCAACTGAAGATTTTAGCGATCTTGGTATCTACACAACACTAGACTCGAAACTCCGATATACTCGTAATCTGGTCCCACCCATGCAGAGGCTGAAGAACGACGTCATACATTGGAAATCCCTTCCACTCTCCCTGCTGGGTAGAGCGGTCCTTTTTAAAATGATGGCTCTGCCCCGGTTCCTGTATGCACTCCAAAATACAATGGATCCGGTCCCGGTGTCCTACTTCAGAGAAATTGAGAGTCTCCAGAGACAGCTTCTCTGGGAGGGCAGGCCCCGTATAGCGTTCTCCAAGTTAACCCTTAACTGGTACGATGGGGGAACAGGACTGCCCGACCTAAAGAAATACTACTTGGGTGTCCCAGCTTGCGGCTATCAACCATGGGATATATGGCCATCCAAATGATCCTGGATATGCCATGGATAGGTGGCAACTCCCAGGGGGAGAGTACACTAGAGCATTATATGCTAGGCCCCATAGATTCCCGCTGACTGGCCCAACGGCGCACGCAGTCCAGATATGGCATGCAGTCAACAGGCACTTGAAGTGGGAAAACAAACTCACGCTAGCCACACCACTGTGGAACTCAGAGAGACTGGGTTGCCTCTGGAAATCCAAGGGTATTGAAAAGTGGGACCTCATAGGGATTTCGCGCATCGACGATATCTGGGGACAGGGAACGGTCCACACATTTGAGTTACTCAAAACACAGTACAGTTTGGCAGACACGGATTACTTCTTTTATCTACAGGTACGTCACGCGCTACTCACCCATATCCCTAGTGACACAATACTTCCAGAGGCCTCCCCCCTGGAAGATAGAGTGTTGGACAGGCACCTCCCGGAGAAGACCATTTCCCTCATATATAGGAAATTAATCAACAACATGGAAGATCCATTGTTGATCCTCAAAGGAAAATGGAATGAAGATGGCCTCGAACTGGATGATGAAGACTGGTGGGAGGCGGTCTCTTCCCCACGAGTGGTTGCAATTCAGGCCAGGCTGAGGTTAGTGCAGCTTAAAATATTGCATAGGATTTACGTTACGGGTCCCTGCCTAGTTCAAATGGGTCATCTAAAAAGTGGTGAGTGCAGAAGGGGGTGTGGGGAACTAGGAACATTCATCCACATACTGTGGCACTGCCAACACATACAACCATATAGGAGGGAGGTCCATCATATATTGCATGCGGTCCTGGGTATTGACTTGAAGCCAGAGGCTCGGAGGTGCATATTAAATGTCTGGGAACCCACGGATCTTAACACTCACACCATGCAATGGGCAACGTTAGCCTTTATGATAGCGAAACAAAACATTACTCAACAGTGGGGCGCTAGTCAGCCGCCGCAAGTAGGGAGGTGGAGGGAGGATCTAGACTGGTGCATGTATAGGGAGAAATCAGTCTACATAGCCAGAGGATGCCCTGGGAAATTGAAAAGGGTGTGGGGAGCGTGGAACCGCTACAGGGGCGATATTGGTCTCCCGCCGGCTCGGCAGATTGACGCTGATGCGCTTGAAACCCCTTGATCCATTTAATGTAATAACGGTGTAGAATTTTGCAATGTTTACAATGTCACAGAGAAATGACGAAGTCACCTGCTGGTAATCAATTGATGTGTCTTGGTTGAATCGTTTATTAAAAAGAAATTAAAAAAGAAAATAATAATACATATTCTATGGGGGGGGTGAGACACTTGCAATATCCTAGGGGCTATGATCGCCCTGAGCTGTGCCACATTATCCGCTCATTGTGCAAATAAAGATATTATATGACCTGCTTAATGAATGTGATCGATGTCTGTAAAACAATAAATATTACACGTATACCTGCCAAAAAAACAACAACAAAAAACAAAACCTGATCTCAGTTTCCTTGAAACTCTTCCAACAATGACTGACAAATAGGACAATGCTGTGCCAGCACTCAGTGCGAATGCAGCAGGGGTTGGAGAACAAGAAGGTGCTATAAACATTTCAGACAATGTCAGAAATTTACTCACTTTGAAACTAGCAGAATTTGGAGTCAAAGCATTAGGTGGGACTGTTACATTCCTGATTGAGGCACACGAGTCAAACAGGACTGAGGTATTTTATTCATGGGTCAAATTCCCACCAGCAATTGCACGCCCAAATACATTTCATTCTTACACTGAAGATGAAATAACAAAGGAATATTGTCCATACAAGGACATTGAAGTTCCGCTCACCTACCAGGAGCACATAAACTGGTTTAAAGGTGCCCTCCCACACACAACAGATAAAGTAAGACTCTGTCCGCCCAGCAGAGACAGTCACTTGGCCGGTCCTAGCGGCTTACACACTGCATCCAGACAGTGGCACAATGCCGTTAACAGACTTACGTCCACTACACAAAGAAATAATTAAGTTTTACAGAAATCTGACACTGTTCGTTATGCGAACAATCACACTTCAATCTACAAGGGTTACAGCAGCAGGGCAAATACAAGGAACTGCAACTAATATAACTCCACAAACACTGAACACAGTTATGGGTAAAATGCCCACTAAACATGAGCAAACGCTATTCTGGATAGCTCTGAAAATCAGGAAATAGCCCGAGCGGTGACCCCCGAGGGCCTTCACCTCTTGAGGTTAAGGCAAGACTAATTCCACAGCATCGCCAAGGAGAGAGCAAGGGAGCAGAGTAGGGAGGTCCAGGGTCGGATCTACGAGCACGGAGATAAGGCCGGAAAGTTGATCGTTTGGCTAGACAGACGGGAATGGGCATCGAGATTGGTGCCTGAGCTGCAGGGAAAGGATTCTAGTATTACTACAGACCCGCAGGCCAGTGCAGATACATTTGCTGACCACTATCGGATGATATATAGTATGTCTGGCCGGTTTGCTGAAGAAGAAAACAGCGAGATGATTAGGGATATTAAACTACCCATGCTCTCGGTTGAAAACAGGGACTACTTGGAATCCCCACTGACGGACGATGAGGTGGCGCAGGACATCAGAGGTGTGCATTCAGGGAAAGCTGCAGGACCCAACGGAATACCCGTTGAACTATATAAACTGAGATCTAATAAGCTTGCCCCCTGGAGCCGGCAGCGGTTGTCCCCTGTCTCCGCTCCTTTTCGCATTGGCATTGGAGCCGCTGGCGGCGTGGATCAGCCAGGACCTATCCATACCTGGCCTACGGTGGACACTGGAATGGGAAGACAAGATATCCCTGCACGTGGATGACATTCTGCTCTATCTCTCCAACCTGAGAGCATCATTGATCTGACTGCTAGAGGTGCTAGCAATCTTCGGCAGATACTCTGGTTTCACGGCAAACTGGTCCAAATCGGTAATTTACGTCCTTCAGGGTGACCCACCTGCCATTACGAGGGATTGCCCCATCCAGATTGCAACTGAAGATTTTAGCGATCTTGGTATCTACACAACACTAGACTCGAAACTCCGATATACTCGTAATCTGGTCCCACCCATGCAGAGGCTGAAGAACGACGTCATACATTGGAAATCCCTTCCACTCTCCCTGCTGGGTAGAGCGGTCCTTTTTAAAATGATGGCTCTGCCCCGGTTCCTGTATGCACTCCAAAATACAATGGATCCGGTCCCGGTGTCCTACTTCAGAGAAATTGAGAGTCTCCAGAGACAGCTTCTCTGGGAGGGCAGGCCCCGTATAGCGTTCTCCAAGTTAACCCTTAACTGGTACGATGGGGGAACAGGACTGCCCGACCTAAAGAAATACTACTTGGGTGTCCCAGCTTGCGGCTATCAACCATGGGATATATGGCCATCCAAATGATCCTGGATATGCCATGGATAGGTGGCAACTCCCAGGGGGAGAGTACACTAGAGCATTATATGCTAGGCCCCATAGATTCCCGCTGACTGGCCCAACGGCGCACGCAGTCCAGATATGGCATGCAGTCAACAGGCACTTGAAGTGGGAAAACAAACTCACGCTAGCCACACCACTGTGGAACTCAGAGAGACTGGGTTGCCTCTGGAAATCCAAGGGTATTGAAAAGTGGGACCTCATAGGGATTTCGCGCATCGACGATATCTGGGGACAGGGAACGGTCCACACATTTGAGTTACTCAAAACACAGTACAGTTTGGCAGACACGGATTACTTCTTTTATCTACAGGTACGTCACGCGCTACTCACCCATATCCCTAGTGACACAATACTTCCAGAGGCCTCCCCCCTGGAAGATAGAGTGTTGGACAGGCACCTCCCGGAGAAGACCATTTCCCTCATATATAGGAAATTAATCAACAACATGGAAGATCCATTGTTGATCCTCAAAGGAAAATGGAATGAAGATGGCCTCGAACTGGATGATGAAGACTGGTGGGAGGCGGTCTCTTCCCCACGAGTGGTTGCAATTCAGGCCAGGCTGAGGTTAGTGCAGCTTAAAATATTGCATAGGATTTACGTTACGGGTCCCTGCCTAGTTCAAATGGGTCATCTAAAAAGTGGTGAGTGCAGAAGGGGGTGTGGGGAACTAGGAACATTCATCCACATACTGTGGCACTGCCAACACATACAACCATATAGGAGGGAGGTCCATCATATATTGCATGCGGTCCTGGGTATTGACTTGAAGCCAGAGGCTCGGAGGTGCATATTAAATGTCTGGGAACCCACGGATCTTAACACTCACACCATGCAATGGGCAACGTTAGCCTTTATGATAGCGAAACAAAACATTACTCAACAGTGGGGCGCTAGTCAGCCGCCGCAAGTAGGGAGGTGGAGGGAGGATCTAGACTGGTGCATGTATAGGGAGAAATCAGTCTACATAGCCAGAGGATGCCCTGGGAAATTGAAAAGGGTGTGGGGAGCGTGGAACCGCTACAGGGGCGATATTGGTCTCCCGCCGGCTCGGCAGATTGACGCTGATGCGCTTGAAACCCCTTGATCCATTTAATGTAATAACGGTGTAGAATTTTGCAATGTTTACAATGTCACAGAGAAATGACGAAGTCACCTGCTGGTAATCAATTGATGTGTCTTGGTTGAATCGTTTATTAAAAAGAAATTAAAAAAGAAAATAATAATACATATTCTATGGGGGGGGTGAGACACTTGCAATATCCTAGGGGCTATGATCGCCCTGAGCTGTGCCACATTATCCGCTCATTGTGCAAATAAAGATATTATATGACCTGCTTAATGAATGTGATCGATGTCTGTAAAACAATAAATATTACACGTATACCTGCCAAAAAAACAACAACAAAAAACAAAACCTGATCTCAGTTTCCTTGAAACTCTTCCAACAATGACTGACAAATAGGACAATGCTGTGCCAGCACTCAGTGCGAATGCAGCAGGGGTTGGAGAACAAGAAGGTGCTATAAACATTTCAGACAATGTCAGAAATTTACTCACTTTGAAACTAGCAGAATTTGGAGTCAAAGCATTAGGTGGGACTGTTACATTCCTGATTGAGGCACACGAGTCAAACAGGACTGAGGTATTTTATTCATGGGTCAAATTCCCACCAGCAATTGCACGCCCAAATACATTTCATTCTTACACTGAAGATGAAATAACAAAGGAATATTGTCCATACAAGGACATTGAAGTTCCGCTCACCTACCAGGAGCACATAAACTGGTTTAAAGGTGCCCTCCCACACACAACAGATAAAGTAAGACTCTGTCCGCCCAGCAGAGACAGTCACTTGGCCGGTCCTAGCGGCTTACACACTGCATCCAGACAGTGGCACAATGCCGTTAACAGACTTACGTCCACTACACAAAGAAATAATTAAGTTTTACAGAAATCTGACACTGTTCGTTATGCGAACAATCACACTTCAATCTACAAGGGTTACAGCAGCAGGGCAAATACAAGGAACTGCAACTAATATAACTCCACAAACACTGAACACAGTTATGGGTAAAATGCCCACTAAACATGAGCAAACGCTATTCTGGATAGCTCTGAAAATCAGACAGAGGCAGTGTTCCCACACACAGGCCCTCAAGAAAAACACAGAATGCTAACAATATGCTTGCCAATGGGGATAGCTCCCCCAATAGAGTCTGTAAGTCTTGGGGTACAGTTTTTGCTACCATCTATACCAGAACTCATGGTATCCATTCAATAGCAGTAATACCAGACGTATTGAGACAGATATTGAGCAGAACCTGCTTTGAACTTAGGTATGAAATAGTTAGGAAATGTTGCCCAGGTATCCACAATTATGTTGGCTAACATTAAAGGGGAGGCAGCAGTGGTGGCAATATGCCAATGCCTGAGGGATTTCACTCCTTTACAACAGGAGCATGAATTACCTAAAATTATCGAAGATACATATGCCAAATTAGGTAGAGATAATTTGGGAGCTAGAGCAACAAAACCTAAACTCACGGTTGGACCTGAAAATGATAACACCAAGCAAGCACCTGATTCTTTTAAGAAGAAATGGGACAAAAAAAACTAAAGAAGAGAGAATAGATCACAATCAAGAGGTAGGTCTCCTCAGCAGGAGCTCTCCCGAAAGGAGGTACAACCTTAGGAATCGTGATAACATAAAAAAAACCTAACAGGTATCAGGATACTGATACACATTCCTTTTGTTCCTTTCAGGTTTCATCAAAAAACTCCGAGAGGGAAGGACGGTCAGAACACAGACAAGAAGAAAGAACAAAGTCCAGAGATACACATCATACTTTGGACTATAATATTAAAAAATCAGATAAACCAAAATCAAAACCCCAATTTAAAAAGACGAAAGTAGCTGGTCTAAAGTAAGAAATGCCAAGGATACTGAGGACTCAACTTCTGAACGGGGAATGGGCTCTGACGATGCTAGACTGCGTAGCAGAAGTAACAATAGCTCCCCAGAATCTGATGGAATTTCTGGTGACACCATATCACGGTGGAGAGATCTGATACTAGGGTAAGTGTCCCACACCTGTTATATGAAATAACATTCCAAATCGAGTGGGACAAACCCCGAAAAATTAAAGGTCTCTTTTGGGAGAACCTGACTTATGGTCATGACATCCTTTTGGCTGAAAAAGATTGGCCGCCTGAAATTGTTACGGAGTGCCCAAAGGGAGAAACTGTGATTTCACTGGCTTTTTCAGACCTCGTTCCAGTATCACTAAAACATTAATAGGTGCAGGAGTGCACTTGCTCCCGCATTATATCGCATTATATCGCAATCGTGTAGGGTGGGGATACGGAGTCACCTCACCATGTAATACCAGTAAAAACAACTTAAACTCCACAGAGACAGTATCCAATAAAACAAGAAGTGAAATAACAGGTCAGGGAGATCAACTTGAATACCAAGGAGTACTAGAGATTTGCACCTCTTAAATGAATAATCCTTTGTTTCCCATAATGAAGCCTGATAATTCATACCATCTAGTTTTAGACTACATAGTGCCGCATTAATGAATAACATTGTGCGGAAAAAATACAAAACAATACTAGATATCTCAAAAGGATTTTTCTGCCAAAATATAGCACCTGAAAGCAGATATTTGACAGCATCCTCAGCCCTCAGCTCTCAGCGTCAATTCTGTCGACTGCCCCAAGGGAATAGGAATAGCCCCGGGTTGGTCTCAGCTAGGGAACTAGTTACTTCAAAATATTGATGTGGAGGCATTGTCCTATGCAGATGATATTTATAAGACGGATGATGATTTATTGGATCATTTGACCAGGGTGAGCAACATAATTTTGGTATTCGCTTCTGAGGGCTACAAATTCAACATTAAAAAAAATTGAAACTAGCCCACCTCAATGTACTATTTTTGGGATATGAGTTATCAAGTGAAGGGAAAAGCCTAGCAGCTAACTTTTTAGACAAGTGTGCACTGCTCCAACCTCCAAAAACTCTGAAAAATCTACAATCCATATTGGGATCCCTAAACTTGAGCAGAACATACATTTTGGATTACGAAGAAAAAGTCAAACATTTTTACGACTTGATCAGACCTGATTTTTCAATTAGACATTTGACACAGAACACACGGATATCCTTTGTTGATTACAAGCTGACATGATTGCTTCCAAACACCTACACACACGTGGAAATACTACAAAATCTGGTGATTTGTGTAATCGCAGGTCAATCAGGGTACCCTTACCTAACATACAAATCACACTTGTATACAAACAATGAAATGCGCTTTGCTTCTACAGAGAAATTTCTGACAGCAGTAGAGACTGCTGTAGTGAGAGAAAGAGCACTGGCACAGTGGAAACGAATAATTGTCGTAACACCAGTACCGGACTTAGTGGTTGTTGCAAAGGCATGTGTTCCGAATGCAAAAGCTTTACATCCGCGATGGATACAATCGGCTAATTTTTTCATTGCGACAGATGTAGACTACAAATTTGATTCTACACTAAAAATACAAGCATTTCTGCAGTTTGAACAAGAATATCCTCTCCCGAAATAATGCCTCTGGATCAGTATGAATACATTATTTACACTGACTGTTCTGCTCAGCCTGACAGAGGAAGTAAACAGCAATACAGCGCAGCTTGTGCGATTGTAAAAGGACGTATGCAGGAAGGCAAGTTCCATCCTAGCAATACGAAGACGCAGGGAGGAGCAGAGGAGCTGCATGCCATCAGCCGGATTGGGCCGGGCCATTTTACCACAGAACATCGCTTGCAGCAGATTACCAGGCGGACTTCTCTTCGGAGTAAATACCGGAACACTAGAGCCCGGGGCTTCTTGCAGCTCCGGAGGCCCGCTCGGTATAGCTCCTGAGGCTTGCTACATCGCCAAACCGCCAATTCTTATAGGGTCACCGCAGGCCTGCCAGTCGGCTAGCCCAATCGCCTCTCAAAGAGCCCACCACATTCCTGGCTGTTCATCCCCCTTAAGTGCCAGGAATATTATGAATAATCTGAACGCTGCGAGTGCGGGAGCCGTACTTGGCCCCTGCAGACACCAAGCCCCCGGGTGATTGCGGAGGCGGTTTGGCCAGTGTATATATTGAGAAGAAGGGGAAGCTCTCATTAGCCTGATAAAGGAAAAAGTTTGGACCTTGACCCAGCTTATAGAAGAGAGTGAAGTGCGTGAAGAGAACAGCAAGAAAGAAGCATAAACCCCAACAACAGCAACAGCAGGGGGCACTCCAAAGCTGGTAGCTCCCCCGAGAATAAAACAACTCCTCGTTGCCTCATCATTTACTCAAGGTAGGACCAGAATTTTGTTCTCCAATGATATAAAACAGCCAGTGTTACGGCTAGCCTCGCCCTTTAACGCTATCTCCACTAATACCCTTCGCACGCTGACTCACCACTGTTTTTAAGGTCCCAAGGTCTCATGGTATGAAAACACTAATTTTTCTGTAAAACCGCAGGGAAGGGAGAAAGATAACTGAAAGAAGGCCAACATAAAACTAGGCCTCTCTATTTCCTTGCTAAAACGATATGGCTTATAAAAAGCTACGATACCGTACAGTATATATGAAAAGGGCGGGCAAAGCACAAGCACTAATAAAAAGCACCAGTAAAGTGGCTCACTTCGGAGCAGTTGCAGGGAACACTGCAATTACAAATGTTTTCACCATCACTCCAAAAATGGCAGACTTAACAGCTCCAATTGAACAGGGAGCCCATCAAGAGTCAATTAATGTCGTAGATAAGTCAGTCTTAGGGATGGAGAACTCTAAGGTTGATATCAACCAGCATCTGGTAGCAGATCATGAAAGAAAACAGATGCCAGACCTTCCAAAAGCAACAGTCCACGGAGATCCGGGATCAAACCCTTCCTACAGACTCAATGGAGGTACCTCCACAAATCCAAGACATGGATTGCACTTTACCGGACATAAATCATTTACCGGTTCTACATTCTGAATATACAAAAACTTTAAAAGAGCCACTGCACCCATTTAACAGAAAACCTAGTAAGCTTACCGATGCTGTGCAAAACATTTCACAATCTCTTGAGTTTCCATTATTTAATACACTGCAATCCCTTAACACGTGTGACCCTATATCAAGCACTATCTTTTCTTTGCAGAAAAGTATGGAATCCATACTATCACTCTTAGAAAAGAATATGGAAAATTCAGATCTGACACTGGAAACTCAAACAGGAATACTGCAACATCTAGTGGATAAAAAGGGGAAAACACAACTTAATCAAAACGCCCAAATTCAACTTAAAAGCTCAGAGAATGATGAGGGCAGAAATTATCAATTTCCTAATTTTCCTCCAGCATTTGTTACTTCTTCCATTAGAAAAATAAACAAGGTGACTCAAACGGGGGGTTCTCCTATAAAATTGAAAACTATTAGTTCTAACGACAAAGAGATCTATTCACTCCATAAATTATTCAAGGAATCCATGCCAGAGAGCTCTTCCCGAATTACCACTCCCATATTTCCCATTTTTGTTCAGAAAAATCAACAAGGGCTACTTAACTTGCATTCTCAAAAAGTACATAAGGGTTCTGTTGGAACACCTAATATAAAGCAAACAGAGCTTACGACACAGCAAATAAAAAAAAGGAAAATACCCCGGGGAAAATGAATAAAAGAAGAAGAGGAAGAAAAGAGCCAAGTGCAGAATATGGAGATGATCTTCAAGAAAAGTAATGTTTCCTCAATTTTGATTAGCAGACCAGGAAAACAATCGCGCCACGAAAGCCCCAGAAGCAATCCAAAATACAGTCCAGTCGTCCCCACAGTTGAAATCAAAGATGATCAGAAACAATTAAACCGTTTGCCATCAAATTTCGTCACAAAACTTGTAAAATATGCTCAGCTCCCGAGTAATCTGAATCAGTAAAGCATTTTGTAGATAAAAACTCACACAGCAGTGGGGAACAAACTGTATCCTATTTCTTGGAATTAACTGATTTATTCCCCAGTGATAAAGTCCCACTAAACCATGGGAGAACAGTAGATCTACTGCATAAAATGTGTTCACTTCGATCATTCACAACTGCAGGAATAAAATTAGTCTGCTTTTCAAACAAATCCCTTCCTTCGGTGGCAACTGTAGAGTTCTGATCTAATGTAATTCCAACTATCATTATAAAAGAAAGATATTCTCTGTTAAAAATGGATTTGACATCTCCGAAGTTAAAGAAACCAAATTTCAACACAAATATTAAAAGGAGAATGACAGGGACGAGGTCCCCCATAACAATAGTCAGCTATATACTGTTCTCAAAACATATAGGAATGCTTCCAGAAGGATCTTTAATGATTTCATTAAAGACGGAGAGAGTCAAATCTGGAATTATTCTCCAATAAAAAAGGAGTTCCAATCAGATGTAAATGCCTGGGGTGGATCTCTTGTTCCATAAATAGTAACACTTTGGAATTGTTCTCCAATAAAAAAGGAGTTCCAATCAGATGTAAATGCCTGGGGTGGATCTCTTGTTCCATAAATAGTAACACTTTGGGTAAAGTCCTAAACTTCCTTTTTAGCAACAATTTAAAGATAGTCTCATGGAATATAGCTGGAAAAAACTTCAAAAAAGTTAGTTCTGATATTGGAAAATTCTCCGTCAATAATCCTGTTGCAAGAAACCGTCTTGGTCCCCTTTAATCCAAAAAGACTATTTTGTTTTGGTCACTGCTGCAGAAGCCTCAAGAAGGGGACACGCAAAAGGAGGTCTTGCAATTCTTCTAAAAGAAGAAATCCATTGGGACTTAGAGGAAACTGAGCTTTCTCTCCCGAATGTTCAATGTGTTAAAATCAAGTGCAGGAAAGAAAGCACGGAGCCTGTCCAAGACTGCTACTTTTCAATATGTACATCCCATCTAGTCCATCATATGATTTCCTCTTGGAAAAATCCTTAGGGAAAATAGACTCAACTTTAGAATCAAGGGAGTTCCCTCTGATAATAGCTGGGGACTTTAACGGAAAAATCTCAAACGCTCTTTTGAATAACGGTAGGAACTCAGCACAAGAGGCAGCTCTCTCTATTCCAACTCCCATATTCCCAACCAAGATAAAAGCAGATAAACCAGGAAAATTGCTTCCGTCTCATATTCCAGCAACTGATGGTGTCGTTCTGAACGGAAGGGTGGGAGATATCTCAGCTGCGTTTACAAGAATAGGCACTTGCAGTTCCTCTATCCTAGACTATGCAATTTGCAGTATAGATCTCTTTGCGAAAGTACAATCGTTAAACATTCAGTATACACACAAAAGCGATAATGCATTCCTGACTATGGGAATTGATCTTTTAACACAATCTACCTTCCCATGGTCGTTACACTCTTTAAATGGGCTGGCTAACGTAAATCAAAAAAACAGGCCCGATACACTGGAATTCGAAAGCAATCAACAAAATGAATACTGCAATTTTCTCCTCAATTTCAGATTTTACAAGCAAAGAAGACTATCTCATAACTAGTTATGAAGACATAGTACAATCAGTTGTGGCTACCCTTTAGGTAAATATAAACAGGCAAAATAAGGTTAAAACCCACCCAAATTGAAAGCTAGCAGACCATCTGTCATCACAAATAAGCTAGCAGACCATCTGTCATAACAATTAAACAATCTAACCAGAAAGCAATTCCAATTCTTCTCTGCAACAGAAATAACAAAGTTGAAAAAACTCAGTCAATGGAAAAAAGTGAAAGAAAAAATAGAGCAAAAAGACAAAAATTGGGTTGATATACAAACTTCAGTAAGATGTAAAAACAATAAGGCATTCTGAAGTACTGTAGCTAAGCAAATGGGGATAAGGAAATCTATTCAGGCATCTCCAGTCTCGTCATCCGACTGGGAAAAACAGATCCTCAAATTATATAAATCTAATATACAAGACCCGGACCCATCTGGGCAGTGGTCCTGTAGAAAGGGCCAATCTGACCGAGACATGTTGGCTCCAATGTCTACACAGATCACCCTCTTCATTAAATCCGACAGATTAACTGCAACAATGGGACTAGGCAAAATTCCGATCAAAGTCTTACAATCAAATCCTGAAGAATAGAGCCCCTCTCTATCAACACGGTTTTATAACTGCACAAATCGCAAAATCTTGGCGGGGTGTATCATGGTTCCCCTTTTAAAAAAGGATCTAGATCGAACCCAAATAACTATCAACAAATCGCTCTCCTAGATGCCACTGGAAAGATCTTTGCAGCCTGTGTGTTTGACCACCTGAAGGACTGGGCATTTTCGAATGGAGTGATTCCTATGACGCAGGCAGGCTTCCACCCAAAACACTCGGTAACGGAGTTGCTGCCCTTCAAACTGTCCATAATAAGTATGCAGTGTTAAAATCACAAATGGTTTACTGCGCTTTTATTGACTTTTTGACCGCTTTTGATAGCGTGGACAGGCCAACACTATGGAAAAAGTTAGAGAGTTTAGGGATTTTTCACGATCTCCTTACAATAATGATTTCATTGCATACAGTAACGTGGTGTAGGGAGAGAAAAGGGCTTAACCAGAATAATTCCCACAGTGAATGGTTTGAAACAAGGTTGCCCTCTCACCCCCATGGTATTCTCTATATACATAAGCGACCTTCTAGGGTACTTCAAATGAACAATTCCCCACCAAAATTAGCACAAAGGGTATCTATAGCCTAATGTATGCCGACCATATCGTTACACTAGATTGTACCACAACCAGCCTTTAAACAAATTTAAATGAATTAAATAGATATGCAAAAGAAAACCTTTTGGTCCCTAATATTTCAAAAACCAAAGTTTTACCCTTTAGAGGCAGAAGGAAATCTTTTCCTTTTACTTGGTAATTGGGAGGTAAACCTATCGAGATCGTGAAAGAATATACTTACCTGGGTTGAATTTTCTCCCATAATTTACAAAATGCTCCCCATTTCCAACATATCAGGCGTAAGGCAGATGCCGATGTCGGGGCATTGCAGGGATTTTAATCCTCTACTGGGAATAGACACTTCCAACCCTTGCTTGAGGTTTACTGAATGAAAATTCCACTTGTCCTATCTTATGCACTGGCATATACACAGATTAAAACCTGGCAATAAGTAAAAGTGAAGGAAGGGATCATTTTACGGAAACTGTTAGAAAACCAGTCAGTCCCGGCCCAAGCATTAAGTCTTGAGTTTTCTTTAATGAGCACATACACTAGAGCCGTTTCTGACATAAGGTGGGCCTACAACCTTACACGCTGTTCCTGGTTACCTAAAACATATATTAAAATTGGAGACTTTCAGTGCTGAGTCGGACCAGCATACATTTAATAGGAATCTTAATATAGCTCTTAACGTGTTCCAATGCACTGTAGCACTTTTGCAGGCGTGGACTCCAGCGCATCTGAAGCTCTTTTTTAAGCTTTGATTTAGAGATCGAACATTGTAATCAATTAAAGTATTATAAACAATTTGCGAAAAGTATTGTATACAAGTCCCCTGAGCATTATCTTCATTTTCAGTTAGAGCATAGAGTAAGGCTCTGTATCCCTCTTCGGGGATTAGGAATCGTTCTATTAAAAGAATATACCTCTAGATGCAATTCCCTAGAAACACACTCAGGCAACTGTGACTTGTGCAATGGTGGAGCACAAGATCTATCTCCCGTATTGTTAACCTGTCAAAATCCTAACATGGTAGAGGCTCGGCATCGGTTCATAAAGCCCATTTGTTTTAGGCACAATGCTATTTTTACTCAGGATTAAACATCTCCCCCAAATGAATTTGTCTGCCACAACCTGTTTACGTTTGTAAAGAGTTTTTTAAAGCTATTTTAAAATGTATAAATGTAACTGTTTTATATTTATGTATGTGTTGACATAAGTGGAGGTCTGAATCAAATAAAAATGTATTGCGTAAAAAAATAAAAAGGTATTAGGCTCGGGTGGTAGTTGGGTCAATCACGTATATGGGTCCATAGAAGTTCCCTAGGAGGCATCACCCCTTACAAAGTCCTATTTGGGATGAGAATGTGGGTACCTGACTTCGATTGTGGCAGCACAGTGGTGGATGAAAAACCATTTGAACTCACCGAATTCCGGGCACAACAAAGTAACCCCCAAGTAAAACGCACCGCCACTGGGGAAGTAAAATCAGTCACAGCCAGACCTGACTGGATCCGAAAGGTTGGGGATCCGGTCAGAGAAAAGATTGTGGAAAAGAAAGAATTTGGGCCATCTAACAAAATGCCTGTACCCATTCTGGCTTTCGAAGGAACAAGAACAGTTCTTCATCCACCTCTTGCTTGCATGAAAGAAAAGCCATTTGTCTCCATTGAACTGATCAAACCACACCATGTGGCCGATTCTGAATAGCAGGCCACGAGGGCTCTTAGGTAGGCGCTGCTCTTTTCTCGCTACCATACAGGAGGTTCAGACAGAAAGACTGATAACATTTTAAGATTCTTTTAAATGTAGTAATGGAGTTAGCAACCTTAAAATGGAACTCGTTCCTATTGAAATTGAACATCAAAACACAAATGAAACAGATATCAATTCGGCCTACCACCGACATCCACATCAATATGCCTCTACAGGAGACCTCTTCCAGTTCAACAAAACCTGCTGAGCTACCAAATATATATCAAACTGCATCTGGTTACTTCATCGATTTCGACACATTTTCTCTGGCACCAAGTGAACCAGAGAAATGGCCAGCTCCAGTTTCCCGCAAAAAAACACTTCATGATTGCTACATTTGTTTGAAAAAGACATACCTAGTCTAATCATGGCTACAGCTCTGGATAATAACTAGAATACTGTTCCTACGATTCTGGATAGGTTTAGTGACTGTTTTTTTCTCGTCGTGAATGGGCACTATCTCCCAGAAAGCTCCACAGTATCAAAAGTGAACTTGGTGCTGAAACCTTTTGCGTCATCTCATCGTGAACAAAGAGACCTGTCCTATGTGAACATTACGGCAATAGCAGTTCCTGACGGTATAGTTTGGGACAGAGTTTCATATGATGTATTTGGTCCCACTGAACTTTTAAAATTACTATATGTATTCAATTTGTTTTTAAATGATATCATCACCTCCAGTAAATACTCTGACAATTGGGATTTTGAAACTGTTAACAGAATGTTGTCTGATTTAGAACCGTCTGCAGCATTTACGAAAAATGAAATGTTTAAGGTCTCGTCTGATTTTGATACCATGTATTATTACCAACATTATGGTCATCACTTTCTGCATAAAACAAGTGCACCATGTAATGTTTTCACATACTACCAATGGAAACATTGCCCAACACCACCTAAAGGTAGTTCACAAAAGATTGCACAAAAGTTTGCTTATTTTTGTGGGTTTGATACATCAGATCCACGCTCATATTATTATAAGTTTGCACATACATCTGCCAAGAAGAGTATGCTCACGAACATGAAACAGATATACTCTGCATCCTTTATTGCCCAACTGTGTAAGCAGGGTTTTGACTTATGGAAAGACACTATAGACATAATCTCAGTCTGGGGCACTAAGGAATGGCAGATTATTTTCCTGAACGACACTGTGCAATAGACTTCCTGTCTTGGGTTAGCCAACATTAAGGACTTGAACACACCTCGTATTCCCTCACTTTCACACTTGGCGGGAAGGCATAACTATACAGAAAATGGTGAGGGTACACTCCATGACATTGTGCAGGACGTTTCATACAATTCAACAGACCACAATTGGAAGGGATAGTTAGTTTGGCCTATAGACACAAATAGGTGTCAGTCAAGATTCAGGGGTACCACCAAAGGGTTTAGTATCCATAAACCTGACTTATGCTATGTACAACGAGAACATCCGGGGTGGTGACATCACACAGTGTAGGGAAGTTATGCCTACATTGGCTAAAAACCTCAACACTGTCACAGGTGAACCAACACTTGTCCTTACTCTCAGATGACATGGATCTTAGGGATTTTGTTGTTAGGTCCCCGTAAGCCACGTCAGAAACACTTCCTATATGCTGTTTATAATGAAATTTGGAAAATCTCTCAACAGGAAGCTACGGAGAGATTGAGTGAAATTGAAAGAATTAACATAGAAAAGGCTTTGGCTGTGGTTGACAAAAGTATCACCACATTAACATCCAGGATTTATTCACTGGGCAACATTGTATCTTCTGCTATACATATAATGAAACAGGATCTGTCCATCTTACAACACGGACAATCACAGTTAAGTTCTATGGTGTCATTAAGCTGGACGCTACAATTATGGCGCTTTGGTTATGTGCCTTGGCGATATATCAACATTACGTGCCTATTCTCTGCATATGATTTGACTGAAAAGCAGAAAACAATGGCACAAAGGGATGCGTAATATACAATGCTGCGCATTGAAAAATTAGACCAATTACCTTTCACTGTGGTAGAGTCACCGTCCACAGAATGGTTAATTCATCGCCATATAACATTGTCAGTGACACCTTTCCATTTTTAATATTGCATAGAACACTACCAGGTAGGCAGGTATGAAAACATTGGGTAGGGAATTCATCCATGAATCTTGGGAATTACCATATAGATTTAGATGCAGAAACAGGGACACTGAAGTGTTTCTCAGTAGTACAGACTGCGAGAATTCTTTGAGTGGCTCTCTCATTTGCCAGGATATTATGTTTCAAGGGCCTGTAACGGTTCAGTTGCAAACTCATCGTGTCATTTGAAAGGGTCACCAGCTGCCGTGATTAATCCAGTGTTCAGGCTGCTCTCAAATGGGATTTACTTAATGTTGAATGATCAAGGTTGCTGTGGGATGCTCCCAGGCATCGTATAGCTAGTCACAGTAAGTTCCAGGGTTACTTGTTGTATGCAAGTATTGTTTCCACTAACCCACACAGTCAGGGAGGTGCTGTTATGGCCTTTGTTGAATGCTTCCTTTATTCGGTTTGATACTCTGAGCCAAAGGAAAGCCATGCTTTTACAGGAAGATGTGCCCTAAACTTCAGCCCGAGAGACTTTCGATCTTCAGGTTGCAAGGCCCTCAGCTGAGAGACAGGCATTGGTACGAACTAACTGCCCTTTCCATTTAGAAAAAAATGGTACAGCGAATCTTTAACAGGTCTGATATGAAGGGTATAGTACACCTATTTAAGACCATAGGTTCTGGACTGTTAAGCACCTTTCAGACAGTCTTTGGAGTGATTCCAGCTTTTATACACTCCGTATTTGGAGGTTTTTTTGGAGGGCTTCCGCTAATCTTGCTAGCAATTGATGTCCCAGTCCCCAAGGAGATGGAAAAAAACGCTCTTGGAGTGACATTACCATGATCGCACGGTACTCCATCTGGGCACAACTCGACTTCGGGAGCTAAGCGAGTCTTGGTTTCTATCATTCTAACCAGTCTGGACTGACTGTGTTTTGCCTGTCCTCTACTGCTTGTTCTGCGGACAAGAATGCGTGTTAGATCTCTGTCTAACACTTCCATCGGTTGCACCATCGGACGTGGATGTATTACTGGACCCGTTGACGGCCCACGTACTTGAGTGTCCCGAGCGTATTCACATGTTGATGTCGGGATTCTTAGAGCCACCACAGGATGCTCCAGCTCCTGTTGGATTGGATACCGGCCCTACTACAGACATACAGGCTTTGGATGTTTCAAACGCTTCCTCAGCATCGGCTGTGGGAACTGAAGATCATCTTTGCTCGAGTGATCTGAACTGTGAGGTGTTACAGGGACAGTCGTCTGCAAAGGAAAGCATCAGTGATGTTGCGTCTCCCACCCTGGACACAAACAATTGACTCTCCATGTGCTGAGAAAAATACAGAAATTGGAATTTTAAATTTATTTTCTCCTTCTATAATATTATTGAGCACCATGGCTTTTAGGCGCTCTCAGTTGTTCCAACCATATATATGAACATTTTTTAAAGGGACTTCTAGGACTTTTTAACAAAAAGAAAGGATCTAAACAGTTTGTAGGCACCTTTTTATACTTTTAGACATTTTTTATTGTGAACATTTTTAAATAATGTTTTTAGAAGGACATTCACTTTTTTTTAGTACATCTTCTGGTCAGATGAGGAGTGTTTTGTAATGAACCCCAATAGAAGCCTGGGTAGTCACCTAACCTCTCACCTACATTTTCCCTGCCACTGTACTGCATAACCGTTTTTGGTATTGGCCTTTTATCAAGTTAGGTGCTGAATAAATGTTATGTGGCCTCATTTATTATGCATGTGGATTCTCAGAACCACAGCAGGTTTGCCATCTTCTGCATAATAACTATGTATAAGGGTCATCCCTTCCGTCATCCTAGGGCGACATGACACAGCAAGGTAGAACCCCTGAGGGCACCTTTGAGGTACATAAACACCATAACTTTGCTGGGGCAGGCAGAGGAGAAAGACTTCCATGCTGACACACTGACGTAAGATGCTGCGGTTGTTGCACGCAGACACTCCAGCACACACTGGTCTGACATCCTTTGAGGAGTGTCCATCTCGAGACCAAGACAGGGTCGTTCATTCTCTCACACCTGGTAATGGGGTTGGTTTCATCCTAGGGGGATTCTTGGCTCTACACCGACATACATGCTAGGTACACTTAGGTACATCTAGTTAGGGTTGCACAGTAGGAGTACACATTATTACGGTCATGTTTTAGTATACCTGCCTATATTCGTTGTTTTAGCACTATGGTAGAAATCTACCATCCTTTTACTCAGTAGATGCTTATAATCATTTATATGTGTTTCTGCCTTATAGTTGTTTCAGCACACCTATGCTGGTTCAATAAATACTTATTGAAAACGTCCCCACCGTGTATTCTGTGTCTCTCTCCGAGACAAAGTGAGCACGAGCGACTGAGCAAAAAGTTCTGTACTGTTTCCACGATTTCCTGAAGTGACAGGGTTGTCATGTTCGATAGTTGCTAGGAAATATTCTCTCCTTGGTAAGAGGAGTTTACAGTGGCACTGTGAGCTAACTGGTATACTGGCGAACATACCCGGTGGCGGTGTCTGGAATCAGTCTGAGCACCAATCCCACAGTTTATGTTGTCTAAACCACGCACACCCTAAATAGATTTATAGGAACTACACAACAGTCTCACAGCTGAGAAAGTATGGTGTTAGTTGGTCATCGAGGGGTAGGTGCAGGGCCTGGTGGAAGGCCATGCACAGGGTGTTGGCCTCATGTGGAGGGTTGGATTTAGGGGCTGGCCATAGTGCAACCCCACATTCCAACCCCTAATGTATGTTAGATGCAGGGTTTGGTGTGACAACAGGCCTTGCAGACAACCTCCACAATGTATGTCCAAAATCTGTACATAGAGGGGGCTCGCTCTTGTGGAGGAATTGGTGCAAAACCAGGTCACAGGGTAAGTCCTGTGTCAAACTTGCCCTACGTATGTCTGAGCATTTTGCATGGTGAAGGTTAGATGTCTGCAAAGGGTTGGGTACAGGGTCTTGCCGGAGCCTATGCACAGAGTCCAAGTTCTGATGCAGATTAAATACCGGATCTGGCAAGAGGCTATGACTGAGATGTCAAGAGTTATGTCATTAATTATGTAATTTAACAAGTCATAAGAGATGTGATATGATATAAGGTCCTATGCAGTGCATGATTGGTCGCAAGTTACATTTAGTTCACTAAATAATAACTGGCATATTTCAGAGTTTTTTGTTTCTTTTAATGCTAGCCTGCGTTACATTCCAACGTACATACATACATGTACGTATTCATATTTGTCTACCAAAATGTTTCCATTTTAAATAAAGGAGCTGTTAAGTGACTGAGAAAATGGGAAGGCTGAGAAACAGATGTCGAAAGGCGATGCTGTACTGTGCCTGAATTAACATCTCAATGCTCATTTATTTCAGCTTTCTCTTCATGAAATGCTTCAAATTCAACAGCTCCTATTCCAATAAAACGGCGTTCAGGACTGTCTCACGTTTGTCTTAAATACAAATACTAGTGCTCTAGTTGTTCATTAGAACTCCGTGATTACTAAGAAGTTAACTGAAAGACTGCTGCTGGTGTTGTTAGTGCATGTTTCTGTCTGCATTTCAGAATGTTTACTGGATGGATAAGGAAGATATTTGAGAACTCATAGAAAATGTGCTCTCATAACTTTGTTAGAGCACTAAATATAATTTCTGTGATACAAAGTAGACCTCACTTTGTTAATTTCTAAAAGAAATGCTTTAGGGTTAACAGCTCTGATTCCATCAAGATGGTTTCAGGTGTGCCACATGTTTGTCATAAATACAGTGTTGTTGTTGTTGTTCACAGGGCCGGCTTTAGGGCAGTCTGACCGGTGCAGTCTCACAAAGCGCTGAGCAGAGGAGGCACTGTGTTTAGAAATAACTTATGGATTAAAAAGCACCTGCTGCAGAGTTCCTTGTGTGTTCGGCAGTTTTCAAGCAACTATAAAAATGTCAATATATGTTTAATGTTCCTGCTGGTGAGAGATTGGAGTCTTGTCTAGTGGCAGTTTTGACTCATCATAAAGTAGTAGAAAGGATTAATAAAAGAGGGATAACATGCCTGTTGCAAAAAAGTGTACCATCCAGACTACAGAACTGCATTTTATATGGATAGCTCAGTGGGTTACTACTTTTGTCACAGAGATCCTTTTGTTCCTTGCAGTTCATAAGTTACAATCGTAATATAGTGCAGTGACCTATGAACAGTAATCAAAGAGCTGCATGCAAACTGCATGGTATAGGTGGGAACGTTGTTTACCCAATCTTTCATTACCCAAATATTGCTAAAAAGGGTTTGTTTGGGCAGAAATGCATTCTTATTAGTAAAGTCAACCCCACCCACTGTGGTATGTTTTAAATCCTGGGTGTGTACTTCTCCAGACAAAACACTCTTAAAATCTACTGCCTACTATTATTTATTTAAGACATGGGATTCTACACCTTGCACTTCTCATGGTCTTATGCAACATTTCCTATAGAATGATTTACACAAGCATGATTCATTCTCTCTGTAGAATGTGTGTGAGATGTAAAGTGCTCCAACACCCTACACTGGTAGAGCTATCAAATAAATTAAATGCATGTGAGAGTTGGGCTATAGAGAGATGAGGGGCACAGTCGGAGGGTGGTAGTGAGGGGATCAGTGGTGGATGTAATTGAGGGTGTCAACAAAGAGTTGCACCGAGCGCCACCAGTGCTAAAGTCTGCCCTGGCTGTTTATTTATGAGAACACTGTGGGGGGCTGCAGTAGAACACTGGGAAATCAAGAAGAGCTGTATTACTCAGTAGTTCAGACGTTATTCTCAAATGGCTGAGGAAGCTAGTATGAACTTATAGAAAATGTGTTCTAATTTTAGCTTTTGGATCACCTTCATAACCTCGATGGGAAATTCATGAGAGAAAACAGTTTTCTCTCAATGATTGTTCATAAAATCCCAGCAGGGTTAATCACCAGTAAAATCACTAGAGAACTCACCAGAATTCCTAAAATGAGTAGAACACCACCAACAAAAGGTTTCTATTGTGACTAAAACCTGTAATCCCCATTAATATGTGCTCCTTTTTGTGGCCCTCAAAACCGAACATTCACTACAATGCATTTCACTCAGGACTGTGACCCCGACATCTGTACTGGCAGTCACAACATGTTTTCCATGTTGTGGCACTCCAGTCCTGGTGGGGCCCCTTTGCGGACCCTCTGCATGCCCCTGGGGGTCCGGGTGTACTCACACTGTCCCTTTTTATGTCTTTGTATTTATTTTGAGGATGCAGGGATTATGTCCCTGAGCTGTATAATAGCTGGCACAACATATTGTTCATGTTGTGGCCAGAAAATCAGGATTGACTTGTTCTCTTTAAAGTGGCCGATGCGAGCATATATGGAAAACAACTTACTTTTTAATTCCCTTCATGATCACCCCAAACTCCTCTTTAGAAGCAAATTTCTTGAAAACGCCGGATCGAACTTGCAACAAATCACGATGTAATTCCGTCCAGCCGGGATTTTCTGTATCTGCGACAAGCGTTTCCTGCTGGAATTAATATGTGTATTCAAACTTTTGAAACTCCCTCCTTTTTCTTGGTTCCCTGCTTGAGGAATCACCCTGAAACTTTCCAGAAGGAGCTGAGGTCGATGAACGATTTTCTGGAACATTTTGTGCACATTCATTAATCTGTGCCAGTTATTAGTAAATCAAAAAACTCCTTATAAAAACTCCGACCTAACTATAACTACACAATGGCGACACCGATTGTCTAATATATATGTTTCTATATATTCACTGCCAAAACCAAAGGTTAAAATGTTGTCGAAGTAATATAAAAACGAACATTTGGAAACAAAAGAAAAACCACTGCCATTCACCAGTGAGTTTACTGAGCTGAATAGAACTTCCTCTGGTGCCATGCACTGCTTATAACCTCAAATATTACATCAATGATGACATCTCAAATTACATAATTGATGACATCTCCGATAACACCGTAGTCCTATACATCATAAACTTACTGAGTGTACACATGTGGGTCCATAGCGTAGAAATAGTGCAAGCTGGGAGGCAAGTGTAATTTTTGTACATGTTGAAAGTTATATAGTGCATCATTAGAAATCACTAAAGTTTGGGGTGGAAGTGGTAATACATGTTAGATAAGATAAGGATGAGCAACGTTTGAAAGTAGGTTGTGGCTTAAAGTCAAAGCAGGTTCCAAAAAATCTTTGAGAAAGGGCAAAACCTGTTATTTACAATAGATTATCCACAAGTGGATATCTAGGCATGTGCCCATGTTACATATTTGTAATACAGTGGTTTAGACAAATGATATGTAGGGAGGATGTTTAAAAGGTGTAGTTATCTATTTCCAGAACTTTGCTCACGGTTTTGAGGCATTGCATATTATATATTAATATAGAATGTAGGGGTACTCCACTTAGAGGTGGTTTATCTTACACTGGTGTTACAAGCATGGCTCTAAGATTGATGACATTGTGCCCATCTCAAGAAAGTGCGATTTACTAAACCACAGCGGGTTCTCAATCGGGTCTCAGAGAAGAAAATAAGTTACTTACCTGTAACTGGAGTTCTCCAGTATTGGTATCTTTCATGGATTCACATGCTTGAATCATTCCCCGCCATTAAAGTGGGAGTCCCACTGTGTTATATCAAAGCAATCATATCAGTAGCATAGGGCACAATGGAACTAATGAATTTAATAGCCTATCTATGACCTTTTTTAAAAAAAGACCAAATTTAGTCTACAACCAGATGGTCGAAAATATTTGCTTACGCTCCCCCCCCCCCCCCCCCCCCAATTCCTTTAATGCCAAGGATTCTCAGGAAAATGAAGAAAATCTCCTTCTCTAGGAACATCACATTCCTCTGACGTTTACTTCGACTTTAATATCCATGAACAAGGACAAAGTACTTCATTCCAACCTGACTTCACTTCACTTCATCGCCAGGATCCTGACGACCATGAGCTCGGATCATTAAATATCCCCAGAGACTGCAGAGAAATACTCTCTTAAGCGCAAGCTTACTCCACGAATAAGTCATATCAATTTGAGTGGAAATGTTTCTGTATATGGTGTCAACAAAAATAATTACATCCATTCCTTGCAACACCAGCACAAATCTTACCTTATCGTCTTCAGTTAGCCAAGTCTGGCCTTGCAACTCGCTTTAGGAGATCGGGGAGCTCATCATCTTTATGGTATGCAAGATTACTTAAACAGTTCAAGACACTCTTTAGAGCTCTTCCCCAGGAGAAAGAGCCTCCTCCTTCTTGGCATTGCAACTTGGTATTCAGTCAGTTAATGAAAATCTTGTTTGAAACAATCCACAAGACACAGTTGACGGGGGGGGCGTGGCTTACAGCTGAACGTAATGTCCGCAACCTAGCCGAGCTCCGGATAGCGTGACCACATCCTTCATTAATCCGGGCACTTATCCTGTTTAAATACTACCCCCCAGGATCGATATGGGCATCGGACCGCTGCGGAAGCATCTGGGTCGAGTCTGAGACGGAGCCGAGGTGGCAACATCGCTCTGCGGGCAAGTGACGACGCGAGGACTGCGGCCGTACGTGGAGCCGGGGTCTCGCGTAATTGAGAGACCCGCAGCCCGTCTGGACTGGTGACGCGACTGTGAGGCGAGGAGAGGCGCTGGGGGGCCAAGACGCTGAGGAGGCTGCCCCTGGGAGACTGCGCATGGAAGCACATCTGGGACCGAAGACACCCCTGCGACGCGCACCGGCGGTGAGGTGGCCTGGGGCGCAGGGAAAGGCCCGGTCGGACATTAACGGCTCCCTGCGGGGAAGAGTCCGCAGAGCCTTGGCGGCCCGATCCAAGACCCGGCATAGACACCACCAGTGCGAGGTCCCCAACCCCCGGAGGAGATACCAGGTAAGGGGGCAGGGCAGTGAGGGGCAAAACCAGCCCCAGAGGACCAAACCCTCCCCCCCACCTTGGTGTGATGACTGGTCCGGATGTCTGGAGGAAGAGTGCAGGACATTGGGCGACCCCGCTGAGGACCCCGTGGTCTGGTGGTGAAAACTAGTGTGCTCCCTGAGACATTAAAGAACCCCGCACCTCCTGACCGCATTGAGGGGGCACAAATTGCGGCACAATACTACCCAGCGCTCTGGTGTTGTTCCCGATTGGGGGAAGTCCCCACATACCCATAAACAAACGGGTGAGAAGGAGGAGAAAAGGTGCACAGGCGTCTGCACGGAACATCTGACTCCCCCCGAGCGCCTCCGGACAGTTGGAGAAACCGTACCTGGGTTGCATGGACACTAACAGGGAGGCCCGAGGGCCCACGCACGGAGAGACATCGGCCCGAGGGCTCACGCACGGAGAGACATCCCCCTAGGCCGGCGAGCTGGACGCCAGCATTTAACGAGGCGCTGTAGGCCACAGATTTCTATTCCACTGGGCTAGAATACCTGACACTAGCCTGAGCCAGAAACATCCCACGCTCAAGCAGGAAACCCGACAGGCCGCAGGGTGACACGCAGTCCTGTGGCAGGTGGCGGTGAGTACTGCGCAAGAACCGCAACCCCGCGACCGGGGTCTAATGGGGGGCCGGGGCCCTCGTGCGACCCAGCAAGCAAAACTTGACAAATATGCGTTCTCTAAAGATGCGATGAAAGCAACCACTCAGCGGACGCCTGCAGATGTGGGTGCTACACCGGAAGGCCAGCCAGAAGTCACATTACTAGACATCATGTCCGCACTAACGAGCGTCCAGACGACGGTGGGGTCCATTTCCTCGGATGTATCGTTCCTCAGGGCAGACTTTCAAAAGATGACCTCCAGAATGACTGAAGTCGAAACCAAGACGGCGTCCCTCACAAAGGATAAAGCCAGCCTCCAGTGACAGGTCCATCACCTGGAAGCACAGAACCGTATGATGGCAGCCAAACTGGATGACCAAGAAGGTAGATCGAGACGCAACAACGTCTGTATCACAGGAGTTCCGGAGTCACAGGGGATGCCGGCCATGGACCTCTACGTGGAAGACCTCATCAAGAATCACCTCCAGCCAAGGGGTCTCTCCCGCTTCTTTTCGGTGGAACGGGCGCACAGAATACCAGGGGGTAAACCAAAACCTGGGGCTCCCCCTCGACCAATCCTGGCCAGGATATTCTACTTTAGAGACTGCTACGCCATTCTCCAAACAGCTAGAGTGGCTCCACCTCTGCGCATAGAGAACTCAGTCACCTCTTTCTTTCCAGATTATACGGCGGCAGTCACTAAGCAGAGAAGGAGTTTCCTAGAGGTCAAGAAGGAACTTCAGCGTAGAGAACTGGCATACTCCATGCACTGTCTTTAGGGCAGCTCATGGAATGGGCCCTAAGAACCTGCAAAGAAAATTCAGCTGGTATTCTCCAACTAGAAACCTTCGTTCTGCTTCTGCATTTCTGATGAATGTAGTCAGGTTCAGGCGGTCCAGAACAGGTGGCAGATCCTTCTCTGCCGTTGCTTCTCGGCTATGCAACACTCTCCCTTTGGATCTACGTCAGGTCCAAAGTCTTATGGATTTCAGGAAAAAGTTGAAAACGTTTTTATTCCCTAGACTGGAGTAATTTTTCCCTCTGATATTATCTCTCTTTTCCTTCCTTCCTGTGTCACACCTCGGCTGCCCCTATTAACTTCTGGTGGGGACTCTCCTTTTTAAGCACCAGGATATCCGTCGGGTGATAGAGCGCTATATAACCACTTCATTACATTACATTACTCCATGCTTTACCCGGCGAAACTTCGAGTAGTGGCGGACGGTAAGACTCTCTTCTTCGACAGGCCAGAGGACGCCCATGACTGGCTGGAAGGCTGGCGACAAGTTAACAGGCCTATAATCGGCAAGGGACGACAACAACGTCAAACAACAGAAGCAACAACACATGGCCAGAGACGCACGGACAAGGAACTGAATGGCCGCCACACAGCTCATTGGGTGCTTGTCACCAATTCGGTGAAGCTCAGACTTTCGAAATGACACCTCTGCTCGCCTCCTACTGAGAGACCTGGCCTGGCGCGGATCGCCCGTGGTGGTCCAGAAGTGATCCAATGATGACATAAGACACCTACTGAAACTATGTTTGCGATGCCTCGATTAACATAATATCAAAAACCTTTTCAATGTCCTGGAGGGAAGGGATGTCTGGCGTGCCCTGGATACTCTCTCCTCCTACACGCAAGTACTGTTCATGGGATTAAAGCGCTCTGCAAAGTTGGGGTGGCGGGTAGTTGGAAATCCATCTAGCAGGGAGGCAGGGTGGGGGGTGGAAAGGGGGGGGGGGGGGATTTGATTTTGGTATTGTTAGAATTTGCATTTTCTTGTTTTTCGAAATGTTCAGCTGTTATAGGCTGGTACCAGGTACATTGTGGTTGCGCGCAGGGAACCCATCAACTCGCATACACAAACCCTATGTCGCAGAACGGCCTTAGAGTACGGTGCGCCGAGCTGCCCGTCCCCTCGCAATTAAGTCTGGACACCAATCGTAAACCCTGCCCCCCCCTCACTCTCATATCATGGAATGTTAACGGCCTAGGCGATAAAATCAAGCGAGGGCTCGTGCTACAGCATCTCAAGAGACACACCCAGTCTGTTGTCCTTCTGCAGGAAACCCACTTAGTAGGGACCGCTACTAAAGCGCTTGACAGATGGGGTTTCAAAATGGTAATACACTCCGAGTTCACCATGGGATCCAGAGGGGTGGGAATATTAATACGTAAAAGGTGCCCACTGATAATACAACACACTCAGAGGGATGATCAGGGACGTTTTGTGGCACTGTTCTGTCAATGGGAGGGACGAGCATACAACTTAGTTACAGTATACGTACCGCCCGCACTCCATGCCCTGGCCCTCTCAGCTCTTGGTGAGTTCCTGCTCACCCTATCCCCCGGGGAACTTATTATAGGAGGGAACTTTAACGCAGTCCTTGACGCCTCCCAGGATAGGTTACCAGCGCAAGATCAAGGGAAGCACCCTACATATTTACGTGACTTTGCGGAAGCAATGGGCCTTATAGACGTCTGGCGTACACTACATCCGGCGGCACGTCAATACACGTATCACTCAGGTGTCCACAACAGTCTGTCCAGGATAGATTACATCCTCTCATCCCCGGCAAGCCTAGCAGCAATTTCAGAGATCACACACCTCCCTAGAGGGATATCTGATCACTCACCCTTGTTAGTGACATACACATCACAGCACGTGGGACGTAAACGCATTTATCCGCTCTACCCAAGGTACCTCAAAGTCCTGACTATCAAGAAACAGCTGTGAAAAACCACAGAACAATACTTTCAAGAAAATACACACTCAGTTGACTCCCCTAGTATTCTATGGGAGGCGTATAAGACGGTCCTACGAGGGCAAGCAATATCTGTAATAACATCGCACAAACGTGACAGGGCCCACCAAGTGCTAGAACTAGAGAGTGTGGTTAGCCTGGCAGAGGAAGAACACACCAGAACACAGACCAACGAGACTACGCATAAGCTAGATCTGGCCAAACAAGCGTATAGGGACTACACATGAGAGGAAGCTAAGGTGAGAGTCCGGAACACACAAAATACAGTCTATGAGACGGGGGACAAGGCCGGTAAACTGCTGGCCTGGCTGGACAAGAAAGAGCGCACTAATCGTTGGGTGACCCATCTGCATTTACCCTCCGGGGAGGACGTAACGGACCCGCAAGACATAGGGACGGCCTTCGCAAGCCACTACACACCATTCACAAACGCCACAGTTGCGGAGAATTTAGATTTTCTCAGAGACATTCGGTTGCCCACTTTGACATCCCAAGACGCTGAAACACTAGACGAGCCATTTACAGTGTATGAAATCGTTGCTGCACTTAGGGGTCTACAATCAGGCAAAGCCCTCGGTCCCAACGGCATTCCCATAGAATTCTATAACACAGATGCAGAAAGACTGGGACCCCACTTACTGAAAATGTACGTAGACAGTCTGGATAAGGGAATACTGCCCAGAGATCAGAGGACAGCGACCCTAGTGACGATCCCAAAACCTGGCAAGCACCCTCAGGATTGTGCCTCGTACCGTCCTATTTCACTCCTCAATGCAGAGGTGAAAATCTTAGCGAAAGTACTGGCCACTAGGCTTCAGCCACACCTCACGTCACTTATCCAACCAGATCAGTCTGGGTTTATGCCCGGCCGCAACACGGCAATGAATTTAAGAAGGCTCCATGGGGTGTTGGCTCGAATGTCTGCCATCCGAGAGGACGCAGTCATTCTCTCACTGGATGCCAGCATGGTTTTTGATCGGGTGGAATGGCCCTTCATGTTCGCAGTACTACAGCACTTTGGCTTTGGACCCAATTTTCGCGCATGGATCCGGCTACTATACATACAACCCCTGGCGCATGTTGTTGTCAATGGGCGCATCTCAGAGGACTTCCCTCTAGGGCGCGGGACCAGACAGGGATGTCCCCTGTCCCCGCTCCTATTCGCCCTGGTGCTCGAACCCCTAGCGACCTGGATACGAAACGACCCAGTGATACGAGGACTGCGATGGACAGAGGGGTGGGAGGACCGTATATCACTGTATGCGGATTATATATTATTATATATGTCCTCCCCCAGCCGCTCCATCAACTGTCTACTAGACATCTGTGCTGCTTATGGCAGATGTTCGGGCTACACGATTAACGGGGCGAAGTCGATTCTGTTTATCCTCCACGTCTACCCAGGGGAGTGTCGATACAGCTGGAGAAGGACGGCTTTAAATACCTGGTTATCCACATTACCGCAGATCCTGCTCAATTTTATGAGCGAAATCTCAAGCCCCCCACTCCGGAGATTAAAAAACGATGTAAAGCACTGGCATACACTACCCCTGACCCTCCTGGGCCGTGCAGCCTTATTTACAATCACGGCTCTCCCGAGACTCCTATATGCCCTGCAAAATACACCCACCCTAGTCCCTGACTCCTACTTTAAGGCAATCGAGGCTGAGGTGGGACTGCTCCTCTAGGGTGGCAAACCCCCCCGCATTGCCCTGTCCAAACTCACTAGGAGCTGGTACGATGGTGGAATAGCCTTGCCTAGCATACGGCAGTACTACTGGGCCTCACAACTTATTATAGTAAACCAATGGCTTCATGCCCCTCAGGAGGAGCCGGCTCTCCGGCTCGACCGGCATGCTCTTGGGACCGAGGGACCTCTGAGGGCGCTTTATCACAAGAACAAAAAAGATGCATGGATGGGTGTTATATGCTGATTTCTACTTGCTGCCACATGAGTGGTCATTTGTTATGCGTTCTAGTTCCATTTGGAACCATGGACTGGAATCTGTACTGAGACTGGCCAGTTGTACTGGAGCTGTCTTAGTATCAGTTGTTCCTGTTGCTGTGCTGCGTAATTATACAATAAATCTACTTATTAATTATCGTTTGATGCTTTTCTTCAATGGCGACGAGCGGAGGAACATTCTTCTCAACTTAAGAAGTAGCACAGAGGAAGATTTATGTTCCTGAACCCATTATAAACTTAATTTATTTAAAAAAAAAAAAGGAATAAACCAAGAAAATATCCGTCGAAACTGTGGAGATACAGCGAGCTAATGTTACTACATAAAACGGATTTTGGAAGATGGTGTATTTTGAAGCTATTTTCATCGAGTTGAAATAAGGACGGATTAAACTTTTTACAAGGAAGACGATTAAGCAAAGGGAGAAATCGACAATCAAGCTGTCTGGAGATCACAATAGTGTCTGCTGATCTACGTGGGAATCTCCGATTTACAGCGGAAAAAAGGTACTACAACGTTGGCTCAAGATCGGCTGTTAAACGTATTAGACACTTACTGCATCTTTTGAAAATCGGTCCCTGGAACGCTGGCAGTTCGTCTTCGAGTCCTGGTGTGTTGTCTCGCTCTTCCGGGAACGCTGGCACCTCGTGGTTCTTCTTCGAGTCCTGGTGTCTTCTCTCGGTTCTGTGTTCTCCGCCATTACTGCTTCGTCTGGAACTTCGAAGTGCAGTCTGGGAATCGGATGGAAGCCTGGGAGTAATTATTGACGTCCACAACGCGCTTTGCGTGGCGGCCATTTTGCAACAGTATAAAGTATTCAAGGACGCTTTTGGCGTGGCGGCCATTTTGGATTGGGATGAACACGGTGAAGAACGATAACGTTTGGAAAAGACTGGAATTCATCTCCGGTTAAATATATTGTACAGGTGACGGTTCGGAGTAACGGTTTATGAACCTGGGTTTTGTTTTTAGGCCAGAAACAAGGATTAAACGCTTGTAAGTCTTGGAAATATTTTTTTTTTTCTTTTTAAAAAAAAAAAGAGGACTTTGGGCAGAGGAACGTTAACAAGTACTGAAGTTTCCTCATGTAACACTTGGGAGATTTGTTACTTCATCTGCAAGATCGCAGGAGTAAAAGTAGACTCGGGGTGAAGTAACTGTTAAAAAAAAGAGGCGCTCAAGGTTTTATGTATATATATAGGGTTAAGGTGATTCGTGTAGATAAAACTTACAAGGTCCTGTACAAGATTTGGTTGAGGGAGGTAATTTAGACAGGCCACAGAATACTGGGTTTGTGGTGTCGGTTTTGTCTGGCATGGCTGACTGGGAAGAAGATGAGAACACTCCGGCCAGGAATCCTCCCATGTGTGTGATTCGAGTGTCAGGGGTAGATTTAGATCTCATGGCTGACTCAGGTTCACCATGGACCATTATTGGAAGACAATATTTTGAAGAGAAGCTGGAAGGGGTTTTCGAGGTTAATGAAATGTTGCCACCAGACATAAACCCGCTGAGTTATGATGGTTCACGCATAGACATGGTGGGTTATTTCAAAACATCAGTGACTTTTAAAAACAGATTGGCAAATATTAACTTATACATTGCAGTTAAGGGTATAAATGTATTGGGCTGGAAAGATCAGTGGAAGCTTAGGGTAATGTTGAATCCTAGACTTAAGGATCCGGTGGTGTTGGATGAGTCTGTTAATGATAGTTACATCTCCTTTACAGGATGTGATAGTATGGAGAACTTCTTAAAAGACTCGTACAAAGAAGTTTTTTCAGAATCTTTAGGAAAACTTAAGGGTTATTCCCACCAGATTAAACTTAAGAATAATGCCACACCGGTTAGACAAAGGATTAGACCAGTACCCATAAACGTAAGGGATGAGTTGAAAACCATGTTAAAAGATCTGGTATCAGAAGGCATAATAGAGCCCATTAATTCGTCTGAGTGGGTTTTCCCCATTGTTTTAGTCCGGAAACCAGATAAATCTCTGAGGTTGTGTGTGGATTTGAGAGCCTTGAATTCAGAAATCATTGTTGATTGTCACCCATTACCCAATATAAATGAAGTGGTGTCATTGTTGGAAGGGGCGAAAGTATTTTCGACTTTTGATTTAAGGTCAGCATACCACCAAGTCGCGCTTACTGAGGAATCGAAAATGTTGACAGCGTTTATAACTCCACAAGGGTTATTTCAATATAACAGAATGCCCTTTGGTTTGGCCTCAGCGGCATCTGTTTTCCAAAGAATTATGTTTAACATCTTCAAGGACATTGATAATTTCGTGAAGTGCTTTCAGGATGATATTTTAATATTTTCACACAATAATGAAGAGCACTTAAAACACTTGGAGGAGGTTTGTCTCAGGCTAAAAAAAATGGTTTAACCCTTAAATCTCACAAGTGTAAAATGTTTAAAGAAAGTGTGGAGTATTTGGGGCATACTCTAACAGGTGATGGTGTGATTCCAAAAAAATCAAACGTAGATGGAATTTTAAATGCTCCCTCGCCCAAGACTAAGGAGCAATTATTGTCTTTTGCAGGAATGTGCGAGTATTATTCGAAATTTGTGTCAAATTTTGCAAATAAGATGGAGCCTTTGAGGAAGTTATTGCGCCAGAAGGCAACTTTTGAATGGACAGATGAACAACAAGAAGCCTTTATGGTGATCAAGAAGGATATTGTCAATGCTCCCATTTTAAGGCCTTTTTGCATTAACAAACATTGTGTAATTACAGTAGATGCCAGCTTATATGGCATAGGTGGTGTTCTTTCACAGAAATCAGGAAATGAGGAATGGAATGTGTGTTTTGCGTCTAGAACATTAAATGAAACTGAAAGACGGTATGCTGTCATAGAAAAGGAATTGTTGGCATGTGTCTGGGCGATTGAACATTTTAGGAATTACATTTGGGGTGGAAGGTTTACCTTGAGGACAGATCATAAACCATTGGTTAATATTCTTTCTCCAGGAGGAGGGTGGAATTCCACTGCCAGGATTGCGAGGCTAACTTCGAGATTGCAGGAGTATTGTTTTAAAACGGAGTTTGTACCAGGGAAGAAAAATGTAACTGCAGATTTTATGTCACGTCATCCCTGTGTTTCTTTGCCTAGTAAAAAAGAAGATGATACAGATATTGTTACAACCATTCAGGATGTGGTGGTTGGTGCGTTTGCGGACATATCAGAGGTATCGTGGAAGTCTAGTGAGGAGAATGATTCTCTATGGGAGTCAGTGAAGAAATTTATTGTGGAAGGTTGGCCAAATAGGAAAGATGTGTCAGAAGAGCTTATGCCTTTGTATAATGTGGCGGATGATTTGGAGTTAGAAGGGGATTTTGTCTATAAAGCTGGTAAATGTGTACCACCCTTTGGAGTCCGAGGTATGATTCTTAATTTGGCTCACAAATCACATCCAGGAATGTCTGCCATGAAGCGGTTAATGAGGACTTATTTTTGGTGGCCAGGGATGGATCGCATGGCTGATAGGGTTGTTAGGGAGTGTGATGTTTGCATTTCTAATGATAAAATGCTTAGGGTCAATGTCCCTCCTCTTAGTCCCACAGTTTGGCCAGAGGAACCCTGGAAGAAACTGGCCTTTGATATTTCTGGTCCCTTTTTGAATTTGCCTTTGGATTCACGGTATGCTCTTGTGTTGGTAGATTATCATTCCAAATGGCCAGAAGTAAAGTTTGTCCCAATGGCCACCACTTCTAGAGTTTTGGATTTCTTTAAAGAAATTTTTGCAAGGGAAGGTTGTCCTTCGGTCATTGTGACTGATAATGGGGTGCAGTTGACTTCAAAGGAGATGGAGGAATATCTTATGTGTCACCAGATCAAACATGTTACCACGGCATTGTATGCGCCACACGAAAATGGGCAGGTTGAGCGTTTCAATCGTGTTTTAAAGGGTTATGTTTCAGAGGTTCTTAAGTATTCTCAGGATTGGAAAGGAGAATTAAGGGAAAGGTTGTGGACGTATAGGATTACGCCACATTCGATTACGGAGGTCAGTCCCTTTTATTTGTTAAGGGGCAGGAATCCTGCTTCTTATATTTGTCCTTGGTGGCTTAAAGAGAAGTGTGACAATAAAATAAGGAATGTCCAAGATATAAGTGGTACCAGCATTAGAGTTAAGGAAAAACAAATTAAGAACAAGGAATGGTTTGACCGTAAGTGGAACGTTAAGGAACACAATTTTAAAGTAGGAGAATGGGTGAGAGTAAAAAAACCGGGTTTCTTAGGGAAATGCATGAGTAAGTTCTATAAGCCCATTAAGATCACCAAAGTCTTTAAGAATTCTCTTATAACCCAGGATGGTAAGCTTTGGAATGTCAGGCGGGTTTCTAGATGTCCAACGAATATTAGATCTCGGGCAGAAGATGTTTATAATGATTCTCATGCTTCATCTCCTAAATTACCTTTGAATGGTTGCTCCCAGCTGGAGATTTCCAATGGTCTGGATACCACTAGATCACATGGTGATTCAGTTGCTCATAGAGTGAAAGGTTCCACTCGTGCAAGATCTTTTCCTGTGAAGTTCTCAGATTTTGTTTGATAGTTCTGTTATATACTATTGCTCTGTTTTCATATCTTGTTTTCTTTGTTTTTGTATGAAAGGGGGATATGTTATATGCTGATTTCTACTTGCTGCCACATGAGTGGTCATTTGTTATGCGTTCTAGTTCCATTTGGAACCATGGACTGGAATCTGTACTGAGACTGGCCAGTTGTACTGGAGCTGTCTTAGTATCAGTTGTTCCTGTTGCTGTGCTGCGTAATTATACAATAAATCTACTTATTAATTATCGTTTGATGCTTTTCTTCAATGGGTCCCACCGCGCACACAATATGCACATGGTTTATAGCGCAACGGGCGCTTGGATGGGAGGGAGTCCTGACACAACTCACACCATTGTGGGATACACCCAAACTTGGTACACTCCGCAACAGTAAGGGGTTCGCGCAGCGGGACCTGATTGGTATCTCAAGAGTTGGGGACCTGTGGAAAAAGGGAGAAGTAGTGACTTTTACTCAACTGCAGATGACATATCAAATGGCTGACACAGAACTATTTCGCTACACGCAAATTAAATATGCCCTTACAAGGGCAATACCTAGAGGCACGGTTCTTCCTGAATCATCCCCACTTGAGGATCGTCTCCTTACAGACCGGCTCACTAAGAGGGCCATTTCCCTCACTTATCGTAAACTTATTAATAATCAGAAAGATCCCACACTAGCCTTGCGGGACAAACGGCGGGTGGACCTTGGAGACATAGACGAACAGGACTGGCAAGAAGCACTAGCGTACCCGAGGGAAGTGGCGATCCCGTCCCGGCTATGGTTGGTGCAACTGAAGGTCTTACATAGGACATACTACACTAGAGCTATGCTCCACAAAATCAGCCGAGCTGTGACACCTCTCTGTCTAAGGGGATGTGGGACAAGGAGCACATTCTACCACACGTTCTGGGAATGTCCACACATAACACCCTACTGGGAGGAGGTGATGGACACAATTACGCGGGTGTGTGGTTTTCAGCTTCCTCCGGAACCAAAAAGGTGCCTCCTCAATATATGGGAACCAACTGACTTAAATCACGCAGCACAGGACTGGGCAACTCTGGGGATCATGTTGGCAAAACGCAATATCGCACAACACTGGGGTGTGCCAGCAGCCCCCCAGCAGAGACAATGGTGTCAAGATATGGATAGCTCAATGGTGGCCGAAAAAGCAGTTTTTATAAACAGAGGGTGTCCCAAAAAGTGGGAACGGGTATGGAGTAGGTGGAATTCATTTCGGGGTAACATCTGTGCTCCTCCGGCACCAGACTCGGATCCAGACTTGAGCGACTAACCCACCGGGTCCAGTAAGGGGGCATAACAATGGCCGGCATCGGTGTTCCAGAGGTTTTGATAAACCAAAAATGTAAATTACGACAACTTGTGACACTGCATTACCTGTGTATAGGACCTGCAATGGAATAATACGGAAAAAGACACTACCGAATGTACTAAGCTATTTTCTATGTTGTCATAGTTAATGAAAATAAAAAATACAAATACATTTTTTTTTTTAAAAGACAGTTGACATATCTGTCATGGAAGACAGCTCTGCTATGAGCACTAACATCAGCAAGAAGAGTTAGTGAATTTAATCAAATATCTACTTGTCCATGGGGCAGGTTGCTTCATAAATCTGACTGCCCTGAAAAAAAATCCACTTGTGCTTTCATGCCATGTAATGCGGCAACAAATTATGGCAGCAATCTCATTATACAAGAGCTCTGAAATATCCTCTCTGATTATGCCAGGGCTCCTTCCATAGTAGAGTTTGAATACAAGCAATACCCTTACGTTGCCACGTTTCCACAGATCTAAATACTGGGACTGAAGGTAATGGCAAGCAAGAGTTCTAAGGTTGAAATGCCCTTTTGAGTCTGTGCAAACCTACTAACTTGCATGTTTTAAGGGTCTTCACCAACTCTTCTCTAATCCCTTCCCATTCTGAGAAAGGTTGGATATTTACTTCTGACAATGGCAGACATAACACTTCTTCCAGGGTTGGGAAAAAAGTGGTTGGAGGGAAAGTAAACTTGCAAATACTCAGATTTTGGCATGAGAAAATCTACACCTGCATATTTGTTCATGCTAAAATGCAGTTCACAAATATTTTCTAAGAGTACTATTTCTCGGCCTAGTTCTGTAAAGTCTTGTGAATTCATGAAAGTCATATATCTGCACTTAATCCAAGGACATGGGTGCACTTTATTTGATAATTGGGCCCCTAATTAGGTCTGGCGTTAACCATGACCTTTTGTGTTTATTAAAATGTTTTCTCTCTCTCTCTTATTGGCTATCTTCACTGTTTGTGACAGCATTCTGTTCTTTCACAAGAAATATATCAACACACAGTCGTTTTGTTTTGTTCAGTGCCAGGAACTACTGTGCAATGTGTGCTTGAGACCAAAACCTTTTTTGCTTTTGCCAATGTTTGTTATAATGGTGAGGGCCCGGCAGCTCCCACATCAATAAGGTTTTACAAAACCATGCCAAAACAAGTCGCTCATTGACAAAACCAAAAGGCTGACCAACAATTTGTCTACTCGTCTACAGACCACCCGACCACAGTTCAGCAACACCATCGCCGACCTCGTCAGCACCCACGCCCTCGCCTCCACGGACTACATCCTCCTCGGGGACCTGAACTTCCACCTCGAGAACAACAACAATGCCAACTCCACCGCCCTGATCGATAACCTCGCCAACCTCGGACTCAAACAGCTCGTGACTACTCCCACCCACGCCGCTGGACACACGCTGGACCCCATCTTCTCCGCAAGTCCCCACGTCTCCTTCAACCACACCACCGAACCCCACTGGACAGACCACAGATGCGTCCACTTCACCTTTAGGAAACCCACCACTCACCACCGCACCCAACAGATGCCACGCCGCTGCTGGGGCAAGGTCACCGAGGACCTACTGACCACCACCCTCACCTTGAGACCACCCGCCGACCCCAACACCGCCGCCATCAACCTCAAACAGTGGATCAATGACTGCGCCAACACCCTCGCCCCACTCAGGACACCCGTCGCCAACCACACCAACAAGAAAGCCACATGGTTCACTGAAGACCTCCGGACCTCAAAGCGCGCCTGCCGGAAGCTGGAGAAGAGCTGGCTCCGCGACCAAACACCAGACAGCTACACAGCCCACAAGAGCGCCACCCGCAGATACCACCGACTCATCAGGACCGCCAAGAGGACTGCCTTCAAGGACCGCCTAGACAGCAACACACACAACAGCAAAGAGCTTTTCAGCATCGTGAAAGAACTCTCCAACCCCAGCTCCAACACCAACGACATTCCCCCATCGCAAGACCTGTGCGACTCACTGGCCACCTTCTTTCACCACAAAATCACCGACATCCATGACAGCTTCAACACTGCCACCCCCACCTCCGAGACCACCACTCCTGCGACCACCAGCCACCTGACCGCCTGGTCCAACGTCAGCGATGAAGACACCGTCAAGACCATGAACTCCATCCACTCCGGATCCCCATCTGACCAATGCCCACACCACGGTTTCAACAAAGCCAGCACACCCATTGCACCTCATCTCCGGAAAACAATCAACATCTCCTTCGAGACAGCAACCTTCCCAGAGAGCTGGAAGCACGCAGAGATCAACGCACTACTGAAGAAACCCAAGGCGGACCCCAAGGACCTCAAGAACTTACGGCCCATCTCCCTGCTCCCTTTCCCGACGAAAGTCACGGAGAAGATCATCAACAGACAGCTGACCCGCTACCTCGAAGACAATAACATCCTGGACCCTTCCCAGTCCGGCTTCAGCAGCAACCACAGCACCGAGACCACCCTCATCGCCGCCACCGACATCAGGATCCTTATGGACAAAGGAGAAACAGCCGCCCTCATCCTTCTGGACCTATCCGCCGCCTTCGACACAGTCTGCCACCGCACCCTAACAGCACGCCTCCACGACGCCGGAATCCAAGAGAAAGCCCTGGCCTGGACCACATCCTTCCTCTCCGGCAGATCCCAGAGCGTTCACCTCCCACCCTTCCGCTCCAAGACCACCGAGATCATCTGCGGATTCCACAGGGATCATCCCTCAGCCCGACGGTGTTCAATTTCTACATGGTACCACTCGCCCGCGTCGCCCGACAGCACAGCCTCAACTTCATCTCCTACGCTGACGACACCCAGCTGATCATCTCCCTCACCGAAGACCCCCGTACCACCAAAACCAACCTCCACAGAGGAATGAAGGCCGTTGCCGAATGGATGAGGGACAGCAGACTGAAGCTGAACTCAGACAAGACGGAGGTCCTCATCCTCAGCTCCACCCCCTCAGCCTGGGACGGCTCCTGGTGGCCAACATCGCTAAGAACAGCCCCAGAACCCAACGGCCACGCACGCAACCTGGGGATCATCCTCGACTCTGCCCTCACCATGACCAAGCAGGTCAACGCTGTCTCTGCTTCCTGCTTCAACACCCTCCGAATGCTCCGCAGGATCTTCAAGTGGATCCCCTCCGACACGAGAAAAACCGTCACCCAGGCCCTCGTCACCAGCAGACTGGACTACGGGAACGCCCTCTACGCAGGAACAACCACCAAGCTCCTGAGATGGCTCCAACGCATCCAGAACGCCTCGGCACGAATGGTCCTCGACGTCCCCCGATGCAACTACATCACACCCCACCTGAGACACCTGCATTGGCTCCCCGTCAACAAGAGGATCACCTTCAACTCCTCATCCACGCACACAAAGCCCTACACAACGCCGGACCAGCATACCTCAATGGTCGACTCAGCTTCTACACCCCCACCCGCAGCCACAGTTCCACGCATCCGGAAAGCAACCGCCGGCGGCAGATTCTTCTCCTACCTCGTCCTTCAAGACCTGGAACACTCTCCCCACCGGCCTACGACAGGCCCAGGACCTGCTGGCCTTCAGACGACTTCTCAAGACCTGGCTCTTCGAGTAGCAGCAGCACCCATCCCCCCCTCCTCCCCCCCCCCCAGCGCCTTGAGACCCTCACAGGTATGTAGCGTGCTCTACAAATGATTGATTGATTGATTAGACCTGCTGGCTTTACCAATGCTTGTTTATTTTTATGTTTCCATAATCCTATTAAAACTGGTTACACTGATTTTCAATTATGGATATTTTTTGAAATACTAGCTTACATCAACACATTTTACTAAATGAGGCTGCAAAGAAATGGTACCTAAATTTTTTCAGTAGTTTAGCTAAATGTGTTTGCATTTTTTTTGTGAACATTTTAATTTGAAAGTAAAGAATCATCAATCTTGCTTTCAAGGTTCTGCAAATATTTGCATCTAATCAGAGAGCATTCTGGGAGCATTATACATAGCCTCATATTGCTAAACATTGAAAACGTGTGTACACATTTTTATACACTAACCACTAGTAGTGCAGTCTGAGCTTACAACACTTACTTAAAGCGCTCACCCTAAAAGCCTTTGCATAAATGAAGCACAAATACAAGTTTGACAGCATCAACACATGGACACAAATCTTACCTTAACTGCCTGCAATGCCTATCCCTGATCTATAATGTAGTACTGTAAACTGGCAGCCAAAGGGTTTGTAATGTAGGGGGTTGGGCCTACTTGTCCCAAGAACAAAATACACATGAAAACTTGTTGCCCTTGATTCTAAACAATATGTCCCGGCGTCGGGCTATAGGAATTCAACATCTCTGACTATAAAACAACCATTTATGCAATTAAAATAAGAGATCTTAAGGACTATCCTAAATTCATGGCAAAAGTACCTTTGGATTTCTATCTCAATTAACCTATTGTACTAAAGACATCCATTCCAAACCCATAACTATTGCCGAGAGATGTCCGCATACTTTGGATGTTAAAAGGTGCATTAAGTTTTATTTACACAGAACAAAACAGTTCAATAAATCTGATCAATTGTTCATCGCCTATGGCAATGTGAATAAAGGACTACCAGTCTCTAAAACTTCCATTGCAAGATGGATTGCAACGGCCACTCAATTCTGCCAGAACGCTGTAGGATGACCCTTAACTATTAGAGTCAAGGCTCATTCAACAAAGGCTGTTTCTACATCCACTGCTTTATTTGATGGGGTTCTGATTCAGCAAATCTGAAGAGCAGCCGCATGGTCCACCAGGCATACCTTTACTCAGTATAATTGCTTGGATGCTACAGAAAGTCTGTGTTGAGCCATCTATTTCAGTAAGGTGAGCCTCGTTCCTTTTTATGCATTTCTTTTACCACCATCCGCTCTTGTTATGTTTATTGCTTTCACTATGCCCGTTACAACTATTGACAATATTTGCATTATTATGGTATGCTAATGTGTATTTGTTAACTGCTAACTATTCTGATTCAAGCATGTGAATCTATGAAAGATCCAATACTGGAGAAGAAATTAAGTTACTTACCTGTAACTGTATTTCTCCAATAGTGGTATCTTTCACAGAGTCACATGCGAACCACACTCCTCCCCTAGAGGCTCCTCTTTACAAGCTGGGATTATATTTATTCCCACTTTTGCTTGAAAATCTGGGGGAACTATCCTCAATGGGGTAGGTTCTACAGGGTGCTGACACCTGATTGGCTGTAGATTAATTTTGGTCCTTCTTTAAAAAAACGTCATAGACAGACTATTAAGTCACGGCTTAGTGCCACTGTACCCTTTTCTACTAATAGGATTACTCTGATATAATACCCTGGGACTCCCACTTCGACGAGTGGGAATGATTCAAGCATGTGAATCTATATGAAAGATCCAATACTGGAGAAGTTGTATTTTCAATGGCAAATGTATTCCCGTCAACTTCTTGGCTTAGAATTGTGGGTCATGTGAAGTCTGTAAGTGAGTAACTCCATTAAGGTGAAAAGTGTCTGGTGTAACATGTCGAAGTACTGCAAGTCCACAAACCCTATAGGATGGTGTCACAATGATCATTTGATGTCATCAATGATGTCATTTGAGATGTCATCAGTGATGTAATAAGCGAGGTCATAAGCAGTGCATGGCGAGGGCATAGGTTCTAGTTGGCTTAGTAAACTATAACTTGTGAATTGTAGTGTTATTTTGTTTTTTAAACAGTTTTTATCCTATTTCAACACATTAACTGCAACGTCACTTTAACCGTTGTTTTTTTCAGTGAATTTCTGTTTCTTTTTAATGAAAAGGAAAAATCTAATACCATCCCCAATTATAACATCTGTTTAACCTTTCTTTTGTTGAGTGAATTTCCGTGTTTTTACAAAAAATCTTAGCCATCCAACTCCTCTGCTGCACATGGCAGTTGACTGTACAGCAGGGAGTTGTCTTCAAGGCTTGGGCTCTGCCTACTCCCTGCACCTAAACCGCCCCCTGCAGATGCCCATTCCCTACAGAAACCCCATCTACATTTTTTTGTTTGTTTTCGGTGTCCCAGGACCCCAGTGGAACACACCGTCCATATATACCAAACCTTTCAACCCCTTCATGATCAGCCTGAACATTTCCCATAAATGCAAATTTTTCTAAAACAGATATATACAGCAAATCATAAATAGAACACTTTGTGAGCTAACATTTGCGTAATTCAGTGCAATTCCATTCATATGTTTTTTCTTATTGGAGAGAAATGTTTTCATTGGGAATTAGCACCGGAAACCAATGTTTTATCGTACAATGGAGCTGAGAATATTGATGAGCGCCATAATGACAAATAGCGTTGGATTTTGGGGATTTTTAACAATTTACTGGATTTCTGCCAAACTATCCAGGCTGCTCTGAGGGGTTTAAAACGAGTCTTCTTATAGTAACTCCCCTCCAGTTGTCTGAGTACTATCCCTGGTGCTGCGACACCCAGAGCTAATTCACAAATGGAAGGCGGAATCTCCTTATCCTGAGCTGCTGGTATTATTGACCTAGGTCTAAATAAAATGGTCATTTGCTGGAACATAATAGCCCAATAATAATATAAAAGATTGGGAACAGCCAAACCCCTTGATCTTGTGGTAGGGTCATTAATTTCAGAGACCTCCTAACTTTCTTATATCCCCAAATGAACTGTGAAAAAAACGAATTTAGTGTTAGATGTGGGATGGCACAAGGATAACATTAGTACACTCTTCACACACACTCCTAGCCCTGGGAGCCCAAGTTGAGTGTTGCTGAAGACTTCACCATCTTAAACATGCCCTAGCACATGGTATTTTGGACCAAGGCAAACAGGAACTGCTTTAAAAGTGGGCAGAATTACTCCTCTGAACTTTTACCCCATTGGTTAAGGAGGAGGAGCCAGGAGTCAGTCACCATCTACAATAGCTGGTGCCAGGCACAAATACAAATTCCCCAGACACTCTCTTCAGAATAATTTTTGAACCTGCGGAAAATCAGAAGAGGACTGGACCTGCTGTCTGTTACTAAGGGGAACCCTGAAAGACCAAACCTGCTCTCTCTTGCATCCAGGACAAAGAGGTGGAATCCAAGAGTCAGTTGGATGACCTCCTATGTGGCTAGAAGGAGAACAGCAAGCTGCAAGAGGCCTTTTACTGAAAGAACCTAGCTAGCAACTGGGCCTTAAATGGACCCTGATGATGGCCTGTGTGTGACACCCTCTGTGTGACACCAAGCCCAAACCAACACCTGTGGTTGGTTGGGGCTTAAAAGGCAAAGTCAGAAGGTAAAATCATTCCCCAGGACAAACCTAGTTGATGTTTCTGATTCTTGCCACATCGCGGTCAGTCTCAAATCGTGCCTAGAACCTGGTCTACTGCGAACCATACACTCATTTAGGCCTTGCACATTTTCGTGCTATTCCTATTTCAAACTTTAAAAACAAATTATATCTTCGCTCAACGTTAATGGATTTTTTTTCATTTTGGTGACATTTTGCTACTTCACTTTATTCTATTTTGGTTCAGGATTTTATTGTTTAGTGGTTTGATTTTATTGCTGTTTTGGTACTGCATAGATACTTTGCACATTGTCCTAAGTTAGGCCTGTCTGCTCTGTGCCATAGTTACCATGGGGTTGAGCTCAGTTTAATTTAGTGACTTTGAGAGTTCACCCTGACAAGAGCTGCAATTATTCCTTAAGGTGTGCTGTCACCTACTCAAAAGATTAATCCAATTTCTCACAAATAGTGTCTTGTAAATATATGGACGGATCTTTATGTAGCGGCCTTACATATTTAAAACATTTTAAAAAGAGCTGAGATAGCAGCTTGCCAGCTAATAGAATGGGCATTAGGCATGCATGGCAACATTTTGTTTGCCAACTAGTAACAAAATAAAATACAAAAGCCAAGAAACTATCCACCTTAATATGGATGGCTTCGAAGTAGCTAGATCTGTCCTCAAAGGACCATAGTTTATGAACAAGCAGACAAATGGACTAACATCTTTTGTTTTTCTTGTTTTTTTAAGTAGGATTTCAAACTCTCTATGTCGAACATGTGAAGGGCTTTTTTTTCCACTGGAGTTGATGGTTTCAGAAAGTCAGCAAAGAGCCTCGTCCCATTGAAATGAAAATACGAGTTTATCTTCTGAAGAATACTTTGGTGAGTTCTCATAACCACTCAGGTGAGTTCTCTACATCTCTCTGTTCTTATGGAACACTATGCAAGGTTCTCGACTACATATGCCTGCATCTCAGTGACTTGAGCAGAGGTTATAGCTAGCAAAAAAGCAGCTTTCCGAATCAAATGCTGTAAAGATGCTTTATGTATAAGTTCAAATAGTGAACCCATAAGCTTGGAAAGGACTATGTTAAGCTCCCAATATGGAGATGGAGAATAAGTAGGGGGAATTATTTTTTCCCAAGAAATGGTTCACAACAGGTATTCTAAAGAAAGAAGTTTGTGAATTAGATTTACTATTGGCAGCGATCCCCCCAAGGTGTACCTTGACTGATGAAAAATGCAGTCCAGACCTTGCTAGGTACAGAAGGTACAAATTACTTCTTCCTGACATCTTTAGGCAACGTAGATGCTTTGGATACACCAGATACTGAACCTCTTCTGGTGTAAGGAATCTTTGACTCTTTCAAAATGTCCATACAGTCTTGTAGCAAAATTCAAATGCCGGTATTGTAAGAATTTAGAGGAGTTCAGATCGTTAGGTTCAAGGATGAAAGGTTGGGATATAGGATTTGTCCCTCTTACTTGAAAAGGAGATCCGGTCTGCATGGCAGTCTCCTGTGTGACTGCTTGTATAAATGTAGAAGGTCCGAGAGACACCACTGCCATGGCCACTACTGGGATATCAGGTGCATCCTGTCTGTGCAGTGGTACAGCTTGATCATCACTCTGGGGATCAATGGAATCGAAGGAAATGCATGAAGAAACCTCCCTCACCAGACTACCAAAAACACTGGTCGATAGCACTTAGTGGCATAGCATGGGCATTTCTTTTTTCCTGCTTTTGTAAATAGTTCTAGCTGTGGAAAACCCCAAATGGGAAAGGAGCTTTGCAGGATTTTGCCACACAGGACCCACTTGAGAGTTTCTTGAACTGAATCCCTGGAAGATTAACTGCAGCAATGTGCACATCCACTGCTAGGAGCCATTTCCAGATTGTTTGTGGCTCCAGGTACAATGTACTAGAATGCACCCCTCCTTGTTTGTTCTGATAAGACATTGCTATTGTGTTATCTGTCTGAACAAAATGAAAGGGCTGTCTTGAAGGATGGGAGGAACACTAGAGTCATATGGACTGCTCTAAATTCTATACAAGGGATTTCAAGTGAAGCATGGCATGAGGGACCAGAAAGTTGCAAGAAGCTATTGATCTTAGCAGAGCTGATATCTGGTGTACTGTTGAAAAGAACAGACTCTTACATTCCAGATCTGTAGATGATGGTCTCTCCTCCAAAGGATAAATGTTTGCGACCCAAGTCACCAGAACTGTACCCAAGTAGTGCATACTTTAAAATATTAGAGTAGTTTTTAGACTGACATGTAGACCCAGCTAAAGGTAAAGGCATCTGAAAATGAGTCAGTGCTTCCTTCGATGCTGCAGCTTTGCTCAACCACTCATCTAGGCAGGAATTAAGGAGTATCTTCTTCTTCCTGAGGTATGCTGAAACCACTGCCACACACACAGAAAATGATCTGGGCACTAACTGCCTGCTATAAAGGTCAGGAATTTCAGATGTTTCTTTATAACAGGAATATGAAAGTAGGCATCATGAAGGTCTATGGCACACAACAAGTCCTTTTGATGTAACCGAGGGTAACACAAACATCCTAAATTTCTCTTTTCTAATCTATGTTTTAGGTCGAGCCTAGCGCAGCGCGCATGCGCTGCTCTAGGAAAAAGACCTCTTGGAATCACTAAGGACTTTTCACACACTCCTGTGTGCGTTTTTTAAAACTTTTTTTTCTATTGGGATTTGCATGCGTCTTTCTAAAAAAGACAGCACGCAATTGGGCAAAGGCCGGTGCATGTCCCACCTTCCCCATGAAATGTATCCGCCCACGGCCTACGGCTTGCGGTTACGAGCAGGGGCGCCATCTCTTTTTAATTAGAGCGTTCGCCGTGCTTGTTGGGAGCCAGCAGCGTTGCGCAGGCTGCCATCTGTTTTGGGTCAGGTTACAAATGCTTTCACTTTCACCCTTGTTTATTAGAAGGATTTGCCTTCCACTCTCTTGGCTGCCTTTAAACTTCGCAAGAAAAGCTGTCCTGTCAGTGTGCCACCCACTGGCCCGCACATAAACTGCTTGCTGCGTTGTTCCTGCCCGCTGCACTGACTGCAAGCAGGAGCGCGGTGCGAGTGCACAGGAACTGCTCTGCCCACCCACGCACCCCGCAGCTAGTGTTACCTGTGCTCCCACTTCCCGGCGTGGGCACCCTGGTGGGGCTCACATTGGCTTAAGCCAAGGTGCTGATGGTGGCCGGCTGGCGGACGCCGCAGGAGCCTCGGCGGCTGTCACGCGCCCGTTCGTGGCTGCCCGCTCTCGGATGTGTTTCCCCGAGACACGCACTGAGCACCATTTATGGCCGGCGGTTACTGAGTAATCGCTGCTGCGGTCATAAATGAAATAGGTCAAGGGGGCATGAGCCATTAATGGCCCTGGGGACCCAATTCGCCAGGGTCGGTGCATGCTATGTCCCAGGGTGCCCATCAATTGGACATAGCGGTTTCTATGTCCACACTGGCGCAGGCAGGAAAACCTGTGCTTGCTCTCACTTGGCGGGAGCAATTTAACAACTCCCACCAGCAGGAGCAAACACCAAGGGCCGGATTTAGATCTAAGTAGACGGGTTGCTCTGTAACAACAGTGACAGATATCCTGTTCACCGGAATATAAATCCCATTATACCCTATGGGATTTATATTTTAGCGGACAGGATATCTGTCATTGCAGTGACATAGTAACCCATCCGCCAAGATCTAAATCACACCGACACCCTGAAGCCAGCGATCGACAACTGGACAGCCCTCACCACCGAAGACACACTGAAGACGATGGAGTCAACCCACTCCGAGGCCCCCATGGACCCCTGCCCCCACCACATTGCAACAGAGCCATCGACACCATCGCACCCATGCTCTGCCACACCATCAAGCGCTCCCTGGCAACCGCCATGTTCCCTGACGATTGGAAACACGTCGAGGTCAACCCCCTCCTGAAGAAACCCTCGGCGGATGCCACCAACCTCAAAAACTACAGACACATCTCCCTGCTTCCGTTCCCAGCAAAAGTCATCGAGAAAGCCATCAACAGCCAACTCGCCACATTCATCGAAGAACACAACATCCTCGACTCCTCCCAATCCGGCTTCAGAAAAAACCACAGTACGGAAACCGCCCTCCTCGCTGCAACAGACTACATCCGCACCCTACTGGACAAAGGAGAAACAGCAGCCCTCATCCTCCTCGACCTCTCAGCGGCGTTTGACACAGTCTCACACCGCACCCTAATACGCAGACTCCACGACGCAGGGATCCAAGACAAGGCCCCCAACTGGATCTGCTCCTTCCTCTCCGGCAGACTCCCCCCCCCCTTTCCTCTCCGACCCTACACCTACAACCTGCGGAGTCCCCCAGGGGGTCCTCGCTCAGCCCTACACTCTTCAACGTCTACATGGCTCCGCTCGCCCCCATCGTCAGAACCTACGGACTCAACATTGTGTCATACGCAGACGACACCCAACTCATCCTCTCCATATCCAACGAACCCAATACCGCCAGACACAATTTTTGATAAGGCATATAAGCAGTCGCCAAATGGTTGAAAAACAGCTGCCTACAACTAAACACCAACAAAACAGAAGTACTCATCATGGGCCCAAACCCCGACGCATGGAACACCACCTGGTGGCCCCCTATCCTCAGAAGCCCGCCCACCCCCACGGACCACGCACGCAACCTGGGAATCATCCTGGACTCCGAGCTCAAAATGGATGGCCAGATCAACTCCATCTCGTCCTCCTGCTTACACACCCTCCGCCTCCTACGTAAGACCTTCAAATGGATTCCCCTCAAACTCAGAAAGACCATCACTCACGCCCTGGTCACCAGCATACTCGACTACGGAAACGCACTCTACGCCGGAATAAACAAAAACCTCACCCGCAAGCTACAGAACATCCAGAACGCCGCCGCAAGAGTGGTCCTCGACCTGCCAAGACATTGCCACATCTCCCAGCACCTGCGCACACTCCACTGGCTCCCCATTGAAGCTAGAGTCACCTTCAAGATGCTCACCCACAAGGCCCTCCACGACACCGGACCAGCATACCTGAACAGCCGACTCAAATTCCACGCACCCCAGAGGACCCTACAATCTGCCCAGCTCTCCTACTCTGTGGTCCCCCGCACCAGAAAGACCAGATCGGGAGGCCGCTCCTTCTCCTTCCTCGCGGCCCGAGCCTGGAACGCCCTGGTGCTCCACCTCAGACAGACAGCATCGCTCCCAATCTTCACAAGAAACCTCAAAACCTGGATCTTCGACAGGCCTCCCCCTTGATGGACTGGAGCCTGCTAACCCCCCCCCCCCCCCAGCCTCCAGCCTCCAGCTCCTCAAGACCCTTACGGGTGAGTAGTCGCGCTCAACAAACGTCTGATTGATTGATTGATTAAAGCAGGCTCCAAGCCTGCAGCTAGTTTGCAGGAGCATGAAAAATGTCCCCACTCGCTCGGTGCAGATTTGATATCTGTTTCCCTGCCCACAGTGAAGCGGGCAGGGAGACAGATGAAGATTGTACCTGCCGCAGGGAGCTGCATGTTTAGCTGCTGCCTGCTGGCGAGAGCAATGCCGGCTTCTGCTAGAGACAGGGAGCCGGCCGGGGCCTCGGGCTCCCCCTGTGGCCCTCAACAATAGTATGGTTGGTTACCTGGGTGTGCACTTTGTTGGCAAGGCCACATGGGTGGGATGGAGTTCCTGGGTCAAAAATCGTCCAGGGGAGGTGAATGTGTGTCCCTCTCCCCAGTAAATATAGTTCCAGCCCCCGGGGCCAAAATCAGTTCAGGGGGGTGGGGGTTCCCTCCCCTTAAGAAATGCATCAAGTCCCAGGGTATAGGGTCAATGGGAAAAAACGAACCACGTTGCCCCCTTCCCCCAAAAAATGCACCGGGCCCTGAGGATGGGGTCCACAAGGCCGAAATGTGCACAGGGAGAAGGTCCACGTGCCACATCCTCCTAAAGAAATGCGCCAAGCCCCGGGTGATGGGGTCCCAAGAGCCAAAATCAGCCCGCTAATGGGGGCCACATGCCCACTGCCTCTAAAGAAATGCACTGGACCCCTATGGATGGGGTCCATGGGCCCTCCGCCCCTTAGTTTTAATTAATGGCTGTGGGGTTTGTGGTCCGCAGGGCCTATCAAGGTTTGGGCGGGCACGGGCCCCTTTGCCTTTATTTTAAAAAACGGTCCTAAGAGATAGGAACCTCAGGACCTTACAAGGTTCGGGAAGGGGAGCTGCGCGGCCTCCCTTCCCCTTCAATTTTAATAGTGGGTCTGGAGGATGGGAGAAATGTTCAGTTTAAAACTTTAAAAACAACTGAAATTCACCAGATATCGAGGTATCATAAGTAACTATAACTCACGCCCTAAGGTAACTATAACTCGTGCCCTCGCCATGCACTGCTAAATAACCTACATATTATGTCACTCATGCCATCTTCTTTGAGATCATTGATAACACTGTGCATGGCGGTGGCACGAGTTATAATTACCTTAGGGCACAAGTTATTATTACTTGAGATAGAGCACTGAAAAAACACAGTTAAATCTTCAGTTATAGTTCTTGCTCAAAATACTGAAATTGGCTTGTTATGGTTAACACATTCAACACATGCCATAACTTTTTCCATACTCCGTATTCTGAACACCAAAAGACCAATAAAGCTACCAACATGCCATGTGGTGCTAGATCTGGTGTGTGTTGCTTACCATAACTGGCAAGTTTAAGTTGCTTGACGAGTCTGAGCAAGAACTATAACTCATGTTTTAACTGTGCCTTTTTGAGTGAATTCTAATTTTTTGTTGGTGATGTATTTAATTTTTAATCCCCACCAGTGCGCAGGACCTGCTGGTAGACCCAGCCCAGTGGTGTAAAGAAACTTGAAGGGGCCCACCTGCACAGTACATGAAGGGGCCGCCTCCGATCACACTCAGGAGGTCACCCCCCACCCCGGCACTGCGGGGGGGCCTTTGTTACGCCCCTGACCCAGCCGACACTGCACACGGCCTTTGGCTTTATAGCTTTTAAGCATGTAAGGAAAAGCACTCAATAATCCACTGACCAGTCATTGCTTTTACCTATAAAACCAAAAAGTACATTATTAAGCATACATTGCATTATACTATGCAATTCATGGGGAGAGGATGCGGCCTAACGGGCTATGGCGGTCGATCTCAAATCTGGGGAACCCAGTTCGAATCTCGGCAACGACGCTCAACATCTTGTGATTCTGGACAAATCACTTGGATCTCCCTGTGCCTACCGAAAATGAATGTGTCCTTGTGTAACATAACTAGTGCTTATGTAAAGCGCTCTGATATATAACTTCGGGTCAAGTTTCCGCTTTATTAAACTCAGGGGAAAATAAATAAATATTTCAAAAAACACACACACAATCTTTATAGTTGATACCCCAGCAAATCCTGAACTCTAAACTCACAATTCCCCTCACACATGCTGGACACTCTATAGGAAGGTGCAAGTATTAAAATCAGTCCTACTGGATTTGCCAGCATAAAAGTAGATTACTACTACTAGAGGTGTGAAATTCATATATTTACATGCCATTACAGTATAATGATGCAACATTATGCATATTTAAGCAAAATGCAAATATGCACATCGCGCTATATTTTAGCACAAAGTTGGTCGTTGAGTACGTCACACTTAAAAAAATTAGCACCACAAGTACTGTGAATTGCAGTTGCTTGCGTTCTAATCATTTACATGGTTCCTGCACTAGAATTTTGCTGCACCAACATTCAAATATCTGAAGATAGCATCATCTTTTAATTAAATTTCCTAAGAAAAGTAATGACTCACTTATCTTTGTCACTGTCCTTAAAATACTGCATAACACAAATACTGGGAGCATAAGTCATTTTACTACCTTTACAAATACTGCTAAGACCTCACAACAATGACCCTTCCAACCTAGAGCCATAAGGCTAAAAGCCGTGGCTCCAAGAATGCCTGAAAAACAAAAAAGGAAACTCCAATAGTCCTACATACAAACCCCGGGAGAGGCATAGGCTTTCAAGAGACCTTTACAGTAGCGCTGCTCGCATTGCGAAGTTGTGGGACTGGGGGCGTGGGGGACTGGTTCGGGAGAGAGGACAGCGGGGATGCGGGGGATGACTGCAATACAAATAAAACAAGCATTGGCATAGCCAATAGGTCTCGCTTTTGGGACCTTATAAGTATTTAGCTATGTAGCACAATATCCTTGGTGTGATAACATCAACTGTTGCATGGCTAAAAACGTATAAGGTCCCAAAGGCGAGACCTATTGGCTATGCCAATGCTTGTTTATAGAGGCCTGGCATGCAGTTTTAAATGAAGGCTGGTAAGAAAGGTGCCAACCAGAGGGGCAAGGTCTAGAGAGAAATAAGATAGGAAGAGAGGTGAGTTATAATGAGATAGCACAAATAGAAAGGTGAAGCACAGAATGACAGGTAAGGTAAACAAAGTAGAGAGGCAGGTAGAGCCGGAGGGATGAAAAATAGAAAGATATGAGAAGTAGAGAGAAAAGAGGTGCAGATGAGGTAGAGAGATTAGGCTAATACAGAGGAGAAGTAGAGAATGGTGAAATAGGGAGAGAGAGACAGAGGTAAGACAGATGTATTAAATGAGCGAGATATATGGATGCAGAGAGTGTGAACGGAAACAGTGAAGGAGGTGGAAAGAGAGATGAAAGCAAAGGGAGTGATAGATGGAGTGGAAGAGGTAGAGAGAGCATTGTAGAGAGAAAGAAATAAAATAATGGGAAAGGTGAGGGAAAGAGAACATCAATAAAAAGAGACATAGAAGGCCAATAGGTGAGGTAAATTGAGAAGCTAGATAGTGTATGAGAGGTGGTAAAGAGACAGATGAGGCAGTGAATTGTGAGGCTGTGAGAGAAATGAAGATAATAAGTGTTCAAAATAGCACAAAACTGTTCCAGTAAACATGAAATGATGCATGGAATGAGGCCTGGGGACATGCCCTTTGTTTATCTCATTTCCCACTGTGCCCTCTGATGTTCTCACGTGTTTTGAGTAAGCAGCGCCATAACTTTTGCCTCCCCTTCTTCCACTGTTGTCTTTTTCAGCCTCACACAGGGAACGTCACAATATGCAGTGTCGGTTTATACCGATGAAAAAGGAATTTTGAGTGACATTTTTATCCACCGCAAGCTTTTCTTGTAGCAAGTTGTTGCTTTTTAAATGCTCAAGTACTTAATGTTGTTTATGTAGCTGCTTAGTAATAGAATGTGTTAGACCTGGCACCTTGGCGTGAGTTTCCCTTCCACTTTTTGATGGTGTGCCTCGATTGTTTTGCTGGTGTTGTCCGCTCAGGGCACTGCGCCACGGCTAATCCGTGCTGCAGTGCAAGTGCTCCCTAGGTAAAGGTGTACCTGTAATTGATGTCCATGATTGGGTTATTGGATTCACTGTCAGTCCCCAGTAAAGTGCACCAGGGGTGCCAGGGCTTGTGAATGCCAATGCTGCTGGTGGGCTTGCAGCGCTGGTTGCGCCACCCACGGAAGCGGCCTTGTAAAATGTGTCTAGGGTCTGCCACCGCAGACCCTGTGCGCGGTCCGGGACCGTCGCGCTGACTGCGCAAGTGCCCCCACTTGCCAGTCCCTAAACCTTCCCTTACCTACATATTAGCCACCCCTCTGGTAGGCCCAAGGGCAGGGTGCATTGTAGGCATAAGGTAAGACATGCCCTGGTGTGTGTGGCATGTCTTAGTAGTGAATTACAGCCCTTGTCGTTTTTCACTATTGAAGGCTACCTGCTCTCCCTAGGCCAGAATGGGCTGCTGGGATCACGCCAACGCTGTGACCCCAGTGGACTCAGAGAGCATGGTAGAAGTGTCAAGTTTAGTATGCCTGAACTCAGGATGATAAAATACGTCTTGTAGTCAAGTCTATTTTAATATCCTGGGTTTGTAAATACTACTTTTAGAAAGTTAGTATTTACTGACCTGACCATCTCAGTCCGCCTCTGCTATGTGTGTGTGTTCTGCCCAGCAACAGTAAGGAGCAGGGTTGGGGAATCCCCAGAGACAGGTTGGCTGCCAGGTGGTGGGTAGCGAGGTGACACCTGGATGGGTGGGAGGAGTACACCTTGACTCTTGAATAGACCTGTGCTCTGCCACCACAAAGCCGGCGCCGCCCCCTGTGGAGCGGCTGATGTCTCTGCCCTGCTGCTGAAAGGAAAGAGCAGAGTCACCATAACAAAGTGCTCCAGAACTGGACTGAGCCAGGCCCAGGCCCCCTGGCGCTAAAGAACAAAAGAATCATGGTATAGAAGTAGGAGCCTGGCTCCTAAGAAATCAGAATCCTGTTTACCACAAAGAACCTCTGCCCGACTAGAAGGAGAAGAAGACGCCGGAGGAGCTGGCCTGCTGCTTGCCTTGCTGAGAGAGGAGAGGAAGAGACTTACTGAAAAGACTTTGCTACTTTGTGCTTGAACATTCTCCAAGGGCTTGATCTGAGCTTGCCCCCTGAACTGAACCCCAGGAACAGTGGGTTCTCTGTGCTTCTTGCTCGTCCTCCAATTCGAGCCGTGTGTGCATCCCGCTGGAAAAGAGACTGCGCCCCTCATCGCCCCTCCTAGGGCCGTGACACTCAGAAGCTCGCCTGCCTCCAACCCGTGAGAGCCCCGCTCCGTCCGGAGCCGCTCTCTGTTCCCGGGCCAGGCCGCCTGCATCCCTGTCACCGCCTGCCATTGGAGCGCGATGAACGCGCTATCACCCCTCCTGCCGGAAGCCGTCCGACGACTGTGATCTACGCCGGGTCACCCAGCTGCACTAACCGTGCCCTGCGACACCGCTTCGCTATCCCCGGACTTCTCAGGCCGCGCCGCCCCCGCTGTGGAGACCCTCCTGCACCGCCGTGCTAAAGGGTCGCTGGCCGCGCCTGCCTACGTGCCCACACCTGCTGATTGAGGACCCAAGAACACTTCCCAAGCTGAGAGTCGCACCGACCTGTGCCGACTCTCCTAATCACGAAAGAAGTCCAGTATCGGGCTCGGGGCCCGCAACGCCTTATTTCCCCGTTCGCAGGAACCGATCTCTGTGAGTACTGGAACTACGAGTAAAGAGACTACAAAGTATCCATTTGAAACTACGAACCAAGAACATTTGCCTGCTGTATAACCTGGTGGCCTAGCGACAACGTTATTGGTCTTGTGATAAGTCTGTTGAGATATAGATACCTTATTTTTACATAAAGATTCGTATTTTTATATATATCCAAGTCTGGTGTCCGTTTCTGGGGGGATTGATGTATTTACTGTGTGTACGATTGTAAGTGCTTAACCAACAACGCCTGAGGAATCGCCTTGGCTGCTCACGCCACGCACCTAGAGGGTGAGCAAGGGTCATTCGCGAGGGGTTATCCTGCGCCCTGACGTGGAGGAGAGGGTTCCTGCTTGACACAAGGGCAACCTTGCGCCAACCAGAGATCCCCGACTCTAACATTGGTGGCAGCGGTTGGGATTTCGGATCTGCACTTGTAATTTGCATACAGTGAATTATTAATCACCAGATAGTGAGAGCAGACCAAATAACGCAGCCACAGGTTTTTAATTGTTGAACTTTGTTGAGACATCTGCCATTACTGCAACCATGCCTGGCTCACTCTCCGCTGGAAGAGCACTCTCTGTGATTTCTGGAATGGATGAGGTGGATTGGGAGAGACTGGAAGGTTACACAACGGAGCAATTGAAAGGCTACAGTGTAAAATTCAGAGTTCCCCATGCTGGATTCAGGAAGAAGAACCAGTACCTCAAGGCGTTGAGAGCCTGGAAGGAGTCAAGAGACCCACGGAATGCGGGGGACATCGTTCCACCCGACAACCTTGAGGAGCCCAGCAGAGTCCGGTCGCCAGAGGAGCTGGCAGACAGGGCAGCAGACAGGGCGCATGCAATGGAGATGGCAAAGTTGGCAGGACAAATGGAAATGGAAAAGCAGAAGTTGGCCCTGGAGGCACAACAACGCCAAATGGATCATGATATAAGATTGAAGGAGTTGGAGCTGAAGGCGAAAAGTTTGGACACCGCTCCTTCTGGTGGCAGCACTCCACCAGCGCAGGTAGAGTCCAAGGTGTACATCCCCAAAGATGTAGTGAAGGAGTATTTTAGAAAGGATGACATAGGGCAGTGGTTTAGAGCCTACGAGGTGGCCATGTCCTCCCACCGGGTCCCTGAGAAAGACTGGGGAGCGGGGTTGTGGGGAAGGTTCCTTGCGGAAGGGCGGGACACACTGTTAGATTTGCCCTTAGAAGTCCAGACCTCATACCCCCATATGAAGGAAGCTTTAATGACCAGGTATGGGTTAACTCCGGAGCTATATAGACAGCGGTTCAGGGAGACGAAGAAGATCCCTGAGAGTACGTATGTGGAATATGTGACCTTTTTCTGCAGAGCGCTGGATGGTTGGGTGAAGGGTAGCAAAGTGAATGATTATCAAGGGCTGCTTGACTTAATTGCATGGGAGCACTTGTCCAGTCAATGTTTTCCTGAGCTACGCCAGCACCTGATTGATAGCAAGTTGTCCAACCCGAGGAAGCTTGCTGAGGAGGCGGACCGCTGGCTCAGCACCAGGGTCCACAAGGGTCAAGTGGGAGACTCCGCCAAAGGTGGGCAGGGTCCCCAGCAGAAGAGTGGGGGGGACAAGGGTAAACAGAAGGGGTTCCAAAAAGGCCCCCAAAGTAATTCCCAAGGGAACCAGCAGAAGGGTTCTCAGCCTCCCCCACCCCCGCAGCAGAACGGGGCCCCGACAGGTAGACCTGTTCCAAAGGGGCCCTTCAATTGTTATAAGTGTGGTGATCCGGGTCACATTGCCTCTGATCCTAAGTGTCGCCTGTTTGGTAAGACCGCACCCACTGGTGCTCCACCCCGGCAAGTAGCTAGTGTTAACTTTGGGGAGGAAGTAGCAGTCCAGGAGGGTGGGGGTCCTGGGCAGATGACCCTAGTCTCGCTAGGAGACAGTGAGATGGTCCCTGTAACCTACCTGCCCTCTAACACTAAGAAATATGGGCAAGTGGTGACCATCAATGGAAAGAAGGTTGAGGCTCTTAGAGATACAGGAGCCAGCGTGACCTCGGTGAGGCAACACCTGGTGTCTCAAGAGCAGATTGTACCCAATGCCTACTGTAGGGTTGTCAATGCTGACAACGTAGAGAGTCGTTGTCCAATGGCTCAAGTTCCCTTTGAGTGGGGGGAGGTCTCTGGTACTCTACAAGTCGCTGTGAGAACTGACATGCCTGTAGATTGTCTGCTAGGGAACGACCTGGAGAGCTCCCCTTGGGAAAAGGTGGAGAAGACCACGCATCTGAGGATGGTGGGTCTACCAGACTGGGCGTGCGTGACCACCCGGTCCATGGCAGCCAGTAGGGGTGTTGAGAGGGTCCTGGAGCCTGAGGGAGAGGTCCAGGAACCGGCCTTAGGGAGAAGGCGCAGGAGGCGCGGGAAACCGGCCCCCGAAGTTCCCACGGCCCAGGAGGAAGTAGACCCTGAGGGGGATGCTCTGGAGCCTACCGGGGAACAGATTGCCGAACTGGGAGATCTGCCTGAGCTGACCCATTGGCAGCAAGAAGGAGGTCCCTCCAGGGAGGAATTCTGCAGGGAGCAGAAAGAATGCCCTTCTCTCGTGGGTATGCGGCAACAGGCTGCAGACCAGGCCAATGGTGTTCAGGCCAAAACACATTACGTGTACTGGGAGAGTGACCTCCTGTATTCCGAGCCTAAGGCTGCTGAACCTGGGTCAGCCCGTGTGCTGGTGGTACCCCAGAAGTTCAGAACCTTCCTACTGGGGCTGGCTCATGATGTGCCGTTAGCAGGACATTTGGGGATGGACAAGACCTATGACAGGCTTGTCACCCACTTTTACTGGCCCCAAATGCATAAGAATTCAGATTCCTACTGCAGAACCTGTCAGACTTGCCAGGCAAGTGGTAAGAGCGGAGGGAAGCATAAGGCTCCTCTGCAACCTTTCCCTGTGGTCGGTACGCCATTCCAACGAGTGGGTATTGACATTGTGGGGCCTCTGGACCCCAAGACAGCCCTGGGCAACAGGTTCATCCTGGTCTTGGTGGACCATGCCACCCGGTACCCTGAAGCCATCCCTCTGAGGACAGTGACGGCCCCCGTGGTGGGACGGGCACTGATGGGAATTTTCTCCCGAGTGGGATTCCCTCTAGAGGTGGTGAGCGACAGGGGGACCAATTTCATATCCACATATATGAAATCCCTGTGGAAGGAGTGTGGGGTACCTTACAAGTTCACCACTCCTTACCATCCCCAAGGAAATGGGTTGGTTGAGAGATTCAACCGAACCCTCAAAGGCATGATCATGGGCCTGGACGGTCCAATGAGGCGTAAGTGGGACGTCCTCTTGCCATGCCTGCTCTTCGCTTACCGAGAGGTGCCACAGAAGTCTCTAGGGTTCAGCCCCTTTGAGCTTCTGTATGGTCACCCGGTAAGAGGACCTCTGAGTTTGGTAAAGGAAGGCTGGGAGCAATCTCCCAGGAAACCTCCCCAGAATGTATACAGTTACATGCTGGCCTTCCGAAACCAGACTCGGCGTTTCAGGCAACTTGCTGAGGCAAATCTGGAAGCCAGCCAGGAGGAGATGAAGCGGTGGTACGACCGGAATGCCACTCTGGTAGAGCTTCAACCTGGACAAAAGGTGTGGGTCTTGGCCCCAGTGGAGCCGTGTGCACTTCAGGATAAGTGGACCGGTCCATTTGAGGTTGTGGAGCGCAAAAGTCCTATCACCTACTTGGTGGACATGCAGACTCCCAGGAACCCTTTGAGGGTCCTACATGTTAACCGCCTTAAGCCCCACTTAGAGAGGACCGAAGTGGGCATGCTGCTGGCCACTGATGATGGAATGGAAGAGGAGACCGAGCCTCTTCCTGACCTCTTAGTGGCCTCTGAGAAAGATGGGTCAGTGGATGGAGTTAACCTCTCACCCACCCTGACGCCCGAACAACAGGAAGACTGCCGCCACTTGCTGGGACAGTTTTCCGACCGATTCTCCCTGGTTCCTGGTGTCACAGATTGGTGCGTCCATGATGTGGACACAGGAGACAGCTTACCTGTAAAGCACAAGGCTTACAGGGTAACTGACAGGGTCAGAGCTTGCATTAAGGAGGAGGTCTCCAAAATGCTTGCGCTAGGGGTGGTTGAGTCCTCCAGCAGTCCTTGGTCCAGCCCCGTGGTCTTGGTCCCAAAGGCTGCTGCGCCGGGAGCCACACCTGAACTCCGGTTCTGTGTGGACTACAGAGGACTCAATTCAGTCACGAAGACTGACGCGCACCCCATCCCCAGAGCTGATGAGCTCATTGATCGGCTGGGGGCTGCCCGGTTCCTCAGTACGTTTGATCTAACGTCTGGGTACTGGCAGATCGCCTTGACCGATGGGGCCAAAGAGAGGTCCGCATTCTCTACACCAGATGGGCACTTCCAGTTCCGAGTCATGCCATTTGGGATGAAGAATGCCCCTGCCACCTTTCAGAGGTTGGTCAACCAGGTACTGGTTGGGCTGGATGCGTTCAGTGCCGCCTACCTGGATGACATCGCAGTGTTCAGTGCCACCTGGCCTGAACACCTGCGCCACCTCTGGGAAGTGTTGATGGCGCTGCGCCGAGCAGGCCTCACGATCAAGGCAAGCAAGTGCCAGATCGGGCAGGGTTCCGTGGTGTACTTGGGACACCAAGTGGGGAGTGGCAAGGTGGCACCCTTGCATCCCAAAATTGAGACCATCCTGGCTTGGGAACCCCCCAAGACGCAGACCGCAGTGAGGGCCTTCCTGGGGCTCACTGGGTACTACAGGAGGTTTGTCAAGGGCTATGGAACGATCGTTGCCCCCTTGACAGAGCTGACTTCGAAGAAGCAGCCCAGGAACGTGATTTGGACTGACACCTGTCAGAAAGCTTTCGACACCCTGAAGACTGCCATGTGCACGGCGCCCGTGCTCTTGGCCCCTGACTTCTCCAAGGAATTCCTAGTACAGACAGACGCTTCAGAGCATGGTGTAGGGGCTGTTCTTTCACAGATGACTGAGGAGGGCTGGGACCAACCCGTAGCCTTCATCAGTAGGAGGTTACTTCCACGGGAAAGTAGGTGGAGTGCAATTGAGCGAGAAGCATTTGCTGTGGTCTGGGCGCTGAAGAAGCTAAGACCCTACTTGTTTGGGTCTCACTTCCGGGTTCAGACGGACCACAGGCCCCTCAGATGGTTGATGCAAATGAGGGGTGAAAACCCGAAGCTGTTGAGGTGGTCCATCTCCCTACAGGGTATGGACTTTACGGTGGAACACCGTCCTGGTACAGATCACGCCAACGCTGACGGTCTGTCCAGGTATTTCCGCCTTAGTGACGAGGAACCCCCTGGGCAAGGGTAGTTCTCCCCACATTTCAGCTGGAGGGGACACGTGTTAGACCTGGCACCTTGGCGTGAGTTTCCCTTCCACTTTTTGATGGTGTGCCTCGATTGTTTTGCTGGTGTTGTCCGCTCAGGGCACTGCGCCACGGCTAATCCGTGCTGCAGTGCAAGTGCTCCCTAGGTAAAGGTGTACCTGTAATTGATGTCCATGATTGGGTTATTGGATTCACTGTCAGTCCCCAGTAAAGTGCACCAGGGGTGCCAGGGCTTGTGAATGCCAATGCTGCTGGTGGGCTTGCAGCGCTGGTTGCGCCACCCACGGAAGCGGCCTTGTAAAATGTGTCTAGGGTCTGCCACCGCAGACGCTGTGCGCGGTCCGGGACCGTCGCGCTGACTGCGCAAGTGCCCCCACTTGCCAGTCCCTAAACCTTCCCTTACCTACATATTAGCCACCCCTCTGGTAGGCCCAAGGGCAGGGTGCATTGTAGGCATAAGGTAAGACATGCCCTGGTGTGTGTGGCATGTCTTAGTAGTGAATTACAGCCCTTGTCGTTTTTCACTATTGAAGGCTACCTGCTCTCCCTAGGCCAGAATGGGCTGCTGGGATCACGCCAACGCTGTGACCCCAGTGGACTCAGAGAGCATGGTAGAAGTGTCAAGTTTAGTATGCCTGAACTCAGGATGATAAAATACGTCTTGTAGTCAAGTCTATTTTAATATCCTGGGTTTGTAAATACTACTTTTAGAAAGTTAGTATTTACTGACCTGACCATCTCAGTCCGCCTCTGCTATGTGTGTGTGTTCTGCCCAGCAACAGTAAGGAGCAGGGTTGGGGAATCCCCAGAGACAGGTTGGCTGCCAGGTGGTGGGTAGCGAGGTGACACCTGGATGGGTGGGAGGAGTACACCTTGACTCTTGAATAGACCTGTGCTCTGCCACCACAAAGCCGGCGCCGCCCCCTGTGGAGCGGCTGATGTCTCTGCCCTGCTGCTGAAAGGAAAGAGCAGAGTCACCATAACAAAGTGCTCCAGAACTGGACTGAGCCAGGCCCAGGCCCCCTGGCGCTAAAGAACAAAAGAATCATGGTATAAAAGTAGGAGCCTGGCTCCTAAGAAATCAGAATCCTGTTTACCACAAAGAACCTCTGCCCGACTAGAAGGAGAAGAAGACGCCGGAGGAGCTGGCCTGCTGCTTGCCTTGCTGAGAGAGGAGAGGAAGAGACTTACTGAAAAGACTTTGCTACTTTGTGCTTGAACATTCTCCAAGGGCTTGATCTGAGCTTGCCCCCTGAACTGAACCCCAGGAACAGTGGGTTCTCTGTGCTTCTTGCTCGTCCTCCAATTCGAGCCGTGTGTGCATCCCGCTGGAAAAGAGACTGCGCCCCTCATCGCCCCTCCTAGGGCCGTGACACTCAGAAGCTCGCCTGCCTCCAACCCGTGAGAGCCCCGCTCCGTCCGGAGCCGCTCTCTGTTCCCGGGCCAGGCCGCCTGCATCCCTGTCACCGCCTGCCATTGGAGCGCGCTGAACGCGCTATCACCCCTCCTGCCGGAAGCCGTCCGACGACTGTGATCTACGCCGGGTCACCCAGCTGCACTAACCGTGCCCTGCGACCCCGCTTCGCTATCCCCGGACTTCTCAGGCCGCGCCGCCCCCGCTGTGGAGACCCTCCTGCACCGCCGTGCTAAAGGGTCGCTGGCCGCGCCTGCCTACGTGCCCACACCTGCTGATTGAGGACCCAAGAACACTTCCCAAGCTGAGAGTCGCACCGACCTGTGCCGACTCTCCTAATCACGAAAGAAGTCCAGTATCGGGCTCGGGGCCCGCAACGCCTTATTTCCCCGTTCGCAGGAACCGATCTCTGTGAGTACTGGAACTACGAGTAAAGAGACTACAAAGTATCCATTTGAAACTACGAACCAAGAACATTTGCCTGCTGTATAACCTGGTGGCCTAGCGACAACGTTATTGGTCTTGTGATAAGTCTGTTGAGATATAGATACCTTATTTTTACATAAAGATTCGTATTTTTATATATATCCAAGTCTGGTGTCCGTTTCTGGGGGGATTGATGTATTTACTGTGTGTACGATTGTAAGTGCTTAACCAACAACGCCTGAGGAATCGCCTTGGCTGCTCACGCCACGCACCTAGAGGGTGAGCAAGGGTCATTCGCGAGGGGTTATCCTGCGCCCTGACGTGGAGGAGAGGGTTCCTGCTTGACACAAGGGCAACCTTGCGCCAACCAGAGATCCCCGACTCTAACAGAATGCATTAAAACTGAATATGAATTTTGCTTGCTAGAAAGGTAGCCGCCTCACAAGCAAATAGCTTTTTTTTCTTCTTTTTTTCCGAAAGGGCAAATCAGTTTGATTAATAAAAACAGTGCTCAATGTCCTGTTTTTTAATGAGCACTTTAAGTGCTGCTGCAACTACACATATTGGATGTGGGTTATATAAAAAAAGGCTAGTGCCATAACGCTGTGAGCTTAAATTCTAGCAAAGTGCGTTATGGGACTGAGTAGTCTTAATTCGCAAAAAAAAAAACTATCACGGGCTGTGAAAATACTTTCCTAATTAAGTCACAAAGTGAGCACATCTCGATGTAAACACGGGAGGGACATCGAACTAAGGATGGGAATCGGCTTCGTGGGTAAGTGGTTCTACACCACAACACACAGCAAAAGAGATTTTATGCACATTCCAAAAAAACACTGTTAAAATATCACAAGCCCCCACAAATTATATACGTCACCTCTCGGGACTGCTGTGTAAAGAAAACCCTCCTTTCGGACTTTTAAAGTGTGTACTAAATTTATATCGGTGAATATTTCCAGAAAAATCTGCCATGGCTCCACTTCTTGGCACTCTGAATATAGCATGTATGCCAACACATCTGATAAAAGCCGAAAACTCATAATTTATGCGTGGTTCTGTTCTGGTGTGCATTCAGGCGGTGACGCTTGGTTCTGTTGTGGTGTGCACACAGGCAGCAATACCTGGTTCTATTGTGGTGTGCACGCAGGCAGTGATGCCTTGTTCTATTGTGGTGTGCACGCAAGCAGCGATGCGTGGTTCCATTGTGGTGTGCACACAGGCAGTGATGCTTGGTTCTCTTGTGGACACAGGCAGTGATGCGTGGTTCTGTTGTGGTGTGCACGTAGGCAGTGATGCGTGGTTCTGTTGTGATGTGCACACAGGCAGCAATACCTGCTTCTATTGTGGTGTGCACGCAGGCAGTGATGCCTTGTTCTATTGTGGTGTGCACGCAGGCAGTGATGCTTGGTTCTGTTGTGGTGTGCACACACGCAGTGATGCTTGGTTCTCTTGTGGACACAGGCAGTGATGCGTGGTTCTGTTGTGGTGTGCACGTAGGCAGTGATGCGTGGTTCTGTTGTGATGTGCACACAGGCAGCAATACCTGCTTCTATTGTGGTGTGCACGCAGGCAGTGATGCCTTGTTCTATTGTGGTGTGCACGCAGGCAGTGATGCTTGGTTCTGTTGTGGTGTGCACGCAGGCAGTGATGCTTGGTTCTATTGTGGTGTGCACGCAGGCAGTGATGCCTTGTTCTATTGTGGTGTGCACGCAGGCAGTGATGCGTGGTTCTGTTGTGGTGTGCACGTAGGCAGTGATGCGTGGTTCTGTTGTGATGTGCACACAGGCAGCAATACCTGGTTCTATTGTGGTGTGCACGCAGGCAGTGATGCCTTGTTCTATTGTGGTGTGCACGCAAGCAGCGATGCGTGGTTCCATTGTGGTGTGCACACACGCAGTGATGCTTGGTTCTCTTGTGGACACAGGCAGTGATGCGTGGTTCTGTTGTGGTGTGCACGTAGGCAGTGATGCGTGGTTCTGTTGTGATGTGCACACAGGCAGCAATACCTGCTTCTATTGTGGTGTGCACGCAGGCAGTGATGCCTTGTTCTATTGTGGTGTGCACGCAGGCAGTGATGCTTGGTTCTGTTGTGGTGTGCACGCAGGCAGTGATGCTTGGTTCTGTTGTGCTGTGCACGCAGGCGGCGAAGCCTGGTTCTGTTGTGCTGTGCACATAGGCGGTGAGGTCTGGTTCTGTTGTGGTGTGCACACAGGCAGCCATACCTGGTTCTATTGTTGTGTGCACGCAGGCAGTGATGCCGCCTGCTATTGTGGTGTGCACGCAGGCAGCGATGCCTGGTTCTGTTGTGGTGTGCACACAGGCAGCCATACCTGGTTCTATTGTGGTGTGCACGCAGGCAGTGATGCCTTCTTCTATTGTGGTATGCACGCAGGCAGCGATGCGTTGTTCTTTTGTGGTGTGCACGCAGGCAGTGATGCGGGTTTCTATTGTGGTGTGGGAAAGTCCACTTTGCTAGCTCTTTAACAACTGTCTACAATAGTGACCCGAAAATGAAACTGGCATTGTTGTAAAACACTGTCAAAAAATTCTGGTTCTGTCCAATAGATGGCTACATTACTACACATGAAGTACACTGGAAATACAATATCATGATTTAAGTAATCAATAAAAGGTGTCTGATAGGTTCAACAAAACTTTTTTTTTTTTAGATGAAATTAGCCACTATTATGTATTATATTTAAAAGCGGAGGGACCAAATTTGGAGAAAAATAATACAAAGCTAATGACACCCATACCACAGTGCTAAAGGCTCAGATATAGGATCATGCAATGTACCGATTTGTGCTCTTACTTCCAGGCAAATAGATGAGTGCAACACACCAGAAATACAGAACTTGAAAGGTAGACAGAACACGAAAGAATTTTACAGAAATTACAAAATAGGCAACAACATATGATATTTTGGCATGCGTGTAACTTACATTATCTGGACTCGATGGCTTCATAGCCTTTCCATACTGGGTGAGGAATCTGGCAGCAGAGTGACGCGATCTGTGGTGGGGGAGGGAATTGAAGCGGAGAGAGGCATGCAAGGCTTAATGAGCCTTGACAGGAACGGCTGCGTGCGTGCACACGCACGTGCACGCAAGCTTGAGGCCAGAAAAAGCCTCTGGTAGCACTTTGAAAACCCCATTACTAAAAGTCGAGCAAGCAGCACATGCGCTGCTCTAGGCTCGACCTAAAAAATCACGCCAGACACAATTAAAAATATATAAAATTGTACTTAATTGCTGCTCCTATGGCCGCTGCCTTGCTCCTCTCACGATTCTCGAATCTGGCAGCCCAGGGCTGGTTCACACTGTGTAGGCACCCGGATACTAATCCCATCTCAATCACTCCAATCTCTCATGGTGGGAATACTATTCCCAGCATGAGAGAAGCGCTGGGATTGGTCTGAGCAGCCAGGTTTGCTGCTCAGACAGTACCAGAGACTGTTCCCCACCCAGCTGTGCAACACAGATTCGGTTGGAGAAAGACTAAGTGCACATGTCTGTTTGGCCAGCCTAAGATTGCCGTCCATACTGACATGCGCACTTAGCAGTGCCTATTATTCTTCGAAAAGCTGAGCATGGCCCCAACCCAGCTGGCTCTGGCTCAGTGAAAAATAAAATAATAGAATTGTTTTATTATTATTTTATTTTTCGTTTGCCTCTGATGGCTTACAGCAGGGGGGGTGACGCTCATTCACCATAATGGAGGAGATGCCCCTGGATCTTTATCGTTACTTGGGGGGTTATTACTCCTCCTTAGTGCCCCCCCACCACATTTAAAAAATGGTGCCATGCTCTCCTGGGCACTGCACACAATATATACTAATTAGGCAGCCCAGTTACTTCAGTGGCGCAGCTTTGCATTCAGGTGTTTTGGGAATCTCAGGTTCTTCCTGTTGGTGACAGTAGTGGAGCTCCACAGTCCTCACAGTACCTGTCCGCATCCCTTCCAGACAACTCTCTAAAGCTGGCGCAGGGCTGGCAACTCTACTCTCCCACCAGTGGACAGTGCAGGCGAACCTCCTTCTTCACTGACACAGGGAGTAGCAAAAGTCGCAAAGTGCTCCCAATGCTCTAGTAGCCACATGTACCTAGGTTTAGATTTGCGCTTTCCTAATAGCACATTTTTGTGATTCACTATTAGGAAATCCCAAACAGCTATGTACTACAGTGTTTTAACACTGTTTGCGATTCCCAGTGGGTTCACAAATTATCTATCTCATTAAGATTCAGGAGGTAGGTTGCAATGCGTGACGCACTGGAAAATCGCTAAAACACACACAGGAATGTTGACCACTGCCTGCTCTTAAAAAACGTTTTCACATGCATTCACGAAGGGGAATATTGGTGGTGATCCCCTCCCTCCATTTATTTCTGTGGGGGGGGGGGGGCGTGGGGGTCTGCTTGGCGGGCGGCTGCATTCCTAGATACCCCTGCCTTCATTGCACTTCAGCTTCATTCGATCAGAGGGGGCGAATTGTGAGCTCACTCCATATCTCCGCCTTTCCACTTGCCCTTACTTCCCCCATTTGTTCTCCTTTTGCCCACTCTGGATTCCGTGGTGGGAGGCAGCCTGAAAAACCTCCTGACAACTTGTGCCCCACGGGGGTAAGTCTCACAAAGAAACTGTGCTCACGAGGCTGCTAAGTGGACGATTTACTCCCAATTGCCTAGCCATAGTTCAAATTAAGCTAAGTACAAGAACTCCCAGGAAAAAGTGAGCCTTCCAGCCTCGTGGCTTTTTTAATTACAGCCACTATTTGGGGGCTGGTCCTAACCGGCATCAACTTGGCACTAACTTTACTACACCGGTTACTGGCACTAAGCTCTAGTATCAAGTACTGCGCCACAAGGGGCCTAAGGACTTTAAGGCCTCAGGAGGAGTAACCACCATAACACTAAAGGAAAAGTATTGTCTGCAACACCCTTGACTCCTCCTCCCCCTACCAGGTGACAAACTACTCTCAAGGCCCCAGTGGAAAAATGTGGGATACGTCAAAATAAGACAACGAAAATAGGATTCCAGCCTTCAGTGGGGCATAATCTCCCGGGCGTAAAGTTACAGTGAGGAACAAGGAGGAAGCGCTTACAAACAGAGCACCTCAGTCGTTGCATATCTAGGGAGGAAAAGGAAAACCCTTATAAAACTCAAGCAAGGGTGGAAAAATGCACACAAGAAACTCTACCCAGGTGCAGCTCCTAGCACATCTCCGCCCACATAAGACCGCAAAAAGACAAAAAACTAAGATGCTATTCCCACGAGGAAAACAGCTAATATGCACCACAGAGACAAAACAAGTGGAGCACTCATCAGTATCAACCTCGACTCCTGCTTGGGAGATACTAAGCTAACCTGGGTTTTTAGTAACGTCAAAATAAGACAACCAAAATAGGATTTCAGCCTTCAGTGGGGCGTAATCTCCCAGGCGTAAAGATAGATGCTATACCCACAATGAGGAAGAGGAGGAAAACAGCTAATATGCACCACAGAGAGGCAACAAGATGACCACTCTTCAGTGACAACCTCGACTCAAGCCAAGAACATAACAAAAACAAAAAATGCCAGTACAGATATCAGAGACTATTTAAGTTGGACAAATGAGAAATTCCAAGAGGTTAAGCCAATACTCAATTCCTTGGGAGACAAGGCCCTCAGCAACTATAATCGAAGCTAGGACAATACAACAGGAACACACCCACCAATTCCACTGTCTCAACATATAATCGTTTTAGGCAAAGGTTCAAAAGTAGCATTGTTGGACCAAGGCACATCACCGAGGAAAACAGGAGAAAAACTACCAGCCGTATCCTCAAAGGAAGTAACACGAAGGGAGGGAGTCAGGTCTCGTAGCAATAACATTCTCAGTGGAGAATCTCAACAGGACTGGAGAACTTGGAAACTCAAAACCTTTTGATATGCCGGGACCCCCACCTAAATCATCAAATAAACCAACTGTCTCCATTATGGGTCCAATCAACATGCTCTAAGAGCTCTCGAAGAATGATCAACAGCCGACCTGCATAAAGGCTATACACCGTACAGGCGGGCAACCTGGAATATGCTGTTTAGAACACCAGACACACTTGACCGTCCCTCTAGACTCACTTCCCCATGATACCCCCAATCAACTTGCAAATAATAAAATTGATGAGGTTAACCTGATCCAAACTATGTCCAGCGTAGTCAACTTTTTAATAGGAGATTCCATTCCCGCATTGCAAATAAATAATATGGGAGATAACAGCAAACAAACTAAGCACCAACAAGATATTCTCGACTATCAACAAGGAGAATGATGCTCACGATCAAGTTGGTGCTCAAATCTCTCAAACTCATGCTTTCTTACTCAGGACAATGAGCCCCCAAAATTAGGAACATTGCCGAGGGAAGAGAACCCCGCCTTACTGGCTCAAGAAGTCCAGAAACTCCTCAAAACATTCAACACAGCACTGAGCTCAATGGCAACCGTGGCCCACATACACAATGGCAAGCTGGATGTACAAATAAATATATTCCACATGGTGGCCGGGCTAATATCTGGAATTGACACTAAACTACATCGATTGAACTCTCCGATACAGAGAGCCCAGGCCAGAACAGAGCATTCCAAAAAGCACTAGGAATGTGGTTGCAGTCCTATACTTAAGAAGCTGGAAACCCTACCAGACATTATGAGCTCCCTAACTGAGGATCTGAAGAGAAAGGTAAATAGTCAGCCACACAAAATCAACTCATCTCCTCAACAACAAAATCTACATAATAACTTGCCAAAAATATACAAAGAAAATCTTAAACTGAGTAAGATCACCAGAGAAAGTGTAATTGAAACTAGGGGAAGAACTAAGCCACCCGCTCAAGAGCCCGTAGAGTTATTAGAACAAAGGGCCACAGGTTCACTACAAATTACAATGAGTAAAGAAGGGGGTACTTGTCAGGGTCTTATCAAACTGAAAAACTCTCAAAATTGGACCATGCTCCAGAGCAGGCCCTCGGACCAAGTATCTATATATTCTGTTGTACAATGTCACAAAAAACAATTCCATCTTTAACCTAAAAATCTGCTCCTGGAACATTCCAGGACTTAATGATGATGAAGATAAAAGGACATCAATACATTCCCTAATGAGCCATGACATCATGACATTACAAGAAACCTGGGCCTTGCAAACAATACTTTGGCAGGATTACACTGTCTATGAATCCAATGCATTAGCTTCCCAAGCAGGGGGTCATGCCTTGGGGGTGGATCAATTTATGTTAAAAACAACTTGGCGGTACACGTTTCTATACTGTGCAAAGGCCACAGAGATTATTTATTTCTCAAGGCTCAATATCAAATGCAAAACACACGAAAACCGCAACAACAAACAACGATCTTGTGCTGCATCTATCTCCACACATCCAGGACTAAACGTGAAGCAATGCTGAGTAGAATGCTTCCAGCCATGAGAGATCTCTCTTCTCAAAACCAAATTATTTATGGATAATAATGGGAGACTTTAATGCTAATCTCATCGAATCAGATTTACACTCGTCCTTAGTAACACTGGATAACCAAATATGGGGCATCCCAGAAATAAGTAGTCAGTACCAACGGAAAGACAACTACGGAATGAAAATAGAAACTCACCTAAATCAACTGGGTCTTTGTATTTTAAATGGAAGATCACCTACTGACTTACCAGCAGCCTACACTCACACTTCGTGTTTCAGAATGGCATACTGGATTACATCTGGGTCCCGATCGCTCATTTCCACACAATCCAAAAATTTGCTGTTACATCATCAATGGTAAGCGATCTTGCAATCCTTTCCTGTGAAGTCCCGGTTACGCACCGCCCCGTCCAAAAATCCACCCGATTGGTGCAGAAGATAATTTAGAGCCAGTAAAAAAGTAAGGTGGACCATAACTAGGCTGTCCTGTTTTAGGTTTAAACCTATAATAACTGATAAAACCCCCACTGAAAGGGAAATAGCCCTCACCAGTGCAAACATATAAACACTGAAAAAAAACCTGCACAGCCACAAACTAAATGCCATTTAAAGTAAGGAAAAGGAGAGTGAAATAGTATTTTTTATTTCTTCCTGAAGGGTCAATACAATGTAACTTTGTTATACAAGGTAGCAGCAAGATAGACAGAGCTAACATTATTCTACTTGAGGTTTGTTGCTTAGGGATGTCGATTAAATATTATTTCTTCTTTTTTGCTTTTTTCAGTTTTGTGGTCTTTGATCTTGAGATGCAGGGTTTAGAAGCATGTTTTAGGTCTTGTTTAATTATTTTATAAACTGTAGAGAATTAGGAAATAGCAAAATCATATTTGATATCTTGGCTATGTTTGATTCTTTCACTGATAAGTAAATTGGCTGGTTTTGTAAGAATCTTTCCCAATATGTACCATCAAATTTACCCACAGAGAAAGGGTAAAAACCCATGATACATCAGCCCCTTTTTTAGTGAGTCATTATTAATAGTAGGGGAAATGTCAAACACCCCAGCCTTTAAACTTTCAATGCAAGGTGTAGTGACAAGTATTTGTGAAAAGAGTGCTGTCACCAAGCATCTGGGATAGTGGTGAAAACATGACACCAGACTATTGGAAAACATGGAACGCAGGGTCACTTGGAATGCTGCTGCTAAAAGTTCTTACCAAGTTCAACAAAGCTTGGATTGATAATTTTTGTATTTGTAGCGATTTAGCTATGTATATGAAAAAGGTGTGTAATGACTAGTTAAAATCGATACCTGAGCTGAGGTGATTTCCCCTAAGAGGTCCTTGCCACTTGCTAGATGGTATGCTTAAAGCATCTTTACAATCTTCAGAGTTAATGAGGAATGCTACTGACTTTTCAGTCCATTCTGGTGCACTGTTTTGTTATTCGCGGGAACTAAAACACAAATATTTTTCATTTTGTACTTTGTGTGGCATCAAAGAGAGAGTCATCCCAACTGTGTCACTTAGCTGGTAGGTCTCAGTCCTAAAGGCCGTGAATGCTATATATCCATGTGGCAACCGTTTACAGAATTTTGCTGAGTGATGATGCCAAAGGCACGAAATGAGAGGATCTTTGGTCGCATACTGATAGTGAAGTTGTAGTAAAGACAGAGTTCTGCCTGCACACATTGCTATGTTAGCATAAACGTATTAGAAGTTAAACGCCATCTTCCCACTTTGCCGCTTTTGCACACAACACTACAGGTATCTGTTGTTGTAAGTTAAACTGCTTGCTTTCTTCGCATGAGAAAGGTCTGTTTTTCACATCCCTAGACTTACACCACGACCTCAGTCTGTACACTGTCTGCAGAAGCTTTCAAGGTCAAATAACAATGTATGCTGTTGATCCAGGTTGATCGTCCCACGCTCTAGACAACATGCACACAGCTGCAAATATCTGAAACTCGGGTGCCTTTAATATTGCGTTGCATGCATGATCCTGGCACTTGGAGAAAACTTTTCCATCCACAGAGAGCATTGCTGATCCTATGATGTGATTCACCTCAGCTGATCTTGGAGGTATGGGGTTCCCCATTTAAACCTAGAGAGCTTCTATTATTATAAAACCTAGCTCCTATCCAGGGGAGGGGGGTACACAAGGCGCTATAAGAACTGCTTTATCTATAATTATAACATGATTTCTCCCTTTGTGTTTTATGGAATTGTAACAATGCTGATTGTTTTATTTCTAATCATCTGCCTGCTTATGTTAGCCAAAATACTGCATCTTAGAGCACGTAGTTAAAAATAAATATTTTAAACTTGGCTGTGTCTCTGATTACTCACGTTGTGGACTGATATGAGACTAAAAACGAAAGTGTTCTTTATTCCCACCATTCCTGAGAGTAACCCAAGTCGCTTGTTCTGTGTTGTAGACACTGATGCTAGTCGGATAGGGGTTCTGGGTACAGAGGTGAGTTTTTTGGTACACCACAATTCACTGAGGCCATGGTTTCCTGTGCATAGTTCTGTGCATGAGCAGAATCCCCGCAACATGGCGCACCTAAAGTTTGGTCTTGTATTCGAGACACTTTAGTAGTAGTGCTTATATTTGTCCACAACACCCTTACTCCTGTTTCGGGTTGAAAGTAGTGATGGATTAACCTACCTATATGGATAAATTATAGGTTCATTCAAGCTTGAATTACTGCCCTTTTTGTGCTACATTTTCGTATGGATTGTTTTTTCTTCTCTGTGTCCTTATGGGTGATATTAATATAGCTCTGCATAGTCGCACAGCGCTCCAGCGTCATCTGATGCAGTTTGGGGGGCCCGACGATGGTATGTCAGTAATCTTTGTGGTGATTAAGGATGCAGCGTTCCCCTTTGAGCTTTTCTACTCTTGGGTTATGTTTCCTGCAGTAAATGCAGATAATGAAACATTCCATACTTACACTCCCACTGCGATACCTGCGAATTACACACCGTATAGGACACAGGAGATTGCGATTTCGGCATGGCAGCATCGTATTTGGTTTAATGGCGCCCTCCTCACGCCGTAACTCCGGTTCGGTTAGGCCCCTTGTCTATCCCTGGGGCCACTTGGCCAGTCTTGGCCGGGTTCACACCACATCCCCATTATTTGCAAGCTCCAGTGGATGACGTACATCTGCTACATACCACCTTGATAGTGGTACACAGGGCTTTAGTGCAATGGACCGGCCGGGATTTCTATTAGTCCCGTCATGGTTAATTCGGTAATGGACAAGCATCCCCAGAATAAGGACGATATGCCATATTGGCTTCCTGAGAAGTTTGACCAGCTGGAAGCAGTATTTCCTAATACGACTCCTGTGAAAAAATACAGGATACTGATGATTAGTTTGCAGAAAGACTTGAGGTGACGGATTGTGAGAACTGGGGTAAAGTATTTGTAGCAGTCTATGCGAAGTGCTTTGGCACGCCGTCTATGACTATTCTGCCCTCCGTGATTAAGCGTGTTCAGGATGAGCACGGTCCGGAGGCGGCGGTCAAGTTGGAAATGAGGTTTGTCGGAGTGTTTGACGTAGTTGCTAATCTCATCCTTGCTAACGTCAAGGGAGATGTGATTAACTTTCAAGTGTCTAATGAGTTGTGCCTCGTCGCCGACGCCGATAAACCCCGGCAGTTACCGAAGATTATTGCGGAGACTTATAAGACCATTGGCCGCAATAGTTTGGGTGTTAAGCCTTTTGCTAAAATAGCAGCTCAACCGCAAACTCAGACGGTTAACTCTACTAAAGATGACCGTTCAGTTTTTCCTAAACAAAATTGGAAAAATAAAGAACAGGGGAAGCAGCAGCAGAAACAAGGGTCACGTCCTACATCGCCAGTACCATTGTCTGTTGAACGCACATATGAGTTGCACTATCGCACGAGAATTAGGTCTCCTGATAGATTTCAGGGATGGCTAACGCGACACTCATTTTCATTTTAAACTTTTGGCCTAGGCGTACCCGCCGACAGTACTTCATGGACCACAATTCTTTGGGGCAACACGCTGATAGGACTAGCAGAGTGCGGCCAATCGGATTTTTGTTTATATTCAGGCTCCCTTGAGCGGGTGGGGCTGACGAGCCCATGGCTACGCACCTGCGCGCCTTGAGTGGTACTTTACCTGAGAATATTTTTTGGCAGCCTATGCAGCAACCCCACACACATACCTACTCCCTGCTGACTAGAGGCAACTACCTCGAAACAGGTGTCCAGGGATGGCTAACGCGACACTCATTTTCATTTTAAACTTTTGGCATAGGCGTACCCGCCGACGCTACTTCATGGACCACAATTCTTTGGGGCAACACGCTGATAGGACTAGCAGAGTGCGGCCAATCGGAGTTTTGTTTATATTCAGGCTCCCTTGAGCCGGTGGGGTTGACGAGCCCATGGCTACGCACCTGCGCGCCTTGAGTGGTATTTTACCTGAGAATATTTTTTGGCAGCCTACGCAGCAACCCCACACACATACCTACTCCCTGCTGACGAGAGGCAACTACCTCGAAACACGTGTCCAGGGATGGCTAACACGACACTCATTTTCATTTTAAACTTTTGGCATAGGCGTACCCGCCGATGCTACTTCATGGACCACAATTCTTTGGGGCAACACGCTGATAGGACTAGCAGAGTGCGGCCAATCGGATTTTTGTTTATATTCAGCCTCCCTTGAGCCGGTGGGGCTGACGAGCCCATGGCTACGCACCTGCGCGCCTTGAGTGGTACTTTACCTGAGAATATTTTTTGGCAGCCTACGCAGCAACCCCACACACATACCTACTCCCTGCTGACGAGAGGCAACTACCTCGAAACACGTGTCCAGGGATGGCTAACGCGACACTCATTTTCATTTTAAACTTTTGGCATAGGCGTACCCGCCGACGCTACTTCATGGACCACAATTCTTTGGGGCAACACGCTGATAGGACTAGCAGAGTGCGGCCAATCGGATTTTTGTTTATATTCAGGCTCCCTTGAGCCGGTGGGGCTGACGAGCCCATGGCTACGCACCTGCGCGCTTTGAGTGGTACTTTACCTGAGAATATTTTTTGGCAGCCTACGCAGCAACCCCACACACATACCTACTCCCTGCTGACGAGAGGCAACTACCTCGAAACACGTGTCCAGGGATGGCTAACGCGACACTCATTTTCATTTTAAACTTTTGGCATAGGCGTACCCGCCAACGCTACTTCATGGACCACAATTCTTTGGGGCAACACGCTGATAGGACTAGCAGAGTGCGGCCAATCGGATTTTTTTTTTTTTTTTAGATTTCAGGTTCCTGATCAACGTTATCCTCGTTCTTCACAGGAAACATTGGTCTCACAAGCCGGTGGAGGACAACTCGGCAGAGGTCGGCATGCCCCACAAGGACGTGAGCAGCCCCGCCCAGCTGATGGTAAAGGCAATCAGGACGACTTTCCACGTCAACGCCCTCAGTTTCAGAAAAAGAAAGTTGCTGCATTAACCGCAAGGTATGCCACAGATAGTGAGAACACAGCTTCGGAACCTGACATGGGCGCTAACGCTGCTAGACAGCGCAGCAGAGGTTACAATAGTGTGGCAAGCACTGCGTCCGTATCTGAAGGCGACAGCAACTGACACGTTTATTACTGTGGAAACTGCAGACACTAGAGTGGCTCCCCCGGACAGACTATATGAAATAGTACTTTTAATTGAAGGTGACATACAACGTACAATAAGAGGGATTTTTGGGGAAAATCTGACCTCTACATATGACATTTGGTTAGCGGAGTTAATTGAAGGTGACATACAACGTACAATAAGTGGGATTTTGGTGGGAAATCTGACCTCTACATATGACATTTTGTTAGCGGTGGCTTACTGGCCTCCACCTTTCGTTTTGGCTGCTCCGAGAGGGGAGGAGGTAATCCTCCCTAGTTTCGCACACACTGTGACAAAGGAGCAGGCGCCGAGCTTTGCAGAAGAAAGAGTGGGCACAGGTGCTTGCACCGGCGTTATACCGTACTCAGGTCGGATGGGATAAACTGTCGCCCAGACATGAAATACCATTGAGATCAATGCCACAGCCACAACCCCAATATCCCATGCGGCGAGAAGCGAAAGCTCCCGTTGCAGAAATCCTTGAACAATTGGAATACCAAGGTGTAATTGAAACATGTGTCACCCATGAATAATCCTCTTTTCACTGTAACCAAGCCTGATGAGTCATACAGCCTAGTTTTGGATTATCAGCATTTGAACTCTCATTGTCGGACGTGCGCGGTACAGAATACCCACAGTTCTGCCCTGGTTGATAGTCTCGTGAGAAAAAGGTTTAAGACCACACTTGACATTTCCAATGGCTTTTATAGTCATAACCTGTCCTCTATTAGTAGTCAATGGACAGCCATTACTTCTGGCGGCAAACAAAAACAGTTGAAAAGATTAGCCATGGGCTATAAAAACAGCCCGGGCGTCTTTGCCGCACGTGTTGTCTCTCTGTTAGAGAGCATTGACCCTGATGCGTACTCGTATGTTGATGATATTTATCACACAGAATTATGGCCACATCTGTGTCGAGTTGACCGCATCATTGTCATGTTTGCGGACTTCGGTTACAAATTTAACTTTGCGAAATCACACATTGCAGAGTACACAGTGTTTTTGGGCTATGAGCTCACCAACGAAGGACGAGGTTTAGCACCTACCTTCCTGGAGAAATGCGCATGTTTGCGCGCTCCCACAACTCTGAAAAAGCTACAATCATTGCTGGTTTTTTTTAACTTCAGGCATACTTACATTCCCAATTATTCCAAGCGTATCAAGCTGCTATATGCTTTGATACAACCTACTTTAACCAAATCTTGCTGGCTTACAGAACATTCAGCTATAGTGCAATCCTTGCAGTCTGATCTTCTTAAATCTAAATACTTACTGACACGTGACAACCACACAAACCTGGTAATAAGAATTGTGCCAGGCGCAGTGGGTTTCACGTATTTGACCTTTAATGAGGGAGACACAGTTCCTATTGCTTACAAGTCACACTTGTACACTTCGGCTGAAATGCGCTTTTCTTCTGTCAAAAAAGTATTAACTGGTGTGCAGATGGCGATTTTAAAAGAGAGAGCGCTGTCGCAGGGAAAACCCTGTTACCCCGTATCCTGCCCTTGAGGCAGTGACGAGAGCCAGTGTACGGAATTCTAAAGCTTTACATCCACGTTGGAAACAATGGGCCACTTCCTTGACGTCTCTGGATGTCACGTTTATCTTTGATTCCCCATTGAAATCTCAGGAGTACTTGCAGTATGAATTTGTTCATCCCGCTCCTCAATCCATGCGCCCGCTTGAGGATTACCATTGTATCATTTACACTGACGGTTCGGCGCAACCGGCGACTGGATCTAAACATTCTTACTCAGCGGCCTGCGCAATAGTGGCTGGTACCATTGTGAATGGAGAATTCAAGTCAGATGACGTGCACACGCAGACATTAGGGGACTGTACCGCCCAGTTGGCAGAGCTACGTGCTTGCACTAGATTTTGCCGATCCCCGTGTGACTACTCTTATTGCAAGTGACTCACACTATTGTGTTTAGTCTTTCAATGACAATTTATTCTTTTGGACTCAAAATGGATATTGTGATTCCAAAGGTAGCACAATCAAACATAAAATGCTTTGGGTTCGAGTTGCAGAACTTAAAGAACGTCTGCCTCTCGTGAATATAATTCATACTCTTAGTCACTAGCGTAGGAGTACAGTAACAGTGGTAACAGTTTAGCTGACGAAGCAGCGAAAACGGCAGTGGCAACATATTTAGTAGCAGCAGTTGCAAGATCCAAAAGTCAGATTGATGATGACATCTTGGCAGCTATTGCTGAAACCGAGAAGGGTGATAATTACCCTATGGGTTTCCCTTCTAAATACTCTTATCATTTAAGTCCTGATAAAGTTCCCTATGTGAGAATTAATGACGTTGGTGACAGATTGATTCCCAACGCGGACCGCAGGCTTTCCTTGATAACAGCCGCTCACGAAGGCATTGTCTCGGCTCATGCAGGCGTTTCAGCAACTTTCACTATCTTGCAGCAATGTTACTGGTGGCGCGGATTGTATAAACAGACTCGTGATTATGTCCTTACTTGTGACATTTGCCAGCAGATTAAACCTTCAACTGCTGCGCGTCCACCTCAAACACAGTTGTACATATCTAATAAACCACTTGGGTGTGTTCATTTAGATCACTGCGGTCTTTTCACCTCTGATACTGCGTATAAGTTAATCTTAGTTGCAGTTGATTCGTGCACGTCCTTTCTATGGGTTTGGCCACAAAGAAGTGCTGATGCTCAAACTGTCATCAGGGATTTGCGTGTCTTTGTGGGAATTTTTGCCAGTGGCACCCTCCATTCTGACCAGGGTTCGGCATTCTCCTCTAAAGCGTACAAAGAAGCCATGAGGTCTTTGGGAGTCCAGGTCAAATTTTCGTCTCCATACCGGCCTGAGGGCAATTCTGTTGTGAAGCGAATGAACCGGGACTTAAAGCAATCCTTGACAGCTAGGGTTATAGGTACTGGCAGAAACTGGTTGGCCCATTTGTATAGCATACAACGTGCACTTAATAATCTCCCTAGAAGGTCTCTGGGTGGGCAGACCCCATACAAAATGCTCTATGGCATTAAAATGTTTGTCCCGGACCTTGATGGTCTAGACATGGCGGCATCAGCCGCACCCTTTGACATAGATGATCATTCTGCTGTGTTACAGATCCTACAAGAGACTCGAGACAGTCTTGCAAAGGAACATTTGCCCTCCACAACTGATGCTGCACTTCAGATTCCGGTATTTGGCTGGTTACCTCGAGTCGGTGACCTGGTCCGAGAGAAGGTGGAGGACAAGGAGGAGTTCGGCCCCTCTTATCGTGCACTTGTTCCAGTGCTTGGTGTGCAGGGTACAAGAACAGTAATTTTACCTCCACTTCCTGATCGCAAGGATAACAGGTACATCTCCATTGACAATGTCAAACTACAACGAGTGGCCGATTCTTCTTAGTATGACTCCAGCGGTCTCTTGTCCAGCAATGCTGAGAAATTCTGTTTTGGCCTCGGCGAATGCGAACAGGCCTGACATTGCCATCGAGATGCATTCAGTTACCAATCCATTATTGAATCCACCGGATGGTCGTACACATGAAGATAATGAGTATACCTATCCCACAGATGTGTCGTTGCCTGGTGTGCAGACAAGTGCAGTTGACCAGTCACGTCTTTCATTTGACACCAACTCTACCACATCGAATGCCCAGAACATTTCTATTTTCGCTGTTTGGTTTAAAAGACATTTTTGGATTCCCCCTTGGACTTACATTTGGTTGGTGCTCAACTCTATTTTTTTGTTCATGTCGATTGGATTTGTGGTTGTCTTTTGTCGTCTAGTAAATGGACATTATCTTACCAAAATATCTGCAATTAGATTAATTGATGGAATTTTGGCACCCCACTCCTCATCACTTATCATGAAGAGGGACCACATTTTTGTCAATATCACTGCCTGGCCTGTGTTAGATGGGATTTTATGGGATGCTGTAAAATTTCAAATTCATGGCCCAACAGAGGTGATTAATGTTCCTAATGTACTTCGTGTTTCTATTGGGGACGTTGTGAAACATAACATACGCTCTGATGATTGGGATGTCCAAGCAGTTGCGGCTCTTTTTTCTGATTTGAAATATTATGCTGCCTTTGATGCTGAAGATTTGTACTTGGACTCAGAAAATTATGCAGAGTTATTTTGTTATCAACACTATGGCAATCATTTCCTGCATAAAACAAATACATTTAGAAATGCGATTAATTATACACAATGGGAACATTGCCCAGCTCCCAGTGAAGGTAGTTCAAACACTATGTGGAAATTTACATATTTCACCTGTTTTAGTAGATCCGATCCTGAAGCCTTTTATTTCAAAATGAATACTCAGTCCACTTCTAAAGTCAGACTCTCACACACTAAATTAATGTATTCCAAGTCTTTTATGGATCAATTAGCTACAGGGGGCTATGAGGTGTGGAAAGATACAATTGATCTTAAATCTGTTTGGGGTTCTAAAGGCTGGCAGGTGCGGGGCACAGAGGCTTTACATGGTGCATGCCTCATCTCGAACCACATGTTTTTGAATTCTACTATTTTTCAAACTACTTGCTTTGGATTGGCTACTGCAAAAAAAAAAAATGAATGGCCCTACCATTCATGATCTGGGTGCTTATCCTACCTGGGACAATCACACAGTCCCTTGATGAATTGCAGTCCCGAATTACTAATACCTCCTTCAATATTTCCAGCTTGAATCCCCAAGGATGGTTATTATGGCAAAAAAGTTCAGATTCATGCCAACATTGTTTTCTGGGTCTGGCCTGGGCTATACACAGGTTACGGTGGACCCCCGTTTTGAAAACTACCATTCAGTAACTACCTATTTAGTAGGCAAATTATGTCAAAACTGGCTTAAACATTTCACCTTAGCGTCAGTTAAACTTCATTTGTCCCAATTGACTGACGATGTTGATTTGATTTACTTTGTTAAAGGCCCTGTGGGAGGCAGGTCCAAAAGATGGGTATATGCTATTTACAACGAAGTTTGGAAATGATCTCAAATTGAAGCTGCTTCTAGATTGAGGGCTATTGATCAAGCTAATTTAGAAAAAGTGCTTGCTGTCGTTGATAATAGCATTAATACTCTTTCTTCCAGAATTTACACATTAGATAATATTGTTTCCATCTGTTGTGGATATTGTACAGGATGAAATGTCTGTTTTATACCATAGTCAAAATCATATGCGTTCTATAATAATTTGTGTGGACTTTACAAACACTGAAATCTAGGAAAGTTCCTTGGGATTACATGAATACATCATCTCTGTTTTTACCGTTAAATCTGACTGATAAACAACAGTTCATGTCCATGAAATATGCGACATTCGCTTTTACACATTGAAAAGTTGGAACCTTTACCATTTTCTGTGGCCGAATCTAACTTGGTTGTATGGCTTATTCATGGGTTGATAACACTACCTTTCCCTTTGTTTAAGTTCAGTTCATGTATGAAACACTATGCCTTAGGCAGATATGAACCGTTGGGTAGTTCTTTTCTCCATGAACTTTGGTCACTCCCATTCACATACAGGTGCCTGAGAGAGGGAAAAGAAGTTTATTTGAAGGGAGAGGAGTGCACTTCTACACCTGATCACTCACTAGTGTGCAAAAATAAACAATTGCACGGCGCGTGTAACACCCAAGCCCCGAATTTAGCTTGCATTTTGAAGGGAAATCCAGTGCCAGCAATAACACCCACTTTCACGTTACTAGCTAACGGTAGTTATTTGCTTTTAAATAATGAAGCGTGCTGTGGGATGCTAGCAGGGATACCGTATATTGTAACCGTCTCCCAACGTGTAGTTTGCTGTAAAAATATGCTTTTCCCACCCCAGCATGGGAGACTCGACATATTCATCTGGCCTACCATACCAACCTTGAAAGCAGAGTTCAACAAGATGAGCAGAATAAGGGCTGTCTTGTCCCAAAAAGAAGTCGCCCTAACTTCCTCTCGTGAAACATTTCTCTTTCACGTAGCTAACACCCACACCGAGGTGCATGCGCTTTTGAATACAGATCTCCCACTTCATTTCGGCGCTCTGATTAACACTATATTCAATGTCTCGTAAACAACAGACTTGGCACATTTTTTCAAAGTTGTGTGCTTGTGACCTCGTTCCAAACAATATTTGGTGTGATACCGGCATTTTATCATTATATTTTTTCCAGTATCTTTGGCGGGTTACCATTAATCCTCGCCTTGGCTGCCGGGGTTTTGCTGTTGATTTGTTTACTCTGAAATGGCTGCACAATCTGTGTCACAAGACAGCCTGCTCTGGCTGTTCCAGCTTCGCAACCGGATGCTTGAGTACTATGGAACGCAACCTCTGGCCACTTTGAGTGTAGCCGATGGATTATCCTTCCGGTTCTCATACTTTACTTGCGTGCAACCTGTTTTCCATTGCCTGGATTGTTCATTTGAATGGGCTCTGGATTTGTGTCTCTCCAATACGGTGTCTCCTGCCCCGGATTATGATCGACTGATGAGTCCCTTAGTGGCTCATGAGTTGGACTGTTCTGGTATCGGTATTATGGCCTGCGTGGCTGCGCATGGAGTTCTAGGGAATTGGGATATATGTGCAGCGGCACATGACTTCCTGGCACAAAGTTACCTCGAAGAACACTCAAGTTGTCCTCTGATGGTGCTAAAGGTTCCGGCTATCGAAGAACATGTATGTTCGTTTACCTTATTAAATTGGATGGCTGAATCCTTTACTGATGATAACAATGACTTCCTCTTAGAGGCTGTTGCAACATATTGTGCCTCAACATTGATGGATTAAATTGGCACTTGACCATCTTCAAAGCATACGGTTCTTATGCTTATTTGCTATTTTTTTTCTCTCCTTTTTAGGTTTCGCCTACTCAGCGCGCATGCGCTGCTTAGGAAAAAGACCTATAGTGATCGCATCGGCTTTTCAGCCAAAAACGTGCATGCATTGTATTGCTTTCAATGGCAATGCATGCACGTTTGGAGACTCCCTTGCGGGAGCGAGCTTGGGCAAAATATGTTTGCTCGCTCCCGCAAGGGAATCGCTGTGTGTTCTCTCGCACTCCCCCCACCCCTCCCACTTGCTAGCCAAGTATTTTCTCTTTCGCTGCCGCGGGGCTGCGTTTGTGTTTCAGCGCTTGTTTTTTTTTTTCAGCGTTCGCGAGTTTGTACTTGTTTTAGTATGTGCCCATAAAATGCGTGATGAGCCAGAACAAGGTCTTCAGGCACTTAAAGATCCCCTGTCTGCATCGCTTGGAGCAGCTGCTCATAGTGACACAGGGCAGCAGGGTGAAACTGCAAGTCCTTCTCCGAGACATGTTCCACATGTAAAATAAAGCTTGTGCGCTCCCTTCCCAGCTCTGAAAATCAGCCTTAGCACCGGAGCCCGCATCAATGCGGTAAAGACCTAGGATGATGCCAGTGAGAGCTGGCCTCTGCCGCAGCCTTATGTTGGGGGTTTGCACTAGCTTGGCTTTACAGTTTTTTTTTTTAAATACGACACTGCCTTAAGCTGTGTGCTGCGGTCATGTGTATTCTTCCTTACTTCAATTCAGTTTGTTAAAGGGGTTGTTGTTATACAACGTTCACTGAGGTGACGAAGATTTGGACGTGCGGCAGTTGGGCCAGGGGGTTTACCCTGTGAGATCTGTGTGAGATCACATTCATACTGAGAGCTCTTTGGGCGTCCATTTGGTACAGCCTATGGAAAACTTCAGAACGCTTGAAAAACAAAGTTGTTTTGTTTGAAGGTCTAACACACTTGAATGCTGTGGCCTACTTGTTTGCTTTTAGCTGATTCCGTATCAATATTATCGATGCTGTCAGAAATTAGTTTTTTTTCCCAGTAGATGGCGGTGTGTCGCGATTTATTAAGTTGTGTGTTTTAATTATTTTACTTTCCACGTGTGTGCATGCAATTATGTACACACACATTTACATGTTTTTTAAAAAACAAATCTTCAAAAATAAGGGGAACCCTTCTCCCCTCCTCCCACCTGGTACCCACCCAATATATGCAGTGGCAACTAGTGGCATTTGAAAGTGGTGGGACCTAAAGGCAAATTCAACACAAAGCTAGAGGTGCCAAGTGCACCTCATTTGCAGACACAATGTCTGGCCAGAAGCATCAAGTATAGGAGAGACCATCTCAGGGTGCTGAAACCTGAGTGAGTTATATATCCCCTTACTGCTGCTGTGACCGTAAGGGACATACCACCTTCTTCCTAGTCACAGATGAGGTGCACAGACCAGTATGTCTTCTGTGTCTGTAATGTACAAATCACCTTCCATCTGGTGTGTGAGTGAGTATGTGTCCATTAGACCTTGTAAAAATCACACTCTTTACTTCCCCAGTGATGAGAAGAGCTTTTGTCCCTCACGGCTCCCTGTGTCTCCAGAGCATGACGTATACCAATTCTATTAATAGTGCAAACCCTGGTACTAGTCTGTTTCACAAGCGGCTCGAACAGCAAGGTCTCTCTTAATACAGCACTAGGGGCCTAACCACTGAAGTGCTTAGACAATTGTTGATGTGAAATACTTGCAGCACTGGAAACGAGTAGGATAGAAATGGTCCTAAAATCTTCCAAGTGTTTGTGGTGATGTTATTTATTTATTTACAGTTTCCTCGTTTTTAATGGTACAATCATTCAGGCGACGATTGAAAACAATGTATAAAGTATTTGTCTTTGGTTGTAAAGACATTTCTACAGGTCACAAACACTCCACTTGTTAAAGGGAGGGGCTGGCACTTGGGATAAAGCACACAGAGGCCTCAGTATTTCAACTATAGCAATAAATCTGCTGCTGAGTGAGCCGGATGTTTGGAAGATACCACCTTTATCAAACTAAATGTTGAGATCTTCCCTTAGAATGCAATGTTTTGTGTTCTATCAATATTATCGCTGTGGTGTCCACAACCATCTCTTTGAAAGAAGGGTTGTGTGACGTATGTAAGAAGGATGGAGACTGAGAAAGTGGAGGATGCTGAGTAGCATATGTTCATTGTTACCCATTCTGAGATGATGATCTCTGTAATGAAGAATATAGCATTTTCTTGTGTACCACTGCTTGCCCTCCTCTAACTTTACCTTCTGGTAAATTCCAAAAACTAGGTCTAAATGTGCGAAGGGTTTGCTTTGAATAGGATGGGTGCCATATCATCTGAATGACACTTCTGCACTGAAAAGGTCTGGATTAAGTTGGGTGGTGTCCGTGGTTTCTGTTTCTGTTTAGCATGTATTTCAGTTGCTTGTTTTGACTGGGAAAAGTTAAAAGATCGGTTTTGTTGAGTCCTGTTAATGATGGTCTTGCTGTCGGATTATAGGGCAAATATGCTGCAAGGGTTTTTTGTTTGTTTGTTTTATTTTACTTAATGTTCCAGTGGTCTTGCATAACATTTCAGGTCCTGTACTGTGTTCTTCTGATTTTCTTGTTGAGTGTGGTCTTAATAGTTTTTCATTTCTGGTATATTGTCAAGAGGTTCATTGTAGATTCCCCAGGTTGATGTTTCTGTTTTATTAGTCATCTGTTTGGGATGTGTGGAAGCTGTTGAGTCTCATTATTGTCCCTTGGTTTTTAAGATTGCTCTGGTGCTTGGTCCAGAGGTTGGTTGCTCAGTTTGCAGCTCAGGCCTGTGTGGCAGCAGAGGTGGTGAGAAAGGTCTAGAGGTGTGTGTTCTATTCATTCAAGTATGCCTATGACCAATTTGATTGGTTTTCGACTGTTCTGCAGGATACAGATTTCTGACAGACTTCTAACTGCATATTTCTCACTTTTAAAATTTCTCCAGGCGTCACACTGGATCTGGAGATCTTTGATAGGGATTCCCTTGTGTGGCAGTGGGTGGCATCGTGCAGCTCCACATCCGATCCGTCTCACCCTGGATGTGACATTGGGGACACTATATCAGGGTGCTGATATCCCTTCTTTTCTTTCCGCGCCTTCTGGCGTGTATCAGGAGCTACAGTGAATCCTATTGGACTGACAGTTTCCCTCTTTCCCTCCAATTTTACAAGGGTGCAACGGGCATGTCCTCTCCAAAAATTAAAAGTTGAAACCTTGCAAGCACTGAAACAGACATGGTCTGTCCCTGGTGCCTCGGCTCAATTCGGCATCATGTGAATGCTCCGTAAAGATGATCTAGAAGGCCAACCATGAACCCAAACTTGTGGTAGGGGAACTTCATGGGAAGTTGAAGGAGGTCCGGTCAAAGTCACTACGGATTGCTTGTTTCCGGGGCAGCTCTTGTGACCATTCATCCAGCAATTCAGGTAAGTTGAAGAAATCGAAGAGAGACAGGAAGTCGAAGCATGGGTCCCCTTCATCCAGCCACTCGCACTGTTCAGAGTTGTACGCCTGTGCATTTAAAATATAAATGTGACCATGTGTAATGTGACGCATTTTTTATCAAAGCTTCCACATGTCCATACACTTTTTGGGATTTTGACGAGACTGCTCTATTTTTCGTGATGTTTTTTGTATGATCAACAAAGCAAACATTTCCAGGACTTGGCTGGTGCACAGGCTGTAAGATCCGAGCAAGACCCTTTGCTTGGCTGTCCCTGTTAATTTATGGGCTTACCAACCTTTAGGCTCCGTGGACTAGAAAGATCACATGACCCTGACAGAGCCTCCACTCTACAGTTTGTGTTTTACGCAGGCTAATGTTGGTGGCAGTCCCTATATCCTATCTGAACTAAAGAGAAAACGGGGCAAAGGCCAACAAAGCCTGTACTTGGTAACGCACAGTGGCGTCTGGCTCTCCAAAAAGAGCAATGCTTTGGGTATTCTTTCTTTTTCTGCATTTGGCCCCATATTAGGACAAGCATTCACTATACCAATAGATGTGGCTCATGAATGAGTGTATTTATGTGTCATTGATGGGATAAGGCTCTCTAATCACCGTATGTGCACTCTATTGCTCATGTTTGCAGTCATTCATTCATCCGTCCATCCTCTGATTCATTCTTGTATTCACCCCCTGACACAATCACAATAAAACACACACAAACTCAACAACATATACAAGATAAATTAGACAAGCATTGGCATAGCCAATAAGTCTCGCCTTTGGGACCTTATAAGTGTTTAGCCATGCAACACTTGATGTTGTTGCACCAAGGATATTGTGCTGGATAACTAAACACTTACTTATACGGTTCCAAAGGCGAGACCTATTGTCTATGCCAATGCTTGTTTAAATGTAAATGTGTATGTGCTTATATAATGCTTGTTTAATGATGGGCGTTGTACCGCTCCTTTCTGGTCACTTTGATTTTTTACCTCACAACTTTGAACTTATCACTTTCAAATTATCTGGTTTGACAAAATATGAACTTGGTTCTGTATCATTCGACCTTGAACTCTGCGTTCCTAAATTGCTTCCCTTTTTGTTCGTGGTCCGATCAGGGGAGGGTGTAGTGAAGGTTCTGGGAATATAGGAAACTCGGGTGCCTTTAATATTACATTGCATGCATGATCCTGGCACTTGGAGAAAACTTTTCCATCCACAGAGAGTGTTGCTGATCCTGTGATGTGATTCACCTAAGCTGATCTTGGTGGTATGGGGTTCCCCATTTAAACCTAGAGACCTTCTATTATTATAAAACCTAGGTAATAGCCAGGGGAGGGTGGTACACAAGGCGCTATAAGACCTGTTTCCACTATCATAACATGATTTCTCCCTTTGTGTTTTATGGAATTGTAACAATGCTGATTGTTTTATTTCTAATCATCTGCCTGCTTATGTTAGCCAAAATACTGCATCTTAGAGCACGTAGTTAAAAATAAACATTTTAAACTTTTCCGTGTCTCTGATTATTCAGGGTGTGGACTTATCGGAGACCAAAAACGAAAGAGTGTTCTTGATTCCCATAATTCCTGAGAGTACCCCAAGTCGCTTGTTCTGGGTTGTCTAATCATTGGTAGCTTCGCTGTAGTACGGAGAAAGAATGAGACACTGATGCTAGTCGGATAGGGGTTCTGGGTAATGAGGTGAGTTTTTTGGTACACCACAATTCACTGAGGTCCTGGTTTCCTATGCATAGTTCTGTGCATGAGCAGAATCCCCGCAACAATGTGAAAAAGTACACTCTACTGAATTCATAGATTTTTACAGGAAACATGACTTCTGTTGTGGACATAAAAATAAAAACATCAAGTGTTCAGCATAATTGGGGTAGATGTGAAACATCTCCTTGAGAGTAGGCTGGGCAACACTTCAAGTGACTGGCACTCCAACATGTTCCATGTAAGATTGCTTGCCACTTGGTAAGCAAAGAAATGTTGAGGAGCTATTCAGGAACTTTTATTTTACAATGTATGAGGAATGGCTTGCAATGATGCATAGGAATGTCCCTTCACCAACCATGGCATTTGAAGTCAATGAAGACTCACTGTGATACTCTGCACAAGTTCTTGATCCCTTCCGTAAAGGGGAATTTTCTCCAGGGTTTCAAAAGTGCTACTTCATTTTTGACCACTTCAATAATGCTGTGGGAATATGTTGCAGAACCTTTCCCAGAGAATCACAATCTTCAGGTGCATCAGTATTGGCATGGAAAGCTATGCCGGTGGCCAAAGTTAGAAAATTGTGTAGTGGCTGTTTTGGCGTTGCTCGTCTCACATGCTAATGTTGAGAGGGCCTTTTCACAGATAAAAGTTTACATGGGAAGGAGAGAGCGAGCACGCATGACCATGACCAAAGACTTACTCAAGAAATATTTTAAGGTGTACTACAATAAGTCTGATTTCTAAAAATGAATTTGGAACTCATACACTGAACATACTCTGTGTATGTACCATGCACTATCAGTGAAGGAAGCAAGCAATAATACAAGCAAAACGTTCCATAAACACCGGAAATACCCTTTTTCTGTTGTTTTTAATGGTATGAAAATGTGTAGTAACCACTGATAGCCACAGTTTTTTTAAGGTATTCAAATCACTTGAAAACACTGAAAAAAACCACCAGAATTTACCAAAAATAGAAACTGAAAACAGGAAAGCCTAACCATAGCGAAGCAAGAGAAGATCGATGGAAAGATGGACCATCTGCTGGACATATTAATACAAGAACAAGGCAACCCACCGACCTAAAAAACTTGGGTATTGATATTGGAGGAGGTGAGAGAAATCTTAACCATCAGGATAAATTCTAGTATAAATAAATCCCTGCCTAAAGTCCTATTCCTTAATGAATACAAGCAAACAACAGCAAAAATCTAAAGCAAACTCAATTACATAAAGCGTAGAACCTCCAATGATAATACTGAATACAGATTATTACGGGCAAAAGTCTCAGCAACCCACCAGGAATACAGGAAAGCGAGATTCGCTTACAAGAGGATGAAGGAAGAGCAATGCTGGAAAAATGCGCATGAAATCATAAAATCAAGAGACCAAAGGATATTTTGTAAATGTGTGAACAAATGTTTCAGGCCAAATCAACCACCAACAGTAACAAATAATACCCCCAAAGATTGGGAAGCCTACAACCAAGCACTATACGTGGAACCTCTGAGTGAGGAGCGTGTAAGACATAATTCCTGGGATAGTAACAACGAATCAAAGAGTGTGCAAATACAAAGAGGAATCAACGAAACCTCCAAAATAACATGTGCCCAAGTTGTACATATTATTTAAAAAATGCTGGAAACAGCCAGGTTTTTTTTTTTTTTAATTTTCAAAACCTTTATTGAGGAAGTTCAAGTCAAACACATTACATTGTGCTACAGAACTGCTCAAGTCAAGCATTCGGGAACAAGTCGAATGCACCTTACAAGAAACAAACATGTTAAGGCTGAAATCACATCATCATTGCACGAAGGTCCCTCGCCACAATGGGATCACCCATTCAGCTATGACATCAGTGGTGAGTGCCACGGGACGGGGGTAGGCCTATAAGGAGGGGGGAGGCAGTCACCTGTCAACACCGGTGGCCGCAGGGCTGGCGGGGAGCGCAGGAGAAGCAGCGCCGCTGGGAGGGGTACGGGAGTGGAGGTAAGTTACCAGAGGGCCCCAAATGTCAACAGGTCGGGACTTGGCAGGTAGTAAATCCCAGGACTCCGATAACAGATTCTGACACTGAGAAGCGTCCTCCAGCCAGCTCTCAACTCTAGGAGCAGGCCTGCGACCCCAACACATAGTCACCCTACGCCTGGCCAGGACCAGCAGCATCGCTATCAGGCATCGAGAAGCGTCTGGACAGTATTTTACGAAACAGAGAAGGCAAAGGGGAGGGTCGGGATGCACTGTAGTGCTAGTAATGTCCGAGATAGTGGACCACACCCCCCGCCAGAAGTCGGAGACCTTAGGGCATAACCACACTAAATGTGCGAAATCAGCCGCGGGGGGAGCACAAAGCATACAAGCGTCATTTGAAATGAGCCCAAGCTTGTGGAGCTGAGCGGGGGTGCGGTAAAGCCTTTGCAAATACTTGAAATGTATCAGACGAAGCCGGTAATTTGGTGACCGCTTCTTCGTCTGGTTGCAGCAGTATAGCCAGTCAGCCTGTGCTATATCTATACCTAGATCCGCGCCCCCCGCACACAGTCTGTAGAATTGGAGGTGGACGCTTGAGTAAAAGCGTATAATTTGGTGACTAGTTTGTGTGGGGATGGCGATGTATATATGAAGTCAAGAGCTGGCATAGTGGGTGGGGGATGAGGGAAAGTAGAGTGTAATTTCCGACAAATAGCACGCAGCTGGTACAATAGAAGTGTATCCAACGGGCCCTAGGAGTCAGGAAGGCAGTAAAAAGTGTTCCCTGGGTAAAGGTCTGCCACTGTCCGGAAACCCAGACGCGTCACATGCCTAGACATGCCGAAGGCTGGAGTGGGGGGGGAAATCAGGGTGGTTCACAAGTGGCACAGCATTTGCAGAGAGTAGGGGAAGATTGGAGAGCCGGCGAAGGCCGGACCAGGCCCAGCGCAATGTCTCGACCGTGTCCACCTCTGCCTGCGGGCGCACCGCCTGCCCGAACAATGCCAAGGACAAAGGCCAGGGGGATGCTATATCCGTCTCAACAGCCACATGAGGTTGATAAGGGGTGGGATGAATCCAGAAGTGTAGAAAACTGACCTGAGCGCACAAGGCATAGATCTTGAAATCAGGAGCGCTCAAACCTCCGGCAGACATGGGGAGAGTGAGGATATCGTATGCGACTCTTGGTTGTTTCCCCGCCCAGACGAGCAAAATAATTAGGGAGCATAATTTGCGAAAAAAATTAGTGGTGAGAGGGATAGGAATGTTCAAAAACAGGTAGAGAAATTTTGGCAAGACCACCATCTTGGCGATTGCGATCCGGCCAGCCAGGGAGAGCGGAAGCCGGCTCCAAGTCGCAATCCTGGATTCCAACCAATCAACTGCACAACCGAAGTTAGATCTCCACAGTTCGTCCAGGTCCCTACTTAACCAAATACCAAGATAGCGCGTGGGGCCCGAGGCCCACAAAGACGGGAAGTCCGGTGTGAACGGCATAGTGGCATCAGTCAAGGGAAACAGCACCAACTTGCTCCAGTTTACCTGAATACCGGAAAGTCCACTGAAGCGTATGATTTCCCGGACCAGGGGCCTGAGGTTTTCCTGAGGGTGACGGACATATAAGGTTATGTCGTCCGCGTACATGGAGACGAGAAGGGAGCAGGCCAAAAAACCTACTCCCCTGTGAGTGTGGTGCTGCCGGAGCCTGGCAGCCAAAGGTTCCATTGCAATGGCGAAAAGCATGGGCGATAGTGGGCAACCCTGCCGGGTGCCACGACCAATGCTAATGGGGTCGGAGATCTGGCCGTTAATGCGGAGACGTGCCGAGGGGTTGGTGTACAGGAGCATGATCTTGCGAATAAACATTTCACTGGAGCCCATGCATGGTAAGAGGTAGAATAGAAAGGGCCACTCAAGCGGATCAAACGCCTTTGTAGCATCCAGCAGGGCAGGCACCGCAGGAAGATTGGGATTAATTTGGTGTAAAACTGAAAAGATTGTACGGAGGTTATGCGAGGTGGCTCTACCCGGAATGAAACCAGATGATTGGTCCGGGAGGGCAATGAGGGGCATGAGTAGCAGAAGACGGGAGGCGATCAGTTTGGCGAAAGTTTTGTTGTCAATGTTTATTAAAGAAAGGGGGCGGGAGGAATCGCAATGGTCAGCAGGCTTGTCGGATTTGAGAAGCAGAGTTATCATAGCCTCGCGGAGAGACTGAGGGAAGAGGCCAGATTCATTATACATAGTCGCCAAGTGTGGTTCTAGGAGATCCGTAAACGTTTTGTAGAATGAGGCCGGTAGGCCATCCAGGCCAGGAGTCTTATCGCCGGGTAGGCCACTGATGGCTGCAAGTATTTCCTCCCTAGTGAATGGTACATCTAAAAATTCCGGGTGGTAGTCCTCAAGCCAGACCAGCGCAATAGACTCGAAGTATTGATCGAAGGCGTCCCGTGACGGGGGGGGTGCCAGCAGAATATAGCTGTGAGTAGAAGTCTAGGAAACGGGACTTAAACGGGACTTAATCTCCTCCGGGGAGGATGTCCTAGACGGACCCCCGTCTCTAAGGGCCGTAATATAGGAAGCCGCACGTGGGGGGCGAAGGAGATTAGAAAAAGTACGTCCCGGGTGGTCACCTTCACCAAAGCGGCGAGCACAGCCCTCCCTGCCCAAGAAGGAAAGTTCGCGGTCAGCTTCTTCAGAAAATTCCGTGTGTTTTTGTCGGATTAGTGCCAGCATATCAGGACTGGGGTGTGCAGCCTGGCCGGCATCCAGATCCCTTATTTCCATCTCGAGCTTGGCCAGAGTTGTGCGGATGGAACGAAGAACACCGGCCTGTTTGGGAATGCATTCGCCCCGAATCACGGTCTTGGTAATAGCAGTTTGAATGTCCGCGCAGAAGACAGTATCCCGGAGGGTGTTTGGGGGAAGGTGCCAGGTGAATGCACGCTGCGAAGAGTGGGGAAGACTGAGGCGAATCTGGACCAGCTAGTGGTCAGAGAAGGTACGCGCCATGTGTGTGGCATCGGTGAGCCAGAGCAGGACATCCAGGGAGGTCAGCCAAAATCTATGCATGACCAGCAACCCCTCGCACTGTTGACACAGGTGCCTTCACGGGCATCAGGCCAAAGGTGGCACCAAGCATCGTGAAGAGAGTTGTCGGTCACAATAGATGTAAGCGCCGCGGTGGCGCGCGGGTGGAACGCATGGGAACCAGACCGATCAATCGCCGCTGATAAAGTGACATTAAAATCCCCTCCCCAGACGACAGCCGCAGGGCCACAAGCAGATATGAGATGCCATATATGATTAAAGAAGTCTGGGTCGTCCTAGTTGGGACCGTAGAACGCAGCGATCATCACAGGCTGGGCCAATAGTGAGCCGTGGAGTATTACATACCGGCCCTCCGGATCAAACACTGCCTGAGCAGTATGCCAGGGGAGACCCCTGCGCATCAGAATAGAAACCCCCCCCTAGCATTTGATGAGTAGGTAGAAGAGTGTGATCCTCCCCAATAGCGCGCCTGGATTCTGGAGAGGGAGCCGGGCATCAAGTGCGTCTCCTGTAAGAGGCATACGTCCACCCTGTGTCGCTGTAAATGAGAGTGGATCAGTCTGGCCTTACGGTGGTCATTCAGTCCACGGACATTCCAGGTCCAGCAGATGGTGTTAGTCATGAGGAGGTGGCCCTAAGTGTAGCGTTATGCAACGCATGTGGGAAGCGCTGCAGGCAGGTGCAATCAGTGTAACAGGGATGTCAACTAGCAGGACAGCCTGGGGATATGGAGCAAAGATACAAAGCGCGCCGGTGAACCAGGGCAGCGCCCAGCAAACCTAGACCTGGCAAATGCATCAGGCAAGTGGAGGAAGAGAAAAGGAGCAGTGTGTTCATAGAACATAGATAACAATTGACGAGGCAAAAAGTGGCAGGAAGCACAATGCAGTGTCACAGTCAGAACATGTGAAAGCAGTACACAACAAGCAAACGGTGGCAAAATAAAGCCACATCCCCAATAGAAGGGCGAAGGACCCCCCCCAAAAAACCCACCCTATCCCATTCCAACCAACCCAGGCAAAGCAACCCCTCCAACCCAACACCCACTCCAACCCCCCAATTAGGCTGAGTCACCCACTCGCCCCACCCTAGGAACCCAAAACTGGGAGAGGAAAGAACAACTGTAGAGTAGGGAATCATCCAGTGGGAGCATGGCAGGGCTAGGTGTACACCCCTGCAGAGGAGCAGGGTGGCCAAGCTTAGGTAGTGGTAGACATCATTCAGAACAAGAGTTAGTAAAACTCAGTGTCAACACTTCAGTCATTATCACTAAGACGATCCACGCCGTCAAGCTGAGCTTCGGGAGGGGGGGGAGCGGGCCTCCTTTTTGAGTTTCTTGGCGAATTCCAGGGCCTCCCTTGGATCTGGAAAGACGAGTATTTTGGTGCCCTGACGGACCCGCAGTTTCGCCGGGTAAGCCAGGGAGTACGAGACATCATGCCTCTGAAGAATACGCTTGGCAGGAAGGAATTGTCGCTGGGCCGCTTGGACAGCGAGGGTGTAGTCTGGGTAGAAGGAGAGTGCGAGAGCAATGATGGGACGCGGGGGCAGCCCAGGACCAGGACGCGGACCAAGAGATTGATGTGCCCGCTCCACAATGAACACTGGGGAGAGGACGCCGCCGAAGAGCTCCTTGACCAGTTGTTCAACAAAGTCCTCCATCCGTGAGATGTTGGTGGACTCTGGAAGGCCAATGATGTGGAGATTACTCCGGCGGGAGCGGGCCTCCAAATCCTCATTCCTCTCCCGGATGACCGCCAAGATTTTATCCATCTGGAGGAGTTTCCGACAGTCCTGAGTGGCAGCATCCTCGGCGTCTGACACCCTGGACTCGACATGGAGTAAACTATTATCGTGGGAGTCAACACGGGCCTTTACTGAGTCCAGACGGGCTGATAGTTGGTCCAGCTGGGTCGCGATACCAGTCACTGTCGACTTGACATCAAGCATTATTGCTTTAAGGTCGTCGTCCCGATTACGGGAGATGTCCATAGTGGCAGCAGAGTCGGCACCTTCAGAGGCAGCGCCGTCCTATCGGGAGGACCTTCGGAGCTCAAAGGCTATCTTGGGCTGTTTTGGGTCCGATTTCCCCCCGATGATAGACCAAGCTGACGGGGGTGAGGCTTACGAGAAGCAGTGGGAAGCAAATGACGACAGGAGCACGCTGTCTGCCAGCAGCTGATGGTACGAGGCGAATAAAAGCCAAACCAAACCCCCACAATGGGGGCTGCTGCAGTCCGGAGAGAGGACCCCTGGGAAAATGCGAGGCAATGGGCAGCTAAGGCCGTGAGTTAGTAGAGCAACCAAAGTCTCTATGTTGACAGCCTCCCGCTTAAACAACAGGCAAATGAGGAAGGCCAGCAGGAGCCCAAGCCAGCGTCAGATGGTCATAGCGCAGGAGAACTTCCAGTCTCACAAGGTCACGGATAGCGAGGTTAGGGGAGACGCAGAGGAGCTGACAGTCACCACACCCCTGAGATGGTCGCAAATGGCCGCTCGTCGCTCACCAGAACGCCAGTCAAGGCCACAAAAGACCAGGGATCAGAAGATTTTGGGGCGCTCCACAGGCCACAAGGGGTCAGGCTAGTCGAGAAGGCACATCCTGGTGTTGTACTAGCAGGATAATCCCGGGGCAAGCGCTGCCCCAGGAACTCGCTGGAGCTACAGTGCCCAGCAGCAGAGGAGTAGCGGCTCTCCACCCGAGATCTCAATTGTGCAGGCCCCAATGGTGGCGAGAAGAGCCCAGCGCTGGTGTGGGGGCGGATACGCCAAACCCCAGCGGCGCGCCCCCTTGGCAGTGAACAGTCAGGCGAGAGGCTCAGCGGGGCCGCAGCAGGCCCGAGGTCTGATCCCGCAACACGGCCCTCGAGGGGAGATCCGGGGTCGAGGGATGTGGGTTAATTAGATGGGCCAGGCGCTGGGCAGGCAGACGTCGGCAGCAGACAGCTCCCGCTCGGCAGGGCAGAAGGGCAGGCAGTAGAGGGGGGGGCGCCCGCCAAACTGAGGCAGCACCAGCGGCAGCACCAGCGGGGAGCCGCGGGGGCACGCCGCTCACATCACCAAGCCCGGGTGCCGGCGGCAGCCGCCATAAGCGGCCGAGGAGGTAAAAGAGCATTGGAGCCTATGCCGCGGCGCCACGGACCAGGTGGAACAGCCCGCGGGCCCCCTACCCTGCAATCAAAGCCACAGAGGCGGCGCCACTCACCCGGTGATGTCGGTCGCCCTCCCCAGGACGTGCATCGGCTGTGTACGGCGCCAGGAGGCCGCTACGGCCCAGAGCAGGAAAGGCCGACCCTCGCGGGCTCAGAAACGTAGGCCCAGCGACGGTCGCAGATGGCGTAACTCCGCTGCAGAACCCAGCCGGGAGTCAGCAGCGCGGTGGTTCGGCGCCTCTCGTGATGCGGAATCAGGAATCAGCGTTGGTGTGCAGGTAAGATGAGATTGCCTGCAGGATTTTGCCGGATTGTTAAGCTTGGCCGGCAGAGTCCACTCAGAGTGCGGTCATCTTGCAGCCAGCCAAGCCACACACCCCCCCCCCCCCCGGAAACAGCCAGGTTTTGAGGTTTTTCTTGAAGGCGAGTCCATTTTGCAATGACCTCAGTTCAAGTGGGAGCTCATTCCACAGCTTTGGTACTTGGTGTGCAAAAGATCTTCCTCCCCATCTTGATCTTTTAATTCTGGTTGTACGGAGAAGGTGTAGATGGGAGGACCTTAAAAGTCTGGTGGGGGCGTAGGCGGATATCAGATTTCTAAGTCTTTCTGGGCCCTTGTAATTTATGGCTCTGAGTGTAATGCATAGGGGTTTGAACTTGATTCTTTCTGAAATCGGCAGCCAGTGGTTGAGAGAATCTCTTAGAGAGATGTAGCTAGGGATTTTTAACAGTAGCCTTGCTGCCGCACTCTGTACAACTTGAAGTCTCTTTGTAACATATTTCGGTGAGCCTAGGTAGAGGGAGTTGCCATAGTCTAGACGCAAGACTATAAGGGACTGAATGACGGTTTTTCTTAACTGCTCTGGGATGAGAGCCAGTATCTTTCTGAGCATTCTTTGAAAGCCCGAAGCAGATATCAAACAGTTTGTTTGCTTGGTAGTCCATTGCAAGGGTACTCTCCATCCAGATACCTAGATTTTTTATAGCAGGTTTGGGGTCAGGAGGATTACCCCTACCGGTAGGCCAACTATCCAGTGGTTTGGATATGGCCATGTTACCTAACATCATTAATTAGGTCTTCTCTCCATTTAGCTTTATGCAACAATTCGACATCCAGTTTGACAATTTGTTCAGGCAGGGAACCAGTTGTTAGTTTCTTTGGTTGGGGCAATTAGACAGGGAGACAATCAGCTGGGTGTCATCTCCGTAAGGTACAACCAGGATGCCAAATTCCTGCACAATAGTGGCATGCTGTAGCACATATATGCTAAATAGCGTAGGGCAGATAGGGCAAATAGACGAACCCTGTGGGACAGCACATGTAATTGGCAGACGGTCGGAGAAGCAGTCCTTTTCCATCACTTGGTAGGATCGGTCTTCCAAAAAAAGAGATAAGCCAGTCCATCTCTTTATCCTGGATTCCTACTTCTCTTAATCTATCTTTTAAAATGGCATGATTCACAGTGTCAAATGCTTCACTGAGATCGAGCAAAATAATGGCGGTGGACCCTCTATTGTCTAATAGGGCTTTGAGTTCCTCTGTCACTACCTGAAGGGCAGTTTCTGTGATGTGGTGAGCGCAAAACCCATCTGTGTGGTGGAAAATGTTGCTCTCCTCCAGATAGTTGACTAACGTCCAGTTGACATGTTTCTCCAGAAGTTTACCAAGAAGAGAAAGTAGTGAGATGGGTTGCATATTACCAAGTATATCTGGAGCAAGATTTTCTTTTTCAAAATAGGTTTGATTATGGCATGCTTCCAATATTTAGGTACCAGGCCAGAGTCCAGTGATTTATTGAGTAGAGCCATTAGAGGGGAAAGAATAACCTCTGTCACCTTGAGGAGGGTGTGAGGGGGGGGCGGGGTCTAGCAGGGATCCAGATTTAGTGGACCTTATCAGGTTGAGGATATCTTTTTCCTTGAGCCTGGGGATTTGTGAAAGAGATGGGGTTGGAACTGAATCACTGACATTAGTTGACACCACCTGCTCCAATGCAGCGATATCATGAAAAAGACTAGAGATATCTGTCACTTTCTTGTGAAAAAGAAAATGCAATTTCATTGCATCTTTCTTTAGTGGCATGAGGAGACACATTACTATAGTGAGGGAGGTCAGAGTTTTAACCACTCTGAAGAGTTCCTTTGTGGAGTTTAATGCCTTGGAGATTTTATCCTCATAAAATTTAGCATGTGCCTTTTTTAATTCATTGTCGTAAGATCTCATTACGGCTTTCTATTTTACTTTTAGGTCCGGTTCGTACTCCTTTCTCTAGTCCCTTTCCAGTCTCTTACAATGTTTTTTCAATACAGTAAGATGGTTGTTATACCATAGGGCTTTCTGCGTATGTGGTTTTTGATAGATGTTTTTTTCAAGGGAGCACAAGAGTCCAGAGACTGACCAATCCAGTTTTCCCATTGCTGGTAGTGCACCTCTAAGCTGCCTATGAGATTTGGGACTGAGTTTTTCAGGGCAGATGCCCAGATTTCTGGTTCAAGATTCAACCAGCTTCTACTGGCAGTAGTCACGGCCTTAACCTTGGGCTGCTTGGCAGGTTTGCGTAACCTAAAAAGAATAAGGCAATGGTCGGACCAGGGGACTGGGATGACATCATATACCGAAACCTGGGGATCATTGGAAAATATAAGGTTCAAAGTATGTCCTCTGTCATGAGTAGGTGCCGATACCAATTGGGTTAGTTGCAAGGCCTCAAGATCATCCTGCAGCCTTTTAGTGGAAGGGGCGTCGAGAACGTCGAAGTGAAGGTTAAAGTCACCCAATATAGTTATGTGGGTTTTCCATACTGATTGGCTAGCTAAAGTATTCTGTAATGCTTCTAAAAGTTCCCAACGGTCTATACACCAGAACACTTGAGTACGTGCGGGAGGGAGGGAGAGTGTATGATATGAAACTGAACACTTTCGCAATCCAGAAGAGAGAGTGGAGCTGTGGAACATTTAAACATCTTTTAAAATAATGGCAATACCACCCCGACTTTTCCTGCACGATCTAGCATATTGATCTGGTAGCCTAATGGGAGGGCAAGATGAATATCTGGGCCGGAAAGATCTTTGAGCCATGTTTCTGTGATGAAAATTTCCAATGTTAATTACATGTTTGGGGATTGAGCGTGGGTTAATCATTCCTAGTTTCCAAGTGGGAGCTTTGAGGCAGCTAGCTGTGTGTCCTTGAAGGCGAGCATCTTAAAAACGCACTGACTACAATCTTGTCTGGGATCAGGCAGGCTATTGGAGCTCAGCAGCAGGGCACACAGGAGAAGTGTCAGTGGCCTGAGTGCTAGAAGCTGATCCCTCATGTATTTTTGCAGATCTGTGTGGGGGGGCAAGGCACCTGGTCCCGTACGGGCGCGGACGAGCTTGTCTATGGCGCACCTTCAGCTTCTCCTCTGCGCGCCCGGCCCGCAGCTGACATTTAAGGAGGAGGTAGGGATGGCAACCAGAATGCCAACCTCTCACCTCTGCACACAACTCTATGAAAGACGAGGCCGAGTGCCTATCTATGGTTGCAGCGTGTTGCCATAAGGGCCTGTCTTTCCGTTCCTAAATGCCGGTCTTAATTCAAAATCAATTGCAGTTTACGGCAAATGGTGCAGTTTAAAACATTTGTTCCCCCAGACCATATTTTATAAACAGAATCTAAAAGTTTTGTGATTAAGCAAAATGGTAGCGCACAACCATTTCAAATTCAATTACAGTATAAGGCCAATGGTGCAGTTTAAAACATTTGTTCCCACAGACAATATTTTATAAAAAAGGAATCTAAAAATGAAGTAATTTAAGCAAAACAGTAGCGTACGAGCGAGGCAGAGCTCAGAAACAGCGCTCTGACCCAGTGGCCTACGGTGCAATGATTTTTAAGACAAAATGGCGACATGGTTGAATAGTGCTCAGTCTGCCTGCTACTGTAGAGTGTTTTTTCTTCCAGCTTCTATGTCTTATGCGTAAATTTGCATGGAATTTATTTTACCATCTCAACAATGGATGTTTAAAAGCTAGGTTTGTCATCTACTGGAGAAGTGTGGCTCAATGGATAGAGTGGCAGACCTCGATGCAGAGCACTGGTCCGGGACCAGGGTTCGATTCCCGACGCGGCAGGGTCTCGGGCTATAAATTCCTTGGACCGGATATTCTCGCATCAGTGCCTATCCTAATCATGGGTCCCACGCTGCAACTCTGGGCAATAGCTTGCTTAGTCTCCACAACGGCCCCAACAGCGCTGGGATGCCTGGCTTCACCATGGGGGTGCCCAGGAGTGGACACTTCACACGGATAGCCAGGAAGGGTTCCTACAGCGGTATGAGTACAGCGCGGAGATACCCCCAGGGGTGATTCGGCGTTATATAAGCACTTCCACATTTACATCTACTGCTCGTAAGTCAAACAAGCTCGGGATCACACTCTAAAAAGCCATATTCAGACATTAATGAATAACTTGGAATCAAACTAGCATACATTTTTAATGCACTGTATAAAAATGAAATTTGGTCTGGCCCTTTACCCACCGCTGTGAAGGCAAAACATCTAAACAAACAAGCAAAGTTGATATCTGTTGAACATTATTCACTTGCCGTGAAAAAACGGAGCCATGGAAGTTGGGCATCAAACCTTTACGACTGTGGAGGCTTACCTCACTATTTATCATCCCCCTTAAAGCCAACAATGAAGCACCAATTAATGAGACTACGGTTTGGACTAATCCTGCTGACGGCACACATGTTTGGGCAGAGGTATAAGGAAGTCAAGGATTTACGGTGCTGACTCTGCGGAACAGGGGAGAAAACAATAATTCTATGTCAGGACACAGGGGCGAGGATTAGGCTATTCTTTCTTCTTTAATTTCTACAGCAGCCATTTTAAAAACCAACAAAAATCTACACAAGGACTTCATCTCCCATGAAGCCTGAGGAAAAACAAATCCAGTTCATACGAAGTCTCTTATCCAATCAGATGTCTCCTGGCTCCGTAACTGCCTATGACCCCTGCTGGACTTACTCTTTCTTCGCTGCTGCAGCCCTGTGTCAGTTAAGTGCCACACCTTCCCTCAGTGCTGTAGTTGGGGATTGTTCCTTTTCGGACTTTTCATTCAAGCTTCTGCTACGCCTGCACGGCCGCAGAAACGCTCTGCCACTCCTAGGCAGCCGCGATCGTTTCATCATTGCCGGTTGGGAGCACGCGGCAGTCCGCTGCCTGCCAGAGGGAGCGTCTTCCCTCGTCCTTCAGGACGCGTATCTTTAATCTAACGCAGGACAGAGCGAGCGTCCGTTATGACCATTGCCAAGCGCCTTTGCCTGCGTTTTACTGATCTGTGCTCATTTACCAGCCAGCCTGGAGCTTTTCACCCACCAGAGTAGGATTACAGGCTTTCTGGCCTAATTTGTTTAAGCAGACCAGCCCAGGCTTCCATTGATCTTGCGCCCGTGTAATTGAAGGGCGTTTATCTGCAGAGGTCGCGTAGACCTGTCCCATTACTATTGCCAGTGTCTTGCCTGCCCATTTTTCCAAGCCTCAGGGGCAAGTGGAAGTGCATGGGATTTCTACCCTTTGGAGTAAGGGCAAGTGTGTGGAGTTCCTCTGCCACAACCCCCCTCTCCCTCCTCCCCCACCCTTTTTTCTTTGAAGGCTCCCTCTTTAGGGACTTATCTTTGGGTCCCAGCTTGCTCACATTAGCCCTCCTTCGGAGCTTTCTAGTATGGAGGAGTTTGACAACTACTTTGAGGAGGAGACACAATACTTCCCGGTCACCAATTAATTTTGTGACGCAGTGGATGCCTCCATTGTCTGGGCGGTCTCAGAGGCAGTGGGCCCTTTGAAAAAGAGATTGATGGATCTGGCACAAAAGTTCCTGCAACCCCTCCCTCCGAGGGAAGAGCTCCCAGGGCCCTTGCCCTTATACCTCCAGAGCAGGCCGCAGATACCCCCTATAAGAACCCACGCAAGCGCCCACTCCCGGAGGGGGTGGACATGCATGCGTTTGATAGACAAAAACAGGCATTCTTGGACACCAAAGTCCCTGCCGTACCACCGGACAAAGCCCCTTCAGATCTTCCCCCTGGAGGATTCTACCCCACCAGAGGTCGTTCCCAACGCAGAGGTCAGCACAACGGAACCCGCGGTGGCGGTGTCCCCCCTCCCACGGAGAGTTATTTTCTTATCTCTTGTCGTGCACAGTTCCTAGACAACTGGCAGGCCCTTACGGGTGACGCATGGGTGCTCCAAACGGTGCAGGGTTTCCATGTGGAGTTTTACAGCTCCCCCGTTCAGGTTTCCCCTCTAGCTCCAATCCATTTTTCCAGCAGGAAATCTGCCCTCATTCAACAAGAGGTGCAGGAACTCCTGGACAAACGAGCGATCTGCTGTTCTTTTCCTCATCCCAGAGGTTTTCCGAGCAATCTGCTCCTCGTACAAAAACAGGATGGGGGTCAACGACTGGTGATAAACCTCAGGGAGTTCAATGAGTGGTTGGTCTACCGCCACTTCAAGATGGAGGGTATTTACCTGTTCCGCGACCTTCTGCACCCCATAGTCCGGCTGGACCTCAAGGATGCTTACCTTACGGTTCCCATTTTTCTGACACACCGTTGTTTCCTCCATTTCCTCTGGCTGGGCCAAACTTTCGAGTTCACCTCGCTTCCCTTTGGCCTGTCGTCAGCACGGTGGTGTCCAACAAGATCTTGCACCCGGTGGTGGAAAGATTGAGATTGCAGTGAGTCAGGATGATCGTATATCTGGATGACATGTTGTTCATGAACCAGTGTCCTCAGGTACTGTCCCAGCAATTACAGACGGCAGTGGTCCTTCTCCAATCGCTGGGATTCGTAATCAACCAGGCAAAGTCCTGTCTTCTGCCCGCTCTCTCGATCACCTTTCTAGGCTTTGTGAACAACTCTGTGGAGGCGACCCTGAGCCTCCTGTCCAGGAAAATGACAAGGATTCGTCACAAGATACAACAGATTTTACGGAGGTCCCAGACCTCTCTGCGCAGCATGGCCAGGGTAGTCGTTCAGTTGTCTGCCTCGATCCAAGCCATTTCCTGGGTCCCCTTCATTTTCGGGCCCTCCAGAGACTCAAACCGTCTCACCTGAGCAAGGGTTTAACTTATTCCCGGCAGGTTCCTTTTTTAAAGGAAGCAAAGGAGGAGCTTCATTGGTGGCTCTCTCACATGGAGGCATGGAACAGTCGTCCCGTTTTCGGATCCCTACCGGACATGGTGACCGAGTCAGACGCCAGTGGTTCAGGCTTGGGGGCATATTGTGGAGAGTTCACCACAGGAGGGTGGTCCGCTTTGCAGCGATCGCTCCACATCAACTATCTGGAGCTGATGGCGGGTTCCTTCAAGGTACAGTGCTGGACCAGGGACAAAGCCCAGTCCTGCGTCCTCCTCGAAATGGACAAAGTGACAGCAGTCTGCTACATAAACCACCTGGGCGGGACTCGCTCTAAGGCCCTGGCGGACCTCGCCAAGGAGTTCTGGGAATATCTGTCACATAAGATCTCAGTGTCGGCATAACATCTCTCGGGAGTGTCCAACCAGGTGGCAGACTGACAATCGCGCCACCTTCGGAACTGGAGCTTATGGATGCTTTTTCCACCGATATTCCAGATCCTTCAGGACTTTTGGGGACCATTCTCCATAGACCTGTTTGCGTCTCGACTCGACCACCAACTTCCCCGGTACTTCAGCTGGAGACCGGACCCAGTGGCAACGGCCAAGGATGGGAGGATTGGGCAAAGGAACGGGGCTACACTTTTCCCCCCTTCACCATGATAATGTGGCCAACACCTCAAATTCGCCGGCAGAAGGCAGAATTGGTGGTGGTCATGTTGGAGAGTGCAAGCATGGTTTCCAGTTCTGATTAAACTTTCTTGGGCTTCTCCAATCCGTCTACTCCTACTCCCTCATCTCTTGAGCAATCCAGCAGGCAATCCTCACCCTCTGGTAATGAAGGACTCCCTTCTGCTCATGGCATGGATTACTGGGTTCGATGGAAGGTCCCAGGACTTTCAAGAAACGCAGCATAACTCCTCTCCTGAGCCTAGGCGGACTGCACCGCCAACCAGTACGATCGGCATGGTCTCATTGGATGGGTTGATGTCTGCAATGGAGCCTGGATCCCGTGGGGCAGATGCTGTCCACATATTAAACCTTCTGGCTTCTGAAGGCCTGGCGTACAGAACAGTCAATACTTTCCAGTCTGCAATCTCGGCAGGCCACACTACCATGGCAGATCAACCAGTGGGTGAACACCCATTAGTGAAAAGGCTGCTGTGTGGCATCAGTCTTTCCCTCTCGCCGGAACCAAGATATTCTGTTCTCTGGGATGTCAACAAGGTCTTGAAACTACTAACCAGATAACATAGCAACAAGTATTTGTCGTGCAAGCAGCTATCGTCCAAACTGGCCATGTTGATGTGCTTGATGTCATGTAGGTGAGTCTCCGACATCGAAGCCTTGGATATTTTAGGAAGATCTTTCACTCCCGATGGGGTCACCTTCCTTGTGTCTTGTCGAACCAAATGCCAATCACGTGTGATTTCTTATGTTGCCTTCCCAGGGGCACCCAAGCTTTGTGTAGGTAGATGTATCAAGGCCTCTGAGGCCATGACGGAGGATGCGCGCCTACATGGGGAGCGATAACTACTCATTGCTCTGAGGAAACCATTTAAGGCAGTCTCCTCCCCAACCATTGTGAGTTGGGTATGCTGGGTGATGCTTGAGGCAGGCTTTGATACAAGAGTCTTCGGAGCGCATTCAGCAAGAGGCACAACGGCCTCAAAGGCCTTCATGCTAGGTGCTCGCTTGGCGGACAGTCTGAATGCAGCAGACAGCTCATCAGACTCAACCTTTAAGAGGTTTTACTTTAAACCAGTCTCCTTCATTGTGGCCCTAGTGGTGGATAAGCTTTAAGCTAGCCTTATCCTCGCCTCCGTGTCCTGACATAGAGTGAAACATTTCCTAGCTTTCATAACAGAAAGTTTCGATCCTATTAAGGACACGGAGGTGAGGATTAGTCGCCCACAGGAAAATTCTGTACCCACCCAGGTTATGAGACATACATCGAAATGATAGTAAAGCGTTTTCCTGGTTTTCACGTGTTAACGTTATGCTGTGCGAGGTAGCTTTACCACAAGCAAGATGGTATGGCTCCTTTTTTCTGTCTATAGGTACTGAATCCTCGAAACAAGATTAAGAAACTTCCACAGTCGGCTTTGTCGCAGGAAGAAAGAGGAAGTCCAGCAGGGGTCATAGGAAGTTATGGAGCCAGGAGACGTCTGATTGAATAAGAGACTTTGCTATGAATTTGATGGTTTTACCTCAGGCTTCATGGGAGATGAAGTCTTTGTGTTGATTGTTGTTGGTTTTTAAAATGGCTGCTGTTAAAAAAAATAAAAAAAAGAATGGCCTAATCATCGCTTCCGTGTCCTTAATAGAATTGAAACTTTCCGTTACGAAAGCTAGGAAATTTTCATTAATGTTTTGTGCATCTGTAAGAATTTGCGTGCCTTAAGACTTTTGGCTCCGCCCCATCTGCCGCATTTTGAATGTATGAACATGCCATGAGGCATTGGGAGAATGCATGAAAGGTGAGTCGGCACAACTGGCTGCTCGTCTTTTTTAATTTATGGCACCAGTAAGAACTTTGATGAACTCTGATTATTGTCCAGAATTTTTAACATTTTAAGAGCAATGGTGACCATAAATTGATATATGTTTTTATAAAAATGGAAAAAGTGCTTTTTTTATTGATTTTTATGTATTTAATTGCAATGATTTCAAGTAATTGTGCAATAAAAATCTATCTATTTATCTATCTATCTCTGGTTGAAAGTTCATGAGAGAGAACCAGTAGTCCAGTTGCTTACTGTCACTCAATTTTAAGCCAAGCAGTAAAGCGCTGGAAAATGGGGGCCATACTGCCGAGTTTTATAAAGAATACAGTGGATACTCATCCAAGGAAGCAAGAGAATCTGGGGCACTCCTGATTTTTCAAAAGACAGTCACCATAGCTTTACTTAAGCCAAGCAGTGACACATTGTAATGTGCATCCTACAGAGCAGTCTCTTTATTCAACATGGACACTAAAATATTATTGAACATTATTACAAGACTGCTGATTTGTAATGTTGACCTTGTGCTGCCGGAATAGATGGGATTTATTCCTCACTGCTTGATGGCATACAACCACTGTACAATATTTGCCATGCTACATCATCTACGCCCTGAACTGGAAGGAATAATAGCATTTCTGGATGCCAGAAAGGCATTGAACTCTATGGAGTGGAACTTCATGTTCACAGTGATAAGGAAGGCGGGATTGGATGAGGAAATCATAGGTTGAATTTCACTGCCCCAAACCAATGTGAGAGTAAATGACCGAATATCAAAGCCTATCGCTATCATAAGGGGTCCTGTCAGGGGTGCCCCTTATTAACACTACTACTTCTCAGTTCAAACCGCACGTCTTTGGAACTCGCTCCCCCGCGACTTGCGACTCGAACCACAATACCTTCGCTTCAGGAAGCAGCTAAAGACTCATCTTTTTCCCCAATGACTCACGCCTTCCCTTACACTGATTCTTTGTCCCCTCCCCCCCTCCTCACCTCTTGTTTGCCCCTGGCCCACCGAACTGGAGAGTTAGGGTTTTCGTTAGCGCTGGGATACCTCAGGGTGACTATGCGCTCTACAAAAATAAATAATAATAATAATAATAATATTTGCCGTCGCTGTGGAGCCTCTTTGGTAGATGGCAGAGTCAGATTTCTCTTTAGGAGGACACTATCATCCCATTCACCTGCCTTCGCAGCACACTTTTAGCCTTCTTCAAAGGACCTCCTATAGAGCCATGTTCTTACACAATTACTCCATATGATTAATCTCCATCACCTACTTTCTCAGACATATACAGGGGAAGGAGAAGGCGTAGCATCTCCCAGATGGACGATTCAGGGAGCCTGGGATTCAGGGAGTCTGGGATTCTTGGAGTCTCCATTGTTGGACCAGCAGTGCCAATTCTTTTGAATGCAGACTAAAACTATAACATTAAACAGTAGAAGATTATAAGTTCTTACATAGAATATATTACACATCCATGAAGCCTAACTCGTTCAGAATCAGATGTACGCAGCCCTCAGACAGTATTTTATCAAAATAGCATGCTTATGCCGAAGGCTTCAATTATACTGGTTAGTCTATATTTTCGATATTGACAGAAATGACAGATGGAGCCTTAGAATCCTCCTCATTAAGGACATCATAGGGGCATGTCAATGATTTTCCCATGTCAATCTGAAGATATGTGGCAATGGGGCTACTACTAGTGAAAAGGAGAACCGTTACAATAGCGCCAGGCCCCAACAGTCGATGCATGGATAAGAGATTCACTATATTGGAACAATGTTGCTGTCACTTACATGCCCCTTTTACCCCTCGACCTCGTACCCCAAAGTTATTTGGAGTCCACTCCACAACTACTTATTCAAGAGTACAGAGAAAATGTAATGAGGGTTGAGCTAGTAGTCTGAAATATATGCAACGTTTATGTCATCAAATGTACGCATCAATCTGACTTTGATGGTATTGATACAGACCTTGTGTACATTTGCAACTACAACATTTGTATCATGATAGGTCATCATTGTAACTGTGATTCAAGGAAAAGGATTCAGTCATTGTATGAAATACACCATGCAAACTGTATGTTCTGCTCAACTTACAGTCTGAACTGCTGTGCTACTGAAAATTGCTCTTCCTATTGTAATGTTTATTAAAAAAAAAAAAAATATTTAAACATTTTTTTCCAAATTTTCTGCTATACCAGCATGTCACTAAAGCAGTTCTCTTGCTCTGTTTTGGTGAAATAGCTTCTAAAACCTCACTATATAAGACCGTTTATGGAGACATCGGGGATCATTTTCCATTTCTAGCAACTGAACCTGCTAGTGCATACTACTTGAGATTTTCTGGAAGATGAGGGAGTTTGGAGGTTTGCATTAGTATCCTACTCAAAGATCTTTAACACACTTCTTCACACAGTTAGTCATTGGTCTCCATCAAGAAACTGGAAGTACAGGTGCTCTGCAAAAACACAAAATATTATATGTATTGTAACTGTCACTACAGTATCCAGCTGACAATGACTCTGAAGATTGCCAACAAAGCATAAGACAATATTAGCCCCTGGAACAATTATCTGTTTATCCCAACCAGAAAAGTACTGCAATGGGACAATAGATGTATGAATAGGTTCCTTTTTTTTTTTTTTTTGTAAAACTTTTTATTAACACACATCAGCTCACCAAGTACATTACACAGAACGCAGTAAGTCAGGCAACATGGGTACAGTAGGTACATTCAGGCAATACAAAATGTTCCTTGGGAGGTCTAGGGCGAAGGGGGGTCTTCACTATCGGTAGTGAGGGATGGTTGACAGATGTCCCCACGATAGGAATTCCATCTGCCCCACACTCGGGTCCACTTCTTAGGGCAACCTCGGGCCACTTATACTGTCTTTTCCCTGAACATTGACCAGTCTAGATCCTTCTCCCAATCATCCACCACAGGAGGTTGGGACGCCCCCCACCTCTGCGCAGTGTTCCTCTTAGCGAGCCTAAGCCCCAAGGTGACCCATTGTGTTAAGCAGTCATTCAGATCTGTCGGCTCACAAATATTCAACAGACATCTATGCGCTTCACGGCCAAGATGCGTGGACAGTACTGCATTAATGATGTCATGCACTTTAAGCCAGTAGGGTTGAATATGGGCACATTCCCAAATTATGTGCATAAAAGTACCCACCCGGCCACATCCTCGTCTGCAATCCTCCCCGTCCACTCTCCCCATTCGTACCAACTGGGGTCCTGTCACATAACTCCTGTGGAGTTTTTTTAGTTGGACTAGTCGGAGGCGCGCTGGTATCGCCACGACTCTAGGTGAGGAAACGGCCTCTTGCCATTCCTCGTCATCCATCTCAATTCCATTTCTGGACCATTTCTCGCGAAGCACTTGGAGAGGATCTGGCATATTATTTATCAGTTTTTGGTATATCAGTGAGATAGTGTTATCTGGAACATGGCCTTCTAAGACTCTGTCCTCCAATGGGGAAGATTCAGGAAGGATGGTGCCATGTTGCAGATGGGAACGTAGAGCGTGTCTAACCTGTGAGTAACGGAAGAATTCTGAGTCAGCTAATTCGAATTGCTGTTGCAGGGTGATGAATGGTTTAATATCTGATTTGTCCCATAGATCGCCTATGAGCGAGAGGCCTATGAGGTCCCATTTGTCAAACCCTTTGCTTTTCCACAAACTACCCAACTGTTCTGAGTCCCACAACGGGGTCACAAGGGTGAGTCTACAAGTCCATCCAAGGCTTTTATTGGCAGTATGCCAGACATGAACTGAGTGTTTAGTGGGGCCTGTGAGTTTAAAGCGGTGTGGTTTAGAATAAAGGGCTCTGTTATAGGTCCCACCAGAGAGAAGCCATCTATCCATATTATAGCCTGGATCCCCGGGACGGGTGTAGGTGACTTGGTTGATAGCAGCCAGGTGGGCCGCCCAGTAATACTTTTTGATATCAGGGATGCTAATGCCTCCGTCATACTAATTCAGGGTGAGTTTTCTAAGGGCGATACGTGGCTTCCCATTCCACAACAAGTTCCGCTAAAGGCCTTCTATCTCCCTGAAGTAGGATGGTGGGACCGGGTCTAGGGAATTCTGCAGGGCGTATAAAAACCAAGGCAAAGATATCATCTTAAAAAGGGCTGCTTTTCCCAGCAGGGATAGAGGGAGTGACTTCCAGCTGTTTATATCCTTACGCAACCTGGACAAAGGGGGGAGGTGGTTTCAGAAGTAACGAAGTGAAGGATCCAGGGAGAGAAATATTCCCAGATACTTGAAGCCCTCTGTACGTATTTGAATTGGGCATCCTTTTGGCAGAATTGGCGGCTCTCCTGCCAGAACATACCACAGAGATTTGCTCCAGTTAATAGAGTACCCGGAGAACCTTCCAAAAAGGATTTCGAGGACAACAATCAGGGACTGCCTCGGAGAGGTCAAATACAGAAGGATACCATCCGCGTAGAGCGAGACGCAGTCCTCCCACTCCGGGGACCAATGCATGCCCCGAATCATTGGGTCCTGGCGTATCCAGGCCGCCAAAGGTTCCAACGCAAGGGCAAATAGGAGAGGGGACAACGGACAACCTTGCCGGGTTCCGCGACCCAGATCAAAGGTGGCCGATTTTTTGTTGTTAACCACAACTTGTGCAAGCGGTTTGGCGTACAGGAGCCGCACCCATTTAATATAATTCGGGCCAAACCCCAACTTTTTCAGGACTGCCCAAAGATACGGCTATTCAATGGTGTTGAAGGCCATAGTGGCATCCAGGGAGACTATCACGGCTGGTTCCAAGATGGAGGCCGCCCTGCCCAATACTCCGTGCACCCAACGCAAGTTAAGAGCTGTGTTACGATGCGGAATGAAACCTGATTGATCTGGGTGGACTAGAGCCTCAATCACTGTGACCATACGGTTGGCCAAAAGATTAGCCAAAATCTTGGGCTCTGCGTTCAGGAGGGAGATCGGCCTATATGACCCACAATCAGTTTTGTGTTTCCCCTCCTCTGGTCTATCGGCAGGAGTCCCCTTTTCCTTGATTCCTCGAACATCGCCCTCAGATATGGGGCCAGCCTATCCGGTTTAAGCTTGTAGAGCTCGATCGGAAGTCCATTGGAGCCAGAGGCCTTTCCCGAGTTGATGGACCTGATTGCCTTCGCTATCTCCTCATTTTAAATATTACTGTCTAGAAATTCACGATTGTCTACTAAGAGTTTGGGCAGCTCAATGTCAGCCAGCATCTGACGGGAGTCCTCTAAGGAGTAGGGAGCTGATGAAGAGTAGACAGCGCAAAAGTGGGCAGCGAACCTGTCGGCAACACTTTGAGGATCTGTAAGGCGGCTACCTCCCTTCCCCTGAAGTTCCGGTACTAGTCAGCTTGCCCACTCTTTCCTGTCCAACCACGCCAGTAGTTTCCCGGCTTTGTCCCCTACCTCATATATCCGTCTCTGCGCCGCCCTCCCCAAAGCTCTTGCCTGGTTAGTTGTCAGAGCTCTATACTCCTGTTGCCGGAGCTTTAAATAGTGGAGTTTGTCGGGTGTGGCCTCCGAGCCCAGGGCAGTTTCGAATTGGCTAATCTCCGCCTCTATAGCCACTATATCTCTGTTGTGATCTTTTTTCTTGCCCGAGATCAGGGAAAGGGCCTGACCCCGAACCACCATCTTGAAAGCCAGATATAGGTTTCTTAATCTCTCAGGTAAAAGGCAAGGACTTGCATGAAAGTGGGGATAAACCATGTTTTGTGGTAGACTAATAAAGTGAGTCGATTGAAAGCTGTGCTTGTTTATCATATCAAAATTCCAATTAAAAAGATGTACATCCATATCAGACAAAAAAGATGTACTCTCTTCAAAATAGATAAAAATTTGATTTGATTTTAAAAGAATGAATGAAAGCCTAGGTGCTTTATTTGTTCTTAACAGAGATACAATACTTCTTCATTTGCTCTGTCACATGGTTTACCTTCATCAAGAGAATCAGTGCAGCTGCTCTTCTGTAAAAGCTGGTTCTCATCCCCATTTAGGTCCACCATGTCTAGGGAAGCAGACTGCCCACTGCGCCTGGTACTCTGTTTCCGTTCAGAAGTCAGCAAAGGGCTCTTCTTACACAGCCTTTCACTTTCAGTCTCCTCTTTTAGGCTCTGCAGAGATCCCTGTAGAAAATAGATCAGTAAGACACTTGAAGTAAACTCTGGTTTAGGGAACTCAAATCAACTTGGAGCAACTAAATGCAAATTAGTTATGGTTTCCTTTGCTTTATGAACAGACCTTCATGCTGTTTAGCATGCCGAGTCGCATCAACAATCACATGCCCACTGGTAGTCTCTCTTTGCCTCCAGACTGTTGAATGATCATCCCATGAATACGAGACTTTGATTATCCCTGCAAGCCTCCAGGAAAATGTTATAAGCCATCTCTTTTCCCACTTCCTGTCACCAACAATCGGACTTCCTTATCCCTTTCTCTGCTCATCTACTACCAAATTTTGTGCTCGCTATATTGTTCCCTCAGCTATGTAAATGTCCTTCACGCTCCATTTAGCCCTGCTGTACATCTTGCTAAGATTTTTCAAGTATTGTATTATTGTATGTATGTGGTATCTGTATAGTCTGAACTTAGCCAAAAGGCAGTGAAGCGCTGTACAAGGACTTCCAGGATTTTATGGAGGGCCATTCATGGAAAGAGGCACAAGTGAATGACTGTTCTATTCTGGGAAACGCACAAAAGACAGGGAAGGACTGTAGGGTGTGGAGGACCGGTTGTTGTCTGCAGGCACATTCAAAGACACAGAGGGTCAACAACAAAAAATTCCGTGTCAGGGCCAGTAGAGTGAGCACAGTACCCTTTGGCTCCTATAAAAGGGCTAAGAACTAGCAAGATGGTGAATGGCAACCCTGCACTGGTTGTATGGCTTCTGCTCTCGGTCAGTATGTCCCCACACTGCATCCTTTCATGTTTGTTATTGTGTTCCCTTCCACAGTACTATTCCTCTTGTTTTATTTTTGCCTGACCTCCTTTCCTAGTTAGGGTCCAGCCCTCCATTAACTTTGTGCGAATTGGTGAGATCACTACAGCTGCTTTTGCCCGAATGCGCTCTAGGTGATTCTGGGCCTCCAGGTGTTCCCTGGTGCCTTTGGGGCTTGCTAATGTCACCTCCTCTCAAGTACCCAGTGAGCCCAAACTGCCTTATGTGTTTCCTTCGTATACATTAATTTTATTGTGTCACTTATTACAGGGCCTTCTGCCTTGTCCTTGAAATCACTCATTCCAACACCATCCACTCCGGAACACAGGACTCCTGTATGCCTTTCCCATCTATGTACCCAGGATCTAAAACACCCCTGCATTCATGAGATATACCGCCATAATACTGGTACAATTTAGAAAAGAGTTGATGACGCACCTTAAAAGGATCATCACAGTAAACGCTCAATGGCCCACAATCAGGGAGATGCCCTGATATTGCAACCAAACTCCAAAGACACAGAGTCTCCTGGAACAGGACCCAGTACCTCACTCCGCCCTGCTTGTTATTGCACCACATGGCAGTGGTAGTGACTGTGAGAATCTGTACCAGCCGTCCCTTGAAGGACGGTAGGAAGGCCTTCAACACCAGGCAAACGACCTGCGACTTCAACAGACTGATATGGAGTCAGGTTTCTGCTGGAGTCCATAGTACTCTGATCTCTACCTTTCCTATATTATCTCCAAAACAAAGCACTGACACATCCATCAGCAGCATCAGCTCCATGTTTGGGAAGAGAGAGGGGTCTGCCGCTGATCAGATTGCAGTCAAGAAGTCGCCAATGCAGATCTTGTGCAGCCTGCTCAGAAGCTTGCATGACATCCAAAGTCTGACAGGTTTCCTTGGTGCTGGCCCCACTGAGACTACAGATCCCACTTCACAGACAGTTTATGCCACTTGGCAAAGTAGACCGGCAGGATGCATGCGGCTAACAAGAAAAGCAGCATCAGAGCTGCTCTGGATCATAGCCCAAATGTCCTGGACTTGCTGGAATGGAGAAAAGACCCTGAACTGCACTATGATCAAGAAAGATCCTGTAACGAAGTCTCCGAGATGGAGTCCAGTGTGACTTTGGCTCGTTAATCGAGAACCCTATAGATGTGAGTTGGTTGGCTTTCATCTGGAGATGGTCTACAACCGAGTGTGGCAAGCCAGCTTTCAACAGAGGGTCTTCAAGGTTGGGGAAAACTGATACACCCAACCTTGGAAGATAGGCTACTACCACCATCACTATTATGAAAACCCGAGGAGGGCTGTAAAGACCAAAGTGGAACACGGCAGACTGAAAATGCTCTCAGCCAACATTGAATCACAGATAAAATCTGTGGGACTGCAGGACAGCCTGATAAAAGTATACATCCTGCAGGTCCAAGGCTACCATCCAGTCACTCAGATCCAGGTAAGACAGAACCTAGGCCAGTGTGAGCATTTTGAGTTGGTCTTTCCACAGGAAGGCTTTCAGTAAGCGAAGATCTAAAATAGGATGAAAGCCTCCATCCTTATTTGGTAAGAGGAAACAGCAGGAGTAACAATCCTTCCCTATTTTTGAGTCTGAAACCCTCTCAATGGCTCCTTTGGACAGTAGGGATTGCACCTCTTCCAGTAAGATGGATGGGTGCTCCTCTGAAAGGAGCTCTGAAGTGGGAGGAAGCTGTGGTGTGTCGGAAAAGAACATAAGGGCATGGCGCTGCTGATTATTTTATTTATTTTTTTATAGTTTTTTAATGAACTTTTCCTTTTTAAAAAATAAATAAATATCAAACTGATCAGAAAAACAAACAAAGAACAAGGGATTTCCAAAATAGAAATATGTATAGTACATACATATGTTACCAAGCTCTACAGTCGTACGAGCACTTATCCTATCACAAAATAAATATAAGCCATCACAAAACCACAATTATAACTTAAGATACCTCAAAATACATCACTATAGTCCTTTTTTTGTTATAGGGTAAGAAAAATATATCAATCAAGCTACTTCAGATAGGGACCCCCCAATTGAATCACCATAAAACCTACCGCATGTTTGGTCAAATATTTTAATAGAGCGTAATCCTCTGACTCTAGCTAAAGCAGATTTCCTCTCATATACTCCCTGAAAGGTTACCCACCATTCTGCTGCTCTGGGGGTATTGTCGAGATCCATGCTCTAGCTATGCACAGCCTGGCAGAAGCAGTTATAATACACAGAAGACTTTTTAGACCCAAGTCTCCCACACCATTATATCCCAGCATAATCATTTTATTTGTTAATTAAAGCTCTAAGCCAAGGCCAAAGCTGATATGATTACTCACATCCTCCTAATACTTCATCAGTTCTGTGCAAAGTAACAAACATATGTAGCAAGTTAGCAGCCTTCAATCCGCATTAAGGGCACTTGCTTTTCTCCCCTCTTTCACTCACATCATTGTCTGCCCATTTAGCTATTCTATCAGGCATGTAGTATAACATACAAACTGTTCTAAATTGTTGCAGTTTTAAGTTTAGGGAGTGAACTGATCTCTCCGTTGTATCTAATGCCGCAGTTATTTCTAAAGGGATAATGTTTTCTGATAGGAGATTGCTCCATTTCAATGCAAGCTTCAGGCTGTCACTAACTCTTTGCTGGTAACGATTCTGGTAAAAGGTTTGTATTAGTGACTTCCTGGGTGCTTGATAAAAATTTCTTATCGGATCTGAATGCTCCAGTTTATTTTATACCCCGGCGTACCCCCCAAAAAATCATGATTGATTTGCAAGAATTTAAAAAAGAGCCAATAAGGAAGAGCATAGGAGCTTGGTAGATTTTCAAATGTGCGGAACCCATTCGCATTGTATAGCTGTCCCAAGCGCTCAATGCCATAGTTTGACCAGATTTTGCATGTTGAATCATGAAAAACTTCAGGAAGCATCAGGTTTTCCCACATAAGGAAATACTCATGGAAAAGCGGCAGAGGATATCTCCCGCCAAATATAAACTATATATTTTATAGACTTAAATCCTACTCTTTTGAAGTAACTGGGATCATTAATCCGATGTAGAAAAAATCTATTATCTAAGCTAAGCGCAAACCTATAAAATAAATCACACTCCAGCCAATAGTTTGCTAAAACGACCGGCAAATGCCCCCCCAATAGTATATCTTAAAATCCGGGAGCTGGAGCCCGTCCTGAATATATGGAAACTTAATATGCCGAATTGCACGCTGTGCTGTCTTGTACCCCTAAATAAAACTCCTGAGAGCCCCGTCACATTTCTTAAAGAAAAGATTTGGCACTAGAAGAGGTACTGTATGGAAAAGAAATAGAAATTTGGGTAAGATATTCATTTTAAAAATGTTGCACCTACCTATGATGCCGATGGGTAGCTTATGCCAGCTTCTAAAGTTTTGAAGCACTTGCTGTAAAAGAGTCTCAGTTTAAGGCAACAATCCGTTCAATTTGAGAGGATAATGCACCCCCAGATACTGAACTGATGAACAGACAACCAGGACTGGTCTAGTGGATTGAAAGTTAAGAAGAACCTGAGTTTTACTTGCATTTAATTTATATCCAGGGAAATTTCCAAATCTATTAGCCTAATCTTTAACATATTCAAGTAAAGATACTGGATCAGACGAATATACGGCCACATCGTCAGCATATGCAGTAACTTTGAGCTTGTGTGCTCCTACTCTGTCTGGTAAGATATTATTAATCTTACATAGCGAACGTGAAATTGGCTCGAAATATAAGGCAAATAAGAGAGGGGACAACGGGCACCCCTGCCGAGTTCCCAGCTGTATCCTAAAAGGAGAGGATACCAGCCCCTGTATGTCAGCAGGGCCCAAGGATTCTTATCTAAAGCCTTTACCCAATTACAGTAACCGCCACTCAATCCATAAGCCTTGAGAGTGGACCAGAGACAATACCAGATAACCCGATCAAAGGCCTTTTCGGCATCCAACAGTATCATCCCCATATTAATGTTTCATTTATTTGCCACATTAAAAGCCACAACTGCTGTTTTAACATGAGCTGCAGTATCCCTACCCAGTATAAAGCCATGTTGCTGGCTAGATACAAATCCTGAAATAAGTGGAGCCAAGGGAGATAGGTCAATAGGACCTCTAGGGCTTTTCCCTTTTTTAAGCTAGGGAGATCACCACTATTCCCTATAGCTCATACATCATCTTTTAGTAGAGGTACAATGTAGTCCTTAAAAACTTTATAAAATTCTACGGGTATTGAATCATCGCCTGCTGCTTTACCACTAGGCAATGCAGCCAAGGCCTTTAATATTTTTCCGCTGTAATTTCATTTGGAAGAGTTTCCCCTTGTTCAATGCTAATCCATGTTAGAGTGCACACAGATAAGTAGAGGCTAAACCCCAGTGCATAAAACAGACTACATTGTCCGTATAACCTCTGGTAGAATCCACCGAATTGTTCCAATATTGCCCGTGTCTGTGTGTATAGGGCACCATCCTCCCCTTTAATCGCCTTAATCTGACTCCTTGCCCTTTTGTCAGCTAGTTGGTGCGCAAGTACGTTCCCTACCTGCTCACCATATTCATACTGCATAGGAGCGATGTTTATTGTAGCTGCCGCTACCTTCTCCCTCAATATGCTTCCCGGTCAAGAAGAGATTGAAATCCTGTTGATCTTGTCCCCTCTGTTCGATTGCACCGGCATAGGAGATTTCTAACTGTATTACAGCCTCTCAGGTTGCTCTCATATAAAGTTCCTTTTTATTGTTTGCCGATATATATACTGCTAGGTAATGCCTCTTATAAAAGCCTTCATAGTGTCCCCTATAATCTGTGGAGATGGGGATCTTCCATTATTCTCCATGAACTCCGCTAGTTCTTTTTGCACCCTGCTTAAATATTACTTTTCCGTGAGTAAATGATGAGGGAAAGAAAAAGAACGCCTCTGACTTTTTACAATCTGGCTACAAAAATATAACAAAATAGGGTTGTGATCCGATGTTACTCTAGGACATACTTCCATCTCTGCAGACTCTAGAATCGTGTTGTTAACAAAGCCAAATCAATCCTAGAGTACTGCTTGTGGAGTGAAGAGTAGTACGTATTACCAGGCGACATTGGGTATAATGACCTCCATAGATCCCTGAGACAATGTAAGCGAGCTAATTCAAGAATGGAAGTTATAACCTTCCTCATTCTTAAAGAAGTACGCGGATTAGTTGAATCCTTAACATAATCCATGGTACAATTAAAATCACCAATAGCTAGCAAATAGTTGTAAAGTTATCATATCAAAAATAGCGGACTCATTTAGGTTGGACCCATATAATACACACAGAACATATTTAATACCTCTATTACTAGTTGCGCAATTGCCCATCTCCCCCTTGAATCATCGGATGCCCTCAGAAGATTGTATTCCATTCTTCTATCTATTAGAATAGCGACCCCCCTAATAGAAACTGTCTGAGATGTACAGACAATAATGTCAAAGACCAGCTGTTTCAATAAAAACCTGTACTTCTAAGCCAAGTGAGTTTCATGAAGACATATTATATGGGGTTTAAACATTTTCAGTTCTTCATGCACTGACGTTTACTGGAACTGTTTAACCCGGAGACATTCCAACATATACAATGTGCTAACCCCATTTCGAATCAGTTTTTACTTGGTTTAGCCTGGTCCCCATCATGAACATAAAAGGATAAATGCACCTCACAACACCTTGAGTTCTTCACCATAGAAGGTGGTAGAATTAATTGTATGACCTTTATCACGTTTCAAGCTTTTATCCTAAGTTATCCCAAAAATAATCCTTGAAGTATGACTTTTTGACCCCATTTACACCCCCCTTCCTACCTCTGAAACCCCAACCCCCCCAACCATGACGCCAGCCGCTCCCCTCCCTTACTCTAGCTAGAGGAGTCACCCTAATCCCTGGACTGTCTGCTTGACAGCCCGAGAGTTCCAACCCACCGTGTTCCCTACCTCTCCGTGCCACCTGACTGTGACCTGCCCCTTCCATAAGAACAATGCGAAGGACCAAGAAAATGAAAAAACTAATAATTCACACCTTAATAAAGAAAGAAAAAAAGATAAGAAAGGGACAGACTAGAAGCCCTCCCTAGAGAGTTAGTAATCGGGTCAGAAAAGAAAGGGGGGGTTAAAATAGCTTATGTACCACAGCCGCCTTTTATTTTAGACAAAATCTGTGCTGCCTCCTGCTCCGTATTACAGAACCATCTTTGAACCTCTTTAACAATTTTAAGTCTTGCCGCCACCTGTAAAAAAGTCTGTGCTCCAGCAGCCTTTAAAGGATCTGTAAGTTGTTGAAGTTTCCACCGCCTGTCCATTGTGGGCTTGCATAAATCCGAGCGAACCACTATTGACATTGAGTCTATTAATACTGGAGTAGTTGGTCATGCTTTAATGGAGATGACTTGCCTCAAAAGAAAGTTACAGATGTAAACCAAAATTGGGAGTGCATTTAGCCCCCCACTAGAAGCTGTGGTATTTGACCCAGCAAAGCGATTGATGGGAAGTCTGTGTGCCCTCTGTATTTGAGACGCCATATCCCAGTCTGAGAGCTCCGGAAACGCTTTTCTGAACAGCTGAACAATGAACTGCCATGGATTCTTTCCTTCCCTCCCTTCTGGTATTCCAAATATACACAGGTTATTTCGTCTTTGACGGTGTTCCAAATCTTCAATCTTAGCCTGTACAAAATGCAGATGGCTATCATGTTGGTCTACGGTTTTTTGAGTGACAACAGCTCCATCCTCTATATCTGAGACCCGCTGTTGAAGCTCCCCTATCTCTACAATAAGATTAGTAATTTTACTAGTAGCTTCTGACAATGAGCGCTGTATCTCGATGTTATCGGCTCTGACCGGCGCATAGTGCTGTTGTGCTTGAGATCACCGAGTCTGTAGCATTTGTAGAATAATTAACAAAGTTGGCTCATGCTCCCCGTTGGGTAAGAAGAGGTTGGACATGGCCATAGGCGGAGAGCCAGCAGCTGTGACACCCCTAGATGAAGGGGATCTAATGTCAGATGAGACCGAAACCTCTGGGCTGTCAGTGGTTGAGGTGGTAAGCTCTACTGAACCTTGGATACGTTTCTTCCCTCCCTTGAGTGGATTATGGGAGTCATTTGAGGCAGTCGACAAACGTGAAATTATTGCTTTCACCTCTCCCTTGGACACAACCCAGTTTTGCAGTGGACTACCTTTAGTGGTCTTCTGTCTGACCTAAGTCTTGCCACAAGAAGAGATAGAACTATCCCCCCCGCTTGTTACTTGGTAACTGAGTCTGAGCTTTCCTGTCTCTCCCAGCACCCTTAACCCCAGTTTTATTACTCAACGCATCTGCCTTTGATCCCACCTCTGTCGTACTCTCGCTTGGGTTATTTAGTCCCGCAATATCAGTATCATCAGTAGGGACTTCCTTATGTGCATTCAGAGACACTAGGCTGGAAGGTGAGCTAAGACTGAGTGCTGATTATGTTGTCGTTTTTGCAGTATGATCGCCATGTTCCGTCCTCCACATACCTAGAACCTGACTACCTCCCCCTTCCGCAAAGTTGGATCCAGACCCCCAGATAAACCATTGATACTCACAATTCCAGTAGTGTCTTTATCATTAGATGACTGATTGCCATCTAAAAGCGATGTAGCCAGCACCTGTCCTCCTGCAGTGCTGTTTCCTGCAATACAGTTTCCTTCCAAAGCGGTCAACAAAATATCCATATTTCCAGATAGTGCAGCAGCCATCAGCATCTCGGCGAGTGAGGTCTCCCCTCCCGGAGAGTCTTTAGAATATGCCTGCATTATTGAGGCAGCCATAGCAGTCTTAAGTAATTTCAAAATAGGTCGCCCAGTGGCAGTATCAGTAACCCCCTGTGCTTTAGAGGCCTCCTCCACCTTGTCGTTGTCAGGACAGGCTTTACTACAGTTGCGAACTCCTTTAGCAACCCGACTGATGTTAACTCGGGGTGGAGCCATGTGAGTACGCAAGTTGTTTGCACAGAAGAGCAGTACTGTCCCAGACCTGATTCTCCCAATAACAAAATGAAGCCTTATGAAAGAGGCCTGTAGAACGCAAATTTTTCCCCTCAAAGTACCCAAACACTTCACTGACAGAAGGCAACCCAACCTTGCCAAGACACCCCGAGCTGAGGCGGCCAAATCAAGAACAAGCACCGGGACACCTGGAGAGAGAGCCACTCTCAATGAGTGTAGAACAGGCTCAGGCAAGAGTGCTGGGATGCACTGCGGGTCTTAATTCAAAACATGAAAGCCGCCAGCGCCGCCAAGAACATCTAAAAACTGTAGCAGGAGCAGTATCCAAGTCAGAGAAAGGTGCTGGATTATATCACAAAACCTGGGCAGCTAAGGCAGAGTCAAGCAAAGCAGACAAGAGTGCTACAGTGTACTACGAGTTCTCATGTGCAAGATGAAAAGCTGCCTCCAGGAACGGTTAGCTGCAGGGGCCAAGCGGAATCAAACAAGAGTGCTGGAGTGCACCGCGGATCCTAGCGTACGGGAGAAAAGCCGCCGGGAACAACCACAGCATGAGCCAACAAAGTCAAACGACTGCTGATGAGATGAGTTGCGGGGAAAGCCGCCGCCAGACGCAGCTGGAACAAAAACCAAACAAAGCACCTTGTAGCCACCAAAATAAATCAGCCGCTAAGGACAGACAATTAGGAACCAGGCATAGTCAGATAGGTGTACTGAATATACACCGCAGAATCCATAGCCCAAGATGCGAGCCGCTACCAGCATCCGCCGTTATAGAGCAGAGCACAGTCCGGCGCAGGGGAAACACTGAGGGGAGCTCCCAGAGGCGAGATCAACCCACCATCCTCCTCTCTTATTAGCTTTTCCAAAGTTACAACAGTAGCATTGGGTGAGTTTATCATATCGCTATTTGTTTACAAGCATATCTTCTTTCCATTTTGAACCCTCCCCTCTTCCCTCCCTCCACCCCTTTCATGCTCTGACATATACTGTGCAAATTTGACCCATACTGTCATTTTATTCATATTTTCATATAGTGGAGCTAGTGACATGTATCCTAGCAAAGCATTTCGCCATGTAGTATGTGTTGAGGATCTCCCCTTATCATCTACCGCAAACCTAATTGCCCGCCTGCCACCTGGTGCCCCACTGATCTATGGGGATAACTCATCTACCGATATTAGCAACTCCTAGAGCATGGCAGTCCAAGGCCGTAGGTCGTCCTCCAATTTCTGATCTCTATGTGTCTTGATCATAGGACTTCTTTCAGCATTCGGCCATTCAGCCATATCCCTCAGCCAATCTGCCACTTTAGGCATGCTCGGTGACTGCCTCCCTATTACTATTTAGTACTCAGCCAACACCAGCTTCAGCCCAAGCCCAAAAATAAGAAATGTTCTACTCAATTTCCTCTTTTTTTTCTAAAAGGAATGCGTCCCATCAGGCAAGGGACCACCTCTCTAGGTATCTCACATCCCGTTGCCGTGTTCAGCTTTGACACTACAGACTGCCAGTAATCATCTAAGTTTGGGCACCCTAAATTCCATTAGAAAGACTGCCGTCTTCCCTTTGCATCAGGGGCACTCTGCTGAGCGTTCCGGATTTATGGCGTGTAGTCTATTAGGGGAACGGTATACCGGATGAATTATTTTGGAGTGGCGTTGCTGGATGATTGGAAGACTCATCAGTTGATTGAGATGGATTGCCACCCTGGGAAAAACGGTGACCTGTGCATTGCCAGCCCTATTCTAAATACCTGACATTAAACGACTGGAGTGACTTCAGTGGTGGCGAGGAATGTACGCCAACCCTCTGGCGTAGCCACAAAAATGCCCAAACTGATGGGGGAGCTGTTTGACAGGTTGAGAGGCCCAAAAAACGAGCTGTGGTCCTTGAAGCATTCTAAGGCACTGCCACCTTTTTAGTTGAATAAGAAGAATCCATTGAAAGGTATTTCCATAGAGGATATCTGCACATCACCTGAAAAAAATGTATCGTATCCACCCATTGAAACAGAACATCACACCAGTGCAGACCACTCACTACAATCAATTAGTAGTATACAGGTCAGCAAAAACCCTGTATATGGCTGAAAACCTAACATCATGAATGATCTGAACGAAGGAGGCCCTAAACTCTTCCAGGATCACCAGCAAGATCTTGCTAGCTTTGTCGCAGAGGGCGTGCATATAAAGGGCCAGTGGGCAAATCAAGCTGACTGACCTCAAGACTGGACTGGCCAAAGAAAACATCCATTTCCCAAAAGCCTTATGCCTTTCAAACTCCCTGTCTGGGAAGGGTCGAGGGAAATTAATTAGGATTAACCTTGGTGGAGGAAGCTTGGACCACCAAACTCTCAGGCGGAGATGCTGTGTAAGAAATCAAGTTTGACAGGCGTCAGTCTCAGGCGTCTGGCCACTTGTCTCATCACTGGCGTACAAAGGCAAGGTTTAGACCACGTGCCCATCAGTGTGTCAGTTAGTGGTTTGTTGAATGGAAGTAAGGGCTTAAAGGAAGAATTTCAACGTTGCAGGACTTCTGTAAGAACGTTTGTCTTAACTTCAACAGAGCAGTTGTAGGTCCAGGACCTCAGCGACATCTCTATTACCACAGGAAAGGAATAACTCTCTTCTGTTGGTGGCCCCAGAGAGGAAAGCAACCCCCATATAAGGGGATGTGTCAAGCCACAGGCCTACTGTAAATCCATGAATAAACTTATCAAATGCAGTAGTAAATCATCCCCATCATTACCACTGCGGTCTCTGGGTGGTGGTAAACTCAGTCAGGATCAGAGCCAAAAAGCTGATGGAGCCTCTGAGGATGGCTCTGGGGTAGGAGCGTGACCTCAGTCGGGGTCGAGATTGATTGGGCTTGGGGCTGGACATAGAAGTCAGCAACGGATCCCAGTCTATGAAAGAGGGGCTGGTATGGGTCTTGGAATCAGAATGGAAGTTGGCACTGGAGTCAGAGCAGAACCAGAGATGGGTTGTAGAGGCTCGGACTGTGCTAAGGATGGGTCCACTGGCGGTAACCCAACTGGAGGCTCCTGTAGATCCTTTGGGGCCAGGAGAGTGCCATAAGAGTAAAATAAAAATGCAAGCTATGGTGTTGCTGATTGCCAAGGGAACTCTGTGGGCATCAGGATCCGCTCAATTGGAGATCAGGAGACAGATTAAGTGGCTCCTTGACAACTTTGTGACTACTATGAAGGGAGTGGTGGATGGGGTTGTGTCCCAATATGTCTTCTTATGTTTCCTCTTCGATTTGGACTTCAACTTACTGCATGACTTCGACCACGAAGAAACCTATCATGGGAAGGGCCTCTAGACTGGAACTGGGTCCACGACTTCGTGTTGGAGAAGAACTTACAGCTCTGCTTAATTGTTCTGGATCGCCTTTGGGTGCATGGAGGACCACTCATAACATGACTTGGTGTCGCGCTGCGAGCCCAAATACTGAGGGCAACACCTCATGCAGGTCCGTTACAACATCTGGTTTTGACAGTTATGGCATGGTTTGAACCCTGTAGTTTTTTAGGTAGGGAAATAGTTCCTTTGCACACTGGATTTCGATTTGAAAATCTGTCTATACTGACGAGCGGAGCTCCAGATCAGCGTTCAAAGACGTAGAATGAAAGGAACTGAAGTTGGTGCGCACTGGTGGTACTTCTATGTGGCTCTGCTCCATCACTTCTGCAGTACAAAGTCAAGAGAAGCCACAGTTTCCGCACCTTTAGAATAATGCCAGGTGCCAGATGCCACATAGAAGCATGCAGGAGCACCACTATAAAAAAAGTCTGGATCCAGTCTGGCGCCTTGGTAACATTCTAAAGGTGAGGAAGCCTTCATCAGAATTTTGTTTTTATCTTAACTTTAGCATCACCGTGCCAAAAGAAAGAACATTTTGATCTTTTTAAATTATTCTGACTCTATGATCTCAAGACAATTTATCTTGTTGTATTTCCGAAAGAAGACTAAAAAACAGCAAAACCTTCAGTCCATGAAAAACTTAGGCACCCATAAATAAAATAGGCACTTAAAATAAACTCCCAAAATCTTTAAGTAAAAAAAACTTCAACAGAGGTGGAGTTAGACACGTACCTGAGTGGCCACCATCAACGTGAACACTGGTACAACCAGGTCTTTGGGCGGCCTATGATTGTTAGAGATATGATAGCATTAGGCGAGCCAGTGGAGGAGGAGATGCTGTCTGCAGGGGAATTGGTCACTGATGGTCAGAGACATTTGGCAGTCTCCCTTCTTCATGTGAACCTCTAAAAATTTCGAAAATATTGTTTCAAACCTAGGAGATGCATCTTCCGCACACCCACTTTTGTCTAGTCTGCTGTGTGGAGCCATACGAGAAGAAGAGTAAAGGCTGAGTCGGAGACACCTGATACAACCAGGACAAAAGGAAAACTCTGACACCCTTGCACTGCATTGGCACTGGAGAGTATGGAGAAGCAATCTGACTGAAGCCAGGTTGAATCCGGGCCAAGTGGCAGTGTGCAAAAGCATACACTGGACCTGGAGATTTTAACTGAGTGACAAACCTGGTTATCCTGACTAGCAGACAAGGCAGCAAAAGGCAATAAGCAAAATGCAACAAATAAAATGCAAAAGTGACTTTAACACAAGGCCCTTGCCAACTGTTCATTAAATGAGATAACGATAAGTCAAGCAGGATTCGATTGCCCATGTCTCATGAGAGGAAAACTTTTTTTGATTGTCATGAAGACAAACTCAAAAATGTCCACTTCAGACTCCTTAAACCAAGGTGGGTCGGTTGTGTAACCTGCCTCAGAAGGTGGCGTTGTGAATAAAAGCCACAGGAGGATTTACGTACTTTAACTGCCTCAATTTTTCAAATGAATACACACTATTTCTTACTGCATTCAATACTCCTTTACCTAAACTTTAGCCCCAGGTTTATCTCTTAGGCTGGTAAGACCTTACAAAGACGGTTAGCCCAGTCTTGTGTACAGAAACCTCATATGGAAGGTAAGCTCTGTTTTTTTACATAGCGCACTATATACAGTAATTCCCATACAAATTGTTGTGAGAAGTCTTGCTATATGGTTAACTACTCCTCTCTCAAAATGACTCATTATAAAACTGAAAGAAAGGAGATGTTCCTCCTAAGATCCATGAGTTCAGGCAGATCCTATTACCACCAAACAAACCCTCGTGTTAAACCTCTGAAGGTATTGATATATGCTTTTTTTGATGGATCAACTTAATTTTATTTCTAAAATCAAATACAGAGATCTGCCAGGTAAAAGTGTCTACAACCACGAGGCCAGCAGCAAGCTAATGTGTGAAAAAGAGGTAACGCTCCTCTTCTGCCCCTCTTCTCTCAGAACACTTACTAAAGTAAAACATACAATTTGAGCTAAATTAAATTATTATTGACTAGGTTTAAAGTTACCACTTCCTTCTCCCGTTACGAGATTAGGTCTTGTCACCCCCGCTTCAGCAGAAAGAAAAGCTACAAAAGGGGACGATGTGTCTCGAAAGCCTCCACAATTCTGCTCCGGCTACATTGCTAGCTTCTCCATGTCAAACAGATCCAATACTCAGTAGAACCAGCTTCTGTGCTCAAGGATCGTGTAGGTGCTCCAGAAGTAAAGGATTACATGGGTGTCACGCACAGTGAAAAACCGGTATACTTCTTAGTGATATTAGCGGGACTTTGTCTGTTAGGGAGACCCACACAGTGACTACAGTACAGACTCCACTTATGTGCCGATGTTGTACAGACACTTTTTCAATAAGGAGTTAGCTTGGGGCAATTCCAGAGGAGATAAAGCAAAGTTCCTGAGCCGCCACATCCTTTACAGTACTCCTCTTTTTTCCAGGGTACCAGTCATGAAATCGGGCTTGTGTAAAGTGCCAGTATGTGATTATTTTCACCATGGTCTCTCTATCCTCAGTGCATCACGCTGTACTAAACGGCTGGAGAAACATATTGCCCCATTCCTTACCTGTAAGAGTGCGTACCAGCTAGTTTCCCCAGTGCTGACTTCCCCCGTGTGGTGCTTTGGGACAACTGGGCATGTATTTCACAGATTGAGTGTCTGTCATTATTTTGCTCCCTCTCCAAAGTTAGCATTGATGGGCTACACAGCAGACACCCCTAAGGGGAGACCGTAAATGCAACTCTTTGGCCCTTCTTCTTGCAAAAAGAAGGGTGGCATGCATTTGGAGTGGCACCCAGGTCCAACAACTACTATACTACCATCCCCCTTCGCAAACCAGCCAAAAGACGTGTGGGTTCCAGTATGTGCTCTGGCCTTGTAGACATGTGGGGTCCTGCAAGGCCAGAGCACATCAGACTAGCCAGATCGATGGGGCTGGACGCCCAGCGGGGAGGACATTGTGGGAGCTAGCCAAGCTGATTTCCTAATAACATGCTCTATTTTCGTGAGACACTTGGTCGTACTTTATACTCTAAGACTATATACAACACTAGAAAGCACTGACTGTAGGCAGAGGTTTAACTTGTACTAACTATGGTGAAACTCGTCAATTTAGAGGAGCAAATCAGAAATGACTACTGATTGTGTGGGAAAGTTCTATTCCAATATTCATTTTCTTCTCCACCTGCTTGAAACCCATTTTGATTGCATGTTCAACATAAGATGAGTCAATGTGTCATTGCCTGTAATGATCTCTAAAAGTGCTCTCTCTTGACTGGTTTCATGAATATGAACTTACCTCATATGTTAATAAAATAATTTAAAAAAAGAATTGAGGTAGGCTCAGACAGTGGCAGAGAGACAGGTGGAGAACAGAACAAGATGTATTGAAGGGGATGAGGCAGAGAGAAGCAAGTCAGAGTGTTAGTCCTGAGACAGAAAAATATGCGAGGGAAAAGTGGTGATTTTAAGGTAGTCAAAGAAATGGGTAGCTAGACACAGGAGATCGATGAAAAGGTTGGGATTTAGTAAATGGTTATGTAGAGAAGAATGAGATACAACAAAGTTGTGAAGTAGTGAGAGGGTTTTGAAGACTAGAAAGATAAAGCAAAAAAGTCTCTAGAAAAGCAAGGCAGACAGAGTGAGATAACAGCAGATTAAAGTGAGGAATATAGAGAAGGATTTTAAGAGGGGTGAGTAAGATGGGGAGAAAGACATGAACATGATGCAGTTGAGATAGTAAAAGGGAAGTTGTTAAAAAGTTAGAGTGTGGTCAAGTAGGAACATTTAGAGATACACAAAGTCAGATGTAGCTAGAGAAAGGAAGAGATGGTGAGATAGAGAAAGAAAGTTTTTTTTTTACTGTCCCAATCATTCTACCATAAGGCTCCTAAGATAGTGGAGACTTTGAGCAATAGCCCATTTGCTAATTTCTTTGAATGGCCTTTATCACACACCTCCATATCCATAAGCTTAATTACTTTACCTCATACACATTGTCACACACAATGGAGACACTATCATCCGGCTTTTCAATGAATATAATCTGACCCAGTCCAAGACGACAGTTGAGCATTTGTCTATCAAGTTAGATCTTCATAACACTCTGTAGTTCATTTTCTTGCAGTCCAACAAAACTTACAGGTCATTCAAAATTGAATTTAGCATTAAAATATTTGTATTTAGTTATCACTTTTCAATGATATTGTTCTTTCAAAGTACATAAAACTTTAAGTCTCATATCTGTATAGTACTATTACACACTCATCCAAAGTAGTTGTGCTTTCAGGAAAAAAATATGTTCTTTTCTGTAAAACATTTGTTTCCAGAATGTTTCAATAGGTAGTCAGAAATGTTAACCACAAGTTTCTAGACGCTCTCATCCTCCTTAGACCCTCACTAAAAATGTTGCATTGAGATGCTCAGTTATTTCCTCTGAAATGCAAGGGATTACTGTAAGAATACATTGAGATGTTTCATTCATACCTATCGTTAATATAACATTTTACTAGAAGACTCACATTACTGAAGCCGGTCTATGCAGATTCCAGAGGGAAAAGCATTGTGTAATATTTGATTAGCATTGAAAACTTTGAGTTGTGGAATATTTTACTTGTTTTCTTATGCTAAGGTGCGTTTGCAGGTTCCCAAGGTAAATTAGTAGAACCTGACCAACAAAGACACCACTTTACAAGGTGAAAATACAGCCTTGCCCAACTCAGACATATTAAAGGTCTACTAAATGTGTTTATTACACTGAGGCACCGCACCACTAGGTAAAGCCTGAAGAACATCAACCTCCATACAAGTAACGGAAAAGGTGTGGCGCCGCGGCCAGGGCGACTGACTTCGGAATCTGGGGATCACGGTTCGATCCCCAGCGCCGGCGGCAGATTAGCCCAGCACCATGTGACTCTGGGCAATAGCTTGCTTAATCTTCCAGACGGCCCCCAGCGCCTAGAGACCCTTACGGGTGAGTGTTCGCGCTTTACAAATGTGGATATTATTATTACAAATGTGGATATATTACAAATAAAAAATCGAAGTTACCAAGCTAAAATATATGAATGGGTGGAGCCACCCACTTCAGTCTGACTGGGGGCTTGGACCAGATAATAAATATCATAGGGCATCTTTGATATCATACTGTTGGAATAGGAGTGTGGCAACTAGTAAAGGACTGTGGCAGTAATCACCAAGATATCATGGCTTTGAGAATTGTTACGAGAATACCTGTGTGGAACATCCCTTTGGTGTGACATACCAGCCTGTGGTGGGAGAGGCACCATGAGAGCCACCCTGGGTCAAGGGCAGGACTTCTGCATCACAACGGGGTTAGATGTCATTGGTGTGGGCAGGTACGTTGTTAGGTCTGTCTTTTCTGCAACTTTATCCCAAACTGCTAAAGTGGACCTGGTAACTGGGGAGAGAAGTGAATTCCCCAAGCCATGTACACTCCGTGTAACCAGGAATTTTCCAAATATGCATTCCTGCTATTAATAGATCTATGATGCATCAATGCTTTTCGAAAAATTATCTACCACATTCCACCATGTATATTAGTTTTATATATTTAAAAAATATATTTTCATTGTTTTTTTTATACCATATAATAACAAAGCAATACTGAAAAACACTAACAGTGGCAGCAGGCGAAACTCAGAGACAGGACAACTATGATCAGTTACCAAAATAGATGAACAGTTAGAAGCAATAACAATCAGCATTCTCTAGTAAGGCAGTACACCCCCCCCCCCTCAGAGAGTGCCCAGCAGACACAGGAGTACAATGGACACCAAGTGGAAATGAACAAGTAATGTTGTCCACTCTCAGCATACACAATAGGCAGAGCAATGAAATAAAGAGAGCTGCAGGCTATCAGGGGACGCCACTCGAGGGCAGACTCATTGTTCCAGTGTCCGAAGTCAACACAGAACCGTCAGATAAAGAATCATTCACGAGCACCTGCCCTCCTTGGTTCATACTCGGACAGGCTAACAAAATAGTATACCATGCAGGCATTATCGGTTTCTCATCCGGACTCCCCGAACCTCTTCCCAGCAAATCACCTCCCACTTACAGTCTGCCTATTTCTTCAGTTCCAACCACCAGCGATATGTATCGGGTCCCTGGGCGCATATCTAACTCCTAGTCCTGTGTCTGCGGTCTAGGATCAAGGACAGGTCTAGAAATCTATTGGTAACCTTCCTAGCTGCCAATCGTTCATGAAGGTCCAGTAGGCAGAACTAAGAGCTCAAAGGGAATTCCCTATCCGTGGCCCCCAAAACCACCTGAAGGACCGTTGTCCAATAGGGCAACGGGAGCAAGCAAGACCAGACCATGTGAAAATATATCCGCGTCCTCAGTGGTGCACCAGGGAAATTCCGAGGTCGCAGGCAGGAACATAGCATGTATGCTTCGAGGAGTCAGATAAACCAGATATAAGTAAAAGAACCGAATGAGTTTTGAGTGGGCATTCCAAGACTCTTTAGAACTAGAGTCCAATATATTCCTCCAGGAGGAATCTGAGAGAGGCCTACCGAGGTCCACCTCCCATCGTAATCGGAGGGTCGACAGGTCTGGCCGCGCCCCCTCCAACAAGGCCCTATAGAGTAATGTGACCACTTTGTACAATCCTTGATGAGTAAACGGAGGCATAGGCAGTCTTGCACCACCATTCCTGTATTTTACATGTCAAGACTCCATGAAGAATGAAATAGCCCACCGGGATACCATAAGACTCCCGACGGTCTGAGAAGGGGCACCGTTCTCTCCCGCGAAAAGATCTCCCAGGACATAGATCCCTGCTGCCGGTTACTCAAGAAAACCCGACTCCCCATGTGGGCGTCCCTAACGCAGAATTACCAAAAGAGGAAGCTCACAGGTATACAGGGTTGGCGACTGAGTGTGGCGCAGGGCATGGCCTATACAGAACATGCTGTCCTAATTAGGATGTTCCAAGTCTGCACTCTGAAAGCAGGTGTAGGCTTCATTAAGAAACCCAAGAGACAAGCCTTCGAGAGATTGTCACGATCGGCAGCTCCAAAACCATCCCACAGAGAGGCCGTCAACAGGTCACCCATTGAAGAGGGCCACCCGACGGCACAAGGAGCCTCAGTACAGTGAGGGAAGCAAACACTTTAGTTACTGATAGAATCTGTGAGGCAGCTCCAATGGGAGAGCACCAAACAAATAGAGAAGGCACTGCACTATGATCATTTTTGACACAGCAACGCTGCCATTCACCAATAAAGGCAAGGTAGACCAGATGGCAATGGAGCGACACAACCTAGCCAACACACACCCGAAATTCCCTGCATACAGCAAGTCTGGAAACGGTAAACAGCCACTCCAAGATACCGTATGGTATTACATTTCCATTGCAGCGTTGGATCCGTGGGGATAGGGCCACATGGTGGAGCATCTCCCCTCAAGGTATAAACACAGGACTCATTCCAACTGACCGCAAATCCTGAGTTGGTCCCCAATTTTAACAAGGCTTACACCGCTCCCAGGGGGTCGATCTCCCTCCTCATAAGATACAACAACATATCCTCCACATATAAAGTATATAGTGTAGTTTCTGGCGGACCATGCAGGCAAAAGACTCCATGGCCAACGCTAATAAACGAAGGGACTGGGCTTGACCCTGCCGAGTACCCCGCTCACCAGCAAGGCCTCCGAGATTAAAGTTTCAGTATGACTCCTAGTCAGGGGGTCAGTGTAGAGAAGGGTAGTCCACTGAACGAAGAGTAGACCCAGGCCCATGCTAAGAATAGTAGCGTAGAGAAACTCCTTCCTAATATCCACTGAGATAACCAGTGCTTCCGGCGGGTGGAAATCCCATCGGCCCAAGGCTTGAAACAACTGCCAAAAATTAAGCATTGTGCTGCGTGTCAGGATGAAGCCCATTTGCTCGGGATAAACGAGAGAACACATGTGAGGGAGTAGCCAATTCGCCTGGATATTACACATGATCTTATTATCTGCATTGAGAATGAAAAGGGGATTCTAGGAATCAATAAGAAGTGGGTAATAATCTTCCTTAAGAAGTGACACAATGGCAGCCTCCCTCAGTGAAGGCGGAAGTGGACCACGCCACTGGGAGTAATTTAAAAGTGCCACTAGCCTAGAAAAAAGTTTGAATGTAAATGACGTGTTAAATTCTATTGGAAACGGATCGAGACCCTTGCCATGTCCTTAACTGCTCCCCACACCTCTTGCTCAGTAATAGCCGCACCCAGCTGATCCACTACTGTTTACTAAGAGACTGGAGAAGCATCTGCAATATCGTGCAACATCTCTCTCGCACTTATCGTTTACCCAGAGGAGTACAGATTACTGTAATACAGCAGGAAGACCACATTGATCTTTTCCTGTGTGAAGACAACCTGTACCCAAAGGGCTCCCAACTGAAGGATAGACTAGCCTCCCACCACACTTCATAAAAGCCATGCCAGCATCCGGCCCGACTTATCTACAGGGAGTGAAAAACTTCAAAGCCTTGGTCACCAATTGCAGACACAGCATCGTCCCCATCAAGAACAACATCTAGAGAAAATACTCCAAAAAGGCCAGCTGGTATACCGCTCAGAATAGCGAAATGAGACAGCAAACATTTGAAGATGACATGACGCACCTGAAAGGACACCTCCGATAGCACTGCCTTCAAGAACTACCTCAACCTCTACCGCCGCCTGCTGAGGGCAACATAGATGACAGCCCTTGCAACACGCATGAAAACCAGCACCAACAACATCACACCCTCACAGAAGCTGTGCAAAAATCTCGCCCACTTCTGCCACAACAAGATTGCAACCATATACAGAAACTTTGATCCTCAACCCACACCTACGGACTTCCTCGACAGGTATGCTACCACCGTAAGCGACACAAACCACACACTGACCACCTGGAACATCCTCTCCACCCAGGACACCACCTCCACCATGAAATCCATCCACTCGGGAGCTCCCACAGACCAATTCCCGCACCACATCTTCAATCTTGGAAGCCAAAGGAATGGCCAGAAACTCACCACCCTACTCAACACATCTATCATCACCACATTTCCTGATGCCTGGAAACACGGCGAAGTCTGACCACTACTCAAAAAACCCTCCACTGACCCCAGCAAACTCAAAAGCTACCGGCCAAATCTCCCGGCTCCCATTCCCAGCGAAGGTATTGGAAAAGATTATCAACAATCAACTCATGACACACCTGTGGCAGAACCAACTACTCAACGCCTCCCTATCTGGCTTCTTCAGAAATCACAGCAATGAAACCACCCTGATCGCAGACACTGACGACATTCAAACACTCCTCGACCGAGGAGAAACAGCAGCTTCGATCCTCCTCGAGCTCTCTGCAGCCTTCAACACCATATCCCACCAGACACTGATCAAAAGACTCCACCGCATCGGCATCCAAGGGGACGTGCTCAGATGGAGCACCTCCTTCCTAACCGGAAGAACCCAGAGGACCCACCTCCTGACCTTTAACCTCTGAACCCAAGGAGATCACCTGCAGTGTCCCCCAGGGCTCATCCCTCAGCTTCACGCTTTTCAACACATATAGGACCTTGCTGGCCAACATGGTCAGATCCCAATGTCTCAACACTTTCCTACGCAGACGGCACACAACTCATCCTCTCATTTACCGATGACCACACCAACACTAGAATCCACTTCCATAGATGCATGACAAAGTCGCCAACTGGATGAAGAACAACTGCCAGCAGCTGAACACAGACAAGACTGAATTACTAATTTTTGGCATCAGCAGCAACACATGGAACGATTCCTGGTGGCCATCAGACCTAGGACCCGCACCCACTCCCTCCAACCATGCTAGAAACCTCAGAATCATTGACAACAAGATCACCATGAAATCACAGATCAATGCTGTCTCCTCGACCTGCTTCCTCATTCTGCGCATGCTACGTACGATCTTCAAGTAGCTACCCCTACACACGAAACGCATCATGGTACAAGCCCTCATCACCAGCTGACTGGACTACGGCAAAGCCCTCTACGTTGGAATCGCCAGAACACCTTGTACAGAGACTTCAGACCATACAAAACGCCTGAGCGAGACTCATCCTCTGCCTTCCCTGATGAATCCACATCATATACCCCCTCCGGAAACTCCACTGGCTCCCCGTACAGAAGAGATGCCAGCTCAAGCTGCTGACCCACGCACACAAGGCTCTACACAACCAAGGATCTGCCTACATTATTCACTGCCTGAACTTCCACCAACCATCAAGAAGACTACGCTCCGCCTCCCTTTCACTTGCCCATACTCCCCGCATCAACCGAACCAGAAGTGGAGAAAGCTCCTTCTCCTACATTGCAACAAAGACCTAGAACAGCCTCCCCATGGCCCTCAAGACCTTGCTGTTAGACTATGCCTCCGGGGCCTGCAAGCGCCTGGATGCCTTATCGGGTAATTAGCCGCGCTTTATAAATCCTGATTAATTGATTGATCCTGCTCCTAGCTGAATACGCCTTGTGATCAAATTGGTGGAGGCGCTCCACCAGCACAAGCAATCTCTCTCCCTCCTTTAGCAAACATCCTCTTCCATCTGGGGTCCCCTCCAGCCTACTTGGAAGATCATCCAACACCACCTCCTGCAGCTAGATATCCTAGAGGAGTGAAGTATGAACTCCCACTCGCCTAGAAATACAATACCCCCAAATCACCACCTTCACATACTCCCATTCCATGCCCACCAGCGAGGTTCTATCAGTATTATCATTCCAATACTGAGAAATCTGCTCTCCAAGAAAGCCCCTAAAGGCTTGATTATCCAGAATTGTTAGAGCAAAGCACCTCATAGACATGCTAGATCTGGCAGACCATTGGATCGTGCCCAGATCTGGAGCGTGATTCGAATAGATTTTTGTTTGGTAGTCCAGCCCAACCACTCAAACACAGAGTGCCCTAAATGAATAGAGCCTGTCAAGACAAATCTCAAGGTTATGTAATCCAGAGCGACAGGAGTATACACGAGACTCTGGATGGGGAACCAGACAACTATCTATTAAATTTCACTGGCCAAACCACAATCAGACCACTGCCACCAGTTTGCCCGTGGGAGCACCACATGGTGGATGGGATCTATAAAAGCTTAATTAAATCCTCAACACAATTCAAATCAACTCCCAACACTCTCCAATGAAAGACCATAAGAGGGATCAGGGGTGCCAAGCTGGTAAGAAATTATAATTGATCCACATTTGGCGCATAAATATTTAACGTGGCAACTTCCATGCCATTCAAGCACTCCATTAGTACAAGTTACTTACCTTCCGTAATGATGTATCTGGTAGAGACGATTCTAGCCGCAGATTCCTTAACGTAGAATTATCCCCAGGCGTGAGACTGGATCCAGAAATGTTTTTGCCACAGCATCTCTGCGCGCTGGGGGCGGTACCACGCGAACCCGCCCTGACGTTGTCCGCGGACGTGACATCAGCGAGGTCACGTAAGTCACACCCCGGCGCGCTGACGTCCGTTTTCTTCGGAGAACTTTTCCGCGCCACAACGCGGAGCCATCACAAACAAAACTGTGCGAGTATGGGAACAGTGTGCGAAAAAATCAGTGAAACAGAAAGGGAAGAAGCGAATGGTGAGGAACAGCACCATTAGGGACAGTAGCAAGCACTGCGTTACTGAAAGTTATGGAAATGAAAGAGCAGAGCACCGCTCTAAGAAGCAACTCTGCAAAGCGAAGGCGATATCCTCCTTGGAGGTAGAAAAAACATGTGAAAAATGTCAGGGCAGACGACAGAAAGTCCTCAACCACAATCCATAACAGTGAAGGGGAACAAGTCCGGAACAGACAAATCACCCCAAGACAACACCATCAAGGAGTGTTGTATCCCCTGTAAAAAACTAAGGCCTGAGGCACAGCCAAGGGATCCCAACCCAGAGGATTGCAGAGGAGTCAGAAACCCCAAGCAATGAAAAAAGGGGAAGATTATGAGTAGGCCCCACACTGGAAGAACCAGGGTGCAGGGATGCAAAAGTACACATGAACGTACCGTTCAATTACCAGAAAAGAAAGAGTGGAACAAATCAACAGAACGGAGCATCCCGTCAGGGAGGGAGTGAAGAAGGGCACCCGCAGAAGACAAATGCCACCCGGAGGGAGGCGAGCGCATAAGACCAAACTGAAGGGTCCTCGCATAATGGGGAGGAAGGGCAGGCCGTGAAGGAATCTGCGGCTAGAATCGTCTCTACCAGATACATCGTTACCGAAGGCAAGTAACTTGTACATCTGATAGAGAGTACTAGCCGCAGATTCCTTAACATAGAATAGATACCCTAGCCATCCCCAGTGGGAAGGAGGGTCTGCGAGAGAACCTCACCAGCTTGGAACAACACAGGGCCGCAACAGGGGATGTGTCAGGGGGACAGAAAGGACGGCCCAGCCCCCACCAAGCAGAAGCATTTAAGAAAAAGGAGAAGGGAAGGCCAGGATACCACAAGCCTACCCGAGGGGCAAAGGGCGTCCGCCAGAAAACCCGAAGGGACAGACGGCACCAAAGAGTAAAAAAGGAAGAAAAGAACCACCCTCAAAATCCAAGGAGAAGAGGTGGAAACGGAGGCAGAGCCCGCCTCAGGAGAACACACACTGCGAAGGTGACAGCTGAACGGCATCAGCCCCGAGGCATGGGACAAGGCAGGAATGGCCCCACAGCCGACAAGCGCATACGTGAGAAGGAAGACACAGTCGCGCAAAGCTCCAGCAGAGCAAGGGACAGGAGCACACGGCTACACGCCGAGGCCCATGGAGGTTGACCATAACGACCAGGCATGCGCAGCAGACAGCTGGTAAATACTATGAAGTAGTGTGCCCAGAACAACCCAAGCACAAGACTAAGACAGAGGCAAGCGAAACCTAGAACAAGCCCCAGAGAAAGACCGTCTCAGGGGCATAAGCTGTCCCGCGAAGAGAAGTGGGACCGGCCAGAAGATAAGAGAGAAATATGTAGTACAGTCCTAAAGCCGTCAACCAGAACACAGGGGAACACCAGGAATAACCTAGCCCCCCTGGAACACAAGGCAAAAGACCATGCCGAAACGTCGGATAATAAGGTGGAACCACCACAACACGACGCCGTAGATGGCATGGCAAAAGGCGGTCTGGCGATCCAGAGGCTGAAGAGGGCAGGCAAGCCCTGCAGAAGAAGGATAGAAACACCATCGAACACTGAACAGGACAGAACCTGTAGCAGCGCAAGCAGCACTAAGGCGGAAGCAAAAAAGGGAGACCGCACCAAGCGGCATACTGTGACGCCAGGAAACGCGAGGAACCCGAGAAGGTATCCACACCCGCCCAGCTTAGGACAGAGCTATACAATAGCCAACAAGTACCCCACCTAGGGTATGACACGTCCCAAAACAAAACAGGGGAAAACCTCTTAGTGAAACCCGCAACAGAGGTGAAGAACATAAAAGACCTGTGGATATCACCACCGGTGGCTTACCATCAGCCAAAAAATACACAGATGGTAAAACCGGAGGACCTATACGGCTTCACTAACAGCCAAAAATCTCTCACCACAAAAGATGAAGGGCTGAACCAGCAGCCAAAAGAACAGAGGGGCCAACTTAAGGACCCTGAAGGCATTCCAAGCTACACCCAGCACACAGACGGGCCAACCGAAACACTAGGCCCCAAAGAGAAAGGTGGGATCAACGCCTCCCATAAGACACCTGAGAACCGACAAGCCGAAGCTTACAGAGGGGGGAGGAGGACGGAGCCCAGCAAGGAGTCGTTGAATAGCGGAGTCTGCATGGGTGTTAAATAACAGAATCCCATCAAAAGGCAGGTCAACAAGACGCTCTCAAATATTCTCCGGAAAGACGCTATCCCGCTATCCGGAGGGCCACAGAACTCGCCATAGCGCGGGCGAGAGAATCAGGGACATCCAAGGCCGAACGGAGAATGAATGCAGCGACCATCCCGCACCTGGTTCCGCAGATCAGCGTGGGCATCTTCCTGGGAGGTGCGAGACAGAAGGAACTCTGCGAAATTCCACAGGTCGGAGGTAGCCCTGGCCAACACACAAAGCGTGTTGAGCGCTCGCAGAGCGGCACTAGTGGAAGCGAAAATGTTACGCCCCCAGAAGTCCAACCACCGGGCCTCCCGTGACGGAGGGAGCAACACCGAAGGCAAGGAAGGAAAAGCAGTCTGCAGGACAGGGCGCTGGGGAGATGGGTGGGAAAAAAGGCAGACTGGATCGTGCGGGGCAGGACGGTGTCGGTGAAGGAGCGGCTGAGGCACCGGATCCCCCGTAGCAGGATGCCCCCAGAAGAGAGTTGTGGAGCGAAGCTTCAAACAGAAGAAGCGGCTCCCCTCCACCAGAGCCCTGGTGGAGAACCTCCAACAAGTGGTCCGTTGGGAGTGGTGCGACCGAGTTGCCCAATTGCAAAATGCCGGTGGCTGTGGAGATGGCCTGGACAAAGGCCACGCTCGCCTCCATAGGACGTCGTGGGGGGGGAATGCAACTCTTCAACGTGCGAAGGGTGCAAATTAAGCCGCCCATCCCCGTGCCCTGCTAGAGGAGGAAACGGCCAGCCCCTGCAGGATGGAAGACCCATGGACGAGTGAGGGGCCTGAGGGGTCTCCGGAGAAGGTGGAGAAGCCTGCGTGTCAACCAACTGCAAGGTGTGGAAGAGCGAGTACGGAGGCTGTGGATGCGGAGACGGCGTAGAACCCGCCCTGGAAGCTGCCGGGGAAAATGCAACGATGCGGCATCCAGTCTCCGGTGAAGAGGAGACAAGGAGACGACAATCGTCCGGAGAGGAAGGGACATCCAGAGAAGAGTCGACGATCCGACGTCGGGACAGCGCCTGGGAGTCCGCCACGGGCACCGGTGTGTCCTCGATTGTCACCGAAGTGTCCACCAGCGGTGCAGAGTCGACCTCCACCACCACCACGTCCCTCATCGGAGAAGGGGGCGGGGACGGAGCCTAAGCGGCCAATGAACGGCACCGAAAAGGCGCCGGCTTAAGATCCGACGAGGCAGCTGCCTGCACAGAGGACCGAGAGGGACTCGGGGAGGCGCCCCGGGTCCCGGCCCCCACCCGCGGCGCTGCCAGGGCTGGGGAGGAAGGCCGTAGATGCCGGATAGGCACCCGCTCGGCCTCCGGTAATAAAGCCGCCTGCCCAGAGGACCAAGGGGGGCTCGGGGACGAGCCGTGAGTCCCGGCAACATCCTGTGAAACCACAGGGAACCAGCGGGGTTTTGCGGCGAGGCAGGGACGCCATGGGTCTAAGAGGGGAACCCCTTAGGGCCGCACCTCGACGACACCACACCTCCAAATCCTGAAGCCTTGTCGGCGCCGGGGGCAAAGCCACCGGCGAGTCTGCAGAAGGCCCCGTGCATGGCGAGGGATCCTCGGATGTCACAGGAAGAGGAGGGGGGCCAAAGAAGCCTGCAGAGCTGTAGCGTAGGCCTTCATTTGGGCCCTTGTCGCCTCAATGCCGGGAAACGGCGGATAGGGTGGTCCTGAGAGGAACCCGCGCGCCCTCTGCAGAATGAGGACAGGGCCTCGGTGACAAGCTGCAGGACTTACCGGCGGGCGAGCGATGCCCGTGGGGCCTCGGTGAAGGGCGATGCCGCAGCCGGAATTGGCAGCTTCAGGACACTTCCGAGGTAGGGGACGGACGCTGTGACGAGACCGATCTGGACAAGTGGGCCGAGAGCAATTTCATCCGGCGCTCCCGCAGGGACTTCGGCCTGAGATGCTGACAAGCGTCGCAGTCCGTAGAATCCTGGTGCTCGCCCAAACACCACATACAAATAGGGTGAGGGTCCGTCGCCAACATCTGACGCGCACAAGGAGCACACGTCTTGAAACCCGAAGCCATTGCACACTGTTCCCAACGCAAAGGTGTTAAAAGAGGCCTGAAAACAGGTCAAGGGAACTCACTCTGGATCCACGTTGCACGCGGAAAAGAAGGAAACTGACGTCAGCTCACCAGGGTGGGACTTATGTGACCTCGCGGACATCACGTCTTCGGAAGACGTCAGGGCGGGGTCGCGTGGTACCGCCCCCGCTGCGCAGAGATGTTGTGGCAAAAATTTTCCGGATACAGTCTCACGCCTGGGGATAATTCTACGTTAGGGAATCTGAGGCTAATAGTCTCTATCAGATCTAGAATATAGCGACACTAGGGATATGTAACCACCCTGTGCAAGCAGAAATGGACATCAGGCTTAATCCAGATAAAGTGCGCCCCACAAAAAGGCAGAAAACTAAGTAGCCTAGATGTGGCCTCGCCAGCGCCCCCGAAGGGTGCCAGCCTCAGACTAAGTAAGGCGGGTCTCCTAGAGAAATGCATTATGGACCCCCATATTCAAAGAAGACAGCACATTGTAATGTTTAGAGGGAGAAGAGAGGCCCCAAACATTCTGTGTAAACAATTTAAATTGTGTAGCCATATGTGGGAAGAGAGGAAAAAAAAGGAACCACCCGGTGATCCTGCCAGCAGTAAAACATCCCACAACCAGGCAGGCCTCACTGTATCAAATACACATAGCTACAGCTCCATATGCATCACCGGTGGCAAGCGAACAAAAACAAAAACAAAAAAGCGAACAAAGAGGATCCAACTAAAGGCCAAAAGGCCAACTAGGCCCACAACGGAAGACTGCATGTGGAGAAGGAGCCGCCAGCGAGAGGTGAAAAACCGACACTCAAGAAAGACAGCAGTGTGAAGGGACTCTGGTCTGAAACTTACCCCCCCACTCCCCAGACTCACCCGAACCTGTCAAGTTGGATTAAACAACGCATACATTAAGAAGCAGTCTGCAACCAACCCTCCCCATAAATGTTGCTGAGAAACAAGGCATCAGGGCAAGCCAGAGGACCACATCAAACCAAATGGTCCACAGATCCCAGAGTAGGCCATGACATAATGTCTTCAAGACCAGGAGTCTTCGGAGTCCGAGGCGGAAATATGGCACTCAAGAGACGTGGGTCAAAGAGTCCACACCTGATCCCATAGTGGCAGCTATCTCAACCGCCATTGACTGTTCCAGAGCCACCTGCGTCCTAGAAGGGTGAGTCGTTCCTCATCTCCGGGAACGCGGACGCTTGGGGCGCAAGGAATGAGTAGGACTAGAAATCTCCAGACGTACTGTCCCCTTGTCAAAGAGTTCAAACCAGTCCCACGCTGCAGAGGGATAGGTAAAAGAGAGAACTTTATCCTCAGACTGGACCCACTGGTGAGTGCGGGGAAGAGCAAGGCATATACGAATCCCAAGCTGCGTGGTTTCTTTTTTACTGCCATAACAGATGCCCTCTATGTTTGAACCTGAGGAGTAAAACTGGGGTACAAGGACAACTTGGTATTGCCCACCACAAATGGGCTGTGGACACGGGCCTGCTGCTGCAGAAGATGTTCCCGGCCTCTTAAATTCAAGAGGCGGGCCACTTCAGGCCACAGCGGAGCACCAGGATGAGGCTCCTGAGCCGGTACCTTGTGTGCTCGTTCCAAGGCATAGAAGTTGGAGAGACCCTCGGGGCCACAACCTCCAGGAACCAGGACTCAAGAAAAGTCAACAGTGAGTCCCCCCCACATGCTTCTGCAGCCCCACAATGTAGACATTTTTACGCCTAGCTTGTCCCTCCTGATCATCCAAGCGGGCGGCCATTTGCAGAGTCTACACCTCAAGGGTCTATATGTGATGACCCGCCAATTGAACTGCCGGTGTCAGAGTCTGAACTGTGGTCTCTAGAGCAGTGACCTTCTCGGAGACCTTCCGTGAGACCTCCTGGATAAGAACCAGCACACCAGAAAGGGAATTAATTTTGCCCTCCAACCGCTTACCCGAGGCGTCAAAGTCAGCCGGACGCTTATCAAACTTTTTGCCCATATACGACGTATCTCTGCCGCCAGCGCCCTGCTTGATATCCTAATGGGGTCGCTCGCAACCGCGTTGTCTTTAGTGCGCTGTGTGCGCCCTACATCGACACCAAAAATGAGCGAGGGCTTCCAAAGAATACCCCAAATAGAGACACAGCATAGGTCGCCAACTTTCAAGATGGTACAACGGTAGACAGCGCAGCAGGAGAATAATGTTCTTGAAGGGAGTATAAGCGACCCCAACCCAGTCATGGTGCGGGCCCTACAGCAAAGAGGCGGGGGGTGGGGGGGTGAGTTCCCCACGAGAGTCACTGCAGCCGACTACTTCCCCACCTTTAAGAATAAGTGTAGGGTTTCAATGTAGCTCACCTCCAAAGGCCAATGAGAGCGGTGGGGGGAGGGGGGAACTCAAGGGATCCCGGGGCGATGGGTTGGGGGGGGGAGGAAATCAACCAGTTCTCGGGCCCCCCGCAGGAAAAGAATGGCACCAGTCCGCTGCAGTCACGGGCATACTAAAAGTGGCCCTGATGGGACGGGGGGCCATAGGCTTGTATGGGAGCGTAACAAGGGGTAACTCAGTCCACAGACCCCCCCCCCCCAGCAAAACAAGCAGAGGGGGCTCTAAGCTCACCAAACTTACTGCTGCAGCAAGTCTAGAGACCTGTCCCAATGCTCTGGGCAGGGTCGCAAAGTTAAGCCGGCTCACGGACCAAACACTGTTTGGCCCTCTGTCCCCCCCCCACCGCAGACTGGAAGCTAGATGTGCGGGCAGGGCAGTGAGGTAGAGGAAAGATACAGGATCCGTGGGTCCTTGCGGGGTACCAATGGATGGGACCCGTATGCCCAAAAGAGTTTCTCTGCCGCAGCTGCAGGCGTCAGATAGGCGGCCACATCAATCAATGCAGGGCCGTCATCTTGGCCAGGGCATTGCAGCCGAACACTATCCAGTCGTAGGTCAGAGGCACAGGGGCCCCAAAGCATGCAGTCCTCCGGATTAGTGCCTGCGGGTGGGGGGCACTTCTCTCAGGAAGTCGAACCGCCATGGCTGCGGGATTCAGTGGGCAGCCATCTTGTATAGGCTATTGCTCCGGTGTCAGGAAAATGACCCGTCCTCGTGTCCCAGCCCTGCACTCCCAATGCCTCAAAGATAAACCGCCAGGGTCTCGAGTACGCCCAGCAGCTTCCCCTGAGGCAGCGGATATCAGGCAGGGCCGGGGGGATTGCAGGCGGCGAAGAGCTTTATCCCCTGCCTCTTCAGTGCATGGCGGCTGGCTTTGCCCCCAACCAAGTATCTTAGTTTAGCAGTTTAGTAGTATGGGAATTCTCAGCACGCCCTGCTTTGGGAGGCTGTAGGCTGGCTTATGGGTCATGTGCGACTTTGGACCTCTCCAGGCAAATTGATATCTTCTTTTCGCAGTGTTCTCAGAGTAGCTGGATCTGTTGGTGGAATTTAGTCTTGAATCCAAAGTGTTTGCGATTTTCCATTAACTTTGGCCAATGTATTCTATCAAACGCTGCTTGCTCAGAGTTGATGGCAAATAGTGAGCCGCTCTTTGCGGACCTATTTACGTTACTGATAATGTGAAGTATTGTTTTTGTATTATCTGTGCATCATCTCTTGGGGATAAATCCCACCTGGTCCGGATTAATCAAGTCAGGCATGTATGAATTGAACCTAGCTGCTAGTATAACAGTGAAGATCTTACCATCTTTATTAATAAGTAAGATATGTCTATATGAGCCGCATAGTGATGCATTTTATTCCGGTTTAGGTAAACCGCTGTAGATGGTAAAAGCCTCTTCCAACAAATGAGTTAAATAATTTAGTTAAATTAGGAAGCTGTGATGGCAATGATCCCAAAAGATGGTAGAAATGAGACCCCACTGTCGTCTTACCATTCCCTCTCAATCTTAAACATAGATGTGAAACTGCTGTGTAAACTCATAGAAAGCACTTTCTGGTAGCCTCAATGGAAGACTGCACTCTAGTGTCCATATACCTGGAGTGAGCATTTGATATGGGTAATACGCAACATTTGTGGTCAGTGCTAGAGAAGAAGAGTTTCAGCCCTAACAATATTATATACGAATGAGTGCAGCTGCTGTACAGGGTCCCTACAGCCAGACTATGCACAGGGGTAGTTTAGCAGAAGTGTGTGTGACCTGGGGAGGGGACTAGACAGGCCTGTTATGCTCTACCTACTGTTATTTGTGCTGGCAGTAGAGCCATTGGCCCGTCACCTGAAGACTAGACTGCTGCCATGGTAGATTCATATTGGAGGTGGGACGCACGTCATATCTCTCTATGCTGATGACACTGCCATTTCTTAGAAACCCTGCTGCGTCGGTGTTTCACAAGCTGGAGGAATTGGAGAGGTTTGGGGCAATCTCAGGACTGCGCATAAACCCGGCTAAAACCAAGTTATACCCCTTGTTGGGCCTGGAACATGAATCATGATGCAGATATTCTCCTCAGGAACATAGGTCTGAAATGGGAATTAAGTCAGTTCAGATACCTGGGGATGTAGGTACGTAACAGCTCAATGGCACAATACATCCTCAATGTTGTCAAAATATTGAACGGCCTAACCCACTCTGTTGATTTCTGGACTTCCCTGCTCCTTTCCATCATGGGACAAATCTTACTTGCTAAAATGTATTCCTCCTCCACTGCTTATAAGTGTAGTAGAGTTTGATGTGCTGAATTTGACAGCCACGTTTCACTAGCTTGCTGTGTAACTGGTCTGGGCTGGAAAGAGCAGTCAGGTGAAAATGGTGACTCAAACTCCCATGAGTTTAGGGGGACATGGGGCTACCCGACATATTCACATACTATGCCAGTGCCCAATTATGTGGTTCACTGGTTTGAGGAAGGACATAATTGGGAAAAGTCACTGTTGGTGGAAATGCCTCTAAATGTTCTCTACTGGAAATGTTTATGATGGGTAGGGTGGCTGCAAAAAATGGACCATACTTAATCAATCAGATGGCGGAAACCTGGCACAGGGTGTAATCAAAGTCCTTAAAAGAGTTTCACAGGCCTCCATCTTTGGTCCCTGAAGCCTTTCTGAAATATTCTTATAGATATGTCCTTCCTTTGATAGCGGAATGTGGTCCTGAAACAGTGGAAGACTTGTTTGCCAACAACAGATTTGTATTCTTCTAAGAGTAACAGGAGCAGTTTGGAATAGGTTCGGGAAAGTTTCTGTAGTATGTGCGGATGGTGCATACATATATGGGACTCCCAGTGGGCCCTAAGAAACATGCAGTTACTGTACAGCACTGCAGGAGTTAGCTGGATGCAGAAAATTAATTACATATCTATATTCAGCGCTGGTGTCGAACAGGGGCGGCAACCAAGAAGAGGCCTGAGATTGTTGGGCTCTGGATTGCCCTGATGAATTGTCAGGGTCTGAATAGAAAAGGGCCTGTGAACAAGTTAAAAGCATGTCCCGAACGCTAGATTTAAGCTGAAACAATTCCACTACCTGCGTAGAACACACCTTAACTGCAGAAACTAAACCAGATTAACTTGATAGGGTGTTGAAATGCAGTAGATGTGGACAGATTGCCTCTGATGTTTTGAATATGGCCGGAATCTGCCAGCAACTAGAAAGTTTTTGGGGAGAGGTAATTGAGATTTTGGGAAATGTTACTGGTATCCCTCTGGATAATCCCATAAAAGTGTGTTTGAAGAAAATGGAGCAAAATGGCACTTAGAATGATGGCTGGCAAAATGCAGGAACGCGATACACTGGGCTTCCCCAAATTCACCGAAAGTACACAAATGGAAAAAAGACTTGACTGAATCGGCCCCTGTAGATGAGCAACATATTAAAATGAAACGCAGAGATGCAAAGCTTACAGAGCACATGCTGGGTAGAATTAAATGTTAATCAGGCTCATGGACCCTCCCAAACAATAGGCTGCCCTGTAGATTTAAGGATCGCCGAGAATATTGTGAATGGCAGGAAGTGGGGTAAAGTTGACCTATCCTAGGGGTGAAAGTACTGTGTTGTATGTGTATTGTACTGTTAGGTGTGATAAAACTTTCAAATGAATTTTTTTTTTTAAGAGATGAAAGCTCGTAGAAACACACCAAATAAAGCAAGAATTATTTCTTAATCTGACCCTGTCCTTGCAAACTGCAGAAAAGGTTCTTTAATTGTAAAAGCCTAAATCTCATGGATTCACCTTGCAGATTTTAAAAGTAGCAAAAGTCCAACTTTCCGGGACACACACATTTTATACATACCCTGTGGATAGGCTCAAACTGGCGTTTTATTCGTTGTGATAGGGCAGTGTTAAATTGTCATAAGCCCAATGAGTGCCTCACAAGCAGGAAGACATGGAAGAGATGGTTCATGAATTGTTCGACTTGACTGCACTAGATCATAAATATATGGGAAAAGTTATTGTGAATAAGAATGAATGGATGAAGGGCGTGACCTTTACACCAAAAACAATCTTTTCCAGTTTTGCAATGTAAATTCTATTTGTGGATGAGACTCTGTACTGTGCACGTAATCTTCTGCATTCTTCTGTAATATCTAGATGATTAAACTCGTGTTCAGGATCATGAATACAAGTTCTTTGAGACAGGGTCGGAATGAAGAACTTGGCCACTGGACCAGGACAGCAGGTCAGCTGACTGCATCAGGGATATTTGTGTAACTTCTGATGGAAGAAGATCTACTTGCCAAGCAGGGGATATTAAGATTAGGATGTCTGGCTCTTATCTCATCTTGCTCAGTTATCTCCGAATAGGGGGTGGAGGGTGTATGGAGGAGAGGAGGAAGTGCGTACCAAACGGTAACTGACCATGCTATCAAAAAAGCATCCCCCCACAATGCCAGTAGTGAGTACCTGATAGCATAGTGCTGGTTTTTTAGGTCAACTTGGTGGAGAATTGATCGAAGCTGGTTTGCAAAAGTGATAGAAAATGTTACCTAACTAAACTTTGCTCGACTCCTATTCATGACACACTCTGTACAACACCGAAGTATCGGCCTAGTCGTCTGCCAAATCATTGTCTGGCAAGTGTTCCACAGTTCACAAGACTTGGTTCAGGATGGCCCAATTCCACAACCTGAGCATCTGTTAAGAAAACTTTTGATCTTGTTCCTACTTGTATTTTATATAAAAAACATTGATATTAAATAGTTGGTATGAATCAGAGCTGAAAATGCCTTGATTCTTGCAAGGATTGACTGTAGAGCCAGTCTGACAGCTCAGCGTTCTAAAATGTTTTTATGAAAGCAGCGTTCCATTTGCCAGTGATAGCCATCTATTAGTGGTCATTACAAAATTTGAAGACTCTGATTGGAAATCGGATATCTATGTTTGTGTTTTGCTTCTTTGTCCACCAAAATAAGGCTGTCTTCATTGGGAACGTAGTGGTGACTCTTACCATTGAACGATATTGGAGCTTGTGACAAATGTTTGTCTTAATTCTTTTTTAAGTTGCTTCGAATGTAGTCGATAAAATGATATCCAAGGAATATACAATGAAATATTTACTACTAAACATTTGAACTAGTGAACTGTAAATTTTTGTTCTGCAAGTGATTGGTCAAATCATGCAGATGCTGCAGTCTGTCTTTTGAAGACAATGCCTTTTCCTATAACAGTGTTGAATACTGCTCCCAAAAACTGCATTCATTTGCTGGGAACCAGTGATGACTTTTTCTAGTTCTGATCAGGTGAGTGCCTCTGCCCCTAGCATCGCCGCTGACCGCTGTTCGAGGCCCCTGTGCCTCGCTACGGTCTCCTTTTGCCTGCTTCCTGTGTCCCTCGGTTTGCCTTTTCCCTTTTGCCTCCCTCTGTTTTGCCTTCCTCTGTTTGCCTGTATCTTGTAAGTTTCCTTTCCGTATATTGACTGTATTTGTATCTTGTCAGTTTCCTTGTCCGTATCTTGACTGTATTTTTCATTTTTGGCCTCCCTTTACTCTCTGCGTCGTTTCCCCCCGCTGCAACTGCTCTCGCAGCCCCTCCCCCTCCTGCATGCATTGCCCTCCCCCGACTTATTGGCGTCTGCGCATAGGGCGCACCGCTGGCTCGCCAAAGGCAAGCCCGTCTGCACCCGTCCGCGATCCGACCACAACCAGCACCAGGAACCCTGGTCCTCCGACCTGCCAGCGCTACAGCCCCTCGGCACTCCACGCACGCAACACTGGCAAGAACAACAACTGTAAGCTTTCCTCACCTATCGATACTCACGTAACCTTCACCTGCTGACACTGCTGCCACCCCTTCCCCTTCTCCGAGACCCAAGACCCACCTCCAGCAACAACTCCATCGCACCCCAAACCCTGCAATGCATCCTACTCAACGTCCTCTCCTTACATAGACACGCCGCAGAAATCTGTGACCTCCTCTGCAGCACCACCCCGACGTCGCATCGCTCACAAAAACCTGGACGAACGCCACCTTAGGACCTGACATCGCGATCGCCATCCCCGAAGGCTACAAGATCACCTGGAAGGACCACCCCAACCACCCCGGAGGAGGCATCGCCATTTCTCACAAGTCCAACCTCCGACTGAGCACCTACGCCGACGGGCTCACAGACCTGATGGAACACCTCCACTTCAAGATACAGACCAACCCGACCACCACCCCCCAAGGCACCGTCATCTACAGACCCCCTGGACCCTGTGCACCTTTATCATCATCATGCAAGCCATCACCTCCACTGACTACACCCTGCTGGGAGACCTCAACTTCCACCTCGACAACCTCCAAGATCCCAAGTCCACCTCCCTCCTGGACAACCTCCTTAACATCGGACTCAAACAGATTGTACCAGAACCCACACACTCAACAGGACACACCCTTGACCCCATCTTCACAGCAGGAAACTCCATCACCGTCTGCCCCACCTCTGAACTCCCATCTCTGTGTCCACTTCACCTTCAAAACTATCATCGCCCGCAAACGTCAACACCAGCTCCAGCGCAGGAATTGGAACAAGATCTCCGACCACCAGCTCACCGCCTCCCTATGCAGCTCCGCTCCCACCGCCACAGACGACGACGCAACCACCGCCGCCCACACCCTACACAACTGGATCACCGACTGCACCAACACAATCGCTCCCCTCAAGCAAACTCCCAACCCACACGTCAAGAAAGCCAGCTGGTTCTCCATCGAACTCAGAGAATCCAGACGAACTTGCAGAAGCCTTGAAAAGTTATGGAGTAACTCCAAAACCACAGCAGATCGACAACTTCAAAGCAGCCACTGCCACCCACCACAAGCTCATCAGACACTCAAGGAAGAAAGCACTCCAGGACAGAATCTCCACCCACGCACACAACAGCAAGGAACTCTTTGGCATGATCAAAGAGTTTGCCCAACCCAACAGTGAGACAACAGACATCCCACTCTCACTGGACGTCTGCGACAGACTCAGCGCCTTCTTCCATCACAAAATCAAGTCCATCTATGACAACTTCGACGACAACCTACACCCACAGTTCCGCACACCACGCAGCGGACACTTGACAGCTGAACCACCCTCACCATTGAAGGCACTCTGAAGGCTATGACGTCAAACCACTCGGGCGACCCCACGGACCCCGCCCCCACAACATCTACCACAGAGCCACCGACATCGCCCTCGAGCTTCAATGAATCATTGACCGCTCCTTCGAGACCCCTTCCTTCCCGGACGACTGGAAACACGCCAAAATCAACCCGCTCCTGAAAAAACCCTCAGCAGACCCCACCGACCTCAAGAACTTCAGACTGATCTCCTTACACCCATACCCGGCGAAAGTCATTGAAAAAGCCATCAACAGCCAGCTTGCCTCTTTCATAGAAGAAAACAACATCCTCCACAGCACTGAAACGGCGCTTCTCGCCGTGACAGACGACATCTGATCCCTACTCGACAGGGGAGAGACTGTGGCCCTCATCTTCCTTAACCTCACCGCAGCCTTCGACACAGTCTCACACCACACCCTAGCCTGCAGACTCCATGACACAGGAATCCAGAACAAGGCCCTCAACTGAATCCGCTCATTCCTATCCGGCAGAATGCTACGGGTCAGACTCCCACCCTTCCTCGCGCATCCCACACCAACCACCTGCAGAGTCCCCCCCAAGGATCCTCCATCAGCCCCACCCTGTTCAACGTCAACATGGCCCCGCTCGCACACATCGTCAGAACCCAGGGACTCAACATTGTATCCTATGCACACAAACTCAACTCATCCTCTCCCTATCCAACGAACCCAATGTCTCCCAACACAACTTCCAAGAAGGAATGGAAGCAGTCGCCAGGTGGATGTAGAACAGCTGCCTATAATGAAACTCGGACAAGACCAAAGTACTTATCATGGGCCCACACCCGAAGGCTTGGAACTACACCTGGTAGCCCCCTGCCCTTGGGAACCCGCCCACCCCCACGTACCACGCATGCAACCTTGGAATCATCCTGTAATCCGAACTCAAAATGAACCGCCAAATCAACGCTGTCACTTCCTCCTGTTTCCACACCCTCCGTCTCCAATGAAAGACCTTCAACTGGATTTCCTTAGAACACAGGAAATCCGTCACCCACACCCCTCATCAGCAGCAGATCAACAAGAACCTCACCCGCACACTCAAGAACGCCTCCGCCAGACTAGTCTTCAACTTACCATGCCACTGCCACATCACCCAACACCTGCGGACACTACACTGGCTTCCCATCAAGAAGAGAATCACCTTCAAACATCTCAACCACGCCCACAAAGCTGTCCACAACACCAGACCTGCCTACATGAACCACCGCCGCTCATTATGCACACAAAAATACCTCCTCTCAGCCCAGCACTCCCTCGCTACGGTGCCGCGCATCAAGAAGACCAGAACAGGGGGGCGTTCTTTCTCCTTCCTCGAGGTCAAGGCATGGAACACCCTCCCCCTCCATCTCTGACAAATATCAACACTCTCCAAGTTCTTGAAGAATCTCAAGACCTGGCTCTTCAACGAATTGCTGTGAACATATAGGAGCTGCACGCCCTCCCCCACCCCTCACAGCGACTTGAGACCCTTTTGGGGGAGTAGCTGCACTTAACAAACCCCTAACATGATTTAGTTGATGAAAGTTCCATCTTTTTGAAGAGCTGCAGATCGGTCTAAGTAGATGCTGTAGTGGATGCATAGGAAGCTCCTGGTATCAACCAATCATCCAAGAAAAGGAATTTTTTGGGGAGTGGCTTGACGCTGACCGAGATGGGGGCGCAACTCTTGAGCTCCGTCAGGGCCCGCGACAAAGCCCGTGAAATCCGCTAACTATCCTACAGCCAGAGGGAGAGAAGATTGGCGAGAGATCCCCAGTATCGTTCTGTGGCGAAGGAGACGCTTTCTGCCCACGGCGGTGCAGGATAAACGCCATAGCGAGCCGGGGCCTAGCCCAACAACGACGTAGGAGATCCTGCGAGAGAGGGGCGGAGTCACGTATCGCGCCGGCATGCATCGCGCTTGTAAGGCCGAGGCTTCGCGCTATGGGAGACTTGCAGCTTCTGGCCTGCAACTGGCGCAATCTCAACAGTGTGTGGCGGCCTGGGAAGTGCGCACTTCTGTCAACGCGCATAATACGGTGAGACCCAGCAGGGTTCTCTCCCCCCCCGTGCACCAACGACGCTCGATCCTGTTTGGCCCCCCTGCTCCAGACACCTGGGGTGTGATAGCCGATACGCGAGTCGCAATGGTGGATGCCGGGAATGCGACAAGGCCCCCGTCTGAACATATTGGGGAGGTACATGCTCTCGAGGTGTCATCCGGCAATAATTGAGCCTGGTTTGCAGTGCTCTGAGCCTGCGAGCGGCGGCCCCTGACTCCTGGCCCCTGTGAACTGGTCAATGTGAGTGGTGTGGACACGGCACGGTAGCTTGAAGCGGTGTGAACGAAAGAGGTGTGGCGCACGGAGAGGTCTTGTGGACCCGAACAGAAGAGGGTAGCAAGTGTGTTCCTGCGCGCCCCATCCTTATCACCTATCTGCATGTGGGAACTTTATCATCGGATCGGCGTTGTCTAAAAGACCGCAGCGCTTTCGCCATATTATCGACAAGCCGTAGTATCCCACGACATTGGGAGAGTGAGACCCCTTGGACGGAGGCACATATTAGCTGAGTGTGCGGTGAGGGTCCCTGACCATATCATGATGCCTGAATCCAGCGGCAAACCGCACCATGGCAAAGCCGATGGGAGCTACGGCCGCTGTTCAAGGTAATAAACTGGACAAATATGCGGTACCGCAGCAGTTTACCACAGAAGACGACAGCGCGGCCGTAGAAAAACCGTCCCTCAGTTCAATTATGGCGGCAATACAAACAGTAGGGACAAATCTAGAGACCAAAATAGACCAGGTCACGATTGAGATGAACCTCATGAGAGCCGACATGCGGAAAACGTCCGAAAGGGTCACTGTAACAGAAGAAAATTTAAGGGAGCTGCAGTCTCGGACGTGTAAGCTGGAAGAAAGGGTTCAGAAATTGGTTCATCATCATAAAGAAATGGTGCTACACCTGGACGATCAGGAAGGACGGGCAGCCTCAATAACATCCATGTGGTGGGGGTGCCTAAAGGGGTGGAGGGCCCCAGCATGGATCTCTTCCTCAAAGACCTTATCCTACATCACCTCAAGCCCAAAAGACTGTCACCGTTATTCTCCGTGGAAAGGGCGGACAGAGCCCCAATCCCTAAGCCGAAACCTGAAGCACCGCCCCGGACCTTTATCGCACGTATTTTGAATTTCCGTGTTCGGGATGCAATCCTGCAAGCGGCCAGGGTCAATGGAGACCTCCCCTATGAAAATGCGACGATACTTTTTTTCCTAGACTTTACTCTGAAGGTACAGCGAGAAAGGCGTTCCTTCGAAAGGATAAAACGGGCTCTTAGAGACAAAGGACTTAAGTACATGATGTTTTTCCCCGCCAAGTTAAAGGTAGTCGACGGCGACAAGTCTTGGTTCTTCCTGATGCCAGAGGAGGCTCAACAATGGCTCGATGAAGGCCCCTCCCAGACACATCGCCAACGAGAGGAGACAGACTGCGGAACCACTGGCTAATGCTCTAAGGACTCATCACACTGGCGAGGGGAGAGGGTGCTCTCGCCATCGAGATCCAGAAGCTCCCGCTCTGTTAGCCCTGGCAGTGACACGGTACGTACTGGGAAGTGAAAAGACTGCATGTACTCTACTGGTCTATAATTAGCTTTTTGTCTTTTTTGGGGTGCGGGGGGAGGGGGGTTTCCTTCCTCTGGACATGATCTGTTCTTCTCTGCTATCTTCAATATTGGACTAGCAAATAGCCGAATGGACTATAGACTTTATAATATAGTATTAACCCTCAATAATGTTGGGGCATAGCTGCGGGCCCGGGAGGAGGAGGCTACTGAGTGCCGGCACCGAGCAACCCTATATTTCATGTTTTTCGTTATTGGGATCATAGGCACTCTGCTATTGGGGATGTGGGAAGTTTTAGACCTACTAGGCAGGGATGCAGGGAGGGGGGGACCTGTTACTTTTGGGAGTGGTGGAAAAGATATTGTTAATGTTTTGCATTGTCATGATAGCAGAACTATCGTTTAGCCCCTACAGAAATGCGAAATACGCTTCTACACTTGCACCATTGATCCGACTGCGTGAAGACTGGGGGGGTGAAGTATCCATTTATAGATATTATACGTTTGTGACACAACGTTTTTCTGGTTGTTATTGTTCTGATAGTTAATGATCTGCAAACACTGGCACAGTCATCACCGGAACATATTTACACTTGACCTTAGGTATCTAGTCTGTCACGAAGACTCATGCCTTGTATGACTTCATCGGATCCAATGGCACAACGCACTACAACACCAACGTTATCGTTCCTCTCCTGGAATGTTAATGGGCGGAGGGACAAGATAAAACGGGGGTTGGTGCTGAACTACCTAAGGCGTAAGACCCCAGCAGTTATACTATTGCAGGAAACGCATCTAGTAGGATCAATGTGTAAAGCACTGGACCGATGGGGGTTCCAATTAATAGTGCACTCGGAGTTCACCTCAGGGTCCCGAGGGGTGAGAATCCTCGTTAGAGAGAAATTCCCTCTCATTGTCCACCGAACTTCCAAAGATGACCAGGGCCGTTTTGCCGCAACCTCGATCCAATGGGAGGGTCACCTACTTAACTTAGTGTGTCTATATCCCACCCACTCTACACTCGTCCACCCTTCAGGACCAGAGCAAGTTCCTAATTGCATGACAATAAACAATGCAATGGACCGTACACCTGCCCGCCCCCAACATCGCCTTAGTTCACCCCTGCCTGAGATCTTGGAAGCACACGGCTTACTGGATATATGGTGATTCCAAAATCCACATCAGAGACAATACACTTTTCATTCAGGGGATCACAATAGCCTTTCACGCATAGACTACATACTCACGGCAATGGATAACAGGGGGAGGATAGGAACAGCCTCACATTTGCCCAGGGGAATCTCCGATCACTCCCCGGTGATGGCGGAGATTCGAGCACACGGCCCTACCCATATATCCGGGATTCCTACTTAACCCTAAAATCAAGAAAGGTTTAATAACCGCAACACAGCAAAACTTTCAAAAAAATGAGATATCGGTCACCTCTCCGTTAACTTTATGGGAGGCGTATAAACCAGTCATATGTGGGCGGGCCATCTGCCTCATCGAAGGTCATAAAAAAGAAAAAAAAAATGAAGTAGAGACCTTAGAAGAGGAGGTACAATTTTTGGAGTCTCAACATGCTAGACACCACTCGGACACTAACGCGCATGAATTGCGTTTTAAGCGGCAGGAATATAAGGAATACCTTTGGGCGAATGCTAAAACCTGCATAATGGCAGTCCAACACAGAATCTATGAATAAAGCTGGTAATCTTCTTGCCTGGCTAGATAGGAGGGAGCGGGTGGATAGCACAGATCCGATCGGTGACTGGAGACATAACATCATATCCACAGGAAATATTGACTGCGCTAGCAAAACACAACGAACAGGTATACACATCCACAAACACAACCACTGTCCAGGAAGCACTCGCATTCCTTAAAGACATTCATATGCCGAGGCTCACGCGTGATCAGACTGATGGACTTGACGCAGATATTACAGTGGATGAACTTAAGGTAGCCATCTCCAAGATACAGTCAGGTAAAGCCAGCGGCCCCAATGGCATCCCAATAGAATTATATAAACATACAGCGGACAGGGTAGCCCCTTACATGTTGAAAATGTATGAGACGAGTCGAGCCCAAGGAGCACTCCCCAGGGATCAGCGGCTGGCAACTATTGTGGCCATCCACAATCCTTCGAAACCTGCTGTGGAATGCACATCATATTGACCAATCTCATTAATAAACGCAGAGGCCAAAATTATAGCTAGAACATTGGCGCTCAGGTTGACACCCCATCTTGCTAAACTGGTTCACCCAGACCAATCGGGATTTATACCGGACAGGAACACGGCCTTGAACCTCAGACGCCTGCATGGAGTTGTATACGGTGCGGGAGGATGCTGCGGTCCTCTCGCTTGTACAAAAATGGCCTTTGACTCGGTGGAATGGGCGTTCTTGTTTGCGGTCATCCAACACCTAGGATTTGGACTGAAATTCTGCTCCTGGGTACACCTACTATATGCAGATCCTACCGCGCATGTAGTTGCCAATGGGCACATATCACGTGAAATGACCCTGCGTAGAGGGACACGACAGGGCTGCCCATTGTCGCCCCTATTGTTTGCATTGGTCCTGGAACTGCTGGCTCCCTGGATTAGATGGGATCCAATGATCCAAGGTCTAAAATGGAGGGAGGGATGGGAAGATAGCATCTCCCTCTATGCCGATGATGTCTTAATATACATAGCCTCGCCCACGCGATCCCTCCACGCATTGCTCAACATCTGTGCAGAGTTCGGGTCGCTGTCTGGGTATGCAATTAATTGGGCCAAGTCCGTACTCTACATTCTACATGGACTGCCTCCACGACTGCCAAAGGGATGTATGGTCCAGATAGTGACGAATAGTTTTAAATACCTCGGGATCCACGTAACGTCTGACTCGGACGAATTCTTAGCACTTTACTTGCAAGCAAAGCTGCAAAGGCTGAAGTGCGATATCAAGCATTGGAGAGCATTGCCGCTCACCCTACTGGGCAGAGCAGCACTTTTTAAAATGATGGCCCTACCCAGATTTTTATACGCCCAACACAACACGCCCTATCAAGTCCCTGACTCATACTTTATAGCAGTGAACTCCGAGGTCGCTGTTCTCATTTGGGATGGCAAACCGGCAAGAGTGGCAGCGAGTAAATTAATCAGAAGTTGGTACGATGGAGGGACTGCTCTAGATCAAAAACAAGCAAATGAATAGCAGAAGAACTCTGCCTTCAGTAACTATAAAAACATTAAAGCTGGGTGCACTTGATTAAAATTCTGTCCCTTCAATAAAGCCAATATAAAATCTATTAGTATCAAAAACTAAAAACACGTACAAATAAAGGATATCTTGTGGAGACCAAGTAGCAAGACCTCCATCTTGTCAAGACTGGACTATGCCAATGTACTTTATTTAGGGATACACAAGACCGAAACCCTGAGACTGCAGCGAGTTCAAAACGCTGCGGCCAGAACCCTTCTGTGCCTCCCTAGAACCTGTCCCACCTCCAGTGCGATTCGTTAGCTACATTGGCTGCCTGTTGCCAACCGAGTGGAATTCAAGGTCCTCTGTACTGCGTTTAAAATTCTGAAATCCTCCTCTCCTGGCATTTTGTCAAACCTGCTCTCATTCTATTCTCCCTCGTGCCAACTTCGCTCGATGGGACAACATTTGGGGACTGTGCCTCGAATGAGGAGGGCTCAGTCGGGCGGGCGCTCCTTTGGTTTACTGGCTGCCAAGCTCTGGAATGCTTTGCCACTTTCCATTCGCGCCATAAACAACTACCTGGCCTTCTGTAGGGCCATCAAAACTCCTCTTTTCCCTTCACTTTAGTGCCTCTTTCTGGTCACCACCCTCCATGTTCTGCTTTAACGCAGGGACGCCTCTGTGCTGAGGCAGCTGTGTGCTTTGCAAAACGTACTAACATAACATAAAATAACAGCTACATTTTTTACCTCTTTCCATCCATATTGGACCTCCATCTGCCAGTGCAATTAACTCAATTTAAACCTTGTTAATAAGAAAGGATTACTACTGGTAACAATGAAAACAGAAAGGTATGCAGTTCCTAATATTAACGCAGTGTGTGTTAAAGTTACTCAGATCCCAGGGTGATGTTGTGAAAGCAATCAGATGGATGGGAGTAAAAATTACTCCTTCTGGAAAAGATCAATCTATCCACCAGAACTCTCACCCCCGTGGAAGAAAGAGTGCTCCAGAAAGGCCTGGGGTTTGTCCCGACGCCAAAGACAGATAGATTTCGTGACACCTGCGAGATCCAGAATTTATTTCGCAAGATTAGGCTGAAGGCGTTTTTTCAGGACCATCTACCACCTAGTCACGAAGATTCTGGCCTGCATAGACCATCAACCTTCACGCCTACAAGGAGTATGGTCACACCGGAAGTACTGACCTTTGAGAAGGCAGTCCTGAAGGATCTAAATGTGGATACTAATCCAGCACCCTTCCAGAACCTATCCACCAGTGAGAAGTTGGCCATAAGAGACCTGGCAAACGACAACAATATCGTTATAAAACAGGCAGATAAGGGTGGGGCCACTGTTATCATGTCCTCAGTTGACTACGATATTGAATGTCGTAGACAACTTACCAACACCAGATATTACACGCCCATCAAAGAAGACCCGACCCCACGGCTGACCCGGACCATAGGCTCTATGGTCTCCATGGCCGAGCTAGAAGGGTGGATTTCTAAGAAAGAAGCTAATTTCCTTATAGCTAAGGAACCAGTGATCCCCTTCTTCTACTGTCTGCCTAAAATTCACAAAGGAATATCCCCTGTACCTGGACGACCCATTGTATCAGGGATAGGGTCTATTCTAGAACCACTATCACAGTTTGTTGACCACTTTATCCAGCCCTTGGTCAGAGCTACTCCCTCATACATTCAAGATACCTCTGATATTCTCCGACTTCTGGAAGGATTCCAACACCCACAGGAGATAAACCTCTTGCTGACATTGGATGTTGAGGCGTTGTATACTAACATACCCCAACAAGCCACCCTCCAAGTGATCGAGGATGCACTGAGTAGCAGTGAGCGTATTTCCACTACACCTGTACCTTTCATAATGGAATGCGCGTGCCTAGCCTTGACTCAAAACTTCTTTGAGTATAACACACAATTGTACCATCAAACCCAGGGTACTTCCATGGGCAGTACATTCGCGCCGAGTCTGGCATGTATGTACATGTCAGCCTTCGAAAGTAGGGCAATCCATCATCCCACCAATCCCTACTCGGCGAATGTACTGCTCTGGAAAAGGTTTATTGATGACATCTTGATCCTGTGGAAGGGAGAGTACACGAAATGCACAGAATTCTGTACTTGGATAAATACATTAAATCCCTATTTGAGATTAACCCATACCATTTCAGACACAGAAGTTCCCTTCTTGGATTTACTCATCCGCCTTGAAGGAGAAAAGATCTCGACCAGTCTTTATCGTAAACCTACAGATAGGAATAGTCTCCTCTTATTCAGCAGTTACCATCCAAAGTCGTTAAGGGAAAATCTGCCCTTCGGACAATTTTTACGTATTAGAAGGAACTGCAGTTCTGTGGCAGACTATCAGAAAGAGTCTTCAACTCTTATGAATGATCTGATCAAGCGAGACTACCCCACACAGGTCGTGTCTCGTGCTCGCAAACGAGCAAGAAACAACAATAGAGAGAGTCTACTAGACGTTAACATTAAAGAATCTGACCAATCCTTAACCTGTGTTACCACCTTCACCCCTGACTAACAGAATTAAGGCGATCATCAAAAAACACTGGGGGATTCTCAACACTGGTGACCTAGATCTGGAAATCCCTAGGTTCGCATTCAAGCGCACAAATAACCTGAAGGACCTACTAATACAAACTAGGCCCAGGAAATCAGTTGTTGGGTCTCAAAAACTGCTGTGGGATTTACCTCCAGTTAAGGGTCACTATCCCTGCGGGTCGTGCGCCATGTGCCCACAGACACGCCCTAGCAAAGAGTTGACACTCACTAATGGCGTAACCTGGCAAATCCACAAACATACCAATTGCAACTCAAAAAATTGCATTTACCTTATGATTTGCCCATGTGGCTTACCATATATAGGCATGACCATGCGTGCAGTTAAAACTCGCATGCTGGAACACAAAAGCAATTTCAGATGCGCTAAGACAAACACTAAAATAACTACTCATTACAACTTGGAACGACATGCTCCCACCTCATTTCAATGGGTGGTTTTAGAATCCCACCCGCATATGTCACAAAAAGCCCTCTTTAGACTCGAACAACGTTGGGTCCTAAGATTGGCTGCTGATACTTCTGGCCTTAATGAGGACATTCCGTGGAGCATGCTGACTTGAGTTAGGCTTCTATCTCTCTTTCATACTCTATGAGCCTGAGTTCCTCGCCAAGAGGCACACTTGTCGAGGTTGCTCCGACGCCCTTCTCAACCACTGATGGCCCCTGGTAGCAATTTTGATGATAATCCTTGCACCATGGGTGCTCTCCGTTATGCTAATTTCCCTAATAAATCACCACACTCCATTTGAGCAACAGGGTTAACCACCCTTTTGACGAACCTCCTCGATGCTTGTCATTGTACCACCTCGTGCCTGACACTAACCAATATCTGCAGCACATAGCGCTTACGTGGACACATCTTTTTTATCAGGGGGCCTTAGATTGAGTCATGTACGAATTTTTTGATTTTCCGGGAACCGGCCTTTTCTCGTGCGTGGTCTCGCTTCGCTTACAAGGCTCTATAGCAACCACCTGGTTATTTCCCTTTTTGATTGACACTTTCCTGAGGGGAGCTTCCTATTGGGTGACACTTGACCGCGCCCTCTTTGGGTGCAACCGCCTCACACGCACGCGAGCGAGAGGCATTACCCGTCGCGTACGAGTTTCCACAGCAACTCTGTTGCATCCCTTTCCGCCTGACATACGTCCTGGTCAGCGGTCTAGCGGATGAGACGTGGCCACGCCTCTACCAGATGCGACCGCCCCACACGTACCCGCGTAGCACGCCGACCTGCTTTCAATACTTGGAGCGAGTCGAGCTCATTACCAGCAGACTCGAGCGGCTGGCGGGGCCGTAGGTATACGGTAACATTTTCACAACGAAATCGTGAGTACTCTCAGTCGTTTGTCCATCTTTGAGTTGGATTGTGCAGTTCTTAGCCTTAACTGACAGAGTAACTTACAGGAGAGACTGGTCGGTCATGCAATGTTATTGCACCTAGTATGATCGTCATATTAGTGCCTCACTGACCTACACTGAGCCCAGACCGCGTACATCTTTAATTGCCATGCACATGTGCCTACGTGCAGAAATACTGGTCTATGTAACCATTGTTTGATTAATACTATACCATCACAGGTACACGCATACCCACTTCCTAGTTTATGCGTTTATTGACCATTGAAGCAAACTTTTGCCTTCGTGTGACTGGGTTACAGTTCTAAGTTTTGCATGCCCTAGTATACCATGAGGCGCCCAACCACTAAGGTTCCTAAACTCTCATTGGGTGCTCTTGATGTATATTTACCTGACTTATCTGTTGTTTTTATCCACTCTCCTCCTTTTAGGACACTAAAATTTAGTGCCTTCCTACCCCGGCCTCATTTTCTCCACAGCCTAAGAGGGTGAGTTTATGCTAGATTGCTTCCGACAAATCGTTGCAACCTCGCTGGGGTTGATTTTTGAGGTAGCTTTTAATTAAGTATTTGCTGTCAGCCTTGATAAAGTCCTACAAATATTTGCTCACAATCGACGCATGCCACGGTTTTATGTTTGACATCACCTATTGTCTAAATTAAACCTGATGCCTCGAATTGTTTATTATGACAATGATTTTAACTTTTTGTTTCTTCCACAGGTTGTGTGTTCTTGTTATTCACGGTACCACACATTTTTAGGGTGCTGTACGTGTGGCCACCACTGACACCTCTTAGAGGTTGTGGCCACCACCAAAAAGGTGCAGGTAGCCATATATGCTTGTTTATTGGTCCTGAAGAATTGCCATTTAATATAATACAAGGCAAGAAACATGTCGACCTTTTTATTCCTTTAGCACATATTACTCACATACCTAATGGTGAGAGATGTGCGGATTGTTTGATTTTAATCAGGGTGGTGACCATACTTAATTAAAATTGTTTGAAGTGGATCACCTACCCCTGTTTTAGTACACTTACCTTTCACTTCACTTGCACCTACACCATTTATCATAACTAATTTTCCCCCCCACACACCTCGCTCACCGGCGTTTGGAAATAAAGATCTCCGACAGGAAGGCCCCCTTGGGGTGCCTGATCGGGCATTGCACCGCCGGCCCGATAAGGAGCAAAGACCCAGTGATGAAGCAAGACACCCGCTTGTTGGGTGTGTGAGGGTCTTCTTTTCCAGAAGGAGTAATTTTTACTCCCATCCATCTGATTGCTTTCACAACATCACCCTGGGATCTGAGTGACTTTAACACACACTGCGTTAATATTAGGAACTGCATTCCTTTCTGTTTTCATTGATTGTTGGGCATGTATGCTGGACCTACGATAATAAGCTAGTATATTATTGTTAAGCCCCCCCTTTCCCCCCTCTTGGTTTGATACTACTGGTAACAAACATAAGAAATGGTTTGGTGAGATACACTCTTCTTAAGGGCCCATATGCAAATAGAAAGGTCTAAACATCGCATGTCCTTCTCTGTCTGACTGGTACAGGGTAAGACATGTTTTCAGAATCCAAACCAAATAAGATTTAGAAATATTTTCAGGGTTAAAAACTAAATCACTGCGACTGTGGAAGCAAATGAAGTCTCAATGTGTTTTAACCACAGGGTCAACTGTGCTTTATCAAGGGGCAAACAATCCCGCAGTAAATCCTGTTTAATTTGGTTGCATGCCTTGACTAGAATAATCTATATCAGAAGTGGACAAAGAGCTAATACAGTTTGTAACATTAGTATCTTCAACCTAAACACAGATGTTGCTACCATATGCTACTGTAGACATGCATTAGTCTGGTAAATCTTCATCAAATCAGGCTTTTGCCCAACCTGGAGGCAAAATCAGAAACTGAGGCAATATACCTCAAAAGCAGATTTTTCTTAGCTCTTAAAAGGGGAGATCAGGCACCGGCACAGTCAAATAAAACACCCAGGCATGAAAAAGATAATGATCCGAGATAAAAGTGTCCTTGAACTAAAAATATTCTAGACCTTGTTGACCTATGCCAGATAACCATAAAAAAAGCCTTGTTATAATTGGTAGTCCGGTCCAAGGAGTCCATAAATGCAACAGCCAAGTCCAGATGGTTTTGGAGCCCTAATGTGGTTCTAGCTAGTAGAAACGCGAGGTACGCTTCCAGTAACACTGGAAAGGGGCGTTTACTGCATTAGGGAAATCTATTTCATTAGTTAATAGGACCCTTTCCAGGTTGCTTACGTACAAGGTAAACAAACACAGGCCAATGTGTACCCTTGATGTACACCTCTTAACCTCGATTGTTTTAGTACAAGAGCGATTGTTTTAATAACAAACATCAGACATATTCATATGAAGGCTGCATAGAAAATACACAATGTCCTCTCCACTCCTTGGCTTAGGAGAATGTCCCATATTTGTCCATATTAACTCTAACAAAGGCTGAGGTGAGATCCATGAAGGCCGAGTGATTGGAACCTGGTTTGGCTATGTCGTTTGTGCCCATGCCAGCTCTAAATACATACTGCAGGTCAGACAGGATAGGATTCTTCTGATATTAGCCTGTTAAGGACCACCCAACCAATAACTTTACTACAGAGTCAATTAGCGTTATTGATCTGTAGCAATAGGGTTCGTTTTTATCTCCTTTTAAAGACAAGTAGAATTATTGAGGGTGGCCAAGATGAAGATATCCTCACTTATCGGAGCATTTATCATCTGGGTGGGCAGTGGGGCCCATACTTCGGTTTAATAACAAATGAGAAGAGCTGAGAATAGGATGGCAGGGTCAGTGAAATCAATCAATCAATCAATACATTTGTAAAGCGTGCTACTTACCCGCGAGGGTCTCAAGGCGCTGGGGGGTGTGGGGGGGAGGGGTGTGGGGGGGAGGGGGGCGGGGGGAGATTGCTGCTACTGCTCGAAGAGCCAGGTCTTGAGGAGTCTTCTGATGGTCAGCAAGTCTTGGGACTGTCGTAGGGGGATGGGGAGGGTGTTCCAAGTCTTGGCAGCGAGGTGGGATCTGCCGCCGGAAGTCGCTCTTGGGATGCGGGGGACTGTGGAGAGGGCAAGGTCGGCAGAGCGAAGCTGGCGGGTGGGGGTGTGGAAGCGGAGTCGTCTGTTGAGGTACTCTGGTCCGGTGTTGTGGAGTGCTTTGTGTGCGTGGGTGAGGAGCTTGAAGGTTATCCTCTTGTAGACGGGGAGCCAGTGCAGGTCTCTCAGGTGGGGTGTGATGTGGCTGCGGCGAGGGATGTCGAGGATCAGACGTGCAGAGGCGTTCTGAATGCGTTGAAGTTGTTTCAGGAGTTTGGCCGAGGCTCCTGCGGAGAGGGAGTTTCCGTAGTCCAACTTGCTGTTGACGAGGGCCTGGGTGACCGTTCTTCTAGTTTCGGTGGGGATCCACTTGTAGATCTTGCGGTCGGCCACCAGGAGTCGTCCCAGGCCGAGGGGGTAGAGCCAAGGATGAAGACTTCCGTCTTGTCAGAGTTCAGCTTCAGTCGGCTGTTCTTCATCCACACGGCAACGGGTTTCATTCCTTCGTGGAGGTTGGTTTAGCGGTCCTTGGTGAGGGAGAGGATCAGCTGGGTGGCATCGGAGATTATGTTGAGGTCGTGTTTTCGTGCAACGTGGGTGAGCGGTGCCATGTAGATGTTAAACAGCGTTGGGCTAAGGGATGAGTCATGGGGTACGCCGCAGATGATCTCCGTGGCTTCGGAGCGGAAAGGAGGAAGGCGGACGCTCTGTGTTCTGCCGGAGTGGAAGGAGGTGGTCCAATCCAGGGCCTTCTCTTAGATCCCGGCGTCGTGGTGGCGTGTACGTAGTGTGCGGTGGCAGACCGAGTCGAAGGCGGCTGACAGGTCCAGAAGGATGAGGGCCGCGGTTTCTCCGTTGTCGAGCAGGGCCCTGATGTCATCAGTGGCAGCGATGAGGGCAGTTTCGGTGCTGTGGTTGCTGCGGAACCCAGACTGGGACGGGTCCAGGATGCTTTTCTCCTCGAGGTAGCGGGTTAGTTGTCTGTTGACGGTCTTCTCGATGACCTTCGCCGTGAGCAGGGAGATGGGCCAGAGGTTCTTGAAGTCAGCCTTGGGTTTTTTGAGTAGGGCGTTGATCTCGGCGTGCTTCCAGCTCTCTGGGAAGGTCGCTGTCTCGAAGGAGATGTTGATGGCTTTCCGGAGATGGGGTGCGATGGTGGTGCTGGCTTTGTTGAAGATGTGGTGTGGGCATGGGTCTGACGGGGATCCGGAGTGGATGGTGTTCATGATTTTGATGGTGTCGTCGTCTATGTTGGTCCAGGAGAGCAGGCGTTTGGTGCGGATGATGGTCATGGGGGCGGAGGTCTCAGTGGTAGTCGGGCGGTTGTGAAGCTGTCGTGGATGTCGGCAATCTTGCGATGGAAGAAGGTGGCAAGGGAGTCGCACAGGTCTTGCGAAGGTGGGATGTCGTTGGTGTAGGAGCTGGGGTTGGAGAGTTCATTTGTGATGTCGAAGAGCTCTTTGCTGTTGTGTGCATTGTTGTCTAGGCGGTCTTTGAAGGAGGTCCATTTGGCAGATCTGATGAGGTTGTGGTGTCTGCGAATGGCGTTCTTGTGGGCTGCGTAGCTGTCCTGTGTTCGTTCACGGTGCCATTTCTTCTCTAGCTTTCGGCAGATTTGCTTGGAGGCCTGGAGGTCTTCAGTGAACCAGCTGGCTTTCTTGCTGGTTTGGCTGTTGGAGGGTTTCTTGATCGGGCGAGGGTGTTGGTGCAGTCGTTGATCCACTGTCTGATGTTGCGGGTGTCTGGGTCGGTGGGTGGGTTCCGGGCGAGGGTGGTGGTGAGCTGGTGTTCAGTGACTTTGCTCCAGCAGCGGTGAGAGATCTGTTGGGTGCGGTGGTGGGTTTCCGGAAAGTATAGTTGTAGATTCCCGCAAAATGTCCATCTGCCGGGCGAATTATGAGAACAAACAATACCGCCATCAGTGTGAGAGAAAATAGGGCGTTTTTTAATCTAACAAAACAAAAAACTGTTGGTCATACAGCTGCCTTCTAAAGATTGAACCTAAGCAAGGTTCTTTCAGGTATTTGAGCTTTTTGATCTCAGATTTATAGTTAGACGGACAGCTGCCTATGAATACTTTATCCCTTTGAAAAGTCCTAAGGACTTTATGCAGGATTTTAGAACCCTTGAACATTCGCTGTCAAACCATCTAGTCGTTTGTATAGTGGTAGTCTGACATGGTACAGACAAGAGGTCAAAATCTTAACGAGATATAGAGGCAAAGGCACTTAAGATATCAGGATGCTACGACTTCTCATTGAGACAGGGCTTAAGATTCGAGGCATAACAAGATAATTAATTCCATGAAGTATCGTAGCACAACCTTAGACCATTTAAGCCGATGTGAAGAGGCTCGAAGGGAGCACACATAAGATAAGACAAGATTCAAGTCCCACTGGAGCATTATGAAAGGAGATGGAGGAAAGAGATGGATAATGCCCTTAAAGAATCGGTTTACAATAGGGAACTTGAACAAGGAGGGCTGATCTGGCAGCCAAAGGAAAGCAGTAATAGCTGACAGATAGCCTTTTAGAGTGTCCAGAGCCTTTGCGGAGGGACGCCTGGCTGCCAAGATGACGTTACAGACTTCGTGCAGAAGGTCAAAAGCTGTCAACTGTCGCCACTCAATCTCCACGCAAGGAGGTTCGGGTGTTGTCCGTGAACACCTGCACTACTTTCCCCTTGAGGGAGGGAAGAAACGCCGTCAGTGCAGGCGGATCGCCCGGAGCTCCAACAGATTTATATGGAGATTGATATGGAGCCCAGACACCTCTGATCTCTGCCCCTCCAAGATGGCTGCCCCATCCCAGGAGCGATGCATCCGTCACCACTGATAGTTCTGGTTGGGGAAGGGAGAGGGATCGGCCTCTGACCCAATCTTGGTTCATTACCACCACTGCAGTTGTTGTGCAGTTCCCTCCAAGATCTGGACATAGTCGGAAAGATTCCCCTGATGCTGCGAACTTGCACCACCTCAGAGTGATGACGCCATTAGTGATCTACCAGGCACCGACGGCTGAGTTAGTCTGCCCTGGCGTTCAGTGAATCTGCCCGGTGTTGAACCACTAGGGTCATACCCTGATTTTCCATCCATGTCCAAAGGCGAAGAGCCTCTTGCCATATGGTCCACAACCCCACCCTGCCTTGTTTATTGCAGTAGCACATGGCGGTGGTGTTGTCTGTGAACACCTGCACTACTTTCCCCTTAATGGAGGGAAGGAATACCTTCAGTGCCAGGCGGATCACCCAGAGCTCCGATAGATTGATATGGAGCCCAGACTCTGCCAGAGACCAGACTCTTCTGACTCTGCCTCTCCCAGATGGCTGCCCCATCCCAGGAGCGAAGCGGTTAGTTCTGGTTGGGGAAGGGAGAGAGATCTGCCTCTGACCCAATTTTGGTTCATTAACCACCACTGCAGTTGTTGTGCATTTACCTCCAAGATCTGGACATAGTCAGAAAGATTCCCCTGATGCTGCGCCCACTTGAACTTCATGTCACACTGCAGGGCCAGCATATTCCACCTGCCATGATCCACCAGAAGGAAGCAGGAGGCCATGAGGCCCAGCAGCCTCAGGGTCATTCTCACCGGAATCCGGGATAGAGGCTGAAACATTGGTATCATAGCCCGAATATCCTGAACTCGCTGCTCGGGAGGATAGGCCAGAAACTGCGCTGTATCAAGAACTGCTCCAATGAAAGAGCTTCTGAGAGGGAATCAGGTGTGACTTCAGCACATTAATAGTGAACCCCAGCAAATGCAGGAGGTCCAGGTGGGGGACGACAGCCTGGTGCAAGCCCGCCTTCAACAGCCAGTCGTCGAGATAGGGGAAGACTGGAACCCCTGATCTGCGGAGATGAGCTGCGACCACCGCCGTCAATTTCACGAACACCCGAGGGACGCTGGTAAGGCCAAAGAGGAGCATGGTGAACTGAAAATGCTTGTGGCCTACCGTGAACCGTAGGTAAAGCATGTGGGCTGGCAGGATGGGAATGTGGAAATAGGCATCCTGCAAATCCAACACTACCATTCAGTCTCTGGGATCGAGGGCAGAGAGAACCTGAGTCAACGTGAGCATTGTGAACTTCTCCGTCCAGAGGAAGCGGTCGAGGGCCCGCAGGTCTAAGATACCAGAAAGTAGTGGGTAGAGGGAATACCAACCACGACCTTCTTCTGGCACAGGGATCTGTTCAATAGCTCCCTTGGCCAAGAGAGCTGCAACTTCCTGGCAGAGAAGGGCCAAATGATCTAAATGATCCTCCGACATGCCATAGAGTGCTGGTGGCATGGAGGGATGGGTAGTCTCGAAGGGGAGGGAGTAGCCCCTTCGGACTATTTGCAAAACCCACCTGTCCGACTTGATGTTTTGACAGTGGGGGAGGTGATGGCGAATCCTGCCGGCCACTGGCCTCTGGTGGCCCTGAAAGGTCGGACTAGGAGGGTTTGGAGGCTGCTGCAAGAGGTTATAGGTAGACTGGCCCGCCCGCTGGCCCCTGACCCGCGTCGCTGGTTACCACGTCCACGGCCAAGCTTAGGCTGTGTAGTTTGCGGGGCCTTGTGGCTCGATTGGGTGGAACATGGTGGGGCACCCCTTCCGTAGACGGGAAAGTGGCAAAGGCAGAGTGCGTGGGGCGAGAGGTCGCCGCGAGGCCCAAGGATCTGGCCGTAGCCCTAGATTCCTTGAAGCGCTCGAGCACCGAGTCTGCCTTGTCTCAGAACAGGCGACAGCCATCAAAGGGAATGTCCAAAAGGGTGGATTGGACATCCCCTGAGAAACCAGACGTCCTCAAGAAGTTGTAGCACCTCAAGGCTACTGAAGTGGAAACCGTTCTGCCCATAGAGTCGGCAGTATCCAGCCCACACCGAATGGTGAACTTAGCTGCATCTCGACGCTCTGCAACTACGCGGGTGAGAATGGCCCGGGTCTCCTACGGGCACTGTGGCAATACTTGTGCAACTGTATCCCGCACAGTTTGGTTATAACGGCCCAAGAGGCATGAGGCATTCAGTGACCGCATCGCTGAGCTGGCGGAAGAAAAGATTGTCCTCCCAAGGTGGTCCAGCTTCTTGGATTCCCTATCTGGAGGAGCAGTAGGGAATGCGCCCTTAGACGAAGAGGCTCTCGGGGGTTGGGTGTTGGGAAAGGAACAGTAGGTCGCCCGGGGCTGGGCGGTGGCGCCAGGCAATCATCCTGTCCACAGGAGCCCCTGTGATGGGCTTAGACCAAGTGTCCAGAAAGATGTCAGTGAGGGCTTCATTAAAGGGCAGCAGGGACTCCGAAGAGGCTGCTGCCGGTTAAAGAACCTCTGTCAAGAGGTTAGTCCTGACTACCACCCTAGGAAGCTCAAGGCCCGAGGCCTCAACCACCCTACGCAACACCACTGCATACAAGGCTCCCTCCTCCATAGCCACAGTGGCAGGGGGAGAGAATGCCAAGGTCTGGGCAGCTATCCAAACCACTGGCATCACCCATTTCCTCTTCAAGCTGGCCGGCTAAAGGGTCAACAGACCCCTCCCAGTCCTCCTCACCCTCCTTTGGCTACCACTCAGGGCGAAAAGGAACACCAGAAACGAACGAGGCATAAACGTACCTTCCAGCGATGGTCAAGTGACGTCGGTCCAGCACCGTGTCGAGCTCAAGGGTGAGGCTAGGGTCGACTCTGGTTGGGGGCACAACTGGCGTCATGGGCGTCATCACTAGAATCGGTGCCAGGGAAGGTACCGGGAGGTCGACTGGCGTTGATCCGGATCCAGGCCTGGATACTCGGGGACCACCCGGCACCGAAGCTGCCAGCATTGAAGGCCCAGGGCACCCAGGTCGCGGGGCCCGAAAGAGTGCCATTGGAGTCAGGCTGCCCAAAGATGCTATGCAGCACTTCGTAAAAAGCTCGAAGCTGGGCAGGGGACTCTCTGGCTCCAGGAAAGGGAGGGAAGCTTAGAGCCGTCCCAGAAGCAGCCTCCAAAGTCGGAGCAGGAGAGCGATGACGCTGCAGGTCCCATGTCGCGTGGGCTGATGGACAGGGAGAAGGCGAAGAGCGATGATGCTTCTTCGCCTTCTTCTTGTGCTTCGACTTAACCATGGAGTGTGAAGACTTCGATGACGAGTGGTGATGGCTCTGTGACCAGTCCCGAGACCTTCCTCTCGACCGGGACCTCAAACGGCGCAGAGCAGACTTCCGGGCATCCAAGAGCTCTCGGGCCGCTCCTGCCAAGACTTCAGATTTATGGCCCGGCAGTCAGAGCACGACTTTGGGTCGCAGGCACCAGAGACATAAGTGGTGCGGATCCGTGACTGACATCAACTAGTTACAGGAGTCACAATGTTTGAAGCCGGTCCGATAATGGGACATCCCTCGTGCTACCAAGAGTTGATGGACTAAAAAAAGACGTTGACAAAAGTCAAAAAATGTTTAGTCAAAAAATGACTAAGGGTAAAGCTCTCTCCGGATATGCGCTGGCTGGCACGGAAAAAGAAAGAACCGACATCAGCGCGCAGGGGTGGCGTCTAAGTAGACCCCGCAACGTCATCCCGGCGACCACAATGCCGCCATCTACCGACGTGCAAGGGTACGGCTACAGAACAATTCTCCGGATCCTGTCTGACGCCTGGGGCTAATTCCAAGGTAAGAAATCTATAAGTAATGGTCTCTTTCAGATACTAAGAAAACACAAGGAGATGATGGACGGAGCACTGAAACTTTTCAGACACTCACCCCCAGCTACAGATCTGGGTAGAATCCATCATCATTCTTAAGCTCACTTCGCCACCTCAGTTCAGACCCAGCTGTATGCAAATCAGTCTTAACCCTGTGCCTCATGGGAACAGTCCAGTCGGAACTTCCAAGCCAGGTCTTCCCTGAACCGGAAACAAGCATCCTGGGACCACTTTCTGGGTAACACCCTTCATCAGCCAGGCTAGCTTGAATCCAGTGGCAAAGTGAGCAAGGGACCCGCATCTGGGCATACCCTGCCAACTTGGGGCGAACAATGCAAACACAAGGAGATGATGGATGGAGTGCTGAAACTTTTCAGACACACCCCCAGTCACAGATCTGGGTTGAATCAATCACCCACTCCGTTTTTGTACTTAAAGCTCTTTCGAGCGACTTTGGGCTGACGAGCCTGGGTTCCGCACCTGCGCGCCGCGAGAGGTACTAAACCTTTAATATTTTTGGCAGTCTACTTGGCACCCCTCATACTTACCTGCTCCCTGCTGACGAGAGGCAATTACCTCGAAACACGTGTCCAGGGATGGCATTATTTTTTATACTCGTGGTATAGGCGTACTCACCGCTGCCACTACATTATCCAGAGTTCTATGGGGCTATTTGCTAGTATGACGAGCAGTGTGCGACCCACTCCGTTTTTGTACTTAAAGCTCTTTCGAGCGACTTTGGGCTGACGAGCCTGGGTTCCGCACCTGCGCGCCGCGAGAGGTACTAAACCTTTAATATTTTTGGCAGTCTACTTGGCACCCCTCATACTTACCTGCTCCCTGCTGACGAGAGGCAATTACCTCGAAACACGTGTCCAGGGATGGCATTATTTTTTATACTCGTGGTATAGGCGTACTCACCGCTGCCACTACATTATCCAGAGTTCTATGGGGCTATTTGCTAGTATGACGAGCAGTGTGCGACCCACTCCGTTTTTGTACTTAAAGCTCTTTCGAGCGACTTTGGGCTGACGAGCCTGGGTTCCGCACCTGCGCGCCGCGAGAGGTACTAAACCTTTAATATTTTTGGCAGTCTACTTGGCACCCCTCATACTTACCTGCTCCCTGCTGACGAGAGGCAATTACCTCGAAACACGTGTCCAGGGATGGCATTATTTTTTATACTCGTGGTATAGGCGTACTCACCGCTGCCACTACATTATCCAGAGTTCTATGGGGCTATTTGCTAGTATGACGAGCAGTGTGCGACCCACTCCGTTTTTGTACTTAAAGCTCTTTCGAGCGACTTTGGGCTGACGAGCCTGGGTTCCGCACCTGCGCGCCGCGAGAGGTACTAAACCTTTAATATTTTTGGCAGTCTACTTGGCACCCCTCATACTTACCTGCTCCCTGCTGACGAGAGGCAATTACCTCGAAACACGTGTCCAGGGATGGCATTATTTTTTATACTCGTGGTATAGGCGTACTCACCGCTGCCACTACATTATCCAGAGTTCTATGGGGCTATTTGCTAGTATGACGAGCAGTGTGCGACCCACTCCGTTTTTGTACTTAAAGCTCTTTCGAGCGACTTTGGGCTGACGAGCCTGGGTTCCGCACCTGCGCGCCGCGAGAGGTACTAAACCTTTAATATTTTTGGCAGTCTACTTGGCACCCCTCATACTTACCTGCTCCCTGCTGACGAGAGGCAATTACCTCGAAACACGTGTCCAGGGATGGCATTATTTTTTATACTCGTGGTATAGGCGTACTCACCGCTGCCACTACATTATCCAGAGTTCTATGGGGCTATTTGCTAGTATGACGAGCAGTGTGCGACCCACTCCGTTTTTGTACTTAAAGCTCTTTCGAGCGACTTTGGGCTGACGAGCCTGGGTTCCGCACCTGCGCGCCGCGAGAGGTACTAAACCTTTAATATTTTTGGCAGTCTACTTGGCACCCCTCATACTTACCTGCTCCCTGCTGACGAGAGGCAATTACCTCGAAACACGTGTCCAGGGATGGCATTATTTTTTATACTCGTGGTATAGGCGTACTCACCGCTGCCACTACATTATCCAGAGTTCTATGGGGCTATTTGCTAGTATGACGAGCAGTGTGCGACCCACTCCGTTTTTGTACTTAAAGCTCTTTCGAGCGACTTTGGGCTGACGAGCCTGGGTTCCGCACCTGCGCGCCGCGAGAGGTACTAAACCTTTAATATTTTTGGCAGTCTACTTGGCACCCCTCATACTTACCTGCTCCCTGCTGACGAGAGGCAATTACCTCGAAACACGTGTCCAGGGATGGCATTATTTTTTATACTCGTGGTATAGGCGTACTCACCGCTGCCACTACATTATCCAGAGTTCTATGGGGCTATTTGCTAGTATGACGAGCAGTGTGCGACCCACTCCGTTTTTGTACTTAAAGCTCTTTCGAGCGACTTTGGGCTGACGAGCCTGGGTTCCGCACCTGCGCGCCGCGAGAGGTACTAAACCTTTAATATTTTTGGCAGTCTACTTGGCACCCCTCATACTTACCTGCTCCCTGCTGACGAGAGGCAATTACCTCGAAACACGTGTCCAGGGATGGCATTATTTTTTATACTCGTGGTATAGGCGTACTCACCGCTGCCACTACATTATCCAGAGTTCTATGGGGCTATTTGCTAGTATGACGAGCAGTGTGCGACCCACTCCGTTTTTGTACTTAAAGCTCTTTCGAGCGACTTTGGGCTGACGAGCCTGGGTTCCGCACCTGCGCGCCGCGAGAGGTACTAAACCTTTAATATTTTTGGCAGTCTACTTGGCACCCCTCATACTTACCTGCTCCCTGCTGACGAGAGGCAATTACCTCGAAACACGTGTCCAGGGATGGCATTATTTTTTATACTCGTGGTATAGGCGTACTCACCGCTGCCACTACATTATCCAGAGTTCTATGGGGCTATTTGCTAGTATGACGAGCAGTGTGCGACCCACTCCGTTTTTGTACTTAAAGCTCTTTCGAGCGACTTTGGGCTGACGAGCCTGGGTTCCGCACCTGCGCGCCGCGAGAGGTACTAAACCTTTAATATTTTTGGCAGTCTACTTGGCACCCCTCATACTTACCTGCTCCCTGCTGACGAGAGGCAATTACCTCGAAACACGTGTCCAGGGATGGCATTATTTTTTATACTCGTGGTATAGGCGTACTCACCGCTGCCACTACATTATCCAGAGTTCTATGGGGCTATTTGCTAGTATGACGAGCAGTGTGCGACCCACTCCGTTTTTGTACTTAAAGCTCTTTCGAGCGACTTTGGGCTGACGAGCCTGGGTTCCGCACCTGCGCGCCGCGAGAGGTACTAAACCTTTAATATTTTTGGCAGTCTACTTGGCACCCCTCATACTTACCTGCTCCCTGCTGACGAGAGGCAATTACCTCGAAACACGTGTCCAGGGATGGCATTATTTTTTATACTCGTGGTATAGGCGTACTCACCGCTGCCACTACATTATCCAGAGTTCTATGGGGCTATTTGCTAGTATGACGAGCAGTGTGCGACCCACTCCGTTTTTGTACTTAAAGCTCTTTCGAGCGACTTTGGGCTGACGAGCCTGGGTTCCGCACCTGCGCGCCGCGAGAGGTACTAAACCTTTAATATTTTTGGCAGTCTACTTGGCACCCCTCATACTTACCTGCTCCCTGCTGACGAGAGGCAATTACCTCGAAACACGTGTCCAGGGATGGCATTATTTTTTATACTCGTGGTATAGGCGTACTCACCGCTGCCACTACATTATCCAGAGTTCTATGGGGCTATTTGCTAGTATGACGAGCAGTGTGCGACCCACTCCGTTTTTGTACTTAAAGCTCTTTCGAGCGACTTTGGGCTGACGAGCCTGGGTTCCGCACCTGCGCGCCGCGAGAGGTACTAAACCTTTAATATTTTTGGCAGTCTACTTGGCACCCCTCATACTTACCTGCTCCCTGCTGACGAGAGGCAATTACCTCGAAACACGTGTCCAGGGATGGCATTATTTTTTATACTCGTGGTATAGGCGTACTCACCGCTGCCACTACATTATCCAGAGTTCTATGGGGCTATTTGCTAGTATGACGAGCAGTGTGCGACCCACTCCGTTTTTGTACTTAAAGCTCTTTCGAGCGACTTTGGGCTGACGAGCCTGGGTTCCGCACCTGCGCGCCGCGAGAGGTACTAAACCTTTAATATTTTTGGCAGTCTACTTGGCACCCCTCATACTTACCTGCTCCCTGCTGACGAGAGGCAATTACCTCGAAACACGTGTCCAGGGATGGCATTATTTTTTATACTCGTGGTATAGGCGTACTCACCGCTGCCACTACATTATCCAGAGTTCTATGGGGCTATTTGCTAGTATGACGAGCAGTGTGCGACCCACTCCGTTTTTGTACTTAAAGCTCTTTCGAGCGACTTTGGGCTGACGAGCCTGGGTTCCGCACCTGCGCGCCGCGAGAGGTACTAAACCTTTAATATTTTTGGCAGTCTACTTGGCACCCCTCATACTTACCTGCTCCCTGCTGACGAGAGGCAATTACCTCGAAACACGTGTCCAGGGATGGCATTATTTTTTATACTCGTGGTATAGGCGTACTCACCGCTGCCACTACATTATCCAGAGTTCTATGGGGCTATTTGCTAGTATGACGAGCAGTGTGCGACCCACTCCGTTTTTGTACTTAAAGCTCTTTCGAGCGACTTTGGGCTGACGAGCCTGGGTTCCGCACCTGCGCGCCGCGAGAGGTACTAAACCTTTAATATTTTTGGCAGTCTACTTGGCACCCCTCATACTTACCTGCTCCCTGCTGACGAGAGGCAATTACCTCGAAACACGTGTCCAGGGATGGCATTATTTTTTATACTCGTGGTATAGGCGTACTCACCGCTGCCACTACATTATCCAGAGTTCTATGGGGCTATTTGCTAGTATGACGAGCAGTGTGCGACCCACTCCGTTTTTGTACTTAAAGCTCTTTCGAGCGACTTTGGGCTGACGAGCCTGGGTTCCGCACCTGCGCGCCGCGAGAGGTACTAAACCTTTAATATTTTTGGCAGTCTACTTGGCACCCCTCATACTTACCTGCTCCCTGCTGACGAGAGGCAATTACCTCGAAACACGTGTCCAGGGATGGCATTATTTTTTATACTCGTGGTATAGGCGTACTCACCGCTGCCACTACATTATCCAGAGTTCTATGGGGCTATTTGCTAGTATGACGAGCAGTGTGCGACCCACTCCGTTTTTGTACTTAAAGCTCTTTCGAGCGACTTTGGGCTGACGAGCCTGGGTTCCGCACCTGCGCGCCGCGAGAGGTACTAAACCTTTAATATTTTTGGCAGTCTACTTGGCACCCCTCATACTTACCTGCTCCCTGCTGACGAGAGGCAATTACCTCGAAACACGTGTCCAGGGATGGCATTATTTTTTATACTCGTGGTATAGGCGTACTCACCGCTGCCACTACATTATCCAGAGTTCTATGGGGCTATTTGCTAGTATGACGAGCAGTGTGCGACCCACTCCGTTTTTGTACTTAAAGCTCTTTCGAGCGACTTTGGGCTGACGAGCCTGGGTTCCGCACCTGCGCGCCGCGAGAGGTACTAAACCTTTAATATTTTTGGCAGTCTACTTGGCACCCCTCATACTTACCTGCTCCCTGCTGACGAGAGGCAATTACCTCGAAACACGTGTCCAGGGATGGCATTATTTTTTATACTCGTGGTATAGGCGTACTCACCGCTGCCACTACATTATCCAGAGTTCTATGGGGCTATTTGCTAGTATGACGAGCAGTGTGCGACCCACTCCGTTGTTGAATCAATCATCATTCATTTTTTCAGATACTACAACTCAATACACCCATCAGCAAAAGCAGATTCATAGTAAGCTGAAAAACAATATTAATGCGTTATGTCACTCAATATTGTCAAAGTTCTTAAAAACTGACTGCACACTAGTTTAGACAAACAAGACATATGGTAATACAAGTGTGTGTGATAAAAAAGCCAGAATACCCTTTATTACCAAGCTCAAAACTAAAGGCTCACAGCGCTTTGGGTCAGCAAAGCACTCTATAAAAGTGGTTGCCCCTTCTCCAGCATCAATAGAGCAGACAGAATCATTTGCTTCACAGTCCTACCCTTTATTCTAGGTAACTCAAACAAGAGAAACAAACATCCAGAACAGGGGTTGTCAAGACAGCTCCTACAAATTTGCCTTCCCTTTTATCTTTTGCTAGGAGTCAGGTAGGCAGCCTAATGGCCAACAGTACCCTTAGAAATAAGAAACAGATGCGGTCAGGTAAGTGTTCCAGGTAAAAATAAACCACTACAAAAAAATCCTACTTTGTATTCCTAGTTTGTATTCATTGCTGTTTCTGCCAGGCCCTATTTTCTCAACTAAAAGTCATTAGCCGGTCTTCACTAAAATGATGGGCCTTGTATTCTATGGATATGCTATCAGGTGTAGAGTTAACATTAATAGGGCAGTTTTGCTTACATTTCCCATATGTCTCCTTACGAAGAGAGCTTTGTGCTTTCATTTCTTCCTCCTCCCTATTAGACCTGGCATCCTTGGTGTGGTTTCCCCCTAACTCTTTGCCTTCAGATATCCTGTTTTTGCAGACCTTAGCACTGTGCGAACTTTACAACTGCCAACCAGTGCCAGTAAACTAAATTATTCTAGAGGGCCTGCAGCTCTGATTGTGCCACTCACTTAAGTAGCCTATCAAATATGTCACAGTCCAGCCATTGTAGAGCCTGTGCGTGAAATTTAAACTGACATGTTGAATTGGCAAAATAAGCCTTTTGCCAAACCAAAACCGTCATTTTTAATACAAATAAGTCACACCTAGGATAGACCCTGGCCTGTCCCAAGGTTAGGTGCAGTGAATTTAAAAAGTGGGGTATGTACTATTAAAGTTTTACATGTCCTGGTAGTGCAAAATTCTTAAATGTGTTTTTCACAGCTGCAAGGCCTATCTTTCCTAAAGGATAACATTGGAGTTGCCTTATTACATTTTAGAAGTGTAATGTCCAAATGGGAAGAGATTACTGGTTCGTGTTTGGTGCTGCTGAAATCCCAATTTAAAACCCCTCAGTGAGGGAGGAGCTCCTCCCGCACAGTGAGGGGGTTGTAGCCCACACTGCGACTAGGTTTGCAGTGCGAGGAGGTTCCCAATGATGAAGCATGCTCAAGGGTGAGGCTAGGGTCGACGCCGGTCGGGGGCACAACTAGCGTCATGGGCGTCATCACTAGAATCGGTGCCAGGGAAGGTACCATAAGCAATCCTGCTCCCCCTCCCACTTTGCTGACCACATAGTTATTCATCTGCCCTTGTTTGCTGATAACTATTTCTAAAACCTGTGCTTCCTATTTCTGTTCACATGCTTACATGGCAGAAAACCGGTATAAAAGGGATGACGGTTTGTGAATTCAGTGTACTACCTCCTGCAGCACTTGAGAGTGTTGTGTGGATGTGGTCCCACTCATGAGTGATTAATAAACTTGTTATTTATTCCAACTCCAGTGCCGATCTCTATTTTGTTGGTCTTTGGACCCGTGGACAAGAGGGTGACCCTGCACCAGTGTGCCCACTTTTAGGTGCATTTCCACAGAGCTTTCCCTTACACTTCACTCTCAGGTGTTCGTGATAGGGCTCGCCTGCTTTTGGATTTGGGCTTCCTCTTCGGAGTCCGCTGTCCAGTGTGGCATCCTCTTCCCGCTCACTTAGGAAAGATGAAATCCTCCTCTCAATAGGAATCCGTGAATCGCATTTATGGGATGTTGTGGTCAGTACATGCGTTAAAATCTTCTGCCCGTGTCCCGTGGTCTGAGTTGGTTGCCACCCTTGCATCCTGATGGTGCTTTTGCATATGTTGATGGTGGCATATTATACTGCTGAAAGTGATTTGATTGGTTATATGTTTGATGGCGCAATAATGTGGTAGATATCAGTATTGTTGGTGGCTTCCTCTGTATGCTGGTTGTCCTAGGCCTCTGTATACTCAAAATGACTGTTTTCTTTGGTGCTGTATTTATATATTTATTTTTACAACACGAGTTTTAAGGCATTTTTTTTTCAAGAAATGAAAAATAGGGACTGTATGGATGGAAAAGAGAAACAGATTTCAGTTCATGGCAGATAGATAGGACAAAGGAGCAGCCACCAAACTTATTGTTCTTGATGCGAGGAATGGGGAACTGAGCAAAAGTCGCTGAATTAAGGACCTAATTAGGGGAGTCAGATTTCAATCTATATTCATGTAGGTAGGACCAATTTGATAAAATGCCTTATGTACAAAAATACATTTTTTGAACTGGAAGCGTTTCCCGATTTGAAGCCAGAGAGGTTCTTGTAAATGGTAAGACATTATACCCATTATACCTATGTTTTTTGCGGATGTGGTAGAGGAAGGAGTAGGGTCGGGAGAGGCTGGCCACCAAGCTGGAGACTAGGTAGTGGAGAGTTTACCAAACATAAGAATTTTCATTTTGGAGCTATTTAGTTTCAAACACTTGGCCTGGATTCATGCCATGGTACTGGACATGCAGGATTGGAAATTGGCTTGAACCTCCCCCAGATTGTCAGAAATAGACACAATCTGTGGATCATCTGCATACTAAATGATTTCTAGTCCCTAGGGCTTTGTTGTCCTTGCAACTTAGCCATCTCAGTATTGGATTATATTCACTAGCACATGGAGAACAGGCTAACCAAAGAGTGACTCTCTATTGAATGGCATGCCGAGTTTTTGCACTTCAGGTCTAAAAGCGGAGCAGAAAAGCCAACCCTGCTACTCTAGAGAACGGTTTGATCCCAATAGCTGAAACATTCGTTGAGAGTCAATTACAGATGATGAAGTTTTTTCGCCTTCTGGCAGGGAGTCTGCTCACAGAGGTCCAACCAGGCATGCATGTGTGTTCCCTGGTCCATTAGTACTTCTTGTCTAATCATGGGACCACTGCTGCTACGGTTGTTTGCATGACATTAAGGTCATCTTTCCAAATGAGGTAAATGACAGGAATGGCTTTAACCAGCTTCCCTGAAGAGCTTTTGAAATCATACAGGAAGCTTTTTCAATTAGCACATGAAACCCTACTACGTCATTTGGAGGACTGTTAGTAGGGTGCAGTTGTAGAATTAGCTGGTCGGATGATACAATCATCCTATTCTGGGCTTCCTCAATGGCATGAACCTTCCTGAATTCCTCCATTATTCACATCTTCTTTGGTAGTGTATCCTGTCTGGCCTGGTGCCATGTGAAAAACCTGCGAGACCAGGGTTTGGGGGTTCAGTTACAGTCGGTCCTCTAAGAGTTAAAGGGCATCACAGCAAAACTGATGGGGTGATGCAGCTTATGGCATTTGCTGTGGTGTTCATGGCCATGGAGTGGCTTACTTCTCATGAGCTTCAGGAAATCTGATTTAATAATCTGACATTACCTGCATTTGATTTCACTGTCTTTAAGGTCCTCAGTAGAGAATTGTCTGCAGATTTTGCAGTCTTCAGTCTTATGAGCTGGATATAAGCAATAAATGTATTCTTTACAAGAGGTGTCGGAGAGATCTTTTTTACCCTCAGAAATCTAAAGGCCTGACTCTTTTCCTCAGATTCAGACATGGCCTAAACTCATCCTGGAGCAAATATCTTGGAAGGCATTGGTGCAAACAATGAATACGCATAGAAATTGTGATTTTCATCCCAAAATACTTATCTGAAAAGATGTAAGCAGAGTTCAAAGGGACTCCTTTCCCCTATCTTGACAGAAGATTGAATTCTGAGGAATGGTCGCCCTTGAATGAGGTGATCTTCACACTGCTCTCATCTCCTTGATTGAAGTGTGGTTCTTTTTGAATGAGGTCATGCGGTTTACTTAATTAACAGTGCTTGCAGCCTCTCGGGCTTTCTTTAACATTAGACTGCTATTGTAATGTTAACATGTGACTCGCAGTTCGATGACAGGGATGATTCAAGCATGACAATCTATGAAAGAAGAAATGCTAGAGAATAGATATTTTTCAAGTCTGCACAGGAAAATTTGCCTAGATGAAAAGCATAGATACAAACTCCGTATAGCAGAACTTGCAATTTTGTGGTACTCTGATGAAGACAGAACAGAGGCAAGCTCTAATCCAAGCTTCACCACCTTATCAAATAATGTGATTCAAGAATACCATTTATCTCCCACAGCTTCCATATTTTCAACAAACGAAATTTGAAGCAGATCAGAGCGGTCTCAGCAGCAGCATTTGAAAATTTAACGGAGCACATGATGTGATTCTCGTGAGAAAGCTCAAAGTTTAGCACATCTGTTTTTTATATTGTTTACTGATCAGTATGACATACACCTTAAAAATGGGTCATCTCGTGGTGGCATGGTGAGCCAAGATGGCGGTCGCACCTTGAGTGCGGTCCCGGACCCCTCCACCATCCGTCCGCAATCCGCCTCACAAGAGAGCCATATCACCTTACAATTACTGGCTCAATTGCAGTCACACCTCCGGCTGCATCCTGGCCACCTGAATTCATCTAAGGGGCATCTCCATGACGAGATTGGCCGTCAGGCCGGGACCGGTGGGCAAAATGGCGGATCGTCAGTGCCGAACGGCACGCCCTGCGGCTTCAGCCCTCTTGAGCTGCTCATCGGCCCGTGCTTTGTGGAGGGGCTGAAGGGGGCCCCCGACTCTGGGAGGCCCAACGGTGTGTTGCGGGCCACAGGACGCTGCCCGTGCTCCCCCCTCCCCGTGGCACCAGTCTGGACGCGGGCAGCCACCGGGGCCTGGTCCGGCTTGAGGAGCCGCAGTTGGCGCGGGGCGGCTCAGCAGGCCCCTTCTCATCGGAGATCCCTGCGGTCACTTCCGGGTGTCCCGCGGCGGAGCGACATCTTCAACCACTATTTCAAGCGATGGAGGCTGGTGGTCATCTGGCTGCGGCTCGGGTGGCCGGGCAGCCAGCGCCTGACTGAGACTGCTATCTTCATCTGACAACGAACGCCTTCAGCCTGTGCCCATGTGCACCACCGCCTGTGCCGGACACTATGGGGGAGGCCGGTTGTTTGGAGCATCGGCACAGCACGGCTCCTGCGGCAGTAAGTCTCAGTGGCAGGAGGGGGTTGCAGGTTGTGTGGGAGGAGCCTTCACTGCACGCACGGGCCGCCCATCACGAGGGGATTCTTCGGAGGCCTCACGATCCTCCTTCGGGCTCTCTGGGTCCCGCTTTACGAGAGGCCACAGCTCCGAGACGGGGCCTCGGGCCCCGGGGCTGAGGGAGTGATGTGGTGGTGTCGGCCGCATTTTCGGGCGGCAGAGGTGACTCCGGTGGGGGCGGCTTCCCCCTGCTATTAGTCTTGTGGCCCTGGACTCATTGGGCCCACGAATTCTTGGCCCGCCTTGTGAGTGGACCTGCCTGCTCTGCCTTCTGGGTTGAGGATACGGGGATAGGGGGCATTCGGACGCGCTCGAGCAGCGTGGGGGTTCCCATCTTGAGTCCCCCCCACCTCCAGACTTACTTAACTAATCCAGGGGAGTCGTGTGTGCCACCCTCCTCGGCGGCCCCCCTTTGTTCCCTGGCCCTTCTTTTGCCTGCAGGCCGGGCGCCTCCGTGTCGGCCGCATTAATTGTGTGGTGGAGAGCCCTGGAGGGGCTGTCGCCTCCACCTCGGGCGGCCCCCAAATCCTGCACCTTGTCGAATTGTCCATTACCCCCCGTTGTGTACGAGCCTTGAGGCATTTAGCGGGGTCCCTCTGCCTTTCTGAGTGGCGCCATGGGCCAGACCGGACCTGCCAAGACCTGGGCCACCCAGACCAAAATGGACCGCTTCACCACCACGGACATTGGGGAGACGGGGGGGAACTGCGGACAGGGATGCACCACCGGCAACGGACCTGTCCACTATCCTCCAAGCCATCCACACCTTGCAGTCCTCGGTGGAGGGCAAGATCGCGGAGGTCCGTGTGGACAAGACCCTAATCTGGCAAGACCTCCATAACGCCACTGCGCGGATTAAAGAGACTGAATCCCGTATATCATCGGTGGAACTTGACGTTCAACAACTTAAGGGGCAGGTGGCGCGCCTCCAGTCACACACCCAGGAGCTGCATCGGAGTGCCGAAGATGCAGAAAACAGATCCCGCCGTAATATCCTCCGCCTGGTGGGGTTCCCAGAGGGGGCGGAGCAGGCCCACCCCGCCAAATTCATTGAGAAATGGTTGAGATCCTGGCTCCCGGAGGGCTCTCTTTCCCCATGGTTTGCTATAGAGCGAGCTCACGTTCCCTTGCCCGAGGCCTCTGGCGGGAGCGCCGCCCCGACCGGTCATAATGAGAATCCTTAACTACAAAGACCGAGACTCCATCCTGGCTGAAGCCCGCAAGCAGCGACGCCTCCCTTATGAAAACCATTCGATCATGATCTTTCCGGACTACACCCGGGAGGTCCAGGGTCAACGTTGCTAGTTTGGCGAGGTCAAGCAGACACGGAGAGCCCTCAACATACACTGCCGGCTCCTCCTCCCGGCACGTCTACGAGTGGTGCTTGTCAATAAAACCTTATTTTTTGACTCTCCGGCAGATGCATGGGCTTGGGCCACGGAAGAACGTCCCCTTCGGCCCAACGGTCAGATTTCCCTGCAAGATGGTGCGGAGGGTGGTTCCACTCGCATCGGGTCCCCAGACCCTAGGCCCCAGCACAACCACTCAAGGAGGCACCGTGGGCACAGGAGGGCCTGCTCTGACACCCAGTTGAATCCTCCCCAACTGTCTGGACCATCACGTGGGGACCTTCAGGTTGTGCGCCGCTATGGCTCCTCCAGTCTTCCGGGCCGTGGGGGGGCCTCACCCGCCTCCTCCATTCCTGACCTTCCGGACATTGACCTCTCTCGCAGCCCAACTCTTCTCAGCAATCCAGCCTGAACCCGTCTCTGCCTGCCGGGCCTGGCTCCGTGGCCGGAGGCACCGTGCCGGCTACCTTCTGTTATCTCTCTTGTTGGACTTGTACATGAACATCCTGCCATGAGGAGGGGTCCTCCACGCTTTGCACACTCCCCAAGTGTTTAAGTTTGGTCCTATGTTGTTATCACTGTTAGGGTGACAGATGCTTCTGTTTCTGAAGTATGGGTGGGGTGGGGTGGGGGGGCTGGGGTGGGGGGACCGTTGTCCCGAGTTTCTTTTGTTGTTTTTTGTTGCTTCCTTGTTTCATCACACCAGCACTTCCAGGACGTCACATTTTACACTTCAGGGGACATGGTAACTTATATCTGGGCTCCCAATCACGCATCCCGGCATCCCTGCCCCCGGCCGAGCTTCCCTCGGGGACCTCCACCCTTCTCTGTGACAGTCTATCAGGATGGCTGACATACTACAACAGGGGGTATCTTTACGCCTTCTGTCCTGGAACGTCAATGGTCTCCTTGACCGCCTCAAGCGAAAACGGTACTTCGCTATGCGCAGCGTCTTGGGGTGGAGGTCCTACTACTGCAAGAGACACACCTATTGGGTAACCAGTGCCCCTTTTTAAAGCGCTATGGTTATGACAGGGTCTGGCACTCAGGCTTCACACGCGGATCCCGCGGGGTTGCGATCCTGGTGCAACACTCCCTTCCAGTAGTGGCAACACGAGTCATTCATGACGATCAGGGCACCTTCCTGGCCCTGTCCGGCACCCTGAAAGGCATACCCCTTAATTTGGTGTCATTATACTCCCCTCCAGCGTGGTTGACTGTGACCCTTGCCGCATCCGTTGGGCTTCTGGCCTCCTTGCCCCCGGGCTCCACCTTCCTGGGGGGTGACTTCAACGCGGTCCCTTCCCCGGATCAGGACACGACTGGGACCTCTTCCCACGGCAGACTGGCGCATGTGAAACACCTAACGAGCTGGGCGGAATCCCTAGGTCTTTGTGATGCATGGCGTACATGGCACCTGCGTTCTAGGCAATTCACTCATACCTCAGCTGCGCACCACACACGCGCGCGTATAGACATCATTTACATTCCCTCGACCGTCTGCCTTAGGCTCCATGACGTCGCTATCCTCCTGCGGGGTATATCCGATCACTCTCCGGTGATGCTCACTGTGGGTGCCTGTGAGAAGGTGGCCTGATATATGCTGTCCACTAGTTCTAGTGGGCACCTTGTATCAGTCCAAACAACCCCTTATGGTGATAGGTTAAAGAAAACCTTATGTGAAAGCTATCCTAGTGGTAGCTATGGAGAGCAGCCTTCAGGCTAAGTCTTGAAGGAATGTAAAGCAGCTTGTTTTACCAGTCTATAATCTCTTGAATGATCAAATGAAAAGACAATCAAACCAGGTATATATTCAAAATATATGTATTTAGGATAAATCCCACCCCTCTAGTCTCTTTATGAGACTGGAGTTCGAAGTACTTCAGTTACAAGTGTTTAAGCATCAGTAAAAGCACAAATACACGTTTGGGCCCTAGGGGCGTACCAAACCATATACTAAAATAGTGGTATAAGAACCACGACTGAGATAGGCAAGGTGCCTAATCACCTCTAGAATCACTGGGACCCCAAGGAACCACCCAAGGTAGGGACGTCGGGAACCCACGGGAGCCGTGTGTAGTGTGGAAAATCAGCAGCGGTTTCCTATTACTTTCTATGGGAAATGTCGCGGTTGGAATTTTAAAGATTAGGGACACTTCAAATCGAGGTTGGGGGTTAGTATCCCAAATAGTTTGACACCAAACACGACATGTTTTGATGCACCCATTCCAAAGTTAGCATTTACCACGAGGTTATAATGCACTTAGGAGTATATGGTATGGCTGTATCACAGAACAGCCATAAGGAAGTATTTCCAAATGATGCAGAGGGGCTCAGCTCATGCTTGGGCACCCTCTCACATAAAACCAAGCACTCTGCCTTCAGGATTGTCAAGGCCTGCCTTAGGAGTGGCTTATAGGTTTATATGTGTCTGTATAAGGTAGTGATATAGGTAGCCTATACCACAGTAAGGGATGCAAGCACACCCTTACCCAGGTCGCAGTAGCAGGATAAGAGGCAGAATCCGTGGTATTAGAGGTTCTAAAAGGCTTTATTCCTATACAAAGGAATACAATTCGAATTGCAGGCTTCTATTCCATCACCACGAAAGTTCAGGAAGGAAGAGCATACATTATTGACAGATAATCAGTTTTATAGGAAATGCATTACAGTGAAACAGATGCAGGAGGCGTAACAGCTGATAGTACAGATAAAATGTGCATACGTAACTAATAGAGGCGGACATATAGGCGTAACTTAGATAACGTCATTATACATGATGTCACAAGTGGGTGGATCCATAAGAGAATCCTGCAATGTCAGCAGAAATATTTGGCAGAGATGCGCGCGCAGCCGCATGACGTGTGATTGACGTGCAACTAGAGGGTGAAGGGGACTTGACATTTAGCTCTACATGTGGAGACAGAAGTCTGGGGTTCATGTCAACCTAATCCCAAATCATATCTAATATCCTATGTTTAAAGAACTGTGTTATCCAAAAGGAAAGGTCTCTAGGATAGAATCTATTCTATACTGACTGTTAGTGCGTGTACAAGCGTCTAAGTGTCTACATGAGATGCGAGGGGGTAGGAATATTCCATGGTAACGGGGGCTATGAATTACTTGCATGAGGACAGCGAGGCCTGGCCCTTTGCACGGTAGCTGGAGGAATGTTTACCTAAACTACTAGACAGGAATGCATCGGATGAGGAGCGGAGCAGATAATCTTGAAGGTGAAATACAGTTTTTTGGCAGGCAACAGGCTGGATCAGGCACCGTTAGCCGCGCAGGGAGTAGGACAAAGTTCATGGATACAGATGCAGGCTCAGACTGGAGCTTTCAGAGGCAGAAGGCAGGAAAAGGCTTGATGACAGAATTCTGGGCCTACTCGCCTGAATCTGTAAAATGTGGAAAGTGAACCACATAAAGTCGGTGGCCTTTCATACTTAGGAATGGAATATCTGACCCATTCATGGCGGATCTGAAAGAGGACATGTTGACGGTGGACGCACATATATTTGCGTCTTCAAAACTGGAACTGGAGGGAACATACATGTACTTATAGCATGCACATGGAGCCGTTGGGGTCTAAGATAGGGGACATAACTGATCACAAAATTCATATTTCCTCATTCCCTCCTTGTCCCCTACGGACCCTCAGGAGATATCGATCTTCATCAATCCATCGATCTGTTCATATAGCATCATTTGTTCTTCTTTCTTCTTCCGGGATCTTGAACGAAAACTTGGATGTGGGATACATGATGTGGCACACAGACCACAAATCGCTGGCCCACATTGTAGACATAAGCAGCAACTGAATAGTATGAGAAAGCCAATACCTAGGAAGGATAGGATTCTCCATCCCCAGGCTGACAACACGCTCCAAAACCAACCGGACCAAGTCCAGGTGCCTGGACTCTGGTGTATCTGGCTCACAATTTTATGAAGGCGAGTTATGGCTTTATACACTGACGGCGAATTTTCTGGTATGAAAACGCAGCAACTTGATCCGATGACCCTACAAGCTCCGCCCCTATCGGCCAGGATGACGTCAAGGACAAGACGATTTTGAAGCACAACAATCCGCATAGCAGACTGCTCTTCTGTTAAATTGCCTAAGGCGGAAGTAGTCTCGTTCACTACTGCTTCAAGGGTTCTAGTTAATCTACGTATCAGCTTACTATTAGTGACTGTACCTATATAGGGAAAGAAACCTTTATTGAAATCTGTGTATTGCTCCCATGCTGTTTCAGTGTAATCGACAATTGGGAGATCTCTCTGCTGTCTATTGTGTACTAAATGGGTATTTCTATGATAATCAGGAGGAGCTAGGAAAACAGGTGGCAGAAGGAATGCTATGTAACAGGTACCATCCCAATCTAGAGGTAGACGTATATATGCGGTCTGGCCACATATGAAATAGGAATGACGGGAAGCTCTAAATGTAGACTTGCCTTGATCACTGAATTTTATTAGTGGTGCATTTACTATGGCCCATGTGTATGGAACCATTCTTTCTTACACATAATTCCCCTTTTACTGGGAATACTGACATGGCGGGCAAGATTGGTGTAGCTTCAGATTCAACGTTCAGGATCATGAGGTTAAGTGTAAAATTACCTAATCCATATACTTCATTTTCTAGATCAGTTCCTGTTCTTTTGGGAAGTCCCTCCTTGTTAGGGTAGCAGACTTTAAGCAAAACTAGGTTCAGGTTTCCCCATACCCAGTTGTCTTGATAAACTGCGGAGTTTGAATCTAGGGAATTAATCAAACTAAACCATGCTCCACAGGAGCCATTGTGTGTGAACGGATATGGAAAGAGGGGCAAAACTCCCTTATAGTTCTGATAGGGAGGGAGTCGGCCACATATCCAACAATTTGTGGCATTGCTGGTCTGATGGGAATGATGTAACATACTAATGAATGTGTTGTTGCGCAGCGCAAATCTATAGGACAACTCATGCGGGGGTAATTCGCTAAAAGAATGTTCTGCAGTTACATTGTAAGCACGCTTAAGAATAGGGTAATACATGTGTAATAGTATGCTGGAAATGATGATCAGAAGACTTAGAAAAAACAAAATTAATAATGTTACTGTGCAGTGACTACGAAGTGATTTACAATACGCATGCTTTTTAAGCTGCATCTGTTGATTTCTTTCTCTATTCCGGTCTAGAGGATACATGTCAGAGACAAATTCAACCGATTCACCTTGGAGAGGACTTAAACAATCAAATTGTCTGACTTGCTAGACCTTAATTTTAGTTTATAAAGTTCCGGTTTTGACTGCTCAACCAAGGGGAGCTTTGAGTCTGTCTGTGAGGGAATGCAGTGTTGAGAGTTCACACTGGACGGTAGTCCATAAAATTTCTTGATATGACTCGAGTGCAACCACCCTTTACGTCCCTCGATCTTCACGGCTGTCCTTGTGGTTAGTAGAACCAGCTTTGGCGATTTCCACCTAGGCTCCAGTTGGGTCTTCCGGTCGAAATTCCGGACCAGAACCAGGTCGCCTGGAACCACGTCATGGGGCTTCACCTCAGTATTATCGGGAAAAGCTGCAGCTACCTGTGAACGACAAGATTGTAGTGCAGACATCAAGGAGGCCAGATAATCTGTCAGCATATTACAGTCAACATCAGTGATTTTGCGAGGTATAGGCGTCCCCCACATATTTGGTGGTCTACCGAAGATCACCTCGTACGGGGATAGCCCTGTTCGACAATGTGCTACCATTCTCATGTAAAAGAGCGCAACTGGTAAGGCTACTATCCAATCGACACCTTTTTCTCTACATATTTTTGACAATCTAATTTTCAGAGTTTGATTATGGCGTTCCACGAGACCTGCTGCCTCGGGATGTCGGACACAGTGGAATTTCCATTGGTAGCCTAACAAAAGGGAGACGTGTTTCATTAATTCGGATGAGAATGGCTGGCCGTTATCTGAGTAGACAACACGTGGTAAACCGTACCGTGGGAAGAATTCTCGAACTAACTGTTTGGCAGTAGTCGGGGCAGTGTAATCTGAAACCGGGTAGGCTTCTGTCCAACGGGAAAGAGCACAGACAACTACGAGAACATATTTGAATCCTCGACATCGTTCCATCTGGATATAATCCATCTGGAGGACTTCAAAAGCATGATCGGGAGGTTGAAATCCACCCTGCTCTACGGGGATGCTTTTACCTGGATTAAACTGACAACATATCATACAGGTACGAACTTTTTGTTTAGCTGCTGCTCGCAAGTGTTTGTTGAACCAAATGTGTTGAATGCTGTCTAGCATAGCTTTTTCTCCTAGGTGCGCTGGACTATGTATTGTGTTAATGATGACTTGAACCATGGAGTCGGGAAGAAACCATATAGATTTTTCCTTCGTCATCCATCCTTGATCCGTTTGGATCCCTCCTAATTCAGTCCATTTCTTTATTTCTTCTGGTGTAGCATGTGTCTGTATGTCAATTACATCAAGGGCGGGATCCTTAACTGTCATGCAATGTGTTGGTGTCGGAACTATTGTCTTTGTCGTGTCAGTTGTGTGAGTCTGATTCTGAGCAGTCTGTTTAGCTGTTCTGTCAGCTAGGTCATTACCCTGAGAAATGATATCGGTAACTTTTGTATGGGCTTTGCATTTCATAATCGATATTGCAGTAGGTAGATGAATCGCGTCTAATAGGGCATGAATGAGGGGTCCGTGTTGGATGTGGGCACCGTGAGAAGTTAAATAACCTCTCTCTCGCCACAGTACGCCGAAGTCATGGACGACTCCGAATGCATAACGTGAATCTGTGTATATGTTGACTTTCTTATTTTTGGCTTGAATACAGGCTTGTGTCAGAGCGATGAGCTCTGCTGCTTGAGCTGACAAAGTGTTAATACAATTTGTTTCAATGACTTCAGTGTCTGTTGTGACTGCGTAAGCGGCCACTAACTCTCCTGTACTTGTTCTCATACATGACCCATCTACATACAATGTCAAGTCTGGATCTGACAAAGGGATATCTGTCAAGTCTTGTCTGGGTTTCGTCGTGATAGTAATGACTTCGACACAATCATGTGCCAATGGATCTGTTCCGCCCACTGGTAACAGTGTGGCAGGATTTAACGTATTACAACGTCTGATTTCTATGTGTGGCTGAAACAATGTCAATTCGTAACCAGTGAGTCTCGCTATAGTCAAGTGTTGTGTTTGTGTGCGGTTCAAGAGAACCTCTACTGCGTGTGGTACTTGTACTGTCAATTGGTGTCCTAACACTATGGCATCGCTTTGTCTGATTGCTAAAGCTGTTGCTGCCACCGATTTCAGGCACGCAGGAAGAGCCTGAGCTACTGGATCTAATGTACTAGAGAAATAAGCACATGGTTTGTGTGATCCTGCTTGTTCCTGAGTGAGTACTGACAAGGCAGTACCTTCGCGTTCTGTAACAAAGAGTGTAAACTGTTTACTGTAGCATGGTGTTGCTAAAACAGGTGCTTGGCATAAAGCTTTCTTTAAGCTTTCAAAGGCATGTGTATGTTCTGGAAACCAAGGGAGGACAGTCGATGTGGCTGCCTCCTGTGTTGTCAACTGGATGAGTGGTTTTGCTAGAAATGCATATTGAGGGATCCACTGCCTACAGTATGAAGTGAGACCTATAAAAGCCCGCACCTCCTTTTGTGTCTTGGGTGGTGGCATGTTAGCGATTAACTGGATGCGATCAGGTGTAAGCTGTCTTCCCTCCTTGGACAGCGAGTGCCCAAGGTAAACAACTCGCTGGACACAGAATTGCAGCTTAGAAGGGGACACCTTGTGCCCCTTGTCGGCCAGAAATTTTAAAACCGTCAGTGATGCTGTTTCACATTCAGGTTCGCTTCGGGCGGTGATCAGCAGATCATCGACATATTGAAGCAAGGCAGTGTTGACTGGCATGTGGATACTGTCAAGTTCTCGTTTCAGTGCTTGGCTATAGATGCTGGGGCTTTCTGTAAATCCTTGAGGTGCGCGTGTGAATTTAAAACTTCGTCCATTTAAACTGAATCCGAACAGATATTGACTTTCCGGATCTATTGGGACGCTAAAGAAAGCACTCTTTTTTTTTTTTTTTTTTTTGAAAACCTTTATTGACAGTTCAATAGAGAACAAGTATGGGCCTACAACCCCCCGGGGCCGGCCGCTAAGCAATCAGAGCAAAAACAGGCAAGTGTAAACACAGGCAGCACATCGGGGAGCAGAATCGTGATGCTAATACTGTGAACAGCGTAAGTAGGGCACCAGGAGAAAAAGGTTTTCGTTTTATAATGAAACGAGGCAGAAGGATCAGGTGCCAGACAATTTTCAAACAGCAATTACAGGTATGCAGAGTAGTAGACGTAAACGATTTACAGCAATCTATTAGGTCAATGGCGCAAACACAAGAACATCAGGATGAGGAAGAATATCATAAGCAGTTGCGCCTGCAGTCCCCCGCCAGAACTCCCGGAGAGCACCCCGGAAATTGTGGTACACATGGAGCGGCAACGAGTCATAGCAAAGGAGGTGTATCACACTGATCCCAGAAAAAGAAAAACAAAAAGAATCAGAGAAGAAAAAGGAGGCCATAGAAAAAGAGATAAAAGACGAAAGAATCCCCTCCCCCAACCCGCACCTCTGCAGATGAGTACGGCCCCCCCCCCCAGCAGTGTGCCTGTCGCCCTGGAACCAGACCCGAAATATAGGAGAATAGGGAAAAAGAAGTAGGAAAAGAACCCCACCAGACGGGGGGGTAGAGAAAGTATTAATAAACTGGAGGAGGGCCTTCAAAACATACCCCCGGCTTCTCCCTCCCGCACGGTAAGTTTCCCCCAAAGTGAACAATAAACAGCACAAAAGCGATCTTCTCAAAGAAAGATGGGGAGCATTATGCACCTATTATGCTGTTAGCTATGCCAGGAGAGCACGCAACCCCTGAGCCCGCCCGTCCACTAGATGACCACCCCTGAAGGATCAGCCTTATCCCTGACCACTCTTTGGAATTCTGCCCATGCCTACCCCTCGACCCAGCACCATATCCGACGTTCCAAGGTAGAGGATTGTCCAAAAACGTCCGAGAAACGACGCACACAGGTGGGGTGGAAGTCTCTGAGCATCAACACAGTCCGCAGCGTGGAGAAACAGGCTTCCCAGTGCTGCCCCAGGATATACACTGCACTCAAGGTCCAGGAAGGCAGAAGCAGCCAAAGCAGACAATAGTTGCTGGAGTTGTCCCTGGGTCGCAGGAGGGCACGTACGGGACGAGGCTACCACATCCCACTCAGGTCCAATGCCTCCAGGACAGATCAGGCCCTCAGCTGGACGAACACATTGTAGCATACTGGCCTGAGTGTCCAGCCGTGCACTAACCTCAGGGGTGGCCGCCAAAGTGTCCTCCTGTGCGCAGTGTGGGTAGTCCCTGTGTACGTGCGGACAGGCGGGCCGCCATTGCCCCAACGCCGACGCCACACCGTCGAGCTTACCCCCCAAGACCCCGACACCATGAATCAAGGAGGAGTGAAGAGCACCAAGGGCCTCGAGGAGGTCGCCGTACCCCGGCACAGCTCTCTGCGATCGCGCCGCCACACTCCCAAAAGTCGCACTCTCACAAGCCCGCTGCGACCCAGCGGACAGGATGGTAGGCTTCATCGCAACAAGATGGCCGCCAAGTATGCCCGACCCTCACTGGGGCCGGGACCCTGGGATAAGCGTCTCGATGGCCACGTCGCTGGTGACCGGGTTCCGGGGGCAGGCGAAAAGTTATCCGTTGCGTGGTCACGGGCAACAGTCGTCCCCACTACGGACCCGCTCCCGTAAAAATCCGGGGGCGGCCCGCAATGATCAGGGCAGGATACGGGCGGCGGCCGGGCAGCTCACCATCAAAGGCAGGGACAGCCACCGGAGGATCTGAGAATTGCACCCACGGGCATGCACTCGGTCCACTACACCTGACAGTAGAAACGACCACGACGAAATATAGGCCGAGTTTGGCACCGCTCCGGTGGACCGCCTCCGCCCAGTCACAACAGGCCGCTGTTGTTGAACTGCCACCCGGCCACAGCGTCCACTTGAGGTCCCGGCTCCAGGGCCGCACAGGCCGCAAAGTTCAAATGAAAGTTTCTCCGGCGATACCGCAGCCAGAAACCTCGGAGTCACACAGTCGGGTGCCGCTCTCCTTCAGAAACACGACCACGTAGCACAGGTTGAGGATCTCGTGCAGGATATCCGTGCGGGATGCGGAGGTTCACGGAGCCGGGAGTCTACGCTGCCTTCCCGGTCGCCATCTTGGCTCCTCCTAAAAAGAAAGCATTCTTGAGATCAATTACAGTGAAGAACGTTGCTTCTGAGTCAATAGCTGTTAGTAATGAAGAGATATCTGGGACCACAGGGTATTGTGGTACAATACATTTATTTAATTCGCGCAGATCAATAACTAATCGATATACTGGTGGTGCTTTTGGATCCGTTCTTTAAAGAATCGGAATTATCGGGGAATTACATACATTGGAGTCGGTTTCGACAACCACTCCTTGTGCAATGAGCTCGTCAATGATTTGCAGCAAAGCCACAACAGCATCTGGTGGTAACTTGTATTGTCGCATTCGTGGTAGTACTACTCCTGTTTTCAGTGTGACTCGATATGGTGTAATGTTCATGCAACCAACATCAGTGGGGCCTTGTGCCCATAAATGTGTAGGTAAATTCTGCAGCCGGTGATCCATGTCTCTAGACACGTAGTGACCTTTAAAGTCACGTAAAAATAATCGTACTCCTTCCGGAGAACAACATATTATAGCTCCCAGAGCTTTCAATGTTTTTATACCTAACAAGTTTTCTGGACATGATTTAGTAAGCAATAAATCTGTAGTACGTGTCAATGGGCCAACCGTGAGTGGAAGAGGTTGTGTTACGTCATTAATTATAGGTTTTCCTGAGAATCCAAGGGAAATATTTTGTGAGCCTGAGAGGGGTGCCCCTGGAACTTCACTGCGTCTTATAGTTGTTCTGCTTGCCCCTGTATCAAGTAGAAACTTTCTGTCTTCCCCTAATAGTTCACTATGTACATAAGGTCCCTCTTGGTCTACAGGAACCTCAATAAGGGGTAAGCCAACTTCCCTCTCTAGGCTATTTCATGTATATCGCTGATAATCGGGATAATCTGCTTGTGCATACTGATACATCTGTTGTGTTGTTGCTTGTGTTGCAGCAATCGGCTGCGCTTGTGGTGGTGCTACGGTCTGTTGTGGAGCTGCCTGTTGCGGAGCTAACCTAGGTTGTGCATGCTGAGGGATTTGTTGTTGATTCTGATCCTGTCTAGGTGGACGTGGTCTCTCCTGGGTTCTACCTGTGGCAATATTATGTTTCAGGACTGGACAATCGTGTATATAATGACCTTGTTGTTTACAATAGTTGCATGTCCCTTTCGTAGGACCTGCGGAATCACCCTTTTGATGACCATCAGCTGGAACTGACTGAGCAACAAGCATTTTCATTTTTGTATCTTTCATACGTCTTTGTTCATGTTCTTGTTCTTCTCTAATTCTATTGTGGTGATATTGTAACATCTGTAACATCTGTGACGGGGTATTACCTTGCCAGGTACTTTCGAATTTCAATACTCTATTCTTGACTTGTGGTAGGGAATTTTCAACTAATTTTGTCACAAACAGATGTGGATATGACTCGCTACTTGCTTTTATGCCACTATTTACACCAAAACATTTTTCAAATCGGGAATAGAAATCACTAGTGTCTTCATCTTGCTTTTGTTTACAGGCTGAGATTGCACCCCAGTCTTCCTTTTTCGTAGTTAATAATCGTGGCAGTACCTGCACTAGTAATCCTGGTAATGCTGTAGTCTTTTCCCCAAGCCCTGCTCCTGCAGCTCGGGCCCTTTCTTCGTTTTCTAATGCTGTCCAATCTATCTTTTGGTCTCCCACCTCCCATTCCTTTTCTTTCAGTTTCTCGTAAACACCGGCGGGTAATAGGACTTTTAATATTTTCATAATGTCGGGGTAGGTATACTCTCCCATGAGTAACATGTCTTTTATCTCACGGTGGAAACCTGCGGGATCCTTGTCATGGCTGGGTACTACTTTCTTCATTTCTAATAATTCAATTTTAGTTATAGGCGTGTACACAAACACGCGTGTAAAGTTATTACCTTCACCTCTGATTGGGTGTACTTCGCGTAACGGATTCTGTCTATCTATGTGATACATTTTTCTTCCCATAATGGGAACTGGAACGTGTTCTGGGCACACGAAAGCTATATATTGGTTTCGAAATTCAAGAATTTCATTAATTAAATCAGTACCTGACCCTCTCCATTTATTCGTGAGTAGTTCTGTCAATATGTCAGGTAAGGGTCCAGGATCGGAGTGTTGGCTTTTATATAATATAAGGAGGTGTTGAATCATGTATATACTAGCTAAACGCTGTTCGTATGGGTCAAGATTCAGAAACGTGTGTGCTAGTGCATCATCATTGTATTCGCTGGGACTATCAGCCCATTGTACTGCTGACCTGGCTAATTCTTGTTCGTCCATGGAATCGAGCATGTGGTACCCCCTTCGATCTCGGAGTAATTTATCAGCGGCTTGGAATAGGTGTTCGGGGGATCTTGTATTTAACATAGGGTTTTGGAAATGTCGATTATATTCTGGACGTATCGGACGTATCGGGTCATTAAAGCCTCTAGTATTATTATGGGGTCTTCCTCTACCTACGTAAGCTATCGTTTCTAATTGTTCTGAGTCTTGCTCCTCCTCTTCTTCTGATTCTACTCTGTCTGCTTCTCGTCTTTCTTTATGTATTCGTTCTACTTCCTTGCGGATCTTTCGATACATGGCGATTATACACGCCTGTCTATCATGTTTCTCTTCTGATATGTTCTGACCCCATTTGGCAAGTTTTTGCATGGTATCATGATCCGCCCCAGGCCTGTCTTGATTCCTAATCACGCAATTTATGAAGAAACGTAGTAGTTGTCTTTGTACATCCACTTTCTGGTATTCCATAGCTTCGTTAATACTTTCTGGACCTCGCCCTGTTTGGACAAAGCGATATATATTGTCTAGGTGTTCAACCATTCCTGGTATCGTCATTAAATACAATGTAGCTCGTCGTATACGTAGTGATGATATGAGCAATTTGTCCTGTCTACCTGGCACTGGATCGTATCTACAATCCACAAGCTGTTCTTTAAACATGTCGGGTGTCGCTAATTGGGGTGTACGTTGGAGTGCTAAATCTCTAAGGGTCTGTTTATTTCGCGGCGGTGTGGCAAACATGTCTGTCGTACCTCCTGTAGCACCCTCTGAGGTGCTAGGCACGAAAGGATTCGTTGGACGTAGGATAGAGATTGTAGATGCGGGAAAAACTGTAGAAACGGACGGACCTGTGGGAGCTTGTGTAGGAGTTTGTAGTTGCGGGGATACAGACGGATGCTCTTGGTGTTGAACACCATCGGCAAGCGGTGTGTGTGGTATGGTATTAGCATACTCGGGAGCTACGTCATCTAAATAGGAGGAAAGGAAAACGTCCTTTGCTGTTTTGGGATGTGTTTTGGGATGTGCTTTTATCGGGAGCAATGGAGGAGTTAAGTCTTTTGGTATTTCCGGGGTAGCCTTAGGTAACCCTTCGGCCAGAAGAGGATACATACCATTCATAAGAGTGTTTCTTTGTCTATCTACTTGTTCTGATTTTACTCGGGTACCTTCCTCAATTAATAGATTTTCTCGGGTTTTATTTGAATTCTCTCTACCTTTCTCTTCCTGTCTGAGCGCTTTTTCTGTACGTCTATATGATTCTTTACGACATAATTCAATGGCATCTTTCTGTGACTGTCTGGCTTTCTTTTTCCATAATTCTTCTTCTACTCTCATGATGCTATCTGCATCCCAGGTCCCCGCTGCGGGCCATCTCTGATTTTCTGGCAAATCCTTGGTGTAGTCCACCCATAAATCAAGAAATAATATGGCATCTAGGCCATGCTTATGATACATAAAGTACCCTGGAGTGTCCCTTGGTGGGATGGGAACAGCTTCTTCGAGTACCCCTTTTCTAGTTTTGATCTGTCTTAATTTCGAAAAGAGCGGCATTTTTAGACCTTATTACTAGAACACACTTTATACAATAAACACAATAATGAACAGTCATTCACACCACAATATATAGAACGTATTAAAACATTTAACACTTAACAGTTTAACGAACGATGATAACTAATAGAAAACTAGTTACTGACATAATACTGACACTAGATAATACTTATTTATATGCAAGACATACTATATATACTGCTAAACAGTACAGATACACTGCTGAAACAGTGCAGACCGGATTTGTGTACCCAAACCCGTCTTGACCGGCACAGATTATGTGCACGTTAAATGCCTCCCCGGCAACGGTACTCACCGGGTAGCTCGGAACGGAAGGCCTCGGAACGGAACTGAAACTGGACCGGACAGGACTCGACTCGACTGAACTCGGAACTTCGGAACCTGGTGGGCCTCTGTATACCTCGGATCTTGCTCTCTCAGCTAGGCTCTGGTCGGGATACTTCGCACTTCTCACCGCCTCGTCTGGGTGTTGATCGCAGCCTCAGTCGCCCCCGCTTGGCCGGAGGGAGATACAGGAAATCCTGCAGGTACGCGTTTTTGTCCGTTCAGCTGTGGCAGGAGACCGGGCCTGCAACGCACCTCCGGCGCGTGAGATGAGAAAGTGTCCCTGTTCGGGCGCCAATTTATGTGGTAAATATTTCATTACCGGTACTATTTTTTATGCGGTAAAGTCTAGTAAGAATAACTCAGTAAATATAAGAGGCAGAATCCGTGATATTAGAGGTTCTAAAAGGCTTTATTCCTATACAAAGGAATACAATTCGAATTGCAGGCTTCTATTCCATCACCACGAAAGTTCAGGAAGGAAGAGCATACATTATTGACAGATAATCAGTTTTATAGGAAATGCATTACAGTGAAACAGATGCAGGAGGCGTAACAGCTGATAGTACAGATAAAATGTGCATACGTAACTAATAGAGGCGGACATATAGGCGTAACTTAGATAACGTCATTATACATGATGTCACAAGTGGGTGGATCCATAAGAGAATCCTGCAATGTCAGCAGAAATATTTGGCAGAGATGCGCGCGCAGCCGCATGACGTGTGATTGACGTGCAACTAGAGGGTGAAGGGGACTTGACATTTAGCTCTACATGTGGAGACAGAAGTCTGGGGTTCATGTCAACCTAATCCCAAATCATATCTAATATCCTATGTTTAAAGAACTGTGTTATCCAAAAGGAAAGGTCTCTAGGATAGAATCTATTCTATACTGACTGTTAGTGCGTGTACAAGCGTCTAAGTGTCTACATGAGATGCGAGGGGGTAGGAATATTCCATGGTAACGGGGGCTATGAATTACTTGCATGAGGACAGCGAGGCCTGGCTCTTTGCACGGTAGCTGGAGGAATGTTTACCTAAACTACTAGACAGGAATGCATCGGATGAGGAGCGGAGCAGATAATCTTGAAGGTGAAATACAGTTTTTTGGCAGGCAACAGGCTGGATCAGGCACCGTTAGCCGCGCAGGGAGTAGGACAAAGTTCATGGATACAGATGCAGGCTCAGACTGGAGCTTTCAGAGGCAGAAGGCAGGAAAAGGCTTGATGACAGAATTCTGGGCCTACTCGCCTGAATCTGTAAAATGTGGAAAGTGAACCACATAAAGTCGGTGGCCTTTCATACTTAGGAATGGAATATCTGACCCATTCATGGCGGATCTGAAAGAGGACATGTTGACGGTGGACGCACATATATTTGCGTCTTCAAAACTGGAACTGGAGGGAACATACATGTACTTATAGCATGCACATGGAGCCGTTGGGGTCTAAGATAGGGGACATAACTGATCACAAAATTCATATTTCCTCAATTTTGGAGTGCTTCCCAGGGGTGGCATAATACATGCTGCAGCCGCTGGTAGGCCTCTGAGGTACCTATGCCCTAGGTACATAGTATACCATATACTAGGGGTTTATAAGGCACTCCAGAATCCAATTAGCTATGTACCTAATGTACATGGAAACCATTTTAGAGAGGAAGCCGCTAGGCTGTGGTCCTGATTAGCAGGGCCACAGCCAGACTAAGGTCGAAAAACAGTGAAACACCAGCAAAAAGTGGGGGTACCCATGTGAAGCAGATCCTACTCTCCTACAGTGCCCCTCCTGCCTCAATCCGTCAGACATGGAGATTGAATGCGTGGTTCCTTCAAGACAAGGAATTCTGAAAAGTGGTAGGGCGGGAACTCCAACATTATTTCCAGACCAATGAGGGGTCGGTGTAGTCACCGGGTACCCTGTGGGAGGCTGGCAAGGCCACGATCCGTGGAGTTGCCAAGGGGAAACTCAAAACCCAGCGGCGAGTGCAGCTGGACCAGCTCACTTCACGCGAGGCACAGGCCTTGTGCCTTGAGCGGTCCACCGCCCTGAACCCCGATGCCTCAGAAGTGAGACTCCTTGCCCACATACGCGAAGAGATTCAACAATTGTCGATGGACGCAGCTAAACTCCTCTGGCGCTCCTCTATCACCAGAGTGTACAGATGGGGAGACAAGAACGGCTCCCTCCTCCACGGACTGGCCACCTACCCCAGAGCAAACTGTATAATTCCCGTAATCATAGATCGGGACGGTTCGGTATGTAATTCCTCAGCCGACATGGCCCATGCCTTTGCTCTGTATTATCGCCAGCTACACACGGCCCGGACTCCTTCCCTGTCTCTCTCAGACATGTTGCGAGCCAGAGACAGTCAACTCCCTCATCTGGACTCAGCTGTTCAGGAAGACCTGGACCGTCCAATCACCGGTGAAGAAATTGGGGAAGCGATTGCCCTTGTCTCGTCCGGCAAGACGCCAGGTCCAGATGGCCTTCCCCAAGAATATTATGCCTTGTACCGCAAGACGTTGACTCCACACCTTGCTCAGCTGTTCAATGAGGCAGTGGAGAAGGGTTCTTTCCGCCAGACTGACATGGCCACCATTGTGGTCCTTCCCAAATCCCAGCCACCCTCGCCTCGGTGCGCGGACTATAGTCCCATCTCACTTATTAACACAGAGTAAAAGTGTATGCCACGATACTCGCTCAGCACCTTTAAACCCCATTTACACACGCTGGTCCATCCAGATCAGTGCGGGTTCATGCCATCACGTGGTACCCGACATTGCCTGCGGAGGCTTCAATCAGCCCTGGCCCATCGCAATTTAATCACCCCCTACCTCACACTCCTCCTGGTAGATTTTGATAAAGCCTTTGATTCGGTAGATTGGGGGTTTTTGGATGACGTTCTGGCGGAGATGGGTTTCTGACCCTGCTTACGTGGTCTCGTCCACGTACTGTATTCTCGTCCGAGGGCCAGTGTCCTGGTGAACGGGGTTCTATCTGAACCCTTCCTGATTTGCAGGGGAACGAGGCAGGGCTGGCTTAATCCGGATAAATCAGTCTTGGTCCCCCTCCACATCTCCAGAGAATGCTTTGAGTGGCAGTCCACCTTACCGCTCCGCCGCCAGTCATTTAAGTATTTAGGGATATGGGTGACTTACTCCCTGAACTCAGCTGGGCTCTCAATGTCACCCCCACTTGGTGAAGAGGGCTAGGGCAGATCTGTCAAAATGGCAGCTACTGCCTCTGAACCCCATGGGAAGAGTTGCACTTTTTAAGATGATTCGTCCCAGATTCCTCTACATGCTTCAAAATAATCCCCGTAATTTTCCGGGTGCGTTGTTCTGGGAGCTTGACAGCCTGGCTTCCAAATTCCTTTGGGGGAAGGGCAGGTCCCAATTGGCCTTAGGCGTCGTCAAATCCCTTCCTTTGATGGGGGTCTAGGGATGACCCATTTATACCTATATTACCTGGCTACGTGTTTGCTCTCACTGTATGACTGGTTTAACGGAGGATGGTCTGATCCAGGCCTACAGGCTGAAACTCAGCGAGTTGGGCTTGCCCAATCTCCAATCGATGATATATGGGTTACCTGTCCCGTCTCGTCTGCCGGAAGTGGCGCGTTCTGTGTTCCTGGCCTGGCGGGCCGCGCTCCGCCACACCAAATGGACCCGAACACTGACCCAATACACACCCTGATGGCAGGGTACCTGGCTCAGGGAAGTCAATGGGCTACAGGGCTTCCGGTCTTGGGACCGAATAGGTATTTCACAGCTGGGTGACATTTGGGTGGGTGACCACATGCGCTCCTTTCAGGACATTCAAGCTAGATATTCCCTGCATCACTCGCAGTTTTACAGATATTTACAGCTGCGCCACGCCCTTCAGGCGCACCTCACGACTGGTACATGTCTCCCGGACCACAGCCCGCCTGAAGCACAAATCATGCTGGGGGACCTGGGGTGGGGGGGGGGATCTCCCGGACACTCATGAACAATACCCCTACCTCACTCGATCAGCTGCGGACTCAATAGGAGGAATGGGTGGGCTCCCTGGAGGAGGAAGACTGGCACAATGCCCTTATGGCGCCCAGGACAGTCACTGCCTCCGCCAGATTGCGTATGAGACAGCTTTACTTCTTACATGCTGCCTATTTGACACCGGCATGCCTGCACCGCGCGGGGCTCCAGCCGACCCCCGCCTGCGCGAGGTATGGTCACGAGCCAGCCGACTTTCTCCATTTGGTATGGTCATGCTCACGCTTGACGCGATTCTGGGGAGACATTGACGAGGGACTCTCTGAGGTATTAGGGTGGGAGATCCTGCACGACCCGAAGCATGCGATCTTGGGCATCACGGATGGGTTGGATGGGTCCAGAAATGAAAAAGTATTTTACACTACAGCGATGGTGGTGGCTAAGAGGGATATAGTTTCTGCCTGGAAATGTCCTGACCCTCCCACCGTGGAGAAATGGCGGGCCGGGGCTGACTGGTGCGCCACGCAGGAGAAAACAATGAATGCAGCGCGTGGCTGCCCAAAGAAGTATCGTAGGGTTTGGGGGAAGTGGTTGGGGGGCTTGGTTTAGTTTTGTACGGGATACTCCAAAAGTTGTCCTTTGATTCTGTATGTAATTAACCTTTGGATTGCCCAGATCATTGCATACATTCTTCTGTTATCATGGCATCTTGATGATTGGCTGGTGTGGTTTGTTAAAATCAATAAAATGTGTTTATCAAAAAAACAGAAAATGGGTCATCTCCAAAAAACTCACCAATGGTTGTAATGCCCCACCATCAGCCTCTGTTTCTGGACTTGGAGGAACAATTTCCCAATTTGGGACCATTAATTTAGTCGATTTCTCCAGTTTATCACCAGATTCATCACAGCTGCTAATGCCCAAAGCCCTGCACAAGGAGAAAGAAAAGACCTTAGTCAGGAATATGAATGTGCTTTCTATACAAAGGCAAATAATACCCAGTTCATTTTACAGCCAGCTCAAACAGAGGTAGACACCAAATATGGTTCTTTAACAAAATGTCTGTGTGGTGTTATAAAATGGTTGGATCTTAACAGTGTAAAGATAAGCATGGAGAAGACGAAAGTTGCAATAGTTGGCAAAGGCCCATGGTCAGGTCTAGCTCAATTTGGCACAAGTCATCAAGGCCTTTCCCTTCCCCTAAAACAGTAGTATAGGAAAGGAGGATCTGCTTTCTTGGATACCTTTGTGCTCAATGTTAGTGTGTTTTTGACCTAGTCTGACTGGGATCCTGCTAATCAGGAACCCAGTCACTGTGTTTTATCTCTACATTGACCATTGTACTTTTGTAGATCCACAATTGGTTACTGGTGTCACATGGTAAGTGCCTAGTATTTGGTACTAAGGTATCCAGGGCATAGGTACACCATGGGTCTCTCATGGACTGCAGCATGTATTGTGCCACCCATGGGAGTCCACTTAAAACTGCAACTACAGGCCTGCCATTTCAGCCTGGTGGTTGGTGCTTGCACCTCTCACGACAGACATAAGTTTCCTTATATCTGAGGTCATTACATTTAAAACCTGTGTCACCCTATGGAAGACTCTGCAGTCCTAAGGGCACGGTGCTGGATTATAAGTGTGTGGGTGCCCCTGCATTAACTGGACACACCTACAAACCCCGGAGTTGATTCTCCTGGCTTTGTAAGTGCAGCAGCCATTTTAATGCTTATAGCAGACATCAGTCATTTCCAGATGTCTAACTATATAGAGGCTGCACCGAACCCAGTCATGTTTGGAATCACCAATTCCAGTGTTGGAACTGTGATCCCATGTACTGGGGATTCCCTTGGGGTACCCCCCCTATACTCATGGTAACAGCCTTTCAGGGCCTGACAGCAAGCTAGTGCTGAAGCCCACAACAGACATGAGTCTGTCCTCCTGCTGCTGAGCTTGAGCAGGGGAAGGTAGAACAATAGGTTTCCAGTCACAGGGAGGTATGACCAGCTCCCAGACAGGACTTACTGTATTGGGCAGGGGTGGGGAGCTTGCCAGCGACACCGAACTGCTTTGAAGGGCACATAATGGTGCCCTCCTTGCATACTCCAGTTTGAACCAGTTCAGGATGCCTTGGGTCCTGGTCTGGCACTAAACTGGACAAAGGACATGCATAGGATACCATTGGGTTACCTTATTACATTTAATAAGTGATAAAATGGGATTGGGATTATGAGGTAGGAAAGTCATATTTGGTATTTGAGGAATTGTATTGTAAAACCCTCTTTAATGGTAAAGTCAGACTTTAAGTCACAATCCTAAAAATGCCAGTTTTAGAATGTTGGCATTTTGTTGTCCTAACCATTTGGTGCCTGCAGCCTGTTTTCTGGGTCACGTGACAAGATATAGTTGCCTAGTGTCTATTCCTCCCAGACAGTATTACAAAGGAGGGTCTGGGTGTTGGCAGGATGTGCTCTATCTGACTTGAGAGGGGGGAGAGGGGGGGGGGGGGGTGGAGCTGTCACCTACCACACTTGCAATTCAAAGATACTGTCTCAGCTCACATTCAAAGGACTTCAAATTAGCCTATTGTGTCCCCAGACAGACTGGGACCAGGGCAGAGAAGCAGGAAATTCAAGACATCTCTGTAGGGGGAAACTCCAGAAACTTCTCCTTCAAAGTGGGCACTGGTATAAATATTGTAATACCCAGTTCCAAACCTTCAGTACTTTCCTGGACCTATGGCTACTACAGAAGGACACCCTGCTGCCTGAGGCCTGCCCTGCTTGCTGAGAAGGAAGACTAGACCTGCACCATTCACTTCAGGCTGAAGAGACTCCAAAAGGCCACTGACTGACATCTTGTGATACACTGACACAACAAGGCATCACAGGCCTCCCTGAAACTGCCCAGCAGACCTGCTGCAACTGGACCTGCTTGAGGCTTGCTGGCCTGGAGTGAGTTCCTGATCCTCAAGAGATGCCTATCTGGTCCTCGACCCTTGTGATGGCACTAGTTGAGCTCCTCCTTGAAGAAATGGAGAAAAGCTGAAGTTTTGGCCTCTTCATGACAAGGAACAGGCCTGTCATGCCAAGATCTTGCCGTCGGCACTGACTGTCAACACACAGCTCCAGTGAACCCGATGTTTCTAGCTACAGCGACCACAGGCAACATGCACTTCACGCTTCAGCATCGACAGCCCGAGATGACTGCTGACGCAAATTTCTAGCAATGTCAGTCAACAACGCCCGACAGGATCTTCGCAATACAGTGGCAACCATCCACATTGCTCTCCTTGCTCCTCGTGGCCTCTTCCACTGCGAACTGTGCTTTTTTGGGCCGGACTTTGAGAAGGTCACTAACCTGGTCCACGTTGCCGACCTGTGCTCCATCGCGGTTGCCCTGAACTTGTGACTTTTCCCTGGTCTAGCATAACCAAATAACTTTGAGTGGCACTTTGTGCTTTTAGGCACTATATTTACCTTGAATCTTTAAAATTACATGTCTTGTTCTACAAATTGGATTTTTAGCATTTTGGTGTCAAATAATTTATTAAATTTTACTCTAATTTTCTAAAGTGTGTGGGATTTTTCTTGTGTTGTGTTCTCACTTTATTCTTGTTTGAAGTGATGCATAAATACTTTACACATTGCCTTTAAATTGAAGCTGATTGCTTAGTGCCAAGCGACCAGAGGGCTAAGCACAGGTTACTTAAGTGAATTTTGTGGTTCACCCTGACAAGAATTGGGGTTGTTGCATGAGAGGGGTTTTCAACCCCTCAACCAACAACCTAATTTCTCTCAGAAAGCAACAATTTGGGCAAATTACCTACATGTTAGAAAAACAGTAGACAATAATCATAGATCTCAGGGAAGAAACAGGAAAACGTCAGATCAGGGATGCTAACATACTTCTTACTTTCAGGATCTTATGTGGAAAACACATATGGGACTAGTTCTAGAGTGAAGGATCTCAAAAGGGGCTATTTGGTAGGTTGTTTGTTGGAGCCCAAGCAAAAACTTCTGGGTAGTAATGATCTAGTGATAGCAGGCCTCAGATGTTGCGCGGGATGCAACTGGCCCATTGCACACTCCTACGGTTTCCCTAATTGGCTTTTCGGGCGGTCCAGGCTGCTACCGAGCCTTTGCTCTGACTGCATGGATTGAGCTTGGGTTATTAACCGTAAAATATTTATTTTCTGATGCTTATATTATCCCTCTTCATACGCTGATAAAAGAATGGGGCCTCCCACTAGCACAATTTCTAAGTTACACCTCTATAGCCCACTCTAATAAACAGATATAGAGTACCTGCCACACAACCTGTCACACATGAAGTGCTGCAGCTGCTCTTTATGACGGGCAATGCTTGGCATTCAATAAAGTGGCACTAAAGATCTATAAAAATGTGTTACTAGTGCATGTATAGACTCTCTAACAAACTGATAAGAATAAGTAATATGGCACTCTATTTTGCATAGTAGCAAAAGTATTTAATTCTCAACAAAGAAATAATCAAGAAACATCAACTGTACATTTTCTGTTTACGAGTTAAAATCTAAAGCCCAAAACACTATCCCTAAATAGCAAACCCTATCCATCTCCCCTCCCAGCAGCCAAGAGTCTCCAGTAATGATCCATCAAACCAACCTAAATTATCCCATAAAGATAAGGAGAAGCAAAGCATTAAGTAGTTGCTCCAGGGTGCCGAGAACAGGTGCCTAGTAATCGTAGTTCCAGAGTGATGTTGCGCTAGCCAGCTTTTCAATTCCTGTATTACTTTTATTCCCTTTATTCCTGTGTTAACGTTGTGCCAGTCAGCATTCAAGTCCTGTATCATTTTTTCCTTCATTTCTGTGTAATCGTTTTGTTAGTCAGCATTTAATCCCCGTATTAGTTAGCCTCTCGTGTACTTCCTGCTGTTTTTTGCTGCCATTGGCGATACCGCCTCCCACCACCCAGTGATAACACTCCCTCAAGACTTACTTAATGGAGGCCGCAGGGGGAACCCAGGCCCTCCTGGCCTTCCATTGCTATACCACCTCCGAGCTCCTGGCACTGGCTCCCAGAAACCACAACAACTACTGCATCTCCTCTCCACGGTCCACAGAAGGACCTATCGCCTGCCACCGCTACAGTTTCACCTGCACCACCAAAATCTTCGCTACCCTCACACAGCTGAAATTCAACCCGTCAAAACAGCTTCAGTGCAGGCTGCTCAATGCCCAATCTCTCTGCAAACATGCCACGGAAATCTGGGACACTATCACCACCTCCGCCCCCAACATGATACTCATCAACAAGACCTGGCTCACCCAGTCTTCAACCCCTGACATCACAATTGCAACACCCCACAGCTACAAGCTGATACAGAGACCATGCAAACAAGTACGGAGGAGGCATTGCCATCTTCTAACAAGGAGACCCTCCAATGCACTAACACTGAAGACGAGAACTCATCTATCATGGAACACTTCAATTTCAAAATTCGAACTGATGCAAAGACAACCATCAGAGGAACCCTCGCCCGCCCCACATTCTGCAACACAATCTCCGAATTCATCCTTCCCCTGGCAATCGAGTCCAAGTACTACACCTTCCTCGGCGACCTCAACTTCCACCTCCACAACCCTCAGAAAACCAACTCCGCCAGCCTCCTGGAAATAATGAACATCATCATGGTCACCAGCCCTCCACGCAGTGCAGGACACACACTGGACCTCATCTTGACAGCCAGTGACAGAATCAAGTTCAGCCATGTCACAGCGCTAACCTGGACCGACCACAGCATCGTCCACTTCACAATCATAGGCTCACCCGGACCCACCACCAAACCCCCTGTCCCCTCACACCGCAGATGGAACAAAATCAATCAGCCCTAATGGAAAATTGCCCTCAACTCTGTCTGGAGCTTCTACGACTGGATCTCCAACCACACCGACACAGTCACCCCCATGAAAACGGCCAGCAACAGCAGATCCAGAAAGCACGCCAGCTGGTTCACCCCCGAACTCCATTCCTTCAAACGTGAATGCAAGCGACTGGAGAGACAATGGCGCTCCAGCAGGAATCCCACCGACCTCACCACCTTCAAATCAGCCCTCAGCAAATACTACCACCACCTCAAAGAAGTTAAGATGGACACCCTAACCAACCGCATTGAGAATAGCGCCATTCACACGAAGGAACTCTTCAACATCGTAAGAGTTCTCCTGCTCGTCTGCCACAGAGAATACAATGCGCCCTTCCCACCACATCTTCAACCTGGGACAGAAGGAAATCAGCAGTGCACTCACCAACGAACTCAAGAATTACCGCCCCATCATGCTGCTCCCCTTCCTCACCAAGGTCCTGGAGAAAGTCATCAATCGCCAGCTCACTGATCACCTGCAAGAGAACAACCTACTCGACACCTCCCAATCCGGTTTCCACTCCAACCACACCAATGAGACTGCCTTGATCCCTGCAACAGACAACATAAGAACCCTCCTCAACTGAGGTGAGACAGCAGTCCAGATCCTCCTCGACCTCTCAGCGGCCTTCAACACCGTATCCCACCACACCCTCATTAGCAGACTCCACCACTTCAGCGTCCGAGGTAGCGTCCTCAAGTGGATCACCTCCTTCCTCACAGGACACATGCAGAGATTCTGCCTACCGCCCTTCACCTCCGAACCCAAGAGCATCATAAGCAGCATCCCCTAAGGTTCCTACCTCAGCCCCACAATGTTCAATACCTACATGACTTCGCTGCCTGACATCGTCCGCACCCACGGACTAAATATCATCTCCGATGACACCTAACTCATTCTCTCATTGGAGACCGGCTACCACCAGATCCAACTTCCGGAATGCCATGACTAGCGTCACAGACTGGATGGGGTCCAACAGCCTGAAGACAGAAGTGCTCATCTTCGGGAGAATCACCTCACCTTGGGACGACACATGGTGGCCCACTGTGCTCCGACCCTCACCAACCCCCATGGACCAGGCCCGCAATCTCAGCATCATCCTGGACAGCAAACTCACCATGAAGCACCAGGTCAACGCAGTATTCTCTTCCTGCTTCCATGCCCTCCACATGCTTCAAAAGATATTCAGATGGGTCCCCATCAACACAAGGAAAACCGTCACCCAAGTCCTCGTCACCAGTCTACTTGACTACAGAAGTACACTCTATGCTGGAACCATCACCCAACTCCTTATGCGACTCCAAACTATATATTATACCACAGCCAGGCTCATACTCAACCTCCCCAGAAGGAACAGCATCACCCCTACCTCAGAAGCCTCCACTGACTCCCCGTCCAGAAGAGATGCCAGTTAAAGCAACTAATCAACGCCTACAAAGCCCTCCACAACATCGAAACTACCAACATCAACCACTGCCTGACTTCCCACAAACCCACCAGACAACTCCACTCCGCCTCCCTTGCACATGGCCCCACATACGAAAGAGCCGCAGTGGAGGTCGCTCTCTCTCCTACCTCGCCGCCAAGTCCTGGGACAAACTACTCCTTCTCCTTCGAACCTCACCATAACTCACCGACTTCAGGAGGGGACTCAAAACCTGGCTGTTTGACTAAAAATGCCCACGGGAAACCAAGACCTGGATACCCCCTGGGATCATAATCCGTGCTATATAAATAGTCTTTGATTTTTTGACTGATTAGCTTTCTGTTTCACGGTCAATTCGTTATGATACCATTGTGTTAAATCCCCTTAACATGCTTCTCTATCACGCATAAAGATACCGCTTTTCTTCCCCACTAATTTACCAAACTATCAATATTAATGTGAAATACCGTTACTACAAAAAACAGAGTGAATGATCTCAATGGCTATTCAAGTCTGCCACGTGATTTCTCCGATATGGCTATGTAAACTCTAATCTCTCACATTTCCAAGAATACAATCAGAATTAACTGGAGAACTTTAAATAAAGGAAAAGCACTGGGTCCCAAGGGTCTCCCAAAGAATTTATTACTTATCCATCACTTGGATTCAAGGGCATCTTGGCACAGAGGAACATAAGGTCAATAAAATGGCAGTGAAAGACGGGACGAAAAAACGTTCTTTCATTGTTTTGCGCCAAAATATCTTTCATAGTTTTCCAAAAAAGTAAGTGATTTTGGACGGAAATGCTCTAAATTAGAATAGCCAAATTACAAGCATTGTAAAATCTGCTTATTTACATCTGCCCAATAACGCTAAAGTGCATTTTCTCCCTTGATGTGTAAGCCGTATCATCTTGATCCAAGCCACATTTTCCCCAGTTTATACTGTTCAATAGTCTATCTAAATATGTCCGAAAGAAATACAAGTTCTAGGCAATACAGAATTGGACAATGTATATAATATGAGGCTTCACAACTTTGTTCATGTAACAAGCCTCTGTGTATATCTGGGTTGGCATAAAATCAAGAATATAATCCTTTTTCCAACACTATGCATCATATGGAAAACATGAAACAGACTGTCACCTAAGTACGTGAAAGATCAATTGCAATATCCACCTGGAAGAGTTTAAATGAGACTTCTGATCCATACCTTCTCCGCTCCAAATGGAAACCCGGTCATTTTGGTGAATGAATTTTGGTGGTAGAATTCTCTTACTTCAACTCTTCAGCACAACCCCTCCTACCATGTGCTAATATTATTTTGTAGTTAAGTTTTGCATTTTGATTTGTAATAGTATATGTGCACCTATATGCGGAGCATTATTTGGCACTTCTTGCGCGTTTATAAATAAATATTACTACTACTAATACTAGAAGGTTCAGCAGCAGTTTTGTCCCAGGTCTTATGTCGTAAATAGGCAATGGAAGGACCCTCCCACAACCCAATAAACGGAACCCCCAGAGATCAGCTGATCCGGGGGACAGGGCACAGATAAAAAGAAGCATATTGCAGACACGCAGAAGGCCTATAGATGGATAACTCGTTATGTAAACAAGACACATTCGTGCCATAAAAACTTTACATTTACGCTCTGCTGGACAGGAACTCAGACTAACTGCCTGGGGGCTACAGGTAACATTTTCACTTTTCCTAGGAGCACCACGTTTTGGGCCACAAAATTCTGAGTTCTATGCAACTATATTAAAACACTGTTTGGAAGTACCAAGTAGAAACTATTACAGTAGTCCAGACTTGAAAGCACACACAAAGCGACCACTTGGGCTTGCAAGTTAAGCAGTAAACAAAATAGGAAATTTGCCAAACATGTTTAAGACGAATAAACAGGTATGTATCACAGAAGTGCTTCGATCTTCAAATGGAAGGTCATCAAGGATAATAATCAGTAATTTTACCTTCCGGGAATATAGGGTCGTATCCAGGCTGAACTAGAGTAATCAGGCACCTAGGTTTTTGATTTCCCACAATAAAAAGCTTGGACATTTTGCTTAACATAAATGGTGCTTTTCCAATCCAGAATGCAGCACAGGGATTAGATGAAGAAGCAAGATGGCTAAAATGCATATTCAATTGTGGATCATAAGCATAAGGGATAGCCTGGCAACCAAATGATCTAATAAAGTGTGCCTGGGGTTATTGCGGATAGGGACAAACCATGAGGTGCCCGGACATACACAGTTTGGGGGCCACAGGGAAAGCAGGGGCTACTGGGCCTCAACAGTGGTGGTTGAAATAGTTTGTCACTGATGTCCCAGGGTCCGTCCTACTAGGCAACCTAGACCAAGTACAACCCTTTCTGTACAGGACTTAGGGTTGCGAGGGTGAGCAGTCAGAGAATTCTCAGGGAGGCAGTTTTGGGGGTGCACGAGCTCCAAGGGCAAAAATCAATCAGCAACTTAATAACGAAAAGCGCTTTCTTGGCATGTGCAGCGCCCACCCTATTCTTTCACTGTCCCCAAGCTCTCTACTCGGTTCTGGGTGGTCCCATCAAACTCTAGGGGATAACAGGAGTAGCGTGAATTTCAGACAGGTGCAGATTCGCCCCCAAAACAGTATGCGCACTCAGTATCATTAGTCCCGTACCTATTCACAGAAGGAATCAAGCCTCACAGGTTGGGCTTAGTCTGACTGGTACCTCGGGGCACACCTACACACTTCAATGAGTGGCGGCACACTCGTATACAGTGGAGAAGTGTGGCTCAATGATTAGAGCGGCAGACCCTGATGCAGAGGTCTAGCCCGGGACCAGAGTTCAATTCCCCGCCTCGGCGGGTCTTGGGCTCAAAAATTCCACGGACCTGATAATTCTCGCCTCGGTGCCATTCCAATCATGGAGTCCCACTCTGCAACTCTGGGCAATAGCTTGCTTAATCTCCACAACGGCCCCCACAATGCTAAGGATGCCTGGCCTCCACCTTGGGGGTGCCCAGGAGTGGACGCCTCACAAGGAAAGCCAGGATGGGTTCCACAGCGGTATTCGTACAAGCGCCTTGAGACCCTTGCGGGTGAGTAGTGCGCTATACAAGTATCAATTTTTACAGTCCTCAAGTGTGTCCTGCGCAGTGTTCTCAGAAGCACCTGCTCTAAAACAACTAGTTCACATGAGCAGGAGGTGTCAGTCATGGCTGGACAAATGTGTCCTCGCTCTCTGAGTCTGGCAAGAGGTTCACATCGGGCTGGAGTTCCATGATGAAGTCCCTAACGGGGCCTGGCAAACCTTGACAGACACAGCCCCCTCATGGAGTTGATCGTGAATTCAGCCCTTGCAGCCCTTCACACCCTTGGCAGTTGTTGCTTTCCAAGGGTTGGCCACAGCTTCAGTACAGGCCAATTACAACTTTGATAGTTGCAACCTTGCACGGACTGATCAAAGCTGTGACAGTTGTAGCTGCATACAGGTTGATAAAAACGCAAAATGACAGCCCCCCGGCAAGGCCTCGGTAAGTGTGCTAATGTGGTTCCTGCCTGGAACCATCAGGAGTGTGTACAAAGGCTCTGTGATATCAGGGTCCTCCCAGATAACTTTCCAGACATCTCCTCCTCGGAGTGCCCCAATGCCACCAGGGATGCAATGTCCCTCCTGATTCGGGAGAGTGTCTCCTCAATGCTTCATAACAGTTATACAGCTCTTCCAGTACAAGAACCAGACCTCAGGTGATGCCCCCTGATCTATGGGAGATTGGCTGTCAGTCAGACACCAGACTTGGTTGCTCAACAGTTCTCAAATCACTCTGCAGAGAACTTCCTTCCTTGGACAATGAAGACTTGGAACTGGAACAACAAATCGAGCAGTGCGTCCAACTTTTATATACAACTGGCAGACAAGAGATGTGGATCTACTGCCTAACACTGTGTGAACCATTTTAGGGTGTTTCTCCTTTCAAGTGTCCGTTATAGGTTGTTCTCCAGATACAGCCTTTGTGTAGAGGGGTGCTCCTCAAAGCAGGGTCATCGACGTTCTAGAGTAGCCACAACACACAAAAAGGTGTGAGGTTTCTGCACCTATCTGTCATTAGCTCAGCTGAAGGAGTATTCAGGGAAAGACAAACGGGCAGGACTCCCTAAAGGTTTACTTATCTTTACCTTCACAACAGAGGCTTGCAACATGGCAGTGTTTAGAAAGGCTAATCAACATCTCCTTGCTAACAAAAGGCCTCACTGAATATCTAACTAGTCTACTCTTGCCTCACGTCAGTGCCCAGGTCATCTGCCTCCAGCTAGAGGAATGTGATAAGTATACCTCCACTGTATGGGAGTACAATCCTCACCTCAGTCTTGTCCAAGACCAAGCCATGGATATCTGAATTGGATCCCACTGGCCTCTGATACTCTGGCTCACTCACACAACACCATCCATGTGCCAGGTAGGCTACACATATAATCATACTTAACTTGCAGTAGAAGTATTTTGCTCCCGAGGCGGAAGCCGGGAGACAACGCTCGAGAATAACCTTTAAAAAAAAACCTGCAAATTGATTTTATTATTGTGTTTTTTCCTCACCTTGCTCTTCTGTACTTGGGCATTTCCCCCTCTGAAATATCCGTGTCAGCTACCCCCACGCAGCGGATCTTAGCGCTGCTGCGAGATTGATATCATCTTTCGCCGCCATTCCCCACGAGACTTGAGGCCACGCCCACTGCCGGGAGGCCACGCCCCCCTCCCCATAACTATGTGCATTTCCCGGGCGCGCCGACAGCGCGCCAATGGCACGCTAAAGGCAAGCCCGTCTGCGCCCGTCCGTGACCAGCCGGGACCTGGGGCCACCCGCCCTGCTACTGCTCTCACTTATACCTCAGCGCAGTTGTTTGCTATTAATACGATTCATCCATTGCCCCCTCCCTGTTTCAGCGCACAATTGCCCTTGGTATCTCTGTCCCCCTGCCTTCCTTGCCTACACCTACGCTGCTCACTCCCCGGTCCTACATTCCTCCCCCTCCTGCCCCTCCTCCCTTCTCTCCCCCCACTACGGCCTCTGCCTACTTGCTAAATACCAGATCGGCTGGTAGGCACCAGCTCGAGCTCTTTAATTTTTCCAGAGGTTTCTGGAAGGAACGGGCGAGGATGGAGGTTTAAGTGAGATAGAATAGGAAGTGGGGCTGCCGCAATGCCTAAGTCTCCTATCATGGAATATAAATGGGTTAGGCAATGAGCTAAAACAAGAACAGATAAAGTCGTATGTAGATAATGTAGCAATTGCCTGCCTACAAGAGACTTGGGCATGTGGCGAATCCCCCTGCTTTGAGGGCTATCTCCAATTAAATCGCCTGGCCAAAAGGCAAAGATATGGCCGCCCCTCGGGGGGAATTATGACGTTAATCTCCACAAAAATTTTAGGCAATGCAGAAGCATTAAAAGTAAATTGTAAATGGTTACTGGTTTGTAGATTAAATGTCTTGACCTTGGATAAAAAATGTGAAAGGATAATTGTTATGAATGTCTATATGCAGTGGAATAATATGGGAGAATATGTAACTGAGATGAAGAATTTTAAAGAGGACATAGACTTCCTATTAGAAAGGTATCCCTCCGATGTTCTGTTAATTGCGGGGGATTTTTATCATAAGTTACATCCAACGAAGGTGGATCGCTGGCATACAGAATTATTGGACGCCTATGGAATTAAGTTTGCCAGTTTCCCAGTATGTGACCCCTCGAAACAGGACCTTGATCTAGTAAATTACTTAGGGGAAAAGGGCCTATTTTGCTTAAACGGCAGATTTAAAACAGACAGCCCGGCAAAGAAGACCTTTAAAAAAGGGGCACAAAATTGCCCAATCGATTATATTTTTACACTAGCCTGGAATATGCCTCTTGTGCAGGAATTTAAGTTACATCAAAATGAGGTTAGTGATCATATTGCGCTGCAATTAATGTTACAAGGGGGAAGGATGGAACCCAGAGATAAAGTGATTCCCCAAGAAGTAGAATACCCTAGACGGGCAACAACAAGACTACCAGATGAGTACCAGGAAAAGTTAAAGGCCTTCCAATTAAAGATTAATTTAGAAAATCCTGGGAGAACAAACTTGGAATGGTATGAGGAGAAGATAGCTCAAGTAGTCCAGTGCCTTAGGGTAAAATTAAAAAAGAATAATAGGAAAGGCACTTTTAATAGGGCAAGTCGAGTAAAATGGTTTTCAATGGACTGTCAAATGAAAAAAAGAGAGATAAGGGCAGAAGCCAGAAGGCTAAGGAAAGAGTTTAATCAAGAGAGGCAAAATAACCTTACTAAATTAAAACTTGAATTTAAAAGGATGGTCTCCGATGCAAAAAGGGCATATAAAGAGAAATGCTGGGGGGATCAACTAGAGACCATAGAGACTAAAAACCTGAAACAATTTTGGAAATTGGTAAAACAAGCATCTGCCACCCAAGTTGAGGAAATGAAGTATGCCTTAAGTGAGGCAGTCTGGGATAACTACCTAAGGGAGCTGTATGGACCACGTACGCCTATTGGGGACATAGAGCCCCAAGGTTGGAACGAACCCGCAGAAGATTTTAAAGCAGACTTTTCGGAAGAGCAAGTAGAAGCTACAATTAAAAAACTGAATTTAACTCGGGCCGCAGGGCCGGATAATCTCCCAGCGTTAATATTAAAATCTAATACAAAATGGTGGGAGAGGTTCCTATCCCAGCTATTTCAAGTAGTATTAATAGAAGGTAAAATGCCATCAAACTGGAAGGGCGCAATAATAAGGCCTATTCATAAAAAAGGCAGTATGGGTGAACCCCAAAATTATAGACTGATAAACCTCCTGGATACAGGAGAAAAGGTATTTGCGAAACTAGTCTTAAATAGACTAAATACCTGGGTCAATGAGTGTGCAATAATACCTGTGGAACAGGGAGGGTTCAGAGAAGGACACTCTACAATTGACCATTGTTTCTCCCTATGGGCATTGGCAAGGAAGTCGACGGAACAGAACGGAAAGCTCTGTTGTTGCTGCTTCGTTGACTTCCGCGCCGCCTTTGATTCTGTGGACCGGGAATGTCTCTGGGAACTACTAATTAATAAAAATATCCCAAAAGACCTGCTGACCATACTAAAAGAACTACATAGGGGCACCTGGGCCCAAGTAATTAGGGACACGGAGGGGTCACTAACACCAAAAATACCAATTGAAAATGGCCTAAGACAGGGCTGTGTACTCGCCCCCCAGTTATTTTCCATATTTCTATCTGACCTACCTGAGGGCTTAGAAGTGGAGGGCAGTGCAAGCCCCAGGATGAATGGCAAAAAGGTACCGTGCCTCTTATATGCGGATGACCTGGTAATAGTAGATCAGACGGAAATAGGCCTTCAAAGGAAGCTGAAATTTTTTAAGGAATACTGTGAAATGAAGTTTTTAACGGTAAACCTAGATAAGACGAAAATGTTATGCTTCGGGAAAAAAGCGATTAAGTTTAATTGGTTTTTAGGTGACCTTAAATTAGAATCTGTAAATGAATACCGTTACCTAGGTGTGTGGTTCGATAAAACATTAAACACACACCTAGAAGCCCAAAAAGCGAAGGCACTTACAACAATTGCCGGGCTAAAAATGTTTAATCGTGACTATGGGGATATGTCCCATCGTCCTTTACTAAAGGCCTTCAATGCAATGATACCATCACAAGTACTCTACGGAGCAGAAATCATTTATTTGAGCGGTAAAGATTTCTGGGACCTGGAGGAAGGAAAATGCCTGAAAAATCTTCTATCACTGCCCCCATCAGCAATGATCCAAGCATTAAGATTAGAAATAGGAACACTGGTGTGGGGAGTACAAGTACAAGTAGCAGCGATTAGATTTTGGAAACGCCTGGTGAATGATAATGGACAAAAAATTGCACATTTGTGTCGTCATGAGATTCAACAAAGTAATTTAAGTTGGGCAAAAAGGTGTAATAAGAAAGTGGTACAGGCCGCTGAGAATACAAAAGTGGACTTATGTCGAGCGTCACTCAAGATAGAATGCACAAAAAGAGAGTTAAAGTATAATGGCCAAGAAGTCTCAAAAAGGGCAGACAAGGAATACCTAAGTAAGAAAAAATCAGTAAAGTTTATGATGAACTCCTGGGCAAATGAAAATTGGTTCCCCTATTTGGATATCTTACCAAACCCATGGTATAGACAGGAGATCTTAAGGTTCCGCATTGGGATTAACCCTTGGCTAATAAATAAAGGAGCTAAAAATAAAATGCTCGATCCCAGAGGGTGCTGTAAATGTAACCTGGGAACAAAAGCAGACTCAGTGCATATCCTGCTGGACTGTTTAACTATCCTAGAGCAACGCAAACTCTGGCTACGCCCAATATTTGTAAAATATGGCATAAGAAACCGGGCACAAGCGATCGATATCATCACAGAAATGCCCAACATAGAAATTGCAATCGCTTTGGGGAAGTTCATAAAGGCTGTACAGAGTTTTATAATAAATTAGAACTGATATTTTAGAATTTTATAACAAAATATTTTTATATCTTGTCTAGAACCGGTTTTATAATTGTGTAGGGAGTAGACCCACCAATAAAGAAGTGAGTTTTATTTATTAATTGACTTGCATATAGGTCGAGAGGAGTTTAATCTGGTTTCAATTTGGTTTGAATATTTAATTGGTAAAATTGTTTTTGAGATTGTTGATGTGAACTAATTTTGAATTATACTAATTGTTTTGTATTGTTTAAAGATTATGATCTAAATAAACATACCTTTGACTTGACTTGACTACTGGACACCGAGGCCCCTGATTTTCTGATTTTCTGTTTCTCACAGAAACTTGGTTCTCGGTTGACTCCCTCCCTGACCTATTGTCCACTCTCCCTGACTCTTATTACGCCCTTCGGGCGGACCGCCCTGCTGGCAAAGCCGGAGGGGGGGTGGCGATGATAACTCGTTCCAACTTTCAGTTTCAGTCCCTTTCCCACCCTCCCATTCTAGGTGTTGATTTTTTAGTTGCCCGCTCAGTCAACCTTCTGGCCCCCCTCACAATAGTTCTTATGTACCGTCCCCCACAGAACATGCTTTCTTTTGTCCCTGCTTTACAGGAACTCTTGGCCACGCTTGTGGTCAATAACCCATCTGTGCTCCTTTTGGGAGACTAACTATTGGCTGGACGACCCCAGGGAAGACCAGTTCTCCAAGGACTACTCGGCCACTCTTCAGTGCCTGAACTTCCTCCCACACGTTCACTCCCCTACCCACGTCCATGGCCATATATTAGATCAAATATGGTCAGCCAGTTGCACTATCCTCTCCCCCACTGTCCTCCCATGCACTTGGTCTGACCACTTTCTTATTTCCTTCTCCATTGAGCTTGAAGCACCAGAGAAACTCTCCCTGCCCAAGAATATCTCGGCTCGCTATTGGAATCGGGTTAAACTACTTACTTATCGGAGAAAATCACCTCATCAGCCAATAAAACCAAGGAGATTTTCTCCATTGTTCGCAACTTAGTTGCCTCTGATAGGGTCAACCCTAATCTTATCCCTTCCCAAGCTTTTTGCTTATCCCTCAATGATTTTTTTTTAGAGAAGATTGCGAAGATCAAATCTAACATCCCTTCAGTATCTTCGCCCCCCCTTTCCCCTGCTCCTTTCCCACCCTCTTCCTTCCTTGACCAGTCCCCCCCCATCTCTCTGGATTCCTTTCTTGAGCTACTCCAGAAAGTGAAGTCAGGCTCCCCGGTTGACTGTGCTCCAGCTCGCATTCTGAGAGAGCTCTTCACTCACTGCCTTGATCCCCCCCTTTCCCTTCTTAATGCCTCTATCTCCTCTGGCCTAGTTCCGAAATTCTTCAGATCGGCCATAGTCTTCCCCATTTTAAAAAAGCCCGGTTTAGACCCCTCCCTCCCATCCAATTTTAGACCCATTTCCCTTCTTCCATACCTTGGGAAGATCTTAGAGAGCTATATTACAACATGTCTCTCCATTTTCATTGAGGACAACCATCTCTTGGCCTCACACCAAGCGGGATTCCGCCCGGCCCACTCCACCGAGTCAGTACTCCTGTCCGTTCTAGATGAACTCAAGAGCGAGGCTGATTCTAATCTACCCCAAGCCTTGGTGCTCCTGGATTTGTCCGCTGGGTTTGACACGGTCGACCACTCCATCCTTCTCGGCCGTGTCCGCGCAGCGGGCGTCCGGGGCACTGCCCTCTCCTGGCTCGCCTCTTTTCTTAAAGAACGAACTCAGGCGGTCTCTCTTTCTGGTTTCACTGCCCCCACCCGCTTGGTTCCTTGCTGGGTCCCCCAAGGCTCCTCTCTGTCCCCCCTTCTTTTTAATCTCTACATCCACCCCTTATTCTTTCTCTTCTTGACATGGGGGTCTCCGTGTATAACTATGCGGATGACCTCCAGTTAGTATTTGATCTTTCCTCTCGATTCCCTACCTAAATTCCACTCTACCCTAGCTTTCATTTCTGAGTGGATGAACTTCAACCAACTTAAACTTAATCTGGACAAGACGGAGCTGGTCCTGACTGGCCCTACCACCTCCCCCTGGTCTGTTGCCTTTTGGCCCTCCACCTTTGCCCCCCCCCCACGCCAGTGGCTTCGGCTAAGACCTTGGGTATTAAAGTCAGTCGGGACCTCTCCATGCATGCCCAGATTAGTTCAGTTGTTTCTTCCTGCTTCCTCTCCCTCCGGATCATTCGGAAAGTGTCCCGTTTCTTTTCTTCTGATGCTCTTAAACTTATTATTTTAGCAATGATTCTTTCTCGTCTTGATTACGGGAACAGCCTCTACATGGGCATTCCGAACTACGCCGTCTTCAGGCTATCCAGAATCAGGCCGCCCGTCTCATTCTTTACCTCCCCAAGTCCCTCCACATCACTCCTGTTTTGAAATCACTTCATTGGCTCCCCATTCGCCAGAGATCCCTTTTCAAGATGGGTTGCCTGGCCTTCATGGCTCGTGCCCGCTCTGCCCCGGCTTTCATTAATATCCTTATCAGTCCCTATATTCCCAACCGCGCCCTCCGTTCCTCCAATCAAGCCCTTCTTATTTTTCCGCGCTTTCGTAGATCCAAAACCGGAGTCTCTAGTTTCTCTCTACTAGCCCTTCGCTTCTGGAACAGTCTTCCACTGTCCATTAGATCCATTCCAGCCTATCTACAATTACGCAAAGCCCTTAAAAACTTCTTATTCTCCAAAGCGTACTCCTGCTGATTCCCTCTCGGTAGAATCCCACTCCTCTCAGCCTTCTACTTTAGCGCCAGGAAGCCGCTTGGTCACAGTGCGCTCTATTAAGAACTTTTTAACTAACTAACTAACTAACTAACTCAGGATGTTAGTGCTTAGATCTGGGTAAGAACGTAGAAGCAGATCTTTACATGAATGGGCCAGCAGGCCTCCACTACAGTTACTCAAATAAAAAGCTCTGGTTGTACTACTATTCTTTAAAAAAAAAAAAAAAAAAACATTTTATTGAAAACTAGTCAGTCATATAGCATATAGTGAAGGCAGACTTAAAAACACCCAGTGAATATAAATTTATGTTCTGTCTGCTAAGGTTATGCATTTGTTTATGGTTTGCATCTGTGTTCATCCTCTTATTCCTGGTAGGGCACGCCCCCCCTCGGCCCTTTGTAGTTCCTCTGTGGGAGAAACACAGATCCCAAACCAATCTGCATTCCTGGCTCTATCCATGTCCTTATCCCATCCACCCAGTGTTGGTGTGTCTCCTACCCCCCATTTCTGGGCGATATTACGCTTCGCTAGAACCATCCCCAAAGGAGACCCAAGATTGTTCAGTAGGGGTCAAGTCAGTGGCCTCCCATATGTTAAGTAGGCAAAGGAGTAGGGACTTTCTCCTTACCACATACTTCCTGCAACTTTGATGTTATATCTCCTCAATATGGTCTAATAGCAGGGAACTCCAACACAATAAGGTGAATGAGCCGGTAACCGGGTGGGCGGTCGCAGGGATATGAAGACTTGACTAAACGTAAATAAGTGAAATACTTGGTCTTTATTGTTATGTCATAAGGGAGATACAGTCTAGGAACATCCCTCACAAAAAAAAGGTTCATTCAGGGGTTAGTCCGAACAAAAGAAAGCAATCCTTTCTTCCAGGTTTGGGCGTAGGTTCCTCTGAGTACTTGCCTCTCCTCTATTTCTCCTTTGGGTCTTGTACTCGGTGGGCATGAAAAGGAAAAAGAAAACAAATAGGGTGGGTCAATCCCTGGCCTTTTGTTTATCTAGCGTTTTGTGCTACCGCCACCAAAGGACATGTGTGCTGTGGGTAGGGTGGGTGCCGTACTATTCAACGCAACACACCTCTGTGCCTTACACTCCCAAAACCTCCTCACCACCCCCACCAGAGCGATCCCCCGAGGGTTACTCACCTGGGACCACGACCCCTTCCCAGCACCGTGGCGTCAGGACCCGGGGCTTTTTCTCCCTTCTCTAACCCGTCTGGTATGCTTGCGGTGCAGAACACTCTTCCAGTCTCTTGGCTCATTGGTTCCTCTGCACCTCCTCCTTCCTTCCTTCTCGCTCCGCTCTGGAATTGCCATCTGTTCTATTCCTTCGGTGTTGTTTCCCGTCTCCTCACTCTGCTCTGGAATCGCCTCCTGTTCTCCTTCTCCGATACCGCCATCGCGCGCTGTCTTCTCCCCGGGCATTCTATTTAGGCGTCTTCCTTCCGCATACGTCAATGGCCCCTCCTTCATGACTCGCTCCGCTACTAGACTGCTGTTCGTTTCCGGTGGGGAGGAATGTGGCACACTCTTCTCCTCCCACTTCAGGTTCGCCCCGTTCAGGCCCTCCTTACAGAGCCCTCTTAGGTACAGTGTCGGAGGCACTCAGAGTCCTCTCTTTTCCCCATTTTAACTAGCATCGCCACTGATAGATAGGACCTGCATAGGATTCTATGTTGGATTAGTCTGAGTTTCTGTGGGATACCTACTTCCCCATGGAGATGCCAGTGCCTCTTGCCATTCCTCATCTTCCAAGTTACCCATGTCTGCCTGCCAGAGGCGTCTAAGTCGGAGAAGTGGATCAGGTATATTATTTGCAAGTTTTTGGTATGTCAAGGATATTGCCTTCCAGTTCAATGGCTCCGTTAGGAGCCTATCTTCCAGTGGTGACGCCTCGGGCAAAGCATCCCAGCCGAAGATAGCAGTCATAAGGGCGTGTCGTATTTGCAAATATCGAAACAATTCAAAGCTTGTCATTTTATATTCTAATTACAGCTAGGTGAATGGGGTGACCGCTTCCCTGGCCCAGAGATCTCCTACTGTTGAGATGCCTATTGCGTCCCACCTATCAAACTGTGGGCAGTTGCTCAATATGGCTAATTGTTGTGTTTCCCACAAAGGTGTTGCCTGAGTTATTTTTAGGTCTTGCCCGAGCCAGCGCATGCGCTGCTCTGCGAGACATTTAGTAAGTGGGTTTTGAAAGTGCTACCACAGGCTTTTCCAGGCCTAAAGCTTGCGGTTACTCGCGCGTGCACGCACGCAGCCGCCGCCATCTGCCTTTCTTTTCTGGCTCATTAAGCCTTCCAGCGCGTGACTTATGCTCCTCCACCCCCTTCCTGTCTGCTCTCAGTACCCCCCTCCCTTCTCCCTCTCCCTCCTCTTCAGCTTCATAGCAGCACGTGAATCATGCTCCCCCACCCCCTTGCTCTCTGCTATCACTACCCACCTCCCTTCTCCCCTTCCCTTCTCGTCAGCTACAGGGTAGACTTTATTGTTAAAAAAAATTTAACCCATATGCTATTTCCCCAAAGACAGCCTCGGCCACAAGTTACACTATTTATTGAATTGTATCTCTTTTCTGCATTTCCTTTGTTTTCTTATAACTACTACAAACATCCTTTTATGTTTTGAAAACTTCACCCATATGTGAAACTTTATTGACACCACATTTGCCTCTACTAACGCTGGTACTAACGGTTACATACAGCTCTAACACTGCAGATTACATCAGTCCCTCACACAAAGTGGCATTTGCAGTGGCACCGGTGAACAAAAAAATGTGAAACGTTAGAAAGGTCACAGCGACATCCACTGGAAAATGTCAGTGTTTCTGAAGCGGAAACACCCACTGGTGGTAAATTTTCGTTCAACTTATTTGACCAATTTGCCACAGGGACGTGGTGGCCACCTCTCTCTCATTGGGGACGGCAGACACCATGTTAACTTAACAGAAAATGTTAGAAGATGTTTACTTACCCATGAAATGTTCCCTACTCAGAGATGCAAGGCGCGTTGAACACATAATTGTATACATGATGGGAAAAAATGCCAATATTAAGATGTGTGTCAAGTAAGACACATTCAAAGATGTAAAAAAGTGATAGCAAATAATTCAGCCAAGTTGAAAATGTAAAACTGGGTCAAGTCGTCTGGTATTAAAAGCTACAGAAGGCGCTTCACTCCATCAATTATGTTTTCTGTGGCACCTGTGTTTGATATAAACTAGAAAAATCGCTTAAAATAAAATATTTATTTTAAATGCCATAAGTTCGCAAAACAGTTCCTGACAATTACAGATGTCATCAAGCAGAACAAGGAAAGCTATAAAAACGAGCTTAAAAGAAAAAAATGCACAAACAATATGTAGCATTCATAATAGCCGAAATAACAAATGAAACAGTGATGGAGCGCAGTACAAAATAAAAACAGAAAAGCAACTGCAATGTATTGGATACCGAATGATTCAGAGAGCATTTCCGGTAGTTTCCTTCAGCTTTTTATTGTATTCACTGAAATCGTGAATTTAATTTGCAGAAGGCAAGAACTGCTATAGCAATTTAAACTACTTACTTTTTAATTGGTAAATTCCCTTTCTTAAATGTTTTAAAAGGCAAAAAGACAATTTGTTGCATGCGATGAGCATCACTGTATTTACACGAGCGAAGGGGACAGACGTGTTATAAGAATTACAGTTTGTATAATCTGAGGGAAGGTCAACTTAATGAAAAGGTGCATGCTTCCACAGCCTACGTTTTTATTTGGCAGCATCTCTTTCAAACTTGACACTTTAACCCTCCATAAGATCCAGAGAAACAGCTTTTTATGAGCTGCTAAGGAAGCAATGATATCTTCGAAAATGCTAAGAAAGGGGCCGACCGGAGGAATCGCTCTCTGCCGGACACGCCTCAGGGACCAGAAGAACAGCGGCGTTGGCACGACGACCGGTGCAGCCCCAGAGGGGTGGCCATGGGGGTCGGACTTGGACCGCCGCGCCGGGGACTCTCCCTGGCACTGTACAAGGGACTTTCGAGGGCTGCGGATGGTGCCATTTTGATGAAGGCTGTCACCAGGGGCTCGCATCGACGGAGAGGTCCTCACAGCCGTGGACATGCCAGAACTTCTGAGGGGGAGAATGGGACTGGGGGCAACTGGCGTCTCCCCCCTGGCACGCAAGTACAAAGTTAGGGGTGTAAAGCACTCTGCTCAGTTGGGGTGGTGGGTAGTTTGGAATCCGCCGGGCAGGGACGCAGGGAGGGGGGTGGGGGGATGGGTTGTTTTCAGGGGGTTTTTGTTTCACAAAGTTCATCTGCATACCAAGAGCATAGTACACGTCAATACAGACACTACTCACAACATCCATTGCACAGCGCGCACACACGAAACTATAGCCTATGGGACCAGACAGGAAACAGTCCTTAGGGAAGGCCGACACCCTGCACGTCACTACCCACAATAGTCATGGCAAACGCCTCGCGGTCCTGTCGTGGAATGTCAACGGGTTGAGGGACAAGATAAAGCAGGGGCTGGTACTCCAGTACATTAAACGGAAAGGGCCGGCGGTGGCTCTATTACAAGAAACGCACTTGGTAGGTTCCACGTGTAAAGCCCTAGACAGATGGGGATACAACATGGGAGTCCATTCGGAGTTCACCTCCGGATCCAGGGGTGTGGGAATCCTGATTAACAAGCGATGTCCACTGGTAGTACAACAGACATGGACCGACGCGCAGGGCAGATTCGCGGCACTGGCGGGCCAGTGGGAAGGGAGACGGTACAATTTTGTCTCGGTGTATATCCCGCCGGCTTTGCATAATTCAGCGCTCCCAGACCTCGGGGCATTCCTGCTTTCGCTTCCGCAAGGCGCGACAATTATAGGTGGGGATTTTAACGCGGTAATTGACCCGACCATAGATAGGCGTCCCCCGAGAGGGCCCAGCAGCTCCAGTTCCAAACTGAGAGATTTCATAGATACGATAGGCCTTACGGACGCCTGGAGGGTGCAATTCCCACATGATAGGCAGTGCACCTTCCACTCAGGAGTGCATAATAGCGAGTCACGGATAGACCACATCTTTACCCAGATGCTGGGACTGGACCAGCTAGCTGAGGTGGCGCACCTGCCTAGGGGAATATCAGACCACTCCCCGATACTGCTCACCTGCTCCGCAGGCATCCCCGACAGGCGTAGGCTCTTCCCGATTTACCCATATTATTTAACAGTCAAAGATCAAGAAAACACTGGTCACCACCACAAAGCGTTATTTCAATGAGAATGAACGCACGGTGGAGTCACCAACGGTGCTCTGGGAAGCCTATAAAGCGGTCCTGTGGGGCCAGGCCATATCATCCGTGGCACACCACAAGCAGCGCCAACGCCAACAACTCCAGCTGTTAGAAGAGAATCTGCAAAGGGCGGAGACGGAACATGCCGCTGACGTGACGGTTGCCACCACGCATGGCCTGCAGCTGGCGCAACAAGAGTATAGGACATTCGTATGGGAGGAGGCAAAATCTACACTTCAGAGTACAAAGCACACAGTGTACGAGCAAGGGGACAAGGCAGGCAAATTGCTGGGCTGGTTAGACAAAAAAGACAAAGCTAATAGGTGGATAGCAGAGCTGGCCACGACAAATGGTGCGTTAATCACAGACCCCCAGGCCATAGTGGAGGAACTGGCGGCACATTATGAACGTATCTATACGCCGACAGCCACGGCCACAATAGACGATAACAGAGCCTTCCTCCGCGACATCCAAATGCCAACGCTGGCTCCAACGGCAGTGCACGCGCTTGAGGCCGATATTACGCAGGCAGAAATGACCCTGGCGATACTCGCGCTCCACACGGGTAAAGCCTTGGGGCCTAATGGTATCCCGGTGGAACTCTTCGGACACTTGGCTACGGTCCTTACGCCCCACTTATTGAACATGTATAAAGATAGCTTAAAGAAGGGGGAACTTCCCGGGGACCAGCGCCTGGCTACGATAGTAGCAATACACAAACCGGGTAAACCGAAAAACAGTTGCATGTCCTACAGGCCCATATCCCTCATCAACGCAGAAGCAAAGATCCTAGCCAAGATGCTGGCGATGCGGCTTCAGCCTTACTTGGGGGCGTTGGTTCACCCGGATCAGGCGGGGTTCATGCCGCACCGGAATACAGCGCTAAACCTGCGGCGAGTGCATAGTGTCATGGCACGCAAATCACTAATTCAAGAAGATACTATAATCCTGTCCTTGGACGCACAAATGGCGTTTGATATAGTGGAATGGCCATTTTTATTCGCGGTACTTCACCATTTGGGGTTTGGTCCAAACTTCATACAATGGGTGGAGCTACTATATACGAAACCTATGGCACAGGTGGTGGCCAATGGGAGAATCTCAGGCACCTTTCCCCTGGCCAAGTGGACGCAGCAGGCATGTCCGTTGTCGCCGCTTCTCTTCGCACTTGTGCTGGAACCCTTGGCGGCGTGGATACGTCAAGACCAAGTGATCCGTGGGCTTAAGTGGGCGCCGGGATGGGAGGACAGAGTATCACTCTACGCAGACGACATGCTCCTCTATCTGGCCTCGCCGACCCGTTCGCTCAATTGCCTCATGGATATCTGCGCGGCGTTCGGCCGGGTCTCAGGATACACAATAAACTGGACGAAATCGCATATTTACGTACTCTCAGGAGACCAGCCTCGACTCCCACGAAACTGTGCGGCCAAGATAGTATCGGATGGGTTTAAATATTTGGGCATCTATGTCACGGCGCATGATTCCCACTTCATAGCTGAAAATCTTAAGAAACCTCTGGAGCGGTTCCGCAGAGATGTGCAGGGCTGGCGTGCACTGCCGCTTACCCTCTTGGGCAGGGCGGCCCTCTTTAAAATGATGGCACTCCCGAGGTTCCTGTACGCCCTGCAAAACACACCATTTCCGATACTCCCATCATACTTCAGAGAGATAAATAATGAGCTCAACAAGCTGCTTTGGGATGGCAGGGCGACGCGTATCGCGATGCACAAATTAGTGAAGGGTTGGTATGACGGAGGAATAGCGCTCCCCAACATTAGGGTCTATTACAGGGCCACACACCTGTCAGTAATTAACCAATGGCTTCACGCGGACCAGGCAGACCCGGCCTATCGCATGGATAGACATTTGCTGGGGGAGGACAATCTTATGGGGATACTGAACAACACCAATCAACACAAACATCTCATAGGACCAACAGCCCATACAGTCAGGATCTGGCATGAAGTCCAGAGGGCTTTGGGGTGGGAAGGAGTCATTACGCAGGCAACACCGCTCTGGGATACCAACAAACTAGGGAGGCTCAAGAACACGAAGGGTTTCCGACAATGGGACCTGATCGGTATTTCGAGGGTGGGGGACCTGTGGAAAAAGGGGGAGACCATTACATTCACGCAGCTGCAGGAGAGCTATGGATTGGCCGACTCGGAGAAGTTCAGATACTTACAGATAAGGCATGCATTAACAGCACTCATACCTCACGGCACCAAATTGCCGGAGTCCTCACCCCTCGAGGACAGGCTCCTTACTGATCATATGACGAAGAAAGCTATATCACTCACATACAAAAAAATCGTAAATAACCAGCCAGACCCTACGCAAACTCTAAAAGCGAGATGGGAGACTGACGTGGGGGAGCTGGATGAGGCAGATTGGCAGGCAGTGTTAGCGTCCCCCAGGGAGGTGGCGATTTCGGCCCGATTTAAACTGATACAACTGAAGATGCACCGCACCTACTACACAAGGACGCTACTGCACAAATTACACAGAGCCGATACGCCGCTTTGCGTTAGACAGTGCGGGGAACAGGGCACGTTCTGGCACATACTATGGGAGTGTGTCGCCATCCAGAACTATTGGAAAGCAATAGTGCGCACAATGGCGCAGGTGACAGGTGTAACCCTGGTTCCTGAACCGCGGGGCTGCATCCTGAATGTCTGGGAGGCAGCTGACATTACTCAGACAGTACAAACATGGGTAGCACTAGGGATGGCCTTAGCAAAAAGGGATATTGCGCAGCAGTGGGGAGCCAGGCAAGTCCCGACACTCCGAAAATGGTGCAGTGGTATGGATGAACTCATGGTAACCGAAAAAGCAGTATACGTACACAGAGGCTGCCCCAAAAAATGGAATAAGATATCGGGGCAACATCTGCGACCCTCCGCAGGACGACTCTCAATCAGACAATTCCGACTAGTAGGGGCGCGTAAAGAGAGCTCTGGGGGGGATGTGGGGGTGTGGTAAATGAGACAGGTGTCAATGTAATGAAGAACATAACAGAGATCCTTAATGTTGAATGCTGGTGTAATCGAAAAAGATGTAAGGTACGTTGTGAAAAACGATATGGTAATGCAGTAACGGTTGGATGTGAAAATGTTAATAAAAAGATTAAAAAAAAAAAAAAAAAAAAGAAAATGCTAAGAAAGCAGGTTAACAAGCATTGGCATAGCCAATAGGTCTCGCCTTTGGGACCTTATAAGTGTTTAGCCATGCAACGGTTGATATTGTTGCACCAAGGATATTGTGCTGCATAACTAAATACTTATAAGGTCCCAAAAGCGAGACCTATTGGCTATGCCAATGTTTGTTTTTGTGGCAGCCTAGCTTCTTAGTTGCTTGGTGCCAAATTGCAATTGTGTGGGCTGTGGGGCCCGTAAAATTTTGATGGTTGGGGTTTGTGTACAAGGCTCTTTTATATCCTTCTGGGCCCATTAGCCATCTGTCCATCTGGTATCCAGGTTCTATATTTGGGCAGTGTACCCACTGATTAACTACCACCATTTCGGAAGCCCAGAAGTATAGTTTGGTGTTTGGTAGAGCGATCCCCAAGTCATACCACCCTAACATTAAATTTTTCATAGCTATACGTGGGCGTTTCCCCTCCCATAACAGGGTTCTCAGTGCGCTCTCGATATGATTAAAATATGAGTCAGGGATTTTGAATGGTGTATTTTGAAACACATATAAAAAGCAGGGCAGAACGAGCATCTTGAACAGGGCCGTGCATCCCATTAGGTTCAGAGGGAGTGTTTTCCAGTGGCGTATGTCATTTTGTAAGTGGGTCAGGGGTCCCTGAAGGTTTATGTTATAGAAGAGAATCGGGTCTGGTGTTCTGAGGATTCCTAAATAGAGGAACCCCCCCTCCGGTCACCACCGTAGCTTCACATTCTGGTGGCTGCTTTGGGTTTGAACCGTGGATGGTGTAAATTGTGGTTTTGGACCAGTTTATGGTGTAGCCCTAGTGTTGACCGAAGATGGAGAATATGTGTAGGATCCTATTAATGGAGGCAGTCGGTTTTGCAACATGAGTAATATTTCATCTGCGTACAGAGATATCTTGTCTTCATGTTCCTCGGTTCACTTTAACCCTCTGATCATTGGGTCCCCTCTCACCCAGGTCACTAACGGTTTCAACGTCAGGGAAAACATTTGTTGAGACAGGGGGCATCCCTGCTGGGTTCCTCTACCCAGCTGGAATTGCCAGGACGTGTAACCGTTGACGGTGACCTGCGCCATTGAATCAGCATAGAGGAGTTTGATCCATCTTCTATAACTGGGACCAAAGCCCATCCGTACCAGGACCGCGACTAAATAAGACCATTCTATGGTGTCAAATGCCGTTCTTGCATCTAAGGACAGTATAGGTGTGTCCTCGTGGATTGTCCCTCTTCGTTCCATCACCCCCTGAAGGCGATGGAAATTAAGAGGCGTATTTCACCCTGGAATGAAGCCGGACTGGTCCGGATGAACAATTTTGGGGATGATAGGGGTCAGACGGGCCGCCAATACTTTCGCCAGAATTTTTGCTTCTGCATCTAGCAGTGAGATGGGCCAGTATGAGCTGCATTTCTCTGCTGGTTTGGCATGCTTATGAATCACCACTAGTAAGGCCAGTCTTTGGTCACTTGGCAGAGAGCCTTTCTGGCAGCTTTCCAAGTACATGTTACGAAGGAAGGGTGTTATTCTATAAGCGGTTAGTTTGAAAAATTAAATAGGTAGGCTGTTGGGCCCTATGGCCTTCTCTGACTGTACACTTCATATTGCTGCATGTATTTCTTCCTCGGTGAGGTCTCCCTCTAGTGGTTCGCTCTCTTCGATGAAGTGCTTAATTTGAGCCGGTGGTTTCCGGTGCTCGGCACCAGCACTTAACTGTCAGCATCAGTGCTTGTGAAAGTCTGCCACAAGGTGCCGCTGTCTGCTTAACGCAGACATGACCACAACAGTAGTCAATTATCAATTTAATATACATTAAAAATTACTTACCTGTCCCCCAACTATTGTTATGGCTTTGGGAGCCTGGAATAGTCCGGATTGTCGCACCTGTAGGAGTGTGATGGTTAGTAGTTGTTTTGATGCTATCATTGGCAGCATGCCAGGGCAATGTGTGGTGCAAGCTGCAGCGGCCTCCTGACGAGAGCCATGGCACTTATCTTTTTTTTTACAAATTAAGAACTGCTTCAGGGGTCAAGGTGACCAGTGGGATGTGTGCTAATAATTCTCAGGAGTCAGTTGCTATTGCCGCAGGTGCGTATAGCTTGGCGAAGTAGGTTGCGAAGGCCTCCGCCATCTCCTGGGAATCCCTCGATGCCTCCCCTTGGCCCCCTTTAAAAAGTGGCACCCAGTGTTGGGCCTTTCAAGCCAGGCCAACAGTTTACCTGCCCTGTCTCCCATTTCATATACTTTATGTTGTGTTACCTTCTGTGTAGCTCGGGCTGCTCCCAACACCAACTGTAAATAGTCTAGTCTCATGATGTTTAGGGTGTGTCTATCGGACTTGTTATCTGTGTCTATTATCCTAGCTTCCCCCATCAGCATTTCCCTTTCCAGCGTTTCTACCCTTGCTCTCTGTTCTCTTTTGTGCCCTACTTTGAGCGCCAGAGCCTAGCCCTAGATCACGGTCTTGAAAGCTTCTCACAGAGTTTGTAGCGACTCAACTGAGCCGACATTATTGCTGAAGTACAGGTCTGTGTTTTTTACAAGCTCTTTTTTGACCTGCAGGACTTTCAAGTACCCTGGGCTAAATGTGAGAGTTGTTCGTCTGGGTGAAGTATCCAACACTATCTTGGAAAGGATTAGAGAGTGATCAGATATGCCCCGTGCATTACATTTTGCCTCAATGTAGTAGTGGACGTCATTAGAGTGTCAGTGTGTAGTCTATGCGTGATTGACTGTTATGGGCTCCCGAATGGAACATGAAGTGATGCACCTGAGGGTGACATGCGATGACAAATATCTACAAGGCCAAGGGCGGTGAGAAAGTCTGAAAGTTGTGATCGCTCACGTAGGTTCCGTCGTGGGGGAAGCCTGCCCATCTGCTTGTTCACTGTCACTGTCAGGAGAAGTCCAGTAGGGCAATCTAGAATAATCTTTCCTGTGTCTGCTATGGTCACTTTTGGCAGAGCTGGGGGAATGTACACCAACAGTACATTAATAGGCTTCCCCTCCCATATTCCTGCCATCACAACATATCTACCCTGTGCGTCTAACCATGTTTCCTGCATCTAGAACTAGAGGTGAACCCTACATACGCTATTAGTTTATACCCCCATCTATCCAGGCCTTGCAAGCATTGCCCACCAGGTGCGTTTCTTGCAGCAATACTATTCCTGGTGCATGCTGCTTCTGATATTGTAGCACCGTTCACATTCTAAGTTAGGAATTGGAGTGAAGTCCCTTTTCTGTTATCTGTCATGTGTGGTGTGGGCTATGTTTTGGTCTGTACGCTTGTTTTCAAGACTATTCTCTACAGTGAGATTGACCCGGATTGTTGGCTTGGTGATTGTGTTTGGAGTGTGCGTCTGTGCGTGCGTATTCTTACCCCCCCTCTGCCATAAAGACTGACTTAAACCTTCCCCCCAAAACTGAACTGTCCCTACCCACCTCCCTGCTTGGCAGAAAATGGACTTCCCCGCCTCCCCAACATTGCAGAGTGCCTGTCGCCCTCCCCTAAAACGTTAGTGGAGCATGAGCCCAGTCCCACCCGCATCCCAAACACAAACATTTATGAAATATGCAACTTGTCTGGTGTTGACCGGTTCCTCTTGCAGCTATGCTGAGACCTCCTGCAACCTCTGATCCCCAATGTCCGGAGACTGTCAGTTGGCCCATACTTAGTTTGTGCAATGTATATCAGCTTTACTTTCTCTGTGTCCCACTCAGAACTTATTTTAGTGGCTTGCGTTGCTCTTGCTTCTACCCCCCCGCCCCACGACAGTCCCAACATCACTCTGATCCTTGTCCGCCTCCTTTGCTATTAGGTTCGAAGCATCCTCGGTGCCGTTGTCGGTTATAGTCAGTTCCAAGTTTTCTTCCCCCGCTTCCCAGTTAGTGTATGAGCCCCGACTTTTTGCCATCCATCCAGCCATTCCCATGCTTCTTTGGGATTAGAAAAGAAAAAAAAAACTAGTTTTACCTTCCACCTCTACTCTTAGTTTGACAGGAAACAGCATGGCATATTTTAATTCTCTCTCTCTCAGGGCCCTTTTGACATCTAGGAAATTGCGCCGTTGTCTTTGGGCTGTGAGCGTGAAGCCAGGAAAGAATGTTATTTTACTGTTTCGTAACTGACTGGCGGCACACTGTGGGCTGTGTGCAGGATAACAACCCTATCGCAAAAGTTGAACACCCTAGCCAGAATGGGTCGGGGGGCTCCCAGCATTGGTGGCCTCCCGGCACTCTGTACGCTCTTTCAATAGAGAAGTAGTTTGATAAGCTTCGCGGCTGAAGGTAATTCACTATCAGGTCCTCTACAAACAAATCCGCCGCCGGGCTCTCCGCCCGTTCAGGCACTCCGAGGGTGTGTACATTGTTTCGCCATGTCCTTCCTTCATAGTCGACGAATAGTTTTTTCCAATATCTAGCTTTTGGTTTGGAGGTCACTGATTTGCTGTTTAAACTGGGCTGTCTCACTGACCAGCTCTTGGGTCGTAGTCTCTACTTTCTTAACTCTGGAATCTAGATTACAGATATCTGCCCTGATCTGTGGAAACAGAAATTAGTCTGGATTCCAATGAGGTACGCACATTGTTTATCGCCGACATTATATCTTGTAGGGTGAGGTCTGTGTGGTCTACGGCCTGTGGTGTCTGAGCCTGGGCCGTGTCCATCACTTTTTCTTGTGCATTTGCCCCCCCTCTGCCATGAACACTTGTCAAGTTTTGCCTGTAGTGTGGTGCTATTGCTTTTCCCACTCGTTATTTTCTGGGATTTGTAGTCCACTTGGGTTGTGTGCTAGCGAGATGGAGTCAGCCAGGTAGTCTCTGATGCCTGCTCTGGGGCGATATGCCCTGTCCGGCCTGTTGGGTTTCCCCAGCTTCCTCCCTGCTGGATCTGGGCTCTCACCATACAGGCAACAGTGCTCTCTGACAGGTACGAGTCCCTACTGTTGGGAGGGCTTAGTGCTGCATTGCGTTTCGTCCCAGATTCCCTTTTCACCACCCTGGGATCTTCCGTTGTTCTCTGCTGTTAGAGGCTAGTGCATCAGCAGTACGGGTCCTCCAACACCTCCACTCCGCTGCAACTGTGCCGATGGGGTCCCATGTGGCCAGCCTAGTAAATGCACGCCCTCCGTCTCCGACCTGCTTACTGCTGCTTCACTTGCCTGTAATTTGTGGAGTCGTGGCCTCAAGTCTTTTTCATCAGTGCGGGCCGCGGCCCGAGGACACGCCCCTTCTCATTTCTGCGGGGACCCGACTTCAGCCCCCCTGCTCTGCTGTCATTGTACCTGGGTGCCCCGCCGCTCCGATGACCGGCGGTGCTTGAATTCTTCAGGGGTCTGCACTAGGCTGCCTATGGCCCCTTCCGCTTACTCCAATGTGCCGAGTTGTCGTCCGGGCCGGCCAGCGGTGCTAGACTGAATCCGGATGTTTTCTCCCATAGCAAATCCACACGTTGGCACCTTAGTATCGACGCTGTCCACCGGATGCGACGTCAGTGTCTATATAACTCCCTCGCTGATGTGCCAACATCAGTTTCTTCCATGACTATTTTCCGCACTCAAAACGTGGAGCCACATATCGAAACTGCATAATGAAACAGTGCAGTGTGCTGAAATGAAAGTCACCCTTCTGTCAAATAATCACTGGATTCTTCCTTTTTGTTTTTTACATAAGGGTGTGAATGACCATAATGAAATCTTTGAGACAAAAGAAGACTAGTTAGAGAGGACAGGAGGGTTGTTAAGAAATCTGCAGCTAGATTCTGCTTCTAGCAGATAATGCATTACCAAAGGTAAGTAACTTGGTCATCTGCTAGAGACATCTAGCTGCAGATTACTTAATTTAGAATCAAATGCCAAAGCCATCCCATCCCCGGAGGAGTGTCTGTGCACTGAGACCATGAAAAGTCTTTTACTATAACAAATCTGGTCTAGAACTAGTGAAAAAGACCACACATTCATAATAATTTAGGTGAGCAATAACCTACTCCACTACAAAAAACCTGCGGAAGGAACCACAGGAAAGTAAAGTCACAAGATATTTACACCATTAAATTAAAATACCTATGTTAGTATGACAAATCTGTGTCAGAAGCCAACCAACAATATGGGTATAAAACTATTTGCACCCTAAATGGGATCTGAACCATGCATTCTCACATTACAATAACTGGACAGAACCACAGTGGTAAAAGTCATAAAAACATTAAAAGCATCGGAATAACATTAACACTGAGCCCGATCGTGATGGAGCAGGGGGAGAGACCACAACCCTGAGGGTCCTTTGCAGCTGCTATGCCACCCACACGGGCAGTCAACGCACCAGGAGGCTTTTAAATGCCGCACGGGAGTTCCGTGGTGCTGGAGCCCCATCGTGTTGGAGCAGGGGGAGACACCACAATCCCCAGGATCCTTTGCAGCTGCTGCGCCGCCCACACAAGCAGTCAAGGCACCAGGAGGAGGTCCTTTGTGGTGGTTGCACCGCCCAGGAAAGCAGTCAACGTGCCAGGAGACTTTTAAATTCGGCACAGGAGGCCCGCAATGCAGGAGCCCGATCGTTTTGGAGCGAGAGGAGAGACCACAACCCACAGGGTCCTTTGCGGCTGCTACGCCATCCAAGCAAGCAGTCAATGCGCCAGACGGCTTTTAAATTTGGCACGGGAGTCCCCCAGTGTGGGAACCCGATCATGTTGGAGCAGGGGGAAGAGACCACAACCCCCAGGGTCCTTTGCGGCTGCTACGCCTCCCACGCAAGCAGGCAACACGCCAGGAGATTTTAAATTCGGCACGGGAGTCCCGCAGCATGGGAGCCTGATTGTGTTGGAGCAGGGGGAGCGATCACAACCCCCCGGGTCCTTTGCAGCTGCTACGTTGTCCATGCAAGCAGTGAATGCACTAGGAGGCTTTTAAATTCAGCACAGGAGTCACACAGCATGGGAGCCCGATCATGTTGGAGCAGGGGGAGAGACCACAACCCCTAGGGTCCTTTGCGGCTGCTACGCTGCCCACGCAAGCAGTCAACGCACCAGGAGGCTTTTAAATTCGGCGCGGATCGCGCGCAAGCATGCCCAGGCAAAGCCCGTGCCAAGGGCGGGCCCTGTAATGTCGTGCCTCGGGCCTATAAAGTAAACACCGCTGCACACAGGTGTGATGGTGGTGGTCAGTGCAATGCCTGCCACGCCCAGAGCCCTGGGCTTTTTATTAATGTACGTGCGTGCCGTCCGAGGGGACGTCGGGCTCACCCAACTCCGGCCACGCTATGGGGGCGTGATCCTAACACACGCGCACGGACCCTCGGGCAATGGTTCGGTCCGTTGCGCCAACATTACATTCCTCCTTTACCCAGAACTGAAACCAAACGAAACCTGTCGCCTAGCGCGACCCAACAGTTTAACAGTCTCTAAAAGTCTCATGGAAAACAAAGGAACAGTCTTACTTGGTTGTTTTGTTGGAGGGGCAGCCTTCCCTCACTCCCACGGTTGACAGCGAGCCACAAAGTCTCTGTACCTCTGGGATGGTCGCGGGCACGGGCGTAGATGGTACTTGCTCTGGCTGCGCCCATCCGGTGGGGTGAGAAACATGTCCTCTGAGCTGTCCGCTTGTGGCACCTCCTCTCTCCCAGTTGGCGTAGAAGAATCCGTTCCGGCGCTCTCCGCCCCACGTGGCTCATCCGCTCCTGGGGGGTTCCGAGCGCCGGGAGACGGCGTTGGGTAGTAGTCTTCAAACTCCGGGAGGTCTTCCTCCACCTCGCGCGGGACCCTCTTGAAGAACGACACGTTTCTAGTTACTTCTTCACCGCCTCTGACGGCTGTGACTAGGGTCCCTTGTACATTGGTGACAGTCCATGGGGCCAGCTCGAAGGGCAGGCGGAATTTCCCCCCGGGGTGTCTGTCTTTCACTAGCACCTGGTCGCCGATTTGGATTGTACTGTCCGCTGCTCTCCTCCTCCGGGAGGCTTCTTGGTTCGTTTTTAGTCGACTTTCTGTGGAGCGACTGGGTGGGTCTGGTGACGACTCCCACACAGGGTGGTGCGGGATAGTGTCCCGGATCGCTCGGCCCAGACACAGGTAGCTCGGGGGGACCCCGGTGGTGCAGTGGGGCGTCAGCCGGTACTCGCGCAGTAATTGGTAGAGGGCTAGCTCTACGTTGAGGCCATCTGCTAGGGCAATCTGAATAGTTTTATTTAGAGTCCTCATCAGTCTCTAAACCTCTCCATTTGCTTGCGGCCACCTCGGGATTATGCGTCGGTGTTTGATGCGGTGGGATTGCAGGTACTCAGCCAGCTCTGTGCCGTTGAACGGTGGACCGTTGTCTGTGCGCAGCTCACTTAGGAGTCCATGGGTGGCCATGACCTTCTCCAGCTTGGGGATCACATCTGCTGCGGCTGTTGAGGGAACGATCTCCACCTCGGGGTACCGCGAGTAATCATCTACCACTACGAGCATGTATCGCCCTCCCGGTAAGCTGCCAAAGTCGGCACTGGCTCGTACCCACGGGGAGGTCGGGCCGTCTTCAGTGATTACGGGTGCTGGGGGGGTCGGGTAGGCTGGTCGCCAAACACACTGGGCACCGCTGGACCGTATCTTCTACCAACTTGTCAAGTCCCGGGAACCAGAGCTTGCACCTGAGGCGATTCTTCGACTTGACGATGCCTTGGTGAGCGCCATGCGCCAGGAGGGCGGCTCGTTGAGTGAGGCTGCTGGGCAGTACCAGGCGGGGGCCTCTCAGGAGACAGCCTTCAGGGGACACCGACAATTCGTTCCTGACTAAGTAGAGCGCCTTCAGTGATGCTTGAGCCTCGGGCGTGCGAAAGGACGACGGGCTTTGGAGCGGCTTCCAGTTTCCTGACGCGACCGCTCGGATGGCCATCTGAAGACAGTCGTCCTCTTTGGTAGCCAGCGCTACCTCCTCTAGGGACATCGGCAGAGGTCGGGACCTTTCTACGATCATCCGGACATACTCCTCGGTGGCGGCCGCCTCCGTGGCTTCCACGTCCGTGGCCGGGCGGGCGTGCCTGGACAGGAAATCTGCTGGATTTCGGGCGCCTGGTCGGTACTCTACAGTGAATTGGAACTCTTGGAGCTGGAGGACCCATTTCTCTATCCGCGGGGGAGGGCGTGATGACGAGCCTTGGAACAGCGGGACTAGGGGCTTGTGATCAGTGATCACCACAATCGGGTGTCCATACAGGTAAATGTGGAAGTGGCGGCACCCCCACAGGATCGCAATGGCCTCCTTCTCGATCTGCGAGTACCGCTGCTCCGTCGGCGTGAGTGTTCTGCTTGCGTACGCGACGGGGGCCCACTCTCCACACCTCTGCTGCTGGGCTAGCACGGCTCCTAGGCCTGTCGGGCTGGCGTCCACTATGAGTTGTGACTCGAGCCGGGGGTCGAAGTACGCCAGGGTGGTGTCAGCTGAGAGCGCCTCTTTGGTTCTCTGGAACGACTCTTGCTGTGCTGGGCCCCACTCCCAGGTGGCGGAGGCTTTGGTGAGGTCGCGGAGGGGCCCGGTGAGGTCAGACAGGTCTCGGATGAACCTCCCGCAGTACGTGACCATTCCAAGGAAACTGCGGACAGCTGTCACGGAGGTAGGCGCGGGGGCCGCGTGGATGTCCTTGACCTTATCCGGATCCGGGCCTATCCCTTGGTCGGAGAATCGGTACCCGAAGAAGCTAATGTCTTTACGCAGGAAATCACATTTGTCTCTGTGGAGGGTTAGGCCTCGTTCCTGCAGCCGGAAGAATACTGCTCGGAGGCGTTGGATATGTACATCCAGAGTTGGGGCGTGGACGAGAATGTCGTCGCTGACGTTTAAGACGCCGTCCAGCCCTTGCAGGACATTCTGGATAATGTTCTTGAACACCTCCGCTGCGCTCGATATCCCAAAATTGAGCCGGGTGTAGCGCCAGAGGCCGGCGTGCGTGGAGAAGGTGGTGATTGGGCGGGAATCGGGGTGCAAGGGGATCTGGTGATATCCTGATCTCAGGTCCATTTTGGAGAACCATTTGGAGCCCGATAGCTCTCCAACGATGTCGTCGATGGTCGGCGTCAGGTGGCGCTCGCGCCTGATGGCCATGTTGGAGACGCGCATGTCCACGCAGATCCGCACTGCATCCGGCTGTTTCGGCTTTTTCGCCACCACGATGGGTGACACCCATGGGGTGGGGCCGCTCACCCGTTCGATAATTCCCGCTTGCTCCAGTGTCCGTAGTTCTGCTTCCACTTTGGGTCGTAGGTGGAACGCGATGCGTCGATGCCGGAGGGCTACCGGGGCGACTGTCCTGTCGATGTGGAGGTGTATGGCGGGTCCTTTGAGGCACCCGATTCCGTCAAACAGGGCCGCATGCTCCTGCACCAGATGGTCTAGGTTGCTGGTTTGGACGGTGAGTGCAAAGTGGATCAGGCCCAGGTCTTGGGCTGTTCGGCACCCCACCAGGAATCCCGTTCCTTCCTGCGACACGTATATTTTGGTTGGCAGCCGAGTGGTGTCGTGAGATAGGTCTGTCCTGAAAGCCCCGCACAGGCGTAGGGGGCGATGGGTGCCGTAGGCGTACACTTGCACCGTCGTTGGATGGAGTGGTGATGCGTTCCTCAGCGTCCGGTACACGCTGGCCGCCATCAGGTTGATGGAGGGACCGGTGTCTATCAGAGCAGTTACGGCCTGGTCCTGTACCGTGATTGTGCACATGGGTCCGGCCGACGGCGTCGCTGTCAGGGTGTTGAGCATCCGCACGACATGCACCGAGGCTACATCCGCCTCGTCGTCGTCATCCATGTCGCTGTTAGTGGAGGTGCTGGGTAGGGGTGCCAGCTGTCTCACCCTCCTAGGCGGGCCTCCTTGCTTCTTTCTTGACGTGGACAGGCATACGCTCGCAAAATGGTTAGCTTTGCCACATGCGCTGCAGATTTTGCCTTGGGCCGGGATCGCCCCTTTGTGTGGTGTCGCTCCTCCACACCACACACAGGCTCGGCTGGGAGACGGCTGGACAGGTCTCGGGCTTCTCCGCTGGGGATGCTTCGTGCGAGTGTCGGCTACCTCCGCTGTGATGGCGCACACCGGTTCCGTTTTGATCGTGACCGCCGGCTTCGGCTCCATGTGCGCGGCTCTGGCCTTGGACAGTTCCTTCGAGCGCCCTAGCGTGAGGATGTCACGCATGGGCATGTTGTCCGCCTCCAGTACCCTTTCACGGAGTTTGGACGACGCGCAGCCTTGGATGAACTGTGCGCGGATCTCGTCGTCCGCATCGGGGAGCGTGCACGTGCTGGCTAGTTTTTTCAACCTGGCGTAGAAGACGTCCACCGACTCTTCTGGGAGTTGGCGGGCCTGGCGGAGCAGGAATCGTTCATAGTCTGCACTTGCGAACGGTTCAAAATACGCTGTGATGGCGTCGCGTAGCGTGGCATAAGTCATGGGCGGCCCACCCTCCACCACGTCTTTAGAAATGTCATGGATCGCCTCACCTCCCAGGTGTAACAGCATGGCACGCCTCCGCACAACCGCGACTTCCGCCGCCACGAAGTAGTTCTCCAAACGTTCCACCCATTTCTTCCAGCGTGCGGCTTGAGACGTCGGGGTGCCAGTGACTTCGAAGGGCTCCGGGTGGGGCACGTTGGCCATGTTCGCCGAAGGTGGCAGCCGGGGGCGACACCGACTCACCGCTAGGGCGCACCACTCACCCCGGCGTCGTCCGCGGGCAGGCAGGTCGAGTTGAGGGCCAGGGGCCGTCGGGGGGGTGCAGGGTCGACCAGGGACGTCCTTCACAGTAAAAACGGGCCTCACGCGAGATGCGTGAGGAATGGCAGGGCCGGGCCACGTGTTGCACGCGAGATGCGTGAGAGCCGGCAGGCGGGTCCCAGCGTTCCGCGCGCGCAGGCTCCGCAGAAGAGGCAGGCAGCCGGAGGGGAAGGATGCAGTCTTCGGTGCCCGGGGAAGCCGCCGGGAGCACAGGCAAACAGGTGAGGCCAGCGGGGGACCTCGCAGGGCAGCCAAGGAGGCCAGAGGCAGCGCGGGGGCCGGACCAACAGCAGGTGGCACGAACCGCTCCTTAGGCAAGAGCGTGGATTCGATATCGCGCGATGGGGTGGCGAGACCACCTCGTCGCCAGTGTAATGTCGTGCCTCGGGCCTATAAAGTAAACACCGCTGCACACAGGTGTGATGGTGGTGGTCAGTGCAATGCCTGCCACGCCCAGAGCCCTGGGCTTTTTATTAATGTACGTGCGTGCCGTCCGAGGGGACGTCGGGCTCACCCAACTCCGGCCACGCTATGGGGGCGTGATCCTAACACACGCGCACGGACCCTCGGGCAATGGTTCGGTCCGTTGCGCCAACATTACAGGCCCGTCCATGCCAGTCAGAGCCCGGAAGAATCTGGGCTGGGCCACCCCTCTTGGCTGCAAGACTGAGCATGGAAATTGAGTAACCAGCTCCATCCACCCACTTTCTTATTTGCAATTTACTAATAGGCATATTTGACAAAGTCAGGTGAGCGTGGTAGGATGGGGAAATGAAGGCTAAAGGAAGTCCAAACGGAGTGCCCAAACAAGCAAAGAGACCTACAGCGAGCACCGCAGCAAACTGCGTGGCAGAAGATATTGACACTCTAATCGAGGAAGTAGAAAGCTTAATAGGTGGCCGGAACAAGCCATCTCAAGAGGGCCCCAAAACGGCACCCATCTTTTCGCAGAACAAATCTAGGAAAAAAGCTCCAGGTCCTGATTCAACAAGCAAGGGCACAGCAACATGCCAAGTGTACTCTGGTAATTTAACAGGCAAAATCAACAAGTGTCTCAGTGGACCCACCCTCAATTCACGGTTGTTCTAACATCATGGTGGAGGGAGAGGCAGCCTCGAACATAGCATGTTCTAATCGTTTCGATCCTCTTGCCACTAAAGAAGTAATGATCCCAGACGTTCGCAATAAAACCTCTATAGGTTCACAAATGGAGCCTACTGCTATTGAGATCAAACAAAGAGAGAACACGCTGACGTTGAGAATATTAACACCCTTCATATTGAACTGAGCGAACTTAAGTCTAATGTCAAAGACCTAACAGCAGAAGTACTTGCACTTAGGGGAATTGTAGTGTCCCTGAAAGATCACCTCCATAGTGCGCATTTTAGCATGATACGGGGGCAGGGCAGGGGTCGGGGCCTGGTTACACGCACACAAACTGCTAAAGTAATAACGGGGAGATTCGCGGCGTGTAGAGGAGGGGCTAAGGTCCCAGCACATATTCCAGTGACCTATACCATCAGCACCTCATGGCAAATAACTTCAATCCCCAACTGCGCCATCAAGTCTTAACGCCCGCGTGTCCCCTAAAAGGGAATACATTTAAACAGCCACCAATGCGCCAGAATTTATTTAAAGGGGGATGTCACCAGGGTGAAGCACATGGCCCTGGAGGGGCTAGGGGTAAAGAAGGTCACCTGGAAGTAACACTAGAAGAATTCAATGGTTTAAGAGCTAATCCACATATTAACGTTCCGCCAAGGGAATATAACTCTATACCCCGACTTGGGAGGCTGGGGTACAGCGAAGGAGAAGGCAGACCCTTGGGGAGTGGAAGCCTTGGTAAGGATAACAGATCCCCCAACGAGGTCAGCTGTGGGGTGTTTATGACAAATGTACCCAAATTGACAAACGATTAAGGAGAATCGAGGGATGCCATGGTAATGAAGCTATCCATTGGATAGGCGAGGCATTGCAGCTCAATTTTAAGATCCGACACACTAAATGCCAAGCGTTGTTCCACAAATACAGACTCAGATCACATCATATTGGACATGGCTTCTAGCGATATAGTAAAGGGGTTAGGTAATATGGAGCAATGTACACTTACCCCTAATAAATCGCGTATCCAGTTTAAGTTCTCACCCCCTAGTAAAGTTTTACACATTGATTGAAAGCAGGAGGGCCCTCCAGATAACGTCACTAACTCCAACACCCAGGCAGTCTCTGCAAATAGGTCTTCCTGACAGGCACTGGGATTGTTTCCTCATAACGTTACGCTACACTCACCACAGGAAGGCAATTACCAACTTACACTAAAAGAGCCACCAGGAGGCCATATGGCTAACGTAGAAAGGGGACAGTCCCCAACTCAAGCAACCATACAATCTCGATCATCTACTTTGCAGCTAATGAGGTGAGGGAACATAAACTAACCAATGAGCCCAACAAGAAACTGAGACTGTTGTCTTTGAATCTTGCAGGGCTCAGGTCCAAGATTGCATGTGAAGACTGGGGGAGGCTGATAGACAGTTATGATATCTGCCTCTTCCAAGAGACCTGGGCAGCTAATAAAGTATATAGAGTGGGATACACCAATCACAGTATAGAAGCTATCCTGTCAAAAAAAAGGTCGACCAGCAGGCAGATTAATAATTTGGTCTAAAATAGAAATGGGGATCCACATTAGAAAACTTTAACAAGACAGTTCTAATCTACAGACCATGATCATTAAAGACACCAGCACCAACAGGTCAATCTATTATAGGTTTGCTTCTCAACATCATGACTCAACAACCATCGCACACCTAGATAAAGTCCCTTAGACGGATAGGGCATCTCATTATATAGTCATAGCGGAGGGATTTAAATGTAACCTTCTAGCACCTTGAAGTAACTAAAAGCATTACTGATGAAGATGATGGCCGTTGAGTCATAGGAAGCCAGTGAAGCATGTAGTTCTCCAAGTAGCCTCCCTCACCTATAAACATGGGCTGAGGGCTGCGAATGGCTGTTCCACCTCTGATTTTAGATTACATCATACATTTAAGAGTGCGAATTGTAAAACCAGAATAGACTACTTCTTGATCGATGTTCAACTATGGTCAAGTCTACTGGACATGTGGGTGATAGAGAGAATGATAGTGATCATAATGCTCTCTCTTTGGAACTAACAAAAAACCTTCTTTTCACCAACCACTCTTGGAATCTAAATCCCTTAACCGTATTGTCACTAGTAACAACAGAAAAAGGATTAAATGCCCACAAATGGAGAATAGTGTAGAGACCATGGCACAAATCTATAACATAGTCACAGATTCCTTGATGACCCTAGATACTAATAGTGCGGAGAAGCAAGTCACGGTGGACACATTTAATACCTTATTAAACAACCTTAATATATTTTTCGATAACAATCATAGTGGGAGGAAAAAGATAAGGAATAAAACAAACAAGTGGTTTGACAAAAACTGTAAACTAGCACAACAGGTACTTATGGGAGCAATTAAGTCTGGCCAGAGAGAACTGATAGCCATAAAAAGGAAGGTCTATAAAAAATGTACAACATGAAGCACACAAAAACTTGCACATAGTGCTATGGCAAGGTTTACTAGCCGCAGCACACACTAAAAACAGTAAAGAATTTCGGCATTTAATTTCAAAAGGGACAAGAAGCCAAGTTGTGGAAGAAAATTTCCTTATCCTCCCACAGACATGGAAAGCCCACTTCACTAGTTTGTATGCAGGACCAGTGGATAATGGTGTAACACCCAGAGTTTTTTTTTAACCTGGGAGCAGACATTGACTGCCTTTCTTTTACCATAGATGAAACCTTGGAGGCAATTACAACCACACAATGGGGGAAAGCCCCAGGATTAGACCTAATCCCGGGGGATCTTTACCTCTCAGAACCTCAAATATGGAGCGTCATTCTCAACTACACATAAAATGCCATACTAAAAGGGGCAGAAATACCAGATTCATGGCTGGGCACCGAGGTCGTTCCTATCCATAAAAGACAAAAGTGACCCGGTAAATTATAGGCCTATAAGCCTTATTGATATTGCCCAAAAAATATTCTGTCGACAACTGTTGGGGAGAATCCACGACTGGATAAGGGAGGGGGACTTATAACCCCTGCAGGCAGGATTTAGGGGAAAGACAAGCCCTATAGATCAGTTATTTCGCTTCCTTTTTAGCTTGTGTAAATGTGCGACAATCTGTAAAGGCACTTTATACGTGGTATTTGTAGATCTCCGTGCTGCCTTCGATTTAGTTTCACGGGAAAAACTTTGTATGGCTTTGATCAAACTAGGGATCCCAAAAACCACCTACAAATTATCATGAGACTTCCCACAAACAATTACGCTCAAATTAGATGGGTGAATGAAAGCGGGTTAACAAACCGGATTGGGGTGAGTCGTGGAGTGAGGCAAGGATGTGTCCTCACGCCCCCCCTTTCACGCTCTATATAAATGGCTTGATCAAACAGCTAACAGATTAAATAGGCGATACCCCGAAGCTTGCCGGGCAAGAGGTGCCTGCGTTACTCTTCGCAGATGATACCCTGCTCATTTCTAGGCCTCCGATGGGACTCCAAAACTTAGTGGACCAGTTTAGGAGGGGCTGATAAAAAAAATCAATATCCCCCCCCCCCAAAAGAATTCATGGTTTTTAATTGTCGCAAGTCTTTTAACCGAAGTATATAACTGGGTTCAACTACACTAGAAGAGGTGAAACAAATTAATTACATAGGGGTGAGGCTCACTAACACACTATTATGGTCATCACAATTATTAAAAAGCCAATTTTTGCTGCAGCCTGTCGGGACGGCTTTAATTAAAAAATTAAGAAAGTCAACTTATAGACCATTGAACCCAGCAATTCAAGTAAACCAAGCAAAGGAAATAGGAGCCGCACTTTATGGCGCGGAGCTTTGGGGACACGTCAATGTAGCCGCCATCGAAAAAATTGAATAATTTCTATTAGATCAGTGCTGGAGCTTCCCCAAAATGCACCACTCATACCAAAGCGCTTAGACTTGGGCATGAAGAGCGTTGCTCACGCAATCGCTCTTTGGCCCTTAACTTTTTGGATGCGTATATGGGTGAATGATTGTCCATTGCCAATGAAAGAGTCACTCCAAGAAATACTTTCAATGGACACTAGAGGGTGTGTCCAGTGTTTCAAACATATCAAGCAATGGCTGGGTCAACTTGGCATGAGCGACCTATGGCTAACCCCAGGTAACATTCAGAAAAACTCGACAAATCTCCTTAAAAAAAAAAAGATACTGGAGCCACGTGTAGGATAGTTGTCTAAATAGGAGAAATGCAGGGGAATGGACAGATTTCTCAATTTCAAAGATAAAATGCAGCAAGAAGATTTCTGGAATCGAATAGAGCCACCATTCGCAAAATCACTATATTTTAAATTTAGGTATGGTATTCTTCCTATTAACAGATTTGTTAGTAGCTAGAATGGTGTCAATATTCCGCCCAGCAGCCCAGGGTGTGAGGCTGCACTCGAATCAGAAGTACATATCTTATTCTTTTGCCCCATGTACAAACAGACAAGAAGTACCTGGCTAATTCCAATCTGTCAAATTCTGGCAGCAAACCGTCTAACAGAGATTGTCAGAATTCTAAAAAGCAACAGTACAGAATATTTAGTCTTTGGTCTGTCCTGATACTTGCTTCACACATGGACAATACGAAGTAGAACATTAACATTTTTTAATACTAAATAATTATGTCCAGTGCTGCAAATACATAAAGTGCAGGGAAGATAAATCGTGTGCGTGGATAGGTAATCTTCATGGGACAATAACTAAAGGGAACTATGATATGCAACGTTTTACTATTATCCTGATTAGAATATGCCAGACACCTTAGTGTAGCCAAGTACAATTGTTTAAAGATATGGCTACTGGTTACTGAGAATGCCATATAAAGCGACGATGGGACTTTAGCATGTGATGGCTCAAATAACAATGCTGCTATTTCTATAATTTATATTTTTATACTTGTGACGACAAGATTCAATTGTGAATTTACTGTACACATTGTAATTTTAGAATGATTTTGTCATAGATGTTTTAAAGGCACTAGCTAGCACTAGGCAGTTTTTCAAATAATAACATATGTACGGTTGTTAACGGAATGTTATTATAAAGTCCACGGCTACATCCCTGAAGGAAACAGCTACCAGGATATGTATTGCGATCTGTAATGAAGGATGAGGTGTCAGATACAATGCTACCAATAGTATATTTAACCATGAGAATTTGTTGTGAAGCCGTTTTTATTCTCTTTCCTTCTTCACCTCCATTTTTAAAAATGCTCGTTTGAAATGTATTGTAAATTGATGTGCTTTTCCTGTTTTTTATGATTAAATCAAATAAAGATATTTATTGATCTATCATTAACCCTGACAAAAAGACATAGTCAAAAGACCCTATGAAAATAAAGCCATTTGGTCTTATATCCTTTATGCCCTATAAAGTCTCCTCCTAGCCAGGGCTGTCCTGAAATTACACAGAAAAATCCATCTCCCATGGAGAAAGCATAACAAATGTTCTTATAAAAAAAAGTTGAAGACAATAGTAGCTATTGGCACAGAAGCAGTTTTCACAGGAAAAAGAACTAGAGAGGATACAAATACTTCTAGAATATAATATATATATATTGACATGAGTAAAATAATGAAATGCCTAAATAGCAACAAAAGAAAATTCATATTTAAAGATACAAAAACAAAGCCAAATAATCTGCAGACAATACTGACATAACAGTATGGAACTACAGTGGGGTCATATCATTTAGGAAAGCGACAGCCATGCAACCCGTCAGAGTAATGCAAGTCGCCTGAGTCACCACCATTGAGCAATGGTAGTAGAAAGTTGAATAAGATATTAAGTTTGGAAAAGAACGTTGATAGCCTAGCTTAGTACGTGACTTTACTTTTATGAACAGAGACCCATCTATAGATGATCTAGAAAAAAGTCCCCAATACTGAAACCGGAAACTTTAAAGGATTACATCATAAAAGAATCGGAATGGTCTATAAACAAATATCAATTTGTGAATCTCATCTAGGGACCACACTTTGCAAACTGTGAACCCAACCACCAGCAACTAGAGACAGGTAAATAAGGAAAAGAGTTGTCCCTCAGAAGAGCAAAGATCTTGTATGTTAGGAATAAAAGTCTTCTACAAAAGGTAGAAGCTATGAAGCCAACACCTCTTCCCCCTCGAAGACCAACCTACATGCACACCTTCATAGACAAGAAAAGGTACACCATTAGAGGTAAATGTCCTTCATAAAAGAAGAAAATCTTTAGTAATATCAGACAGTGTTCTAGCAACCCAAAAAGAGTCACAAAAATTAGGTATCCTTCATAATAGAAGGAAAATAATCGCCTGAGAGACTACATCATAATCCCAGGAAACCAAGCAAACATGTTCAATGAACATGTACAAACCAACAATGTCTACACAAAGGGACATAAGAGCCAATCAATAGCAATGGATATAAGACAGAACCTGAAGAGCAAAACATATAAGGCTACATATATCAAACAATTTTGCATTTACAAACGGTGCAAATTGGTCAATTCACCCGTTTGCGAATGCACTTTCAAGATGTATGAAAGGCTTTGCATTCACAATTTTAGCTAATCGCAAAAACTGTGATTAGCTAAAATTGTGACTACAAATAGGGAATCACAATTTGCGAGTCCCTTAGCACATGTACCAAGCATTTTCTAAATACTAACTGTGCATTTAGGAAATGCTATTACAATTAACGCATAGTCAATGGTAACCATGCGCACATTTTTAAAAATAGAGTATGTATGCGCTTTTCATGTGCACATTTATTTGGGGGTGCTTCAGGGTGGCCTTAGGCCCAGGACACCCTTGGTATTGCAATACCTAATTTGTGATTACCAATTACCAATGCAAAATCATTCGCTCCTATAGGCCTTTAGGGCCATAGGAACGATTGGATTACTATTACCTACTAGCGATTACCTTATTGTATTTGTGAATCTTTAGGAATCGCTATTAGGTAATCGCTATTTTCTTACATACCATTTTGCATTCCTTAAATTGCGATTACCTAAAATTCGCTATTTAAGGAATGCAAAATTGATTTTTGATGCATGTGGCCCGTGGTGTCAAAGCTCACAAGATGATAAGCTTTTGGTTAATAACGTTCCAAATTTACCATAAGTAGAGAACTTTTACCATCAATCATAAGTAACATCATCGATCACCTAAATGTAAGGAAGTAACAGGAGAAAAGCAGAATTCACATAAACCAATAATGTGGCCTACTAGTAATTTTCTGTGAAAATACCAGAAATAATTTGTAATAGACACCTTCAGTGCTGTACTATCCCATCAACAGCACCTCAGTCTATTGACGTATGCCCATACATGAAGCATAAGGTCACACAAATGCCATTTAAAAGAATATTAGACATTTTATCATATTAACCAAAACTATAAAGAGGGCCATTGTACATAAACCATTCATCAAAAGGCAGATCGTATACACTGAGACTCCCCAGGGGCACACATTTTAAAAGTAGCTAACAAGGGGGGCCAAACTTCATGAATCTATGATATCCTACATCAGAGAAATAACCGGACCCAGAGGGTAGAACTCTGCACACTCAAATGTGAGACTAATAGTGCACAAGCTGAGCAATCCCAGCTCAACACATATACATTTAGAAATACTCACCACAGCATACAAAAGATACTCCACATCGAGTATGGTACATAGCAAGAAGGTATCAACTCTTGAGCTGGAGCTCTTCTTCATAGTAAAACAAACTGCAAGATTTATATACCAGGCCTTAATTAAAAACTCAACACAAAATAACAGCTGAAAACCGGTCATCGACAGCGCTGAAAGAGAAAGTCACGACTTCTGCACCAAGCAGTAAATAATAATCAAGAAATGTACTTATCGTAGAATATACTTTGAAGAATAAGACTTTGCTGAAAAGAATTCCACCAGAACATTCAAAGACATGCCTATGTGGCTTTGTTACACTGACTTGATTTGTGTACCAAATGTACACAATCAAACAGCATATCTTCCAGGCTATCCTGTACAGGCTCTGAAAAGCCAGACTGATGCAGCTATGCATGTCTGCGCAGTGCAACTTACTGAGCCATAGCTCCACCCACGGAACAATGGTGCCATACTACATTTTATGGTGAAAATCTGCCCAGAATACATGCCGGGTTTAACAACCTCAATACCAAACGGATGGAAGAGAATGTATTCCTCCCACAATGTTCTAGCCATCTGGTGGAGCCAAGGGAAGGACACTAGGGTCCTGCGAAACTGTAGCAGCCTAAACCACCATCCCTTTTGTGGCAGGATGTCACAAAATTTAAACTGGGTCTCCCAGGGTGTGTCGATGCCTATGGACCACAGTCTAGTCAACTGTAGCTCCCGTAACCGGTTTCGACCATGCTCCTAACAAAATGTCAAACAGAGACTCATTATAAGGGAGGAAAGGCTCCACTCCCATCTCACTTTGGTGAAGAATATACACCAAAGTGTCTGTGGATAATTCCACTGAGGTAAGCTGGCAACCTAAGACTGCAGCTGCCCACCTCAATACCGCATCATAAGAAGAACTCTCCTCCGTTGACATACCAGGTGGAGAAACTAAATCGTAAACTGGAGAGGACTCTAGTCCACTAGCCTCCCCCAGTTCAGCCAATTTTCCTCCAAAGGAGGCTGGACAGTATGGCCAAAAGGGCTTTGACACCCTATATTCTCACACTCCCCTGTCAAATTGTGCATTCCTGTAGGAAAAGCAGGAACAGGTTGAATAAGGCCAGATGGAGAGTTGCCCAAAGCGGACTGCTCCATTCCAACATCATTTGCTGACCCGACGCCAAAGGTGTGAACCCCGAAGGGCTGTGCACTGGTGCCACCTAAAATTCGATAACAGATTTGGAGGATTCAATTGTCACTGAGGGCAAGCCCGCCAGCTATGATCCCGTCAGGGCACCTCCTACCTCCTTGGGACCAGAAAGTGCACCAGAGGGATAATGAGGCCCAAAAACCTTATGCAGGGAAAAGTAATATTCATGCATTTGGGCAGGTGTCGCCCCGGCTCCAAGATATTTAGGGAGGTGCATGGTGGACTTCTGTGAATGCTCCACAACCGAAGGTTGGGAGACTGCGTTTGACTTGCATACCAACTGTTTGAGCTTTGGAGCCCCGCTAAAGGTTGGCAGCCCCTCACCCGAACGGCTCCTCATACAAACTGCTGCCAGAAGATGTCTCTGATGCGCTCTCAACGCATTCGGCCAAAGACACTGACCGGAACCATACTCCTCAGAGTCGTGGTGTTCTTCAAGGCACAATCTGTCTGTCACAAGGTCCATAGGATTTAAACCCAGACAACATTGCAAAAAAGCATACTGTTGCCTCGACAAAATGTCAAGATGGGTCTGAAAAACGCCTTCCTAACCACTCCGGCTCTGCGTTGAAAGTGAGGAAAACATGGAACGGATGTTGGCGAGGGAGATTATGTCACATCCGATGGACAACGTTGATACGGGAAAACATTTATTGATCCAGTCTCGCGCCTGGGAAAGATTCTAAAGTAAGGAATCTGCAGCTAGATGTCTCTATCAAATAGTAGTCCAGTCAGTAAATGAGAGCTTGCTTGGTGCGCCCAAAAATGTTACAGAACAGGACCTACACAATCAGGGATAGGCCTAGGCCTCTGTGAACATGCTAAATTAGCCTGACGCCTGAGCAAAAAAATCAAAAAGTCAGTATACCAGCAGGCACAATCTATTAGGTTTTTAGGGCAGGGGAACACTCCTGTTTACCATGCAGGGGTACATTCGATCTCAGCAACCCCCACGCTGTACACTGCAGCTATTGGAGCAGGAAATGAGGTAGGGAATGTTTTCTCCTGCACAGCAATTCCTTAATATCTCGAGTGTTGGAACGGAATCGCATAGGGCAGAAGCTAAAGGTTGGAATGTCATAATTTGCAGCCTCCAGTAACTGAAGTTGTTACCTTGCAAAGCAGATGATGTTCACCAGATGCATGTATTTGGTGCAGATGTCTGGTAAGTAGCCTGCCTTAGGTGTGCTTTCTGTGCAATTCCACTGAATAGGCATACAGTAGCCAGCTTTAAAAACGATTAGCTTTTGTCTGTACATGATCCCTGCCCAAGTGAAACTAGAAGCTAAAGAGAAAATACAAGATGGCTGCCAGGATTGGCACTTCAGACCCCAAAGTACATCTAAGATGGGGACTGCCAGGAGGCAGCCTGGAAATAGAGAACCGAGTAGAACGGCTTGTGATGGTCAGGGCACAAATATGCACAGACCTGGCGATCCTCTCGATACTATAAGACTTTGCCTCCCATCTACAAGGCGACTTGATTGGGCCTCAACTGTGTCACGTCCAAATGGAAAAGCCTTGTGGACGACATGTATGTAAGTTAACAAGTACTTAACTAGGCTGCTCATAATATGAGATCAGCCTCTACTCCTATGGTCCTGTTGAAAGCCACTGACCCGTATGGGCTAGTAACGGCTGAAACATGTCAACCTGGTGCACTAGATGTGTAGGATTAGTATTTCTTCCTTAAGACATCACCTTCTTTTTAGCCTTATCCCTGTCCCTTTTTTATCTTTATTAAAACACTTTTAAATAATCTTTGGACGGAAGGAGGCATGAGTCTGAAGAAGCTGTTTTTCCGGGTATAAGATGTTGTAAGGAGGGTTCTCCGAAAGGGCTTGAAACGCATTCACCCTCTTGGCCGATGTAATGGCCACTAAGAAGCCAGTTTATGAGTTAAAGAGTCAGAGCGGACAGTTATGCAGGGGCTCGAATGGGGAACATATGAGAAACTTTAGGACCTAATTAAGGTTCCACTGGAGCATGATAAAAGGGGTATGAGGGAACAAGTGATGTAAGCTCTTAAGAAAACATGTTACAACGGGTGACTTAAATAGTGAGGGCTGATCAGGCAGTCGGAAGAAAGGAGATATGCCAGAAAGAGAACCTTTAACGGTGCACAATGCAAAGCTAAAGACAGAACAAACACCCCCGAGAAGGGGGCTGAAAGTGGGTCAACATCACAAATGTCAGGAGGAAGCTGAAAGGCATTCAACTGTTGCTACTCAATCTCCACACATGAAGTGTGCATAGTTTCGAATGCAGGACCCTGTCTTGCTGCTGCGACAGTAGGTACTCCCAGAAAGGCAGCCTGATCTGAGGACAGATGTTCAGGCTCAGGAGTTCAGGATGCCAAACTCTCTTTGTCCCGTCTGGAGCCACTAAAAGGACTTGGGCACGGTCAGCCCTGATCCTCTTGCAAAATTTTGGCCAGGATCGGTATCAGTGGGAAGTCATACAGGAGTCCAAGTTTCCAATCTAGGCGGAACTCCTCCTCGAGGAAGAGATGCTTTGGAAATTCCAATGCGCAGAAGAGCCGACATTGGGCGTTCTAGGCGGTGGCAATAGATCAAGCTAAGGTTCTCCCCATTCTCAGAAGAGACCTTGTGCCACCTCTGGGTGTAGACATCATTCGTAATCCACAAGGCATCAGAGGCCAAGTTCACCTGCCCTAGCATTCAGAGATTCCGCCAGGAGCAGCTTCACAGCCAGAATCTTTTCCTGTCGCTCCCGCCAGATCAAGGGGTGCAGGGCCGCCTGGCACAGGGTCCACAACTCCACTCCATCTTGTTTCTTGCAATACCACAGGGTGGTGGTGTAATCTGTGAACCCCAGGACCAACCTATGTAGGGAAGGGACGCTTTCAATAGGAAGCAAATCCTCCTAGGCTCCGGAAGATTTATGTGGAGTTGGGACTCCATCCAAGACCAGAGTCCTCTGATTGTCACCTCTGGAGGCTGGCTGCCAAACCCAGAAGCAATGCATTTGTCACAACTGTCTGTTCTGTGTCGGGAAGGGAGAGTAGTCTGTCGCTGGTCCAGTTGCAGTTCGCTAGCCACCATTGCAGAGATTTTGCAGTTGCATTCAAAATATGGACCAAGTCAGAGATTCCTCTGATGCAGCGCCCACTAGGAATTTAGGTCCCACTGCAGAGCCCGCATTTGCCCTCGGGTGTACTTCACCAGCAAGATGCAGGAGGTCATCAGACTCAGCAGCCTCAGAATAAGTCTCACCAAAATCCAGGACAGAGCCAGGTATGACTTTTGCATGTTTATAGTGAACCCCAGCGAAATCAGAAGGTGTGCTGTAGTCTGGAGGTTGCTGAAGAATGCCTGGGGCAAGCCCACCTTGAGCAGCCAGTTGTGGAGGTAGGGAAAAATTATGACCTCTTTCCGCAGATGGTGTGCTGCATCCACTGCCATCACTTTCATGAACACCCGGGGCGGGAAGGGCACTGGTGAGACCGAAAGGGAGCACAACGAACTGGAAATGCTCATGTCCTATTGTGAATTGCAGGTAATATCTGGGAGTTTGCAGGGCAGGTATGTGAAAATAAGCATCCTCCAAGTCCAATGCTACTATCCAGTATCTAGGGTACAGGGCAGACAGAACCTGAGCCAAGGTGACCATCTTGAATTTCTCTTTTTTCAGCAAGGTGTTGAAGGGGCATAGATCTAGTACAGGGCAGAGGCCGCTATCCGTTTTTGGCACCAGAAAGTAGCGGGAATAACAACCGTGCCCTACTTCAGGCTCCTTTGGCCAACAGAGCCCGCATTGGCTGATGGAGCAAGGAGAGAGAGTCTTCAGTCAGCTGTTCTGGTGATGGTAGAAAAGATAGAGGGGTTTTTACAAATGGAAGGGGCATAACCCAGCTGCACAATGTGTAGCACCCACTTGTCAGAAGTGATTTTGATTCAATGGGACAGGTGTTGCCTGATCCAGCCGCCACCAGGATGGTTGTGCTGGGTGGAAGGCTCACTAAAGCAGCTTGGAGGCCGTGGCAGGAGGAGGGGTGAGGAACTGGACAGCGTGCTGGGACAGGATCCCTCACCCTCTGTGGGATCTGTGATCCCTGCCACGAAAAGGCTGGTATGCCTGCTGGGCTGGTGGGTAAGGCTGGTATTGTAGACACTCATAGGAGACACAGGAGGTGTGGCATGCAATTATAAAGAAGCATTTGGAATGCAATAGGTCTCGCACTTGCGCGAGTTTAAGCTATTGGCATTGTAAATGACAATGCCTTTTATTTATGTTTTAAAAACCAAAACATAAATAGAAGGCATTGTCATTTACAATGCCAATAGCTCAAACTCGTGTAAATGTCATGTAATTCGTGAGTGAGGCATGCCATACAGATGCACACCTGAATCAATACATAATCCATAATTAAGTCCCTACCCCCTTGAATGTGGTGTCTTTTTAAAGGTGTGCCAAGTCTGCAGCCTTTCTTAATTAGGCTGTACATTTATATGTGGGGCTCTTCGATACCTGATTTTTGGCTGTGTTGCTTTGCATTGCTAGGCAGTTAAGGTAAACAGCAGCCTGCATGTGGCCGTGTTTGTACAATGCGCCTGTTACTCAAGAAGTCATGGTGCATGCAGACACTTTGGTTACAACCGGTAACGTCAAGATTTCTTGATACAAGTATAAAGATTAAAAGATTGCCTACACCATCAGCAGGATAGCTTTCCTGCTCAGCTTCTAGCTGGTCACATTCATGCTGACGTGGGCTGTGTTCACATTCTCCTCAGGCTTGCAGGCCACGCACATTTTTTTTGAAGCATATAGAAATCACAACATAACTAGAGCCCTTCTTTCAGTGGTCCTGCCACTTACGATACGTCAGTCTTCAATACGTTCTGTACGTAGGGGAGGTTGTGGAATGTTTGTTACTGTTTTGCATGTTTTCCTTCCGGAACGGCTTTGGCTGGTCATGTACACGCCTCTGCATTCCAAGATGCGGAAGCCCTCCTTACTGCACTTGCTCTCCTATAGACTTTGCTGTGTTTGTTTCTGAATTCCTCTCCTCCTCTGTTGAACTTGCGGCAGTAGCTGGCATTCCTTGGTCCTGCGACCACCGAGACTGATCTATTTCATGTGTTTACTGCGCTACATTTAAGCTCTTTTACCGTAATCCTCCTTGTGCTGACAGCGCCCTGATTTAGGGTCTGTGACTGAGTTCAGCTTCCGTTATTTCCCAATGTAAATAGTTTGCATATGGCAGGTCAAGTCTTCCAACGAGCGAGGAATTAAATTTTACTCTCTTTAAAAAAAAAAACAGCTGCGCGTGAGGCTAGAATATACACACAGTTGTTGCTGAAGTAAAATGCCATGGACTCCAGTTTGGGGGAAAAAACAAAAAAAGAGGTCCCAAGCTTTCTGCAGCTTGACCTCACTTGAGAACTCTGCCTTTCTGTATAGCGAAAAGTAGACCTTGTATGGACGGACATAGGTGACTGAAAAATGTTTTAAGTAGTAAAAGAATGGCACTTGAATATATTCTGGTTGGGTTTGGATGCTTCTGGGAAGTACTGCTCTAGAAACAAGTGATCAGAAAGAGAGGTCATTTAGCGGCGTGTGTGAGAGGGTGAAAACGCTCAGCACAGATGATCCAGTTAGAGTTAATCACAGCAGCAGGTGATGCATGGACACCGGAAGAACATTGTAAACTATCAGCACAGATGTGAGACAGGCCAGGCTGGAGCTTGCTGAATCATTGGGGGGCGGGGAGCAGAGAAAATACACAAGAATGAAATGGAAGCCAGCTCTGTGCTCGTGAAAGGGGCGCAGCACTGAATATCCACAATTATCAAAAGAAACAACCCAGCAGGAGCCAAGGAGGGGTAGGCACCAGTAAACAAGGCAGCAGTAACACAACGGTGGCATTAACCCCTTTGCCGCGGGGGGGGGGGTGGGGCAGCGCTGTGCTCGTGACGAGCCCAGCTCGTCATAAGGCACAGTGGAGCTGTGCTCATGATGAGCTGGGCTCGTCACGACTCCGCCCACTGATTGATTCTCCTGCACAGGCGGGGAATCAATTACACGTGGGAGTGCCGCGACCGTTATGACGAGCCCAGCCCGTCATGAGCACAGCTCCACTGTGCCTTATGACGAGCTGGGCTCGTCATGCGCATGCAAGGGTTTAAGAGGAGGTGGGATGAAGAGTGTTATATTTGAATGTAAGCAGGGAGGGCTATGAAGTTAAACACAGACAAACAGTAACAGAGCAGGAAACCAAGATGGGGGAAAAAAAAAAAGAGTCCCCCAAAGAACAGATAAAGAGTCATGGCAGAATGAGACAGTACTATGTCCCTGCTCTGTGGAAGGAACAGAAGAAAGACAAGCAGTGGCTTGTCTACTTTTGAGCTCATCATCACTGAAGACTACACAAATTTAGTAAATAGTGGTAGACTCTTAGGTTCACTATACAGCCAAATCCTGGGATTTTCCAAGAAAAACATAGGAAATAGGATAGCACCCTACCTAAAACAATCATGTAAACTATCCAGACTGTTTTTAACATGGTAATATTCGCCATCTATTAAAAACTTACTTGGATCCTACAGATATTAAAAGGTTTAGGCCCATCTCGTTGGCACTTTTTTCTAAGCTCGCTGAAAAACACAGTCACCCTAGAACTTCAGAAGCACCGAGCTGGTGATTACTTCGGCTGTTGACTATCTGAGAATGATGGGAGACTGGGCGACGGAGATGTCCTAATATTCAAGGACCTTCTTGTAACCTTTTGACACCATTATAAAACAAATCTAATCCATTATCTGGCCTCTTTTGCAATAGCTGGTACTATCTCCCTATGGATTACTACATTTTTGGCTGATGCTTTTCAGTCATTCACCTTGGCCCTTTTCGCTCCAAATCAAAACCCATTTTATGGGGAGTTCCTGAGGGTGAAATAATCTCTCCTATGCTATTCCAATGATATTTCTCTCCCTTGCTACAAAAGTTTAGAGTGAAATTCTATTTTTATGCAGAGGACACTGCCGCCTGCCAAGATACAAATAATTGTCCTTGGAATAGCTATGATCTTTAGCTGGTACTACAAGCCATCCAGGAATTCACGAGGACACATTTTTAGGCACTAAATCTGGGCAAATCCAATTTTCACTCAGCTATAATAAACTATTAAAATTCAGAGGATGTAGAGGTCATATCATTGAAGCTACAGCAGTGAAACCCTACAGTATTCACTAGAGGGCTTCCCTATAAAGGTCCCCACCTCTGGCTGATGCAAAGGAGCGTCCCTGCAGCGGCAACCTTTCTTTTGTGAAGGACGACAAGCACATATATTCCTTTCATAGATCGGCCTTCAGTGTAAAAAAACACCTATGGCACCTAGTTCTGTTGTTTCCTACCCATTTGCACTATTTTTAAGTCAAAGATTAGTTTAATATAGAAAACCTCGAGTGAGGTATCTAGATGGTCTGCTGCTTAATTCAGAATTATGCCTAGTTTTCAGAAACTCTCACTTTTCTGAGTTCACCCAGGAGTTTCATACCACTTTACTACTTGCAAGTAGGAAGTAATAACAAAAAAATGAAATAAGGACCACTACTTACAAAACTGTAAAAACTGTTTTACTTTGCCCATTTCTGAAAGCTATGTAGAGAGTGAAGTTAGCACAGCAAACCTTTAGTTGATGTTACAGGTAGAAAAAAACACACATTTTCTTGTACAACGCTTTTCCCATTTTTGGTTTAAATTTTTTTGTCCTTTTTACTGTTTTCGCAGGTTTCTCTAGGATATATTACAAGCCCAGAGATCCTTTATAATCTCAGACTAAAGACATAAACATCACCTGGATGTCTTTTGTAGAAAAAGTTATAATGAATTAACCAGGAACTGTCTGAATTGGCTATAACCATATGCCTCAGGAGCTAAATAGTGGGGGATGTTGCCAGGGGCCTCCCTAAGTCCCACACTCTTCAACATGTATATGTCCCCTTTGGCATATTTGGTTGAATCATTTAACATCTAGGTCATCTCATTTACAGATGAACTCAAACTCCTGCTCACATATGATGAGGGTTCTATAATTGCAGAGGATGCAGTTCTGCCATTGCAGGCTCAGAGGCCCTGACTTAATGTCATAGCAAGGATTTGCAGGGTTAGAGGTGACCATTTTTTGATTGGTGGAATTGCTAGCTTAGGAATGGACTAGACATTGTCTTCCTCCTGTGCCATTGACCCTAGATTACCCTGTAGGGGTTCAACTTGACAGTTGAAGTCTCCTCCACCAATTTCCAAACTCCAGCAGGGGCTGATGCCAAATGTGTGCTTAGCAATTCTGGGGTTGTAGAAAAATTGTGGAAAAATCCGGGAACTTCCCAGAATGTCAGAGATGGGAAATTATGAGTTCCTCCATACAATGCTTCCAATGCAATCCATTAAGCATTGGCAAAGCAAAAACACAAGCATACTGGGCAAAAACATTAGCACGAACCGCTAAATGGTCGGCACCTGGTAGCATGAGAACTACTGGCTTGCCAATGCTCGTTGGGGTCGATTCTTAGTCTCTTGCAACTCTTTAAATGCAATAGTCAGGCAGGTTTTTGGAGTGGGCAACAAGCATTATTATCGATTTTTGCATAAAGACAGACAATGTTAGGCGCATTCTACCCGAAGATTTTACCTGGGCAGACTCTTATCCTCTGTTGTCTGGGATAAAGTCTCCATTTCCTCATTGTTCAATCCCAGTTCTGTGCCATAGCTCTGTTGCACCAGCTGCCAAAACTCCCGCTTTGTCAGGGTCTGAAAAGAACAGAAAGCACATGGCAGGTCAGGATTCACCTTCTACTTCTACCAATTTTCAGTCATCTACTACACTGCAAGTTCATTTGAAATAAGCTCAATGAACAAGTTACTTACCTTCGGTAACGCATTATCTGGTACAGACAATATCTAGCTGCAGATTCCTTACACTGACGCATGGGGAATTCAAAGGTAAGGCATTTGCAGCTAGAAGTCTATCAGATCATGCCTTTATTTTTAAAGCAAGCAATCACCCTTACATCAGTATGGTTAATAATGTCAAAAGAAACAACACAGTCATAGAAATAGCAGCAACACTGAATAGCTAGTAATATTTGAAGGCCCTAGAACTTCAAATGAAAATGGCCACGAGGGAATGGACGGGATCAAGTAGCTATTATTGAGCCGGATCCTGAATCTGGACTGGCCCGGCCCCAGTGAAATATCCTATATTTGACAGAGTGTAATTTGCCAACTGGGGCACGTACAGCAGTGCCCGCATGCTGTCCACTTTCTGATGGAACAGCAACTAGCAGCAGTGAAAAGACTTTTTTTTCACTTCCAGCTGAGCCCAAAACAAGGGCCTGATTTAAAGGGATCAGTCTACATTTCGTTCGACTATCATCCTGACTGAGAGGTATCTGCAGTCAAATACCTAGATGTAAGTACACACAAGAGCAACAAAAGCACACAGCTTGTTATCCCTTCACAAGTACTTAAGCGGCACTAAGATTTGGAGGCAGGTTTTTGACTTTGTTCAACCCCTGCATATAAGAGATATGCACCCACTTCAAGAATGTCAGATGTATCCCTCCGTGTGAGTAATTACACAAAGCACGATTTAAACAGCACAAACTATTTTATTCTTTTAAAGGGCTACTCATTGCACTGTAGGGTGTCCAAACACTTTTATCATGCACACATATTATACAGAGACAACAAATCATCCAAGTGTGTACGTCAATATGCAGGATGTGTTAGATAAAGACAATGAGTGTTACAAGTTGTAGGAGTCACATTTCGGCCTTTTGGCAGGCATTATGTTAAGAGAACAGCACAAGCCCACATATCAAAGATTAAATCTCCAGACGGTCACCTGGACGACCTCAGAACGCAACAAGCAACATGAATTCCACCCATTCTTTACCACGCTCTATGGGGAGGAACCCCCCCACAGGATGACCTTGAATCTTTCTAAAATGCCTGTCCATGGATTTCCCTCACCACTCACCATACACACTTGGCAGAGGCTCCAATGACACTGGAAGAACTGCAGCGGGCACTCACAAGCCTGCCAGTGGGCTAGATCCCTGGGCTGGAGGGCCTTTGGGTTCCATTCTATTGCATCTTCCTCCCTCAACTACAAGAACGCCTTTTACGCCTCTTCAATTCATTCTTTGATACCACGGGCCTCATCTCCACCATGTCTATGGCGGAAATGGTTCTTATCCCTAAAGCAGGAAAAGCCTGTGTGCATCGTACCATTCTATCACTCTACTCAACACTGGTGCAATATTTACATGAAAATCTTGTCAAATCGTCTGGAGCCATATTTACCCGTCCTGGACCAGGTTGGATTTATACGTCAGCGACAGGGCGCAGACAACTTATGCCGAGTAGCGCATCTTGTTTAGAAGGCCCACCGCTCTCTCTAGAAAAGGCCTTCAACCGGGTCAATTGGGTTTTTTACACTGCCCCTTTGGCACTGAGTTAACGCCCCACTCTCCCCACCCATACACATACAGAGGGGCACCAGACAAGGCTGCCCGCTTTCCCCGCTACTTTTCGCCCTGGCGGTGGAACCACTGGCGATAACTATACGCTACACTTCAGATATTAAGCGCATCCCCTTGAGCGGCTTAGAACACAAGGTCACCTTATATGCAGATGACCTTTTACTCACACTGACAGACCCCAAGATCTCCCTGCCTACATTGGTATCCCTCCTCTGCTCTTTTGAGGGGCTCTCAGGATTTAAAATCAATATGGTCAAATCTCAGGTGTTGAATCTATCAATCCCTTCACAGGAACTACCTGACCTTCAATTAGTTACCGCCTTTCAGTGGGCATTGCACTCGCTTCGTTACCTAGGCTTGAATTTAACACCGTATCGGTCATCTTGGTCTCGGGCCAATTGGTCAGATTGTAGACGCTCGGTTTTTGAAGACCTACGAACATGGAGAACCCTGCCCCTGTTCTGGCTTGGCCATCTCAATGCAGTCAAGATGTCCATCCTTCCAAAAGCTTCATACTTATTTCAAACCCTGCCCACTCCTATACCACAAGCTGATATACTACGTCTACAACGCAACGTGACCTCCTTTGTCTGGGGAAAGAAGCGCCCAAGATTCTCTAACTAAGTTCTCATGCTACCAAGGCACCTGGGGGCCTTGCATGCCCCAATCTTCTGGAATATTACTGGGCTTCACACCTGCAATACATTTCGGAAAGGGTTGTTCGCAAAAGCGAAAAAGCACTGGTCCCACATTAACCGCGTTGGCACCTGCAGACCCCTTTGGGGCCTGGCCTAGCTCTTAAGGCATGCACGACCGCGGAGCGCCTACATAGCCACCACCACTAAAACAGTCCTAAAGATCTAGGATCTCCTTCCCTTAACACCCCGGTGGCTGGCAACTCCAACTTACTTCTAGCTCTACACCCACAATCGTTCTTAGCCTGGGGCAACAGCGAGTGGCACACAATCCAAGACTTCTTCGAAGGGGAAGTCTTCAAAACTTTCGACCAATGCAAGAGAGACTTTCACCTACAAGACACATCGACTACAACGCCACCAGCTTTGGCACTGGCTTCTCACAACACTAAACACACAGGGGGCAACTCAGTCACTTACTACGTTTGAAACATTGGTACACTCTGGACGCCTCACGGGGCCGGATATCTCGCACCTACCAAGTGGTACAACACTCCACCCCTATCCAACCTCACACTTACCAAATACAATGGAAGCAGTCTAAAAGGAGTAAATCTTCCAGAAACAATGGGACAATTATGGCACAACATCCCTAGGATATATTTAAGAGCATATCCCAACGCGAAACCACCTATTAAATCATGACCTACTGATACTACAGCCCTACACGACTGCAGAAAATGTTTCCCTCTGCCTCCACTGCCACAACTGGTGACTTTACCCACATGTGGTGGTCCTGTCCACTTCTTACCCTTTTCTGGAAGGTAGTCCTGAACCATATTAGAGATGCCATAGGCTTCCCCATACCGCACTCGCACACTGTGGCCATCCGGGGTGAATGGCCCTAGTCGTATACAGCTATGACGCACTCTGACTGGCATCTTATTGCACGCATGCTGGGAGCAGCCAAACAAGTCTTCGCACTTCACTAGAAAAAGCCCTCTGCCCCACCTATTGCTGCTTGGTTCACATTCCTCTGGCACATCGTGGCGAGGGAACTTTTGACATGCCGGATCACACACCCCGAAGCTAAAGTCACACGGATTTGGCCGCCACTGATTGACTACTACTCTAAAATAGAGCATTCTGCTTCAATCCCTCCCACCCCCAGCTCAGGACCCTCCAACTCTTCGAGGACTCTCTCCCACCCCAGGCAGCCAATACTCCTGTGCGAGATACAAAACCCCAAAACAAGTGTCAACAGCCAGCCCCCCCACCCCCTTCTCCCGCTGCAAAGATTTCGATGGGACACTCTCTTACCTCCCCTCCTCCACCCCCTAATCTCCAACCTTGTTACTCACCTCTTCCTTCTCCTCTCCCCCCGTATATCCCTCTGGCTATCCCTTTTCCAGGCTCCTCAAGCCTTCTCTCCCAGTCACTACCACCCCCACCCACACAACTAGACCGCATGGTCTCAGCCAACACCACTAGTCCCGCTCCTCCCCCCCTATTCTTATGTTAGTGATCACCCCCATGACCAGAGGACTTTTCCTATCCCTTCCCATTGCCATAAACACAACTTAGATGGCCGGCAGGGCCTCACTCCTAGCTCTTCCATGGTTGAATAAGTGATGTACGATGTCATTAACCTCTGTTACTCTTCTTTCATATTCATGTAAAGCTTGCTTCTAGAACATGCCCGATGCATGTTCAGCACTGTGGTATGTGTTTATGCTCTTTAATAAAAAGGTTTGACATAAAACTGTAACTAGACAAAACACAGATCTCTCCAGTAAGGATAAGTTACTTACCTGTAATCCTAGTTCTCTTCCAGGGTGTATTCTCATCAATAGTCATAAGCATATGAATATTCCCACCCATGCACGGGGACCCCGGAAACAATATATACATATATGTGAGAAACATATATATATATATATATACACATATATATATATATATATACATATATATCAAATCCTCCTTTCGTAGAACCAGCCGGTACTATCAAAAGACACGGACACATATATGCTGGTGCAAAAGTAAGTGCTCGGTTTATTCCTCCACACACATAGTTCAGTTCTGACGCGTTTCAACCGACACAGCGGTCTTGATCACATGGTTAGCATGAGCTGAACGTGACTTTTTAAAGGTGACGTGCATCCTATTGCTTATAGACATAAACAAAATACTATCACCTGGCTGTAGTTGATAATCTTGTAAAATCATAGGGACCAATCCCATCAACATGTATATCCAACATAACCAGAAATGCAATATAATATAAAGTGTATACATTTATCCGTTTGTTTCCGTCCAGGTAAAAATACGATTAACATTCATTAATTGCATAATGCTTTACGCATCGTACTATTCTGTACCTATAGCTAAAATGCAAATAATGTGCCTGCACTGCATTATAGTACAACAAATGCATTGGGTAGAAATTAATCCCATACATGGGAAAATACTCCTCACCAATAATGTGCAAATAACTCAAATCATGTGCAAATCTAGCAAGATAATAATATCTGTGCAAATACAGCAAAGTGTGCAAATCTGAAAAAATAATGTGCAAATTCGGCAACTTGTATAATATCTGTGCAAATACAGCAAAATGTACAAATCTACAAAATGATGTGCAACAATTGCAAAACATTAAATTGAGACCTATTACTCATCGTAAAACAACAACCTGGAATTACACTTAAACCATATCTGGATAGATGTTAAAAAATATACTAAGCCACTTAATGTCTTAAAAACCGCACTGGATGACACACATAAATAACGTAATGCTATAAAAAGACAAACTACAAAAATTAAATTTTTTAGATACATATTAGCACAGAGGAAGCTAAGTTACTTAATTACCCTAATCTATGTACAATGATTCGTGATGTAGTAAAAAAAAGGAATTCTTCAATATATGAAGGTCCCATATTCTTACAATTCATAAAAAATGAGGACAGCATCAAATATATGTGCATATCTGAGTGTATGTGTAACGGAAACAGAAACTACCTTACATATCCAGCTAAATCCCGAAATGACCTTCTATGTAATGTGACTACCATATATATTCATAAAAAATGGTGTAAATCCTCCCCATTATTCAATCCTCCTGGAATACGTGTATCCAACTCCAATATGTACTTGCATTCCAATTGCCTCAAAGCTTTTTCCCGGTTCCCTCCTGTCTTAAGTTTGGGTACTGAGTCTATAATAAAATAGCTCAAGCAGCTCAGATTGTTATTATGGCAAGCTTTAAAATGCCTAGCTACCGGGTACGTTGGATCGAAGTTAACTATGGCTAGTAAATGCTGCAAGATTCTATTATAAGCTTGCCGTTTTGTACTCTATATATATATATATATATATATATATATATATATATATATATATATATATATATATATATACATTAATATTACCTACTGGCGGTCGCCAGTAGGTAGTTATAGTTAGGACCCCTTTTCCATAGGAAATCCGCAACATTCTATTTTGAATAACTTTGGCGCCGGTCGATGAATCCTCGCGAATTTCTCAAAATAGGTGGGGCGCTACGCTCCGCTCCTACCCTGAAAGTCTCGGGGGGATTCGTCAAGCGGGGGCTGAGATAAAAGGGGGGTCCCAAAACGCGTTTTTCCCATGCATTTTTCCATAGGACCTTTAGACAGAGCTACAGCCCGAACGGCTGAACAGAATTACTAGAAATTTGGCAGAGAGGTAGTCCCTATGTCAAGGAAGTGCCTTTTGTAGGTTTGGTGTAAATCTGTTCAGTAGATTCTGAGAAAATAGCCTTTAAATCAATATATATATCTGAGCCCGCTTACGGTACGCTTACCGTACGCTTACCGTACGCGTACGGTGGCGTGCGCGATTCTGATTGGCTCTTAGATCTTAGTAAACATTCGAATCGGCCGAAACCAGGAAGCGGCGTCCGCCATTTTGTCTCTCGCACTGAGTGTTATTTATCAAACATGATGCCCAAAAACATGTTACGGGGCTGTTTTGACAACTCCCTCCCACATAGTCATGTTGAGGGAGTCCCCAAACATCCCCCAAGAGCAAAAACGGTTTTATTTTTTTTTCGGCAATTTCGCCGAGTACGCTTACCGTAAGCGTACGGTAAAAAATAGAAATAAAAAAAACACTATCCACACTTACCCCACCCCCTGTGCTTTTGGTGGCCGTAGGACACCAAATGTACAGGGCTTATTACATCAGTAAAAAAACTATATTTTGGCAACATGAAATTATAAAATCGAAATAAAAAAAACACTATCCACATTGACCCCACCCCCTGTGCTTTTGGTGGCCGAAGGCCACCAAATGTACAGGGCTTATTAAAGTTGATAAAAACCGTGCACGGAACGCACTGCGTTAGGGTGCGCACGCCTCGAATGGCGTAAAGTAACTTAGCAATTAAAAAACCGTACAAATTCACTGAAAAAACCATAGGTTTCACACACGTTATAGTTAGGAATTAGCATTTAAAAAACCTTGCAAATTCACTGAAAAAACCATAGGTTTCACACATGTTATAGTTAGCGGAAATTTTACTGATAAAAAACCAATGAAATTGCCCCGTTATAGTTAGTGCTGGCAACTATAACTCACGCGACCGCAATCTTCTGCTGATGACATATGTGTCTTTATAAAAAAAAATATTTGTAATATATGTATAGCTAAAAATGTATGGAAGAAGACATGGGCAAATAAGTGTCTAAATACAGTATTAGCATCAGCAGAGGATTGCGGTCGCGTGAGTTATAGTTGCCAGCACTAACTATAACGGGGCAATTTCATTGGTTTTTTTATCAGTAAAATTTCCGCTAACTATAACATGTGTGAAACCTATGGTTTTTTCAGTGAATTTGCAAGGTTTTTTAAATGCTAATTCCTAACTATAACGTGTGTGAAACCTATGGTTTTTTCAGTGAATATATATATATATATATATATATATATATATATATATATATATATTTCATCCACAATTTCCTTCGCAGGAAATTAAAAATGGAACGCACTCGCAGATTCTTCATTTTTTCCCATTCTTCTTTATTAAGCCATTAGCACGGCTTGGCTTGGCTCTGCTGGGTTTCCGCACCGGATATAGAATCGCCAGGGGTCCATGGAACGGAGCTGTTTTTGCGAGGATATATATATATATATATATATATATATATATGTATAAATAATCACAAATGCAGCTGTCCATACAGAAAAGAGCTGAGCAATGCTACAAGAATTCCCTTTGCACACATATATACATTCAACACTAAACAGTGAAGAAAAACAAAGAGCATTTGAAACTGCTTTAATGTGCAGCAGAAAAAACAATCCTGCAAAAATGAATGGCAGCATTGGCAGCTCACAGGCTGAATTGCAGAAAACACTCAGTGTGAAAAGCTAACCTCATAGAAACACATAGGAATGAACTGGCACCGTGCCTTTAAGGCAGCCATGACCCCTAGCTTCCCATCATGTCTCAGGTGTGACAGTTAGGTCAGTTGTTTGCAGAGACCGGTAGGCCAGGGCACAAAGAAATGACATTTATCACAATCATTTGCCCGGGAGGCGGGTGGGTTGCTTATGACTATTGATGAGGATACCACTGGAAGAGAACTAGGATTACAGGTAAGTAACTTATCCTTCTCTTCCAGCGGATCCTCATCAATAGTCATAAGCATATGAAAAGAATAGCAAGCCCATCCCCCTCAACCTGCGGGCAAACGATAAGCATAAACTCAACAGGTATTGAGAAAAAAATCATGACTCCAATGAAATTAGCATTGGAACAAATTCCTCAAGGAGGCTTGGCCTACATGGGTATCTGCTCTGGAGTCAGAATCAAGACAGTAGCGCCTAGTAAACGTGTGTACCGATTTCCAAGTTGCCGCCTTGCAAATCTCGGCCATCGGTACATTATGCAAGAAAGCTACTGTAGCTGCTTTTCCCCTAGTGGAGTGAGCCTTAGGGGAAACCAATAGAGGCTTGTTCACCAATTGATAAGCCAGCTTAATGCAGGATACTATCCACCTCGAGATAGATTGTTTGGAGGCTGGAAAACCTGTCCGGACGACACCATAGTTTAAGAATAATTGGTCAGACTTCCCAATTGATTTCGTTCCCTCCAAATAGAACTTTAGAACCCACTTGAGGTCAAGTGAGTGAAGAGAACTTTCTGCTGGAGTAGCAGGATTGGGAAAAAAAGAGGGAAGGGAAATTATCTGGTTAACATGGAAGTCGGACACCACTTTTGGTAAGAAAGAGGGGTGAGTCCTCAGAACCACCAGATTGTGTTGGAAATCCGTATATGGTTCCTTTGCGCAGAGTGCCTGGATTTCACTTACTCTGCGTGCTGACGTGATCGCTACCTAAAAAGCAACTTTCCACGTTAGGTGCTGTAAAGTGGCTTTATGAATGGGCTCCAAAGGAGGGCCCATAAGCTTAGACAGAACAATATTCAACTCCCAAGGAGGTGAAGGATGTCGGATAGGAGGAAACACTTTCTTCAACCCCTGAAGGAAATCTTTGACCACCTGGAGTTGAAAAAAGGAAAGCTAGTTAGGTGATTTTCTGTAGGCTGTAATGGCTGCCATGTCTGCCACGTGAACTTTCATAGAAGAGTACTTCAAACCAGACTTGGTTAAATACAGAAGATAAGGCAAGATTACCTCCTCCTGCCCACTAGTAGGACTAAAACCATTACGCATACACCACAAGAAAAACCTCTTCCATTTAAAAGAATAAGAACTTCTTTTGGAAGGCCTCCTCGACTCCCTCAAAATGTTCATGCAGTCCTGAGGGAGATTCAAGTGTCCGTATTGCAGGACTTCAGGAGCCAGGCTGCCAAGCTCAGCGACGGAAGGCTGGGGTGCAGAATCTTCCTGCCCATTTTGGTCAGAAGGTCTGGTCTGCACGGCAGCCTCCTCTGTGAACATATTGAGAGTTGCAATAGGTCCAGATACCACCATTGGCGGGGCCAGTCCGGTGCTATCAGGATCATCTTCATCCTGGATCGGATGAGCTTGGTCACCACCTTTGGGATGAGAGGAATGGGAGGAAATGCGTATGCAAATGTTCCGGACCGGTCGATCAAAAGAGCATTCCCTCTTGTTCCTGGCCAGTAAAATCTGGACGCGAAGGCATGGCATTTCTTTTTTAGATCATCTGCAAAGAGGTCGATGGATGGTTGACCCCATTGCCGGAAGATGTCTGCCACTACATCGTCGTTGAGCACCCAGTCTTCTTGTTCTTCGAAGTGTCAACTGAGAGTGTCTGCCCGCACGTTTTGTTCTCCTGGCAGGTGTACCACAGTGATCGAGAGATTCCTTGCCAGAAGCCAGTGCCAGATTACTTGGGATTCCAAGGACAGTGGTCGAGAGTGTGTTCCACCTGGTTTGTTCAAATAATACATGGTGGTTGTATTGTCCGTTTGAATCCGAATCGAGTCTGACTGAATCGATGGATGGAAAGCCTTGAGAGATAGATGAACTGCCCGCAGCTCCAACATGTTTATGTGGTAGGTCTGCTCCTTGCTCGACCATCTGCCCTGAGTTTGAAGACAATCCAAGTGCCCCCCCCCCCATCCCTGGAGAGAAGCATTCGTGATCAGGGATTGTTGTGGAAGAGACTGGTGGAAGGGCACTGCCACCAGAAGATTTTTCGGTTGAGTCCACCAAATCATGGATGACTTCGCCGCTTGGGAGAGGAGAATCCGATCCTCCCAATGTCCTGAGGATTGGTCCCATTAGTCTTCCAGATCTTGTAGTAGCGGTCTCATTCTCAATATGGAGTTGGGGATGAGAAATATGAAAGAGGCCATCGACCCTAGGAGAGAGGCCACTTGCCGCACTGATGGTTGGTGCACATGAAGCAGAGAGTTGCATTTCTGTTTCATCGATAACAGTCGTCCCTCCGAAGGAAACACTTTTCCTATACCGGAGTCTATGGTGGCACCCAGATAATGTAGAGTTTGAGTGGGCTGTTGGACAGATTTGTCCAGGTTCACGTGAAGGCCTAAACGGTGAAGTAGATTTAGGCGCATTCGAAAGTGTTCCTTCACCGTCTGTGAACAGCCAATCGTCCAGGTACGGGTACACCAAGAGGCCTTGACGATGCAGAGCTGCGGCAACCACCACCATGCACTTTGTGAATACCCTCGGCGCTGATTTTAGGCCGAACGGTAAGAATCAGAATTGGTAATGTTTGGAGCCCACCATGAATCACAGGAACTTGCGGTGACGTGGAGCAATCGGTATGTGGAAGTACGCATCTTGGAGGTCTATCGAAAACATCCAATCCCCCTTTTGTAGGTGCGGATATATTTGATGTAGTGCCAACATGCGAAACTTCTCTCTCTGAATGACCTTGTTCAGAGATCGCAGATCTAGGATAGGTCTGTATTTGTACGGTTGGTCTTTCTTTGGTACCAGAGGGTACCTGGAATAGACTCCCTTTCCGCTTTGAGCCAGAGGAATTTTGGAGGAGGACAGACACCTCCTGACATAGCAATTTTAGTTGGTGGGGATGTGACTTTAGTGGAGGAATGTTCTTTGGTGGTACACTGAAACGAAGTGTTTATCCATTGTTCAGTATATTTAGCACCCATTGATCTTAGGTTATTTCGTGCCACTCTGCCACGTGATTCAAAATACTTCCTTCCACTGGGGTGGGCAACGGCGCTAGAGGAAGCAGAAGATCACTGCTTCCCTGAAGTCTTGGCTGCGCCGGAGGACTGTTGATGTTTTCCTCCTCTGCCTCTGGAACCTCTACGGCTTTGAAACTGAGACCTGGATTGCTGGCTCTGCTTCTGCTGCCATTGAGGGATTTGAACCCTCTGTTGGTAGTTTTTGCGATTGTAAGGCCTGTATCTTCATCTGAATTCTTTTTTCTTTTCCAGGCCTAACGCCTTCAGCGTATCCAGCTCAGCCTTCATCCTGGCCATTTCTTCATCGGTGTGGGAACCAAAAAGAGACGTTCCAGAGAATGGAAGATTTTAAATCCGATTTTGAGACTCCTAAAGCTGTTAGGCGCAGCCATGAGGACCTTTGTGCACAAATGCTGTGTGCATATGAATGTGCAGCTAGAGAAGCCCCGTCCGCTGCAGTACTAATCACCTGATTAGAAACCAGCGCTCCTTCTTAGAGAATGTCTGTTCTCTTTTGGCAGCTTTGCTTTAAAACGCTCCAAAGAATCCCATAAGGACCTGTCGTAGCGTCTTAACAGGGCAGCATTCAAGGAAGATGCTGCGGATCTGCAAACCTTTCTCCCCCAAGAGTCCTGGGCTCGACTCTACTTGTCGGGAGGGACAGAGGATCAAAAAGCGATGGAGGATCGGACTTTAAAAATAAAGGATCTGAAGCCGCAGGCTTATATTTTTTCTAAATCTTCACTGGGGCAACTTTAAATGAGGATGCGGCAACTTTAATCGAGGATGGGGTGAGAAAAACGTCCATCACTGGTTCGATAAGACCAGGAACCAGTGGGAGCAAAGGTCTAGACATAGACCGTTGATGAAGAGTCTCGAATATGATAGAGGTGGAAGCCTGCGGAGCTGACATATCTATGTTCAGTTTCAGTGCTCCTCTAGTGAGGACATCGTGAAATGTATTGATGTCATCAATAGGTGACACTCTAGAAGGAGGGCTATCCGTAAGGGGAGGTGAATAGTCCCTTTGTGAAGAGTGAGATGGGGAAGAAGACCAAGACGGTGTTCTCGTTCTCTTTCGAGAAGCATGAGATGGTCTATGCTCTGGAGATTTGTCCTGACGATCCCTGGTCCGAGCAACAGGGGATCTGTCCACCTCCTGTACTAATTGTTCCAACGGGGATCTGTGTAGTGGACTGGAATAGTCCAAAGGCTGTCTAGCTTGCCCAGAAGCATCTTTCTGCCAATGGCTGATAGGAAGGAGTCATCTTGGCGACAGATGTACTGAAGGAGATCTTTGCCTTCTTGGAGACGTTTGTCTTGGTGATTGTTGTGCCTCTGGAGACGGAGAAGAAGAGCTTCTCGTCGAAATAACTTGAGAGCTCGCCGCTGAAGGCGATGACTCCGTGCAGCCTCTGGAGGTTGAACGGTGCCTGGAGGAGCAATGCGACGTCGAAGGGGAATGCCTCGACGTCGAACGGCTATATGTGACCAGCACCGGCAAGCCTTTTGAGAGGGATGGTCTCCTCGACGTTGACCTCTCTACCCGCATCGACCTCGCCCTCGACGCAGAGCGTCTGGGAGAAGCTAAAGTGTGAATCGACGGAGAACTCCTTCTCGACGTTGTGTCCTTCCTTGACCTTGACGGAGACCGCCGTCTGGAATACTTGACTTTGGGTCCCGCCGACGAATCTTTCTTCGCCGACGAAAAAGATCTGGTCCTCGATGTTGAACCCCGCCTGATCAGCCCCAACGGAGGAGTCTACTTCGACATCAAATGCCTCGTACCTGGCAACAACGATGCCTGTCTGGACGTCGACCATCGCCTGGTTGACGGAGACGCTTGTTTCGACATCAATAGTCGTTCTACTGGAGACGTTGAGCGCCGCCTGGTTGACGGCAACAGAGACGTCCGCTTCGACGCCGATCGCCGCTCTACTGGTGACGGCGGATCATGTCTCGACGTCGAACGCTGTATTGGTGGCGACGACGGAAATCCAACTCTCGACATTCTGCGAGCCCGCACCAACGGAGATCTACTCCTCGACGTCGATCGTCGCCGGGTTGACGACGGCGGAGGGTGTGACGTACCTGCAGTCTTCGTCGACGACCAGTGTTCTCTCGACGGCGAGTACGCCGTCGATGGTCTTCTTGTCGACGTTTTCGCTGCCAGTGAAGGTATTTTCAGCGCCGATCCTGACGCTGAGGGAGAGAAAACTGGAACTTTACTTCTGGATGACGATCTTGCTCTCTCCTTCACCGGACACCTTCCTCTAGAAGGAGCTTTACCCTTCTCAGCCAGCCCATAAAGACGTATTCGCTCTCTGTGTTTCAGAGTGCGCCTGGACAGGGACTGACAATGTTTGCAAGTTTTTGTATCATGATCCTCAGGAAGGAAAAGGATACAGACAGAATGTGAGTCTGAACTAGCCTTCTTTTTTCCATAGGAAGGGCAAGAGTCAAAGAGAGATGGCATTTCTGAGTGGAAAAATATGCCTAATTCTCTCAAAAAAAGTAGAAATCTACTTTAAAAGCCAAAAGATGTCGAGGTAAATAGGTTTTGGCCAAAAAATAGTAGATATTTTCTGACTGAAATCAGAAAAAGCAAGAGCTGAAGTAACCAGGGTCCTGACAAAAGGAGCCGGAAAGAACAACTGACTTAACTGTCACCCCTGAGGCATGATGGGAAGCTAGGGGTCATGGCTGCCTTAAAGGCACGGTGCCAGTTTATTCCTATGAGTTTCTATGAGGTAAGCTTTTCAGCTTTTCACACTGAGTGTTTTCTGCAATGCAGCCTGTGAGCTGGCAATGCTGTCATTCCTCTTTGCAGGATTATGTTTTTTCTGCTGCACATTAAAGCAGTTTCAAATGCTCTTTGTTTTTCTTCACTGTTTAGTATTGAATGTATATATGTGTGCAAAGGGAATTCTTGTAGCATTGTTCATCTCTTCTTCTATATATTGTTTCCAGGGTCCTGCGCATGTGCGGGAATATTCATATGCTTATGACTATTGATGAGGATCCCCTGGAAGAGAAGTGCATTAAAAGAAGTGCATTAACCACCAGAGTTACCTGACCATTATTAATATCTTCTGAAATTTGCTGGCCACACCAAAGATCCATACTGCAGGTGCCTTCACCCCATCAAATGTTTTAAAATGATGTCTATTTAAGTCCAATTATGTAAGCCAGAGTATATTTACTGCTATGTGCGTAGGGTTACTAATATCTTTGCAGTGAAGTTTTAAAAAAACAAATGTAGAAAATGACTTTCAGACTCCGCTCATCATGACTCCAACCTTTGAGACCTCATCCCCTTAGTGCTGCCACACACTGACCCCCCCCCCCCCCCTCCAAATCTTGCGTTTCCGGAGTAAATCTTTTCCCACTTCCAGAACTGGGCAAATGTTCAAATTCATAAACGTGCATCATTAGGTCTGACCAAATTAATTTAAATTGTCATGGTGAAGACCTCAGCAAAAAGAGTTAAATAGATTGATGAATTATTACCTCTACGTGCCAGTAAGATAAAATTTTACAAGAATACAGATCTGTACTTTTCAAAAATCTGAACACAGTGAGTGTACGATTACTTTGCATTTCGACAATTTGGAGCACCTTGACCAGTGCACGTCTTTTCCAGCAATACGCTGGGTCAGAGTACTGTTTATGAAAACTAGGCCTGGGAGGTGAACTTCGCTCCGTTCGCGGAGTTTGCGGAATTTTCTGCACTCCGCAGAGCTCGCGGAGTGCAGAAAACTCAGTTTCGCGATGTGCAGCGGAGTTTTTTCCCTGCTCGCAATCACGAACAGTAAATTTGCGTTCATGAGCTGCCGCTAGGATAGAATTTCTACCCGAGCAGCAGGAATACCAGCACAAACGGCAGTTTGCACTGCACTACGCCACTTGCGGAACTTTGCAGAGTTTTTTGTAACTTCGCGGAGTTCCGCGTAGCAAAACTATGCGACTACGCCCAGGCCTGATGAAAACCTCTAATACACCGGATGAACACTGTGTCGACCACACAACCAGCAGCATCAAGTTTGAAATTCTTAGCAGGAATGCTGTTGACTAACCTGGAACGCATCTACTAGGTAGCTATGCGACAAGTTTGGTCCAGAAATTAATAAATGTAATTCATGCAGAGCTTGAAGGGTCACAGCAGTGACGTGACATTGATAAACAAGCTGGATGGAAGACTAATGTACTTGAAAGAACTAAAACTGCAGCATCGAGCAGCTGCATATAAGGCAGCCACTGTGGACATAGGTCGATGTGAAAATAGAGAACAATACGTGCATGTGCTAAACGGGGGTCAATCGAGGAGGAAGTGAGAAATTATAATAATGCACTTTGGAAAGTTGCATTGAAAATCCCCCCAAAGCCAAAGATGCATCGCAGTAATGGCTGCTTAATAACATGCATGCTGCACCAATTGTGGCAATCTGTTAAATAAAATTCATGCCGACCCTCAATTTGGCCATTGACAGGATGCTTACTATACAACTTATTAAACAATTTGACAAAGGAACGCCTTAAATTTGCCTTAGTTGCTAGATTTAAAATAAAGCTTGATAGAATGTTGTCCTCACATTCCTTGTAGCCGTTTAGCTTCATACCTTGTCACTATACATGAACAGTTAAATAGATGAGAGTTTTAGGTAAGTGTTTATTCTTGCTCTCTAAAACTGGTAACTCCTAAAATCTTTTGACATAGTCCCTTCTTTTTGTGTCCTCAGCCAGCATGTGTAACCAAATATCATTCCTTCCCAACCTCTCCCCCAGATCATATTGTCTGTTTGTTTATTTGTTGCATATATTTGCACCATGATCACTGTGTCTGTTAATGAAAAATAAATATACGTGCTAAATTTAAATGCAATTTACCCAACATATCACTAAAATGTGAGCGCTGAACCACTGTTCGCTAATTTTGTTTTGGAAGTTTTTCCATTTGGAGTAGAGAGGGACAGTACTCTAGGGTTCACCACACCATAGAGAATATTCTAACTTCCCAAAAATATTAGTGTTGGCGAGTGCGGTACATCTTTGCCTCAACCCCTCTGTTCTTTATTGCAGGTTTTAGAATGTGTCAAGATTTACCAAGACAACATACTTGTGTATGGTAATACTCCTGAGGAGCATGGCAGGAGGATGCGAGCAGTTTTGCAAACGATTGAGTCTAGCACATTAACTCTTAAGGTAGAAAGGTTTACATACCCTGTATTAAATATTTGGGCCCTTTCATTTCCAGTGAAGGCATACAACCAAAGCAGGATTCACCTCAAGGGCAAATTTTGGAAACAAACATACTGGCTGTGTCCTGCCAGAGAAGACTGCACCACCACCATCAAAGTAAAGGAGGGGCTGCGGGGTTGGAACCTTTCCAACCTACAAATCCGAACTGCTGTAAAACGAAGGAAACTGAAAATTAACTGTGCAAAATGCTTCTGGAGGCCCACTGGAGAGCTTTATAAAATGTTTTTAATCACTGGAAATGACGCAGACCCCACTGGAGGGGAGAATTGTAGTGCAGGACACTACAAGTCCCATCATGCATCTAAAGGTAATACTCACCTGAGAGGGCAAGATAACTTTTAATTGGCTTGTAGTTAAATACGTTCCTGCGCAGCTGCAACATTTCCTAAACAGCCTGTGAACAAAACGTTTGTGGCTTCGAAATGCGTCTGGCATGATAGAAATGTTTCTGAAAGCAAGATGCCGGTTTTGCTTGAAAATAAAGGGATTTGGGTAATTCAACAGCAGACGAGTGCGTTTTCACTTCAAGGGCAAATTTTGGAAATACATACATATATTGTATTATATATATATATATATATATAAATATATATATATATATATATATATATATATATATATATATATATATTCACTGAAAAAACCATAGGTTTCACACATGTTATAGTTAGCTGGACATTTCACTCGTAAAAAACCAATGAAATTCCCCCGTTATAGTTAGTGCAGGCAACTATAACTCACGCGACCGCAATCCTCTGCTGATGATGTCAGATATTACATCACTGATGACATATGTGTCTTTATGAAAAATAAATATTTGTAATATATGTATAGCTAAAGATACAGTATTAGCATCAACAGAGGATTGCGGTCGCGTGAGTTATAGTTGCCTGCACTAACTATAACGGGGGAATTTCATTGGTTTTTTACGAGTGAAATGTCCAGCTAACTATAACATGTGTGAAACCTATGGTTTTTTCAGTGATTTTGCAAGGTTTTTTTAAATGCTAATTCCTAACTATAACGTGTGTGAAAACTATGGTTTTTTCAGTGAATTTGTACGGTTTTTTAAATGCAAATTTTTTTTTGAGATTTTTGGTAAACCTATGTATAAAATAATATATGTACTATATCCTGCATTATGGAATGGTTAATTTTTTTTTTAATGCTTTTTTTTCCGTGCGCGTACGGTAAGCTGACGCTACGCGCTCCGTACGTCATAAGTACGGTGCGCTTACGTGATACGATGCGCGTACGGTAAGCTGACGCAACGCGCTCCGTACGTCATAAGTACAGTGCGCTTACGTGATACGTACGTGACGTACGCGTACACGCATGCACGTTGCGCGGAAGCAACGTCGCGGTTACGCAGGGGCGTGTAATGCGCATGCGCGAGTGCGTCTTACGTACGCGCTCCGTAAGCGCTCCGTAAGCGTCACATTTGCGCATGCGTACTTGTTTACAAGCGCGTACCGTAAGCTTACGGAGCGCGCACGGTAGGTCATGTGATCCACAAAGAACACTTTTCATTGGTTGAAACTACTTTCAGTTCTAGAAACTTCCCACACCACACCCATTCCCCTCATTACTGCTTGAGATCCCCTAGGAGAAGGAGCTGAATTGACATACAATGGCAGAGCAGCAGACCTCTTCTGAGAGTGAGCCTAGCAGCACCATCATCAGACAGAGAAGGAGGAAACAAAAGGATTCTTTTGTGTGGGAGTATTTTACTTTTCCAGAGGGGCAGAAAAAGGTCAATGCTCCATTGGTCACTTGCACACTTTGTGACCGTGTTTTATCTAGAGGAAATCCAAGGAAGAAGTATTCCTTTGGAAATCACTCTATGATGAGACACCTTGGGGATAAACATCCCAGGACCTTTGCTCGACATACTGGAGTACATCATCGGCAGCTCAGCTGAGCCCTTCCTCTGAGGTGGGAGCATCACCTTCTTCTGCTCCTCTGGACATTAACCCTCGATTTCGGAGGGTTTCAATGAGGTGTACAACGTGTTGTGGTCTTATTGTTTTTGGGGAGACCAGTGTTTCCCTTATTAACAATAAGATAGACCAGCACGTTTGTAGACGCTCATAATATTCCCATTCTTTCTTTCCTCCATCCCTGTATTAACCCAACGGCTCTTTTAAGAGCCAACCTAACCTCACAATTTTTTTTATTTTTTTTTAAGCTTTCCTTTTTGAAAATTTTTTTTAGCCGTGCGCGTACGGTACGCGTAATCGCGGAATAGTTACGCGAAGTTCGCGGAATTTCTCCTCGCGGAATTTCTCCGTTTACGCCGTGCGCGTACGCTACGCGCATTAGGCGATTTTTTGAAAGAAAATAAAAATTAATTTTTGCCCTTGGGGGTCCTTCTGGGACCCCCTGACAAAGGCTATGGGGTCAGGAACTGTCCACCCTGCCCCCTTTTCACGTTCTCCACCTTTGTTTTTCACCCCCTCAGACTGCGAGAGACAAAATGGAGGCCGACACTTCCTGGTTTCGACCGATTCGAATGTTTACTGAGATCTAACAACCAATCAGAATCGCGCTCGTGCACGGCGGCGTGCGCGTACGGTAAGCTTACGGTACGCGCTCGGAGCGCGCCCATAGATATATATATTGATTTAAATGCTATTTTCTCAGGAAATACTGAACAGATTTACACAAGACCTTCAAAAGGCACATCCCTGACCTGAGGGCTACCTCTCTGCCAAATTTCAAGTAATTCTGTTCAGCCGTTCGGGCTGTAGCTCGGACTAAAGGTCCAATGGAAAAATGCATGGGGAAAACGCGTTTTGGGACCCCCCCTTTTTCTCAGCCCCCGCTTGACGAATCCCCCCCGAGACTTTCAGGGTAGAAGCGGAGCGCCCCACCTATTTTGAGAATTTCGCGAGGATTCGTCAATCGGCGCCAAAGTTATTCCAAATAGAATGTTGCGGATTTCCTAGGGAAACACGGTCCTAACTATAACTATCTACTGGCGACCGGCAGTAGATAATATATATATATATATAAAATTGCCCTTGAAGTGAAAACGCACTCGTCTGCTGTTGTATTACCCAAATCCCTTTATTTTCAAGCAAAACCGGCAACTTGCTTTCAGAAACATTTCTATCATGTATGTGTATATATATATATATATATATATATATATATATATATATATTTATATATATATAATTTTTTTATTTTCCAGCAGACTCCACCAAGATGCAGAAGATCTATATAGCTCTGCTCTGTAAATAGTCATGTCATATTTGTAAGTTGGGTAATGTTTGTGTTAATATGGCAATTTGTTGTTGGGAGGAAGGAATGTGGTAATTCGGTGATGGTATCTAAGTGATGTCAAGAGTGTAACAGTGAAGCACTGGCGTGTTCTGGGAGGAGATTAGAGTAGGAAAAGGAAGCTGGACCAAGAGGTTAACTGAGGTCCTTGCTCTGTTCTTAGCGTATGTTGGAATAAACTTATGTTCAACCATCTTCATCACGGTGTCTGCTTCGTTCCAACTTCACACACACTCATTATCAAGTGGATATACACGTGATCAGAAAATGCTGTCATTCACGGGGCAAGAGAGCCAATGACGGATTACCCCATTCCGTTTGCCTTCATGGATGGACACAGCGTGTACATGACACTCAAATAGATAAACATCAGAACAAAGCTGACCAAAGGCTGCCTATGTATGTATCTATATATATATATATATATACATACATATACATTCACTGAAAAACAAAAGATTACAGGGGAAGTTATAGTTAGGTCGATGTTTTACTCATACAAAACCGTAGAAGTTCAGTAGTTATACTTTTGTTAAAAAAAACTGTAATTTGTGCCCAAAGTTATTTATGAGCGCGAGTTATCGTTTCTTCAGATAAGTATAACTATAACTGCTGAATATCTACTGTTTTGTGTGGGTAAAACGTCAACGTAACTAAAACATCCCTATAACCTTTGTGTTTTTCAGTGAATTTCTGTGTTTGTTTTAATGTGAAGTAAAATATAATTACTGTAATCGTGGCTAAAAACTGCAAAATCCCCATAGACATTGCATGGGGAAATGCGTTTTGGGACCGCCCCTTGACGAATTACCCCAAAACTTTCCAAACAGCAGCTGAAGTAAGTTGTACACTAGTTTTGAAAAATTTGTCAACATTCATCAAACAGTGTGAAAGTTATTAGCAAAACAAAAAACGCTTTGTCTATGGGAAAGTTGGGTCGTAACTATAACTAGCTAATGGCTATCGCCAGTAGGTAATAATATGCAATAATAATAATCTCATGCGAGTGCGTCATGGGGCAGAGGGGCACAGGTGGCAAAATATAGGAGCTGTTTGCCAACAGGAAGATGCCAGTCCCTCAAACACCAATCACACCCAGCAGACACTTCTACGGCTGCCCCCGGACTGATACAATGATACACGGATAAATAACAGCTGGTGCCAGCCTCCCTGGCACCGGAGAGGGGCACAGCTGATATTTGTAACAGCTCGGGGTCTGTGAGCTGTGAGGCTCTGACAAGGATGGCTACGGGCTATTACCTATATAAGGACCCTATATAAGGAGAGGTCCTTTTACGCTGCATCCAAAACTCTGCTAGTAACTCCTGTTTTCTCGCAGTGCTTGTTGGTACAGTAATGGACCAGTGCGTTACAGAACAGCTGAATGGTACTCAAATTCACACTTTTGTTAATTTAACAAAGAACCAGTGATGTGGATAAAAACATAGTTGCACGCAATGAGCAATTCTCCAATGCATAACATTGCAGATCAGAAATGTAAACAAGCATTGGCAAAGCCAAAAGGTCTCCTCGGATTTGAGACTATTGCCTCTGCCATTGCCTTTTGTTCATGCTGTACAGCAGGGCACTGCTGACTGTGCCGATGATTTGCAGCCATGATATAAAGCAGCGTGACTGCTCCTCAACACTGTGAGAAGTTCATAGCTGCCAAGGTTTCAGGTTGCCTATGTATGACATTTTCATAATTTCAGTGAAATTATGTTTGACATTCAATGACTATGAGTGACACATTCTCAGGAGCAAAATCGAGCAATGAAGATGAAGGAAACATCAGAAATTGCACCCATTTGAATGGTAGATTGTGAATTTTTAAACCTAGCTTTGAAGGAACAGCATGTTTTTTTATTTCAGATCAGGGTCAGGATTTTCTACATCTGTTTCAATGTATAGTGCATTCACAGTTAAGCATTACTCTACCTGTTTGGACCAGATTAATTAGGGAGAATGGTACACTACCTCACAGCTTATTTTGCCCCATGCATGCTGTGTTTCTTCTAGTGTTCAACTTTTTTTTTATATCTGCATACCGGAACAACCTCGGATCTCAGTCGACCAGATCTCATTTTCTAATAACTATAAGCAGGTAATTACAGCTTCTTTAGGCCCTGTAACGGAAAGCAATGGTGCTAACTGGGAGATCATGGTCTGATCCTTTAGGAGAATCTCCGTCATCAACTGCTTTGTTTAAACCAGAATCCCATTTTAGCACAGTCTGGGACATTTTGCAGCTGCTACTGTACAGAATCCCCCACACCCTTTGAACAAGAGTGGGGGACACACTTTGTGTTTGCCGAGGCAGTTTAGAGGCTAGTGCCCTACCCTGTGGCGCTACAGTTGTTCCACTCCTACTGACTTGCTTAGAAACTACCCTAACATTTTGTGAAATTTCCCTCTAGTTGTTTTTTTGTGGATTTATACCAGATAAACCAGGCGCTTGGCTCTCTGTATTTCATCTTTCACAGCTGATTTTATTCATAGATACTGCCACGTTGTGGTTGCAATAAAAAATATATTTCGATGTAATCAGCACCACAAGGGATTGCTTGAAATGACAGTTTACAGTGGTAAAACAAGAGCCCCATGGGCACCGTTCTGCAAGGAGGTAAGAACTCCTGGAACAGTCATCTGGTAGTAAAAGAGAGATGGCTGTGGGCCCCTCATGCCCCTGGGCTTAGGGGCCACTAACCCATAAACCTTTCCCTAGCCAGGTCTTTCCAGGTGTCGCTTATAGACAGCCTTTAGCTGTTGTCGAAGACGTATTGTGGACACAGGGGTAGCCAAAAAGCTAACTATAATACACCCCCCAATTTGATTGGTACCTCAAATGCCATCAGGAGAGTGAAGCTAATAAGGCCTGTTCTCCCTAGAAGAGGTCCTTTCATTCCTCCGTCTATCTATTTATCTATCCACCCTTTAAGCCTTTCTTCCAGCACCCATTTCACCTGTCTTTTCATCTGATCCATCCCTCCTTCCTTTACCATTCCATCTATCCATCCACTCACCCAGCCATCATTTCACTCCACCCACCTTTTATCAATCACTCATGCTTTCACCCTTCCATCCAGGTTTCGATCCATCTATCCATCCAAACATTCATCCTTCAATCTATTCTTACGTGCACCCACCCATGCAAATATAACTTTAATCTTCCATCTCTCAAACCTATCACCTTTGCATTCATCCTTTTATTGACCTCTACTTGTCGTGGTTTCTTCATTCTTTTCATATTTCATTCTTTCTTGCTGCCCTCCCTTTCTCTTTCCCTCTATTTTCCTCATTCTTTCTCCATCTGTTATGGTTTCTACCCCGCATTTAGAAATGAAATGCAGCAAGTTTTTATGTACTGCGAACACAACCCAAAGTATTGGAGCGCTTTACATGATTTATTATAATTTTTTTTTTTTTGGTATGCATGGGGAGCTTAATCGATTTGCCCAGAATCACAGGATGTTAAGCTGACTAAAGACTCAAAGCCCATCTCCTAAGTCGACAGGTCGAGCATTAAGCCACAACCTCAATCACAAGAGCGGAAGCACTTTCAATATTATATACAACTTGATGCAATGGCTTCTTGTAGGTGTAATGTTACTTGTATTATATATCTGGATGCAATGACAGAAGCAGCAAAATATCAGTCAGGTGGCACACAATGGATGCACATACTTTTAGCTTATTTGCATTTAAGCCACACCCTTAATTGCATTGGTTACGCCCCTTTGAAAGACCCCCTAGTTTTTTCATCCCACTCAAAGCCCTGGTCTACACGCGCGGTCGGGGTCTTGGCGCACATAGCCTTGGCTGCAGCGCACAGAGACCCAACTCTTTTTTGGCCAAAACATTAATACTGTCACTGACAAATGCACCTAACTATAACATTACTTTAAATGTTGTTTTTCTCAGTGAACATATATAGATATATAGATAGATGTGTGTAGTATTTAGTTATTTAACCGCTTCGGTGCTCATGACGAGCCCACGCACGGTTGATTCCCCAGAATCAATCAGTGGGCGGGGTCGTGACGAGCCGGGCTCGTCACGAGCACAGCACCACCGCCGCCACCCCCCCCCCCTTCCCGCGTCACTGGAGAATTACCCGCGCGTGGATGGGGTTAATTAGAAAATCCTGGTAGACATCCAAAACAGATTCTAGCAAAAATGATTACAGTGCAAAACATCTCCCACTAGGGTGTGTCAGAGGCAGTAACCAATAACCAAATAATTCTCTACAAATGTAATCTGCAACAAAATACCCATCTCTAGGGTCTTTACTAAAACATATGAACAATCTCCCCTTAAATGCCTATCGGCGTTACATATGCTTTTCGCATTCAATATATCAGGCATACTGCCGCTATCTGTACTTTTCATTATAAGCAATCAGGCCAATTACCTTTGTCACTGGCTTGTCACCATCACTAACTCAGACCTACTGTGTTGGTCATAAGCCTTCCCAATAAGGCAACCATCAGGTATACAGCACTAAAATTACAAATTTGTGAGATTCCATGCAACAAAATACCAGTGTAATAACAATCCACCCATAAATCCTATTGGCTTTAACACATGCTTTTCACAATAACACATGCTTTGTCATAATTGTCATTATAAACAGATCACACCTTAGGATTCTGATATAACTTTTCCCACTGAACCAATAAGGCCTTTAGACTTTACCGAAAGCTCAGGTCTACTGAAGGCGGACCATGAGTTTGGAAGACAGTGCAATCTGTCACTGTTGCGACGGAGTACCTCACCGCCAAACTCTGAATCCTCCCCAGAAGTCCACCTCATGTAATTCATTATTGCCCCTGCTCCTCATGGCAGCAGTTCATTCCGAACATTGCTCACCGCTCACATTCACCATGTGGCCCACTGCTTTTTCAGTTCAGATATTTGAGATTCACTCCTCCCCTCCTTCAAATCTGACTAAACTACGCCCTACCAATGATCATTGGCTTGCCACTATAATCAACTCAGTCCTGCTATATATCAAGTATATGCTTTTTGAAAGTCAAAAGTGCAATAAAAGCAGTCTTTTCAAACTACTATTTTGGTTAAATCAAATCCTGTACTCAGAGGAAACAACACATGGTTGGAGCCTAAGCCTCCCAGTAGGTCTCTCAAAGTCTTTTTTGTTGATCACACAAGGCCAGGTGGTGGGTGAACTATCAAGACAGAATTGAAAATCCATGTAGATTAGTGTAGCCCTTGGTTCTCAAACACAAAACTGCACTATCAAGTCTAAACTTAATGACTGCCCTTCTCCCCATCAGTGCTGCTGCCAGGGAAAAAAAACAAATTATCTACTTATTTAAGAGACTTTAATAGTATTACAATGTTAGTGCACCATAAAGTTCGAGATGGCTAAAGAAACGAAATTACCATGGGTGAATGAAGGACAAACACTTTTTAATGGAAGCACAGAACATCTACCCAATCAAATATGTACTCTTGGCTACTAAAATGTGGGCGGAGTGACAGTGCTCCTTCCTGCTAGTGCTCCTTCCTGCTAGTACTAGTTTTTTTTTTAGGTTGATACCATAATGTCTGGCGACAGCTGCAGTGTCAAACCAGATCTAAAAGCAACAGTAGCAGATAGAAATGACTGCAGCTTTGTGGATGAAACTAGTCTCTTCCTGTCGCTCTCAGGTCACATATCAAGCTCACCTGATCAGGTGAGAGGCAAACTGACCACACCATCCATTTGTATGCATTTATTTCCTTTCTATACTTTACAGCTAGTCTTCATCCTTGACACTTAATGAAGCAGTGCCTAGCAGGAAGCTGCGAGTCTCAGTCACTACTATATGAAACAAAGATTAGCATTAAGTCATACAGAGGACCTGGCAAACCATCTCTGAATGCGGAAAATTGTGAGGAGCAGAGAGACTGCTCACTTTTAAGGGAAACTTTTTTTGTGCATTCACCAGATGGTCAAGTGTTCTGTCTCCAAGGTGCTTACAGAGGCAATAAAACCAGTGAACAGACAGCTCATTCAATTGTCAGTAATGACCGACACCTTACTTTGTAAGAATCCAGCCTCTTCAACAATGTTTAGGGGGGGTATGCATCATATATATGTTGTGTCTACACAAATAAAATGGTGGCTCTGCCAAGCACAAATGAACATCTGTTAGCTACATTTCCGGGATATAATAATCAACAACAGATAGTAGTCTAAATTGACAGTGCTATCGCGGTACTAGACCCCAGCCACCTGGTGAGTACACTCCTTATACAAAACTCTTAGGTTAATCCTTAATAACAGTAGGTACCGAAGCACACATGAGTAGTCCATGTGTGCATGCTGAAAGGTAGGCTACTGCTGGGCTATGTTTGTGCCTACTCCTGAAGTCTGAACATAAATATGATGCAAAACAACAGTAAGTACTGAAGCACACATGAGTAGTCCATATAACAATGCTAAATCATGGCAAGTGAAAAATAGAAAGGCAAGTGTAATCCATAATGTTTCTTCTTTTATCCCTGGTGGTATTCATTGTTTACATCTTAAATATTGATACACACAGCAAGAGGCGGTAGCCGACGCGTGTTACGTCCTTTGGATCTTTTCAAGGCTGCAAACAATATAAACATATCAATAAGCAAATACGAATTATATATGTTATATGTATTAAAAAAGCATGTAAAAACACATATAAAATGAGAATTTAAGGCAAACTAATTCATAGCTTTCAAAAGATCTTGAAAAGAAGTGTGTGACAAGCGGAAAAAAAAGACATGCAGCAACAGGACTGGTGATAGGAATTGTATAGGATAGAGATGTTGCCAGTCTGTAAAAACGTTGGCATATTTTACTGATGGACAACACATTGTAGGAAATGATTACCACCAAGCCCAATATGATCGACAGTAGGGGTTGAACAATCCGACAAACTCTGTCTCATACTGCAGCAATTAAGGGCGTCATTCTAAACGGTAGGGTAGAAGGAGATATTCTGTCCGCATTCACTTGAACGGGTACCTATAATTCTTCTATTTCAGATTACATAATCTGCAGTATAGATCTGTTTGCGAAAGTTCAATCAAAAACCATTCAGTACACACACGAAAGTGATCATGCATATTTAACTATGGGAATTGAAATTTTAACACAGTCTACTTCCCCATGGTCTTTTTGGAGCACATGCATCAAGCTAACGGGGCGATTCACAGAATCAGCCCCTTTGCGATCGGTAATAAGACTCTTGGGATGCATCAAGCCCAAAGCCATTCGCAAAATAGGTAATCGCTAAATTTGCAATTACCTATTTTGCAGTATGCAGTTAGGGAATCGCAATTTGTGATTCCCTAAATGCAATGCAAGAAGCATTTTCAGAATGTGACTTTGCATTAAGGAATTGCAAATTACCATCAACTTTAAGTTGATGGTAATTTGCAATTCCTTAAAAAAATGCACAAAGTTGCATTTTTCTAAGTGCCATGTGGCGCACACACATGCCCGTGGGGCATGTGTGTGCGCCACATGTGCACACATGCCAATTTTGGGGGTGCATCAGGGTGGCATTTTGGACCCCTAGCATCCTTGTAATTGCATGCGTAATTTGAGATTACCTTTTTGGTAATTGCAAATTGCGAATGGTTCCCATTCATTCCTATGGCCTCTAGGGATGAATGGGAAGGCTAATGGGGAATGTGTAGGAATGGCAAATTATTTAGCAATTCCTACATGCATAAGGAATTGCGATTCCTAAATAGCGATTCCTTAATATCCGTTAATATGGATTCACAATTGCTTATATGATGCATGGGTCCCTATGTTCCTTAAATGGTCGGGCAGATGTAAATCAAAAATCAGGTAGGATCCACTGGAATTTCAAAGCAATTAAATGAATACTGCCATTTCTTCCTTTTTGCCAGCCCTTATAAACTAACAAGGTGATCCCATATCCAGATATGATGATACAGTACAATCAGTCGTGGCTACCCTTCAGGCAAATATAATTAGCCAAGAAAAAGGCAAAATCCATTAAAACAGAATGCAAACAGATCATCTGTCACTACACTTAAATAACCTGACTAGAATGCAATTTCAATCTTTCTGTGCCACAAACCAAAGCGAAATAGGAAAGTTGAAAAAACGAAAAGCAAGACCAAAAAGATAGAAACTGGGTCGATATCCAAACTGCAGTAAAACACAGAAATAAGGCATTCTGGAGCATAGTAGCTGCGCAAATGGGAATAAGGAAATCAGTTCAAGCGTCACCAGTCTCATCATCTGAATGGGAAAAACACATTCTCAAATTATAAAAATCTAACATTCAAAACCAAGTCTCTCCCGGCCAGTGGCCCTTTCGACACCTGATCAGGACATGTTAGCCATATAGACGACATAGATCGCCATTTTTAGGTCTCGCCTTGCTATCGCGTAAGCAATAGCAAAGCGAGACTATTGTAAAAGGGCATTTCAAAGTGCTCCCAAAAAGCGGATTGCATTGCTAGCACGCGCACAATCATGCGCTTGGTGCCGCCATGCACTCCGCTTTTGGGAGCACTTCAAAGGGTTCGCTCCCCCGCCTGGAATACGCTCCCCCGCCCAAAGCGCGCGCGCGCCACGCTCCGCCGGGCTTGTTTAATTTCAGCTGTTTGAGAATGCGCAGCTGGTCATGTTATCTTGTTTAGCTCATTTGCTGTACTTTCGCTGACCTCGCAGAAGATATTTTCGAGCCTAGCAGAAAATAAACACTTCCTTGCTTCAGAAGCTTCGCTTGTGCTTTTCACGCACCGTTTTTGTCGGCCGAACTGCCCTCCTTCCACTAAACAGGGTGATGGCTGGCCGTAGAAAACCCTTCCCTCAGTCAAACCAAACACATGCGGCGTGATTTTAAGCTCCGGCAGTAAGGTAGCTATCCTGCAGTGCTCGTTATTTCTACCCTATAACAGCAAGCATTGGAGTTATTAACACACACTGCAGGCACTTCTCTGCAGCGGTAACACTGCCCCATTGCTGGTAGCTGCAGCCCACAACTCGGACTCTCCCGAGCATGCCCATGCTTCAAGGACTGGTCATGCTTAAATATGGAAACCGTGAGGGGGAAAAACCTTCGAGGGACGTAAGTAACCCCTCCATGTGAGAAATTTTGTTTACAAAGTTAATTTGCTAATTTTCCACCAATATATTGAGCTGGGTAGATTTTGTGGAATTTTGTTTTGCAGTCTTTGCACCGTTTTAAGGGTTTTACAAACGCCTCACCCCCATGCAAACTACTGTGGGAAAACACCAAAACACACGCTCGCCTTTCCCTCGCTTCGGGCTGTTCTCCCTTTTACAGCTGCCCCCTCCTCCTTATCTACTACCGCAGTGGCGTAGCTAGGGGGGGGCGAGGGGGGCGGACCGCCCCAGGCGGCACTGGTTTGGGAGCGGCTGCCGCACGGCACTGGCGGCCTGTTGCGGCGGCCTTTCTAATTTATTTGGGGACACTCACTGTCTGACACTTTGTCAGTCAGTGTCCCCAGTCCCCAAATAAATTATAAAGGCTGCCGCAACATTAGACCCCCCCTCCTTCTGTCCCGCCCCTCCCGCGCCCGGTCTCACAATGTAAATACAGGGTCTTCTGAGACGCCACCCCAGGCAAGGCATAAGGGCGCTAAAATTTACGTCGTGCGTGCGTCAGCTCGCTGTCGCTGCAGTGCGTCGCCCGCACTTGAGGACCACAATGGGCCGTAACCTTCTGACACCCCCAGTTTGTTGTCAGTCACGCGGCGTTTTTAACACCCCATCAGCCCTCTTCTTACCCCCTCAACTCCGTCTAACTCCTCGCTGTCAGCCTGTCACACAGCAACAACACCCCCGCTCCATCGGGACTGGGCTAACCTGCACGATCCGGGTGAGTTGGGGGGGGGAGGAGTGAATATATTTTCGTAAGAATTCAGTCACTCCTCTGGCGTAATGAGCCAGGGACTGACTTGGGAACCGAACATGAAAATGCTGTACCAGAGCATACGTGCATTTAAATCACCTGTAACTGTACACGGGCATCGTTACCTCTATATGCACATGTACGTATACACATAAGTACTTGAGCATATGTACACTTTAATCAAGTGTACCTGTGCTCACTCGCACCTATGCAACACTGTATGCACGTAAGTACTGGAGCTTCTGTGCATTTAAATCACTTGTGCCTGTAGTTATGGTAATGCTCAGTTCTGTGTATGTTTTCCTGTACATGTAACCTATGGACTAACATCTATAGAGTGACATGCCTGTGTACCTCTACATATTTGTGCTGTCCCATGTGCATGCGCATACGAGGAGACGTACATAAGAACTTGTGCTAACATACATTCTATTGTGCAATTCTGCGGCCATGTACCTGTGCATACTTACTATGGGATGTGCATATGTACCCATACCGAACATATGAACTTGGTACATGTATATATGCACATAAGTTCTCCCACCAGTGTGCATTTGATCCTGTGAAGTGCCCCTGAATCGGCAGTTTTGTGCCTCAATGCCGGCGCATATGTCCCTGTATACCAATGTACGCATATAGCTTTATACATACAGATAAGCACCTGTATATGTTAACTGTAGCGGTGGACCTGAAGAACAGCCCTTAGTTATCTGCTACTGTGCATTAGTATATCTGTAAGATGAACCTTTACCTGTACGTGTCTAGTAAGCTCGTTATTGTGCACATGTGAATGTTTGCACGAGTAAGTGTTACAGGTTCTGTCCAGATCTGTACCTGTGCACGCTATTTCATCGGACTAAACTTTACCCAGCACTTCCTTACGCACTAAACCCATTCCAAAGGGCCGCGCGCCTCTCTACATACGCCCATATGAACGTGCACCTGTACATATTTATCTGTACTTATATATGTGTGCATCTGTGCACGTGCCTCTTTACAGCGCTAACGTAACTGTAGCCACGTGCTGTTCGTCCTGTGTACATTTCTATGCTCTCAGCACAGCTTTAAAGTTAGTTGCGTCGACGGCACTCAGTGGCGTAGCTGGGGGGGGGGGGGGGGGTGAGGGGGGCGGACCGCCCCAGGAGGCACTGTTTTGGGAGCGGCTGCCGCGCGGCACTGGCGGCCCGTTGCGGCGGCCTTTATAATTTATTTGGGGACACTCACTGTCTGACACTTTGTCAGTCAGTGTCCCCAGTCCCCAAATAAATTATAAAGGCTGCCGCAACGGTCTGCCAGTGCCGCGCGGCCGTTTGCAGTGCAAGCACATTAGACCCCCCCCTCCTTCTGTCCCGCCCCTCCCGCGCCCTGTCTCATAATGTTAAGCACAGGGTCTTCTGAGACGCCACCCCAGACCGGCTGCAAGGCATCCTTCACGCGGCATTACGGGCGCTAATCTTTACATCGTGCGTGCGTCAGCTCGCTGTCGCTGCAGTGCGTCGCCCGCACTTGAGGACCACAATTGGCCGTTACCTTCTGACACCCCCAGTTTGTTGTCAGATGCACTGATCTATGTATCCCCCTCATGTGCATCACTACTTCATGCACTGCCACTTCCTCTCATAAAGCGCCTAGAAGCAATTACGTTTAGCAGTCTGTGCTACACAAGATAAACATAAACGTGCGCCCCCTATCATGGCAGTGATGCAAGCGATGTGCATTTCTTAAAAAGTGGAACCAAAGAGGAAGGTGTTGTTTACCAAGAATGTTGTGTCATCACAGGGGACCACAAGTCCCGTGTTAAAAAATAAAATACAACTTGACCCATGACCTCATGCCTACCAATGGCTTACTCGAGTGAGGCAGGCCTTCTGAGTAACCGGCGAACCTGTGCAGAAGTATAGGAGCTGTCTAAGCTTCTCTTGTCGGCACCTGCGCTTGGGATCCGATGCACAGCTGCCACAAGATGTCATTCATCTTCAGGAGTCAGTACGAGTGCCGGTATGTTTTAAAGCAAACACTTCTGTGCAGTGCCATATGTATTTTTTAGACTACTTTTTCAGCCTGCTGCATAACACGCACTGGTGCAAGTACTCTTAGATAGTGCGGGCTTTTTAATGCTCACTCTCTCAAAAAGTATATATTTGAAATAAAACTGCCTACAGCGGAGTTGTGACCCCTAGACTATGTGTACTTTAATCAAACTTTTCTCCTGAGGCTTGCACGCACCCCCATGCTTAATTGTGTCTCAATGTTAATTGCTTAGACTAGCAATGCAACGTAGCTTCAGATTATTAATAAATAACGGGTGGCGACGCACACCCTGCTGTTATCAGCGAATTGATTTTTATCAAATTGCTCAGTTTGTCCTTTTGAGATAAATTACAGTCTTCAGAGGGGTTGGGACCTCTAAGCTACGCGTGTACCCTTCCATTTCCAGTGCTTTGCAGCCGTTTTAAAATCTTCTTACAGTTTCTTCGTTGCTCAGATGGGTGTAATTTCTGATATTTATGTTACCTTTGTTTTTATTGCTTGATTTTCCTTGCAAAAAAAGTGTCACTCATAATTACGCTGACATTATAAAAATGTCACACTTAGCAATCTGAAACCTTGGCAGCTATGCTTCCTTTATGTCCGGCCTGCTGCTGTTAGCTGTACTTCCGGTGCTAGCTGCGCCCCTCCACATGCACAAACCATGAACTGAACATTGCAGGCATTGCCCTGTAGAAACATAGACATGGTCGCCGGTTGTACAGTAGGGTGTCGGAGAACATTCCATAAAGTATAGAACCCTGCGAATGCTGGTAATTTCTACGTTTTTATTTCTTTATTTGAAATTTTATATCACACGCAGACGACGTTAAAGTACTCTACAGTGTTTTATTTTTACAAAAAAAATGTGAGAAATGATTCCAAATAATAAACATACATATTTACAAAGAAATGTTCAGTATGATGTTAGAGCATTTTGCAATTTGTAGATACATATTTTGAGAAATGCATCCAAGTCATATAAATCCTTGTTAGCAAAGACGTGTTGTCTTATAGTGAACGTTAAGTGGTCAGTTTGTTCTTCACGCTACAATATTTGATTGAAGAATGACACTGCATATGTGGCGGTGCAGGTGCTGGAGAGAGCTGCAATTAAATGTCACAAACGTTAGTGTTAGGAGTTATGAGGCATGAATATGGAGTTTTATTGGATAAATAAAAAATCCATATTCTGGGTGCTGTAATTGAGATGGAGTAAGGGCCTACTTTGGAGTTTGGCCGATGGGATACTCAGACACAAATGTATTACAGGTGCATGGTAGCTTATAGCCTTTGTATACAGAGCACAGGATATGTGCCACTGTGTGGCAGAGTATTCCATTCACCAATCTCTAAATAAGGCCATATGATTTTTTAATGTCGAATTTCAGAGCTACAAGCATCAGTGCTTCTTTGTTTCTGGGGTTTCTGTTTTGCCTCGTGACGTGCAATTGCTGATGCTAGGTAGGTTGGTGAAGGGCTTTGAAGGTTATGCACACTGTCCTGAGTATGCAGTGTTTCTCTACTGGGAGCGAGCTCAGACATTCTCTAACTGATGAGCTGTGGTCTGCCCTTTTCCATGTTTGCAGTAAGCCTTGCTGTTGAGATTAATAATAATGTTGAGGAAGCCAGGCTTGATAGGCCAGTGAGTAGGGCAGTTTCACATACCTACCTGGTGACATCTAGAGAATGGACTAAGGTTTGGAGATCTTGTTTTTAACATAAGGCACCACAGCATGCACAAATCTTGCACTGAAACAAGATCTGCTATTCTAGAGTTAGGGCACGAGAGAGGGGTTGCCTTAAAGCTGGTATTAGTGTTTGAGTTGGAGTGACAGTCAATATTAGTGTTAGAAAGAATTAGGTTACAACTAGGATGAGGGTGATGGTTAGATGAATGGGATAGGGGTGGAACGAGGACTGGAATTATTAGCATTGCTTGGACTAACAGTAGGTTTAGAGATACATGTATGATTATGCTTAGATTGCGGGTTAGTTTTAAGGTTTGGATGAACACAAGTGTTTCGATTGGGTCTTACCGCAGGTTTCTGGTTAGGGTTTGTGTTCTAGGTTTAGAGTTACAGATAAAGTAATTGAGCCAACAATCGTGCAAGGAGGAATCCAGACTCCTTAACACCCAGCCTCAGCACAGAGGCCAGCAATTTACAAATAAACATAGAATTGTCAGAGACTGTATCAAGCTCTGAAAACTATAAAGGGCCTACCACAGCAGGATTCTTTTTTGGCCACTCTGGTGAGACACTAAAAACACACACAACATGCGCCCTTCTTTAAAAATGCAAATGAGTAAAATATCTGGTTACCACATTATCAGGCCAATACCTGCCTTAATAATGTCCAGAGGGCTTGTGACACATTCATATGGGAGGGGGACTAGAATTTCGTTGAGTCAGAGAAGGTAATAAGCAAGAGAAACAGGATTAGGAACACCCAGTGGTGCTCGAACAATTTTCAGAGTGGCGTCGCTGCCATCAGTGCTTCATCACTGAACTCACAATGTTGAACATATATCATTAAAGCATGGTGTGTTCGCGCAGTGTCATTTATAGACAGCACAATCTCCAGTGAAGTGGTCACTTAACTTGCAAAGACATACAATTTTACAGATAAAACTAATGTAGCGCACAAACAGTGTGTGGAAATCGGGTGTCAATCAATCAAACAAACAGGATTTGCATAGCGCTACTTATCACCTGTGAGGGTATCTAGGCGCTTGAGTGTGGGGTTGGTGCTGCTGATTAGGGACGTTAATCGAATAACCATGTTTTTAGGCCCTTCCTGAAATCCTGCAGGGTGGCAGTCTGTGTTCTCCTTTGTACTGCCGGTCACCAGTGTATTTAACTGTGTAGCCTTGGACAGTGTCATGTATGTGCATGTAACTTGCATGATCGAGGTATCTATTAGCGGCGATACTACATGTCTCTCCGTCCTTTTTCCCCAGCACCCCTCATCCCCCTCTCCAGGGGCGGCAATCTGAGGGATAGCCCCGGGCGCCACAAGCTCTAGCTACGCCTCTGTACTACCGGACGTGGATTATTTTATTGTAAGCTCGACCCTCCTCCCGCCCACCTCTACGGTCGCATCTCTTTGCCTTCTCAGACCTTGTTTATCCTACCTTGAGCAGAGTTACAGATCAGTAAGCGATTCCGTGGCACATTTAGTATAAGCATATTCACATATTAAGTTAAAGCGGCTCAGTGCAATCAAGGCCCTTTGATTTTAACTTCGGCAGGCACTGCGCTTTACACAGCGATGCGTTTTATATCTGCCTTCCATAGTGAAGTGCAGAGGCAGCCGATGTTAAAATCAAAGGGCCTTGCATGCACTGAGTCACTTCACTTTTACTGACTACACCACGCTTTATATCTGCGTTCGCATAGTCAGTGAAAGCAGCTCAGAGGCATGCAGGCCCTTCGATTTTAACTTTCGCAGGCACCCTGCTTTAAATCTGCCCTTCAGATAGTAGTTACTCACTGCCCTTTCTCTGAAAATATATTTTCAACGGTTTCTATGCAGGGCTAGAGGCCTTCAGATCCCTTTCTACTTTTTGAGTGATTACCACCGAGAAGCGCAGCCTTGTGCCCCTTCTGAAGTGGAGCCCCAAACAACGTCCATAAGTAGAAGCAGCTCCTGTGTTCCTGTCACAGATTTCCGGCGTCACAATGGCAGTGCCAGGGATTGTAAGGGGAATCCAGGGATCGCAGCTGCGACCCCTGGGGACCCGTAAATGATGTCTCCATGGAGTAGGGAGGGCTTAAGGGATGATTAGGGAGGGACATGCACCCACCCACTAATGAGTAAGCCCAAACATGCAACGTTTTAGAAGAGGAAAGCGGGAGATTTATCAAAGTTATCAGGAGAATGTATTTCTCCCACTGACTTCTATTGAGGGTGATGCCTTAATCGGGTCTATTGTCATGGATGGGACTTGCACGTGTGCTGCTGCAAGGTCAATATCAGAAAAGCAAACATTTTATTTTACTTACCTGTCATGAGCACAGAGAAAGCGCTATAGCAGGCAGAGAGAGCATGACAAAAATGTTGTGCACTGGCCTGCGGGAGAAGGTTACTGGCTGTGAATACATTTTTGCATGCAGGAATCGGGAGGTGGGAGACTAGCTTTGAAATCGGTAGTCTCCCGCCTGAATCGGGGGGGTTGGCATGTATGTAAGCCCATCGCTACACAAACTGTGGGGCACATTATCAAGACAGGCGATAAAGTTATCTCGGCTTTAGCGGCAGAAAACCGAAGCTACAACGGCGATAATGGGCTTGATAATATGCTCTATGGAATTCCAATTGAAGCCCATGTTAGATGTGAAGGACATCTAACATGGGCTTCAATTGTAATTCCATAGAGCATATTATCAAGCCCATTATCACCGTTTTAGCGGCAGTTTTCTGCCGCTAAAGCTGCGATAATTTTATCGCCTGTCTTGATAATATGCCCCTGTATTTCTATGGATACTACCGCCACAAATGAGCCAAAACAGTCATAAATATACTCTAGCTCAGAGCTAGAGTAAGTCTAGCGCCACACAGAGAACCACGGGTAATGCAACACAATTGCCATTGAAAATGAAGGAGGCAAGGCCAAAAAATAAAAGCATATAGGAACTACTGTTGAATTAAATTGACTTATTTTAACTTCAAAAAAATATAAGTACATTTAATATAAAGAAGTGCCTATTTACTCGGCTGTTGACCAATGGTACAAAATCTTTGCTATTTACGCAGTGGCTGGCAAAATAGTCCATAATTTGCTGTTTAGCTGTTTAGACTAAATAGTTGAGATGGTGTACAATTTGACCAGTGTATGTATAAATAGTGCAAATGAGGTCTTTATTTAGCCTGCCATAAGGGAAACAAGCATTTGCAATGCACTAGGTCTCGCATTTGAAAGAGTTTAAGCTATTGGCATTGTAAATGACAATGCCTTTTATTTATGTTTTAAAAACCAACATGTATAAATAAAAGGCATTGCCATTCACAACGCCAATAGCTCAAACTCTCACAAGTGCTAGACCTATTGCATTGCAAATGCTTGTTATTAAATCTGCCAGATCATCTGCAGCAATGTTTCCACACAATACCCCGATCAAAATTCTACAATCAAACCCTGAAGACTGGAGTACATTTTTACCCCTTTTCTGCAATATTGTTTTGAAACCGAGAAAATACCAGAATCCTGGTAGGGGAGCATCATGGTCCCCCTTTTTAAAAAATGCTCTAGATCGAATCCATCCATTTACAGACAAACAGCCCTCCTAGATGCCACTGGAAAGATCTTCGCAGCATGCTGGTTATGAGCGCGTGGGTGACGGCCTTACTTGATTCTGGGGGGATCCACTTGAATGCCTTTCGGAGAATTAGGAGGGTGTTGAAGCAGCTGGAGGTGACGGCGTTGACCTGTCGGGTCATGGAGAAGGAGGAGTCGAGTAGGATGCAGAGGTTTCGGGCGTGTTCCGTGGGTGTGGGAGGGGGGGTGCCGAGGGAGGTAGGCCACCAGGTGTTGTCCCATGCCGAGGCAGAGGGTCCGAGGATGAGTACTTCGGTCTTCTCAGAGTTGAGTTTCAGGCACTTCTTGCTCATCCAGGATGCAATGTCCTTCATTCCTTCCTGGAAGTTGAGTCTGGTGGAGATTGGGTCCTTGGTGAGGGAGAGGGTGAGCGGAGTGTCTTCGGCGTAGGATACTATGCTGAATCCGTGCTGTCTGATGATGGCGGCGAGGGGGGCCATGTAGATGTTGAAGAGCGTGGGCTGAGTGATGATCTTTGGGGCACTCCGCAGTTGATTTCCGTGGGTTTGGAGAGGAAAACTGGTAGTCTGATTCTTTGGGTTCTCACTGTGAGGAATGATCGGATCCAGTTGAGGGTGGTTCCTTGTATGTCGGCATCGTGGAGTCTGGCGGTGAGTGTGAGGTGGGAGATGGTGTCAAACGCTGCAGAGAGGTCCAGTAGGATCAGGGCAGCGGTGTGTCCTTGGTCGAGGAGGGTGCGGATGTCGTCTGTGGCAGCGAGTAGGGCAGTTTCGGTGCTGTGGTTGCTGCGGAATCTGGATTGGGAGGGGTCGAGGATGGAGTTTTCTTCGATGAATTTAGTTAGTTGTGCATTGACGGTCTTCTCTGTGACTTTGGCCGTGAAGGGGAGGAGGGAGATGGGTCGGTAGTTCATGAGGTCAGTAGGGTCTGCTGAGGGCTTCTTGAGCAGGGGTCTGACTTCTGCGCGTTTCCAGTCATCCGGAAAGATGCCGGTCTTGAAGGTGGTGTTGATGGTGTGTTGTAGTTCGGGAGCGATGGCGGCTCTGTGGAAAATGTGCGGAGGCAGGGGTCCACCGGGGCCCGTGAGTGGATGCCTTTAATGGTCGATGTAGTGTCTTCGGTGGTGACTGGGGTCCAGGAGGAGATGGTGGGCTGGATGGCATTGCTGGAGCAGGAAGTGATTTCCGAGTTGGGTGTCTGGTCATTTAAGTTGTTGTAGAGTGCCTTGATTTTTAGATGGAATTAGGATCCGAGCTTGTCGCCGAGGTCCTGGGAAGGGGTGATGTCCTTGGTTTCGCTGGGGGGCTTGGTGAATTCCTGAATGACGCTGAATAGTTGCTTGGAGTTGCGGACGCTGGGGAGGATCTTGTTTTAGATAAAGCTCCTCTTGGTGGATCTGATGTGTTGGTGGTATTCAGTCATGCCATTTTTGTAGGTGATTTTCAGGCGTTTTGCTGCAGGTGCGTCTGGATTCTTGGAGGTCAGCGGTGAACCAGGTGGCTTGCCTGGGGCGTTGTCTGTTAGGGTTGCGTAGTGGTGCAAGCTTGTCTGCGCAGCTGGAGATCCATCTGTGGAGTCCTTTGGCTGCGAGGTTGGCGTCGGTCTCAGTGGTGGGGCCGTCGCGGTTGAGGATGGAGTGGAGTTGTTCCTAGTGACTTTGCTCCAGTTCCTTCGTGGGGGGCACGGTGCAGGTTTGGGTGGCGTGGGTTTGTCGACGTGGAAGTGTACGCAGTGGTAGTCTTTCCAAAGGGGTTGCATAGTGTGGCTGAAGTGGATGTTGTTACCTCCTGCGAAGATGGTGTCGAGGGCGTTTCCTGCCTTGTGGGTGGTCATGGTGACAAGCTGTTTCAGTCCGATGTTGGCGAGGTTGTCCAGGAGGGCGGCGGAGTTGGAGTCGCAGGGGTTGTCGAGGTGAAAGTTCAGGTGTCCGATGAGTATGTAGTCCATGGAGGCGATGGTGCGTGGTGCGATGAGGTCGACGATGGTAGTGGCGAAAGAAGCGCGGGGTCCAGGGGGTCTGTAGGCGAGGGTGCCATAGAGTGTGGTTCTGGGGCTGGTTTGGATCTGGAAGTGAAGGTGTACGGTGGTGAGGAAGGAGTCCTTCGTGGTGGAGGTAGAGAGTCGGAGGGAGCTCTTGTGTACAATGGCGAGTCCTCCTCCTGGGCGGTTGGGGCGGTCCTCCCTCTGGATCTTGTATCCGTCGGGGATGGCGGTGGCGATGTCGGGGGCGGAAGAGGCGTTGGTCCAGGTTTCAGTAAAGAAGGCGACGTCTGGCGAGAGGGTGTTGAGAAGGTCCCAGATCTCTATGGCGTGTCTGTACAGGGAGCGCACTTTGAGGAGGAAGCACTTATGGGCTTCGGTGTTGTTGGCGTCCGGTGCGGGGGCCGTGGGGGTGCAGTCGGCAGTGAAGGATTGGAGGCAGTGATGGCAGGAGAACTGGCCGTGGGTGGGATTTGGTGTCGATCGCTAGCAGTTGTTGTTCCATCTGGGGTTGAGTGGGAGGAGGGCAGCGGAGTTGTAGCGGAAAAAGTCGCAGATCCAGGGTTCCTGCCGTTAGTCTCTGTTGGGTCACGGACAGGTGTAGAAGGGCCTGCCAGCCGCGCGCCAGTGGCGCAATCCCTGTGTGCGGCCGCAGTGCGGCCGTACAGTGGCCACCATTAAGTAGGGGAGGGAAGCGCAGCTGGGAGGCGGGAGCGGGAACCGTCGGGGGTGGAGTGTCCGCAGGGGCAGCAGCGGCAGGAAAAGGGCACAGAGGGTGACGGGCACAGAAAGCAGAAAACGGCAAAAGAAAACACAGGTACAGATACAATAGACAAGATGGACAAGACGGGCACAATACCCAGACAGTGAAGAGGCTAGAAGGAAGACAGAAAAAACGGGCACAGAAAGACAGCAAAACAGCACAAAGACCGAGACAGACAGGAGCGGCCAGCAGAAGAGCAAGTCTCTCCCACTGGACCATCAGGGATGAGGCGCAGGCAGCAACCTGGGGGGAGGAGGGCCTCGAACACCTACCTGCACAGGGGCAGCAGCAGTAGCACTATGGCTGCTGGGGTAGAGAGCAGGTCTCGGACTCCCATTGTTAGCCACATTAAATTTAAAGCCCTAACATTCACCTACAGAGCATATGAGCAAAAAGCCCCGGTTAGCTGAGAAAAAGATTGCTTCCCTACCATTAGGAGAGATCACCTCCCTCTAATGGACAAAAACTTCTACATGTTCCAAGAGTCAGTAAGGCAAGAAGAGGTGGTCGCTCCTTTTACTACTTAACTGCCAAACCTTTGGCCTTCAACCCTCCGCTTCACGCCCTCTGAATCAGTCTTCCGTAAGCTCCTGAAGACATACTTATTTGATAACTAGGTACCTCACATCAGTTGTGATTCAAGATTTTAGTGCCTTAGAGCTGCTAGCGCTCGGACGCCTCTTCGGATGCAGCCGCAAGCTTTATAAATCCTTTTTGTAATGTTTTGTACTATTTCAGAGGTTTAGCGCAAGCATTTTTTTAGCACATAGGCACATGTGGTAACTGTTATCCGTTGTGTTATTTGTTATTTTTCCACACATCGTCTATTTTGTCTCAGGAATTAATCATTGTTACAGTGGGAGCTAGTGATCATGAGGCCTTAGCCACATGCTCAATACATGTTAGTGTGAGTTTCTGGATTATTAACTGGGGCAAAAACAAGGTAACTGCCAAAGAGTTGGTAAACTAGTGCATTGTTAGGAAAACATAGTTTCAAACTGAAAACCAGGACCTAACCGGTCTTTCCAATGGCACAAACCACCATGCTTTACCCCAGAGAAATATAAAGGTCAGGTATTTAAGCAGCACCACACCAATATTAAAGTAAAGAAACCAATCAGAAAAATTCCCAAACAAATGTAATGAACAAAGGAAGACCAAAATGATAATAAAATGTCCTTATGAACAACGTAGGTCTAAAATTCAATGTTGGTCCAAGTGCATTTCCAAATGCACCGATCAGTGGCCATTTCGGCATCAAAAACACACACACAGCATTTAACAACACTTGTTTCTGCCCCATACTGGCAAGGAGTATGGCCAGTTACTCTCAACTGCTTCCACTCTCCCCAGCAGCCTTCTAAGGGGACCCCAGCTATATATACACAAGAGAGTGACAGACCTCTCTATCCATGCTTCCTGCTACAGCCAAAAGTCACAACTTACTCATCTACTAGACAGCTTATTCCTGGTCACTAATACATCTCTTACAGAGCTGGGAGGACATTTATGGCACCAGCTCACAGTCAGCGTCAGCAGTGGAATGTAGGCTTCATCACTCTCGCCAGTCAGGCCTTCCAGCATAGGCACCAGTTCAAACCGGTCCACTGGTTTTTCAAAGATGCCTTGCCTTTGTCTTTCGGCTACAAGACGACAGAAGTCTGATCCTTGAAAAGCAACTTCAAAGCTTATTTACAAGAAGGGGCAGGATCCAAGACATCTCCATCCTCACCAGGCAGACACAGTAACAGGTAGGCCTGGGCAAAAATTTCGTTCCGTTCGCGGAAATTGCGATAATTTGACATTTTTGCGTTCCGCGGAGAGCGCGAAAATGTCAAAAATTCCGGTTTCCGCAGCTTGGCGATAATTTGTTTCTTGCTCGCGCTGTAAAATGATACATTCTCGCGCGCGCGCGATCGCCTTACCTGAATCCCTGCGTTCGCCGACAAGTTTTCTTGATCCGGTCGCGTTCTCCATGAGATGTTGTATTGTTTTTAGCCATTTGCGCTGTCTCGCGACAGTTCGCGCCCGCAGTGACGTCATGCGTCGCGCGATCACGTCTTTCTTCTCGCGATCATGCACCGCGAGAACAACTCAAAACAAGATGGCCGCGCCCGCAAGCAGCCACATGGGTAAGTTGGCGACCCGCAACCATGCAGAAAATCGCGCGAACATGCCGGAAAAAAACTTCCGCATCTTCGCGATATTTCTGCTTGTTTGCGATAATTTTAAACATTCTCGCGATAATTTGCGAAGGTTAATTCCGCAAATTCCGCCCACCCCTAGTAACAGGTCCTTCCTCTTTGGTTTGTCCTCCAAGTCCAATTGCGTTTCAACTGCTGGAAAGCCTTTCTTATACTGCACACCAGTGATTAGCGATAATTCTTAATTCATTCTTTAGAAATTTCTTGCATTTATCCAGATATGCATTCATCTATAAAGGCCATCTAGAGCACTCCAATCTTCCTGTGCTAATCCACTGACTATATCAAAATGCTCTAATGCTAGGATAGGGAGTCACACTTACGCTAAACATGAGCAAGAAGCTGGAATGCCCATCCTGACAATTAAGATCAATGACTTTTCTAAGCAAGTCGGACAACTGCCAAAACATGGCTAATTTGGCAGACACAATATTTTCTTTGCTGGATTTGTGTGACTGGCCTTTTTTTCTGACGTTGAAGCCTTCCTGATTTTCAGTTCTGTACGTTGGCTAACCTCCTTGAGCGGCATCCTAGCCTTTAAATGCCATGGACATAAAAGAAATCCCACTGCATAAGCAGCCTTCTTTAGCAGCACTTGTTGTTTTACAATAGACAATCCCAGGAATCCTTGCTGTGCTAGTATTTAAATATGATAGGACCCCAGTGTCAATGTGTGGTGCTCTTATCCTCTAGCCAGTGAAAATGAAAAACAACCCTGGATAGTTTGGAGTTTAGGTACCCTCTTGATTACAACAGCAAACCTTTGCCTGAGACCAGACAATCATAAAAAGCCTACCTCACATTACAACACTATTTACTATCAATAAGCTAAATGTCCATGCCCCACTCTGGTATTTGTCATTGCATCAGCTGTTCTGTTCTACTTCCCTCTCATAGGAAGGGTTTACCACAGCCTAAAGCAGCGAACAAGAGCTCAATGGAAAGGCACTTCAATTCAAATATTTTGCAGGTCTCATGTTTTCACATTATTCACCCAGACCTTGATGGGGGAGAGGTTTGGGGGTATGGGTGGCCACAAAAGATGGCAGAGACATGGTCGTGCAGCTCCCGGGCCGGGGCCACTGCACTTATCAATTGCCCTTACCTTTAAACAGCCATCCATTTGGACCCGAAATAAACTGGTCGGAGGGACGCCTGTCGAGAAGTACGCACTGCGGACATCGGATAGCACGGAGCGTGAATAGGCCTGTACCTGGGCCGTGCCTGACTGGAGCCGCTTAACGGACGGACGGAAGAGCTGGGGTCTCTGGGAAAGACGTCACCGCCTGCCAACAGCTGATGTAGGGTATCGGCGGCGCAGGCCTCCTGGCAAATAGACAGAGGCTGAGGCCTGGATTGTGGAGCTCGTCAGAAGAACCCATAGCTAGGGGGCTGGCAGGGCTCCCAGACACCTGCTGGTGCTGTTGTGGTGCAAACGCTGCGGAGCTTGTACCGACTAGGGCCTGCTTCCCGGGGCTGTGCAGCGACGAGCCCGAGAGCGGCGACGACTCGTTGATTGAGGCTTACACACTGGAAGATTCGTAAGGGCCGTAGTCGACCGCCTCGATAACAAACTATACCTCACATAGCATGACCCCCCTTGATCCCGCATCGGTGGATGGCGGCAGTGACTTCAGCGGCCTGCTGCAACAGGAAAGAAAAATAGGAGGTAGGCTTGGCTCCATTGGGAGGCTCAGGATAACTAGATGGGAGCCCCGGTGGCCTACCGCAGTCAGGCCGTGCAAATGGAGGGGTTCCCCATGGACCAACGCTGAATGCCGGTCATGACATCGGGAGGCCACACTGCAACCAGCAAAGGGATTTAGTGTCCCTAACTGCCCTGTACCTGTGGAGCCATCTAATCTCTGGAACTGTTGGGGGGGGGGGGGGTCACAAGCAAAAGGCTCCCTGGAAATACTGGAAGGCCTGAGGCGACTGGCCGTTGTGTGAGCCTGCTCACCTTGAGACACCAAGGTGCGGACCCCCTACTCTTCTGCTTGGGAGACAAGGCACTGTGCACCGGACTGGAAGCCACTGTATCATGGAAGAAATGGAAGTGACGGGCGCCACATCATATATACCATTCCTGAGTTAGGGAAGACGCAGCAAATAACTCTCCATGTAGGTAGCACATTGTAATCCCTCACTAGTACTCCAAAACAGGCGTACAGGGGGGTAGGCCAACATGGTTGTACTCAACAATCCTCAAGACTGACTGCAAAGGGGTGTTCACTCACTTGTAAAGTCATGCCGGTGGGCTCCACAACTACTATAGACACCAGGCGGGAACCTCCCCAACAGTGTGGAGCCCAGAAAAAGTCTGTATTAACACAAGGGATTGATCGGTACACTACCCCTACATCCCGTTCAACTACTGAGGGGACTACCTGCTTCATAACAGACGGCCCCATTGAACAGAACCCACACCACAAAGGGACCGTACTAAAGGAAAACAAATGGATCAAGGTCCTCCTGAGGGGGTACACACCAACTCTACTGATAGTTCTTCTCTCTTGGTTGAGGATGAACATGTAAACCCAACTCTGGATCCCCCGCCCCCTGATAAGCTTGACATTATCCTGAAAAAAATCAGGGAATCCCGGATGGTGTTGGAGCAACAGCTGGGCACCCTCATCACTGATGTTAATCTACTAAGGGTCAATCACAAGAAACTGTTTGAAAAAGTCTGGTTACATTCAATGGCGCAGTCTGATATCACACCCTGGCACAAAGCACAAACAGAGGCGGTCACCAAACTCCAACAACAAATAGATGAGCTACAAAATCGAGCAAAAGATGCAGAAGGACATGCAAGGAGAAATAACGTTTGGACAATAGGCATGCCTGAGAATAGTGAAGGAAACAATCCCACACAAATTATTGAGCAATGATTGCATAATGCGGTGGCTGCAGAGGGCTTGACTGATACGTTTAGTGTCAAAAGAGCACACAGAGTCTCCACGGGGGGGGCAAACACCAGGGGGCACTGCCAAGACCAATTGGAGCCAAGATTCTTAACTAGAAGGATAGAGAGGCTTTCCTCCTCCGGAAGGCATGAGAAAATGCACCCATACTATATGAAAATTCCAGAATCTCACTGTTCCCAGACTACACCCTCAAGTACAACGTCCAAGGGCATCATACCTGGGAGTCAAAAAGCATTAGCAGCAGCTCAACTTGAAATATGCTCTTCTCTTTTTGGCCCATCTCAAGATTATTTATGAATGTGAAAGCTACTTTTTTGATGAAGTGGAGGCAGCATGGTCCTGGATCGAGACTACGTTCCCGGACCTCACAATCCTGGAGGAACATAGATGGTCGTTGGAGTGTAATACCCGCCATAAAAGAAGCAAACAGCACCGCATAAAGCACTCACAACCAGATGAAGAGTCTCTGCCCACACTGGAACATTAAACAGAGAGCAGACGGGCAACACTCCAGATGGTGGCTGCGTTCAGAAACTCTGATGCATCAAATGGAGTGAATATGTCTTCAGACGGTGCGATGCACACAGACTCTGATAGCAGCCTCGCACTCTTGCCATCAGTAACCCCACAAACAGCTCATGAGATAATAGGTTGACATGACTGCCTCAACATGATCTAAATGTGCAGGCCCCCTGAAAGGTACTTAATGATATCAACTCATCATTCACATATACCAAGTACAGACACCAAAGATTTTATAGGAGAGAGAATGGCTGCACTGCAGAATAAAGTTACCATGAATGGATGCACCGATTTTACTAGCTTAGAATTACATCCTACTACGGGACTTGAAGGGGTGGTCCAGGGCCCAGGCCCCCCCGCAAGACACATGGCTGTAAAGCCAGCAGGTAGACACAGATTATTGTAGTGGGCCAAGTATACACCCCAGCAAATTACTGCACTGTTTTACTACAATTGCCCTTGAAGGCGTATGTTTGGTCAAACACATTTCGGAGGTTGGACTTCGTATTGGCTTGTTTGTTGTTTATGTTGTTTGGGGTCCTATTGGGTGCACACTCTTACTCCACACAAACACAGCCAGATGGTACACTACAAGGGATTAACACTGTTGGTAGCAATTATGACACATATGGCATCAACACACCATTATAACGTCACAACATGGAATGTAAGAGGGATGGGCTCTATTTATAAGTGACATCATATCTATGCACATCTAGGCAGACATAAATCACAGATAGTATTCTTACAAGAAACACCTAAAGGCGGCAGAATCCTGTAAATTCTGTAAGAAATGGAGGGGACAGTTGTACCATACTTCATACTATGTGTTTACGAGGGGGGCGGCAGTTTGGATTAGAGCAGGAGTTCCCTTTGAGAAGCTAGAGCAGCGCATAGATACAGAACGCAGTTCCGCATTGGTACGAGGCAAGCTTGATGAAGTACATGTGGTTTTAGGAATTATTTATGCCCCACACACTTAAGATGCACTCTTGACGAGAGTTAGTGCAGCATTAGCGGACTGGTCAAACTATCCCTGGATACTGAGATGAGATTATAATGAACGATTAGACACACAGTTAGATCGCTCACATCCGCCACTTCCCAGGGCTGCAATAGTAAGACAAGCTAAAGCTCTAGCTGCTTAGGTGCATAGGTGGTCATTAGCGGATGCATGGCGCAGTAGGAATATTGGACTGCGTGAATACTCATTTTACTCACCAACTCACACACTACATACTCATATCGGCCACATTCTCTGCTCCACCGCGCTGCTACCACGAGTAATCAACACAACATACTTAGGCAAAACACTGTCGGATCAGAACTCTGAAGCTCAAAATCCTGGGGGAAAATACCTACACAAGTTCCGACATGGAAATTCAATCCTTATGCTACTTGAAGAGACCGCCTTCCGCGCACATATGACCACCACAATTGACGCATATTTGTGGGCAAATACAAACAGCTTCCACACCTTTAATAGAATTTGAGGCATTCAAAGTAGTAATGAGAGGAACTGTGATTAGTACTGTAGTGGGGGCGCAACAGACTCTCCTCTGGGAACTTGCTAATGTAGAATCGTGATTGGGCATCCTAGAGAGAGATGCTGTGTCAACCCTGGCGGGTGTCCAGAAACTACAGGAAGGCGCACTGAGCATGCAGACTTTCAAGAATGACTACGGATGATGGACTATAGTGCACATGCACAAAAACTACACACTGAGGAAGAAAAAAAGTTAACATTATTTTTCTGTTTAATTAGAGATTCCACTCCAGTAGTGCCCATTCTCGATATCGGTACCACATTACAGGCCTCTGTGAATACCCAACTTGAGATAAATTATGCCTTCCGAGAATATTATGAACATTTATACACAGCCCCTTTGGATGATGAGCCCCCATGCAATACATGATTTCCTCCAAGTACTACAGTTGCCTAAACTAACTATAATGGAGTAAGAGTCGCTAACAGTACGGATCTCGGCGGCAGAGATTCGTGAGGTCATTAAAGACCTCCCACCCAACAAAACTCCAGGATAAGGTGGCTTTCTTGTAGAATTTTAGGCAGCCTACACCAAACAATTAGTGCCCGACTAAAAAAACAATACCGGGCAGCCCTCCACCCATCTACAATCCAAGCCCTGGTAACATCCCTACTAAAACTGGGTAGAGACAGTACTGACATAACAGCATACAGGCCTCTATCCCTTTTACATACTGAAAACAAAATACTGAGTAAAATCCTAGCAAGCTGCCTTCTCCCTTTCATCACAAAACTTATACATACGGACCAATGCGGGTTCATGCCCAGCCGTAGCACCTCCCTGAATATCCGTAGATTATATCTAGTGATGTGGGCACTCCAAGACCATCTCCCTAATGCGGGATGCCTTTCTCTAGATCTATGTCGGACTTTCGATACCCTTAGCCGGGAGTATTTGCTGGCCGCCCTTAAAAATTCGTGATATCTGCAGAGTTCATTAAGATGGTGAAACTATTGTATACCTCTCCAACAGCGCGGGCTCATACAGGGACACACATATCAAGCCCATACCTGATAAAGGGGAACGCGGCAGGGATGCCCATTAGCTCCTATATTATTTGTACTCGCGCTAGAACCCCTAGCACAGAAGCTGGGGTGCGATGTGGTTAACTAGGGTATCCCGCTAGGGCAGATGACACACACCCTATCCCTATACGTTGACGACATTATACGATATGCTAGGGATCTTAATTGTGGACTCCAAACGGTCGCTCAAATATTTGCTCAGTTTCATACCATCTCTGGGCTAGCCATCAATTTCAACATATCACTTGTGTTCCCCTTTAAGGGGAATTTTGTACCCAGAACAATCCGCTTTGGAGAGTAGGAACTGACAGTGGCCCCAGATACCTTTAAATATCTAGGAGTATGAATATATAGAACTCAAAAAGTCACAGCTTTCTGGATATCGCTCCCATTGTCAGTGGCAGGTCCCTCTGGCATAGCGAAAATGGTTATGCTGCCGCGGGCCTTATACTATTTTACTACTCTCCCAATAGTGATTCCCTCCATCATTTTTAAATTATAGACTAAAATATTACTGGAACTAATATGGGGCACAGGGAGGCGCCGAGTTAGCCTTGCAAAGATTCAATTACCAGCGAACGTGGGAGATATGTGGGCCCTTGACTTCAGGGCCTACTGTATGGCGATCCAACTACAATGGCTTGCTTAGTTGCTAGCAGGATGTAATCTACAAGAGGTTGCATACACACCTGCCATGATGGCAAAAGGTGCACTATGCACTCTACTGTATCTGGGGAGGACCACTATACCCACAACTCCACTACTCTTGAAAGTTGTGCTGTCTTACTGGAAACAGGCCTTAAAATAAACAGCACCAACCGTACCCTACGCACCTAATATTCCGCTGCTGGGGCTCCCTACCCCTCCTGGTGTGCTGACGCGCCACCAGCTCTCTGGGTGGGAGCGTGTTTGAGTGACTACTGTCTGAGCGCTATTCAGGAGGATTCCCTGCTGAACCATACGGATTTCGTACATGAGCAAGGCCTCACTAGTACACAGTTTCTACTAAATGCTAGCATACTACGATACATTAAACAGGAATGGGCTCCAGAAGGGTTAGAGCCACCAATGCATGAATTGGTGCACTTGATACTTGATGGGCACTAGCAGACATTTGACAAAGTGGTTATATCAGGGTAAAAGGATGCACATATCCCCAAACCCTACATGCACTACAGGCAAAATAGGAGTGTGACTTAGATAAGAGACAAGGACTGGGTATCCCTTCTTGCCTACCTGAAATCGGTCTCCTGTAATTTGTGCTTCAAATTTATACAATACATGATCATGCAGAGAGAAAGCCTCACACTACATCGCTTGCATTCGATCTACCTTACGGTGGCGGCAAACTGCCCTAGATGTGTAGAGCAAGATGCTGATTTCCTGCATATGCTGTGGTCCTGACCCGACCTATCCACCTACTGGATACAGATAGAACACTCGCTACGAGTGGTGGTGGGAGGGCACACATGGACCACGGTGAAAGGATGTATATTAGGCCTCTACTCACTCGCTAAGGGGTACAAGGGAGGTTCATTGACTTAGCAATTATATTATTAAACGCCTTGTTACAAGATGCTGGAAATCGGAAATCGAGGAGACCGCCAACGGTGATGGCCTGGAGGGAGGAGATAGAGCCCTGGGGACTTGCGGAAAGAGTAGCAATATGAAGGGCGGAACGGCGAGGGTTATGTAACATACCTATCGCTATGTCCTGGGATATGCTACTGGAATCATTCAAAGACCTGGACACAGACGAACTTTGCAGGCAAGTAGAAGACATACCTGGAGAAACACCCGAAAGTTAGCTTTACCCCGAGACACTCATACAAAGGTGAGGAGCCCATGATGTGGGGAGGAGAAAGAAGAGGCAAAGGGAGAGGATGTAGCCTTACGGGTAGAGCGGTCGACCTTGAAGCTGGGGAACCGGGATCGGAAACGATGCTAAACATCCTATGATTCTGGGCAAGTCACTTATTCTTCTCCGTGCCTTACAAAAATGAAAGGGTCCATCTGTAACGAAACTGGTGCTCATGTAAAGCGCTCTGATACCCGATATCTTCGGGTCTAGTTCGCGCTATATAAAACTCTAAAATTACGGGGGAAACCATCTCTGGGCCATAGATTTTATGCCTACCCAATTAATATGCTTGAAAGTGAGAGGCAGGCAGGGGTCTCCCTACAATCCCTTACACAACCGGCTGTTGTTGAGGATGCCCCAACAGCTAGCCTAAGAGGGAGGGGGATTGTTATGTTATTAATGTTATGACCTTACAGATTTGCAGGATACCCGATTCAGGCTCTATGGACAGGATAGTTGACAAATTTCAAGCAGACCTAACGATTGAAGATATGTTGTCTATTGCATGTTCAAGACTACACATTGAGCTTAGCAATCTACACAACTAAATACTGTATGATACACTGTCTTGACAGGCAGACAGAACTGCACTATGACTTAATATATATGCATAACATTGTATTCACTTTACAAAATCAATTAAAATCTGCTTAAAAAAAAAAAGATGCAGAACTTGCGGACTGGTGCACTACTTACCAGTGACACTCCAATTCAAAAGTAGGCTTTCAAGCAGGTTAAACAGTTTCTTTTGTCATGCACATTCTGTAACTTAGTACAAAGCAGTTCAGGGCCGCAGTTATGTTAAGTGAAATGATTTTATAAAGCGCACGTACACCCATTGGTTTCTTGGCGCTGATAATAGGATCTGCTGGAGCCCTGTTAGTTTATCATGTGCTAAGTTTCAGTCATAGGCTTGGATGAATAACCATGTCTTAAGGAGCTTTCGGAATCTCAGAAGATCCGTGCAGGCTCTAATATCAGCTGGAAGGGAGTTTCAGAATCTAGGTGCAAGAACAGAAAAACCTGCATCCACCTTAGCGCTTCAGTTTGTAGGGGAGTATGGCCAAAAGGTTCATATATGATGAGCACAGATTGCGAATAGGTATGTGCCTTTGAATGGGGCTGGAGATAAATTTTGGGCTTGTGCCGTGCAAGGCCTTAAAGATAATTCAGCCGACTTTGAATGCTGATCGTTGTGGGATGGGGAGCCAATGCAGATTCCTCATAAGAGGGGAGACATTTTGCCATCTAGGCTGTTGGAAAATCAGTCTTGCTGCCTGGTTCTGCACCAGTTGCAGTCTTTTCATAAGATATACTGGAATGTCAAAGTAAAGAGAGTAGGCATAATCTATGTGTGATATGACCATACCTAGGACAGCCTGCATCAATGCCTCCCCAGTAAGGAGTCTACTGAACTTCCTTATTTTTCTCGACTGGAAGAAGCAAGTCGAGGTAACCAAACCAATTTGAGTTTTTATAATCAGGTCGCTGTTGATGATCGCCCCAAAGCTCTTGGCCAATGTGGATGGGCCCAGGGTTGGGGGTAGCCCAAATCAGTTGGCCAGAAATGGAGCTTCAAGGGTTCTGAGTGCCTCCTATCACAATGAGTTCGGTCTTGTCCGGATTAAGTTTTTTAGATGGTTGTTGTTCATCCAGTCACCGATGTGCTGCATGGTATTTTGAAATTCAGACATAGGGTGGGGTGTGTTATTGATAGCAAACATTAATTGTAGGTCGTCAGCATAATTGTACGTGCACAGATTGTACGTGCACAGACATCTTCCTTTCTTTTAGGGACCGAATCAATGGAAGGAGATATAGGTTGAACAGGTGAGGTGACCGCGATGAACCCTGGGATACTCTGCATGTTGTGCTCATTTTAGATGCTGTGAACTGGGCTAGGCGGACTGACTGGGAACAATCCTCCAAAAATGACCTTATCCAGCCCAGAACAGAGCCCTGGAGGCCAGCGCCCTGGACACGATCGCTCAAGATACCATGGTCGACCGTGTCAAATGCCGCGGAGAGCTCCAGCAGCAACAAGGTTTGGGGAGATCCTATATCGACTTGTTTCCGAAGTGTGTCCGCCATGACCAGTATCACTGCCTCTGTTGAATGGGCTGGATGAAATCCTGCTTGGTGGGGGTCAAGGTAATCTGGTTGTTCAATAAAGGCACAGTGGCATTTAGCCACGTGAAATTCTAATACTTTGGCCAGGTAGGGGAGTAGAGAAATTGGGCGGTAGTTAGTCACGGTCTGAGGGTCCGCCCCTGGCTTTTTTAAAAGGGGCACAATGACCGCTTCTTTAAAGGCTCTTGGTACAAAGCCCTGAGACAGTGACTCATTTAGCAGGGAAAGGGCAGGCCTAGGCAGTAGAGAGGAAACTTCTTGCAAGATGTGGGGTGGACAGCTGTCGGTGGATGACCCAGATTTTATTTTGGACAGGAGGTCCAAAAACATTGGACTGTCAATTGCCGGGAACTGGCAGTGGCAGACAATGCTTTGGAAGTAAATGAGTTTCTATACTTGCTCATGTGGGTGGTTTAAATATACACTGCAGCTCCTATGTGTTATTTAACTTTCATAGACTTCCTGCACCACATAACTCTGGGTTTACTTAAAAGTTATATATGCTAATAGAGATTAGGATTCTCCATGTTTGGAGTCAGAGCACATGGACTAGCAACTATTTAGCAATTTTCCAGTGCCCATAGCCCAGAAAGATTTACAGTGTTAGGGACTGCTTGTAGTTAACTTTCAGAGTAACACTCTGCCTTTTGGGAGTGTTATTCATGAATGCTGTGGTGCATAAAGAGGTGGTGTGTCTTTCTATGTATTCTTTGCAATAGTAAATATTTTTGTGTAAAGTATTATAATGTGTACTGCTGTGATGCTTCTGTCTCCAGTACCATAGTGTGTATTGCTGTGAGGATTCTGTCTGGTGTACTACAGAATGTTCTGTATTTACAAGCAGTGTGGACTACATGAGACGCATAGTGTTTTCCCTCCAGAGGGGGGATGATTTAAATATAGGATGAGACAGTATACATATGTCTGGCTCACAAGTGCTTTAAGCAACACTGTGTGGAGTGCGACTGCGCTGTGTGTTTTGCTGTGGTATTTACTGTTACTTCCTTGAGTTTGCAGTGCATCATAGTTATCTTCCTCTCTACTGAATACGGTTTTTATCTCAAACATAGATATTGTGAACAATTCAAGGGTGGAGACGACATCCTTGCATATACGTGTTGATCATGTTTGTGTATCTTGTCCGGTTTATATTTTAGAGGTTCTACTCGCCAAAGGTGATGCATCCACATTGAGTACCATATGCGTTAAGCATTAGTGAGTGCGTATGCATGATTCTGAATGAAAGCGGACTGTAAGTACAGATCACAGTCTTGAATAAAGCTGTGGGTCCCTCAGGTGGCTGTAAGATCGATTAAAACATGTCAACCAAAGGGATGGGGGGGGGGGGGCAGTAATCAACCCAATAACCCCAACCTTGTTTTGAATATCCCTCTAATAACCACAGTAAACTCAGATTATGGATTTATCGAAAGGGATTTTTCTAACTATTTCAGGATCTCTTACTTCATGAGACGGTGATAGTCACCGACCTACAAAAAAACTATTTCCTGTAGCAACAGACAGTCCCTATACCCCATAGTAGACTGTCATGCGGATGTGACAATCGGATGATAAAGCATGCCACATAGCTTCTTGGGTGAGGATTTGTCTTAATTTTTATTAGAACACTAACAACCAGTACCAGTAGTTTCCACTACAAAGAAAATTCTTTGGGGGTATAGCTTTGTGTTTTGCCTACTTACACCAGATGGGACGGTGTTGTATTGCTATGTGTGGTGCTCTACTTACACCAGATCGAAGCTTAGAAGTCTAGTTTGTGAATATCAATAGGCTCCTTTGTGAGCGGGGGCATGTCTGTCTCTAAACCTCTCCCATTTAGAAGTAAGTGTTTCCATTTTCCAGCACCTGTTCCTTACACATTTACTACTAAAACATAGGTGTACGTTTATGGCTTTTCTGTGCAGTGGGGTAGAGATCTCTGCACATAGAAGATAGCAGGTACAGGGACCTCCACATGTAGGTTTGTGAATAGCCTGTGTGTAGTACTACTAAACCTACAGCAAAATGCAGTTTGCAAATAGGTCCCTAAACATTTTATGGCTCAATATTCTAAGAAGCTAAAATACGCTATTGAGGGCTATTTACCAATTGCAGAGGAGCACTATAGGAAATAAACCAAGCACTGATACATATTCTCCATTTTCCAGCCTTTCCCCCGCCCCTTCCACATTTACTGGCTGGACAACGGCAACACGCTCTACGCAGGTCCCCCCACCCAACTCTTGAAGAGACTCTAGACGATACAGAACTCAGCCTCCAGACTCATCCTTGACCCCTCCTAACAGACCCACACCACCCTCCACTTCAAGAGCCTCCACTGGCTTCCCATCCAGAAAGGATACCAAATCAAGGTGATGACACACGCCTACAAGGCACTCCACGACCAAGGACCAGCATACATTAACCACCAACTGAACTTCCACCAACCCTCCAGAGACCTGCGCTCCGCCTCCCCCACTCCACATCAGCCGAAGCAACAGTGGAGGATGCTCCTTTCCCTACCTTGCTGCGAAGTCATGGAATGACCTACCCCTGCACCTCCAACCAGCATCATCTCTACTGGAATTCAGAAAAGGACTCAAGACCTGGCTCTTCGACTGATCACAGCAAGAACCAAGCGCCTGAATACCCTTATGGGTGATTAGTCGCGCATACAAAACCGATTTGATTGATTGACTATTAAAACCTAAGTATTTCCGTGTACATGATTGGGAGGGTGGTACCTTGGCAGTCTCATCTGCTCTGTCCCACTTTGTGGTTGGTACTTAAAATAACCCATAGGAAAACATGTTATGATAAATTCATATCAATATCTTAAAATATATATATATATATATATATACATATATACACACACACACATATTATAAAATGAATAAAGATTTTAATATATATAACTAAAAAGTAGTTATTTTAAGACATTTTGACATTTGTTAATTTTAAAATAAATATAACTATTTTTAAATAACTAAATTAATCTAAAATATTACCCTAAGTCTGTACTTTGAAGTAAATTTACACTTATGAGTGATGAACACCTAAAAGCAGTCATTTGACTACAAACCTTCAGTGTAAACTTCCATTCGTAGATTTACTCATATGTAAGTTTACCTTTGCGAATAGCTCCGCAAGTGTCAGTCAGGAGTTTGTGGCTTGGGGCATTTTATCCCACTGCTGATGGTTATCAAATTATTCTATGTCAACAGTGTACACCATTTCTAGTGCTTTCCTTTTACAGATCATTTACAAGTTATGATGCAGGAAGCTTTTAGTATGCTGCAATGCAGGTTTACCTGGTCTCTGAACGCATCTTGGAAGTGAATTCAGTGTTAATTCAAAATCATGCAAACTGCACCAACAGCAAACATGCAGATACTGTGTCTTCTTATGAATTGCTAACACACTAAATATATATGATAACGGGTAATTATCACTGTATTGATAATGCACTGGACCTAATCAATCACGTTTTTTCATAAAATTTGATGTGAGGTATTAGCTTTCCCCTTTCACACACTTCCAGTCGTGGCCTGTCCCCTGCCAAAGGGACAGGGTGGGCCAGAGGAGGCAGGTGGGGTAACGTTACTTACCTGAACGCTGCCACATCACGCTGCCACATCACGCTCTTCCATCTGGACACACACTCCCAGACTGCACTGCAGCCAATCATGACGATGCATGAAAGCAGCCCCAGGATTCGCATGAGCGCTGCCAACTTGCGCTCCCAGGCAGACTGGGAGCCTTTGCCTTCTCTCCCCAGCTCCAGCAACGCAGCTGAGCTGTAAAGAGCTTCACTGCGCATGACAGTTTGGCCGGCCTCAGACGGCCGGACAAACCGTCATGGGCAGTGAAGGGAGTGCACTATGACTACCCCCACCAGCAGTGTCATCCCCTGGACCCACCCCCAATACTTGTCAGGGGATTAAAATAAAACGATAATAAATTTGGATTTATTATCATTTTATTTGAGGGTGTTGGCACTCCTCCAACCTAATGGAGGTTCCCTAATGGAGTACCAAAGTGACAGTAAACCAGAGTTGCAAACTTCCCCCTGGTGGACGCTGTGGGTGCAATATAATGACGACCTGTCAGCACCGTTGCATTCAGTAATCAATTATGCCATTATGGAGATCTCTGAATACAATCCTTTTAATATGGACCAAAGGAGTCCATTCCATAGAGCAGGAAGGGATGGGTCCATGAGGAATCTGTTGTTAGATAGCGTGTACCCCAGAAAGAGGGTTACCGAAATGAAGTAACTTATTTTGCTGGTGGTGATGTCTAAACACAGATTCCTACTCTTGTGCAATACCTGCCCAGGTAGTGGGTCTGTGGAATGGCTAAGACCAGAAAATCCTGCATAACTGAAGGGGCACTGTGGGAGGGCAGGTCGGATAATCAGACGAGGAGGCTGTATATAATGGGATGCTCTGCGAGTTTTATTAGAAATGACAGGTATTGTGCCACTCGAAGGTTGTATAGGATTCTCAACAGTCCCCTGGAGTTCTTCTGCTGTTACTGGCCCTTCTACTGATGGTTCTCCTCCTCTTCGGACTGCTCCTAGCTCGTCATTGGATTCTTCCTCTCCCGGTTGTTCATCTGGACCCACATTCGTCCCACGGAGGCTCATAGGAGAGAGTAAAATACGGGCTGTCAGATACTTATACTGGATATACCAAGAGTGTAAACCATCACCGTCACCGCAACACCATGTGTGAATTGTGACTTCCTATTTTCTAAGGAGGGTGGTTTCAGTAGGAGTGAACACGGGCGAGATTTATGAAGGGGAATTAGGGTTGGAGGGTTGATAGGAGTACGGCCGCGACGGGAAGTGCCTGCTGCTAATTTTCAGGGGTCCCCGTTCTCTCTCCTCCCGACAGCGTCCAAGTCCCCAGTCAACCAGTAAGGGGTGAAAATCAGGCAAGTGCAGACCTCACTGTAAACAATTCTCAATATCGGCATACAATCCCTCCCTTCTTTTATCCGGTCCCACCCTCCACCCGCTCTTCTTTCACCCTCGCTCAGGGTTACTCACAGGCTCCGCCGCAACTCTCCTGAGTTGCGGCCGCTCTCCAGCCTCCTCCGGTGGGGACCACCACTCCTCGCACCACTTCTCGTCTTCTTCGGGATATCCGTCGTCTTCGGTCTTCGTCCCGACTCGTTCTCCATCCTCGCGTCCTTCCTCTTCGTTGCTTCCGCCTTTCGATTCCTCTAGTCCTTCGTCTGCTTCCTCTCTGATCCTGTATCTCTCGTCTCTTTTCACTACCTGGTCCGTAGTGCTTCCGGGGTTAGCCCCTCCTCTTACCACGCCCTCATCGTCGATGATTCGTTCCTGCGAATGGGGAGGACAAGGGGGGGGTGGTTATCCTTTTCGTCGTCTGTGCGAAGGACCTTTGGCGTCTGGTGCCGACTCTCCCGGCTTCCTGAAACCTGGGGACACGGCGGTCCCCCGAAGGTAAGTGGCATGGGGAACCCGATGCCTTCTCACAGGCACAATGCAGCTTCAGCCATACCTGGCTATCCAAGCAGTAGTACTTCATGAATATGTGACTTCACGTGCCAGTATAAAGGTGGCAGCCCTGGCTATGGTGGAATGAGCTCACAGGCAATTTGGAGGTTGTTTCTTGGCCAATGCATAGGAGATTGTTATACAAGAGACATTCCACTCGAAGGATGGTTTGTTTCAGCACGGCCCTAGCATTTTTTTGTCCCAGAGAACTCGAAGAAGAGATGATCGTCAACCTGATGGTTTCTGTTGAGGAGGGGCAAAGAATGTCGGCAAAGAGGTATACTGCCTGATATGGAAAGGTCTAACAGCTTTCAGGAAGAACTTGCTGCTCACACATGCAATGAGCTGATGTGATTGTAATGAGGAACACAGTCTTCAGGGTTAGTAAATCTTAGAGGACAACTGTGCATTGGCTCAGATGGAGTACACATCAGAAATGTGAGAACACAATTTAGATCCCACCGGGGCATCACAAGAGGTTTTGGAAAAAAAGGTGTGCATCAGCCCTTTAGAAAATGCAGTTATTTAAGCGGAGATGGCTGATCAGGCCGATAACCCTTAACAGTAGCCACAGAAAGGTATGGCTGGGCTAATGAAAGGTATAAAAGAAGGAGGTTAGATGACTGGCCTTTTGATTGTACCAAGTCCAAAGACCAAACCACCACCACTCCAGCCCCTAAGGCCACTGTTCCCCCTAGTGCAGTCATTGGTGGAGGTAATACTCAGAATAAGGGTGTAGTAGGGTTGACCCTGGGTTCTGATGTGGACTCTGGCCTAGTCAGAGTACTAACACAGGCATTGCTGGTTTGTGAGGGAGACCTTGATATGTCCTTCCTAGTGAGCCCCAGTAATCTGGGCAAGTACAAACAGCAGCCTATCATAAATGGCAAACCGGCTTTGGCATTTAGGGACACAGGTGCTAGTGTCACCATGGTGGCAGAGGACCTAGTGGACCCTACACAGATCATCCTGGGTGAAATGTACCAGGTAACCAATGCAAGCAACACCAGGACCAACCATAGCCTGGCAGTTGTGAAATTCTCCTGGGGAGGGGTAACTGGCCTCAAGAAGGTAGTAGTCAGTGCAGACCTCCCTGTAGAATGTTTGTTGGGCAATGATCTGGAGACTTCAGCCTGGTCTGAAGTAGAATTATGGACTCCTGCTGAGATGTTGGGCATACCTGCAGGTCACAAGCCAAAATGCATAAAGCTGAACCAGCTCTGGATCCTGAAACTATGGACCAGATGCTACCCAAGAGGAGGAGCAGAAGGGTTAAGGCTGGGCCTTCCTCTCTGTCTCAGATCTCAGATTCCCCTCCTGAGGGAGGAGAAGCAGATCCTGAAGAAGTAACTGCCCCAGAGGAACTGGAGCCTGGTCAGGTTGAGTTCTTGGGGGCAGGGGGACCTTCCAGGGAAGATCTGAGCAAAGAGCAACAGTGCGGCCCCACTCTTGAACCCCCCTCAGACAGCAGGCTGCTGCTGAGGCTGCTGGGAGTGCTAGTGGGTCCCATAAGGTTTATTGGGATGAGGGGCTCCTATATTCTGAGGCTAGAGATCCTACCCCTGGAGCCACCAGGAGTTTGGTAATTCCTCAGAAGTTTAGGGGGTTCCTCTTGACCCTGCGCACATGACATCCCATTGGCAGGACACTTGGGCCAAAACAAGACCTGGGACAGGCTTGTACCACATTTTCATTGGCCACACATGTCTGAGGACACCAAGGAGTTGTGTCGCTCCTGTGTCACCTGCCAAGCCAGTGGCAAGACAGGTGGCACTACAAAGGCCCCCCTGATACCACTACCTGTGGTGGGGGTTCCCTTTGAAAGGGTAGGGATTGACATTGTTGGTCCCCTTGGCCCACCAACTGCATATGGGCACAGATTTATACTGGTGGTAGTGGATCATGCCACCAGGTACCCAGAAGCTATACCCCTAAGGACAGCTCCTGTGGTAGCAAGAGCCCTCATTGGAGTCTTCTCCAGAGTGGGTTTCCCTAAGGAGGTCATTTCTGACAGAGGTTCTAACTTTATGTCAGGATATCTAACTGCAATGTGGAAGGAGTGTGGTGTCAACTACAAATTCACTACTCCCTATCACCCACAATGCAATGGGTTAGTTGAGAGATTCAACAAAACGCTAAAGGGAATGATTAAAGGCCTCCCAGAGAAGCTTAGGCGAAAATGGGACCTTTTACTTCCCTGCCTTCTGTTTGCATACAGGGAGGTTCCACAGAAGGGGGTTGGCTACAGCCCTTTTGAACTTCTGTTTGGGCACCCTGTTAGAGGACCATTATGTCTGGTGAAGGAGGGATGGGAGTTACCTCTCAAAGCTCCCAAACAGGATGTGATGGACTATGTACTTGGTCTCAGCTCCAGGATGTCAGAGTATATGAAGAAGGCCACTAAAAACCTTGAGGCAAGCCAAGAACTACAAAAAGCTTGGCATGACCAAAAGGCTGTCCTGACTGTTTACCAGCCAGGCCAGAAAGCGTGGGTGTTGGTGCCTGTGGCCCCAGCAGCTCTCCAGGACAAATGGAGTGCCCCCATACAATTGTTGAGAAAAAGGGAGAGGTCACCTACTTGGTAGATCTTGGCACTCCTAGGAGCCCCCTTAGGGTGCTCCATGCCAACAGACTTAAGGCATATGTGGACAGGGCTGACATGAGCTTGCTCATGGAAACTGATGAGGACCAGGAGGAGGAGAGTGACCCTCTCCCTGACCTGCTCTCACAGAACCCTGATGATGGATCAGTTGATGGTGTTGCTTTGGCAAGCAGCCTCACTGAACATCAACAAGCTGAATGTAGACAAGTGCTACATCAGTTTAGACATATGTTTAGCCTGACACCAAGTCAAACTTCCTGGTGCACCCATGAGGTGGACACTGGAGACAGTCTGCCTGTAAAGAGTAAAATCTACAGGCAACCTGACCATGTCAGGTATTGTATCAGGACTGAAGTCCAGAAGATGTTGGAGCTAGGTGTTATTGAGCCCTCAGATAGCCCTTGGGCTAGCCCAGTAGTCCTAGTCCCAAAACCTCACACCCAGGGTGGTAAGAAAGAGATGAGGGTTTGTGTTGACTACAGGGGCCTCAATGCAGTCACCAGGACTGATGCCTACCCAATACCAAGGGCAGATGAACTAATAGTCACTTTGGCCTCAGCCAAGTATCTCAGTACAATTGACCTTACTGCTGGCTATTGGCAAATCAAGTTAGCTGATGATGCCAAGGCTAAAACAGCATTTTCGACCCCTGGTGGGCACTATCACTTTGTGGTAATGCCCTTTAGTTTGAAGAATGCACCTGCCACATTTCAGAGGTTGATGAATAAAGTTCTGACTGGTATGGAAACCTATTGCTCAGCTTATCTTGATGATATTGCTGTCTTTAGTTCCACCTGGCAGGATCACCTGGTCCACCTCAGGAATGTATTGGAGGCCCTGCAGAAAGCAGGCCTCACTATCAAGGCCACTAAGTGCCAGATAGGGCAGAGTCAGGTTGTGTACCTGGGCCACCTTGTAGGTGGAGGCTAGGTTCAACCATTGCAGAGCAAGATCCAGACCATAATGGAATGGGTAGCTCCAACCACCCAGACACAGGTGAGAGCCTTCTTGGGCCTGACTGGGTATTACAGGAGGTTTGTTAAGGGATATTGATCTATAGTGACCCCCTTAAATGATCTGACCTCCAAGAAAATGACAAAAAAGGTTCAGTGGACAGCTAGCTGTCAAAAGGCATTTGATGACCTCAAGCAGACAATGTGCACTGCCCCCATCTTACAGGGTCCAGATTACAAAAAAAGTTCATTGTTCAAACAGATGCTTCAGAGCTGGGTGTGGGAGCTGTACTGTCTCAACTTAATGATGAAGGTCAAGACCAGCCAGTAGCTTTCATGAGCAGAAGGCTGACCCCTAGAGAGAAACGTTGGTCAGCTATTGAGAGGGAGGCCTTTGCTGTGGTGTGGGCCTTGAAGAAGCTGAGGCCATACTTGTTTGGCACTCACTTCATAGCTCAGACTGACCATAAGCCCCTCCTATGGCTCAAACAGATGAAAGGTGAAAATCCTAAACTGCTCAGGTGGTCCATTTCCCTACAGGGGATGGACTATACAGTGGAACATAGACCTGGGACCCAACATGCCAATGCAGATGGACTCTCAAGGTATTTCCACTTAGAACATGAAGACTCAACTGGTCAAGGTTAGTTTAATGTCCCTGCGTTTGGGGGGGGGGGGGTGTAGGAGAGTAGGATCTGCACTTATGTTGCCCCCTCTTTTTTTCTGATATATACACTGGTTTCTGACTATAGTCTGGCTGGGTCCCTGCTAATCAGGGCCCCAGTTTCACTGATCTCTCTAAACAACTTGGTGTGCATATTAGATGCACTAGTGATTGGATACTGTGGTACCTTATGAGCCCCTAGTATATGGTACCTTAGGTACCTAGGGCATTGGTACTTCACAGGCCTACCAGGGGCTGCAGCATGTATTATGCCACCCCTGGGAAGCATTCACAATCTGACACCACGGGCCTGCTACTGCAGCCTGTGTGAGGTAGTGTTAGCACTCCTCACTGAGGTATAGGTATCTATATCTCACCATACACACACATATAAACCTATCAGTCACCCCTCTTGCAGGCACTATCAATTCTGAGGGCAGGGTGCTTGGTTTACTATGTGAGGGGGGTGCTCCTGCATGAGCAGGACCCCTCTGCAGCTGGAGCTGGCAGAGTCTATTCTCTGCTGCGGTTTGTGGATGCGGTTAAACCATATACTCTTAAGTGCATTATAACCTCACGGTAAATGCTAACTTTGGAATGAATGCATCAAAACATGTCGTGTTTGGTGTCAAACAACTTGGAATCATACCCCCACACCAATAACTGGTGTGGGAGTATGATCCTACCCTTCTAGAGGGGACGACATGTACCCACTGTACTAAACGGTAGAAATCGCCAAGAGCCCTGGCATCACACAATGGATGCCACCAGCACAGACACTGGGCTGCCCTCCTGCTGCTGACCGAAACTCGCAGTGGAGGAAGCCCAACAATAGGCATCCTGTCACAGGGAGGTGTCACCACCTCCCAGACAGGATTTAGTGTATTGGAGCTGGGTGGGTGCACTCTTAGAGTGCTTTGAAGTCCTGCACTGGGGGAGCAGTAGGCTCCTCTGTGCATATGCCAGCTCAAACCGGTTCAGGGGCTGCCTGCCCCTGCTCTGGCGCGAAACTGGACAAAGGGAAGTGGGTGTAACCACCCACTACCCTGACCCACCTAGAGGAGTGGTCAACTTACTGCTCAACTTACCGGAACCTATGTAAACAAGCGATACTGTTCTCGATCGGAAAGAACCGAAACATCGGGTTCGGTCGGGACCGCACTGGTGTCGACCCACTGCGCGACTGGGCGCACCCACATCGCCGAGGGCGGATGTCGCCGTGTCTGGATGCTGCCCTGCAGATTGACCATCAGGACATCGGGATCGGAGTGTGGCCGCCTCGAGACGGCGTCGAGGCTGGTACCAGATCGGCAGAGGGCATTGAGCCTGAGTCGCCGGGTCCGCGCGACTGAGGAGACGAACGGAGGAGCGGCTACAACGTCGGAGGAAAGCGGATGTACCGGAGAAGGCACACACTTCGGAACGCGCTCTCAGTGTTGTACTGGGCTCTCCGATTCCTCCCCCACTACGTCTTTCTCACTGCAGCGGCTCTGATCGCTTCCTCCACCGTATCGGCTGAGAGGTTAGAAGCAATTTTTGACCCCGGACGTTCATCGCAGCAGGGACAGGATTAACGACTTGAAGGTACTTTCAGCACCCCCTTTCACAAGACGATACACACAGCTATTATTACCACCGCTAATACTACATACGATTCATGCAGCGTTTTTGCAATACGGGAAAGATGCAACATTCTCCTGATTAAATTGCTTACTACTCCAAGATACAGGCTATATGGACTTTGTTGGTTTTATTGATTAACTAGGGCGCCTTCCCCTATTTTGCGGTATATGTTAATCTTTTTCCTCCCATCTCATTCAGCAAATCCACCATTTGGTGATCTAGCTTTAAACAGCTGCATCCTCCCCTCAAAATGGCAGGCTTATTTACTAGATAGAGTCTATGTCGTAATCAAGTCATGAACATAGACATAGGACCACCGCGCTCTACCCAATACTAAATGAGAGAGAGAGAGGACTATCAACTGCAGCCAATAGAAAGAAACAGAGGACTTCACCTTGAGAGAAAATTACACAGAAAGAGTGATAGGACTTCACACCGGATCCAAACAGGCAGCCATCTTGGAACGACTTTTCCATTAGTAATTTTTAAATTAGAACTTATCCCCGACCACACCTTTGGACTACTGTTTCCACCAACCTACCATCAACTCATATCCTTGGGTCCATAATCACTTACCTCACAATGGTTCTGATTCCGGATCCATCTGGTTCCAACGCTTCTATCATCAACTATCCACCCAACTTATCGAAAAATGCAGCCAAGAAATATAAGCATCACCTTCTCAAGGCCTGGCCTGAAACCCTAATATCTGATGTCTACTTCTCCACTATCAGCGGCACAAAAGTCAATGACCTTATTTTCTACACCAGGAAAAGAGCTTGCTGGCGAAAAGTCTTCTACTCTTTGCTCCGAATAACCAGCGACAGGAAAACACCGCATGGTATCAAGCTCACAACAGCCCCTTCGTCCTCTCTCAACGCTAATTCCACCATAACCCTCTATAACAATGGTATCATCCTAATCCAAGCGTCCAATGTCAATCTACTTAAGATAACCAACATCTTCCCGTTACTCAAAACCGCGGCTTCCTCGAAACCCAATGTCACCCAGACACACCCTAATATCTCTCAAGTCCCGGCAAGTCCACGCCCTGATACGTTAGGAAGTCTTTTTCCACACCTCCCTCTAAATCATGCCTCTCCACCTGTTCATCACAGAGGGGGCTCTCCCCAGGTTGCTGCACCCCAACTATTGAGTCCAGAGGCTCAGCTAACCAGGACGAGTCTAGCGGTCACCAGAGCAGAGGGTACCCATGATATTCATCCTGCCTTGCCTCCAATCATTGAGAGCTCATCTCAGATGGCTGCACCCCAACTATCGAGTCCCGACGCACATCCAGCCAGTCCGTGCCTATTGGTTCCCGGACTAACGAGCACCCTTGTTACGCATCTGGCCGGGCCACCAAGTATTGAGGCATCTTCCCCCAGTCCCCCCTCGTTGTCCATTAAGAGGCTAAAATCCAAGCTAATGCCCTCCACCGAACATGACCAGTCAACGTCAAGCAATCTTTTGAGTCCTTGTCCTAACCCTCAGACTAATGATCACTCCCCCCTCACCAAGACTCCTTCCTCTATTTTAAAAGCGCTTGGATCTCACTCAGACTCAGTGGACCATCGTCCTCCACAGGATCTCCTGCCCGCCACCTCGGACCTTGCTGATAGTCACAGAGACCTCCCCCCACTGATAGACTCCCTTTCACACTCTCCTCGTCTCGCTCAACACACTGAGTTGGCGGTTCACCTAGATGAGATTTATCTTCAGTTACACCTGCTAACGTCTGAGCTACATGACTTGAAAGCCCTCTCAGATGACCTTTTTCCCATGCTAAGATCTTTCCTCACCGTTGCCAACCGGTCCAATGCCCCAGCTGGCGATAGACACTCATTGGCCAAACCATTACCTTCCTCCATCTTGAGATCCATTCCCCTACCTAATGACTCCTCCCGCCCTAGAAGATATGATACCTACCTTGCGGCCGCTGAGTTACAAGACCTGCTCAACTCTTACCCTACCTGGTCTAACCCGAACAGGAGCCCGCCGAGACAAATACAGTCCATTCTTTCTAACCCAAATAGAGGTCCGCCTGTCAATCCCAGAAGCAGTAATAAGATCAACCTCACTCACGTGAATATCACCCAGACACCTCCTTCCACAAAGCCACTATGAATTAAATGTGTACTTCTAAATTGTAGATCAGCCAGTAAACACGCCACTGACATCTTTGATCTCATACAACACTTGGACTTAGATCTTATCATCCTTACTGAAACCTGGTTAAACCCCGCTTCCACTCCGATTCTCGACATCCTAGTACCTCCCACTCATGAGATTATTAGGTTAGATAGAGTTGGGAAACTGGGTGGGGGCTTAGCCTGTATTCATAGAAACTCACTTTCGATCTCTCCCGTTGAGTCTTCTGCGCCCTCCTCCTGTGAATATCTCTGTCTCAACGTATCAAGTAAGAACCTACCAGTCTGCAAACTCCACACCTTCTACCACCCCCCTGGAGACAATCTCCCCTTCATTGAGGAATTATTTGAAATCATTTCTAGCAATGTAGACTCAGCCGTGCCCCAAATCTTCCTCGGTGACTTTAATCTTCACTGGGCAAACTCCATAGACCCTGCAGTTTCAAGCCTTAAAGCCTTTCTAAATGATCAGGATCTGACCCAGCACTGTGACCAACCAACCCATAATAAAGGGAAAATTCTTGACCTCATTATTTCGAAGGGGCAAACCGTCTCATTGGATTCCATTACCCCATGTGACTGGTCTGACCACCACTACATCCTTTTTTTTATTAACAAGGAGGTACAGTTGTGGAGGGCCCAACCAACAAAATCAAAGATATGGAAAAGGGACCTCAGACGAGTAAATCCTGTTGAACTAGCAGCCCTCTGTACATCGACCCTTGACGCTCATGCAGACTTGACGGAGGTGCAATTACTCACTGACTCCTATAATGTGACCATCTCCAACATCATGAATGACATTGCTCCACTCAAACACAAAAATGCCTCCTCCAAAATATCCAAACCTTGGTTTAATGAAAACCTAAACACGGAACGTCGCAATCTTAGGGCATCTGAACGTGCCTGGAGATCGAATCCCTCCACGCACCAACTTAAACTCCTAAGAGATGCTAGGAGCGTTTACCATAAACAAATTAGGAACGCCAAGTCTAACTATTTCAGACACCAATTAGACCAAGCTGCAAACCGCCCTAAGAAACTCTTCGAATTGGTCAAACAACAATCAATTGCAGGTCCTAACCTATCGGAACATGGAAGCAGTCCACCCTCATGCGACGATCTCGCCTCTTTCTTCATTGAGAAATCTAAACGCATATCATCCGACCTCGCTGCTAAGAATACTGGTCTCCTTTCCTCCATGGCAGCCTCGCCTCCTGTCCTCTTTGAAAAGCTCAACTCTACCCCCCTGATCCCTAAGAACAACGCGGCCTGGGACACCTTTACCCCTCTCAGTGAACAAGACATCAAAAAGATTCTCCGGAATATCAACCCTTCCAATCACTTCAGTGACCCGTTACCCCCATCCATTTTCAAGGAAATCAAGAACGCAATCATTCCCACCTGGACAAGGATTGTAAACGCGTCTCTGTCACAAGGCACAATCCCCGAGTGCTTAAAAGCCGCCCAAGTATCCCCCATACTAAAAAAACCTAACGCGGATAGGACAGACCTCAACAATTTCCGACCTATCTCCAACATACCCACACTTGCGAAACTCCTTGAAAAATGCGTTCAATTCCAACTCTGTGCTCACATTGAGAACTACCAGCTCTTGGACCAACATCAATCTGGCTTTCGGAAGGGGCATAGCACTGAATCGGCACTCATTCTTGTGATTGATGACATTCTAAAGATTCTCGATCAAAATGAATCCTGCCTCCTGATCCTCCTCGACCTCTCCTCTGCCTTCGACACGGTAAACCATGACAACCTCTTAACCATCCTGCAAAACAGGATGGGTTTTGGCAATCAGGTGTTACAGTGGTTCTCGTCCTTCCTCCATCACAGATCGCAAAGAGTCAAGGCAAATCACTCTCTCTCCAAGCCCTCGCCTGTTCTCATGGGGGTCCCCCAAGGATCCGCTTTATCCCCTATCCTCTTCAACCTTTTCTTGGAACCATTAGCTAACGCACTGAACTCCATGGATATTCATTTCCACATGTATGCCGATGACACACAACTCTACTTGAAAATCTCATCCCCTGAAAACCTAAGATCACTTAACTCCATCCTAACGTTTACTCAAAACTGGCTAACCGAGAACCATCTCCTGCTCAACACCTCAAAAACGGAATTCTTGCTCGTCTCCCCTCCGAACTACACCCTCAACCTTGACCTCTGGATGAGTCACCTTACTGCGTTCAACTGCACTCCGCTCATCGTAAATTCTGCCAAATCTCTAGGAGTTACATTAGACAAGAACCTGAATATGAAAAATCATATCAGCAACACATGTAAAGGAGCAAACCACTTGATAAGGACACTAAGAAGCATCAAACCTTTCCTTCCACTTAAAGAGTTCAAACAGGTGGTCCAAGCGCTTGTCCTACCGAGGCTAGATTACGGCAGTGCTACCCTCTGTGGCCTGCCAAAATACACTCTGGCTCCACTTAGGACCTCACTGAATGCTGCTGCGAGATTGGTTACAGGCACCAAATGCAATGAGCGCATCTCGCCAGTCCTAAAATCTCTAAATTGGCTCCCCTACGAATCACGAATCCAGCTAAAAATTGCCATGATGACACACAAAGCTATCCACTTCAAGACGCCCAGGTATCCGACGCAAAAACTTGAACTATCTTGTGGTGTAAGAGACTCTAGAAGCGCTACTACCTTACTTTTGAAACCACCCATCCTTAACAAAAAAAGAACCTCTAACAGAGCCTTCTCTGGCGCGGCTCCTAGGATATGGAACTCTCTTCCTCCAGAAATACGCAGAATCACCAGAACAATGGTGTTCAAGCTGGAAGTCAAAAGATTCCTGTTGAATAAACTCCTTCAGTAATTGGGCTAACCCCGGGGCCCTTTGACATTATTCTCTCTTCCTTAGCGTTACACTGTACTGTGCTTATCATATCATCTATGTTATTTTGCGTGCACTTTATGATCCTTTTGTGTATTTTATTTGTGATTGTCACTTTACTTGCCTTCCAGTATTATTGTTATTGTTAAGCGCTCTGATATCCCTTGGGATCTTGTTCGCGCTATATAAAACTTTATATAAATAAATAAATAGAGCTAGTCCCTCCCATATCTTCACTATAAGATACCAAGCATTGCCAATGCAATTCAGATTAACCCTGGACGACGCTCTACAAAGAAGAATCCTGGCCCTTCGACGTTCCACTATCTCCGGAAGACTGAAGAATCTCCCTTGGAGTCAAGGAGTGACACCAAAAACCTCAATCAACGGTTGCAAACTTCACCGCTCCCGCCGGAGTCCGAAGTCCCTGCGTCCCCTGAAGCGGATTTCCTGACCTATCGACGGCCATTTTGAGTCCCCAGTGAAGCTGTGGCATCTGGACCCCACGAGTGACGAGGAACAGCAACACCAGGGAACCGTGCACTTATTTTGAGTGCAAACCCTAAACAACGTTCTACAAACTTGTGCTTTGGACCATCTGTAGTCCAAGTTTCTAGCAGGTCTGGTTCCGAAAATCAGCGGCCTACCTCGTCCCGAGTGACCGTGGGCTCATGTGAAACTTTTCCTGCAAAGGCGTCTTCGCGGTTACTTGCCCGTTGGCTAGTGACTCACCCGAAGACTTTCTAACCGACTTCAAGGGCTCTCCTAGTTGCTCCAGGCCTGCCCTCACTTACCCTCGCTGGGTAAGTCCATCAGACCTTGCTGGTCTGCATCACCGACTATCTTCAGTCCACACGAGACTTGCAGCTGCCAAGGCTTGTTGGCTCCAATCCGGTTGCCGACACTGTCATCAGCTGCTAACATCGTGGGACACTCCAAATCCAGCTGCTGGTCATCGTCGATCCCTCCTGGACCTCGTGAGCGAAGAGACAATCACCATCACCGACCTGAAACGACGCGACATCAGTGGTCATCCATCCTGCTGGCCACCGGTCACTGGCAAGTGACTTTGAACACTGTCCCCTCAATTTTCAGGTCCTCTTCATCTTCAATCCACCTTCGGATTCCAGCGGACACCTCTTCAGTCGTCTCAAGCAGCAAGTCTTCATTGGTCTCCATTGAAAACAGCATCGCGACCCGACACCAGAAGACACCTATGCACTCGGCTTCCCTGGGTGAGGTAACTCGTGCACTCCGGTGCCCAAGTGTGTGTTGGCCCTCGAAATACTTAGCCTGTAAGTGGCTTGCTTGTTGACGTCTTCTAAGTGCCCTAAAACTTTAAAATACAAACCGCGACTTGCTCCATTGTAACCTATAGGAAACCCGCGGCTGTATTTAGACACTGCACGCATCTCCCGTGGGCTTGTTACTTACCTGCTAACACTGCAGTAGTGAAGCCCCAGCGATTCCCAAGGTTCTAGGCTTTGTCATTTTGCAAGTCGACTTTGTTAAACCATTTTCTTAGAATATGGTCTGGTACGCCCCTAGGGCTACAGCCATATGTGTGCTTAATTTATTGAGAACTGTTGACATTGGAACGTGTGTCTGGGCTCTAATCTCAAAGAGATTAGTAGAGTGTATCTAGAAATAAATACATATATATTTGATATATATACCTGTGTGGTGTCCTTTTCATTTGGTAATTCAAGAGATTATAAGGTAAAACAAGCTGCTTCACATTCCTCAGAGACTTAGCCTGAAGGCTGCTCTCCACAGCTACCACTAGGATAGCTTTCTTTAAAAGGTTGTCTTAAACCTATCTACCATACGAGTCGAATTGGTCTGGTGCAAGGTGGCCACTATAACTAGTGACCAGCATATGCCAGGCCAACTTCTCACACCACCCCAATACCCGTGACAAACAAATAATAACACCCTGCCAAAACTTTGAAAGAAATATACATGACCATACAGGGTGAAGGAAATTACCGTCGGCCGCATGGCACCTCAAGCAAAGTGGTGAGGCAATGAGTCCTGCCCGCCAGAGCCGATGTCTTGTGTAGTACACCCTGTGTAGGTATTTAAACTGTATGCATCGGAGGCGTGTTGCGATGGCAGGACCGCGCAGGGACGCAAGCGCCTCGGTCCAATTTTCATCATATCTATGATCTCCTGACCACTGAAAAACCGTTATGTCTGATGTTGACAGAGACATGGTTAGGGGATTCTTCTAATCCAGACATAGCTACAGCAATTCCCCCAGAATACAATATCTTCAGGCAAGATAGATCGGAGGGGAGGGGTGGGGGTGTGGCACTTGTAGTGAATAAACTCGTCGCTTGCTCCATTATTCCCATGGATGCCATCACAGGATCTGAATCCCTCGCTTTCACTATAGCATTGGCGCCTCATCAATCTCTTAAAGGGCTTTTAGTTTACAGGCCCCCTGGACCGGCTGGATCCTTCTTCGACGAGCTCCAGTCGGCAATTTCGGCGCTGGTTCTGAGAGCTGAGCACTGTGTATTGGCCGGGGATTTTAATTTCCACATGGATCAGGGATTGGACCCTGACACGATCAAATTGACCGATGTAACGGCCCCCCTAGGTCTTGCCTCCTACCTCTCTGGACCAACGCATGACAAGGGTCATACCTTGGATCAGGTCTTTTCCAAGTCCCCCATAGAGGTGCTGGCACTTTTGCCGGTGCCTTGGTCAGATCATAGGCTGGCCAAATTGTATGTACTGGGCATAAAGAAACCATCGAGCACTGCTCCTAGGCAGCAGGGATGTGCCCCTTAGGGCATATAATCGGGTGACTCCTGAAATGTTGGCTCAGGCATCTCTTAATCATCCCTGCCCTCTTACGGGAGAATTGGAGAGGGATTTAGAGTCCCTGCAGGCGTGGTTAACGGATAGGCTGAATGATCTAGCCCCTGAGATGGCCCCCCGATTAATATCTAAGCGGGTCTCGGCCCCCTGGTTTACTGAAGCACTGTCGGCTTCTCGACGGCAGTGCAAGGTGGCTGAAAGGGCTTGGCGGTCACAGTATGATCCCGCGGCCAGGCTTGTCTACAGGATAGCGGTTAAAGCATACCATCGGGATATCCTCCTTGAAAAAAAAAAGGTTATTTGGCGAGGATAGAGGCTGCCTCTAACTCCTGCAAGGAGATTTTCACGATCGTTAGGGAATTTACGGCCCCACGACATAATTCGACCCAGGCCGCTCCTTCTGAGTCGTGGGTTTCTGCCCTTGCCAAATTTTTTACCACCAAGATTAAACTGATCCAGGACTCTCTTCCCTGGAGGGTGGCTGAAGTACCTCCCAGCTCCGAGGACGGCTCAGTTCCGTTGGCCCCTTTGGGCCCAGTCCTGGCAGATTTTCCACCAATCTCAGTTTTCTCGTCATTAGCACTTATGGCCAACCTTAAATCTGGGTCGCCTCTTGACCCATGCCCGGCCAAATTCCTGGCGAAAATGGCTGAAGTTGTAAATCCGTTGGCGAACCCACTTTTGAATCTCTCCTTTTGTCGGGGGGTGGTCCCGCAGGCCTGGAAGCAGGCGATGGTTATTCCCCTTCTCAAGAAGCCTGGCCTAGACCCTGAGGCTTTGGCCAACTATAGGCCTATCTCTCTTCTCCCCGCGCTGGTTAAGATCTTGGAGAAGCCTGTGCACATCGTGCTTTCCAATTTTTTGGAATCTCACAATTTGCTGCACCCCACTCAATCTGGCTTCCGCCCCAATTTAAGCACAGAGACGGCGCTTTTGGAGGTGTCCGAAGCCATTAAAGAGGCACTGGACTCGGGGGGCAAAGCTATGCTCGTAATGCTTGACTTGTCGGCGGCCTTTGACACCGTCCCCCATGAGGGTCTCCTCGCCAGACTTCATGAGATCTGAGGGGGACGGTGCTCAGCTGGTTTAGATCATTTTTGGCTGGCCGTCGACAAACGGTCTGGGTCTCACCCAGCTCTGCCGTGAAGCCGCCTTTGGGAGTCGGAGTTCCGCAGGGCTCTGTGTTGAGCCCGACTCTTTTCAACATCTTTATGACCTCTTTGGCGGCATTGGCGGAGTCTTTTGGGGCCCAGATCGTATCCTATGCCGACGATACCCAGCTCCTCTTTACGTGCAGGAAAGGAGAAGATTTTGATGGAGAGAGTATCCGTGAGTGCCTTGGGGCTGTTTTTAAATGGTTCCAGCTTAACAGCCTCAAGTGCAACTCAGATAAATCTGAGGTACTCTTCTTCGGATGTCCATCTGACCCAGATTGGCAGGAATGGTGGCCTGTTAATATGTTTCCTCCAGCGTGCTCGTCCCAGCTAGCAAAGAATTTGGGGATCAAGATTGATAATGGTCTGACGTTAAGATCTCAGATCCTTGGTCTTACGGGAACATGTTTTTGCCTCCTCAGGATGCTCCGTAAGTTCCTTCCTCTGCTCTCAGAAGATCATAGGAAGACGACGGTGCAGGCCTTAATTGGTTCAAGACTGGACTACTCCAACGTCCTATATCTTGGCCTGCCGGAAGATCTCCTGCAACGGTTGCAGGTGGTCCAGAACTCGGCCACGAGGGCCATCTTTGGCCTGTATAGACGAGCCAGAGCCTCCGGTCTTTTGCAGTCACTCCACTGGCTGCCTATGAGGAAACGGATAGTTTTTAAGGCCTTGACCTTGGCTCACAAGGATCTCCACGCTTCGGGAGCAAAATATCTCCAAAGAAGGGTTGCCTTTTACCATCCGGCCCGATCTCGGAGGTCTGAATCATTGTTCCTTGCTGTGGTCCCTCGAGTAAAAAGGGCTCGCATTGGAGGTCGCTCTTTTAAGCTGCTGGCGCCACAGCGTTGGAATACTCTGCCTTTGGCATTACGCAGCACCTCTAATTTGCTGACTTTTAGGAAGGGCCTCAAAACTTGGCTTTTTGCCCTTTAGTTCGCTTTTCTTTCTTTCTGCTGGGCCCGTTTTATTCTATTGTGTTGTGTTATTCTGCTACAGGTTGTCAATAAAAGCGCCGGGACACTCTATGGAGTAGCCGTGCGCTATAAAAGACTAAACTAACATAACATAACATCATGTAATGGGCCCAGGTCAGTCCGCCAGGCATCTCGTGTGTGGGGAAGTGATGTGTGACTATTAGTGACAAGCGTGCAATAGATTTTTGCAATCTTGTGTTCCCCAAATTCCCCCATGAACACCTTAGCCTCAAGGGGGCTGAACTCGGGTATGGACTCCTGTAATGCTAAATAGGGTGCGAGGGCATGACGGATCTGCAGATATTTGTAGAATCGCGACCTTGGCATCGCATACTCTTGTTTTAGCTCCTGAAAGGACTTCAGAGTCTGTCGATGAAGGACATCTCGAACGGTGAAAATATCTATTTTATTCCATCCCGAAAACCCGGGAGACCAGCTAGTTGCGGCAGGAGGCCGTTACCCCAGAAGGGAGCTTCTTTCGTTATTCTGCCCCACCACCGAAGTTGCCGGATAGTGCGCTTCCAGAGACTAAAGATTGTAGAGGTCTCCGGGGGCAATGCCTTCACAGCAGCGCCCGCAATTAAGACAGAATGCAGAGGTTGGGTGCCCATTAGCCAACGCTCGACCGCATAGGCGGGATCTGACCTATCCCCGAACCACCAGTCATTTAAAATAGGTAAATGTGAGGCCACATAATAAGCTTGGATATCGGGCGTTGCCAATCCACTGCAGCAGGTTGAGTGAAAACAGGTCTTCAAAGCGACCCGGGCAGACCCACCTCCCCAGAGAAAGTGTCGGAGTGTAGCATTGAGCTGTGTAAACCAGCTAGGTGGGATCGATGGAGATGATTTTGACGCTGGTACAGTAGTCGAGGCAAGGAAACCATCTTAAAGATGGCAGATCTACCAAACGACGAAAGAGGAAGATGTGACCAAACGCGAGTTTGCTCTCTGATCTGTACCCCCAGCGGTGCTAGATTTCTTTCCCAGGGCAAAGGCTGTGAATCAGCCAAGAAGACCCCAAGATATTTGAAGCAGTCTGACACCACGGTGACTTCTTCGGACCATGGATCAAGCTGTCCCGTAGGGCCATAGAAAGGATTTTCGTGGGTCCATATACAGTCCTGAGGTCTCACCAAAGACCTGCATGATCCTGAGAAGTCGAGGCCTGGAACGATCCGGACGTGTAAGGAAAAAGAATACGTCGTCCACATACAATGCTATGCGATATAGCGTCGCCCTAGGCCACTCAAATCTGACAAAGGCAGTGGAGCAAGGCGATCGATTTGTCTCCCCACCAATATATTCTGCTCCGAGTAGCCAACCAAGCCACTCGGCCTCATCCATCAATTACTGGCATAAAACTGCTGGGTATACAGTAATTGTCTACGCAAATCCTGTCCATTTACTTTCCGACATGTGTGCTCAGCAATCACTAGCTGGGCTTCTAAAAGAGGCAGCCGACGCAGTTTACGCTGCGCCCTGCAGTAAGCGATGTCTATCCCTCGCATTGTGGGTTTCATCGCCTCCTATAGTCACAGGGGAGTCCACAGATCCATCATTGCGTAGATAGTATTCTGTAAGGGATGTGTGCATATGTGACCGATATTTTCCATCCAGCAGGAGCCACGGTGAAAGGCGCCACCGGAATGGAGGGCGCACAGTGACCAGTCTGAAGTCTACCTGTAGCGGGGAGTGGTCAGAAAGGCCTCAGGGCAGGATTTTCGCCGCCACCTGGCTACGTTTATATGCAGTGGATAAGAAGATGTGATCTATGCGGGAAAAGGAGCCATGGATGCTGGAAAAGTTAGTGTAGTCCAGTGTGTTGGGGTGCAGCCATCTCCAAGAGTCCACCCAATCCAACCCCCAAAGCAAGACTCTCAGGTCTCGACCAGGTTCCCAGTAGCCCGCCACCTATCAATAGAAGGAAATAGTGTGTTGTTCCAGTCCACCCGCTGAGGAATCTCCACTCAAAGCCGCAGCAAGTGCTCAGTCAGGGTCCATGTAAGGGGCCGGGGGCATAGACACTCCCCAGGACAAACAACTTGCCATGAATTGAGCCTGTAGCGACCACATATCGAACCTGTGGGTCGGTCCAGGTTTTCTCATGGACAAAGGAGACCCTACGGTGGATTAATATTGCTACTCCACACGAACCCAGAGTGAAGCCAGAGTGTAATATCTGGACAAACCCAAAGCATGTTAAGCAAGGAAGCTTATTGCCAAGCAGGTACGTCTCTTGCAGAAATACAATGTCCGCACCATAACGTTTAGCTTGGTGCAAGACTGCCCCTCTCTTGACTTTATTCAGAAGTTCCCGTACATTCCAGCTGAGAATTCTGAGCCGTCACTCAACCGTTCCAGACATACCAATGTTCGGGGCAGACATCATTGAAGACATGTGGGGAGCAAGTTATAACAAGCATGGATTTTGCTACGACTACAGAATGGACATATGTATGGCACTTAGAAACAAACAACTCCCACCCACCCCACCACCACAATACCTCAAAACAGTAGAAGCATCTGTTGCGGCATGAGAGGGCTCCAGGCCCACACGGGGGTCAAGAGAAACTCCCGGCAATAAATCCCTAACTTGCAACCCCTAGACACGGCGATATTTCAGAGTCTAGGAAGAGCAATTGGAGGTGCAGCCTATATGTAAATGCCATCAATCAACAAGTTCAGTTCGCTCATGTGGTGAGCGAAGGAGCATAGAAGCTTCTCATGTCAAACAATGTGGGTCATACATGTGATTTATTGCATGATTTGGAGCGTTTCTTCGAAAAAAAGATCGCTGGCGCCGTTAGCTTGGGGCCTGAGATCACTCCTGGTTTGGCCCGCTAGAAGAGGAGTCGGAGTAGAGTCTGGGCAGAGAGTGCAGCGGAAGCTTGACATGTTCATCGGTCCACGCAAAGACCTCTTCAAGGGAGTGAAAAAAGTATGTCCGCTAATTATACGATATCCATAGTCTAGCCGGGAATAGCAAAGAGTATTGGACCTTAAGATTCCTCAGTCTGGCCTTCGCCTCAGTGAAGGATTGTCTGCGCTGTTGCACCATTCTGGTATAATCCAGGAATACCATGATCTTTTGTGAAGCAAACAACAGAGGGTCTTTTAGTCTGGCCTGCTGTAGGATGCTGTCTCTGTCTCTAAAGCTTAGAAATCACACAATCACTGGTCTGGGCTTCGCGCCCGGCAGCAGCTTCTGTAACAAGGCTCGATGTGCGCGTTCAAAGGCCAAGCAGGAAGACAGAACACCAGAATCAAGCCAATCTGCCAGCCATTTGGTGAGCCACATCTTTACCCTCGCACCCCTCCGGGAAGCCAACAAAACGTAGATTATTGTGGTGGGAGTGTCCCTCTGCGGCCTCCGCCTGCGTCGCCAGTCCCTTGGCGATGGACTGTAAGGTTGAGACCCTCTTCTGGAGCATTGTGATCGAGTCTTCAGCTGTGGATATCCTGGACTCTGTTTCCGTGATACGCTGCACAGCGTTGCGGAGGTCTTGTCTGAGGAGCATCACATCAGAACCCACCGCCCCAATCTTAGCCTCGAGCATGTCACTGGACTGCGTGATAGCAGCCAAAATAGCGGCGTTGTCCGGCATATTCGTCTGTGCGTCGCCCAGTGCAGGGGGCTGAGTAGTCGTGCCAGTAAACTTGTCCAGGGTGCTTTGTCGGGCCGAAGAGCCAGAAGTTTTATCTTTAGACATGTTGTGGTAGCTCTCCGTTTCTCAGGCCATGCCAGTCCAATGGGCAGCAGGAGAGCAGGGCCAGAGAATGCAGGTGACCCCGAGATACAAGGGGGAGGGAGCCACCAAAGTCAGGCCCCCGACCAGGCAGTGCGCCTAAATAAATATTCCAGCCCAGAAGGGGTCCAATGCGCAGACCACAAATGACCAGGGCTATGCTGTCACAGTAACTTTAGGCAACAGTCGAGGCCCAGACTCTACCCTGCAGACCAGGCTCCACACAACCCCTGTGGCAAAGCTCCCAACATCCGCCCTCTACGTGCACCGCAGTGTCGGGCTCGGACAGGCCCATTGCAACACAAAGAGCCAATTAGGGAGGGGCAGGGTCAGTTACGGTGTCCCGCGCCGGCATTCCCAAGGGCGGCAACAAAGGGAGTGTAACACAAGGCCAGACCCTTAAGGGCGGAAGGCGGGGCGCAGTGGCCACCGAGTCGTCTGACACGGTATGACCAAACCTCCAAGCAGCAACCCCACCGTTACTTCTTCCAATTAGCAGTTGGAGGGGTGGGGGCTGGACCTCAAGAAAACAGTGCGGGCTTCTCCCCAGGTGCCCAGTTGGCGGCAGCGCAAGGGGTCCAACCCCACTGGGGCAGGGCGCTGAGGCACCAGCCCGGCCTCACCTCACACCGATCTGCAGCTACCACCCTCAGGGGGATCCTTAATGAGGCTCACTCACCCAGCTGTCGGGGACCCCCAGCCCAACAAGGCAGGCAGCAAACTGGGCAGGTCCAGGAAGCGCCACGGTCTTGTATGGTCGCCGAGGCAGATCAGCGCCTCAGCCTCGCAGCAGGGAAGGAGGCCCGCGCCGTTCACCGCGGTCGCCGTCTCCCTCAACGAATCTCCAAAGGAGAGCACTGGGGCAGCTGCTGCAGCTCGATAGTGCCGCTGAGCCTCAAGGCTGCAGACAAAAGGGCGCCACTCCTCCGCCTCCAAAACATGGTACAGGGACCAGCACCCACAGCAACTAGCCGAGGCCCATTCGGCACCGCCCACCACGCAAGAGCGGGGACTGCCAGGCCGTAGATCGCCGCCGTGCTCGAGAGGCCGCCAGGCCAACAAGGCGGGTCACGATTAGGTTTCCAGGATCCGCTCGGCTAGCGGATCACTACCCACAAAGTGTGACAGGTGAGCGCTGAAAAGATGGCAGAATTAATGAGGGCTTAAGGGAGCCCGTCTAAAGCACGTTCAACATGTTGAATGGCTTGGCCATGCACCTAACTTGTCCTTCTTAATGAAAAAGCTCAGAGGGCGTAGATGTTTAAAAGGACGAAGTCCTTCATCCTTCTTAGACAATAGAGAGTAACGACCAGTCCTGGCCTTTATGCAGTCACCCTTTAAATAGCTCCCTTCTCCAAGAGAGTGCTAACTTATTTTTGGAGACTAAATAAGTGGTCCCCTGGATGCTGCTGTGGTGTAGGTGGAATAATTGTAGGGGTGGACAGGAATGGCAGAGCATAACTATCTGTCTGATGTGATGCTTTGGCAGCTGTGGAGGCAATAACTTGTCTGACTTCTTGAACAGGGTTAAAGTGCACTGCTGATGGCAAGCTGAAGGGGTTTTGCAGAGTTGGCCTGGGGAAGTTAGGGTGAATGTTTATTGGACAATTTGTTGCCTCTCGAGCTAGAGGTTTGGGAGCCGAACATCTGCATCCAGGAAGAAGAGTCAAAGTCTGTTATAGCCTCTGCTGTATCCCGCTTATGAAGCCTCGAAAGGAGCAATATTGTTGGGACAACTAATGTATGGGCAATGCAAGGTCAAGAGAGCTCGCTGTTGTCCTGCTTTCTTTGAAGCACTTTAATGGCGAGTCTTCCTTGTCATCAAAGAGACAGGTGTCAATAAATAACATATTCATGAGAGATTGTTGGACATCACTAGAGAAGCCTGTGGATCCTATCTAGGTGTGGCACCAACGCACCACCATATTACCAACTGCCCTACCCAGATATTCAGTAATGTCTAGGCCTTACTAGATTACGTACTTCGCTGCGTCTCGGGCATCCTGAGTTATTTGTTGGAGGTTGGCACAAAGGTTGTCTGGGACTGCAGGCAAGGTATTGTTCTGTTCACCATATCCCACAATACATGCGAATAATCCCCCAGGAGGCAACTCGATTTTACAGACCTGAGGGCTCTGTATAGCAGGGTGGTCAGGAAAAATTTGGATATAGCAGACTGGTGGTAGCCTAGACCACAAGCCTTTCTGCTTTTGGGTGCTGCAGGAAAAAAGGGTAGGTCTGCAAGAGCTGGCCGGTGTCATTTTGTCTGTTGAAAGAAGGGTAAGATCCTGGCTTAGCCCAGATGTCAAAGAAGTCTGCCCTTGCTGCAGAAGCTCAGTAATTCCATTTGTTTTAACTTCCATTTAGAAAAGCTGAAGGGTAGGAACTCATGGTGCCCGTCTAATCACCATACTGAATAAGGCAGATTCCTCGGTAGAGAGGGCAAGTGGAGAACTGAGGTTGTGTCAAGTGAACTGTCAAGCCCACTTGCCTCTTGGAGATTCAGAAAATGTTTATCATTATGATATATTTGTGATGTATCATCGCTGTCATCATTTTCATGTGGCTACAAGTCAGAAAATCTGTGAGGTAGCAGAAGTGTGTTATTGGACCTGGCCCTCTCTGCAGCGTAACCCCATATTTCTGCCTACCTCTGCTTTCATTTGCAGAACCTGTTTTTGTGGGCTTTAGGACACTGTGCACTTTTTTCCTACTAACCAGTGATAAAGTACTTGTGCTCTCTCCCCAAAACATGGCAAATTGGCCCACATCTGATTGGTACATTTTATTTACTTGAAAGTCCCTAGTATATGGTACTAAATGTACCCAGAACATGTAAATTAAATGCTACTAGTGGGCAGCACAACTAAAGTAGCCTTGTAGGGGGAGGAGCCGAGCGCTTGACCAAGATGGCCGCGTGAGCTCTGAGCTCCCGAGACCCTCGCGCCCTCAGTCGACTATCCTGTCTCTAATCCTGTCTACATGCATGGCATCGTGTAGATGACTTGTCAGGGAGGCGATTGATGCTACCCGAGGTCGGATCGCCCACCGGGAACCGGAGTTATGCATGGCGGAAGATTGCGGCCTATCTCCGAGGGATGCCAGGGGCTGGAGTTGGCAGGATGCCCGACCTCTAGTTGAACAACAGCGGCCAGGCGAGGTGTGAACTGTCGGATGGAGGTCCTCGTCCTTTCACTTTCACTTTCTCTCCCTTTGTCTGCCCTGCCCCTGGAGAGCCCTTGGTGGCTTTATTTTCCTTTGGACGCTCTACATGCTACTCTGGCGGCCCACTGCAGACCTGATCACTCCTGATTCCTCTTGCTGAGAGAGGGCCGTCTTATCGGAACCGAACTGCTTGGTGCCAACCATGTCGGGCAAAGCAGAGGTGGATCGGCTGAAGCCTAAGTCTACCAGGCGGGGAGCCTATTCTCAAGCTAATAATATGGACCGCTATGCTCTGCAGAAGGGGTCACCGAGTGGGTCGAGCCAATCGCCGGATACCCAGAAGGAGGTCTCGCCCTTGGCCCCGGAGCTCTCGCTGCAGGATGTCATGGGGGCGCTCGAGGGGATGCAGACCTCGATTGGGAGACAATTTGATGCCCTGGCGCATAAAGTGGATACCATCTTGGTGGACGTTAACCTGATCCGCGCAGATTTGGGCAAAACCAACGAACGGGTTAAAACCCTGGACCTCAAGACCACGGGCCTCGCCGATGAGGTTTCGGAACTGCAGACCGAGGTTCGTAAGCTGAGGACCGAGAGTGATCTCGCCGCCCGTCGGCTGGAGGACTTTGAGAGCCGGGCCAGGCGCAACAACGTGTGCGTTATCGGGGTCCCGGAGTCCTCGGATGAGGCTTCGGTTGACCTGCTGTGGAGGATTTGGTGCTTAACCACCTGCAGCCTAAGGGTCTTGGGAAGTTCTTCGCGGTTGAAAGGGCCCACAGAGTGCCGGGTGGGAAGCCCAGGGTGGGAGCCCCGCCGAGGCCGATCGTCGCCCGGCTCCTTCATTTTCGAGATCGGGACGCTATCCTGCAAGCATCGAGGGTAACGGGCCCGGTCCCCTTCCAGAACACGTCGGTGAATTTCTATCCTGATTTCACCCAGCAGGTGCAGAGGCAGAGACAGGGCTTTCTGGGGGTGAAGAGGCGCCTTCGGGAGAGGGATCTGAAGTATGCCATGCTCTTCCCTGCCAGATTACGTGTGGTGTACGAAGACCGGACATTCTTTTTTGAGTCTCCCGCCATGGCCGATGAATGGCTGGACGCTTTGCCCCGACGACGGACGGGAGAGGACACTGCCGCGGATGGGGACAGTGGCCGGGATGGGCAAGGGTGATGTTTTCAGAGCTGGTCTAACTCGATTTGACTTTATCTAATGACTTGAATAGAGTGCAGTAAATGCGGAGGGTTGCGGGAGGACGAGGGGAGCTCTTTCCTCCCTTAGGGTACTTTTTGTAGATTTGGGTTTGGTAGGGCGATAGGCACACTGCAAGTTGGGGGGGCTTTGTAAGCTGCAGCAGGGGTGCAGGGTGGGGGGGATGGTTGGGATTTTGGGTTTGTTGTTGGGGGGTTTGTTTCTGCAAGGCGTAATGATCATTCTCGGGATTGTTCCATGGTGGCTCTTCGGGTGGGGGGTGGGCCTCTTTGTGTTTGGGGATGGGGGTAGAGGTTTAAGTGTTATTAGCTGGAATGTTAATGGTTTGGGAGATCGCATTAAGCGCGGGATAGTTTTGCAACACTTGAAACGGTCAATGCTAGATGTTGCCCTACTGCAGGAGACACACCTCATAGGTAATACGTGTTATGCTCTTAATAGGAAGGGTTATAAATTCATAGCTCATTCGGGATTTTCCTCCGGGTCCCGGGGTGTGGGCATCCTAGTCAGGGCCTCGCTACCATTTGAGGTGGACTCCACAATTGTTGACGATAGGGGGAGGTTTGTGGCGGTGGCGGGGAGGTGGGAAGGTAGAACTTTGGTTTTGGTTTCGGTTTATGTCCCTCCAGCCCTGCAGACCTCCACGTTTACAGATCTGGGTAGGGCCTTGCTGGATCTCCCGGGAGGTATGCTAGTGGTGGGGGGGGATTTCAATGCTGTCGGCTCTGGGCTGCTGGATAGGTACCCGCCCAGAGACACTGGGGGGGCTCAGAAGTGGCTCCCAGACTTACTAGACACACTCGGCCTGATAGATTGCTGGAGGCTCCGGCACCCCACACAGCGTCAATACACCTTCCACTCCGGGGCGCATGGTAGCCTCTCTAGGATTGACTACCTGCTCACTTTGGCTGCGCACGCCCCACTGGTGTCTGAGGTCAGGCACATGGCGCGTGGCATATCGGACCATTCGCCAGTGTGGGTCAGGCTGGATATAAGCCGCGAGGGAGGGGGAAGGGTGGCTCCTATTAACCCCTGGTACTTTCGAGATTCCAAGATGCGCAGCGCACTGGTGAAGACAGTGGATAATTTCTTCAAGGACAATCATGGGTCCGTGGACTCGGCTGTGTCGTTGTGGGAAGCATTTAAGACCGTGCTGCGAGGGGAGGCCCTCTCACTTGTAGTGGCGGCCAAGCGGCGGAGAGATGGCGAGGTTATGCAAGTGGAGGAGGAGATCGGGGCTTTGGAGGGAGCGTTAGAGGATGAGGTAACAGCGGCCTCACTGCATGAGCTGAGCTTGAAGCAAGCCGAGTATAAGGACCTTGTGACAAATGCCGCTAAGACCCTCAGTAGGGAACAGCAGGGCCGCCTGTATGATGTTGGTGACAAGGCCGGGAAGCTCCTAGCTTGGCTGGATAAAAAAGAAAGGGTTAATAGAGTAGTGCCGGAGTTGACGGGAGAGGGGGGAGAGGTGATTGTGGAACCTGAGGGGATTGTACAGTCTTTCTCGGACTATTTCTGTAAGGTTTATGCCTCAGTGTCGGATAGGCCGCCCGAGGACTCGCGTGACCTCTTGAGGGATATCGCTCTGCCCTGTCTCTCTGATGTAGATAGAGATGATCTTGATGGAGACATAACGGTCGATGAGGTGGCGGGAGCTATTCGCGCGCTGAACCCGGGCAAGGCCTCGGGCCCGAATGGCTTGCCGATTGACCTGTATAAGCTGTTCCCGGATAGGGTAGCCCCTCACCTGCGCGCCATGTTCGTGGAGGCGCGGGGGAGTGGGACCCTCCCGTTGGAACAGAGGCTGGCGACAATTGTTGTGATACACAAAGATGGTAAACCCCGAGATAAGTGTGCCTCATATAGGCCCATCTCACTCCTCAACGCCGAGCCGAAGATTCTGGCTAAAATCCTGGCGGGCCGATTGGTCAGGGTACTTGGAGACTTGATTCACCCGGATCAATCCGGTTTTATTCCGCATCGCAACACCGCGTTAAACCTTAGGCGCCTTCATGGTGTGATCGCCAGGGCTGGCACGCTGCGAGAACCGGCTATTGTGGCGTCACTTGATGCCACGATGGCCTTTGATACGGTGGAATGGGCGTATTTGTGGGCTGTGCTAGCCAAGTTCGGCTTTGGCCCTGGTTTTGTGAGTTGGGTGAGGTTGCTGTATGAGGGACCCCTTGCGAGTGTGGTGGTAAATGGCCGGGCATCGACTCCGTTCCGGCTTGGGAGGGGGACTCGGCAGGGCTGCCCCCTGTCGCCTCTGCTGTTCGCCCTTGCCCTTGAACCGCTGGCGGCGTGGATACGATGGCACCCGGACATACGTGGCCTTCGCTGGTCGCCCGAACACGAGGACCGCATTTCGCTATATGCTGACGACATCCTGTTGTATCTTGCCTCGCCCAAGAATTCATTCATAGTGGTTTGTGACGTTCTTACATCTTTCGGTAGGAACTCGGGTCTCGTCATCAACTGGAGTAAATCGTATTTATACGTCCTTAGTGGTGAGGTTCCACCGGTCCCGCGAACTTGTTCGATCCAGATTGCTCAGCAGGGCTTCATGTATCTGGGGATCTTTATCTCCATGGACCCTGCTTTGCGGTATGAGAGAAACCTGCTCCCCCCCCTGGCGCGCCTGCGGCGGGATGTTGAGGGCTGGCGGAGGTTGCCGCTCTCCCTCGTCGGGCGCGCTGCCTTGTTCAAAATGATGTCCCTTCCTCGGTTCCTCTACGCATTGCAGAATACTCTGGATTGGGTGCCGGCCAGGTACTTTCGGGAGGTCGAAAGCCTCCAACGAACGTTGTTGTGGGATGGGCGGCCGCGGATAGCGATTGCTAAATTGACGCTTCCATGGTATGACGGGGGTATCGCTCTTCCAGACATCCGACGCTATTACTGGGCCACCCAGTTGTCCGCGATTAACCATGGTCTTTATGGCCCGGCTCTCAGCCCTGGTTATGCCATGGACAGATGGTTGCTGCGTGGTGGGAACTATCTTAGGGCATTGTATTCGCGGTCCCTCGACTCGTCCCTCACGGGGCCCACTGGGGTGGCGGTGCGTGTATGGAAGATGGCGACTGACTCTCTGGGCTGGAAGGATAGGCTCACCCTAGCTACCCCGTTGTTTGAATCTGAAAGGTTGGGTAGGCTTTGGCATACGAAAGGGTTTGATAAAGGGGACTTGATCGGCATCTCCAGGGTTGGAGATGTGCTGATTAAGGGGAGGGTGAAGTCCTTTGAAGAGTTGCAGAAAGAGTATGAGTTGGGGGCATCCGAGTTTTTCCGATATGCTCAGGTGCGTCATGCCCTGCGGTCAGTCCTTGTGAAGGGTGAGAGGGTGCCTGAGTCCTCTCCTTTGGAGGACCGGATCCTTGATGGCCATATGCCAGAGAGCACGATCTCGCTCATCTACAAGAAACTGATAAATGTTCGGGCTGATATGCTTCTGGGGCTGCGGGACCAGTGGACCAGGGACGGACTCGAGTTGGATGATGAGGACTGGCAGTCTGCTGTTTCCTCTCCTAAGGAGGTTGCGATCCCGTCGCGTCTGAGGCTGGTGCAGCTCAAGATATTGCATCGAGTGTATGTGACGGGCCGCGACTGGTTCATATGGGATTCTCTGAGGAAGGCCTATGCAGGAGGGGATGTGGTATGGTGGGTACTTTCCTCCATATCATTTGGGAATGTGGTGTCATCACGGAATTTTGGAGGCGAGTCCATGCGGTGATGGGGGAGGTGACGGGCATTGCTATGCAGCCGGAAGCGCGGTGTTGTCTCCTGAATGTCTGGGGGCCCACTGATCATGATGAGACGCAGACCCAGTGGGTGACTCTGGGTAACATGGTTGCTAAGAGGGACATCGCGCGCTTGTGGGGTTCCGCGGGGCCCCCCACGTTAACCGCGTGGAAAGAAAATATGGACTGGAGTATGCTCAGGGAGAAGACAGTCTATTGCGCTAGAGGCCGCCCTCGGAAGTGGCATGCCATCTGGGGGAGGTGGAATCAATACAGGGGGGGAATATGTCTTGCCCCTGATCGGGATCCCCCCGAGGAACAGCTTTCTTCTTGATCTTCTTTCCAGCTTAGTATGCAGATGTGATGGTTAATTGACTTCTTGGGCCTCTGCTTTCCCCCCGTTTTCCTCTTTTCACAGAACTGTAACTGTTAGACGATTGGGGTCCGGCTCCCCCCTGAGGGGCTAACACCGTGGGTATTCAGTGTTGTTTCCTTGCTGGGGTTTGTTGTGTGTTTGTAATATTTAAAAATGGAACCTTTTCACTGCTCCTTCAATGCACTGTGGACGCTTCTTTGTCCTCCCCTATCGAAGCTGCCGAACCTCCGGGTTGTCGGCTGAATAGCTGTGTCCAGATTCTTGAAGAAATAAAGGTTTTGTAAAAAAAAAAAAAAAAAAAAAAAAAAAAAAAGTAGCCTTGTAAGACATAGCTCAGGCCTGTCACTACAGCTTATAGTGCATTCTTATGCTGTCATTTTGAACTGGCAAAATAAACCTTTTGCCAGGTATAAACCTTCTTTTTTATTACTTAAAAGTCACTCCCAAGGGTGGCCCTAAAGGCTCACAGGGCAGGGTGCATGGTATTTAAAAGGTAGGACATGTGGGTTTAAGTTTCACATGTCCTGGCAGTGAAAAACTCCTAAAGTAAGTCTTTTTTACTGTTGCAAGGCTATTTCTCCAATAGACTATGGCAGGGTTATCTTATTACACTGAAGTGTCAGCATATACAGAAATGCAGTATAACATTCAAATTAATTGCAATGAAATTCTCTTTAATGGGGATATCAGATTTTAATACACAATTTTGAAAAGGCCACTTTTAGAAAAGGTGGCATTTTTCCGCCCAAACTAACTAGGCCTTTCTGTCAGTGTCCTGGATCACATGACTGCAAATGGCTCTCCTGTTGTGTATTGATTGCTTTCAGACATGGGAACAAAAAGGCCTGGGTGTGAGTGGAGTTGGTATTCCTGAGAGGATGGTTGGCAAAGAGTCTTGGATCTGTGGAAGATTCCGAAGGAGGACTGCTGTCTGAAGAACGAAGATTGGATATGCCTGCCTTGAACCCAGGCTCTCTAGTGACTCCAAGGGTTAGTTGGCTAAACTCCTGTTTGAGCTGCCTGGACACAACAAGCTTCCAGAGGCCTCCCTGCAACTGCCCAGGTGACCGGCACCAACTGAACCTGTCTGAGCCTGCTGCTTGTCTCTGCTGGACTGAGTCCTGATCCCCAAGAGCTTACCCCAAGTACTGGACCCCTGGCTGGCATCATAGATCACTCATCCTGAAAAGGAGAAACAACTGAAGTTTTGGGCTGCAGGTGACAGCGAAGTGACTTCTTTGTGCCAAGAATCAACCACCTGCGACTACCATTTGAACTAAGCTTCAGTCCGACCTACTATTCTTGCTGAACGCCTGCATCGACTGCCAACAAGAAGCTCCAGTGAGACCTGCTCTTCGCACTGACAGCTACAGTCTGAGTCAACAGCCAACACAAATCTCCGACTACCGGCTCTTCACAGTACAGCGATGCCCGACCTGCTCAGCGCACCCATAAGAACCTCCTCACGGACCTTTCCAATGTGAACAGAACTCTTTGTGTGGATTTGATAAAGTAGCTCTTCAGTGGGACTAACCTGGTCTCTGTATTTGTCCTGCACTCCATTGCGGTTTGCCTGAACCTGTGACTTTCCCAATAACTGCGAGTAACACACTTTTTGGTGCCATTTTGACCTAAAAACTTTAAAAACTCATATCTGCGGTTCTACTGATTGGATTTGTAATGTTGGTGTAATTTTATTTATTAAAGTTGACTCTATCTAAAATGGTGTGAAATTTTACTTGTGTTGTGTTTCCACTTTATTACTGTTTGATTTCTACAAGCTAGGCAAGAGTGCTTTTGTGCCTTAGCTACAAGAATGTTAAGCACAGGTTTATTTATTCACTTTTGTGGTTCACCTTAACAAGGAATGTTTATTGTTTGAGTGAGGTTTCTACCCCTCCTAACTGCTAACCCAATTTCGTACATGTGTCATAGTCAGAATAGGGTAGCCCAAGAAGTAGAGGCAGGCACACCTTTGATTTAGGTCATGGCCTTTTTGCCTCGGAGTCCAAAAGAGCTATGGGTGTCATCGATCCACAAGGAACTGGATCAGTTTTTGGTGCCGTACATGGATATGGATCGGTGTCAGCCCAGACGAGGCCAAGAGGCACAGTCAATGTAAAGGGTGTATCCAATGGAGATCACCTGACTAGGGATCACCTGACTGGAGGCCTCATCGGATCCATGGGACCAGAACGAACGCTAGAGGGCTCCAGAAGGGTACTAAAAATTCACAACAAAGCCTCCTTAAAGGCTTGAATGTGCTGTGGCGCTGCCTGGGGACTCTGGCAGTATCGGAACGAGTGAGGCAGACAAGACCGAGATCTGAAGGCACCCTGATATCTATGTGACTTCTCCTGGCGAGATTCGAGGGAAGACAGAGAGCCATGTTTGCATTTCATGTTTTTTTTCTTCTTGGACTTACCTGAGGATTTGGAGTGGGATGATGTCCTCTCCCAGGGTTGGATTCTGGACCGAGAATGCATCCAGGTCCTCAACTTCGTCCATCATTGACATCTAATTGTAGCAACCCTTGCAGGTTTTGAAACATGTTCTTTTAAGGGGAGCCCAGTCCCTTTAATCTGAAAACATTGTGGAAACGTTTTCCATCAGGTTTCAAAAATCAAGGGAGAGAGCTCCAGATCTGCGTCTAATGGTGCAGAAAGATAGGGACTGACATTGAACTGCTGAGGTGAAAGTTACATTGTAACCCTGATGGCACTTCCAAAGTGGGATGTAACTAATGCATAGCCACATGACACCACATACCAGTGCATGAGGGAATTACTGAGGAAAGAATCTCCGGATCCATTCTAAGAGTATTCACAAGATGAGGAATCTGCGGTTAGATTATCCATCAGAAATAAAACATATCTCTATGTAAAATAATTAGCCCGTTTGTCAGAAGACATTGCATGATGTTTAATAATTGGTCTTTAGAAACACAACAAAAAATGCTGGATGAAAACAAACACTCCAGTATCTTCTTTATTTGCCCACTCCCCATTTCATCTATTTTAATGTTATCTACGAGTGCAGCAGAGTTTCAAACACCCTTAGTTCCAGTGTCCCTGTTTTCAATGCCTCTCCATCAGGGTTCTTGTAAATTACTGTATACCCATACTTTTGCACAAAATGGGGTGACACCGATCTTTCCCTTCTAGGCCTCTGTCCTACTTCAAACTCCAAACCCTTCTTCTGTATTGCTTATGTACCTTTTGCTGACCCCCATCCCTATCCACCTCACTGCACTCTAGTGGAAGAAGGCATTTGCCCTTATCCCTCTATGCCTTTGTCCTACTTTGCACAACTAAACTTCACTTCTCTAGTGCTTCAATACCTTTTCTAGAACACTTTACCACTAGACACTTATCATTATATATCCCCAAATGTTTCTTGTATAGTACCAGGGTTACACACCAGTACCTGCTAACCCTCAATGATTTTGCCTGTACTCCTAAATCCATCTAACATTTTTGCAGACGTCCTTGCTTCCAAACACCTCTGCTTGCACTCCAGTCACACAGTCGGGTGCCGCTCTCCTTCAGAAACACGACCGCGTAGCACAGGTTGAGGATCTCGTGCAGGATATCCGTGCGGGATGCGGAGGTTCACGGAGCCGGGAGTCTACGCTGCCTTCCCGGTCGCCATCTTGGCTCCTCCGGTGGAGGATTTCTAACAACTACATGAGATAGTATGTGCTCTGTTGCATGCACGCCTTACGTTGATATGTTCTTTGCCTCAAGATACCATGAAAGGAATGAACTAATACATGTATTATTAAGGTCCGATCTGAGCATTTTCTGCCCTTCCTAGTCATAAAGGACAAGTCTGCTGAGGTATTAATATGCATAATATTGGCTATATGCTGGCAGAAAAAACAGTTGAGGTGCTAAAGAAACTACGAGACTTACAGAAGGCTTCTGGTTGTTTAGCAGTGTAGGTCACACAGTAAATGAAATCAACGTGTGCAACATAGGAGAGGAACTGCTAAATGCAAGAAGACAAAATCCACTGTCTGTCTATGTGCTTTTGCGAGTTTTCTCCTTTCGTTTGGCCATACCTATCGGATATTGTTTATATTTGGAAGTCACTATGGGAACCGTCAGGCCTGGATTTTTGCCAAGAATGTACGAGATCTGTTAAGGGACTGCTGTACCCCTGCGGTGCACAGATGACGTGGTAGCTGCACCAGTTACTTTGTGTGTCTATTCTGTAAAGTGGTTGCCCCATATGTGTATGCTTTCCATCATGTGCAATAAAACAAGTACGGCTAGATATGTTCTCATTAAAAGCAAAACAGAAACACAAGAAACATCGAGCTGAATTCAGAGGAGGTGAACCATGCTCCCAAAGCTCCAGCTACAGGGAGTTTGAAGTACGTCCTGGGCGGTCACAGGGCCTATTTCGCGGCTTGTCATAGCCACTAGTGTGGCAACGCAGCAGCATGCTTCACAGACATGGGTATAAATAAGGGCTGCACTTGTACTATTTTTGAGTTGTTTAGTCGAAACTGAATAAGTGCAGCAAAATGCAGTGTTTTCGGGTTTCCCCTAAAAAGAAAACATTATTTTGGGTGGGATTTTCTCAAATATAAATGGTTTTATTGGAAAATCAGAAACCCCATTTATATTGTTCAGATCAGGATGGCCAAACCAATGATACTGAATAAGTCTCATTGACATCAGCTTAACATGGTATGGTGAAGGGAAAAGAAAACAAGCATTTGCAATGCAATAGGTGACCTATTGCATTGCTAACGGGAGTTGGGGGGGGCGAGACGGCACGAACAACAGGAGTAGGGTGGGGGGGGCAGGAGAGAAGGCTAGGCCAGCGGGAGGGGGGTGGCACGGGAAGAAAATAGTGCTCTTGCAACACGAATTAAAGGGGCCAGTAACCATGGAAGGATACAAATGACGACATGGCGTCATAAGGAGGGACTAACAGCCTATAAACCAATCGGAGGGCAGCATTTAGAAAGGACAAAGACACAAGCCAATGAAAAAGTGGGTGTGGGAGTGGGCATGGCTTCTCCCCCGTACTCTACTACCACAGATCAACCCCAGAGCAGCGCTTGCGCTCTGGCTCAGGGCTCAACCTAAAAATTGTGCTATTCAGGTCCATGGGAAAAAAAGGATACAGTTAACAAATAGGATACACACTTTACGCAGCTGCGCAAAGCTCATTTCGCTACTGGAATCGTTACTTTGGTTTCGTACCAGTTAACAGTGCCCACTGAAGCCTCTACCTACATATAAGGGCATGCCATTTCACGCAGATCTATCCCTCTAGAAATAAAATCAATTGCATTTATTAGTAAGTGTTTTCTGCCACAGACTGTGGCCTCACCGCAGCATTCATAACAATATCCTTCGTGCCAATTTGCTTAAAGGCAAAAAGAGCATGCCGTTTGGAACTCACTTGCAAATTTTAATGATAGGGTGATTTAGGCAACAGTTAGCCACCACATTACTTGCACCAAGCAACAAACACATCAAGGGCTAACAATGCCCACATATTTCCACTAGTCAGTAAATAAAAAACACAATTATAACAGTCTAAAGCATAAAAGAGCTAGTTTTCAATGATCTAGAAATATTAATGCTACCTGTGATAAATAAAATCTTGTATCTTAAAATGATGACCACATTATGGGTAAAGTTCAAGCAAAACTTTTGACAGTAAACAAAAGACGTGGAGGTGTTTAACGAAACCTCCTGCTAAATTTATGGACACACTAAGGATAACACGAAGAATGTCAGAAAGAACAAACCAAAGTGTTGAGTCTTCTCACTGGCATCAAAGGTGCTTACCCGTGTGCAGATTGACGCTAGCAGAGCCATGGAACCCTCTGACTGCAAGAAGACTTGCTGCAAAGCAGAGTGCTTATATTTATGGCAGCTGCAGTCGTGTTGCTCCTTCAACCTTTAACTAGGGATAACTTGGAATGGTTAGGGTTCAACAGCATCTCCAGGTCATCTGCCGTTTGTCATCTGATGTCAAAACGGCAGTTCCAAATAGGACACACCCCAAAGGAGGGGCCAGTCCAGAAACACACACTGACCCACGAAAGAAGTGGGACCAGGCAGAAGAGAAAGAGACATGGAGGACGGGCCCAGGTCGTCAACCTGAACACAGAAAGCCAAGGATAGCCAGTCCCTCTGGAACACCAGACAGAGGACTAAGCCGAAATGCCAGAGAGAAGGGCGGAATCGCCACAACACGATGCCGCAGACAGCAGGCCAGACTTGTCTAGCAATGTAGCGAACCTGGAGAGGGACAGACCTGGGCGCAACACAAGCTGTGCCAAGATAATTGTCAAAGAGACCGCACCTACGATATACCGTGACGCCAAGGAGAGCAAAGAACCCGAAAAGGGTGACCACACCTCCCCAACACATGACAGAGCTATGTAATAGCTACAAGTACCCCACAAAGGTTAAGCAATGTCCCAAGAAAACATGGGAACACCTCTTAGGAAACAATTCCGCAGCAGAGGACAAACAGAAAGGCCTGCGGGTAGAACCGCAGATGGCTTGCCAAGCAGCCAATAAAAAAGGCCCAATCTCAGGACCTACACGAGCTTACCAACAGCTAAAACCACAAGTCAAAAAAGAGGGCTGAACCAGCAGCCAACAGCACCGAAGGGCCAACAGAAGGACCCTGAAGATACATCAACCACACAGAACACACAACCGGGGCTACCGAACACTAGACCCCAGAAAACAATGGGAGAACACCTCCCAGAAGACAGCAGAGTACCGACATCCAGGTTTACTGAGGGGGAGGAGGAGGAGGACGACGAAGCCCCGCAAGGAACCGCTGAATGCCAGAATCCACAGGGGCGTGAAACAAAAGAGCGTCATAAAAAGGGAGGTCAACCAGACGCTCCCTAACATTCTCAGGAAAAACACTATCCCTCAGCCAAGCATGGAGACGGAGGGCTAACGAAGAAGCCGTAGTGCGACCAAGAGCCTCAGAAACATCTAGAGCCGAGCGTAGGATAAACACAGCCAGCTCCCGGCCATCCAACACATGGTGCCGCAGATCAGCGCAGGCACCCTCCTGAGAAGCACAAGACAGAAGGGACTCCGCAGAATCCCACAAGCTGGAAGTGGCTCTGGCCAACACACAAAGCGTGTTGATATTTGATATTTTGATATTTGAGGGGTATTTCTAAAGCGCAACGTACGCTCCGGAGGGAGCATCTTGGCGCTGAGGATCCTGAAAGACCCAGACCATGAGAATTTATAAGGAAGCTTTGGAGTAATCATCCGAGAGATTAAAGATCCATGTCTTTAGGAGCTTTCTAAAGGGTTTTTCCTGGGTTTGTTGTCTGAGTGTTTTGGGCAGTTTGTTCCAAGCTTTGGCTGCAAGGAAACTGAGAGTCTTCTCACCCTTCGTTTTCAGATTGTATTTAGGGGGAAGGATGAGGTTGTCGTGGGTCGAACGAAGGTGACGGTTGGGCAAATAGTGGGGAAAGCGCTTGGTGAGATATTTAGGGCCTGTTTGGTTGTAGGCACGAAAGGCTATAATCAGGATTTTGAAAAGAATCCTCTTGTGAAGGGGGAGCCAGTGAAGTGAACGAAGCGCTGCAGAGATAGAGGATCGGCGGGGTAGGCCCAAGACAAGACGGGCAGCTGTATGCAGAACGCTCTGCAGTTTTTGGGTGGTGCTCTTTTTGACTCCTGCAAGCATGCCGTTGCAGCAGTCCAGTCGTGAGATTATGAGTGCTACTGCTACTGTTTTTCTGGCATCAACGGGGAGGAAGTCGAAGAACTTTCTCAGGGATCTGATCGTTCCGAAGCATTTGCCTGCGACGGTTCTGGCATGCTGCTCAAAGGACAGTTCGGAGTCAAAGATTACGCCGAGATTCCGGGCTGACGATACTGTCTGGGGGGGGGGGGGAAGCAGAATTATCCGGCCACCAAAGTGCTGGAGAGAAGGAGATGTTGATACCAATCGGGAGGATCTCTGTTTTACTCGAGTTGCATTTCAGATGGTTGTTGTCCATCCATCGAAATACTTCGGTCAGGCAGTGTTTCAGGTTAAGTTCAGCTTTGGTGGATCGTTCGTCCAGTGGCACAATGAGTTGTGTGTCATCGGCATACGAAGTGACAGGTATGCCGAATGATTCTATCAAATTAAGAAGGGGAATAAGGTAAATGTTAAAAAGGAGGGGGCTAAGGATGGATCCTTGCGGGACGCCTGAGGGGACAAGTTTGTCTTTGGAGTGGAATGCGCCCAGAGCGACTATTTGGGATCGGTCGGAGAGAAAAGACTTTAACCAAGATAGGGCGGAGTCAGAGATGCCAATGTCCCTGAGTCTACTGATGAGGATGGCGTGGGAGATGGTATCAAACGCCGCCGTTAAGTCGAGGAGGATTAGAATGGAGTTTTTTCTCTGATCTTGTAGGGATTTTATGGTGTCAGACAGTTCGATAAGAGCGGTTTCTGTCGAATGCTTGGGGCGGAAACCAGATTGTTGGGGATGAAGAAGGTTGTTTTCATCCAGATAGCGTTTAAGTTCGTTGTGGACTAGGTGTTCCGTAATTTTTCCCAAAGCCGGGAGTAGCGAAATTGGGCGGAGGTTGGTTAGGTCAGTTGGGGATTTATTTGCCTTCTTCATAAGGGGTTTGACTATTCCTTTTTTCCAACGACTGGGTACTGAACCTGAGCTAAGCGAGGAGTTGATTAGGTTGTTGATGGTCGGGTTAACCTCGTCAATTAGTTGGTGAAGTATCTTAGGGGGACAAGGATCGGACGGAGCGCCCGATTTGCAGGCCAGGATGGCTTTTCTCGACTGCTCAAAAGTGACAGAGAGGAAACTATATGTGTGCAGCCTTGGGGGACCGGTGGAAGGGGCACAAGGGGAGTGGTGGGGGGGGGGGGGAAATTGATTTGGATAGAGGCAATTTTGTCCTCGAAGTAATCAGAAATTTGGTCACAGAATTTCTGGGAAGGGGGGGATTTCAGGTACGAGTGCCTTAGGCTGCGTGAAGGATTTAACTATAGCGAACAGCACCTTTTGTTTTTGGCCAGCGTTTTTGATGGCGTTGACGTAGTAGTTTTTTTTAGCCAGTTTGATTTCCAACAGGTAATTTTTCCTTGTCGCGATATAGGAAATACGGTTAGTGGCCTCGTATGTCTTTCGCCAGTTTCTTTCTGCTTTTTTACATAGCCGATGCGCATTTGCAAGTTCTGGTGTGAACCAGGGGGCATTTGTTTTGGTTTTATCCCGGGAGGTGCGAGGGCGTGGAGGCGGGAGTCTGGATTTAATTTCTTGAGTGATCCAGTTGTGAAAAAGATCGGCGTCGGTGTCGACAATGCCGGAAAGGGTGGGTGCTTGAGTTTGCATTGAGGGATTAAGAGTGATGTTATCCTGAACCTTTTTCCAATTGATATGATTATCAGGGCGAGAGACAGCTTTGTTACGGTTGGGTAAATTTTCGCTCAGAATGTGGAATGGAATTAGGGAGTGAGACAAAGGGGATAGTGTGATCAAGGAGGGAGAGTTTGTGCAGACTCCATCCAGGGTGTGGCCTAGGGAGTGGGTTGGTAAGGTGACAAGTTGCTTAAAATTGAACATGTCGAGGGTTTGTACGAAATTGATGGTTTGAGCATCTATTTTCGATTCTAGATGAAGGTTAAAATCACCAAGGAGGGTGAAGAATGGATATCTGAGTGAGAATTGTCCTAAGGAATCATACAGTGAGTCGAGGAACTCAGATGCGTTACCGGGTGGGCGGTATATCAGACCGCCTGTGAACGAAGTATGTTCGTTCAATTTAATAGAGAAGCCTAGTCCTTCTGTCTTTTTTAAAGGCTCTAGACTAAAGGTGTGGCAAGGGAGGGTGTCTTTAAGGATGATAGCGACACCTCCACCTCGGCCCTTAGCTCTATCTTCCCTGAGGAGCGAATATCCTAGGGGAAGGGCAACAGCAATATCAGGATTACTATCTGCTGTCAGCCATGTCTCAGTTATCATGAGGCAGTCTAGGTCGGACTCCAAGATAAGGTTGTGTATATCTTGGTTGTGCTTGCACATGGATCATGCGTTGATCAGACCACCTTTGAGGGAGGGCAGGGGAGCCTGAGGTGTATTGGCCGATGGGATAGTTGAGAAGAGGCCAGTAGACCAGTGGCAGTGTTTGCAACTGACTGGGCCTGAAAGTGCGGCTGGGTCTAGTATACATGGACACTGTTTAGTGACCTGTAGTTGAAGGAGGTCGCTAGGTTGGTAGGAGATGTGGGAGGAAGGATGGGCAGAGTTTCCTGCGCCTGTCGCGGTCTTGTCGCGGACGGGCGCAGACGGGCTTGCCTTAGGCGCGCCTTCGGCGCGCAAACGGCGCTCCCGCTGCGCTCGTCCGCTGCGCTTCCTGCCTAGGCACATGTTATAGGAAATGAGATGCAAGGGGCGTGGCCTCAAGGGGGCGTGACTAGCGAGCACACCTGCGATGGCGGCCGCTCAAACAACAAACAAACAATTACCACCGCAGCGATCAGTCGGCTGCGTGGTATGAGGTCTGTCAGCGGATCAGGTAGGCTTTTAGGAGTTCGTGATATCAACTGTTAAAAGCAAGTGACACAATGTAAACAATTTTAAAATAAGTAAAAAGTGTACCGCCAGAGCCCGGCTTCCGCCTCAGGTCTGGGAATCTGGATTTTGAAGAGGCTTGCGAAACGGCGCCTTATAACAGGGCAGGGGGCGTGGCCTCAAGGGGGCGTGACTAGCGAGCACACCTGCGATGGTGGCCGCTCAAACAACAAACAAACAAACAATTACCACCGCAGCGATCAGTCGGCTGCGTGGTATGAGGTCTGTCAGCGGATCAGGTAGGCTTTTAGGAGTTCGTGATATCAACTGTTAAAAGCAAGTGACACAATGTAAACAATTTTAAAATAAGTGAAAAGTGTACCGCCAGAGCCCGGCTTCCGCCTCAGGTCTGGGAATCTGGATTCTGAAGAGGCTTGCGAAACGGCGCCTTATAACAGGGCAGGGGGCGTGGCCTCAAGGGGGCGTGGCTAGCGAGCACACCTGTGATGGCGGCCGCTCAAACAACAAACAAACAATTACCACCGCAGCGATCAGTCGGCTGCGTGGTATGAGGTCTGTCTGTGTTGAGCACCCGCAAGGCAGCACTGGAGGAAGCGAAGAGGTTACGCTCCCATGAATCTAACCACCGGGCCTCCCGTGACGGAGGAGACAACACCAATGGCAAGGAGGGAAAGGCAGTCTGCAGAAGAGGGCCCCTGGTAGAAGGGTGGAAGGAAAGGCAGACAGGATCATGCGGAGCAGGACGGTGGCGGTGCAGGAGCGGCTGGGGCACCGGGTCCCCCATGGCAGGATGCCCCCAGGCCCCCAAGACAGAATTATGGAGCGAAGCTTCGAAGGGAAGAAGCAGGTCCCGTCTACCAGAGCCCTGATGGAGAACCTCAAGCAAATGATCCGCGGGGAAATGGGCAGCCGGGTCGCCCATGCGCAGAATCACCGCGGCCGTGGAGACAGCCCGGGCGAAGGCAGCACTCGCCTCCGTAGGACAACGCGGTGAGGAGTGCAATTTCTCAGTGGGCGACAGCTGTAAGCTAAGGCGGCCGTACCCCAGCCCAACCGGAGGAAGAAAAGGCCAAGCTCGAAATGGGGAAAGGTTAACAGATGAGTGGGGAACCTGAGACGCCTCTGGGGATGTCTGTGGGCATGGGGACGGCGAAGAGCCCTTCTTGGAAGACACCGGGGAAAAAGCCACGACACGGCGTCCTGTCTCCGGGGAAGAAGAGACAAACAGTTGCCGAACCTTTGGAGAAGAGGGGACCTCTGAAGACGAATAGACGAGGCAGCCACCTGCGTGGAGAGACGAGGGGGACGCCAGGGCCGACAGCCGCCGGCATCTGAGCGGCGTCAGCTGGGCCTCGGACAAGGCCACCACCTGCCCAGAGGACTGAGGGGGACTAGAGGACGAGCCACGAGTCCCGGCAACCTCCTGTGACACCACAGGGACCCCCACAGAGGTTTGCGGCGAGGCAGAGGCACCGTGGGACGAAGGTGGGAACCCTGTAGGGCCGCACCCCGACGACACCACATCTCCAAGACCTGAAGCCGAACCTGTTGGCGCCGGGGCCGGAGTCACTGCCGACTCCGCAGAAGGCCCCGTACACGGCAAGGGATCCACGGACGTCCCAGGAAAAGGAGGAGGAGCCAATGAGGCCTGCAGGGCCGCAGCATAAGCCTCCATTTGGACTCTGGTCGCCCCCACGCTGGGAAACGGCGGGTAGGGTGGCGACGAGCTAGGCCTTATGACCTGCGGAGAACCCGCGCCCCCCACAGGGCGGGGACCGGGCCTCAGGGACAAGCTGCGACACTTACCAATGGGCGAGCGACGCCCTTGCGGCCTCGGTGAGGGACGATGTCGGAGACGGAAGCAGCGGTTCTTGAACCCTTCCGCGGGGGACGGGTGCAGTGACGACGCCGACCTAGACATGCAAGCCGAAAGGAGTTTCATCCGGCGCTCCCGCCGGGATTTCAGCTTCATCTGCTGACAAGCCTCGCAGTCCGTGGAGTCATGGTGCTCACCCAAACACCACATACAAATGGGGTGAGGGTCCTTTGCCAACATCTGGCGCGCACAAGACGAGCACGTCTTGAAGCCCGAAGGCATCCGCACACTGTTCCCAAAGGAAACGCAAAGCGTGAAAAGAAGGCCTGAAAACAGTCCAGGGACACAATCCGGATCCACGTGGTACGCGGAAAAGAAGGAAACTGATGTCAACGCGCCGGGGTGGGGCTTATGTGACCTTGCTGACGTCACGCCCGTGGAGGACGTTGGGGCAGAGTCGCGTGGTACCACCCCCCGGCGCGCAGAGATGCTGGGACAAGAAAGTCTTCCAGGTCCAGTCTCATGCCTGGGGATAATTCTACGTTAAGGAATCTGCTGCTAGTAGTCTCCATCAGATACATAGAGTACTTACTAACTTCTAACTATCTACGATTCTTTCCGACAGGTTGGGGAGCAATCTACTTGTACTGAAATTTGGTGCCTGAAAAGAGATATTAATATTAATAGTTGGGAACAATTTCAGTTACAGTGCTTATGGAAAAGTAAGGTACAAATCATTATTAAGTAGCTATGTTCACAGACACACAGTAAAGGAAGCGAGGAGGATCCTACCGCCAGCTTCTTTGGCAAGTAAACTAGGACAGATAGTGAAGAAGGTTGTCCTGACACAATATATAAGATATGAGAAGAGAAATGGGTGCCGTTCGTAGGCTGGGACTTTGCTGGCTTTAATTAATTTTAAATCTTGCTACTACCGAGGAGCTGACCGGAACGTGGGGCGATATAGACAGGTGCGCTCACCGCAGAAGGCTGTCTTTGAGCAGGGACTGCGAGGACCAGGGTGCCTTGAGCAAAAATCACCGAACGCACCTGGTCCTCTTCCCGGACACACCTCCCCCTGCCTCCAACTGCTACATAACGCCTCACGGCCCCCGCTTCGCGGGTGCCGTTCGTAGGCTGGGACTTTGCTGGCTTTAATTAATTTTAAATCTTGCTACTACCGAGGAGCTGACCGGAACGTGGGGCGATATAGACAGGTGCGCTCACCGCAGAAGGCTGTCTTTGAGCAGGGACTGCGAGGACCAGGGTGCCTTGAGCAAAAATCACCGAACGCACCTGGTCCTCTTCCCGGACACACCTCCCTCTGCCTCCAACTGCTACATAACGCCTCACGGCCCCCGCTTCGCGGGTGCCGTTCGTAGGCTGGGACTTTGCTGGCTTTAATTAATTTTAAATCTTGCTACTACCGAGGAGCTGACCGGAACGTGGGGCGATATAGACAGGTGCGCTCACCGCAGAAGGCTGTCTTTGAGCAGGGACTGCGAGGACCAGGGTGCCTTGAGCAAAAATCACCGAACGCACCTGGTCCTCTTCCCGGACACACCTCCCTCTGCCTCCAACTGCTACATAACGCCTCACGGCCCCCGCTTCGCGGGTGCCGTTCGTAGGCTGGGACTTTGCTGGCTTTAATTAATTTTAAATCTTGCTACTACCGAGGAGCTGACCGGAACGTGGGGCGATATAGACAGGTGCGCTCACCGCAGAAGGCTGTCTTTGAGCAGGGACTGCGAGGACCAGGGTGCCTTGAGCAAAAATCACCGAACGCACCTGGTCCTCTTCCCGGACACACCTCCCTCTGCCTCCAACTGCTACATAACGCCTCACGGCCCCCGCTTCGCGGGTGCCGTTCGTAGGCTGGGACTTTGCTGGCTTTAATTAATTTTAAATCTTGCTACTACCGAGGAGCTGACCGGAACGTGGGGCGATATAGACAGGTGCGCTCACCGCAGAAGGCTGTCTTTGAGCAGGGACTGCGAGGACCAGGGTGCCTTGAGCAAAAATCACCGAACGCACCTGGTCCTCTTCCCGGACACACCTCCTTCCGTTATTTAATTGCTCTCAGCTCACGCGCGAGCGGGACGCGTGCGGGGCGCAGTCCGGGGCGAAGCCCGGGCCAAGGGCGGGCCCGTCTGAGCCCGTCCGAGAACGACAGAACGGAACGGGACCCCTCTCTAACATCTGCTGCTTGCCGCCCTGGGAGCCTGGTAAGTGCAAACTCAGTACAGCCCAATTTTACTCAGAGAGACGTTGCACGAAAACGGGGTGACTGGCTTACAAAAAATGGATAAATCACAGAAAAGGGATGGTCCTATCTTGCAATCGACTGGGGGCGCTCTAATGGGAACATTGGACAATTTCTTGGTGAGAGTGCAGACAGCCCTTGCAAAGGATATTGAACTAACTGAGAAAAGACTCTCATTAGACACTCTCTGTGACAAGAGGTCTTCCTTGGGGAGTATGGTCAATTCAAAATCTCCACCCTGTGGTCAGCCTGTAAGGTTGGACTCCTCGAGCCCAGTATCGCCCATGTTGGAAGAACAACCAATGATATGCCCCACGTCTTTCATTGAAATACCGGACGATAATGATGATAATACTAATAGGGGTAACGGGGTCTCCATTTCAGAACCTTTGCCAGGTGTTAAAACTCGTTCAACCAGCAACCCAAATGCGGCTCCTGGCAAGCAACAGCCAGCAGTTACCCTGAAAAAAAACTGCAGGGGTAACCAAAAGAAAGCCGCTGGGAAGAGTAATACCAATACCAAGGCTGGTCATTCCCTAGCTCCAGCTCCATCGAAGGCTTTTGCCCCACACCCCAAACCTCAAACAACTGATTTAAGGTCTCATTTACCACCACTGTTGGGGATGGATGAGACGGAAGTAACTGATACAGTACATTTTTGGGCCAGAATGGAAAGTACTCTTAAGAAATTATGTGATCCCATCTACGAAAGATTAGGCTCTATCGAGAGCAGACTTGTGTGCATGGAACTTTCACTTGCATCGGGGAACTCTCGGGGGGGAAAACAACACCAGAGCCCGCCAATACAGAGTTCTGACATAACAGGCCAAAGGGTTGTGACTAAATCCATAGTCAATAATCTGACTAATTCCATACTAGATAACCGGCCCATCCCCCATGAGCCTGTCCAGACCCCAGTAGTGGACATTAGGTCAGCAGATGAACATCATTCCCCATACCCGATACCAGCTAGCCCCAGGGATAGTAGAGAAGTAACTGGCAGGCATATTCCAACTATTCAACCTGGAGCACAGATCTCTTCAGGCTTCATTGATTTACATCTACCCCCCGAAGCTGCCCCCTATGTGGTGATCCTAACTGGGGTTCCCAGCCTGGCGAAGGGGGCAAGGGAATCCTATTGGGATCTGAAGAACAAATGCACTCATTGGCTTAATGTTAAACGGCCACTACCGGCCCAGATGAGTGCTGAGATCTTATATGCAAGGCGTGTAAACTGGGTAGGCAGAAACACCAAATCATCGAAGGGGGATTGTGTGGTCATTAATTTTAGGGATAGGCGGTGCGTGGAATATATTTGTTCCTGGCCCCAAAACGCTTCCGCTTCCTCCTCTATGATAAGCACAATGCCACTGTCTTACTTTTACGCATCTAAGCCACAGGCTACAGGTGGAAATGCATGCAGGGGCCCCCTGACTAATGGAACCTTTTTTGGGGATATAAGATCGATAAACAGATTCGACGTACTCTCTGGGTTAGCGGACTGCGATTGACTGTCTGGTGGTAGTATTCATACTAAGGTTGCCACACCACGTGTATCCTTGCTATCACCAGGCACATGTGGTAAAACTAACGTGCCCCTAATGCCAGATAAGGGTACGTGTGGAAGCGATCTGCCTAATGGCAGTGATATTAATATACCCCATGCACAAGCAAATACGATGGGGAATAGTGTACAAGGCATGCATGTTGAATGCCAAAAGGAAATTTTAGTCACCAATTCCAGGTCTTGTCTTGGACAGGATACAGTCCCTACCCACATACAGATCACAGGGAGCATGGAAGGGGGATCCAATTCTGCCAGCCACGTATTGTTTCTATCTTGGAACGTGGCGGGTATAAACTCTAAGCTAGCATCTCCTCCCTGGGTGGATTTCATTAGTAAACATGACATCTGTCTTTTCCAAGAGACATGGTCAGTGGACCCGGTGTTCATGCTTGGATACTTGAACTTTTTTACTCCGGCAGTGAAAATGCCCAGGGGACGGGCATCAGGAGGCCTGATCATCTGGGTTAAAAAGAATTTGGAATGTAAATTACAAATTATCCAAACTCAGAGCCCAGATATATTGAGAATCAGGCTGACTAGTCTGAAAAACCTTAAGATTGACATTTTCAATGTATATGCAAGGGGCCTACCAGGTGGGAAAAAATCTGAGGTGATATCCGCATTAAACACCATTGTTGAATCTAGCCCCTCTGATGTGCTCCCACTTATCGCCGGAGACTTTAACACAACCTTCGAGCCACTTGGCCAACAAGACATGCTCCTGACAGAGGAAGAGGACGCTAACTGGGGTGTCCCACAGCTTGAGGTGAAGTCTGTTAGCAAATGGACTGAAGCGGCCCTGTACCTGAAAGGGTTCTGCCTGGGCAACCAGCTGAGGGCAGCCAACGGCAGAACCAAATCAGATAGGAAGTGCAACAAAACGTATAACAATGGTATTAGGGCAAGTAATATAGATTACCTCTTAGTCCATTTGAGGATGTGGCATATGTTAGTGGATATGGTGGTAGAGACACGAACTGAAAGCGATCATAATCCCCTAATAGCTGTGTTTGATTTGAGAATGGGAACTAGCATAGATCAAATACCAGATAAGCATGGTCTAGCGGTAGTTCTATCAAACGACGAACGCCATCTTAAATGGCGTTATGTAGTAGAACACCCAGACTTGTTGGATATGATAGAGCACCACGTTGAAGAGGCACTGTCGTTGATTACGACAGCTGGTAATTTAGGACAACCCCTAATAACATTTGAGGAAATCCATGGAAAGTTAGTTGGTAAACTAAAATCTTGTTTTTGTAAACCCCCCGTTGTGCTGAAAGCCCAAAGAAGTAAACATGAGGGCTGGTACAACGCCTCCTGTAAACAAGCTCGTACTGAGCTGGGACTTGCTTTAACATTAAAAGATCCGAGCAAGATCAAACTTGCTCGTAATATCCATAAAAAAGCCCTGTGGAAAGCTAAAAAGGAGTGGAATGAGAGTGAGTGGCAAGACCTAAAAGTAGCATGTGCTCATAAGGACCAGAAAAAATTCTGGAATATTTTTAAATGGAAAAAGGGCGAAATAGTTGACAGCCCTCAAAACCACGTACCACAGAGTTCTTGGGTAGACTTTTTTAAATCTCAATATTCGTTAGGCCCTGTGGAAGCTAACAAGCCTTCTCAGGTAAGGATTTTTTATGATACCCCTGTATTTAGCGTCGGGGATGTCGACATTGCGCTCGACAAGGTGACTCCGGGTCGTGCACCCGGTATGGACTGTATCCCGGCTGACGCTTTTTTGTACAAAAGAGAGAGGTGGCTATTATACATTATGCATCTAGCAAATGCTATTGCACAGGGAATGCCGATCCCGTATTCTTGGAAAGGTGCGGAAATCGTCCCAATATATAAGAAAGGAGACAAATCGTTGGCTTGCAATTACAGACCCATTAGCCTGATAGATGCTCTACAAAAGATTTTGGGCAGGCTGGTCTTGGGGAAGATCCAGACCTGGATGGAATCAAGTAATGTGCTAAGTCCATTGCAGGCGGGGTTTCGCCCTAAAACAAGCACTATAGACCAGGTATTCAGGTTTATCGTCCTCTATTGGAGTACAGTGGTCCTGGCAAAAGGGGTCTTGTATGCCGTGTTTGTCGACTTGCGGGCGGCCTTCGACTTGGTCCCACGCGACAAGCTGTGGCAAGTGTTGGAGGGTATGGGGATGGCTCCGGAGTTGTTGGCATTGGTCGTCCGCCTACATGAGGGCAATTTTGCTAGGGTCCGGTGGGGTAGACAGGGCGAGGTTACGGAGTCTTTCCCCGTGGAGCGAGGAGTGCGGCAAGGCTGCGTCTTGGCGCCGACCTTGTTCTCACTCTTCGTGAACGGGGTGGCCGAGTTCCTCTCCCGGGTCCCCTCTGATGCTCCAGCAATGGCCGGTACCCGCATTCCTGTCCTTATGTTCGCGGACGACACTCTGCTGATTTCGAAAACCCCGAGTGGCCTTCAGCTGACCCTCCGTCGCTTTGAAGAATTTTGCTTGCTACGTGGTTTGGAGATTAATGTCTCCAAGACCAAGTTTATGGTCTTGAATGGCCCGAACCCGTGTAGGTCGTACAAACCCTTTAGTGGCGTAATTGTAATGAACGGCTCCCCCCTGGAACAGGTGGACGCCTTTACCTATTTGGGAGTAACCTTACAGAAGAATATGTATTGGAAGAGCCAAATAGACTCCTCTATTCTGAAGTTCAAGCAGCAGACTGGTCTCCTCTTAAAAAGGTTTAAAACTTCGCAGACCCAACCGATAGCCCCACTCCTTGAGGTTTATAAGATGAAGGTACGCAGCTCATCCTTGTATGGTTCTGAGTTATGGGGTTATGGAAGTAACTCAAAGCGATTGATCGCCATGGAGAGCGAGTTCGTAAGGAAAGTTGTTGGCGTACCACAAAGCACTCCCTTGATACCCCTGTTCTGGGACTTAGGCTTGAAAACCATACAAGACACTGCCAATTTGCGACCATTGTTATATTGGCGCAGGATTTGGTCAACCGAGGAGTTAAAGCATTACGCGATGGGCCTAAAAGAAATAATGGAAAAAGATCAGTTCCATAGAATAGATTGGTTGAGGTCCATTAAGGTGTTACTATACAGCCTAGGTTGGAGCAACCTTTGGGACGATCCTCTAAATGCTGTTTTCCCTTCAAAGGAAATTGTCAAAACCAGATACTGGGAATTCATTGCCACCGAATCTGCTGCAAAAGGGTGCACCTCCCAGTTAACAGCTAGATATCTAGAGATTAAGGTTTATCCCAGCCAGGAATGCTATTGGGATTTGATAGAAGTACCAACTGATCGCAAACTTTATTTTCAGTTTAGGGTAGGCACCCTCCCTATTGCTGCATTTACATCAAAATGGACGAAAGGGTCCTTGGACAAATGTCCAAAATGTAGGGACAAGATAGAATCTATGAGCCACTTTGTTTTCTTTTGTCCCCTTTACGAGCTCCCACGGAAAAAATGGGTATTACCTGTCTGTCGCCTCCTAGGCACCCGAAGACATGTAGAGGCACTAAGAATTTTATGTTCTGACCCAAGCCCACTAAACGCAATTGCAATGGCAAAATACATAAAGTGGGCCTGGATAATACGCGCCAGACAGACAAATATTAAGAGTGCCAACTTGGCAGCGTTGACCTGAAGTTATGTTTAATGTATTTAATCTTTATTTTTTGGATTTATCTGCTTAATCTAAATCAAACTAGGAAGTTTTTTTTTTTTACCAAACTGCCTACCAGACATCACTGTTGACTACTTAAGTTGTTGTTTATTACAGATGCAAGTCCGGAAATTATGTGTTTATGGAAATACGTTATGTCTTAACTTATGTTTTAGCATGTGTATGAAGTTTGGCAAATGTACGTTACTTTCATGACTTAATTGTCGAATAAAGTTATTTTAAATCGAGAAGAGAAATGGCTTTTACGATCAGAAAGGGGTACTAATTTGGGCACCATTCCATATTGTGATCACATTATAGGCCGGGGCGTTTTAACTGTATTTTCAACCAATGTGTGATTAATACAAGAATGATGAATTTGTGCTTAGACAATATAGTGATGAAATAGTAAATCGTATGATGGAAACCTGTATGTAGCCATTTTAAATACTCATTTAATATTTGTGTTAAATGAACATAAAACAAGGATTCATTTTCATACATCTTGAGTAGGTGTCCGGAAAATTCGGTTTTCAAGTCACTATGACACAGTGCATGCTGGAATGGTTACTGACATGCAGTGAGAGCACATTTCACTGAATGCAATTTTCCGAGTAACTTTACAACTTAACATGGAGCTATTCACAGACTTACATTACAGGAAGTGAGGCGGGTCCTCCCCTTTGCTTCTTAGAAAAATAATCTGGACAGAGAGAGAGAGGCACAAGAATAGAAGATACGAGTACAGCACAGGCCTTGCCTATCAGAAGGAGGAACTAATTTGGGGAACACTCAAAGCTGTGCTTATGGTTTGGTTTGGAGTAAATGAAGACAGGAATAGTGCCAAATGGCGCAAGAGAGAAGGATCCATAGGTAAGACAGTATTGTCCCTTCAAAGTAGACTATTTAATGATCAAAGAGAATATTCATGGCGGGCTAAAAGGTTGAAGATTCCTTAAATATCAATGATGACCAATGCTGCATGAAGATGAACTGCAACACATGAGAGCAGGGGACAACTGCCAGATGACTCCAGTTGTATCACACAAGGGATGGGGAAGATGCTTGGTGCTTGCCATATGAATGTTCTATTGTGCAGTCAGTCAAAACATTACAACTTTCCGTTGAGATCTGGACACAACATTACATCAGCTGTACTTATTTTTATTTATGAGGCTAGAACACCGAGTCAGCTGTATTTATTTTTTATTTTGTAACAATAATGTTTGAATCTAAAACATTTTACAAGAGCCACACTAATGGCATACGCAATAGTGATGGTTAGGTGGTTAAAAAAAAACTGACAGGTGAAAAAAACCCACAGGTGCGACATTCTAAGTCTTTAGACACAGATAAACATTCAGAAATGACACAATAAGGATAACTAAAAGTAACAGAGAAATGGCACATCTGGATTACCACTAGGTACCGCATAAATTACCAGGCGTCTATTATAACTAATTACGCCACACCCAGTCCTCACTGTGCCTTAGACCGCATAAGAGCACGGTCACACCGTTTCTGAAACAACTATACCAGTATGTTAAATGTTGCTCTGTATGTTTGTTTGTATTTTCCTTCCCCACAGGAAAGCGCCACTAGAGGAAATTTTCCTCTACTACATATCACACCTTAGCGCGTGTGTCACAAGTATGGTCTTTTAATAACACGTTGTGAGAAGTTGGCCTGGCATATGCTGGTCACTAGTTATAGTGGCCACCTTGCAACAGTCCAATTCAACTCTTATGGTAGATAGGTTTAAGACAACCTTTTAAAGAAAGCTATCCTAGTGGTAGATGTGGAGAGCAGCCTTCAGGCTAAGTCTCAGAGTAATGTAAAGCAGCTTGTTTTACCTTATAATCTCCTGAATTACCAAATGAAAGGACACCACACAGGTATATATATCAAATATGTATGTATTTATTACGAGACACACTCTACTAATCTCGTTATGAGATTTGAAGTCAGGAACATCTGCAAATATCAACGTTTCACAATAAGTTAAGCACAAATATGGCTGGGGCCCTAGGGGCGTACTAGACCATATACTAAAATAGAGGTTTAGGAAAGTCGACTTGCAAGGGTACAAGGCCTAGGGCCTGTAGAATCGCTGGGGCTTCACTAATCCACCAAAGGCAGGTAAGTAAAAGACCCACAGGAGATGCGTGCAGTGTGGGAACACAGCCGCGGGTTCCCCATTGATATCAACGGAGCAAGTCACGGTTGGATTTTTAAAGTTTAAGGGTACTTTTAGGAAGTCTACAAGCAATTCACTTACAAGGTAAGTAGTTCCAGGACCAACACCCACTGGAGCACCGGAGTGCACGAGTTATCTCACCCAGGGAAGCCGGGTGCATAGGTGTCTTTTGGTGTCGGGTCGCGGCATCGTTTTCAATGGAAGCCGAAGAAGTTTTGCTGCTTGTGAAGACTGAAGAAGTGTCCGGAGGAATCCAAGGCTGGATTCAAGATGAAGAAGACCTGAAAGCAGAAGAGACAGTGTTCACAGTCACTTGCCAGTGACCTGGGGTCAGGAAGATGGATGCCCACGGAAGTCGGGTGATTTCAGGTGATCAGGGGTGTTTTGACTCTTCAGCCACGAGGTCCAGGAGGCGTCGAGGAGGACCAGGAGCTGGATTTGGCGGGTCCCACGAAGTCTGCAGCTTACTGAGGTGTTGGCAACCGGATTGGAGCCAACAAGCCTTGGCAACAGCAAGTCTCGTGAAAAATGAAGAAAGTCAGCGGTGCAGACCAGAAAGGTCTGAGGGACTCACCCAGCGAGGGTAAGTGAGGGCAAGCCTGGAGCAAACAGGGGAGCCCTTTGGTTTGATGAGAAAGTCTTCAGGGGACCCACAAGCCAACGGGCAAGGGATCGCGAAGACTCCTCGTGAGGATTCACTTCACAGGAGCCCACGGTCGCTGAAGACGAGGTAGGCCTCTGATTTGAGGGAAATCCTGCTGGAGGCTTGGGCCACACATGGTCCAATGCACAAGTTCGTGGAACGTCGTGAAGGGGTTGCACTCGACAATAGTGCATGGTACCCGGGTACTGCTGTTCCTCGTCACTTGTGGGGTCCACTCGCCTCAGCTTTGCTGGGGACTCACAATGGCTGTCGAGAAGTCAGGAAATCCACTTCCGGGGCTGCAGGGACTTCGGACTCCGGTGGGAGCGGGGAAATTTGCGACCGTTGATTAGAGTTTTTGGTGCCGGTCACTCCTTGACTCCAAGGGAGATTCTTCTGTCTTCCAAAGGTAGTGGAACGTCGAAGAACCAGGATTCTTCTTGTAAAGTATCGTCCAGGGATATCTAGTTTGCAATGACAAGGGTTCCCTATCTTATACTAAAAGAAAGGGAGGGACTAGCTTTATCACCACTCCTCTGGGAGGGTCAGGGTAGGAGGTGGTTACACCCACTTCCCTTTGTCCAGTTTCACACCAGGGCAGGGACACTTAGCCCCTGAACCGGTTTGAGCTGCTATATGCACAGAGGAGCCTACTGCTCCCCCAGTGCAGGACTTCAAAGCACTCTAGGAGTGCACCCACCCAGCCCCAATACACTAAATCCTGTCTGGAAGGTGGTGACACCTCCCTGTGACAGGATGCCTATTGTTGGACCTCCTCCACTACGAGTTTCAGTCAGCAGCAGGAGGGCAGTCCAGTGTCTGTGCTGGTGGCATCCATTTTGTGATGCCAGGCTCTTTCACATTTCTACCGTGTTTCCACAGTAGGTACATGTCTATCCCTCTAGAAGGGTGGGATTATACTCCCACACCAGTTACTGGTGTGGGGGTATGATTCCAAGGCGTTTGACACAAAACACGACATGTTTTGATGCAGTCATTCCAAAGTTAGCATTTACCGGTAGGTTATAATGCACTTAAGAGTATATGGTTTAACCACATCCACAAACAGCCACAGAGAATAGACTCTGCCAGCTGCAGAGGGGTCCTGCTCATGCAGAGGCACCCCCTCACATTGTAAACCAAGCACCCTGCCCTCAGGATTGATAGGGCCTGCCTTAGGGGTGACTGATAGGTTTATATGTGTGTGTATGGTGAGATATAGGAACCTATACCTCAGTGAGGAGTGCTAACACTACCTCACCCAGGCTGCAGTAGCAGGCCTGTGGTGTCAGATTTAGTCTGCTTCCCAGGGGTGGCATAATACATGCTTCAGTCCCTGGTAGGCCTGTGAAGTACCTATGCCCTTGGTACTTAAGGTACCATATACTAGGGGCTCATAAGGCACCACAGTATCCAATCACTAGTGCATCTAATATGCACTCCATGTCATTTAAGGGAGTAAGCAGATAGGCTGTGGTCCTGGATAGCAGGATCCCAGCCAGACTAGTCAAAAACCATTCAAACACCAGGAAAAAAGTGGGGGCGACCATGCAGTCAGATTCCACCTTCCTACACACGTTTTTAGACCACTCACTTTGCACTACACATAGGTACTGAAGAAGTCATACCACTAAGAGCATGGCTGAAACACGTTGACCGACTAGGATATTGGAGTTACCTTAAGATCCCCTTAAATATCCAACTCTTATTTTTAATAACTGGCAAGGGCCCACTCATTAAAAAAAAACATTTTTTATCCCAGGGACCCTTAGGACAGCCTTTTTAACATTCTCTTCCTTTCACTGCACTCTCATGGCACAATACCAGCTCCGCTGTATCCTGGCGTCGTAGCACAACTAAGGTGCACTTGGTGCCTTGGGTGGGGCCCGATGATGAAGCATGTCACCAACTAGGTTGGTGAGTGAGGGCCTTACTATAAACATAATGTGTTTCCTCTCCAAAACAAACATACGCTAGGGGCACCCACTCCAGAGCTAGTGCTCTTTGATAAAACATTTGATTGTCGATACCCAGCAAAATACATACGAAATTCAGGGTAAAAGCCACCCAATTTTTGAAAATCTGAATCTGTCTGCAAACAATCCATCTACATCAGTCACAGAACACTATGGTCTCTCAACAGACTACATTGAGAGGGTTTACTGGAATCTTTCTGGAGCTGTAACTGCTTTAAAACTACCTTGGATCATGTGCCTGACCCTCTTCCACTACTAGAAGAACAATTGTTACTTACCTGTAAACAGGTGGTTCTCCAGTATTGGTGTCTTTCATAGATTCACATGCTTGAATATTCCCCGTCGTCGGAGTGGGAGTCCCACGGTAAATAATATAGCAATATATACAGCCATAATATATATATATATATATACATATACATAAGTAATCATATAAAACAGAGATATAAGTAAGTAATAACATCAAGAATGTCCCTATATGAAATTTCCATAGAGATACATGGAAAGAGAAAAAAGACATTCGTAGTCTATCTCTGTCATTATTTTAGTCCGAACTCCGGCCAATCAGGCGCCAGCTCCTCTCTAGAACCTTCTCCTCAGAGCTCCTCACCTCAGATTTTCGTAGCACCATAGTGACTCAGAGTGTATGAGGAGAAGAGAGCCTCTGAAGGGAGGAGGGAGAGTCGCATGTGAATCTATGAAAGACACCAATACTGGAGAACCACCTGTTTACAGGTAAGTAACAATTGTTCTTCTCCAGTATTGGGGTGTCTTTCATAGATTCACATGCTTGAATATAGAATAGCTAGCAGTAACAATATCATTGTTTCCATGATCACACAGCTTCGAAATTGTAATGACAATCAATCTTCTTATGCATATGACAGTACTGAATAACTGTAACAGTATAAATGCATCATTATGTCAATTATAAATGGAAACAATATGGAGGAGGGAAGGAAGAGGCTCATCTTATTTAAAAAAGATTGCGAAGCACTGCCTGCCCAACTGCAGCATCCTCCTCGTTTAAAGTTGTCAAGCAATAGTGTCTTGTAAACGTGTGTCTGCTCGACCACGTAGCTGCTCTGCAGCTCTGATGCAAAGGCACTCCAGCAAATAAAGCAGTTGAGGAAGACATTGCTCTGGTGGAGTGAGCCCTCACTGGTGACTGCAATGGCTTGTTTGCCTTATGATGGCAGAAGACGATGGCAGCTGAAACTTAACGTGCAATAGTTGGTTTCGTCACTGGACGACCCTTGTGAAAGCGTCCATAAGCTATGAATAGTTGATCAGTCCTTCGTAAAGCAGCCGTTCTGCTGATGTAGAATGTTAAACCTCGTTTCACATCCAGGGAATGTAATCTCTGCTCCGCAGGAGTTTGTGGATAGCAAAGAAAGTTCTTAAAATCACTGGTTCGTTAATATGACAGTCTGAAGGCACCTTCAGCAAGAAAATTGGATTTGTACGCAATACTACCGAATCTGGTTTGAACTGTAGGAAAAAGGTGGATTTATTGTAAATGCATGAATGTCACGGACGCGACGTGAAGATGTTAGCGCCCGAAGAAAAGCCACCTTCCATGTTAGATACTACAACTCGACCTTGTGAATCGGTTCGTACGGTGGTCTCATTAGTTGAGCCAATACGATGTTCAGATGCCACAATGGAGGAGGGCGTCTAACAGGAGGAAATTTGCAAAATAACCCCTAGACGAATTGATGGATAATCCTTGAAGAACAAAGGGAAGTTGAACCATCCTGACGGAAACGGAAAATTGCTGCCAGAAAAAACCCCTAAAGGTTGCATGAGAGAACCCGGAGTTAGCTAAATGCAAGAAGAACGGTAACAATTGTTCTGGTGTGGAGTGAAAACGGGTGCACCCCATTAGATGCACACCAGTGGAGAACCCTTTTCCACTTTAATTTGTACGTTTTCACCGTAGAAGGAGCCCTCGCCTGAGCTAAAATGTCTCTACAGTCCTGTGGAATATCCAAATGGGCAAATTCACAGTGCTCAGGTTCCAAGCTGATAAGCTCAGTGAGGAGGGATTCGGATGACAAATTTCCCCCTTGTCCATCGTGAGTAGATCTGCACGAGGATGTAGAATGATTGGTTCGCATTGAGACAGTAGGAGTAGTTCTGAGAACCATGCCTGCCGAGGCCAACGGGGGGCTATAGAAGTAGATGGCAAGGTTGCCTCCGCATCTTCCACAGAAACTCGAGGTACGAGTGGGATTGGGGGAAGAAAAAAACGTAGTCAAACAGATCGTACCAGTCCATCAAAAGGCATTGCCCAGAGATCGTTTGTGGGGATGCCAGCTTGCGTAATCTCGGCATTTCCGGTTCTCTAGTGTGGCAAAGAGATCCAGCTGTGGGCGACCCCATCGTTGAAATATCCTCTCTAGAGTTGGTTGATGCAACTCCCATTCGTGGGTCGATGAGGAGGACCTGCTCAGGGAATCCGCCAGGATATTGGATACCCCCGGTCGATTAACTGCTGCGTATCGTGATGCGATGGTTGACAGACCAATCCCAAATCGACTGAGCTAGTCGAGACCATTTCGGAGATTTTATCCTGCCCTGCTTGTTTATATAGTGCATGCAGGTTGTATAGTCTGTCTGTATCAGGACTGATTCTCCTTGGATTAAAGGATGAAAAGCTTTGAGAGCCAGCAATATATAGCCATGAGATCCAACCTGTAGAAGTGCCAGGTTTTTTGACATATTGACCATTTTCCTTTTATTGATAAAACCTCCAAATGAGCACCCCATCCTTCCAGAGAGGCGTCTGTTATTGTCATGTCTGGTACCATTGTCAGAAAAGAAATGCCTTCCGTTAGATTTAACGGTTGCGTCCACCACCTTTGCGCCAACTTCATCCGATCTTTGACGTTTACAACATCGTTTAAAGAACCTGTAACCTGGCGTTCTTGGACATCCAGTACTCCTTGGATGGGGCGTGTCTGTAATCTGTAATGAGGGATCAATGCAATGCATGATGACGCCATTTTCAGAAAGGACTTCAATATTCTTACAGAAACGGGTCTTTTTGATCTGATAAGGGTTACCAGTCGAAGAACTTTTTTTTTTTTTTTTTTTTTTCTTTTTTTAAGACGGTCTTGGGAGAGAAGTGCCCTTGCTGACACTGTCTAAAGTTGCTCCCAGAAAATCTGTGCGATGAGAAGGCAGTAGATGGGACTTTGTGGTATTTATGGAGAGCCCTAAGGCGCGAAAACACCTCCTGTCAAAGATGTGTGTGTTGTAGAAGTTGAACTTTCGATTGTGATTTTAGGAGATAGTCGTCCAGAAATGGAAAGATCTGAACACCCTGGAACGTAGGACGCTACCACAGGGGCTAGCACCCTTGTAAACACTCGAGGGGCCGAGCGTAGTCCGAATGGTAAACTTCGAACTGGAAAATCCCCTCGATCCACTCGAAAACGAAGAAATTTCCGATGTTGTCGTAGTATGGAGATATGTAAATATGCATCTTGGAGGTCGATCGTTTCCATGAAATCTCCTTGTGAAAATAATCGCAAGATCTCTACATGCGTTCGCCTACGAAAAGAATGTTTCTTTAGATACCTGCTGAGAGCCCTCAGATTTAGAATGGGCTTCCATTCCCCCTTCCTTTTGGTGATAAGGAAGAATCGGGAATAAATCCTTTCCCTCTTTTGAAATCTTGGTACTACTCCTATGGCTCCCTTGTGTTATAGAAATTGAACTTGTTGTAACAGTTCTTTGATATGAGCCGGTGGCAGTCCGGTAGGTGGTGTGGGTGGAGGGAATTCGATGAACTCCAAAGTGTGACCTCTTTCTATAATTTCCAAAACCCAACGGTTCCTTGTATGGAGGACCATTGAAAATAGTACCGATAGATTCGATCTCCAATTTTCTGGGACTGATGGAAGTCATGTCTCTTAGGAGTGTAACCCTTGTAAGAGGATTTTCCTCTGTAAGTCTTGGAAGACTGCTGTCGAGAAGTTTGCTGTTGGTTAGAGGAATATCGGTTTGAACCCTGGTTATAAGGTCGATATTGATTGATTCCTCTTCGAAAATTAGAGGAGGTGCCGCGTCCGCGTGCACCCCGAAAGGGTTGTTATCAAAATTGCAATGTGCCCAGAGAGCGAGCAGTATCTGTATCTTTCTTTATCGATTGGAGAGCTTCATCCACCTGATCTCCGAATAAAACCTCTTCTTCTTCGTCATATGCCATGGTCTTTGACGGTTCCGGCAGTTGCTCAACTAGTGTTGACATATCCGCCCATACTCGACGGTCCTAACGACCCAGGATGGCCAAAGCATTAGCCGCTCTCACCATGGTGGAAGCCATCGAAGAGAATTTTCACCCTATGGCATCCAAACGACATCCACCACGATCAGGTGGTGCAGTGATCGTAGATGCAGGGTTTCTAGCCCGGCGTTGCGCTGCCTGTGTGACTACAGAATCTGGCTTCGCTTGACCAGTGAGGCACGCTGGTGCTCCTAATGGTGATTTGTACTTTTTCTCCAATCTAGGCACCCGTGCTGGAAGACTATGAGGCCTCCATAATCTTTTTTGCCTTCCTCCCCAATAAATTCAATTATAGGGATTGTATGTGTTTGTTTAACAGGCTGATCTTTGAAATCGTACAGGAAATAATCCTTCGTTAATTTGAACGTTAGTGCTGTCCTATCCCTTAACTGGTGGAACTTGCATATCAACAGGTGGTGAGTCACCAGGTAGCACCGGAGAGGGAGATAGTGTTTGGGCATGATAGTTATCCCACTCCGCCATACCATCATCATCATCATCATCATCATCATCGAGAATCTCACCATCCTCCCTGTCCTGAGGAATTTCTTCTTCTTCTTCAGTATCATGAGGAGGTATTGTCCGAGTTGAAGAATGTCTCAGCGGTACTGTAGGTATTACCACAGAAAGTATTGGAGCCGGTACCGGTTCCGATATAGTTGTTGGCACCACTGGAGTAAGCGGAACCACAGACACTTGTGGTGATAAAGGAAAAACCGCCGATTATAGTTGTCACAACCAATTCAGCTAAACTTTCTTCTGAATCTTGATCTGAGTCAGTGGTAAAACAATGGTGAAGGAAGGCGGGAATCCTCCACCGATATAACCTCACCCGACATATCTTGTCAAGTACTCGGTGGTAATGGTAATAAAGGAACAGCAGCAAAGGACGAAGTAGTCGCTGTATATGTCGAAGACATTTGGATTTTTAATGACCTCTGTGCAGAAGTCGTCTTTTTTTTTTTTTTTTTTTTTTTACCGATGAGACTGCAGTCGACGGGCTCTGAGGCATAGAAGGCTATTGAAGAGATCTTTGTAGACGGAATCGTCGTCGGAACCATCGTCGACGGAACCACCATCGAAAGATTCATTGCCGACGGAACCATCGTCGACGGAATCATCGTCGACGGAATCATCGTCGACGGAATCATCGTAGACGGAACCACCGTAGACGGAACCACCGTCGACGGAATCATCGTAGACGGAATCATCGTAGACGGAACCACCGTAGACGGAACCACCGTCGACGGAACCACCGTCGACGGAGCCACCGTCGACGGAGCCATCGTAGACGGGATCACCGTAGACGGAATCATCGTCGACGGAATCATCGTCGACGGAGCCATCGTCGACGGAGCCACTGTCGACGGAGCCACCGTCGACGGAGCCACCGTAGACGGAGCCACCGTAGACGGAGCCACCGTAGACGGAGCCATCGTAGAAAAAACTGGAAAGTTGAAAAACCTCACTAGCCTGAGAACTATGTCTCGTGGGCGACACAGCAGTATTCAAAGAAGAAGAAGTGGCAGATGTCATAGTCAGAGACATTTTCTTCTTTTTAAGGAAAGGAGTAGGTAACTCCTGTACACTACTGCGTTTTGAGGCTGTGTGGGAACGGCCAGAAGTAAAGTTTTCTACCTCAGAAAATTACTTCATCTTTATCCTTAAGTCTCTGGAGCCACAACAAGAGACGGCCTTCCCTGTCTTTCAGAGTTTTTGTAGAAAAAAAATTCTACAGAATTTACATTCACCCACTTCAAGGTAGGGTAAAGACAGTAAATACACTTACTGTGTGGATCTTCTGAGAAGAACGTAGCTTTCCACAAAAGAACAAGGTCTAAACAAAGACTTCTTACTGGAAGTCATCCTGAAGAGATAAAACTGAGCAGAGCTCAGGGAGACTCCCTTTCACACGACGTGCGGTAGAAAATCTGAGGTGAGGAGCTCTGAGGAGAAGGTTCTAGAGAGGAGCTGGCGCCTGATTGGCCGGAGTTCGGACTAAAATAATGACAGAGATAGACTACGAATGTCTTTTTTCTCTTTCCATGTATCTCTATGGAAATTTCATATAGGGACATTCTTGATGTTATTACTTACTTATAGCTCTGTTTTATATGATTACTTATGTATATGTATATATATATATATATATTATGGCTGTATATATTGCTATATTATTTACCGTGGGACTCCCACTCCGACGACGGGGAATATTCAAGCATGTGAATCTATGAAAGACACCCCAATACTGGAGAACAATAGGTCAGAAAGACTTGGGGATGCTTTAATCAGATATCACAAAGCCTCAATAGAACACCTTCTCCAAACATCACTCAAAGACACACCTATTGCTGGCCTTTAAATCAATAGTCTAGACAAATTAATTGGTATAATGTTCCAAAGAATAACAGCCAATTGGAATAGTACTAAACCACGCACCATCAGTTAGATTTTCCCAACTATGTCTTGGAACCACAAAAACTAGAAAATAAACTTTCAGACTGGGACCCAACAGCACCAAACCTGAAAACCTGGATAGCACTGGCATATTTTCTGAAGAATGAGACACCAGCCAGTAAAATGAAGACTGACCCTATGCAGAAGTCACCAAATCACCACGAAATAGTGACATCAACTATGTCATTAAAAACATGTACATTGGCAGATGTCGCATACACTATTTGTTTTTTTGATGCATACATCACCCTCATTGCAAACCCCTTTCAAATGTCCCCGCTACCCCTATCTTATACTGATATGACAAAGAATAGAATCATCTCTCTCCTCCCTCCAGATTGCATTTCCATTATATCATTTCCCGACCAAAAAGGCCTCTCACGATTGTAACGTGATTTATATTTTTCTCTTTTGTATTATGATGTCATATTAATCGGAAACTTTAACACAAAATACAAAATTCTTCGAGGCAACAGCTTAGGGAATAAGGTGCACCTGTTTTGTGGTTATTACTAAGTTAATGAAATGATGTATTCACGTTTTTATGTTTATATGGTTTTTTATGATGAATTCTGTCAACTGATGGGCTTTGTTCATATTGCAGACCCCTGACGAAGGGCGCATCTGCCCGAAATGCATTGGGTACACATCTGCACGGTTTCCAAAGATCTATGTGAATTCTAACGTGCTATAGAATAAGGCCTGGATGGGCAATCCTAAAGCATCAAAAGTGTGGAATATCACTGCCTCTGTAATAACTTCGAAATATTGTTGGAATAAACATGGATTATAAGGGTTTAAACGGTTAAACGTGGTTTCTAAATGTTGGCTTCCTGAAATTGAATATCCACATAACCGTAGCGGCTTGAGTCTGGGAGTTAATTACCCACCAGCTTCGATTGTCAACGTGTTATTAGTGCTATGAGGACAGAGCACGGGTTAATGCTCTCACGCTAGATCTTTGCCATGCAGCAGAAGCACAAAACGAGATTGAACAGTTAAACACGGTGTGCATCCGATCATCGTGCTTATACATATTACCGAAGACTGATATCTATAGCACTTGCATGTCTACATATACTTGAGCATACAGGGATCCATGGTGTCATTTTACACTGGTACGAGAAGGAACTGTTCAATTCATGCTTTAAGTTACAGGAGGAGGCCTCAGTGCTGTTTTAAGCTCCTGAGGAGCAGAAGTTCCCCGAACGGGCGTGGCAGCGAGTTAGTAGATCGGAGATCTCAGGTGAGCGCAAAGCGCGATAGGAAGGCTGAGACAGAACCACGTCTGGTCATGTTTTTGGCAGGTAGCTAGTATGCCTTCCAAGTAATTAAAAACAGAATGTTCCATGCTCGGTCGTTCACAACTTAAAGTATATATTATACAAAGAAGTGGAAGAAAACAAAGCAATGTCCCAGTACGTCCAAACAACAAAGAGCACAACGAACGAAGACGGGGAGAGGGAAGCTCAAAAGAAGCGCTGCCTCCTTGATCTTCAAAGGGAAGAATGCAGCAGAACGAGTCCGGCAGGCAGGCGCGCTCCACTAGCAATGTAGGGCGGCGCATTGTGACCTGGGGCAAGGGGGGTGGCTGGATGGCTTAAGAAGCAGCTAAGGAAACTTTGCTCACAGAGTTTACTCATTATATTCTAGGAGAGTTGAACCTCCCGCTGGGGCTGGTTCACGTGACTGCTCATTCTGCGGTCCCACCGGTCTGCTTTATGCTGATGTCATCACCTGCAGTGTTATTTTTCTTACCCTGGCCTACATCTTACGACAGTTGTGACTCTACTAGCATGTAGTGTTTGCTCCCCCTAGTACATTTTAAATGTCGCAGCATCAGGGTGAATAAGAGGTCGTATTTTGATGGCATTTAATGTATAGACAATCACGTAGCTCAAAAGCCAATGTGCACAGCCATTCTACCACTAGAACAAAGTTTCTAGCTATGAAGAAGCAGCCGCGTCATTTTTAAGGCATGTTCACCGCGAAAGCGCACTCCTACAAAATTATGCAATCGTTTGTTGTTTAATTGCGAATGTTAAATTGTTCTTTCTCTTTTTTTGTGAAGGTTTGATAGTGGGAGCAAAATGGAGGGCGCAAGTGGTGGGAAGCAACACAAAGAACACGGATAGGGAAAACATAACCGAGGATGGGGTAAGCAACAAGGAGGTAGGGGTGGGGTGAGAAGCAACAGGTAAGAGAGCAAAGTGGCGCAGACAGGAGAGAAGCACAAGAGTGAGAAAGCAAAGCCGGGGAGAAGAACAGCAGGGCGAGCGCAATGAGGGGGCAAGGAAGAAGCACACAGGTGACAGGGAAGAGAAGTACAGGAGGGAAAGAGCTGGAAAACACACACACACTCTCTCTCTCATGGGGGGCTTAACCAAGAAAAAGTTAGTGCTTGAAAAGTACGCAATAGGACACAAGTAATTCCTCCATGCTCCAAGTAAGAGACAAGCACAAGAAAAGCCTACACTAGGTGACAAATGAAACGCAAGCAAATGAGTGACAGTGAAGCCAACCAATGGTAAGTAACAGAAGAGCTCTAAGCCCATAGTAAGCGGACAATAGGTCTTTTCGCCAAAGAAAGCGCTGTCTGGTATGGGTAGTGGTCAAAGTGGGGGTGAGGGGCATGACATCCCCCTACTTTTATAATTTAAGTTAAACAGTTCCCCTACTTTGAGAAAAGCCTATTGCCTGGGACGGTTTATTCCGAGAGTTGAAATGCATCAGCAGAAGTGTAAGGCAGGGAGTCTCCAGTGCCTTGAAACCAAGGGAGGGGCAGACAGCTAAACAAGCCTTCTTGCCTGGGGGGCTGCTTGCCTGATAAAAATGTTAGAGTGCGCAACTGGTTAATCTGCAAACATCAAGGGTGCCTGAAGCCTGCATTGGCTTTAATAGATAGTCACTTGAAGCTTCCTCGTGACAGTTTTATTGCAAAGGACTTACCAGCTGAGTTTGAAGTGTGTGCTTTTAATGAATAGTTACAAACAAATTGCACTATGTACCGTCTGGGCATTACTAAAATCTATATTTTTTGGAAGCACTTTCTCTCAAACCTTAAGCACATTTTGTATCAGCCTATCTTATACTGTGAGTGATGTAGGTTTCAAATTATGACTCATATTCCCAGTGCTTTCTGTTACAGACTGTGACCTCGTAGCACTAAACATACGCAAGTCACTAATCTCCACTGCATCAACCATAATTCGATCCTGTGGCTCTCGGGTTAAGGACACAGACCTCGGCAGTCCATTAACAGAGGATTCACAGTGTACGAGAGTGCATGTCCCACTCTTTGTTAACCTGCATTTATTTTTTATTTAATCAGTGCCTTATTTTATATGTAGTTACTTGAAGGTGAAAGATCAAAAAAGGTTACAGAATATTTTGTTTTGTTAGCCACGCCTTTGACCCCGCCTCCACGATCACTCATCCTGCTCTCTTTGCCACAGCATCACAATTCCCATACTTTTCTTTTTAATGCAGTTAGACCACTGGGTATGGGAGAAATTTTTTTGGGCAAGCCAGAGGTGAAGATGGCTTAGCAGATTCTCAACAAAGAGTCATGGAGCAGGCACCTTCGCGGGGCTCCTTCAAGCCTGGGCTGCATTGTACTCAACTGCAACCATATAGGTCAACGACAGTCAACACTCTTATCACACACCCGAAATGCCCTCAGGATGCCAACGCAAATCAGAGCCCTCCATCACCTCTTCGGGGCTATAAAGCGCTATATAAATTACATATAAGGAACAGCTACTTACTCAACCATCGAGAAGGCGCTTTAGACCTCCGAAGGGGTGTGGAAAGCTCGATAAAACCGTTAATACAACAAACACTGACACGTTTACACGTATTTCAGAATGCCTTAAAATACAGGAGGCATGCAACCTTTCACAGGAGGAGGAAGTTATGACAAGAATGTGTTTGTCCATGAAATAGGAGATTGGTGAGAGACCTGTTAACAGGTGTACTCAACGTACACAATCAGGCAACACCAGAGAAAAGTGCGTTCCGGCTAATCTGGCACTACAACAATAGAACACGTGGACGCGGGAAATCCCTGGCAACCAGCACAATGCCACTGTCTGCGGTCTAAAAATAAACTGGTTCGACAACAAACTGAAATGAAAATATGCAAGGCGTTCATAAGAGGAGTGTAAAATAATAGGGCCACGCCCTTACAGTATTCATTAGTTAAAGAACCCATTAGGCTGAAATGATTTTTAATGTCCGGGTGAATCAGTCAGCTGGCAGGTCATGCCCTCGGAGAAGGTTTGATGTAAGAGCTCGGACGCACTAATGGTAAACTTTGGCACATCACACAAGAACTCACATTTGCCATCTCTGACGTGAGTGGAACGGAATGCCCGCGGACACACCAGGACGCCAAGAACAAGCAATGGCAAAGTCAACAGGTGTCCATGGAGCACGAGGATGTGTTTTGTGTAATTTCCTCGAGAAAGCAAAAGACACACAAGTGATGGTCGGAATGCTGAACAAATCAAAACATTCACCCCCAGTCAAGAGATCTGGGCTAAATCCATCATTCTTTTGCTCACCATGCCACCCCAGTTTATAGCTGGCCATATGCAAATCAGCCTTGACCCTGTGCCTCATGGGAACAGTCCAGCCCGAACTGCTAAGCCAGGTCCTCCCTGGACCGGAAACAAGCATCCTAGGACCGGTTTCGGGCTTTCAGTCTTTATCAGCCAGGATAGCTTGATTCCAGTGGGACAGTGAGCCCGGGACCCACGTCTGGGTATACCTGACGCACTTAGGGCAAGAAAGCAAAACACACCGGTCCTAGGTTGCTTGTTTCTGGTCCAGGGAGGACCTGGCCTGGCAGTTCGGGCTGGACTGTTCCCATTGGGCACAGGATCAAGACTGATTTGCATATGGCTGTGTCCAAACTGGAATGGCATGGTGAGCAAAAAAACAATGGATTTAGGCCCAGATCTCTGTACTGGGGTGAATGTATGACATTGTTCTGCATTCTGTCCATCAATTGTTCTTTTTGCATTGTGTCACTCCTCATTACCGAATGCAGAGAACGATGTCAACACAATAAAAGCGAGGGTTTTTACACAAACTGATGACAGTGCTTACTAGTAAACGAAAACGCAAGTCGTCTGCCATTTATACTTTAAATCAGTGGTTCCCAAACTTTTTCAACCCGCGGCTCCCTTGACCCATTGGCCATTGCCCATGGCTCCCCACTGTTACTGTTTTTGGAGGGTGAGGGGGCTGTAAGCCCAGTTTCGGTAGTACTTGCATTTTTCTCCTTTAAAATAATTGGGATGAAAAGATGAAGACATGATAATCATACGTAAAATGTTTTGTATTACTAAGGCTGCGCCTCCAATAAAATATTCCTAGTTACACTTCTTTGCCCATGCCTTTTTTTAGAGTACCCTCTCAAACCTTTTTATCCCACTTGCAGTCCTAGATAGCACCCCTGTGCATGTAGGCCCCATTGCCAAAGTGTTTCTGCGCTTGAATAATACTTGTCTGCACTTCCATTTCTACCGATGTCATACGTGCCAACACACCTGACTCACGATTTTTTAAACCACATACAGCTTTATTTTTGCTGTCTCCTCCCTAAAATTGCCTCCAAATCAATGCAAGCCAAATAAATTCCTATGACTTTTTTTTTTTTTTTTAAACATCCCTCTCTTGCTTCCAAATGTTGGCATTATGCTGCATATTGTGTTTTACTTCCCTGTGCTCAAGGAGAGAGCAGGCCTGTCTGGAAATGTGTGCGTTTTGAAAGAAAAGTGTACTGGAAGTACCTATGGTTCAAGTACAAATGTCAATATTTAATAAATGTCAATACTTAATAATACTTAGTGTGTTTAATAAACAGGACAAGGAATATGCTACTTACCAGTATGCATCTGTTCTTGGCATGTAGAGCTGCAGATCTATACACTTTTGCATAGATCGCCATCTGGTGTTGGGCCCGGATGTTTGCAGTTTGTTTTTCTTCTTGGACAGTCTTTGGAAGTCACGAGTTCGGTGACTCCTCCTTCGGTCCGTACTGCGCATGGGCTTCGGCTCCATCCTCAGATTGTTTTTCGCCAGCAGGGAAAAGATGGAGCGTAGTGATAATAGTAAGAAACCCATGTGTGTTGTATCTAAATAAGATAGACTGGAACGGATACAGGTAGCCGGGGAGGCGGGTGGGCGTGTATAGATCTGCAGCTCTACATGCCAAGAACAGATGCATACTGGTAAGTAGCATATTCCGTTCGAGGCATATGAGCTGCAGATTATACACTTTTGCATAGATTATATAGCAGTACCCAGCCCTAGCGGCGACCACCGGTATCCGTTGCAGTGGTTTGAAATAGTGTCTTTAGTACAGCCTGGCCCACACTAGCTTGTTGTTTGGAGTGCACGTCTACACAGTAATGCTTTGTGAAGGTGTGCGGTGTTGACCATGTGGCTGCTTTGCAGATGTCATCTAAGGGTATGTTCCCTAGAAAAGCCATAGAAGCCCCTATCTTTCTTGTAGAGTGGGCTTTAGGTGGAACAGATAATGTTCTTTTTGCTTTGTGATAGCAAATTTGTATGCACTTTACAATCCACCTAGCTAGCCCTGATTTAGAGATGGGGTTGCCTTTATGCGGTGGAGAGAAGGAGATAAACAATTGTTTAGTCTTTCTGAAAGGTTGCGTTCTTTGTATGTAGTACAGTAAAGCCCTTTTAACATCAAGTGTATGTAGAGCCCTTTCCGCAACAGATTGAGGTTGCGAGAAAAAAAACGGTAATTCCACCGATTGATTAAGATGGAAGGGGGAAATGACCTTGGACAGAAATTTTGGATTTGTGCGAAGTACCACCTTGCTGTGATGCATCTGTAAAAAGGGTTCTTGTATAGTGAACGCTTGTATCTCACTAACCCTTCTAAGGGAAGTGATAGCTACGAGGAAAGCTGTTTTCCAAGTGAGGAACTGTAGCTCACATTTATGCATTGGTTCGAAAGGCGGACCCATTAGCCTTGTAAGAACTACGTTTAGATTCCATACAGGGGAAGGTGGTGCCCTGGGTGGAATTACTCGTGTAAGGCCTTCCATAAAGGCTTTAATAGCAGGCACTCTGAACAGTGAAAAATGCTGTCCGTTTTGTAGGTAAGCAGCAATTGCTGCTAGGTGTAGACGTATGGATGAATATGCCAGGTTACACCTTTGAAGATGGAGCAGATAGCATATGATGTGCTGTATGGATGCATCTAAAGGGTCGATTGCATTGTTACGGGAGTAAACAACAAATCTCTTCCACTTTGCGGCATAGCCTGCTCGAGTGGTAGGACGTCTGGCTTCCTTGATAATGTTCATGCAATCAGGGGGAAGGTTAAGGTATCCACATTCTAAGATTTCAGGAGCCAGAACGCTAGGTTGAGCTGAGCTGGGTCCGGGTGCCTGATTTCTCCATGGTTCTGGGTTAGGAGGCATGGGGACAGGTGCAGTGTTTGATGTGGTACCACCGATAGCTGTAGTAGTGTGGTGTACCACAGCTGCCTGGCCCATGTTGGGGCTACCAGAATGAGTGTGAGGGAGTGCTGTTGTAGCTTCCTTACCACTATTGGAATTAGCGGGAGAGGTGGAAAGGCGTATGCAAATTTGCCTGACCAGTTCATCCATATCGCATTGCCTTTGGACAATGGGTGTGGGTATCTGGCGGCGAAGCTTGGGCATTTTTTGTTTTCGTGGGTGGCGAAGAGGTCTATCTGAGGATGCCCCCACTTGTGGAAGAATGGGCGAAGAACTTGTGTATGCAGTTCCCATTCGTGCATTTGCTGCGTTTGTCTGCTGAGCAGATCTGCCATGGTGTTTTGTATGCCTGGGACGTGTTGTGCCAGGAGAAAGATTTTTTGTGGAATTGCCCATCTCCATATGCTCTGTGCTAAGCGGGAGAGCGTGTCCCACCCTGTTTTTGAATATAATACATTGCAGTCATATTGTCTGTGCGAATGAAGACTGCTTTGGCTGAAATTTGTTTCTGAAAGGATTTCAGGGCTAGAAAGATCGCCAATAGCTCCAGATGGTTGATGTGGAGTAATTGTTGCTGTGGCGTCCATAGACCTTGCACTGTGAGGTGTAGAAGGTGCACTCCCCAGCCGGAGAGCGATGCGTCCGTTGTTAGAATCACCTGAGGAACCGGGTCCAGGAACGGCCGCCCTTTGGAAAGGTTTGTGGTGTTCCACCACTGCAGAGAGTGATGGGTGCGGCCGTCCACCAACACCAGATCCGTCAGCTGTCCCTGGGCCTGGTTCCACTGTCGGGCTAGGCACTCTTGGAGTGGACGCATGTGGAGTCTTGCATGGGGCACTATGAAGATGCAAGATGCCATCATCCCTATTAGCTTCATAAACACTCGTGCTGGGAGAGAGTGCTGAAGAATGAATGTTTGGCGCAAGGCTTGTATGCTTGCGATTCTGGCTGAATTGGGATAGGCTATAGCTTTGGAGGTGTCTATAGTGGCACCGAGATATTGCTTTGTGTGAGATGGTATGAGGTGGGACTTTTGATGATTCACCGTGAAGCCTAGCTGGTGGAGCAGTTGGATGGTGCTGTTTGTATGTTGCACACACTGGTTGTAGGACGCGGCTTTCATCAGCCAGTCGTCCAAGTAAGGGAAGACATGAATATGTTGTCTCCTGAGGTGTGCTGCTACTACCGCTAGGCATTTGGTAAACACCCGTGGTGCGGTTGTGACCCCAATGGGGAGAACCCTGAATTGGTAATGCTGACCGTCCACCACAAACCTGAGGTACTTCCTGTGAGAAGGGTGTATTGGAATATGAAAGTATGCGTCTTTCAGGTCCAGTGTAGTGAGAAAGTCTCCCTGGCAGAGGAGTGGGAGAACTTGTTGGAGGGTTACCATGTGGAAATGGTCCGAATGTATGTATGCATTTAGAGGCCGGAGGTCTAGAATGGGCCGTAGGGTCTCGTCTCTCTTTGGTATTAGATAATACAGAGAGTAGACCACTAAATTTTGCTGATTGACGGGGACCTGCTCTATAGCTTGTTTTTGCAGGAGGGAGATCACCTCCTGTTTGAGCAGTGTGGTGTGTTCTTGTGACATTGTACGGTGCCTGGGTGGAATATTGGGTGGGGTAGATGTTAGTTCGAGACAGTAGCCTGACTGAACAATTTGTGTCACCCATTTGCCTGATGTTATGGTCTCCCAGGTCTGAAGAAAATGTTGTAGCCTGCCCCCGACTGGAGTGGAATGGTCTGGGGGAAGCGGGGGAAAGTCATTGGGCGGGTGGTGTGGCAGAACGGGTGTTGTTGTTTTTGCCCCTGCCCTTATTATTGTTTCCTCTATATCCACCTCTTTGATAGCCCGTCGAGAAGGTAGTCTGAGGAGGGGACTTGTAGGAAGTAGAGGCGCTATCGGCAGAGTAACCTCTGCCTGTGCCACGAAAGGAGGAACGACGAAATGAACGTCTAGGGGTATGGGATTGTAATGCCCCCATAGACTTTGCTGTATCCGTGTCCTTTTTCATTTTCTCCAATGCTTCGTCAACCTTTGGACCAAATAAGTGTTGTTGGTCAAAGGGGTGATTTAATATGGATGCCTGGACGTCTGGCTTAAACCCTGAGATTCTGAGCCAGGCATGATGACGAAGCAAAACACTGGTGTTTATAGCTCTAGAAGCTGTGTCTGCTGCATCGAGGGCACATTTAATTGAGGCGTTGGTAATGAGCTTTCCCTCCTGTATTGGCTCATGAGCCCTGTGTTTATGTTTGTCTGGGAGGTGTTGCATGATAGCCTCCAGCTCATCGTAATGTGCTCTATCATAACGTGCAAGCAGTGCTTGCGTGTTGGCGATGCGCCACATATTTGCAGCTTGCGAGGCAGTGCGTTTACCAGACGCATCTATGAGCTTTGACTCCTTATCTGGTGGTGGAGCCTCCCCTGATGATTGAGAGTTAGACCGCTTCCTAGCTGTGGATACCACTAATGAGTCTAAGGGAGCAGGTCCTTTAATATATGCAGGATCTGTGGGGGCTGCTTTATATTTCTTCTCTATCCTGGGGTTTAATACCCTAGCTCTGACTGGGTCCTTGAACACCTCTGCAGCATGTTTGGTTACTCCTTTTAGCATGGGCAATATTGCTGTGGCCTTATCTTGTATGTCAAAAGTGTCCAGTAGGAAATCGTCCTCAACTGGCTCGCTGTGTAATTCTACCCCATGGTAGTGTGCCGTCCGCTGTATTAAGTGGTGGAACCCCAGGGAGTCCTCTGGAGGAGATGGCCTGGATGGATAAATGTCATCCTGAGGCATATCTGGTACATCGGGGTTGTGGTAATCCTCCCATGGGTCTGGTGTCCCTGGAGGTGTGGGGTCTATAGGGGCGTCTGCCGGATCATAATCTGGATCTCCATAATCAGGGTCTGGAGATGGGGTTGGAGAGCGGTGAGGCAAAGGTGGCGGAGGTGGAGGAGGTGGAGGAGGTGGTGGGGAGGGTACTCTGAAGGGAGATGTGGCAGAGTCCTTCTGTTTTGGCGGTGGAGGAGGATCTGGCTTGTTTAAATGTCTTTTTTTGGAAGACAAAGTTAAATGCCCAGTCTTTGGATCCTTTGTTAAAGATTTTTGATAAGGATCTGGCGTAAATAGTTCTCCTGGCACCGAATCGTTTGTCGGTGCCGATGTTTTCGGAGCCGAGGGCTGCGATGGTTTCTCCATGCCATGCTTTTTCGGGGCCTCCGATTTCTTCGGTGCCGAGGCAGGCTTTGGCGCCGGAGCGTGGGTGCCGAGGGGTTTATGTTTATGTTTCGTCGGCACCGAGAGTGCAGGTTTCGAGCCCGATGGCTTCGGAGCCGAACTGGGTGTAGTTTTCTTCGGTGCCGAACGGTGTTTTTCAGCACCAGGAGTAGGCTAGCTCGAGCCCGAGCCGCCGGGAGACTTATGATGCTTCGACACCGGGCCCGAAGGTGGGGTGATAGAAGCTGTATGTTTGGTTTTCCCTAGGCCCGGAGGCGAAGGTGTAACCGGAGTCTCTTTCGGTGTGGGTACGGGAGTGGGAGGGGGTAGAGTACTCACGACCTTCTGCGCCGGTGTGATGTCCTCCAGGTCGGAGTCGTCGGCCTCGGAAACGCTGACGAGTTCTTCCTCAAGGTCGGTGTGCTGCTGCCCCGAAGCTCCGGTGTCGTCTCCGAAGATGTCAGGTGGAGCCGAAGTCGATGAGTGCGCCATGGTGCGTCGAGCTCTTCGATCCCGGATGGTCTTTTTCGATCGAAAAGTCTTGCAGGCGGGGCAGTCTCGGGCCTCGTGTTCGGGAGAGAGGCAGAGGTTACACACCTGATGCAGGTCGGTGTGGGGAAATTTAGACCCACATTTTGGGCACTTTTTGAAGGGAGTCCTTTCCATCGGCCGAGACCGGAGTCGAGGGAGGCCCGAAGGCCGGTGCCGATGTCTGGAAGAGAGAAGTGCCGCCGAGAGAGATGAAGAAGATGATTTTTGTCTTAAGAATCTCGATGGACGAGGATTTTCCGTCGAAGGTCGAACTGGAAAAGTTCGAAGCCGGAGCACGAAGTATCACATCCGAGCCCGATGGCGGAAAAAAACAATCTGAGGATGGAGCCGAAGCCCATGCGCAGTACGGACCGAAGGAGGAGTCACCGAACCCGTGACTTCCAAAGACTGTCCAAGAAGAAAAACAAACTGCAAACATCCGGGCCCAACACCAGATGGCGATCTATGCAAAAGTGTATAATCTGCAGCTCATATGCCTCGAACCTGTACTTTCCTAATAACTTGCATTGGTGTAAAATGCATTTGGAAATAATCAAAACTATTACCGAATAACAAAATAAATCAGGCATCTTCCGCTTACTTTGGGAGTGTTGGATTGTGGGGATCCAGTGAAATATGGAGGTCATCTCCCTCGACATGCCATCAATTGAAAGCACTACGTTTACAGCTTTAGGCATGTCACTTACAGATCATCAACATCATGAGTTTAAGTCTAATTAGTTTAACTAAAACCAACAGACCCTTCAACATTAAATGCATTAAAGTGCTTGGTGTAAAGTTCCCCTGTATAGGTTTGATGGCTCCCCAGGGAGCCATGACACACACTTTGGGAACCACTGCTTTAAATATTGCCCAGATTACTACTAGAGAGGAAGGAACGTTATAGATGATTAATTCAAACACAAATGAAGATTTTGTGGAGCAGACATGCTGAACGCATGTGGCTGAATGTGCGCTCAACGGTGAAATAAAGTATTGCCAAATAACTGGGAATATTTAGCTACTCACCAGGACATGTTACTTTCCATTTGTAAGGGGGTTACAGACACGATGGACATGTTTCAAACAGATTTACAGGAACAGCCATATAATCCACGGTTATTTTGGCACACAATAAGCTATTTCTCTACCTTCAGACATACTTTATTAAAGAATGTAAACAAGGTTGGGCGGTTGCCCCCGTCAGAAGGAAACCGCAACCTTCTGCCCAGTATACATGGTCCAATAAAAAAGGTGGATTATACCAAGATGTTGTTTGCTGTATGTTGCACAGTACCAAGAGGCCCTGCGGATTCAAACATCGGATACAAGAAGTGCAATCGTTTCTAGTATGGCTCACTGATGTATGTGGTCCAGGGGTACCTGTGCCAGGTATGAAGTCACATTCAGGGCAGACAAGCCATAGACGACACCGGGCGTTTTCCCGGTAGGCCGCAAGGGTGGGGTCTGGTTTTGTTGCTGGGGGGACAGTTTTGCAGTAGTACTGCAAAATCGGCCCCTTGTTTCAAAAGCGAAGCAGCGTTCCCGCCAACCCTCCTCTTCCCCCAACCCAGAGGCCAGTCGGACGCAATTGCCAGGGCTGGTTTGCGATCCCAGTCCAGCCCGGATCACATTCGGAGTCCATCTCCTCCACCTTATAAACAGAGGCGAAGAAGCGTTCAAACTCGTTGATGTGTTGGGCTACTGTCCAGGCCCGGCTCCAGGAATTTTTGTTTGGGTGGGCCAAGGATGCATTTGGGTGGGCCACCCCGGGCCCGATTTGTCACTTATATGTCTAGCCAGGCCTGCTTCAGGGCCCTCCTTTATCTCTCCTTAGTCTTACTAGGGCACAGTAAAACGCATTATTTTCTTTCCAAATCTCTTTCTAAATGTTATCACTCTCAAAAAGTGTTTTTTTCCCATGTAATGTCTGATGTGAAGAAGAGGATTCGGAGGTGGGAGTATCAGGCAAGTGACACTTCTCAGGCTCTCCCTCGTGACCTCCTCCTCGGATTCCCTCACTGCCACCCTCCACCAGCACCCCTAATCTCTCAGTAGCCCCTGCCCCCATTGGCCTCCTCCTCGGATTCCCTCACTGCCACCCTACACCAGCACCCCTCATCTTTCCGTAGCCCCCCCATTAACCTCCTCCTCGGATTCCCTCACTGCCACCCTCCACCAGCGTCCCTTATCTCTCCGTAGCCACTCTCTCATATGCATTTTATTTGTTGTATAGCGCTACTCAGATCACTGTAGGGTGTCACAGTACTTTACATCACTCACATATTATACAGAGACAATCAATCATGCAAGTATGAAAATAAGTCTACAGGGAATGTCACATAAGCCAATGAGGATTACAAGGTGTAGGAATCACAGGTCATCCATACTGGTGGGCAGTATATTTTAAGAGGGTTTGGTCTGGAGAAGCACACACTCAGGTTTTAAAGCATACCCCAGTGGTTAGGGGTTGGCTTTACTGATAAAAATGTATATCTGCCCAAACAAACTCTTTTTCGCAACATTAGAATAATGAAAGACTGGGGAAGTTCTAACTCTAATACCGCACAAAAAAAGCTAAGTTCTAACTATATCATTCAGGTTTGCATGCAGCTCTTTGATGACAGTTCATAGGTCACTGTCCTATGATAGGATTTTAACTTCTGAACTGCAAGTAACACTAGAATCTCTGTGACAAAGGCAGTAACCAACTGAGCTATCCACATAAAATACAGTGTATCTGCATTTCAAAACTACCAACAGACAACGGATTGGCAGGATCATTAATCACCAGTTATCTGGACATTTTTATTGTTGTCTTACATACATGGCAGAGCAGGACTTGAAAATGATAAAAACTGTTTAAATAAAGCATATAGGAAGTATGTGTCTTCCTGGGCCTTCCCTGGGGATTTTAAAAAGAAGAACAAATAGCCAGACATTCTCTCACCTGCTTGGTTTCTCATCACAGCTCGGTCTGACAAGCAGCTGCAGGGGCAAGGAAAGGTGAATCCGGAGAAACAAACTTTTTTTCTCCAACGTAGAATAGAAAAGGAAATATCCACATAGCAGAACGGTTAAGGCTACCCGGTGCCAAAGAGAGGATTTGTCTCCTTCGCCATGCCCATATTGTACCTGCAAGAGTGGGCGGGGACACAGCCCACCTTTCTAAAAGGACATGCGTGATTGGGGGTGCCTGTGAGCGAGCTCAGGCCCAATCACGCAATTCCAAGGAAGGAAAACAACGTTTGGAGAACCGTTTTAAATGAAAGTGGCCATTTACTACTGGCCTTCGTGCCATCACTGCGAGGGCCAAGGCTCATGTTTGAGTGGGCCTGGCCCGCCTGGCCCACCCGACCCACCTGCTATAACCGGGCCTGCTACCGTCGGCGTTCATAAGCATTTCCACCCTTTGTTGCACAGCTTGGGAGCGAAGACAGTGGGTCAATAACCTTCCCACCTTCATAGTAGGTCTGTTTCGTGTGCAGCAGGGCTTATACCGCACTATCCATGTCTAGAGCCTTAAGTTGTTTGCGAGCAGCTGTAAGGTAGCGCCGCACTGCAAAGGAACTAGACTGTTTATGATTCCTCTAGATCCCTTATGCTGGCCTCCAAAGTAGCACAGGAATCACGCCTATCTTTATTGAGGCAGCCAGTTATAGCAATAAATTGGCACTGTATCACTGCCTTCAGCGTGTCCCACAACAAGGCGATGGGGGTGTCATTGGTAGCCAAAAAGGAATTAACGGCAGCTGTGATGTCAGTGACTGTCTTTTCGCAGGAAAGGAGTTTGCAGTTGAGGTGCCATGAACGAGGGGAAAGCATGGAGTTAGGAAAGGCACACCTGTGGGTGAGGGGAGAGTTATCAGAGAGGGTGGCCACCCCAATATCCATCGCGGTTGCGGAAGTGATGCGGGGGGATGTTAGGAAAAGTTGATTCTAGCATAGGTCTGGTGGGCAGCAGAAAAGAAGACGGGTGTCGGTATCGCTACACGTCCACTCATCCAATGTCCATTAACCACTGTCTGCATGTAGAGGTAAAAGCCCCGGCTTGTCCCTCCCTCCGAGTGGATCTATCAAGTTGAGTTTGTCCCCTCCTACTATGGTATCTGTGTCTGGGTGACAAGAACATGGCCTATGGAGTCTTTAATAAAGGTTTCTTGACGGTCATTTGGGGCATAGAGTTTAGCCAGCAAAAATGTGTGGTCACGAAGATCAATTCGCAGTGAGAAGAGCCTACCAGGGAGTTGTGTATAGGGTTCACCAGTCCTGGCAAATGTGTAGCTAAAAGAATCACCAGGCCGCCCTCTTTACCTGTCCCGAAGAAAAGTATTGACGGTCAAACCATCGAGTACGCAGGCGTCGCCAGTCAGCCTTAAGGAGATGGGGTTCTTGAATAAGGCACACATCACACTTAGCATCCCTAAGGAAGGATAGAAGCGCCTGGCACTTCGCTGGGGCATTGACCCTATGCTAAGTATACTAATCATGAGAAACCGTGTACCAGGGAAGCAATAAAAGTCAGGTGTGGGCCTGGTCATAAACAAGTATTCCCCTGTAGTTCGCAGGTGTGGTGAAGTCCAAGGTGTTTGTGTATTGGTATCGGATGTTGGGTAGGAAGGAGGAACAGTAAACAGTACAACAAATGGGTTTCCTGCTTGGGAACGTGATATACCTAACCTGAGGGTGCATGTTGTTGGCAACAAACCATTGCAGTTCTCTAATCCATTGTAGCAGGGGAGCCACACCACCAGGAAGCCACAACAGAGGAGTCGGGCCGGCCCGAGCTGCTGCAGGCATCAAACACCAGGAGCCGGGGCTTCTGATACAATGGAGGGGCGCCACTGGCCACCGTTACGGAGCATAGGTGTCTGCAAAAGCCACAGAAATTCAATGCTCGCTGTCGGGATCCGATGCACTATTTTGATGTTGCAGTTGGATTAACAATGCTGCTGTTTCCTTTCTGCTTTCCTTGTCCGTATGTTTACAAACCGTCTTTCTCGATAAGCGAGAAGATAGACGCATGAAAGGCTCCCCAGGAGGGCGGTCATATCCAGTAGGGAACAGGCCTCCTTTAGGATTCAGATATTCCTAGTCTGATTGTACCAAATACATAGAAGCCGAAAAGGATGCCCCCACTTGTAAATGATCCCTTTGTCACAAAGGAAATCGTCAGAGCCCGAAGAGCTCAATGATGCTGGAGTGTTACTGGCGAAAGATCCGGATATAGCCAAATCGTAGGGCCTTCAAAGTCAATGGCATTCCAGTGCCGTACAGCAGACATAATGGCTTCCTTCTGACTGTACAAGAGCACGCAAGTGAGGATATCTTGTGGTTGGCCTGCGAAGGGGGCGGGCTGTCCCGCTCTGTGTGTGCAATCAAGCACAATTGTCTGGTCTACAAGTTCTGGGGAAGGTACGAAGGGTAAGCAGTTCCTAATGAGATGTCTACTCAGGTCAGACCAGTTCCAAGGAGTCTGCTGGGAGCACGACTCTATAGGAACAACTGTCCTCACACACCTAGATAGTTGACATGCTTCATCATTGGGCTATTGCTCCACATCGGGCCGGCGCTGCAATGCCCGACGGGCACCCTCAATGGGGGTTCTTTACCGGAGATCTTTTCATAAGCTGTTTTGTGAAGCGTGGGTCTAGATGTAGATTGATGTAGTAAGAGTATAAGGTCAAAAGTGATGTCCATACAGTTAAAATCATCATTAATAAATATTAGACTTAGAATCAGATTAAAAGTCATAACCATCTGATAAAATCAGAATAAAAATCACAGCGTCATACCAGATCAGAGTACAACGTGCCCTGAGCCAGCTTTTTTTTTTCTCGTGTTATTAATACGAACAGCAGCAACTAAGAAATTTGCGACATGGAAAATTGTCCGGACGTTACTCAGTAGTTGTAAATGTACAAGCGCTGGTCTAACCTGAGCAAACCCTATTTCCTTAAGCAACGGTACTAAATACCTTTTCCTAATGTCTGAGTAAAACCTGCAAAACATGACAAAATGTAAAGTATCTTGTGACGATGAATTATCGCACTTGCAGGGCTCAGCTTTATCCGGAACACCCCATTTGTGAAAATCTCCCAAAGAGAAATGAATTAAATTAAATCGAAATCTGATTAACAGAAAACGATGGAAGGGGCGTGTTACTAGCTTCAGGTAGGGTTCCAGACCAGGTAAACTCACTAACCCAAAGTGCAATATAACTAAAGGTTTTTTCAACTCTAATTCTTCTCTTTCTGCAAGTTGAAAATTTACCATGGCAGTTTTTATCAGATCCAGGTCTGCTTTCTTAATTGTATCTGGAGCCGAAAAAATCTCCGGCCGGCCGAGTTTTTTAAGAGTTGATTCAATATATGCTAACCATGGGATTTTACTGGCCATATCTAGAGCCAGACAATCTTTTAAAATCATGTGGTTCAAAGATATCTCTTCATTGAGCCAGGTCTTGAGCCAACATATTATCGGGGCCATTTTCACTTTGTCTAAAACATAATCCAGCCCCGTCTCCACATGTATTGAAAAAGTAGGGAATGACTGTGGCACGGAAAATAAGGTTCTTAGAAATGCATTTTCCACCATTTGGATCTGCTGCGTTTCAGTAACATACCCCCAGAGCTCAGAGCCATAAGTAGCTATTGCAAGGCATTTTGCCTTGTAAACCTTTAAAATGGCTTCCATGGGTCTGGCTCCTAGACGTTTTGAGAAAGCCATAAGGGCTGATGTGGATCTTGCAAATACATTTCTTTTAAGTTTCATTTGCGGACCCCAGGACCCCTTCTCATCAAATAAGAGACCTAGATATGTAAAAACAGGGACCCTACTAACCTCATCTTTGCCACAAAAAAATGTCATTGTATTTTTCTTCTTTCTTTGTTCCCCTACTATCATTACGTGGGATTTCTTTGCGTTTATTTTTAGATCAAGTGATTCCATAAATGTGTCAAACTTCATTAACAATTTATTTAGCCCAATTCCTATGCGGGCCAGTAGGACTGCGTCGTCGGCATAAAGGAGAACTGGAATGGTTGTGTCTCCTACTCTCGGAACATCTAATGAGGCTCCCTTCAGGGCAGGTTCTAATGCATTAATGTATAAAGTGAAAAGCAGGGGGGGCAAAATGCACCCCTGCCTAACTCCTCTTTCTGACTTAAAGTACCTTGTGCATCTTCCATCTTGTGTGACTCGTATAGAGGCGATCAAGCCACAGTGGAGGTCGGCGAGAAATTTAACTAAAGCACGGTCGATCCCCATATCAATTAAAATTTGCCACAGCTTTGTCCTATTGACTAGATCAAAAGCTGTTGATAGGTCCATGAATCCCAGGTAGAGGGAACCCTTTTTAGCAACAGTATACTTACTGATAAGGAGCTGTAAATTAAGATATTGATTTAAGGTGCTCCTTTTTGCTCTAAATCCATATTGAGCATTAGAAAGGATCCCCCTTCCCTCAAAATGATCTTTCAATCTAGCTAATATAACTCTGCCTAAAATCTTCACAGCAGAGTCTATCAAGGAGATGGGCCTGTAACAGGCTGGATCATCTCTTTGGCCTTTTTTTAAATACCGGGATAATAATGGATTTTGACCAAGAGACTGGCAATATATTTGAGCCTGAGGCATTAAAAATATTAGTCAGTATCCTTGCCCAGAATCTAGGATAACTTTTATAGAGGTCCGCCGGGACCCCATCTGGGCCTGGCGCCTTATTTATCATGGTCTCCGTTATTGCTTTAAATACTTCACTCTCCTGGAAGACCACTACTGACGGTAATTCCAAGTTATGGATATATTCTTGTGGACTCTCAGCCCCCTGACTTCCATATATTTTTTCAAAGTGGGCAGTCCATTGCTCATCTTGGATATTACAATCAAGACATGAATTATCCTCACTGGAGAAGTAAGGATCATTAATAGTTTGCCAGAATTTTCCACTGTCCCTCAGGACCTCCGGGGACAAAAGTTTGTCTCGTCTTTGATCTGATTTTTTCTAGTCCGAATGGCTTGTTTATAGGATTTCCTTAACCCCCTAATTTGCTCCCTATTTCTGGGGCACTGCTTTAATGCTTTTAGGAGGGCAGAATGTGCCCTAGTGCAGTCTTTATCAAACCATCTTTTCCCTCTAATAGTTGATTCGGGGTGCATTTACTTCGTCAACTTACTGCTGATTTGTTTACAAATAATTTCAAAGGCCTCTATAATCAGTGTGTTTGACGCGTAAATGTCCAAACATATATTAACTTCCTTCTCTGTATTGGACAGAACTTCCCCTACAAAAATTTCTGGGATCAGTTTCGACCATTTCAGTCTCCTGCCTTGATCCATTAATGTCACCTCTCGGCTGATAGTCCTATGCTCAGACACTGAGTGTTAGTTGTGCCCCCGGGCCATTTCTAAAATTACAGGGTTATGATCACTAAAAGCAGAAAACCCCACCTTATAAGAGACAACACTACTTAGGACTGCAGCGGTCATAAAAATATAGTCTATAATTGTACCAATGTCCGTACCCTTAAAGGTAGCTACCCTCGGGCCACCCTTAATACATCCCGATTCATAGAGATTTGTGGTAGCCAAAAGTTTATCGATGGTCTCTCCTTGCTCTGTGTGTTCAAAGTGTACCGGAGCAGAATATGGGGGACCATCTAGATTGTCAAAGATACAAATTAGTCCGCATGTATGAATGTTAAAATTGCCCATTACAATAACCTTAGCCCACAGATTATTTGCGTGATAGACAATTAAAAAGTCCTCTAGGCGTGATAAAAATTGATTTATACAGTCACCGTTGGGAGAATTATAAAAGTTAACCAGTAATATTTTCCCAAAATGTGGACGAGATAGCTCCACTGACAAACAATTATGGCAGCTCGCTTCAATCTGTTTTAATGAACCATTCACATTTAGGGAAAAAAACATTACTAATCCTCCCTGTGCTCTACCATAGTGTGCCTGTTTAGCAGGGATAAAAAAAGTGTGAATACCCATCTATACAAAAATTAAGGTCTGTGTCCCATGTTTCCTGAAATGCCAAAATGTCGTAGGACTTTATCTCATCCAACCAAATCTTATCCTTACATTTACTTCTCAGCCCCGCAATATCCCAACTCAGAATTTTACAGGTAGAAGTCTGGGGAACAGTATTGACCCCTGAACTGTCTATAGCAATTACCCTGTGTACTGTGGCCACCTCTGCCACGCTAGGGGCTGTGTTAGCCTCCCTCTGATCAAAATTAACCCCTTGAAGTCAGTCGCAATCTTCCAAACCGGAAAGCACTTCAAACCTATTGTACAGCTCTAAGTTTACCCCAAACCTCCGCTCCTTTTGTCCTCCATAATACTGAATACTACCCCTTTTTGGAGGCACTACTGCATAGAAATAGGATAGGGGGAGAGGATGAATAGTTGTACCTAGATCGTTTTGGAACCAGTCGCAGATATATTCCACCGTCCTCCGGTCCCTGAAATTGACAATTATGCAATCCCCCCCTACTGTCTTTGGTTTATTCCCCACCCAGCCCACTCTTCTAGCGTGGAGAATTTCGGCAGAAACATGTAATGGAAGGGTGCGGTTCCTATTGAGCCAGTGGATGCACTTGTTCTTCAGCTCCTGGTAGGATTCCCTCTTGCCCTGACCTAATGAAGGCGCCCCTGCCAGGACCACTACATAGGGTACTGACTCCGGGGGAAGCTGAATGGTGGGTAACGGAGCTTCGCTATAGTCCCTAATGTTTATATGCGAAGCTACTTTATGATTCACAGCCGTACCAGACTCTCTTTGTGGCAACAAACCCCCATCATCTGGATGCGCTACCCTTAATGGGTTATGAGAAACAGATTCCGGTGGATTTACCTGGGGTACTGCCAAGTTACCACTTGGAGCGGTCTTACGGGGGGCAGAGGGTGGTATTTCTACACCCTGAGTTATATTAGACCCCACTCCCCCTCTCCCAGCATGATTATTACCTGACTCTATGACTTGTTTCCCTTCCCTACCTCGGGATGAAACTAGCGATAGTTCAAGACATATTAGTCTAGAGTGAATTGAGTCCAACCGATCACTAAAAGGGGCCCAGGACTTCTTAATCAAATGTTCCATTTTAATCCAGAAGGATGGGCCCATTTCAATTGTAGTAGACTGTTCATCAAAGGGGGCATTAGGTGTGACTTCACTGGCAAGGCAAATGCTTCCGGGTTGAATTACAGGCATGTTTGCGGAGTGAGCTTTGCTAGTTTTTTTGTTCTTTCCAGGGGTCTGAACTTTATTATTAATACGGCTCCGTTTAGAGGAGGGACCCTGTTCACCTTTAGGTGGCACCGCCTTGGAGCCAGTAGTAGACCGAGTTTTAATTTTATCAAGACGTGTGCCTCCTGTCGCAGCAGGGGTGAGTATATCTATGGACTTTACCGAGCCATTGACAGTATCAGGAGGCTCACTGGTCATAGGTCTTACTGATTCAGGGCGCCCAGGTGGCCCCTGCACCCCACCCTCCTCAGCGGGTGACAATAATACCAAAGAATCTTGAGTCTTACTCTGGTGTAAGTCCGGAGATCGAGCTTCGGCTATCCTGCCCATGGAGGATCTTTTCTCAAAGGCGATGTCAAGGGATAGTCTCTTTTCTGTGAGTTCAATATCCTTGGCAAGAGCAGAGGACACTAACTAAAAAATTATCCAGAGTGCCCATTAATGCTCCTCCTGTAGGCTTTCTCATGTCTTTTGCGGGGCAGATTGGAGGAGATACAGACATTATATATGGATGTAGTGCCTGTCCTAGCGTCGACAAAGAGTGCACGACAAAGTTGTTCAATGATAGATCCACGGACTGACCTTTAACTTGGATGGTGCGTGAAAGAGACCAGGCCCGTCCCGGCCTTGTCCGGTCTAGAACGGGCTAAAAGAACAAGTTACTTACCTTCGGTAACGATGTATCTGTAAGAAACATTAGTTAGATTCCTCACTTTAGAATATCCCCAGGCGTCAGACTGGATCCGGAAGATTTTTTGTCAGCAATACCCCTTGCGCGTTGCTAGGCGTCGTCTGCGGCTCCGCGTCCGTCATCAGCGTCGTGCGCCGGAATGACGTCGGAGTACTTAGACGCCGCCCTCGCGCGCTGACGTCAGTTCTTGTACATAGCCTTCCGCGCCAGGAACGCAGAGCCATGCAAGATACCGACACTGGTGCCAAAAAATTCTAGGGCCCTGAAAGGGATAGCCTTAACCCTAGATGTCAGTTCGCAGAACGGGGAGGATGGGTGGGTCGGTGAGGAATCTAACTAACTAATGTTTCTTACAGATACATCGTTACCGAAGGTAAGTAACTTGTTCATCTGAAAGAAACACGTTAGTTAGATTCCTCACCTTAGAATAGATACCCAAGCAATACCATCCCCGATGGTGGGTCTGCGAACCAAGATCACACCAGAAAGTCCTGGAGGACAGAACGGCCAAAGAAGCCATTCCTCCGGACTTGGCTTTCAAGGCAATAATGCCTGGCAAACGTGTGTAGCGAAGCCCACGTTGCCGCCTGACAGATGTCCTGCAAAGGGACACCCCGTCCCAAAGCAGTAGTAGCCACCGTTGCCCGAGTAGAATGGGCGTGCAGCCCAACAGGAGGGTCCTTTTTTGCCAAGGAATAACACATTTTGATGCACAAAACGACCCACCGAGAGATGGTCCATTTGTGCACAGCTTTCCCCTTCTTAGCACCCACGTATCCAACGAAAAGTTGGTCGTCCACCCGGAACTGTTTTGTGCGGTCCAGATAAAAGGAGAGCGCACGTTTTGGGTCCAGACGGTGGAGCCTCTCTTCCTCTTTGGAAGGATGCGGAGGCGGAAAGAAGGTGGGCAAGGTGACAGACTGCCCAAGATGAAAGGGGGTCACCACTTTAGGAAGAAAGGAGGGACGAGGCCGAAGGACAACCTTGTCCGGATGAACAGAGAGAAAAGGAGGCTTTGATGATAAAGCCTGGAGCTCACTCACCCGTCTAGCCGAGGTGATGGCTACCAGAAAAGCAGTCTTAAGCGTCAGCAGACGAAGAGGACAATTATGAAGAGGCTCAAAGGGAGCGCACATTAGAAATGTGAGAACAAGATTCAAGTCCCACTGAGGCATTACAAAAGGTACAGGAGGGAACGTGTGAGTAATGCCTTTTAGAAAGCGTGTAACTACAGGGGACTTGAAAAGAGAGGGCTGATCAGGAAGCCGCAAGAAGGCAGAGATGGCAGCAAGATAAACTTTCAAGGTGCCCAGGGCAGAGCCCTGCCAGGCCAAAGAAAGAAGAAAGAGGAGAACCTCAGAAAGAGGGGCGGAAAGGGGATCCACAGCCTTTGCTGTCCACCATGCCACAAATTTGTTCCACCGGCAGGCGTATACCGTCTTTGTGGAGGGACGCCTGGCTGCCAGAATGATATCACAGACTTCAGGAGGCAAGTCAAATGGCATCAACTGCCGCCGCTCAATCTCCACACATGGAGGTGGAGGCTGGACAGGTTCGGGTGGAGGACCGTCCCCTGCTGCTGCGACAGAAGATCCTCCCGAAGGGGCAGACGCATCGGAGGATCGGTCAACATACTGAGTAGCTCGGGATACTAGTACCTTCGTGCCCAATCCGGAGCCACCAAGATGACTTGGGCCCGGTCGTGCCTGATCTTCTTCAGCACTCTGGGCAGAAGTGGTATAGGCGGAAAGGCGTACAACAGACCGCAACTCCACTCGTGACGAAAAACGTCGCCGAGCGAGTGCCGCCTTGGAAATTCCAACGCGCAGAACTGCTGACATTGCGCGTTCTTGTCGGTGGCGAATAGATCTAACCAAGGCTCTCCCCACTGCTGAAAGAGACCTTGCGCCACTTCGGAGTTCAGACGCCATTCGTGATCCATCATGCACCGGCGGCTGAGTTCGTCTGCTCTGGCGTTCAGAGAGCCCGCCAGATGTTGAACCACTAGGGTGACGCCCTGGTGTTCCAGCCACGTCCATAGGCGCAGAGCCTCCTGACAAAGGGTCCACGACCCCACCCCGCCCTGTTTGTTGCAATACCACATGGCGGTGGTGTTGTCCGTGAACACCTGCACGACACTTCCCCTGACAGAGGGAAGGAAGGCTTTCAGTGCAAGTCGGATCGCTCTCAACTCCAACAGGTTGATGTGGAGGCGAGACTCCGCCGGAGACCAGAGGCCTCTGATCTCCGCCTCTCCCATATGGCCACCCCATCCCAGGAGGGACGCATCCGTCACTACGACATGCTCCGGTTGGGGAAGGGAGAGGCTCTTGCCCGTGACCCAATCGCGGTCCGTGAGCCACCACTGCAACTGCTGTGCAGTGCCCTCCGAGATCAAGACATGGTCGGACAGGTTGCCGTGATGCTGGGCCCACTGAAACTTCAGGTCCCACTGCAGAGCCCGCATGCGCCGCCTGGCGTGATGCACTAGTAGGATGCAGGAGGCCATCAGCCCCAGAAGCCGCAACACTAGCCTGACCGAAACCCAGGATAGAGGCCGAAAGATGGGAATCGGGGCCTGAATATCCCGGACCCGCTGTTCCGGCGGATAGACCCGGAACTGCGCCGAATCGAGAACCGCTCCGATGAAGAGGAGCTTCTGAGAGGGACTCAGGTGTGACTTCGGCACGTTGATGGAAAACCCCAGCAAATGCAGGAGATCCGCCGTAATCTGGAGGTGGGAGACGACTGCCTTGGGCGAGCCCGCCTTCAACAACCAGTCGTCGAGATAGGGGAAGACTGGAACCCCTGATCTGCGCAGATGAGCTGCGACCACCGCCATCACTTTCGTGAACACCCGAGGGGCACTGGTAAGGCCGAAGGGGAGCACGGTAAACTGAAAGTGCTCTTGACCCACCGTGAACCGCAGGTAACGCCGGTGGGCCGGCAGGACGGGGATGTGGAAATATGCGTCCTGCAAGTCCAACGCTACCATCCAGTCTCCAGGGTCTAGGGCAGCTAGAACCTGAGCCAAAGTTAACATCTTGAACCTTTCCTTCCGGAGGAAGGCATTGACGTTCCGGAGGTCCAAGATAGGGCGTAGGCCCCCTTTGCCCTTCTTGGGAACCAGAAAGTAGCTGGAATAACAACCACGACCTACTTCTGGGCTCGGAACGCGCTCGACGGCCCCCTTGGCCAACAGGGCCGAAACTTCCTCGTGGAGAAGATTCAAATGATCCCCCGAGATACGGTGGTGCTGCGGTGGCATGGCTGGAGGGGTCGTCTCGAAGGGGAGGGAGTAGCCCCTTCGGACGATTTGCAGCACCCACCTGTCCGATGTGATGGACCGCCAGTGGAGCAGGTGATGGCGGACTCTGCCACCCACTGGCGTGGAATGGGCCTGAAAGCTCGGACTAGGAAGGCTTTGAGGCGGATGCTGCCGGGGTGGATGTGGGCTGACCGCGTCGTCCACCAGAACCGCCTCGGCGGAAACCACGTCCGCGCGCAGGTTGGTTCTGCGGCTGGTGGCTAGGCGGACGTGAGGAGGCAGCCCTTCCTTGGCCACGAAAGGCGGAAGTTTGCGACCGCGGGGCCGAGAGGCCCAAGGACTTGGCCGTAGCCCGGGAGTCCTTAAAGCGATTCAGCGCACTGTCCACTTTCTCACCAAAAAGGCGAGTGCCATCAAAGGGCATGTCCATGAGAGTGCTCTGGACATCTCCCGAAAAGGACGTGGACCGCAGCCAGGCATGACGTCCAAGCACCACCGTGGTAGAAATCGCCCTACCCAGCGAGTCCGTAGTGTCAAGCCCACATCTGATAGCATGTCGCGCTGCATCCCTCCCATCGGCCAGAGCCTGGGTAAGTCGTGTCTGGACCTCCTCCGGACACAGGGGCAGCACGTCCTCCACCGTATCCCACAGAGAGTAGGAATAACGGTCCAAAAGACAGGCGGTGTTCAAGGACCGCAGGCCCAAACAAAGGGAGGAGAACAGCTTTTTGCCAAACTGTTCCAGTCTCTTGGAATCCCGGTCCGGCGGAGCGGTCGGGAAGGAGGATTGGGAGGTAGAAGCCTGGATAACCAGGCTCTCGGGGTGGGGTGTTGGGACAGAAAACTGGGGTCGCCTGGAGCAGGGCGGTGGCGCCTGGCGACGTTCCGGTCCACAGGAGGGACTGTGGAGGGCTTGGACCAGGTGCCCTGCAGAACGTCAATGAGGGCCTCATTGAATTGCAGCAGAGGCTCAGTGGAGCTTGCTGCAGACTGAAGCACCTCAGTGAGGACGTTCGTTCTCACAGCCACGGCAGGCAGCTCGAGCCCAAGGGCTGCGGCCGCCTTGCGCAGCACCACAGAGAAAGCAGCACCCTCCTCCGAAGCCACAGTCGGAGGAGAGATGAATCCAGTTTCTGGTGAGGTATCCAGACCACTGGCCTCCCCCAGTTCATCTGCCCAGTCCTGTGACAGCTGAGCCTGAACGGCCATAGGATCCTCGAACCCCTCCCATTCGCCCCCATCATCCGATTCCTGGTAAACAGGAGGAAGGATCGGAGCCGGACGATAGACATAATGTGTCTCCAGCGGCGCCGTATGCGGCGTACATCAACGCCGTAACGGCGCCGGGTCCGGAGCGGGGCTGAACTGGGGCACGACGCCGAGCGGAGCCGGCGTCGGAGGTGGAACCGGTGTCGACACCGGCGGAGGAGGCGTGACGAGGTCGACCGGCGTCGGCGGGGTCTCGGGGACGAGTCCCTCGGGCACTTGCGGCGTCGAGTCCAGAGCCGGCGACGGCGCCGGGGCCGGAGCCGCCGGCATGCAAGGTTGCCCAATCGGGTCCGCGGGGCCCGAAGGCGCGCCAGCGGGCGTCGACGGCGGAGCCAGGTTCCTCATGGCTGAGAGGAAGGCACTGACTTCCGCCGGCGTCGCGTCAGTCCCAGGGACCGGCGGGTATGGGGACTTGTGGCGGTGCCTGCAGCTCCGCTGGAGCCGCGGGGTGGAACCACCCTGACCCTCGGCCGAGTCGCGCGACCGGCGAGGGGAGTCCGAAGAGCGGTGTCGCCTCTTGGACTTCTTGGGGTGCTTCGACTTACCCGAAGACTTGGAGCCAGGCGATCGATGATGACGTCGGCTGCGGCTCCTAGTGGCGAAGCTCGAGGAGCTTACGGGACCGCTCCCGTCTAGCCTTCGAGGTCAGGGCCTTGCAGTCCGAACACGACTCCGCATCGTGGTCGAGGCCCAAACAGTAAAGGCACCGGCGGTGATGATCCGTAACCGACATCAAGCGGTTGCAGTCAGCACAGGCTTTAAAACCAGGCATCCTACCGGCACCGGAATCGAGACAAGATCAAAAAGGATCAAAAAACGTAGTCAAAAAAGACTAAAAGGGGTAGCTCTCCCGGATCGGCGCTTACTGGCGCGGAAAAAAGAAAAACTGACGTCAGCGCGCGAGGGCGGCGTCTAAGTACTCCGACGACGTCATTCCGGCGCACGACGCCGACGACGGACGTGGAGCCGCAGACAACGCCTAGCGACGCGCAAGGGGTATTGCTGACGAAAAATCTTACGGATCCAGTCTGACGCCTGGGGATATTCTAAGGTGAGGAATCTAACTAACGTGTTTCTTTCAGATCGGGCCCGCCCTTGGCCCGGGCTTCGCCCGGCGCGTCGCGTGAAGCGGGCCTCAGCGTTACTTATACGCGCCTCCTGGCGCTGGGTCGGGATAAAGCGCCGCCGCTGGGGCAGCCGGTATTTGAAGTCCCGGGGCGGCGACGCTGAAGACTGCACTCGCTGGCACTTGCAGGCTTACTGGTTCCCCTTGACTCTTGGCGGTGGCGGCGTGGTCTGTAAGTAAGGTAAGATCTGTTCCCCCCTGCTCCGCCGGCCTCAGCATTACTTATACACGCCTCCTGGCGCTGGCGCTGAGTCGGGATAACGCGCCGCCGCTGGGGCAGCCGGGAATTGAAGTCCCGGGGCGGCGACGCTGAAGACTGCACTCGCAGGCTTACTGGTTCCCCTTGACTCTTGGCGGTGGCGGCGTGTCCATAAGTAAGATAAGATCTGTTCCCCCCTGCTCCGCCGGCCTCAGCGTTACTTATACGCGCCTCCTGGCGCTGCGTCGGGATAACGCGCCGCCGCTGGGGCAGCCGGGAATTGAAGTCCCGGGGCGGCGACGCTGAAGACTGCACTCGCTGGCACTTGCAGGCTTACTGGTTCCCCTTGACTCTTGGCGGTGGCGGCGTGGTCCGTAAGTAAGGTAAGATCTGTTCCCCCAGACTGGATCTGATCCAGTCACTTTGGTGGGGGATTGGCAAACAGATCTTTAAGGGTTGCATCCTTTTTGGAGTTGCACTGTGAAGATATGCCTGAGTCTTGAGGCAGCTACAGTCGTGGCAGAGAGAAGGGCATTGCAAAACTGTAGGTCTCATCCCTCACAAAAGTCCTGAGTTGCAAGACCCCACATGGGAGCCAAGGACCACATCGAGTACTCCAGCACGCGGAGGTTCCCCTGCTAGAACCGCCTACTATCTGCTTCAGGTGGGTATGGGCGGATATGGGGCAAATTAGAGGATCTGCTGGTATCCTTGGTGTGTGCTACTGTGGAGGCCTAGGAGTCCGTAGGGGTGTTGGGCAGGTGCCGCCATCAGCAGGGTGAGGTAGGTACAGGGATGCCAAAAACCCAAAGCCCACGTGTCCCAAGTCGTGCCAGACAGGCAGCAGGAGAAGCGGGCTGTCAAAGAATGGGAGGCGTGCTGTAGGGGGCTCCCCCGACTTGGTCCGTAGAGCTTATAAATGTCTTGGAAATGGCTGTGTTGCAGAACTACACTTGAGCTCGACCATCCCCCAGCACATTTCATGCTGCCCAGGCTCAACAAGGAGTGCAGGCCCAGCCACCTGGATAGGAGCGATCACCTATCTCCTTCTCAGGGTGCTTTACTGCATAGAGCTGGAGGAGCAGATGCAGTACAGGAACTCGTGACGCACAGTTCGCCACGGGCCCAGGTTCAGAACTCCATTGAGGCCGCCATCTTAGCCACTCGGTTGTCTAACCAGTTTGCCTTTTAGGAGGCAAAACAGGGTCAAGCTTTACCCTAAGTGGTGGTGACACTTCCAGGCATAGCATCTGTCACTGTGGGGCCCGGGGAATCAGACATCCACCCATATTAATTACTCAGGCAGCAGAGCTTCAAAGGGTAGTGGGTCTTACACTGGCACCACGTTGGACACGCCCCCAATTTTTAAAGCTTTAAAAGTAATTCTGTCATGCACCCATAGCCGGAGTAATTTGTTTCTGGCTATAGTAACTGAAACATACTTTTTGAGATTCCAGATCAGTCCAACTGATTACTGGATCGGATATAATCTCAATCAGTTTTTTAGGCACAGGAAAAAAGACTGGATTACCATAATTGATTCTTGATTTATTGGTCACTAGTATTCAGAGCTCTTCATTTAGTAACGGGTCAAAGCAGTTTATGATAAAAGAAGCAAGTCTTCGTCACATTGATTAATTGAATTAATAAACTCATATTGACCTCTAGATACATTCTCAAACTACTCACAAATGAAAAAGGGACAAGTAGTTGTCCCACTGTGGGATGACAGTTCAAATAAACCATTCTGATTTTTGGTGATGTAAACAATATTTCAGATTTGCTAGGTTTAGGTGTTGAGTAATTTGGAAATATCCACCAGCTAGCTGCCTCAGGGCTCAGAAATAGGAAATTAGTCGAATCTACATCTGGGGCTATCTGCAAATCAACTGCGTATCCTACCGCTAACGAATAAGCATGGCCAATAGGTGCAAGTAAAAGTTGGTAATAAAACGGAAATAAGATTGTTTGGTGTGGGACACCGCAATAAGCTCGTTTATATGAAGTTGAAACGGGGGGGAAGAGAAACTATCTGAAAGAGCTACATGGCTTGGCTAAAGGAACTGTTTTACCTTGATTCAAATCTTTTGTGAGTAACAAAACACAAATCGTATGCCATGATCACCTGTGTCAAAAGTGTCCGAGAGGTCCAGGTTAGCCAACGCTTCTGGGCCTCTTGCATCCATCATCCTCCGTAGAACAGAAAGTGCAACTATCTCCAATCTAGATCTAGCTTGTTTAGTATCTAGGAAGTTGCTTTGGTCAACAAATTATTGAATTTGTGATGAAACAAGCTTCTCCAACAAGTAGGGTAGAGCAAGCAGGGGAATTGGGCAGTAGCTGCTTGAATCTGTGGGATTTAATGAAGATTTGTCCAACAACAGTTTCACAACAGCAGTTTCCAAAACGTTCAGTTCTCGGTTCCGGCTTCAAGTGATTTTGAAAAAAATTCAGCCTATTTCCATACTAAGGGATAGTTCCTTCATAAATGTTGCAGATCAGATGTCAAGTAGGCAACCTGAAGGGTGACTTTGTAAAATGGTGTCCTTTAGGTAGGTTTCTGAAATTGGAGAACATTTACCAAGAACCAGAACCGGGCGTTCAAGAGGTGTCAGTAAAAGAATACTATTAGGTGTACTTTTAGGATTCATCTGAATTTCATGTCTACTTTTATCAATATTCTTCGTAAAAAAACAAAACAAATAAACTCCCAAAGACTAGCAATCGAACAAATTTGAGACTTGCTACAGTCAGGTTATTGGACTTCTTTTATAAATTTAAAAAGTTCTTTAGTGAGGTTATGAGCATTATTTCTCCTTCGTGAAAAGAACACTTGGAAGCGTTTACATGTTTATATTACTCCTTAGATCTATTTACAACGATTTAATCAGGGTCACACCATTTGCACCACTTGCCCTCGGCCTGGAGTAGTTCTAATTTCATCTAAACGTTCTTTAGAGAACGAAAGGTTGTTTTTCCTTTTTGATGATTTTACTTTAATTTGAACTGGTAGTGGTTCGTTTAAGAGCAGAAAAATTGACATGTTGAAGTCTTATAACAAGCAGTTAGTGTCGTCTGACTCTTCCTTACAAATAAGATTTCTTTTAACCTCTTTAACATCTCTAGAATGGAAAATAAATCCCATGTTTGCTCAGCAAGTCATTTTAGAGGTAACTTTAAATGATGTGCTTGGTCCCAACTTCGGAAGGCTGTTAAACATGCCTAGAAAACAACATGTTTGAGAAAAAGCAGCGCAACAAAGATAACGTTACAAACAACGCTCTATTTTTTAACCAATTATAACAATCCAAATCATCTAATAGGGCTGTGTTACCTTGACATGTTCTCTGTCAAAGAACACACAATTTGAGAACATGTACTTCTGCAGCAACAGAGGGGAAGTAGACCCATAGTGTAAAGGCACTATTTGTACTGAAAAGGTATAATTCATCAATCTTTAATCAATGTTGACTCATTTTGCTCAATTAAAAAAAAATGAATTGATCACAAGATTCTTCCTTTATATAAGTAATGTATTCCCATCCTTCCAAAGTAACCTAATTTCATTCAGTTAAGTACAATAACCTGCTCAAAGTACCTCACCGATTTATTTAGGACCCTCTAAAGGGGGAATTTAACTACAAAGAAGTAGATTTACAAATACTGTAGTTATTGAAACTAAACAGTATGAACAAATCCCAGACTGCTTCTACCTCAAAAATTTACATTTAATACAGAGAGTATAAAAAAAATCTACTTGCCAATTATGATCAGTGAATGAAGGGAACTGTGAATCTTCATGCCACAAGTACCGTGGGTATGGTGCATAGTAACAGCGATGCATGCTGTTGTGGTACCCACGTTTCTACTGTCTCTCATGCAGGCCTGAGGTTGAGTTGTTTTTTTAAAGTGCCAAAACAACAAATGACTTACCCTTGGTAACACTTTATCTGGTAGAGACTATCTAGCCTCAGATTCCTTACCTAAGCTTATCTTACCATGCGCATTGGTTGGTAGCGTTGTTAGGCTTCGTGTAGCATCGTCGCACCAGGCATTAGGTACATGGTGCCTATATGTGCGCCACAACACCCCCCCCCCCCACCTCAGTTGTGAACTGTTTTTTTTTCTTTTTCGTACCAGAAGCAGGGAGCTGAGCTAACTAGTGTGCCAAAATGTGATCCTGATGGATCTCTTGTAAATGACATACAGTTCACGGAACAAGGAGGACTGTGAAGGAATCTGAGACTAGATAGTCTCTATCAGATAAGGTGTTCCAGAAGATAACTTGTTAATTTGATAGAGACTTGTAGCCGTAGATTCCTTACCTTAGAATAGATACCAAAGCAGTCTCTCCCTGGAGGTGGGTCTGCGGACTGTGTTACACTAAGAAGTCCTGGTGGACTGAACAGGCAAAGTGCCCATCACGCCGGACTGGACTGTGTAGTCAGAAGTGTGTGCAGCAATGCCTATGTAGCTGCTTGACAGATATTCAGAACTGGGCCCCCTGTCGGCAAAGCAGCGGTCTCTGCTTTAGCTCTGGTTGAATGAGCTCTTAAGACCTCATGGGGCTGTTTATTAGCCACTGCGTAACCGTTTTTTTTACGGAGTACAATCCTTCTGGAAATGGTTCTTTTGTGAACTGCCATGCCTATTTCTGCACCCATAAAACTAACAAAGAATTGATTGTCCACCCGAAAGACTGGTATGGTCAATGTAAAATGACAGTGCTCTTTAAGGATCAAGACAGTGGAGTCTCTTCTCTTCCTTGGTAGGATGAGAAAGGGGGCAAAAAGTAGGCAGTGTGATGTTCTGCTCAACGTGAAAAGTTGAAACCACCTTTCGTAAAAAGGAGACATGGGTCTAAAAGATTAGTTTGTCTGGTAAAAAGGTTGTGTAAGGGGATGTACCAAAAGGGCATGCCACTCACTAACCCTCCGGGCAGATTACCACAAGGAAGGCTGTTTCAATGGTCAACAGTCTTACAGAGCAGCTGTGCATAGGCTCAAATGGTGAGTGCATGTGAAAAGTGAGGACTAAATTAAGATCCCATTGGGGTATAATGAAAGGCGTAGGAGGACAGATGTATAGTAAACCTTTTACGAAACGAGCCACAACAGGTGACTTGCACAGGGAAGGTTGGTCTGGCAACCGCAGGAAAAGTACCCTTTGACAGTGCCCAAAGCAAAGCCCTGCTGGGCTAGGGATAAAGCAAAACATAAGAACTTCAGAAAAAGGTGCAGACAGAGGATAAACAGATTAGGATGCACACCAAGCTATACATTTATCCAATCAGCAGGCGCACATCGTTTTCATGGAGGGACGCTCCATGCAAAGATAGTATCACACACCTCTGGAGGGAGATCAATCACTCTCAACAGTCGCAGTTCAGAACTCACGCATCTAGGTGGAGAGTGTGAAAGTTCGGGTGCAGGGCCCTGCCCTGTTGCTGCGATAGGAAATCTTCCCAAAGGGGTAGTCAGACAGGAGGACAGATGCTCATGCTCAGGAGTTCAGGATACCAGACTCTCCTTGCCGAAACCGGAGCAACTAAGATGACTTGGGCTCGTTGTTCTTGAGAACTCTGGACAGGAGTGATATTAGCAGAAAGGTACACAGGAGTCCTGAGCTTCATTTGAAATTAAATGAGTCTCTGAGCAAAAGTCGCCTGGAAACTCCAGCGCACAGAAGTGCTGACATTGTGCGTTCTTGGCGGTGTCGAATAGATCTAACCAAGGTTCTCTGCAATCCCAGAGGAGTTCTTGCACCTCCTCCAGATGAAGATGCCATTTGTGATCAGCGAGGCATTGATAGCTGAGTTTGTCTGCTCTGGCATTTAGTGAGCTTGCCAGATGTTGAACCACCAGGAGTATGTACTGATGTTCCAGGCAGGTCCAGAGACGTAGGGACTCTTGACAGTGTCCATGGCCCACTTTGTCCTGCTTTTTGCAAAATCACATGGAGGTGTTGTTGTCCAGGAACACCTGAACCAGCATTCCCTTGAAGGAAGGAAAAACGGCTTTCAATGCCAGGTGAATCGCTCTCAGTTTCAGTATGTCGATGTGGAGCAGAGACTCGCCGGAAACCAGAATCCTCTCATCTCTACCTCTCTCAAATGGCTGCCGCAACCCAGAAGGGATGTATCTGCCACTACTGTGAGCTCTGGTTCAATAAGACAGTGGTCTGCCATTGACCCATTTACGGTCTGTAAGCCACCACTGCAGGTCTTTTGCAGTTCCTTTCCATACCAGAACCAGTTCAGAGAGATTCCCCTGATGCTGTAACCACTGGGACATCCGATCACACTGCAGGTCTCGCTTATGCCAACAGGCATGCTTTACCAGCAGGATGCAGGAGGCTAGAGACCCAGCAGCCTCAAAGTCAGTCTCACCGCAATTCAGGATAGAGGCTGCAACATCGGAATCATAGTTCGAAGATCCTGGACTTGATGCTCCGGAGGATAAACCAGAAACTGCACTGCATCCAGGCTAGCTCAGATGAAAGGGAGCGCCTGGGAGGGAAGTCTAGTGTGACCTCGCCACGTTGAGAATGATTCCCAGTGGATGCAGAAGGTCAGCTGGAGGTTGGAGACGACTGTCTGGGGTGAGCCCGCCTCAAACAGCTAGTCGCCAAGGTAGGGGACGACTGAGACCCCTGACCTCCGAGTATGAGCTGCAACCACTGTCATTACCTTTGTGAACACATGAGGGGCTGTGGTACGACTAAAGGGGAGCAGAGCAAATTGGTAATGCTCTTATCATATCATGAACCGCAGGCAACGCCTGTGGGCCATCAGGACAGGAATGTGAAAATAGGTGCCCTACAGGTCCAGCTCTACCACTCAGTCTCCAAGGTCAAGGGCAGACAGAACATAAGCCAAAGTGGCCATCTTGAATTTTTCCTTTTTTAGGAAGTATTTGAGTGGGACATAGATCTAGGATAGGATAGGATGGAGACCTCCATCCTTATTCAGCACCAGAAATTAATGGGAATAGAATCTACAACCTCCTTCTGATGCCGGCACCCTCTTGATTGCTCCTTTGTCCTGAAGAGCCAGCACTTCGTGTCACAATAGCAAGAGGTGGTACTCCATCAGACGATCAGAGGATGGTGCTCTGGTATTCTGAAAGAACTAAGATTTTTTTTACCGTCGCTCCCAACTAATGCAAGGAAAACTGTCATCCAAGCCTTGATTACATCACGCATCGACTATGCCATCACGCTATATGTCAGGCTGCCTGGTTACATTCTAAATAATCCTCAGGTGATTCAGAATGCAGCGGCCAGATAACTTCTCAATCTCCCTAAAAGGGCAAATGTCAGGCTCCATCTTCGTGACCTCCACTAGTTGCCGATGAGAGGGTGAAGTTCAAATCCCTGGTAATGGTACACTTCGCCCTTTATGGTCACAGCCTGGCCTATTTGAGAGCAAGATTTAGCTTCTATTTACCAGCTAGGCAACTATGTTCTTCAAACAAGCTAATGGCAGGTGTCCCTACGTTCCTCAAACGGAGGGCCAGAGGCAGATCCCGGTCACGACTGGGGACTGTGGCTTGGAATCAACTCCCAGTGGAGCTTAGTGCTGCGAGTGAATCAAAGTGATTCAGAAAGAAACTGAAGACCTTACTCTTTAAATAGTCTTCTGTGATCCGTCTAATCACTTCACAGAGCACGCATCGGGACACTCCCTGGAGTAGCTGTGCGCGCTACAAGTGCTGTTAACACAACATAACATACGGTAGCCAGGGAAGGGGCCGATTGCGGCTGCTGTGGGGCCATGGCAAGCCCCAACGACCTGGTGGTGGCCCTACTGTCCTCAAATCGTTCTAGAGCTGATTCCGCCTGGTCACCAAAAACGCGAGTCACATCAAAGAGCATATGCATAAGGGATGCCCGGACATTTTCAAAAAAGCCAGTTGTTCTCAGCCAGGTGGGACGTCGAAGCACCACTGTGGAAGCAATGGCTCTGCCCAGCAAGTCAATCAATCCAATCTGCATCTGATTTTGAACTTTGCCACTTTTCTCCCGATAGCATTAGCTTGGGACAGTATGGCCTGGGCTTCATTCAGGACCATGGGCAGCACTTATGTAACCGTATCCTACACAGTGTGGGATTAACTGCCCAATAAGCATGTGGTGTTTCATGGGCCACAGTGCCAGGCCAGGCTGGTGGAAGAGAAACTTCTCTTGCAAAAGGTATCTAGCCTCTTAGATTCCCTCTCTGGTGGTATGGTAAGAAATGCACCAAGATTTAACCTGGAGGTTAGGGCCCAGACTATCAGGGGAAGGGTGTTGAGAGAAGAAGGCTGTGTCCTCGGGAGCAGGGCGATGGTCCTGCTACAAGAGTGCCTGTGCAGGGCTTGTCCCGGGTATAGCAGGACATATGTAAGGGCTTCATTAAAGGGGAGTAAGAGTTCTGGTGAGGAAAGCCTGGGCAGATGCTCCTCTGTCAAGACATTGGTCTTGAGGTCAACCGTTGCAGGACCAGGACCTCAGCTGCACTATGGACCACCATCGCAAAAGAAACCCCTTCCTCCGTAGCCACTGTGGGAGGAGAGAGGAGGCCACTGTCTGGTGAGTTATCCAGAAACAAACAAATACTCGAACCAGGTGTTAACAGCCATAGTCTCCTCTAGAGCATCGGAGTAGCCATAGGGATCCTCAGATTCCCTCTATTTGCGTCCCTCAGGGGCCCACCTTGAAAATAGGGCTCCATCTGAAATTCACGCCAGGTGGGCCTGATCGGTGAGGGCATCAAGTGATTCCGGTCCCACTCCGTATCGGGAATCAAAATAGGGTCAGTGTCATCACTGATGGGAACAGTCCCTGGAGGAGGATGCAAAGTTGTGGCCGCTCAAGATTCACCACAGGATCGGGAGGGCTCAACTGGCGCTGAGGGTAGACCAACCGGCAAAGTCCTAGTAAGAGACCCTTCTGAACACATGGGGCCCAAAGGTGCTCCAAAGAGGTTCGACTACCCGAAAATGAGATGCATGGCCTCATAAAATTATCATAGTTGGACAGGGGTCACTCCGGCTCCAGGACCCATGGGGAAGTGCAGAGCAGTCCTAGAAGTCAGCTCCACAGGATCTGTGGCGTTGCTCCCTTGCGTTGTCTGAAGAATGGGAACAGAGTGGGAAAGTCGAAGAGCACTACAACTTCTTGGACCTCTTGTGCTTCCCGAAAGAAGCCCAGGATCGCAACAAATTTAAAATGAGTGTCTCTGGGAGCAGCCCTGAGACCTCCCTTGCAAACGGGACCTGCAGCGGCACAGTGTCGAGTAGCAAGCAGCCAAAAGCTTTCTGTCCGGTTTGCGGATGGCCTTGGGGTTCATGATCTTTCAGTCTGTGCAGGATGCAGAGTCATAGTAACGCTCCAGACACCAAGTGGAGGTTCATCACAGGCATCCGTCAGTGAGAGGCACCAAAAGGTTTGAAAACAGACTGTTTCTTCTGGGACATCTCCTTATTTTTTTATTGTGATGCATGCAATTGTTGTAATGATTTTAAATAATCGAATCAATAAAGTAATGTATTTATTCATTCATCTCTATAAAATGGGATAGAAAAAGGCACACTAGACTTCGACAAAATGTTGGAAAAACTCAGTTAAAAAAAACCCAGTCAACAAATGACTGTGGAAAGAGGCTGATGGCATGGTGAAGAATGAACTCAAGTCAGCGCACTGGGGTAGGGCCTAAACAGGGGCTGTGCACATCACTTACAATGCGGACACTGCCTAGCAGAACCGAACGATGCCACCTACTGGCCAGTGGCGTAACGATAATTGAGGGGGCCCCCCTGCAAGTTACGTGGAGGGGCCCCCTCCGGACTCTATCAGGAGCTCCCCGTCCGAAGTGCAGTGCTGAGGGGGCCCCCCTGCACTGCGAGGGATGCGGGGGCCTGTGTTACGCACCTGCTACTGGCACTGAAAGAAGATTACTCAAAAGTTTCCAGATCCAGTCTATATCAAATAAACAGGTTTATGAGAGTGAAGGAGTTTTAAGGAAGAATCACCTCAAGTATTCAAGCCTACATTTAAACAACTGGGAGCCCCAAGGCTTGTGATGGATGTAGCATCCACGAGAGGAGAAATAAAAGTAGGCTAACATCATAATGCGCATGGCCAGTGCCATTCTGGAATAACTCACCTGATATAGAAACCACTATGGGAAGAACAAACTAGAAAACCTCCTAGTCAAGCTTCTATGCCATAATTGTAGCTATACCTTCTTCCTTCAGATGTTTCAAAGGATACTTAACATAACATGAAAAAGATGGTGATGTCATACAACAAATACAACATCAGCACCATTACGGAGCTGTCTCACCATGCTTGAAAAACTCATTCGAAAATTCCTAACGTAGAGCTGTACCTCAGCTCTGTTTGTCCTTGCATTAAATGTACGATACGCGTGTGTGGACTGCACGTAGGTAGTAGAATTTTTATTAGTAATCACAAAACCTTTCAACCAGTTAATGTACTGACCTTGAACGTTCAATTTTATCAATCACTTGACTAAAGGAAGCATGATACTTTCCAAATGACCATTCATGCCCATTGGCTGAAGTGTACGCTATAATTTAATCCAGCAAGTCTCTTTACAGTAGTCTTTTGTTGTTGCTCTAGGATGGCTCTTTGTTCAACAATTTCTGAAATTTGAAATGGAGGCTGGCTGATGTTGTGCTTGTTATGACCAATGTACAGCTATGCTTGATTTTTTATTATAATTGTATTTTTACTGTTCCTGATGGCAGGATCAACTTTTCCTATAATGTAGTTGGACATCAAGGGGATTCACGGGAGCTACTAGTGCCTATGGACCTTGGGTCTACTTACCCTCTGTTGCTGGAGAAGCTACATTTTCTTTGAGAGAGAGAAAAAAAAAATCAGCAAACTTGGAAGTGACACGAGTGATGAAAGTGCAGTCATGGACGATTTCTCCAATGAGTATTGTTTCTGCGCCTCAAATTCACAACTATGTATGTAAGCCATGCAGGGGAACTCTATTGACAACTCTGTAAAGTGTTGATTTTTCCACAAGGGTACATGTAACCCTAGAAAAACAATAAAAATGTTTGAATGCATGTGCCTTATCCAGGCCTGGCGAGGCTGAACCTTGTCCTTGGTGACTTATTGAGCGCAAACAATTACCGGCAAGTGTCAAGACACAATGGGAAGTAAGCATACTTGCGTAACAGAACAAGCATCGGCATAACCAATAAGTCTCAGCAATCTAAAAGCTATTGACGTTGTTAATGTCTGTTAGCCATGTTGAATAGCAGCATCACTGCTGTTCAGCGTGGCTGCAAGTCATGTGAAAAAAGTGCTCCGACTCACCCAGCGCTGGATGCCTTATAGCGCTCCTCTTTAATTTGGAAAGTACGTGTCTCGAAGAGACAGTGCATGTGATGTCTAGCCGAGACCTATAGGACGAGGGAAGTGGCCATGTGAGAAGGGTTTTGGTTCTCTGTGTGTATGACAAAACCAACTTATGCAGTGTCTCTGTGATGGCACAGCTGTGCTCAAGAAAGGAGAAAAGGAAAAGAGAGACGTGTTTGAGTCTACCACCCTTTGGGATATCTATAACAATTTCATGTGGGTATGTTCCGGAAATCAATGTTGCACATCCCTCCTCGATGTGGCAATCAGTTTTGTCTGCTTATTGTGGAATCCTACCTAAAAGAGCCAAATCTTTGCAGCCTTTATCAATTCCAGGTGGTCTTGGGAGTTTCTGTTTTTTGCAGGAAGAGAACTTCAAGTGTTTTCTTGTGTCAAAATGCAATTGTATAATCAATTGTAAGTAACGATAGCAGCTTTATTGCAGCATCCCAATTTCAGGCTGATAGGTTTGCCCTTAGCATCTGATGAAAGTTTTTGACAGCAATGAAATGGCAGTAAGGGACCTGCAGTTATTACATACAAAGAGGTCATCTAATTGGTTTTTTTTAACCGATGGATAACTCATCCAAAATGACCGGTACATCTGGATTTCTATGAGATATGAATGAACTCACACACAAAGTTTGGTTCCTTTTACCTCTGATTCACCTGTGCGAGTCTGTGGTAGTTTAGCCGTGGAAGATGGCACCTCATGAACCAACGTGCAAAAACCCACATGCAGTACAATAAAACAATCACTCTGCCAACATTTCATCACGTCTTCACCCATATCTCCTTGCTGAAGAACATTTACTCTGCTTGGCTTTCACAGGTAGACGACAGACACATCATAACACCGTAAATCTCCGACTCATATGAATTCTCACACAGTATTACAGAATGAAATCCCAACGATCCAGCAGCCCTTGAACAAAACTTGTTTGAAAAACGCCCAAATTCATTTGACGCTTTTTTACATACAGAGTGAAAACTTTGATTGCTCTATGTACAAAACAACCACTGAGCAAACTTAACAAGCAGCAATGAAGGAGGAGGTATGGGGATAGATCCAGCAGTGAAGCGGGAGGGGTTTGGGGGCTGGGGGACGGGCAAGCAACACTGGGACATTAAATTAAAAAATACTTTCACTTTGAAGTCAGAGAAAGAAAAATAAACAGGTGGCCTCGGAAAACAGCAACTGAAAGTTGACCTCGGTCTTTGAATGCACAGCAAAGGTAACAAGATCAGAACAAGATTTACAGACCTGTTTACAGAAACGGAGCAAGTGAAAACATGAGTGCTCAAAAACAAAGACAAAAGTGGTTCCTAAAAAAGTTCCTAAAAGGGGAGTAGTGGGTGGATAGTAGTAATTGGTCCCTGCTCTCTGGGAGAGCTAAACACAGGAAGAGGCATGATGGATCCATGCTATGGGAAAATGGAGAGAAAGAATATGAGAGTGATGATGGAGCCAGCAAATGGGAAGCCTACAGGCAGGCTACAGCCCACATATTGTATACAACATGCCCAGCACCCTGTCGAATCTGCATCCCCCCCCCCCCCACCTTGAGACTCACGGGTGAGTAGCTGCATTTTACAAACCCCTGATTGATTGAACATGTATCTTCGAGACAGTGCATGCGCTGTCTAGCCGAGACCTGAAGAGAATTGTTGTCTGCATGAAATACATGTGTGAGATACAGGATTTAATGTGTGTTGAATAAGTATACTTTTGAGATGTAAAACAGTCTTCGTTCTTTGCAATGCAAGCACTTTATAGGAGGTGGAATGATACAGACAATAGTATGAAGTGAGAAAACGTGGTCCTATGAGCAGAGCCAAAGCCTACTCTATCTAAAGGTCACAGTGGCTAACCATCCTGCATTTTGCCGGTTTGCCCTGCAATCACGCTCTTATCCAGCAGCCCACACAGAGGCACTGAGGGACACCAGTTGTCCCACAATATGGCTCCCATTAGCCCTCGCCCCCTCACATGGCAAGCTAGAAAGGAGGATTGCAGCTGCCAGGCAGGACACCTTGAATTATCTGACAGGTTGCCCAGCTCTCACTTTTTCAGCCTTTTATGAGCTCTAAATGAAGTGCATGTTGTCGGCTGGAAGGGAAGAATAGTAGCAGAGTAGGGGTCTTGACAATGCAGGTTCAGGAGCATGTACAGCTATAGAGATAAAAAAAACATACAGCCACCTTAAACAGCCCTGAAATTGTGAATAAAAACCAAGGCCAAGGGTATAACCTTCCCAGGGAAATGACACTGTGTTGTGGAACCTGTCCAGTTTTAAAACGCAGTGTTCATTTCCAGCATAATTAGATGGAGGGGTAAAAGCTGTTACCGGGGCTAACATGTACCCACCTCTCGTTCTGTTACCTGCCGTGCCCAGTGACTTGCTCACTCCTGTTGGGGGGGGGCTCTAAAGGTTTTTACAGCATTCACTATATGCACGGAGCCTTTTTAAGCACTCAAAAGATTTGAATATAATGGGTAGAGGATAGGAGTAGATTGCAAGAGCTTTTCTTTAGGTCCTGTGGCAGCGAGTGGTAACTGGGCAGTATCCATAGAGAATGCAGATATTTACAATCGGTGTTTGCGGGTTTAAGGTTATTTATTCCATTTGGATAGCAGTCTCATTCAGCTTGTAAACTGGTCTCTTAAAAGTGGCAATAGCACGCAGTCCAGGCTTACTTCAGGAGGTAGGAGAGGGATTGAAAGTCCACACTCGATGTTCGGCAGATTCAAGGTATTTCAAGATCGCTCGATTTAGAGAGGGGTATAAACAAGCATTTACAATGCAATGGTCTCGGCATTGGTAAAGTTAGAGATATTGGCATTGCTCATGACATTATTTTCGTTTATGTTTTTGTTTTTAAAACATTTAAAGAAACGGCATTGTTTTTTACAATGTCAATAGCTTAATCACTCTCAAATGCGACACCTATTGCATTTGCACCCACACACAGAGCCACCTACACACACACTGATTAAGCTATTGACATTGTAAATAACAATGCCGTTTCTTTACATGTTTTAAAAACAAAAACATAAACAAATGAGCAATGCCAATAGCTCTAACTTTAACAATGCCGAGACCGTTGCATTGTAAATGCTTGTTTTAATAGATTAATCAGCACAGTACATGTACAAATAATGCCCGGAGCTTGCTTACTCACCTTGCTGAGGAAATGTTAGCTAAAAAAGTGTGGCGTGTTGAAATCAGAAAGAACAGCTTACTCACGGCACCAAACCCCTCAGCAACAAGCGACAAGAATCGCGATAGGAGAAGGATCCGGATGCTGGGCGCAAAACTGTGGAATATTTACCATTGTTAGCTCAGGATCCTACCCGAGCAAACGAAGTTCAGGGAAAAACTTAAACATAGCTATGCGAAGCGGCCTACCCATCCTTCAATGAAGCTGTGACTGCTCCCCATCCCCGCTTCCAAGACATGAGTCTAAATGACCACCGATGTGGCTTAATGGCTGGTGCGGCCGACTTTGAAGCTGGCTGAGGCTCAAACATCCTGTGATTCTGGGCAAATCCGTTAATCTCCCCGTGCCTAAAAATGAATGTTTTCGTCTGTAATGCACACGCACTGCTATTAGGGGATCAAGCAAGGGACAGAGGGTTGCACAAGCCAGATTTAATCACAAGAATCGCGATAGGAGAAGGATCCGGATGCTGGGCGCAAAACTGTGGAATATTTACCATCGTTAGCTCAGGATCCTACCCGAGCTGACGAAGTTCAGGGAAAAACTTAAACATAGCGGCCTCCAGCTTTACTCTAGCCAACGGAACCTTGAGCCCAGCCTGTATTTTTAAATAAAATTCTTTGACACCTAGTGAATTATGCAGAAGCACAGATACAACATATTGGTTTGCAAGTGCGTTTGGAGTTAAATGTACTTGACACACAGCCTAGCAGATCTCCAGCTTCACCCTTTCATTCTCATTACTGTTGCTCAAGTTTCAGCCCATGTTGTAACTCATTAAGTCCACGTGAGCACTGCATAAATACAAAATAACAGAATATATTTCCAACCACATGATCGTCAGTTGACTCTCAGGCCCAACAACGTCTCCACATTTATCTTTGCATATTTAATAACATCCGCGCAGGTGCCCCTTTGCGCTTGTTCAGGTTACTGGAGCGTTATCTATACAGATTATGCACATTTGCCGATAGCGTATCGCTGTTGGATACAGTCTTACCAGCATACATTGACGTTCACTCTTCCCCATGGCTCTCTTAAAGGACCTGTCGCACAGACGTGGGGCGTACCAGCAGTGGTTTCCTGAACTCCACTTCTATGGCAGATGGATGCTGTCAGCTGGGGTGGCATAACACAGAGCCTCCTACCACCACTAATCCGGGCACACCCCAGGCCGCACCACGTGCCTCGAAACAGACCTCCCTAAACCCTTAAAGGGCTGGCAAGGCTTGGCGTCTGTTCTCATCTACGTCAGGTGAAGTGGGAGCCACCAGCGAAAAGCTCGAGGACAGTTACCTCATTACCCACTCGCCCGGCCCACCTCCCAATGTCTGCGTCGGTATAGCGGCCTACGAGGAGAGTGGTCCAAGATCTGGGTCATCTCTGGGCCCCAGCGGACCCCACAGGCCACCCCTAGCCCTATAAACCAAATAGAAAATACAAGAGTCACTACGGTGTGTACTGCATGCTTTCTCTTACCGGGTTAAGGATCGGGTGTAGGCTCCCGCGCACATGTGACTAGGAACAGAAGGGCGGGGTGAACCGTTGTCATCTTCAAGAGGGGCAGAGCTTGAGCTGTGATTCGACGAAATGCCTCGCTGCGGCCATCTTTGAAAAGGGCGGGTTGCGAATAACTAGTGACAGGGATAACCATGTTTGTGAAGGGCATGTGCGCGATAAAAGAGGTCGCTTCGTGATTCGCCGCAGCCATGTTTGTTATTAGCAACGCGAGTATGTAAGCAGAGGCTTTATAGGATTCTGGAGGGCTAATTTACCTTTTTGCGACAGCACCGGCGGTAATGACTGCCTTCTCTTTCTGGCACTTTATTTCCCCGCATCTCATATCAAACCAATAAAAAGACACGTTTTATGAAAACACGTCACTATAATTACTAGTCATGTGACATAAACCATTTAATAAACAGTCTCTCAATCAGTAATACTGCTTCCCGTCGCCGTATCTCCCGTTTTTTCCATTCCTGATTGCATTGTTCACCAGGCTGCTTTGTCCTTTTTTGATAATCTAGATTGTTTACAGAGCTGTCATTTTAAGAAACTGTTTCCCTGTGTCAGAGGAGGTGGGACTACGGGGCAGGGTCATAAAGCCAATGCCGTGGGCTGACAATAAAAGAGGTGAGACCTAAAAAATGAATCGCCGCGCCTACCTTAACTGAAAGCACATAAGATTCCCTAGGCACCACCTCAATTGCGTCCCAGGGACGCTGTGAGAACCGTGATGGGTTTCGAAAGTGCAGAGCCTCCTCGCACGAATTAGAAACTCATGAGTAGGGCTGCTCTTGGTTCCCCAGTTCGGCTGCTAAAGAAGTAACACCCGAAGAGATAAGAACAGAACAAGCAAACCACCGCCTTTCTCCGAGGCAGAGCAGAAATGCCTCGGAGAAAGGCAGCGTTCTTTTCGGATTCGGGGGCGTGTTTTGCTGTTGTCTCCTCCCTGAGACTTTTCGCAAAAAACACGCCCCCCGATCCGAAAAGGACTGGGCCTAATCGGAGTGACTGACCTCTTCTCCAGTGGCTGGCCAGCATTTACGAGGCCAGCCAATGGAGAACAGGGGAGAAGAGGGGCGGGTTCAAGCCCCTCTTCTCCAAGTCATTAAATCTCGGAGCGAGACTGCGCAAGCGCAGCCTTCGCAGCCGAGACCTAAAAATGAAACGCCAGGAATAGGCTATGGAAGTTCTAGTCCCCCACAACCGTTTGCCGATGTCTTTGCAAGCACAAAGGGCCTCTACCCACGCCAAGCTTCCTTCTAACTAATAATAGAAAGCTGCCTACCCTGAACCTTTTATGGTTGTAGGTGGGCCTCGATTGAGAGTTCTGAAGTTGAGGCTGAAGATAGCGCCAATTTGTTAGTGTTTGTCAGTGGCTCACATAACATGCTCATTCAATCCTAGGCCTCTCTGCAGATCATACAGACACATGGCACTGTGTGCCAACTGAAATTGTTATTTTATGCAAGAGTGTGAAGGAGATCCACAGAGGCGAAATAATAAAGGCAAAAGTAAAAAAACAAGCATATGCAATGCAATCGGTCTCGCCATTGGGACCTTATAATTATTTAGCCATGCAGCACATTATTGAACATTACTGCAACGAGGCTGGTTTTGTTTGTGCCTGCAAACTACTAATAAGGACTATTTATGACGGCATCACCAGCTGTGACAACTTTACGTGTTGGCCTGGTGATGACATATTAATAATCTATAAAGTCAGGTCTGTTCATGTGATATCAATTTTGAGGATGTCCTAATTAATTTGCTAGCATGAATAAACAAACCTCTTTGGGGCACAAATGTTGCAACGATTTGTACTTGCGCAACAAACCAGAAGGACTACCATTAGAACAGAAATTGCATTTTAACCCTAATGGTCGTTTTGACTTTCGGAATAATTATTTTTGCTGCATGATTGAGAAGACACCACGGGTCCGGGTTCTCATTACTCTTTGTACCATATGTAAAAAGTATTGCTGTTAACAAAGCAAACCATTAACATTAAGGTTACCTGGCCAAGGAGGATGCAAAAGTGGAAACCTGGAGGAGCCCATGCCTTCCTTGGGATTCGCAGAATGGCAGTACTTCGGGGATGCAGGGACCTTGGTAGACATATTGGAATGGGATCTCTTCCAGGCCGCTCAATATCTTCCAGAAGACGTTTGTGAAAGGAGAGATGCAAGTTTGTGGCTATCGTGGAATGGTGACTGCTTTTTCAGCACCAATGGAGGCGAACATCTTGCATCCTACCTGGAATCCTCTGGGATTAGCCCCGCCCCACACGCTATTCTTATAAAAACATATGTTTTACAGCAGCGGTCTTCTTACGTATTTTATTTACTCTTGGTATAAATTCATCAAGAAAGAGAATAAAAACTCGTATCCTTGGTGAGTGGATAGTTCCCTAATATTTTCTTTAGGAAACGCTTCGGTTGGCTTTTGAAAGGTTGTGACAGACACTGACAGTTGAATCCAAACCCAGATCTGTTGACTGGGTGTGAGTGTTTGATTGGTTCTGATGCTCCGTCCATCACCACCCCCTTTTGTACCGCTTTGTTCGCCATAAGTTGGCAGGGTATGCTCAGACGTGAGTCCCTTGCTCACTTTGCCACTGGATTCAAGCAAGCCTGGCTGAAGACGGCTGAAATGCCAGAAACTGGTCCTAGGATGCTAGTTTCCGGTCTGGGGAAGGCATGGCTTGGCAGTTCGGGCTGGACTGTTCCCATGAGGCACAGGGTCAGACTGATTTGCATATGGCCATGTCTGAACTGGGGTGGCAGAGTGGGCTAAAGAACGGTGATGGATCAAACCCAGATCTGTTGACTGGGTGTGAGTGTTTGATTGGTTCTGATTCTCTGTCCATCACCACCCCCTTTTGTACCACTTTGTTCGCCATAAGTTGGCAGGGTATGCTCAGACGTGAGTCCCTTGCTCACTTTGCCACTGGATTCAAGCAAGCCTGGCTGAAGACGGCTGAAATGCCAGAAACCGGTCCTAGGAAGCTCGTTTCCGGTCCGGGGAAGGCATGGCTTGGCAGTTCGGGCTGGACTGTTCCCATGAGGCACAGGGTCAGACTGATTTGCATATGGCCATGTCTGAACTGGGGTGGCAGAGTGGGCTAAAGAACGGTGATGGATCAAACCCAGATCTGTTGACTGGGTGCGAGTGTTTGATTGGTTCTGATTCTCCGTCCATCACCACCCCCTTTTGTACCGCTTTGTTCGCCATAAGTTGGCAGGGTATGCTCAGACGTGAGTCCCTTGCTCACTTTGCCACTGGATTCAAGCAAGCCTGGCTGAAGACGGCTGAAATGCCAGAAACTGGTCCTAGGAAGCTTGTTTCCGGTCCGGGGAAGGCATGGCTTGGCAGTTCGGGCTGGACTGTTCCCATGAGGCACAGGGTCAGACTGATTTGCATATGGCCATGTCTGAACTGGGGTGGCAGAGTGGGCTAAAGAACGGTGATGGATCAAACCCAGATCTGTTGACTGGGTGCGAGTGTTTGATTGGTTCTGATTCTCTGTCCATCACCACCCCCTTTTGTACCACTTTGTTCGCCATAAGTTGGCAGGGTATGCTCAGACGTGAGTTCCTTGCTCACTTTGCCACTGGATTCAAGCAAGCCTGGCTGAAGACGGCTGAAATGCCAGAAACCGGTCCTAGGAAGCTTGTTTCCGGTCCGGGGAAGGCATGGCTTGGCAGTTCGGGCTGGACTGTTCCCATGAGGCACAGGGTCAGACTGATTTGCATATGGCCATGTCTGAACTGGGGTGGCAGAGTGGGCTAAAGAACGGTGATGGATCAAACCCAGATCTGTTGACTGGGTGTGAGTGTTTGATTGGTTCTGATGCTCCGTCCATCACCACCCCCTTTTGTACCGCGGTGTTCCATCGACAGCGGCGAAGCAAACAACCCGCCCCCCCCCCCACTCTTTCCCACAACCATGGCGATCTCAGCAATATTCCCGAGCACCAAGTCCCACCTCTGGATGACTGGGTGGGGCAGGGTTGGCATATGTGCGGGTGGGGGCAGCCGCTCACGTTTCCGCTTGTGGAGGCAACCTGGTACTTCATAAGCCTAAAGGCTCACCTCCTTGCCGGTGCCTCCCTAGGTTGCCCGCGTGGGGCAACCTGCTTGGTTTTCCATTTGTGGTGGCAGCATTGAGGTCGGTGCCATATTCCCAAGTGCCAAGCCCTACCTCTGTGTTCAAGGAGGGGCAGGGTTGGCATGGCTGGCATGCGTGCGCATGAGGGGAACCCCTCAATGTTTCCTCTTGTGGCGGCTGACCAGTGGGGAAAAAAGAAAATAGTGCTGACAGACTAATAAACACGTACGTGTAACAACATAAGTAAAGATGGGGAGAGGTTGTAGCCTTCCGGCTAGAGAGGTCGATGTCGAAGCTGGGGAACCGGGTTAGATCCTCGGAAACGAAGCTCAACATCCTGTGATTCTGGGCAAATCACTTAATCTCTCCGTGCCTAACAAAAAATGAATGTGTCCTTGGGTAACGAAACTGGTGCTATGTAAAACGTTCTGACAGCCGATATCTTCGGGTCTAGTTCACGCTATATAAAACTCTATATAAAGGAAAAAAAGGGGCCAGAAGCCATAGGATGTTACAAATTAAGAAAAGGAGGTAATAAGGAGGGACTAACAAACTGATTATTGAATCAGAAGCCTGCACTTACGAAGGACAAAGACAGAAGCCAATGACAAATATGGGCGGAGAGTGAACTGGGCTTCTCTTCCATAGTCGACTACAGCAGAGCGCCAGAGCAGCGCATGCGCGCTGACTCAGGCTCGACCTAAAAATGCAGGGATTACAGGAGAGTGGGTGCCTTGTGTGTGCTGGGAGTAGGTCTACGACTCTGTTCAAGACAATAATCAAACTAAGGACTCTAGCTGCAGATCTTTTAAGGAAGTCAACAATGTCTCCACACTAACCCAATTTGGGCCTTTGACAGTTGAACAGGCACAACTGACACGGACTCAGATTACATCAGGCACTCCGTCGGACCCTTGTCCCGCCAGAATTATTCAATTAGTCTCGGAGGTGATAGCTAATCACCTCACGACCATTTTTAATAACCTATTTGAAACAAGCAATTACCCAAAAGACTGGAAGGTAGGATCCATTCTGCCATTACTAAAAAAGACCCATCTAGATATAGACGACCCGCACAACTACCGAGCAATCACTCGTCTACCGTTCACTGCTAAACTTGTTGAAAAACTGGTCAACAAAGAATTAAGCACCTTCTTAGACAAATCTAACAGTTTAGACTCATCACAATTCGGTTTCCGTACTCACCACAGCACCGAACTCGCACTGATTATGGCCATGGAAGAAATCAGGCAAACCATAGACCGCGGAGGAAATGAGGCACTGATCCTTTTGGATCTGTCAGCCGAATTTGATACGGTTAACCATGCTCTCCTAATTGACCACCGTGAAACAATAGGGATCAAAGAGAAACACGCTCATATTCATTTCCTCTTTTTTGGAAGACCGCATCCAGTCCGTCTCTTTTGGTGATTTCATTTCACCACCCTTCTCATTGCCTGTGGAGTACCCCAGGGCTCATCTCTAAGCCCCACTTTGTTCAACCTATAAATGTCCCCACTTGCAGACCTGATCAGATCATTCGGCTTCTCTCTGGTCTCTTACGCAGATGATACACAAATTGTTCTATCCATCACGGACAATCCCGGGGACACGGCAGCCCAGTTCCACGACTGTATGATCCACATCAGGAATTGGATGAGAAGCAATTGTTTGAAACTGAACTCCTCAAAGACTGAGGTTTTGCGACTCGGTAATAACCCTTCTTTCTGGTCCAACAACTGGTGGCCCCAGGAAATGGGCCCCTGCCTACCCCCGGGAACAGAGCAAAAAAACCTAGGGATAATCTTGGACACCAACTTATTCTTTGAAGGGCATATAAACCATATCACCTCATCATGCTTTTTTATCTTAAAAACCTTAAGGTAAGTCTTGCCATACATCCCCACAAATCTTCAAAACAGGGTTGTTACAACTCTTATTTCCTCCAAAGTTTACTATGGCAAAGCTCTCTTTGTCAACATTCGAAAGAGTTTCCTTCAAAAGCTCCAGACACTGCAGAATGCCGCGGCAAGACTTTTAATGGGCATCCCAAAACATAAATCAGATTCCCAAGCATTGATTCACTTACACTGGCTCTCCATCGACAAGCGTATTCAATTTAAGGCACTCTGTATTGCCTTTAGAGCTCAACAGGCTGTTGGCCCAGACTACCTGATTCAGCGCTTCCAACCTTACATTCCCTCCCGTGCACTATGCCCATCCACAAGCGGCAAACTCATCATCCCCAGATTTAAAAAAGCCAACTGGGGTGGGAGAGGCTTCATCGTCTGCACTTCCAGGCTATGGAACTCTGTTCCGACAGAACTTAAAACCAAGACAAATCTACTGGACTTTAGGAATCATCTAAAAACCTGGCTCTTCCGCAAATAATCCTACCTTTTTCAGTTCCTCTTAGCCTGTTTTGTCCAACTAGCGCCTAGATACCTCCGGGTGATTGTCGCGCTTTATAAATTTTCATTTCATTTCGTAGCCACTATGGCTGGTTTTTACCGGCCTGGACACTGTTTTTTTATGGAGGCAAGAAAAACAGGCATTGGCATAGCCAATAGGTCTCACTTTTGGGACCTTATAAGTATTTAGTTATGCAGCACAATATCCTTGGTGCAACAACATCAACTGTTGCAAGGCTAAACACTTATAAGGTCCAAAAGGGCGAGACCTATTGGCTATGCCAATGCTTGTTAAAGATACACTTAATTGGATACGGTGATCGTAGCCCAGAAAGTATGCTTCTAAGTACTCCCTGGTTTGGTGGATTGTCACTTACACCCTCAATGCCAACTTTGCTTTAGGCATTCCTGCCATCTCTGGAAATGTCTACCGCTTGATTAGGACAAAGGAAACGACTATTTCAAGTGCCCATACGTGACCTCCAACTCTGTCCCTCTTGAGTTAGCCAACCAACTCCAATAGAATCTCATCTCTCAAGAGTCAGTCAAGAACCGTTATGCCATGATGTTTCAAAAAGCTCTTTTAGGCTCCAGATTTGATACCCAGTTTCCTCCAAGCAGGCTCAGGAACACATTTGGCCAGGCCTTTGATGGATGTTTCAGCTGCATCACCAAAGAACAGTTGTGCTTGGATATCATAACAGCAGAATAAATGACAAGGGCTAGAATACCATTTGGAGTACATCACTTACCATAGTAATCCATGTACTCTTTGCCGTTCAGCCCCTTTCAATACTGAGGCCTGTCCATTTTCTATTTGCTTTTAATGTTAAAAATAAAGCGCGGGTGCCGAGATTATAGCAAAAGTAAAGAAATACATCTTGCTAATCCTGGGTGGGGTAAGATATGCCCGGCGTAGGAAGTACAATCGTATAGGGCGAAACCGTGCATTTCATGTGATTGATTGCAAGCATCGCGGCACCTGCGCTTTACTTTTAATGTTAAAAGTAAAGCGCGGGTGCCGCGATTATAGCAAAAGTAAAGAAATAGATTTTTTTTCTATTTCTTTACTTTTGCTATAATCGCGGCACCCGCGCTTTACTTTTAACATAAAAGTAAAACTGGCTAACTGAGAACATCAAAGCGGCCGCGAAAGTGATCGCAATCGCGATCAAGCGTGGCGAGTGATACGCTTAATGAGCATAATGAGGAAAGCCATATGGCGCCTCTGCTCGTAAGCGCGCGCCCGCGCACATGCACGCAAGCTGTAGGCCGGCCCTGGTAACATTTTTTTGAAACCCTTACTAAAAGTCTCGCCAGATCAGCGCATGCTATGTATCAGGCAAGACCTAAAAAGGTGGTAACCCTAGTTGGCAGGATTGTGAAGTGAAGGGGATGCAGGGAAATACATCCAGGACCGAGTGAAAAGAGAATGCTGAAGAGGAATGAGACTAGGTGTGAGATATGTAGCTGGGGGATTTCATAAAGCCTAAATGGGCATAAGTACCTAACAGACTGCTGAGGAAAGAGGTGTGAAGGGAAGGACGGGAGTGGTTGAAACACTCAAAAGGCCACTACTCCTTACACAGACCACAGTACTGTTTAAATGAGTCATTTTCAGAACTGAAAATATTTAAAATTCGAATAATTTACAACGAATTAATCTTTCTTACTAGATTATCTGATATTGCGATCAAGCACTGACAAAGCCAGTACGTTTGGCCTGTTTTTGGTATATGTCTCTTACTCTGGGATACGTCTGGCAGCACCAAAATACTGCTCCGGTGGTCTGCTATGTTATGGACAAATTTTAAAACTGTATGTTTTAAAGCACGTCCCAGGTCATGCCTTTCGCAAAGGATTCCTAGTTATGCTTCTTAGGCCACGCCCCTGTTGGAGGTCCACGGCCGTGGTATCGGCCCCGGAAGACAGATGTGGACACTCGTCGCCTCATCCAGTTCCAGGGACAGACGGCAACCCCATACATAGATACAGCTATGACGTGTCTACTACTCACACCGAACCAGGCCCGGTTCTAGCGGGTGGGCCAGGCCCACCCAAACATGATCCTGGCCCACCCAAACAGGAGCCTTGGCCCTTGCAGTGAGGGCTTGAAGGCAGGCGCGCAACGTCGTTGGGCTCAAAGGGCTGTCTGTGTGTGTGTGCGCCCGGGCTGAGACAGCTTCCTGGGTGCGCACACACAGATAGTTTTAGAGATTATCGCAGCCTCACCAGAGTACTTCACAGGTCTTTAGAAGACCATTTACATGTTAACGAGGCTTTGTTTATTTTTTCACCTCTTCATCTCCACATGGGGAAAGTGAAAAAAATCCTTTCTTTGACAAAGGTAACCTTTGCCTACTGTCCTGCTGCGTGTATATTTCTTTTTCTATGTAGTGCAGTAGAAAAGAAGTTTGTTTATTCCTATTCTCCTATTCACCTTTCCTGACCCCTACACTTGCTTATCACATCAGGCTGGGACACCAAGTTTGACTAATGGAGTAGGTAAGAGAATGTGTTACTAGTTGTTTTTCTTTTTTTAAATCTGCGCAGGCCCAGCAGGGCACATACTTCGTGTGTGCTTCATTTAAACAGTTTTTATCATTATCATGACTGATGAAGGACAACAATAAGACAATACAAAATGCCCAGATAACGCTAGTGATAAATGATCCTGCTGGAGAGCAATCATTTGTCTGTTAGTAGTTTTTAAATGCAGATGAACTGTAGTTTATGTGGAAGCTCAGTGGGTTACTGCCTTTGTCACAGAGATCCTTGTGTTACCTGCAGTTCAGAAGTTACAATCCTAACATAGGACAGTGACCAATGAACTGTCACCAAACAGCTGCATACAAACATGAATGGTATAGTTAGAACTTCGCTTTTTTTTGTTTTGTGATATAGTTAGAACTTCCCCAGTCTTTCATTATTCTAATGTTGCTAAAATTAGTATGTTTGGGCAGATATACATTTTTATCAGTAAAGCTGACCCCCATGGAATACTCTTTAAATCCTAAGGTTGTGTTTCCCCAGACCAAACCCTCTTAAAATGCCCACCAGTATGGATGACATGTGATTCTAATTTCCTACACCTTGTAATCCTCATTGGCTTATATGACATTCCCTGTAGACTGATTTACATACTTGTATGATTCATTGTCTCTGTATAATGTGTGTGTGGTGTAAAGTACTGACACACACTACACTGATATGAGTAGCGCTATACAACAAATGAAATGCATATGAGAGAGGGCCTATGTAAAGATGAGGGGCACTGTTGGAGGGTGGCAGTGAGGGAATCCGAGGAGGAGGTAGTGGGGGAGCTATGGAGCGATGAGGGGCACTGTTGGAGGGTGGCAGTGAGGGAATCCGAGGAAGAGGTCATGGGGTGGAGGGGGGAGCTAGGGAGAGACGAGGGGCATCAGCCCGCACGCCCTCACCTCCTCTGACTACATCCTCCTAGGGGACCTCAACTTCCACTTGGAGAACAACAATGACAGCAACACCACCACCCTGCTGGCCAACCTCGGACTCAAGCAACTGGTGAACACCCCCACCCACTACGCCGGCCACACGCTTGACCCCGTCTTCTCCTCCAGCAAGCACATCTCCTGCAGCCACTTCACCGAACTTCATTGGACTGATCACAGCTGCGTCCACTTCAACTTCAGGAGAACCACGACCCACCACCACCCGCAACAGGCTCCCCGCAGGAGCTGGAACAAGATCACCGCCGACCAACTCACCACCTCCCTCAGCCAGAACCCTCCCGCTAGCGCAACGGACCCCAACGAAGCAGCCCGCAACTTCACACAGTGGCTCACCAACTGCGCCGACGACCTCGCACCTCTGAAGAACCCACCCAGTAGACCCCGCAGCAACGAACTCAAAACATCCAAGAAAAACTGCCGCACCCTCGAAAAAACCTGGCGCCACGACCAGACTACAGAAAACATGACAGCCCTCAAGAACGCCACCCGCATACACCACCGGCTGATCCGCACCACCAAAAGAACAACATTCAAAGAACGACTGGACAACAACACCCACAACAGCAAGGAACTCTTCAGCATCGTCAAAGAGCTCTCCAACCCCAGCGCCGGAAACAACGACATCACACCCTCGCAAGACCTCTGCGACTCACTCGCCTCATTCTTCCACCGCAAGATCGCTGACATACACAACAGCTTCGGCGCACAGACCACGCACCCAACCACCAAACCAACGCCCCCCACCACCACCCTCTGCAACTGGACCCCGGTCAGCACCGAAGACACCACCCGCACGATGAACACCATCCACTCCGGATCCCCTGCCGACCCCTGCCCCCACCACGTCTTCAACAAGGCCGACTCCATCATCGCACCCCAACTCCGGGACATCATCAACATCTCCTTCACCACCGCCACCTTCCCGGAGAGCTGGAAGCATGCCGAGCTCAGCACCCTCCCGAAGAAACCGACAGCGGACCCCACCGACCTCAAGAACTTCCGTCCCATCTTGCTCCTCCCTTTTCCTGCCAAAGTCATTGAGAAGACCGTCAACAAACAGCTCGCTGCCTTCCTCGAGACGAACGGATCCCTCGACCCCTCACAGTCCGGTTTCCGAGCCAACCACAGCACCGAGACCGCCCTCATCGCAGCCACCGACGACATCAGATCCCTGCTCGACAACGGGGAAACAGCTGCCCTCATCCTCCTGGACCTCTCTGCAGAGTTCGACACAGTTTGCTACCGCACACTAATACAGAGCCTCAGCAACACCGGAATCCAAGAGAAGGCACTGGAGTGGATCATCTCGTTCCTCGCCAGAAGAACCTAGAGAGTCCGCCTCCCCCTGTTCCGTTCCGCAGCCACCGAAGTCATCTGCGGCGTACCTCAAGGATCCTCGCTCAGCCCCACCCTCTTCAACGTCTACATGAGCCCCCTCGCGGCCATCGCACGCCAACACAACCTTAACATCATTTCCTACGCCGATGACACCCAGCTGATCCTCTCCCTCACCAACGACCCCACCACCGCCAGAGCCAGCCTACACGAAGGAATGAAAGACGTCGCCAAGTGGATGGAGAACAGCCGCCTGAAATTGAACTGAGACAAGACGGAGGTCCTCATCCTGGGATCATCCCCCTCCGCCTGGGACAACTCCTGGTGGCCCCCTGCCCTGGGCACCACCCCCAAGCCAACGGACCACGCACGAAACCTGGGCTTCATCCTGGACTCCTCCCTCTCGATGACCAAACAAGTCAACGCCGTCTCGTCATCCTGTTTCAACACCCTGCGCATGCTCCGAAAGATCCCAGGCACTCCTCACCAGCCGACTGGACTACGGGAACACCCTCTACGCGGGATCCACAGCCAAACTACAGAAAAGACTCCAGCGCATACAGAACGCTGCCGCACGACTCGTCCTGGACATCCCCGCCACAACCACATCTCCGCCCACCTGAGAGACCTGCACTGGCTCCCCGTCAGCAAGAGGATCACGTTCAGACTCCTCACCCACGCACACAAGGCTCTCCACAACCTGGGCCCCAAGTACCTCAACAACCGCCTCACTTTCTACACGCCCACCCGCCAGCTGAGATCGCCCAGCCTCGCCCTCGCCACCGTTCCACGCATACGCAGAGCCACCGCCGGAGGTAGATCCTTCTCCTACCTGGCGGCCAAGACATGGAACTCCCTCCCCATCCACCTACGGCTGACCCAGGACCATCTCTCCTTCAGGAAGCAACTCAAGACCTGGCTTTTCGAGCAGTAACGGACCCCTCCCCCCTAGCGCCTTGAGACCCTAGCGGGTGAGAAACACGCTTTATAAATTGTTTGATTGACTGGTGGAGGGTGGTAGTGAGGGAGTCTGAGGAGGAGGTCATGAGGGGGGCGGGGCTATGGAGAGATGAGGGGCACTGTTGGAGGGTAGCAGTGAGGGAATCCGAGGAAGAGGTCATGGGGTGGAGGGGGGAGCTAGGGAGAGATGAGGGGCACTGCTGAAGGGTGGCAGTGAGGGAGTCTGAGGAGGTGGTCATGAGGGGGATGGGCTACGGAGAGATGAGGGGCACTGGTGGAGGGTGGCAGTGAGGGAATCTGAGGAGGAGGTCATGAGGGGGAGGGGCTATGGGGAGATGAGGGGCACTTGTGGCGTGTGGCAGTGAGGAAATCCAAGGAGGAGGTCAATAGGGGGGCCATAGAGGGATGAGGGGCACTGTTTGAAGGTGGTAGTAAAGGTATTTACGGAGACTTTCGCATCAGCGCTAAAGCCGGCCCTGTCATTGCCTTTCTGTTTATATTTAATTAGCAGTCGAGTCATAAGGGCTACTGTGGAACATACTTTAAAGTGCGTGCTAATTAGATTTACTGCTATATTCAATGTTTTAAGTTTGAAGGTGATTTTACAAATGTTTTTACCGGGAAAACTGAAAGTGGAGCCCGATGGTGCCTGATATGGGGCTGGGGCCCAAGATCAGCTGTGAGATAAGGTGCACTGGAGAGGAGTAGTGGATAATCAAGCCTGTAAGGTAATGCGTTGCAGAGTCCGGGGTCAGGTGGAGGTAGTAATAAAGAGGGATTCTCCCTGAAGGCTCGCACAGAGGGAGCCAGAGAAGTGTCACTTGCCTGATACTCCCTCAGAAACCTCATATTCCCATCAAATGAACATTACATGGAAAAAATACTTTTTGAGAGTGATAATATTTAGAAAGAGATTTGGAAAAGAGTGCGTTTTACTGGTCCTTGTAAGACTAAGAAGAGATAAAGGAGGGCACTGAAGCAGGCCTGGCTAGACATGTATGCGACAAATCGAGCCCGCAGTGGCCCACCCAAATACACCCCCTAGGCCCACCCAAATAAAAATTCCTGGAGCCGGGCCTGCACCGAACACGGGACAACTTGAGACCTCTTCAACAAATGTACAAAAAAGACCACCAACAGTTTTCACGTAATAGTCTGCGGCCTCCAGCTGGACGTAGACGGCGGTAACTCCTCAGACAGTATAGATGCCCTGCAGGGCAGGCTTCCTTTCATTTCTAGGACAAGAGCTCAAAAGCGCACTTCACACACATCGCCTAAACGCGCAACCATTCCCTCCTGGTTTTATAAGTAACAGCACTTTGCATCGGGTGACACTTGGGAGCACATTTACTATAAGAGAGGTCCAAACGCAAGTTTCAGACATTAAGCGTGGATGTCAAAAAACAAAACTAGCTGAATGTGCCACACGACATGAGTAAAAGTGCCAGTGAAGCTTGCACTCACGTGAACTGCCCTGGACCATGCTGTGGGAGGCAGCGCTCTCCGGGGCTTGTGGCGGGCCCCTGCTCGCCTGTTTAGCTGTCTCCACGGGAGATGCGAGCACAGGCACTTCCTGGTTTCCGCAGCCGGTGCCCAGCTCTGCTTTAAGTGTCAGCCTGCCAAACTGGAAGCCAGGTCAGAAATGTTTCTCGTTTAGTCCAATAGGTTCTCAGGCCACACCCAGGTGAAAGGACGCAGGTAAGAGTAAGGCGGGTTTTAAAGGCGCACGACACTGCATTTATTGCAGGTCAAAGTGCGCGTTACGCGGCACGTTAGAGGGCTCCGCGTCAAGGCTAATCACGCTGTAAATATTAGTGGTGAGAGATGTCTGCTGATTTACAAGGTCACGTTTATTAACATGTCTGAAATCACTTCTAGAAGAGCGGGCTGCTGTCCTCCACCGGGCAGCAGTCGCACAAACACAGATCCTGGCAACTGAGGGGCGGTCAGGCTCCTCCACTGTGCTTGCTGCCCTGCCCCCTGCTCTGTCATTGCTCTTACACTGGTGGTCTTTGATGGAGGGTGTTGCAGTGTATTGGAATATTTATATACCACTTACTACCCCTATATGGGGCACTGAAGCACTTGCCAACATGGGTAGCACGCCATACCTTGTGGGGTGTGTGGTTGAAGTGTGTTGTCTTTGCTTGATCCTCTGTGGGAAGTGTTTCTGTATCATGGGTGATGACCACCAAGATGCAGTTATCATGCAATGGGACGCAGCGTTAGCAGTGTGGTGGAGGAAGAGGGGGTGAGAGACAGGAGCACAGTTTCTGTTTTTCATAAACTGGCATCTTTGAGCAGCTCTTCTTTGTGGCATTTCTTATGTTCATCGTCCACTTAGCAGCCTACTGCACTGGGTGCCCACTCTGGGATATTTTATTTAAGGTTTATGGTCCTGAGCACCCATAGGTTAAAGAGAGCAATGGGGAGAGATTTGCTGGGATGCACGTTCTTACTATCATCCAATATCTGATTGGAATTGTGAGGGGAAGAGGATTTGGCGCAGTGGCCAGAGCTGCTGACTTAGGAGTGGGGGATCCGGGTTCAAGTCTCAGCATCTGCTGAACATCCTGTGATTCTGGGCAAATCATTTAATCTCCCCATGCCCATGGACAGCGCCTGCATAGCCTCATGGGTGAAAAGTGGCACTACATAAATCTACAATTATCATTATAGATGTTTAGAAGCGGTCACGGTAGGTAGCTAAATGGGACCTGCAGTGTTGGACGAAATTAAAATCCTCCGATGCCCAGTGGCATGTGGCAGATCTCTTCAGTTATTCCATGCCAGTTCTGTTGGTGATGGGTGAGTTAATGCTGTAGACTGGTACAGTGCTGGGGGATGGACATGACCTTTAGCAGTTTTGCCTATGTGTAAAATGGAATTATTATGCAGCTTCTATGAACTACATACAATTCACTGCCTAACCACTGAGTGTTATGGTATTAGCATTAGTGTGGTTAATGTATTGCATTTATATTGGAATTGCATGTATAGAGCACTTACTGCCCTTGATGAGCTTTACGCCGGGCAGCACGACTGCTCCAGGACCCAGGGTATTTTTTTGTGGCTATTGGGATTAGTCTTACATTCTTAAGGAAACCATAGCATGCCTCTCCTCCAGTTCATAATCAATAGGAGTTAGGTGCGACCTTGAGTGGGAGACGGCTGTATGTGAATTCATGCATTGGTTGGCGCTATAAAAAGATAAGCTGCAGGAGATTAGGAAATGATAGTTTGCAATGGTATACATTTTAAAGGAGGTGTTGCTATCTTTGAAATGAAGAATAGCAAGTTGCGGAGATACAATAATAGGGATTAAGGCAAGCATTCATGTGACAAAGTGGAGGCATGCAAAGATGGAAGGCAGGAGAGTATCATTTGGTAAAAAAAGGAGTTGACAATCGTAAGTTTTAAGTCAAAGACAGTTCAGCCCTGATCAGGGCAGGATGAAGGAGAATAGTGTCTGTTTTAGTGGCAATGTCTAAAGTAATGCTCATCAGTTTCAGTTGAAGCCAACACCTTCCATGCTTTTTTATCTCTGAAAAAGGCACAATAGATCTTTGAAAATAGTTTTCCTCCAAAGTCTTTGTTAGTTAGCACCAAGTCCTCACTTCTAAGCGTAATTTCTCCTCTCTTTTGTACCATAGTGTTAGAAAGTCATCCTTTTGTCCTGTTCTTCCCCATTGTTTGCTGACTGGTACTGGTAGTAACGGACTCAGTGCCCTGGGCTCTGCTAACCAGGCGCAGGGTCAGTGTTATTTTTAAACACACACATGTATTAGGTTACACAAAGAATTAGTTTACACTTACTTTGGCCTGACAGACATTGTAAGTCCTTAGTAGATAATAGAGAAAGGTGGTTTAATCTAGCTACTAGACCCTAGTATATAATAGGGCATGGAGGTTTGGAAGCCCATCACAGTTTATGTACTTTGCATTTGTGTACTGCTGAGTGGCTGGCTGTCATTTTTAAAGCAGCTTTGCCTTGTGGGACTGCTTTTAAAAGAAGATTCATTGCAAAGTCAACTTTGGTACTGTGGGCACTGTAAAATGATAACCTATGGTATGCCAACATATTAGGTACTCCCAAGGTCTCCCCAGGTGTCCCAGGGGTGGGGGGTCATGTAACTAGGAGGGGGGGGGGTTGTCCTTATTAAAGAGGTTTTATAAACAATGGTGAGGGAACACTGCCCATGTTATTTTTTTAGGTCTCGCCTGGCGTTAGCAGCGCGCATGCGCTGCTAACGCGTTGCGAGGGCTTCTTGGAATCAATACGGTTCCAGAAGTCGTGTCTCTGCTCCGCCTGCATTTTTGATTGGTTCGCGTCATTTTGCATCACGGATTATGCAGAACGTAGTGTGATTATTGCACCGGAGGTTTTCTAGTCCCTCCTGGTTGCCACTCTGTCCTTTTTTGGCCCCGCCTACCGGGATTGGATCTTTTACTTGCGGCGGGAGACAGTGTCTCTTAATTAGCCGCTAAGCACTTTTTTCTTGTATTACCGTGTTTATCTTCAAGAATGGTTGACGTGCCTTTCATTTCTCTGGCGCGGCTTGTTTCTTTTTTAATTTTATTCTATCCTTTCGCCATCTTGTCTCCCGAGCGCCCCACTGATGTATATCGTCACTCGCTTTGTATTGGTTTTTGTATTCTACGCTTGTTCTCATATCGCGGACTAGTTTATTAGCCTCCGTTTGTGTTTATTTTTACAATATCTTGCTGTTCTTGAAGTTGTATTTTTTTTCCTTAACATTGGCGTTACAAAAGCCCTGCGGTGTGTAGGTGCTCTGGGGGCCCCTTCTGGCACTCTCAGGCCCCAGGGCTGAGTGCTCCAGACTGGATCTGGAGCGAGCCGCCGCCCCCCCAAGTTTTGTTTCGCCACTGCCTTAACGGGCTACAAATGATCTTGTGCAATACCCTGACACTGTTTTGGTCCCGTTCGCGCGTTTTGAAAACTTTGTACATGAAACAAATCTATGTGGGGAGAACAAGGCGTAGAAAATATTGAGAGCTTTCTTTCCCATGGCCTGTTTACTTTTCAGTGGATTCAGTTTATTTTATGTGGGCTTTTTGCGAAGCCCGGCGACGGGTCCATTCTTTGGGGGATTTCAGACCTAGAGTGCTGGCTAGCTAGCTTCCCGAGCAGGCTCATGGGTGCCCCCTGTGGCTTTAAATCTTGACTGGAGACTTTCTACTGCTACAGAAGCATGTATCGTGTTCACCCTGCGTTTCCACAGCTGTGGTGCCATGCTCTTGGAAGGAACCCGCTTGCGCCTTTGATTCCAAGATAGTACCTCTTGCGAGGACCCTGGATCTCTTGCTGTGAATATTCTGGGTGGTATAATAAGGCTTATTCACATCGCACATATTAAGTGACCCATGCACATGTTTGTTTTCAGTTTTGTGATTTATAAATGCTGTTTACTTTCCTGTGTAAAAAAAAGGGTTTAACCGCCTGACAGACCCTAACTAGGTCTGTAGCAGAGGTGTGATCCAGGCGTGCTGGGTGCGTGCCAATAAAGTTGTGGTAACGGCAGCCTCCTGTGCCTGCAGTGAAGTTGTAGTGACAGACTCAGAATATGCGAATTTAGGTCGTGCCTTCACAGCTATCAAATCTCAAGCTTCCGCTAGAGTTTACGGTTTCCAAGACATTTTGTATGTCTGAAATCAGCCAGCCAGGATTAGGACATTGAAGTTATCCCTGCGCTCAAAAGCGCCCCACCCCCTCGCCGTCGAAGGGAATATTAAGTCTGGGTGCCTGCAAAGGCCTTTTGTGGCACGCTGGGATGGCTATGCAAGGAGGCATGTTAGTATAAGTATGCGTGGAAATAACGACTCTCGGCCATGTAGCGCGTTTCCCACCACTCATCTGCAACCTATTAACTAGGATTGGTTTGACGGGGTAGACTGACCGCTTACTGGGGTGGATGATATATTAAATTGGGTTGCGGCATCACTAGTTACCGAATTAAGCAATTACATGCGCTACTATTGCAAGTGCAGTGTTTATGTTAAAAAAATTGTGTTTTCTGAAACATACGTTCTTGCAAGGAAGATGGATAAAAAGACATTGCCAGTTTGATCAGGTCTATAGAATTTAGTCCTTAAACCAATTACAGTGGGCTTTTATAGGAAATATCGGGGGCTCTACTGTAGTCAGGATGTACTCTGTTTGAACCAAAGTCCTGTTTTCTCAAACATGTTCAGTTCTGTATTATAAATGGACTGCGCTCGTAGCTTTGCCAAAAGTACTGAGTTTAGTGGTACTCCACATCATTAAGAACCCCACATGCTTCAGGAGTCTAGTAAACATCCATCTTACACAACTGCTTATTTGCCTAGCCCTGCTAAACGCCTACTTAATGATGTTATAACCAAGATATCGGCAAACAGTTGCTTCTTAAAACATATTTTGGGCCTGCCCATCCATACAACGATACGGGGGCACAGTGCACCACACGCTCCAAGCGACGACTGATCTCCCGGTTGCCTCCACGTGGGAGGCATGTGCTCTGGGGTTATCCCCGAAAAAGAAAACCGCAAAAGTGCAATGGAAATTGGCTTCTCTGGCTCTCCTCTTAGCGAAAAGGAACATAGCTATGCACTGGAGGGCCCTGCGGGACCCTCGGAAGCGGCATGGACGGGAGCGTTACTAAAATGGGGCGCGGCGGAGGAGGAGACAATCAGAGAGGAAGAGGCGAGGGGCATCCGCAAACACCCCATATCCATGGAGTTGGCCCAACTCCTCATACAGTTCAAACAACAATGTACAGAAGGAGAAGCACAGAACGCGGCACAGCCTAACCCCTGCAATCCTCCCGCTCCTCCTGCCAATCGAGACCCAGGGATGATGGCGGAGGTACAATAGACAAGTAGAGGGCTTTGTTAGGAGAGGCGAGCGGAGGCCCCGTCCCCTTTCGCGCGCCCACGCACCGACCCCTTTTCTTCCCCCCTGGCTTACCCTAGAACGAGTCCGACACACCTACTTTTAATCAGCGCGCAGACTACCGCGGCAGCCCTTCCCAGCCCGCCCTATCCCCTCCCCCCCTTATGATCCTTTCACTAGTTTCCCCTCAATCCCCCCCCCCCCCCTTATACGTCTCCTCTTCTTTTCTCATGGCTTTTTCCCCCTCTCCCCACTGTTAACAGTTGTACCCATCGGCAGTCCAAATACCGATGCCCTAGTTACTGAAACAATTGAATACATTCATCACCAGGGAGGAGCTACACAGATAGTAAGAAGGAAAACCATGTAGACGGTGGAGATTAAGTGACACATTAGCACCACCGGGATGACATAAGTGACGATCTACTGGAACGTACTGGTGGGAGACGTGTGGACTTAGTACTAACAGCAAGTCCCAGAGACACAACAACCAATGTAACTACCCTGGAAAAAAGCAATGTTAAGTCACGCTGATGCACAAAATGGATTCATATGTAATATGGTTGACATGCATTGTGTTAATTTGTACGCAAAACCCTAATAAAAAAAATGTAAACAAAAAAAACGGTTGCTTCTTAAAGGGTCAGTTGCAGGTTGGACTCATTTCTGATGAGAATGCTTTGAATTTTGCAGCGGACACCTGCAAAACCAGTTTTAAAAAAAAAAACAGTAAAGAGTTGGCGCTGCAGTCGCCTCAGTCAGAGCAGCTGCTGCCAATCTGGCGCCCAACAGGCATTTCACTGGCCAACGCAACAATACTCATTGTATCATCGCCGGAAGGATGGGATGCTGGGTTGGCCTGAAAAGATGTGATCATCTGACCTGCACACACACACAAATCATAATTAGACGTACTCACCAAAGATTTTAATTAATGGTTTAGGGTCCCATACCAATCACAGAAATCTCGTGCAGTGGGTCAATGCATCTGTCATAGAAATATGCACTTGTGCACAGATTTCGTTGGGGGGGCTGAGGGGAGAGAGATGAAGTAGGGCAAATGGAAGACTCATCTAATAAGTACCAAAAAGCTGGACATTAAGAGCACTTTTTATTGCAGCGCCACAAAGCAGGCAAAATTGCGCACCAGACACTACTTAACGCACGTAATTGGCACAAATTAAGCTTCCATATTTCTGCATTTTTCACATGATTTTTATTTACCTTATTTCTGTAGTTCCGTTTATTTTTGAAGCAAACGGACGAAATTCAAATATCAACCAAAAGCAAGTTTAAAAGCAATTAACAAATATGCATATCCCAATAACGGAGAAAGACGTCTGGGACAGCTGGAGGTTCTCTTACCAGATACAAAAAAATATACCTCTGGGTTATGGCACAGAAATAAAATCAAGCATTGGACGGGGATCAAAAAGTAAACGTTGACAAACGGTCTTGTTACTAAGGACCAGTAAAAACAAGAGGATGTGGTAAACATGCTGCGAGAGTTAGGAAAGAAAGAAGAATATGTAGAAAAGAGAGAGAAAACCAAATAGACTCAATAATACATAGCTAAAATACAATACCATTAGCAAAGCAAATGGTTTTAACTTAAACAAAGGCGAGACCTATTGCATTTCCAATACTTGTTTTCCTAGTGTAGTAAATTCACTGCAGACTCAACTTTGGTGCTGTGAGCACTGTGGAGTATTAATCTACCATATTTGTACATATAAGGCACCCCCAAGGTCTTGCCTAGGTGTACTGGGGGGTGGGAGGGTCATGTAACTACAAGTAGGGTCCTTATAAAAGATGTTTTATAAACCCTAATGAGGGAAATCTGCTCATGTTATTTTTTTACCCATTGTAAATACTTAGCCCATAGGGAAACCTTTCAAATTTTTAGGCACGCATAATTATTGCTAGGAAGGGACTCAAATATCATCAAACGACTTGAAAGAATGGTATTGATAAATCCAGCGGATTGCCCTTGATGAATTTATAATAATTTAAACAGAAAAGAAGTTATAAGACTTTCTTTTTGGTAAGTCAAAAACCGGTTTGCCTGCAGTCTTCTATGATTGGTCAGTTCTAAGAGGATTAGCTAGGCTGCTAGGTTAGGTGAGAAATTGCTGTTCAGGGAAGATGCTATCTTGCTGGAGAGAGCTCTACAGATACGCAGGAATGCCAGGTCATAAAGCATGAGGCTTCAAAGGAGAACAGGACATGCAGGGAATGCCAGGCCTACCTACCCCTATGCCCTGCGCCCCACCCAAATAGCAGGCTTAAGGAAGGAAATTGCAGATGTTAGGGGAAGGAGAGCTATGGAAATGAGCCGTACTGGGAGTTGGTTTGGTTAGCTCTTACTGCTCTGCTGAAATGTGAGCCTTCGTGGATTTTGGGAGAATAGTGCTTTCTGGGACAAGATTATGCCACACTTTGGAGGAAGTGATCTTGTTTCTGGGAGGCCCCCTGCCGTCCACTGGTCAGGGGGCCCCCTGCTTGATGCCCAGAAGCTGAGAATAAATATGTGAGAGCTGCATAGCCTCTCAGTTCTGCTGTCTGAAACCACAAGGAGGAGGACTGTCCTGCTGGTATCTGGATCTGCACCCAAGGGCCTGCATTCTGAATGACTGCGCCTGCTGCACCCTCGGTACTACAACACTGGGGAATAGACTCCCTGCACGCTACAGGTTAACAGAGCTCACCTGCGTCCCCTTCAGCAAGAATCCCCCTCCTGGAGTGTGTCCAGTGGACTTTCTAAGGATTTGGCACGATGCATTGTGGGAACTGAAGTCCAGACCTCCCAATGAAGTTTCAGACCCTCAGACTTGTGTTTTGGACCATTGGAACCGATAAGGAGACCTTCTGGAAGGACTTCCAGAAGTTTGGAGAAGTGTAGGGAACTCTTGTGAAAAAGGTCGATAAGGTGACCGATCTGACCGCAAGGGTCAAGCCGCCCACCTTCAACTGCAACCCGGATTTTTGGTTCATCCTACTAAAGGCTCCAGAGCTCAGGATTTGACCAAGGCCTCCAGGAAAGTCAAGCCAGAGAACCCGCTCCGCATCCAGCCAGCTGTGAGGGGGGTCGAAGGCCATCAGAAGAAAAAGCTCCAGGAAAGTTTCTAAGTGTGAAGGTAAAATTTTGATCACAGACTCCCGCTTAGTGTAGCCGACAAGGGCTCTATCCCGGTCGGGCTGAAACTGACTTTTTTCCAGCCAAGCACAACCAGATGCCCCAATTGGGCGCCACTGGTTTATAAGCATTAGAGAATGTTCATTCTTTAAAAATTCAAATCTGTGGTTCCCTGCATTGAAAGTTTGTTGTTTTGGTGTCATTGTAAAGATAAAAATATTTCCTATTTTTATAAATTGGTGTGGAAATTGTATTGTGTGTTGTGTTCTACTTATTTACTGTAGTGGTGTTTTGAATTGCTTTACATGCCTATCTCCTAAGGTAAGCCTAATTGCTCGGTGTCAGCTACCACGGTTGAGCAAGGGCCTAATTTATAGAGACCTTTTTCAGGACCCAGTACCATGTTGGTTGTCTTGTTATTGGTGGTAGGTGCATACTTACCAACATCAATAAACCCCTTTCCAACACATAGGTTGTGTTTCACTGAACCATGATTCATATCATTAGAAACAGGCAGCTCAGTGGTTACTAACTTGCATCTTATTGGACAGTCTCAGAAGAAGTCAGGAATTATCTCTGTATGGAGTCTGACCACACAGCAACTAGGGGATTGTGTAATGTACCTGTACGTCCCACCACATTAGGCCATGGTATGCATTGCTTTCCAATAATTTTGGCAATCATAAAAACAGAGAGGATATTACTTGAGTGACTCAGTGTATGGGTGGGAGGAGATTACAAGGCTCGCAGCTAAGCAAGGTAATTGTTGGGCAAAAGCAGAGAGGGGCAGCATACATGAAATGCCACAGTTTGGGGCAGTGGGATGGCAGAGGATCTTTGGCTGCAGATGAGGATGGGGCTTTTCTGCTCTTCCTATGCTGCTATATGTAGACGGGCTGGGGTAGCCGCAGCAGCTGCCAACAGCTCCGCACAAGGCTAGATGTCTGGTGTCTCCAGGCCCAGAATTTGGTGAACCCCATAATTCTGGGCTCGCAGACACTGGGAAACTTGTAGTTGCCCAGAGCGGTATCACAACTAGGAACACCAATCCAGGCAACTCGTAATGAGGGCTTAAATGTGGAAGAACGTTTGAGGGTCAGAACATTTTTCATTTTTTTTTGGAAACTTCTTTTATTGAATATTTGACACACATCCACAAGTATCCAATTCAATAATGAATAATCAGTGGCATGCATCAATAATAGTCCAGGTATGTATAGACATGGCAACATTTTTCATTTTTGATCAGTTTTGTGAGTTAAAACAAACAGTAGAACTGAAAATGCAATTCATTATCTAGTACAAGACTCTCAAGAAACTGCCATATTCAGACCGATTTCCCTCGACTTCTAGCTCATCAGGTGATATATGAAATGTGGGCTCGAATCACTTATTATGTTTTTGAAACAAGGCACTTCATTTATTGCTGTATAGAAGAAGGCAGCTACAAATGACCAGTAACAGAGAAATACAGAGAGAATTACATAGAGGAGGAACAAAATCTACATAAACATGACTCACTATCTTTCCCATAACAAGCATCCTTGTTCTCAAGGAAAAGGATCTGACCACATCTAAGCTACATGCAATGAAGCTGGGAGACGACAATTCAGTACATTAAATCTCCCTAAATTAATATAAGGACCCCTCAACCATCAAATAAATATTCACAAACTCCAACTGAACACCTTTTGCGAGTTTTGCTTTCGTGTACATTCATGAAAGGGTAATTTTGCAGAAGGCTCTCGAAATATGAAAAACAAGCCCAAGTCAATCTGGAAGTTCTGGCTTTAAAGTCCAGTCCTGTATAAAGTATTATATCTGGATTGATTAGATATTACTCAGAAAAATATATTATTTAAGAGAACGTATCCAGAATCCAATTCATGCAAGTAAGAAACTAAACACTGGTGCAGAACAACATGACACTGAAAAGTCATAAAACATGAGCCAGATGGGTATGACGGACCTATAGATAACCTTTTTCACCACTTCCATGATAATTTTAGTCTCATGTGAAACGCCGGATCTGGCTCCTAATGTTGTTATGTCTGTTTTACTGACTTAGAAAGTGCCCAAAAAATGAAAAACAAGCAAAGGGAAAGCCAATAGGTCTGGCATTGACTGCCAGTCTTTTGGCATTTCTTTTTTTGTTTTGTCATGGCTTTTGTAAACCTTTATTGTGCAAGATGCTGCTTCGCCCTCATCAATCTAAAAAACACTGGTTACAGGCAAAAATGTTTTGTTTTTGGTCTAAAACCCCCCCATATATTACCAGCACCAAAGGGAACACCTATGTGTGTGGATGTGCTCCCAATGAAAGGGTAGCATGCCAGAACTCGCAGTGAAGGGGGCTGACTCCTTGTTGCATGCTGGAGTGGGTGGAAGAAAAAAGTGAAAGACACAGACTAATGGATGAAGTCTGGCTGAAAACCCCTGAAGAAGGAAGGCGAGATAGAAATAAGGAAATAAGGAAAGAAAGGAGAGAACGAACAGAGGAAAGAAGAAACAATGGAAAGGAATACAAAGAAAAAAAGGAAGAAAGAAACTAAAAAAAATAAAGCAAGAAGGAGGGCAAGAATGAAGGAAAGAAAGAAAGAAGAAATGAAAGAAAGACAGCAAGAAAGAAAGGAAGAAAATACAGAAATAAGGAAGGAAAGAAGTTAATAGAGGAAGAAAGCAAGAAAGGAAGCAGATTGAAGGAAAAAAGCATAAAAAGAAAGGAGAGTAAGAAAGGCAAGATAGAAAGAAGGAAACAAACAAACAAGGAAAATAAGAGAGACAGAAAGAAAGAAACCAAAGGAAAGAAACAGAAAGAAACCAAAGGAAAGAAACAGAAAGAAAGAAAGAAAGAAAGAAAGAAAGACAGGGTTTCACAGGGTGGTGGAGCACACTGAGGAACTTATTTTCAGATTTTGTGTGAGATGATGTTTGTATTACAGCTGTCCTTCAAAAGAATCTGTTCTCAACAAATATTTTAGACTAGTTTAAGACTAGGTGTAATATTGTAAATACAGAGTGCAGATTTGCACATGGACTGTTTGTTTCACAGATACATTAGGACACAAAGAATGCTGAACATTTACAGAATACACAGCACTAGAAGAAAAAAAGTTGCATTACAGGTCAGGATAGCTTACACAAAATCAATACAATTAACTATCTCAGCAGCACACAATGACATCACTGATTCCACTGTAATGAGCTGTCTACCTGGCTTATGAATGTTATCCATGGGTTCAAATGTGTCCAGGATTACATTCTAAATAAACTATTTTACCGCCGCACGAAGATAACTGAAATTTCATTTTCAGATATTGAAGCATCCGTAAGTTTCTATTTCTTTTAAGGGTAACAGTATAAAATATTGGATACTAAAACCCAAATTATACTCCATCTAAGTTTACATAAAAGTGTTACAACTGTGCTGCAAATTAAACACAATAATGGCCTCTTTCTGGGCAAAGTGTATTAAAGAACCATTGGTGAACGTAAGTCAGGATATAAGCTTCTGAATTCACATCCTATAATATTAAAGATTTGGGTTTTTGTATCATATTGAAATAGATAGATATAACTATACTTCTTTGTGTGAAAAGATGATAACTTAATACACAACAGTTTCAAATAGACACAAACTGGTATGCTGTGAAATAGCAGTAGTGAGATAAACAAAGGCCACTCCAAAAGAAATTCACAACAGCATTAGTAGGTGATGAGACCTGAAAGCTGTAATGGGACCTGTGCTCACATCAAAAGTGTCTTGCTATCACATCAGGCTCTAAACATAAATTAAACATTAAAGTAATTGTAAAATAAAAACACTATATGCCGGAATTCCAGCTCAGCTGATTCCTGTTTACCAACACTAGGGATGTCCGGTTCTACACTAAGACGAACAGCCTGATGACTCCTACCCGCAGGTGACGGGGAGTTGGTCGACCCGGCAGGGATTTGACAGATAACCCTCCATAGGCAAACTAGGTTAGGGAGCGCTAGGTAGGCGTGCACTATACATAGCACATATATGCTCACATATAATCACTCTTTTAGTACAATGGTGGAATTGTTCATCCTTTTCACTGCTCTCAATGTTAATTCTGCTAATCTGTTTCATTCTACTAATTATTGCAGTGCACATATTTTACACAAGAATCACCATGCTTCAATAAATATTGAAACACATAGCTGAGTATTTCTTGTGTATTTCTTTGGGCATGCATGAGAGTCCAAACTAAAAGGTACTAAATCTGTTACGATTTCCTTGGGGGGATCAGGATTGTCATGTTCCAAGGTTGCACACACATTTCTCACCCTGTGAGGTTAGGAGTGCGGATGGTGCACTGTGGGCTAGCAGGACTACAGGCAAACATATCCTGAGGGTGTGCACAGAATTACTCTGGCACAATCTGGACGATTATGTTCTCCAATAAAAGTAGTTTTACCGGTGAGGTACTCGCCGTGCAACCTGGTGCCGCCAACATTTTAGCTTGGGCTCAAATTCAATGGATGGCCCAATTAGTTTTCTTTTGTATACCCAAAGACCCCTGCTTGCCTATTAACAGGAGACGTCCTTGGTGTTCGGAAAAATCCTGCTCAGCTGAGTAGGTTAACCCTATGTATTAGCTGTAGGTCATTCAAGCTTGAAACTTTCAAAGAATTAAACCATAGTGGTACCCCCTCTGAAATGCACATACTCATGGCACGCAACATACCTGACAAATGCAGATATGTAGTTACTCAGAAATTGCTACAACATGGTCTCAAACTTGTGGGGGGGGGGACATTACGTAAGTGGTGGAGGCTCATGAAGCATTTAGGACAGAGATTCTATTCATGGGTTACATTCCCAGAAGCAAACGACCAAACAAAACTGTTTCACAATTACACTGCAGCTGACATTCCAAATCACTATAAGGCTTACGAAGCACTAGAGATACATCTGACATACCAAGAACACATACATTGGTTTGAAGGTGCCCTACCACACACTACACAAAAAGTCAGACCAGGTCCTCTTAGTAATGAAGGAGCTACATGGCCAGTCTTGGCCAGTTACACACCACATCCAAGCATAGCCAATTTAAAAGCAGCACAAGTACAAAGACTATTTACGGGTCTAGTTGAAATATATAGATGCCTGACTCAGTTTGTCATGTGATCAATGACTGTCAATTCTGTGAGGACTGCTCAAGCATAATTGGCTACACCAGGCATTAGCCCACAAACTATAATTGCTGCTATGCGTAAAATTCTCACCAGACAGGAGGAAATTTCATTCTGGATCGCATAAAAAAACAAGTCAGCCAGGAAAAACACTGGATTCTTACAATATGCTTGCCAATGGAGAGTACTCCCCCAGTATAGGACTGCACCACATGGGGAACAGTCTTTGCTGTTGTATATACCAGGACTCATGGTACCCCCTCGTTGACTGTTTTGCCCGAAGTGCTTAATTAGATCCAGAATGAGTACGGGCAGCCCTTACAATGGAATTTGGGGATGAGACTGATTTTCAATTTTCCTGCAGTATCCACCATTATATTGAGTTAAATTAAAAGGGAAGCAGCAGCATTGGCTATATGACAGCGCCTACGGGATTTGGTTCTGGGACAGCAGGAGCAAGAAGTACCTAAAAGTATTGAAGAAACTTACATAACAATGGTAGAGATAATTTGTTGGCCAGACCTAGCAGATCACAAAGTAAGGGTAATTCCGAAAAGAATTACTGTTATCAAGTGCCCTAATCTTCAACTAAGAAGAAGTGGGATAATAAAAAAAACAAAGAAAAGACTAAGTCACGGGCGGATCTCCTCAACAGAAGGCCATTGAGAAGTGATATAGTTTGCATAACATTGATAATATTAGAACGCCTGACATGTATCAGGATACTGATACATGTTCATCTCGTTCCTTTCAGGAACCATCCAAAAAACGATCGGAGAGAGGTGGACAGTCAGAGCGCAGATCAGAGGAGTATTTGAATCTGAAGGAGGACTCACAACGCTCGTCTGACTACATAATAAAAAAGGAGGATAAACCTGAACAGACAAAACCTCAATTCAAAAAGAAGAAGGTTGCTGAACTCAAAGTCAAGCATGTCATGGATCTTGAGGACACTACTTCTGAGCAGGGAATGGGCTCTGACCATGCTGGACAGTGCAGCAGAAGTCACGATAGTTCGCCGGAACTTGATGGATTGTCTTGCGGCAGTAGCATTGAGTGGCTATACCCAGGTGGAAACACCAGATATATGGGTGAGCGTCCCACGTCGTTTATACGAGATGAAGCTCCAATTGGAGGGGAATGTTCCGTGATCCATCAATGTTCTCTTTTGGGAGAATTTGTCAATTGACTACGACATGCTCTTGGCCAAAAAGGATTGGCTGGCTCAATTCATGATGGATTGCCTAGAGGGGTAAACTGTAATTTTACTGGCTTTCTCCACCCTCATCCCCGAAACAGTAAAAAATTAAAATGCCAGGAAGTGGGCTTTAGTTCTAGCTCATGCGTTATACCGCAGCCATGTGGGGTGGGATAACAGTTCCCCTTATCACGTAATACCAGTGAGGTTGACCCCACAACCTCAAAGACAATACCCTAATAGAAATGAGGCTAAGAAACAAGTTAGAGAGATTCTCACACATCTTGACTACCAAGGTGTAATAGAAAGTTGCACCTCGCATATGAATAATCCTTTGTTTCCAGTAATTAAATCAGACCATATTGTCTAGTATTAATTATAGACACCTTAACACAGCTACACGTACATTCGCTGTTCAAAACGCGCACAGCTTGGTACTAATGAACAAAACAATGGAAAAAAAATAATCCATATTAACACTAGATATCTTGAATGGATTTTTCTGACAAAGCATAGCACTTGAAAGTAGGTATATAGGGCCAGATGTAGGACCAATTTTAGCATGCGCAAACGGACTAGTGACCCGTTTAAACATATTAAAATTGGAATGGCCATGTACTAACACAATTTTGCGAGTCGCAAATGAATTGCAACTCACAAAAAAGTGTTTAGAGACTCGCTATTTGGAATGAGCGTTCCCTTTCAAATAGCGACTCTGTAGCCCATGTACGAATGTGTCACAAAACACTCGCAAATTACCACCCCCTTCAAGAGGGTGGTAATAGAGTTGCAAATGGAGTCGCCAATGGGAAGGGGTGCCCATGGGACCCCTTCCCATTTGTGACAGGCTCTGAAAATATTTTCTAAGGGCAGGCAGTGGTCCCAGGAACCACTATCTGCCCTTAACAAATGAACGAAAACGTTAAATTTTTTTAAAAATGCATCCCGTTTTCCTCTAAGGAAAAGGGGCTGCATTAAAGAAAAAAAAAACTGCTTTATTTAAAAGCATTCCCAGACATGGTGGTCTGCTGAGCCCAGCAGGCCACCATACCTGGGAGGGTCTGCCATTCCCAATGGGCTTGCAAATTGCGAGAGGCTCATTAATATTCATGAGCCTCGCAATTTGCGACCCCATAAGGAATCGCAAACAGTGTTAAACACACTGTTGTACATGAAAAATAGCACCTTGCAAACTGCGTATCGCAAAAGACTCGCAATTTGCATCGTACATCTGGCCCCTGGTTCTCAAAAGCAGTTCTGTTGTTTGCCCCATGGCTAGAAGAACAGCCCAGGGTTCTTTTCAGCCCAGGTCACAGTACTTCTGCAAGAATTTGACAACCAGGCATTGTCCTACGTCCACAACATATATTTGATGGATGATGACCTTTCAACACACTTTACAAAAGTAGAGCGCATAGTTCTGGGATTTGCTCATATGAGCTACAAATTTATTTAAACAAAAAAAAAAATCTAAGATAGCCCACCTCAGTGTCTAATTTTTGGGATATGAGTTGTCAAGTGAAGGCAAAAGCCTGGTGACGCACTTCTTGGAGAAGTGCCAGCTCTTACAACCACCAAACACAGAGAAGCAAGTTAAATCAATGTTGGGATTCTTAAATTTTGGCAGATCTTACATTCCAGATCACGCAGAGTGGATTAAACCATTCTACGACTTGATATGTCCAGACTTTTCAAGCACACATTGGACAATTGAACACACACACATTTTGCGTTCAGTACAAGCTGACATGCTAGCTTCAAAACATTTACACATGGATAAACACAACAAACATGGTGACTGAATAATCGCAGAGGCATCAGGGTACACCTATGTTACATTCAATGAAGGTGACACTGTACCAACTGCATATAAATCGCATTTATACACCAATCCTGAGATGCGTTTTTGCAACAACAGAAAAGATTCTAACGGTGGTACAGACTTCTGTGGTGAGGAAGAGAGCACTGGCTCTGGGGAAACAATTGTTGTGACTCCGGTGTCAGCCTTCGAGGCGGTCACTAAAGCCAGTGTTCCCAAACGCAAAAGCATTATATCCACGATGGATACAGTGGGCCAACTCCATCAATGCAACAGATGTAGACTACAGATTTGACTCTATACTACCAACACAAGCCTACCTGCAGTATGAAAATAAATATCCTCTGCCTAATGAAGTTATGCCTCTTGATCAGTATGATTTCATCAGCTTTTCTGATAGTTCTGCACAGTGTGCCTTAGGGGAAAAGCACCAATACTCAGCAGTATGCGCCACCATAATAGGTCGCCTGCAGGTTAGAGAATTCCAGCCAGAGAAAACCTACATGCAGTCACTTGCCGATTGCAAAAAGAGATTTGTGCCAATAGATCTTATCAAACTGTACTATGCAGCCGATTCTACACCGTAGGCCACGGGGGATCTCACTACTATACAGGAAGCCCAGTTGGGAACTTTGATCTGCGATGAAGCCTCTACTCCCCGGCTGGGAATAGCTGGCAATGAAGCATCTCCTCTAACTGCTACATTAACAACTACTATACTAACAACTTGGACACAAACACATATTTCCATTATGAAACCCAAAACGGACGGTGTTTACGTCAACGTACCACAATTCGAGTCAACTCCAAGTTCTACCGAACATGGAGAGCTGCCAAAAAATAGATTGAACAGCCTTGGGATACTTTGTCGACTTTGATGACTTCTATTCAGATTCATCTGAGCTACCTCCACCTCTCTGAGGTAGATTGTTTTCAACCAAAAGTAGGAAACACACAATGTACTTTGTTCCTCCTTGACTATACCTGGGGATTACAATTTCATTACTTTTCCTCATCCTTTGGATTGGTTTTGTGACAGTCTTTTTTTCTGTTTCGGAATAGACACTATATCTCAGAACGTTCTGCTGTACACTTGCTGAAATTAGTTTTAACACCCCATTCTTCATCACACAAAGTGCGAAGAGGCCTTTCCCTGGTGAACATTTCTGCTGTTCCAGTTTTTGATGGAATTGTTTGGGACTGGGTAGCCTATGATATATTTGGTCTAACTGAACTTCTACAAATACCATATATATTCCGCATTTCTTTAAATAATATTATCACCCCTAGTACTGTCTCCGATGATTGGGGCATAGATACAGTGCATGAAATGCTATAAGTATTCCACTGTTTTTAACTCTGAGGAAATGTATGATGTTATGATTAGTTATAATGAGATGTTCTGTTTTCAACATTGTAGTCACCACTTCTTGCATAAAGCAAGTACACCATGTGCAATATTTAATTACATACAATGGGAACACAGCCCTACACCACCACAAAGTAGTTCACACACGTTTGCGCAAACATCTGCATATATTTGTCTGATCACAAGCCAGCTGACCCAGTGTCTTATTATTAATATAGGCTCACACCATCACCAGTAAAAAAAACTATGCTCACTGATACCAAGCTGTATATTCCGACTTTTTTCTTTTCCAGCTGTCCACACAGGGGTTTGACTTTTGGAGAGACACTGTTGATTTAAAATCAATTTGGGGTACTAAAAATTGGCAGGTTCAGGGGTACAAGGCATTATTTAGAGCATGCCAGATAACACACCTACTGATTTTCTTAAACAAAACTGTACAGCGAACATGTCTAAGATAAAAGATTTAAATACCCCAAACATTCCTAAACACTCTGGTTGGTAACAACTTACATTGTTGGGAAGTTGTGTCTTGATTGGCTAAAACCTCAATATTGTCACAGATGAAACAACACTTGCCCCTTCTTTATGATGAAATTGTGCTACAGAATTTTTTAATTGGTCCTCCGAAACCACGTCAAAGGCGCTTTTCGTATACAATATACAATGAAGTGTGGAAAGTTTCACAGCAGGAGGCTGCTGAGAAGACTGCAAAAAATTGAAAGGGCTAATTAGAAAGAGATCTAGCAGTAGTTGATAATGGTATGACCACCTTGTCTACTAGGTTTTACGCACTAGGTAAAATTGTGTTATCTGCAATAGACATCCTACAGAGTGACATGTGTTCTTGACAATAATGTTACTAAGATGGACTTTTCGGATACTTTGTGCCAGTCGCATACCATGGCGACACCTTAATGCCACTTGCTTGTTGTCACCATACAATCTCACGAAACAGCGAACCATCACGTCATGAAAAGTTGCAATATGAACAAGCTACTTCCCTTCAGTAATGCTTTATCTGGTGGATACAGTATCTGCTTGTGGATTCCTCACCTTTTGAATTTCCCCCTTGCGCTGCATTCCACAGAAACTTTTTCATAGCTCTCCCACGTCAACGAGGACGTCACAATGGCACGGCTCTGCTAGCTACTCCACGTGACGTCATCGGAGACATAAGAAGACCTTGGAGTGCTGATGTCAGTTCCACCCTTTTTTCCATGCATTTGAGGCGAACGGGTGAACCGGCAACATTTCACAAATATACACAGTATACAAAATATGCACATACTATTTAAGAAGAAAGGAAACTGGAAATTCTAAAACAAAGACATTTCCTAGCAACAAGTAACATATCATTTCCAATGACAATGTGTACAAGACTGTCATACCCAAAATTCTTTTTGGGCATAAGTAGGTAGACAACTGGGAGGCAGGTGGGTCAGTGAAGAATCCACAGGCAGAAACTGTATGCACCAGAATTTGTTTTACCGAAGGTAAGTAACTTTTTCTTCTGATGGATACATCTGCCTGTGGATTCCTCACCTTTTGAATTGAATCCCCAAGAAGTCCCACTCCCGGAGGAGGGTGTCCACCTAACTATACCAAAAAATCCTGCAGCACAGAACGTGTAAAATGGCCGTCCCTCCTCATCTCTGAGTCTAAGCAGCAATGTTTTGCAAATGTGTGGCGGGAGTCCCAAGTTGCCGCCTTACAGATGTCCTCAACAGGGACACCTCTAGCCAAAGCCAAAAAAGAAGACTTACCTCTAGAGGAATGAGCTCTAATACCTTCAGGCGGCTCCTTCTTGGCCAAGGCGTAGCAGATATTGATGCACAGGATGATCCACCTGGACAGCGTTCACTTGTGAACAGCCTTGCCCTTCATTGTTCCCACCAATGGAGAGCTGGTCGTCCAGCCTTAAGTCCTTGGTTCTGTCTGGGTCGAAACGGACTGCCCTCTTATGGTCCAGGCAGTGAACTCTCTCCTCCTCCTTGGTGGGTGAGGGGGAAAATAGAAAGTGGGTAAAGTGATGGACTGCCCTAGATGAAAAGGAGTAACCACCTTAGGCAGGAAAGCAGCTCTGGTCCTGATAACCATCTTATCTGCATGGATAGTGGTAAAAGGAGGCTTGGAAACTAAGAGCCTGTAGCTCACTAACCCTCCTGGCAGAGGTAATCACAGTCAGATTTTTTTTTTTGAATGAGTGTAGCCTCAACGGACAACTATGTAGAGACTTGAAAGGAGACCCCATTAGGAAAGTACGAACTAAGGGGCACATGCATCAAATTGCCTGCTCTTAAAAATGCTTTTACAACCATTCAGAAAGGGGAAGGGGTGCCCTGGGTACGCCTTCACATTTGCAAATGGGTTACCACCTACCTGAAGTAGGTGGTAATATGCAAATGTTTTGCGACCACATTCACGTTCACAAAACATTCATGCATACCGTTAGGATTCGGTATTTGGAAGAAACGCCCTAAACTCGCCTCTTCCAAATACCAAATAGCAAACCCATTTTGCGATTCAGTAAAAGGTTACCAAATTGCAAATTTTGGTTTACTGCATCTGAAAAGCATTTTTTGCTTTCGTGAAGGCAAAAATGCTTGATGCATGTGTCCCTAAATTTAAATCCAACTGAGGCATAATAAAAGGAGTGGGAGGAAATCTACTAGTGAGACCTTTAATGAAACACATTACTATGGTAGACTTAAACAACAATGGGTGGTCTGGCAAACAAAGAAAGGCTGACAAGCCCGACAAGTAGCTCTTAACAGTTGCCACAGCACAGCCCTGCTGAGCCAAAGGATCATAAAAACTAAGAACATCAGGCAAATGGGCCTTTAAAGGATCAACTGAACTCTCTCCAGACCATTTAACAAATCTGGCCCATCTCCTGGAATAGACAGATTTGGTGGATTGCCTTCTGGCTGATAATATAACATCCATCAAATCCGGTGGGTGAGAGAAAGAACTCCGGTTGCCCCGTTCAATATCCAGGCATGATGGTGCAGGCTCTGGAGGTGGGGGGTGCACAACCTGCCCTGCAATTGCGAGAGAAGGTCTGCCCTGAGAGGGAAATAGAGCGGTGGGTGCGATGAGAGGTGAAGAGGGTCTGTGTACCACACCCTTCTTAGCTAATCCGGGCGATCAATATGACTTGGGTCTGATCTTGGCGAATCTTCCTTAGAACCCGGGGAATCAAGGGTATGGGAGGAAACAACCTCGAGGTATGCGGAGTTGGCGACTTTGACCTCAACTTAGTCCTCCTTCCTCGCCTGGTCCATAAACAGCTTCACTTCCCTCTCTTTAAGGGCCTTTGGATGCATCCGACGAGACAATGAGCATCCCTCGACGTCGTGGTCAGATGACAAACACCAAAGATAGTATTCATGGGGGTCCGTGACAGACATATGGCCCCCACATTCCCTACAGGGTTTAAAAACCAGGCTTCTTCTGAGTACCCATTGTGCAGAAACAGTTTAAAGACAACTGCAACAAAGTAGACTACAAAGTAATGGAGAGTCCTAGAAAGCCGTTGCGTGTCGACACAGCGGAAAAAAGGGAACTGACGTCAGCATGCCAACAAGGTCTTCTTATGGCTCATGTGATGTCACGCCGAGTCGTGAGAGGAGCAGTGTCATTGTGACCTCCTCATCGACGTGGGAGAGCTATGAAAAAGTTTCAGTGGAATGCTGCGCAAGGGGTAATTCAAAAGGTGAGGAATCCTCAGGCAGATGTAGCCATCAGTAACACTATGTTACAAATAGAGAAGTTGGAGAAATTACCATTTACTGTTGTAGAAATACCATCCGCAGATTGGATAATCCATTGAGTTATCTCTGTGCTAATTTCGACATTCCACTTCCAATACTGTTTACAGCACCATCAACTAGGCAGCTATGAAACGCTAGGAGAAGGATATGTGCACAAATCATGGGCTTTACCTTTTAGATATAGCTGCAGAAAGGGCGAGACTGAAGTCTTAGCTGGGGTGACTGTGAGAATACTTTAGAGCATGTGTAGGGAGGTTTCACTTCATTGTGCATGTAATGTGTCCATGGTAAATTTGCCCTGCTATCTGAAAGGTTCCCCAGCTGCGCTGATCATTCCGGCTTTCAGATTTCTCTCGAATGGGAGTTATTTGATGTCAAAAGATCAGAGCTGCTGTGGTAGGAAGCTTGTTTCCGGTCCAGGGAAGACATGGCTTGGCAGTTCGGGCTGGACTGTTCCCATGAGGCACAGGGTCAGACTGATTTGCATATGGCCATGTCTGAACTGGGGTGGCAGAGTGGGCTAAAGAACGGTGATGGATTAAACCCAGATCAGTTGACTGGGGGTGAGTGCTTGCAATGTTCAACACTCCGTCCATCATTTCCTTTGGTTTTGCTTTGTTCGCCATAAGTTGGCAGGGTATGCTCAGACGTGAGTCCCTTGCTCACTTTGCCACTGGATTCAAGCAAGCCTGGCTGAAGACGGCTGAAATGCCAGAAACCGGTCCTAGGAAGCTTGTTTCCGGTCCAGGGAAGACATGGCTTGGCAGTTCGGGCTGGACTGTTCCCATGAGGCACAGGGTCAGACTGATTTGCATATGGCCATGTCTGAACTGGGGTGGCAGAGTGGGCTAAAGAACGGTGATGGATTAAACCCAGATCAGTTGACTGGGGGTGAGTGCTTGCAATGTTCAACACTCCGTCCATCATTTCCTTTGGTTTTGCTTTGTTCGCCATAAGTTGGCAGGGTATGCTCAGACGTGAGTCCCTTGCTCACTTTGCCACTGGATTCAAGCAAGCCTGGCTGAAGACGGCTGAAATGCCAGAAACCGGTCCTAGGAAGCTTGTTTCCGGTCCAGGGAAGACATGGCTTGGCAGTTCGGGCTGGACTGTTCCCATGAGGCACAGGGTCAGACTGATTTGCATATGGCCATGTCTGAACTGGGGTGGCAGAGTGGGCTAAAGAACGGTGATGGATTAAACCCAGATCAGTTGACTGGGGGTGAGTGCTTGCAATGTTCAACACTCCGTCCATCATTTCCTTTGGTTTTGCTTTGTTCGCCATAAGTTGGCAGGGTATGCTCAGACGTGAGTCCCTTGCTCACTTTGCCACTGGATTCAAGCAAGCCTGGCTGAAGACGGCTGAAATGCCAGAAACCGGTCCTAGGAAGCTTGTTTCCGGTCCAGGGAAGACATGGCTTGGCAGTTCGGGCTGGACTGTTCCCATGAGGCACAGGGTCAGACTGATTTGCATATGGCCATGTCTGAACTGGGGTGGCAGAGTGGGCTAAAGAACGGTGATGGATTAAACCCAGATCAGTTGACTGGGGGGGAGTGCTTGCAATGTTCAACACTCCGTCCATCATTTCCTTTGGTTTTGCTTTGTTCGCCATAAGTTGGCAGGGTATGCTCAGACGTGAGTCCCTTGCTCACTTTGCCACTGGATTCAAGCAAGCCTGGCTGAAGACGGCTGAAATGCCAGAAACCGGTCCTAGGAAGCTTGTTTCCGGTCCAGGGAAGACATGGCTTGGCAGTTCGGGCTGGACTGTTCCCATGAGGCACAGGGTCAGACTGATTTGCATATGGCCATGTCTGAACTGGGGTGGCAGAGTGGGCTAAAGAACGGTGATGGATTAAACCCAGATCAGTTGACTGGGGGTGAGTGCTTGCAATGTTCAACACTCCGTCCATCATTTCCTTTGGTTTTGCTTTGTTCGCCATAAGTTGGCAGGGTATGCTCAGACGTGAGTCCCTTGCTCACTTTGCCACTGGATTCAAGCAAGCCTGGCTGAAGACGGCTGAAATGCCAGAAACCGGTCCTAGGAAGCTTGTTTCCGGTCCAGGGAAGACATGGCTTGGCAGTTCGGGCTGGACTGTTCCCATGAGGCACAGGGTCAGACTGATTTGCATATGGCCATGTCTGAACTGGGGTGGCAGAGTGGGCTAAAGAACGGTGATGGATTAAACCCAGATCAGTTGACTGGGGGTGAGTGCTTGCAATGTTCAACACTCCGTCCATCATTTCCTTTGGTTTTGCTTTGTTCGCCATAAGTTGGCAGGGTATGCTCAGACGTGAGTCCCTTGCTCACTTTGCCACTGGATTCAAGCAAGCCTGGCTGAAGACGGCTGAAATGCCAGAAACCGGTCCTAGGAAGCTTGTTTCCGGTCCAGGGAAGACATGGCTTGGCAGTTCGGGCTGGACTGTTCCCATGAGGCACAGGGTCAGACTGATTTGCATATGGCCATGTCTGAACTGGGGTGGCAGAGTGGGCTAAAGAACGGTGATGGATTAAACCCAGATCAGTTGACTGGGGGTGAGTGCTTGCAATGTTCAACACTCCGTCCATCATTTCATTTGGTTTTGCTTTGTTCGCCATAAGTTGGCAGGGTATGCTCAGACGTGAGTCCCTTGCTCACTTTGCCACTGGATTCAAGCAAGCCTGGCTGAAGACGGCTGAAATGCCAGAAACCGGTCCTAGGAAGCTTGTTTCCGGTCCAGGGAAGACATGGCTTGGCAGTTCGGGCTGGACTGTTCCCATGAGGCACAGGGTCAGACTGATTTGCATATGGCCATGTCTGAACTGGGGTGGCAGAGTGGGCTAAAGAACGGTGATGGATTAAACCCAGATCAGTTGACTGGGGGTGAGTGCTTGCAATGTTCAACACTCCGTCCATCATTTCCTTTGGTTTTGCTTTGTTCGCCATAAGTTGGCAGGGTATGCTCAGACGTGAGTCCCTTGCTCACTTTGCCACTGGATTCAAGCAAGCCTGGCTGAAGACGGCTGAAATGCCAGAAACCGGTCCTAGGAAGCTTGTTTCCGGTCCAGGGAAGACATGGCTTGGCAGTTCGGGCTGGACTGTTCCCATGAGGCACAGGGTCAGACTGATTTGCATATGGCCATGTCTGAACTGGGGTGGCAGAGTGGGCTAAAGAACGGTGATGGATTAAACCCAGATCAGTTGACTGGGGGTGAGTGCTTGCAATGTTCAACACTCCGTCCATCATTTCCTTTGGTTTTGCGTGGTATGAAACCAGACATTGCCTATCTGGTGACAGTTTCTGCAGTTGCGACCTGTTTCACACAAGTACTGTTTCAACCTGCCCACACAGTTAGGTAGGCAACACTTTGGTCTTTGATAAAGCTTTCAAAAATGCAATTTGATGCTCTGAGCAGACTGAAAGCCCTACTGTTCCAGAAGGATGTGGCCTTAACATCTGCGAAGGAGACGTTTTATCTTCAAGTTGCAAGGTCTTCCTCTGAGAAACAGATGCTGCTTCGTACTAATTTGCGGCTACATTTTGGGGAACTTGCGCACAGCATTATTACCATGTCTAGTACTGTGGGACTGGTGCACTATTGTTAAGATATTAGGCTTTGGCCTGGTTAGAACCTTACAGTCTTCTGAGTTATTTCATCATTCATACACTCCGTGCTAGGGAGCAGGCCTCGAAAAATCATAAAAATTTGACAAGACCTGCAGGTTTAATGACTTAAATAATCTCCTCAGCCTAATTATAGTGCTCTTGACCTATAAACGGGTTTCAAATTATGTGATCCTGAGCAAATATTTTAATTTACTGAGCCGCTATTTTCTTCTTGATGACATGAGAGCACCTTCAAATACGCCAGTTCAGCATGTCTGCTGTACAAAAAGCACTTTTGTTTGATTTAATAGACTAAACCTTTGCTCCATACATAATACAAATCTCACTACATATAGGATATACTGGACCACTGACTTGCCACTTAGTTAATTCACTGCATTGTGGTGGGGGGTGGGGGGGGGGTGCAGGATTGTTTCTCAAATCATGTTTAAAAGCAATTACTTTTGCTAAATACGTACCTGGAGCATGAAGTGGTAGCACACTTATTTGCAATGAGCACATTTTCCATTGAAATGGCCACAATATCAACCACGGATATGTGGTTTTACTGAAAAAACGATAGTGTATAATGTTTGGAAACTGAATTCCTGCAAACATTTGTTATTTGCACATCACCAAGTAAAGTGTTCTTTTTTGCTCATATTTTAATCTTTGTTTGCATCACACATCTGAATTACAAAACCATTTTTTTCATAATTCCAGATATATTTTGGAATACTTGTACTATTCAAATACAAGCTGTTTAATGTTGTGTTAGAAAAAAACTGACATCTTACAGCCTTTTGTTTCACGATTGTCATATAGATCACTTAACAAAAATCTCTAACTGTAGTAAGTGAAAGAAAACTAAACACCATTTTCTAAGATAAGGAACAGTTTGTAAAAAGACAAACTGGCATTTTATCTCTGTCCTCGGACAGACAGGAAATGTGTCAAGATAAAAACAAGATTTAAAGGCGTCTTTATTGCTTATTGATTTCCTGAATGAACAGAACTCCTGTACCTTCCAGCTTAAGTTCACTCACCAGAATGGACGAATAGGTGCTAAAAATAGCTGAACCTGATTAAATCTGACTCGCCATAGCGAGTGGGCGCGTAGATTTTTTGAGGCCTGGGAAGCACTTTTGGAGATCTTCCACTGGTCATATTTCCTATTTGTCGGGACTCTGCTTTTACCTTTTCTGCTCCGCAATGGATGTCCCATCAAGAGGCCAAATGGAACTGGCACTACCACATGAGCAAAAACAACAGTTGGACAGAATGCAGAACAATGTCATACATTCACTCCAATACAGAGATCTGGGCCTAAATCCATCGTTTTTTTGCTCACCATGCCATTCCAGTTTGAACCCAGCCATATGCAAATCAGTCTTGACCCTGTGCCTCATGGGAACAGTCCAGCCCGAACTGCCAAGCCATGTCCTCCCTGGACTGGAAACAAGCATCCTAGGACCGGTTTCAGGGTTTCACCCTTCTTCAGCCAGGATAGCTTGATTCCAGTGGCATGGAGAGCACGGGACCCACGTCTGGGCATACCCGTCGCACTCGGGGTGACAAATGCAAAAACAACAGTTGATGGACAGAATGCACTGGGGTGAATATTTTGATTTGGTCTGCATTCCGCCCATCAACAGTGTGTCTTTTGCTTTCTCGCCCTTAGTGCGCCGGGTAATGCCCAGACGTGGGTCCCAAGGCTCACTGTGCCACTGGAATCAAGCTATCCTGGCTGATCAGGGGTGAAAGCCCGAAACCGGTCCTAGGATGCTTATTTCCGGTCCGGGGAGGACCTGGCTTTGCAGTTCAGGCTGGACTGATAACATGAGGCACAGGGTCAAGACTGATTTGCATATAGATGTGTCTGAACTGGGGTGGCAGAGTGGGCTAAAGAAGGATGGATTTAACCCAGATCTCTTGACTGGGGGTGAATGTTTTGATTTGTTCTGCATTCCGTCCATCAACTGTGTGTCTTTTACTACCACATGAGCTCCTGTGTGTAGTGAACACATGATACAGTGCTATAGCGCCCTCTTGCTTCAGGAACTTAATGAACACAGGTTGTTGTCCTTTCAACTTGTGAGGTTACACTGCGTGCAGCCCGTATTCAGCTGTTTTATGTGTACTTTTGAGTGTGACCAGGACTTATGCCTAGGAACACAACTAGTTCGGTCTCTAGACATTGACCTACCGGTGAGCCTGTTAACAGCTCACTTGTACTGTTGTGCCTAGCGTTTGCCGTTGCTTCTGAATGCATTTTACAAACCCTCCTGGAATGCTTTTGCTACTTGTGATCTGGATCTTGGCTCGGCTTCTGCAGATCTCGCATTGGCTGCTCCACATTACTCCACATTTGGCGTCTGCTGAGGATGGGAACATGTCTGATCCATATATTTGATCCAATGGTTGGCTGTGGGAAGATCATCTGCGGTTGCTGGGAATAGCAATGTTTTGTGTACAAAACATTCTGGCAGTTTCGGGTCGGGATGGATTTTAAATTAGTTTTTTCTTTTTAGACCAAATATTTATTTTTTTTCATTATTTTTATACAGTGTTTTATTCTTTTTTGATTATTAAGTGGCTTTCACTATGTTCTTTGCCATTAAAGAAGTGAGATGCTTTTTTAAATTTCAGTTTTTTTTTCTTTAATACTTACTGACCTTTATATTTTAAGATTTGTCTAGGGATAGCTTTTATCGACTCACGTCCAAAGAGTGGGTGTCACCTGGTCAGGCTAGGCCCAGTAAGGAACATCAACATATACATGCTCATGTTTCTTAAGTGGCCTTCTCTTTATACACAAATTCTAACATTTGCATGCGTGACAATGCAGGATAACATTCTCTGAATTGGCATTGCTTACAGTTCTATTGTCACAACAGCTTGAACATTCGGTACAAGCGATGAAGTTCACGGAGCAAATGTTATTGTTATTGACAATCCAATATTTTTTCTTTTACAGTTTTTTCTTATGAATGAAATTAATATTTTTTTTCACACTTCTTGTAAGTGTTCCCAGTTGTTTTTGACCAAACTGTATTTCTATTAATTTGTTTTTCTATTTAATGTGTTTTCCCTAATTTGGATTCTCAGAAATTGGTTTCCATTATTATATTATTGTATGAATTTATGTACTACACTTAGAATAACTACACTACAAAAGAACTTCACCCTTGCTTTGAGGCGCTGGCAAGTAGTGGCGTTAGGGCAGTGCTTGGCCAGAGGGCTTGCTTCTTACAACAGAGACACTACTGAGGACAATATATTATACTGCCATATTACGCTTTATAGGGGAACGGCTCTTTTCACATATTGAACTTGAAACTCTTATAAAGTGCACAGATATCTGCAGGGTTTACTGGCAGTGGGCAAAAAGCAACAGCATGAGTTAAGCATGCCAATAGTTGAATAAAAACCAACTCTTCAGACGATACCAGAATTAGAGATGATGCTACGTAAATATTAAAACAGAAGCATAAGATTTAAATTTGAAGTACTGTGTTAGAAAGAGTTTCCATAGATGCAAGTACAGTGAAAATGGGTGTACATAATTATGTCTGAAGAGCGCAAATGGCTACTTTGAAGCTAATGGCTGCATTTGCTCAGAGGAAAGAGACACACATGCCTATGAGTGCCCACTGGGCAATACAGAGTGCTTTTAATGTAGTGGAACAATTAATTATAGCATCTTTAGTGCAGAAGCAATTGAAAGTTAGTAGATCTCTGCTCTAGAAGGACGAACTATTGGCCCTGCAAGTGCTTTTCACCATACATTATGGTAACAGCAAAAGACAGCCAGCAGTATTCTAATAATAAAAACCCAATCCAAGATTGCCACAGATACATACGCTTGAGTTGTGAAACATTAATGTGAATGTGCCAAGACACAAGTTTGTGCATGTATCATTAAAACACTACAGACATTTTTACACAGCAGTCGTTTTTAATTTACTGTTCTAACATGGTGGAGTGCCATGCTAGAATGGTAAATTAAAAGTTAAATAAATAAATAAAAACTAAGTGCACTTCATTGTAAGTACATAAAAAGAGCTAGTTACCCGTTCGCATGTTGCAGCTGCCATGCCCTCATAAAAAGGAATTAACAAAAATAAATTATTTACAACAGAAGGCAGATATGGGGAGTACAGAAACTGAGTAAGAAGAGGACAGGAGCAGGGAGTGGAGGGAGCAATCAATCAATCTGAACTTGTAAAGCGTGGCTTATTACCCATGAGGGTATCCAAGCATTGGGTTGCTGGGCTTAGTTGAAAAGCCAGGTCTTGAGGTTCTTCCTGAAGTCGGTCAGCGAGGGTGAAATTCGGAGGTGGAGGAGGACTTGGCGGCGAGGTGAGAGAAGGATGTGGCTATGGCAGATGTGTGGTGTATGTGCAAGGGCGGCAGAGTGAAGATTTCTGGATCGTTGGTGGAAGTTCAGGCGGTGGTTCATGTATGCTGGTCCCTGGTCATGGAGGGCTTTGTAGGCGTGTGTCAGTAGTTTGATTTGGCATCTTTTCTGGACGGGCAGCCAGAGGAGGTTCCTCAGGTGTTAGGTGTTCTGAGTCCGTTCGGACAGGTTGAGGATCAATCTGGCTGTTGCATTCTGTATCGTCTGGAGCATTCTCATGAGTTTATTGTGTGGTTCCTGCACACAGTGCGTTGCTGTAGTCCAGATGGCTGGTGATTAGGGCTTGCATGACTGTTTTTCTTGTGCTTGTGGGGAGCCATTTGAAAATTCTTCTGAGCATGCAGAGGGTGTGGAAACAGGCAGATGAGACTGTGTTGGTCATGGTGAGTTTGCTGTCCAGGATGATGCTGAGGTTTGCGGACAGGGTGTTCTGGTGTGGGGTGTGTCCGAGTTTGGCACGCCACCAGGTGTCGTTCCAGGGTTAGGCATGGTTGTCAAAGATCATCACTTGGGTCTTGTCCTTGTTGAGCTTTAGACAGCTGTTTTCATCAAGGCAGTGATGTTCTTCATACAGTTGTGGAAGTTGGTCTCAGAGGTGGTGGGGTCTGCTGAGAGCAAGAGGATTAGCTGGGTGTCGGAATAGGATAAGACGATGTTGTGGATTCTGAAGAGGTTACAAAAGCAAGCGTTCCAAATGCAAAAGCATTACATCCACGAAGTGTACAATGGGCTAATTCTCTCACTGCGACAGATGTAGACTACAAATTTGATTCTACATTAAAAACACAAGCATTCTTGTAGTACAAAGAAGAATATCCTCTCCGGAATGAAATGATGCCTTTAGACCAGTATGAATACATTATTTACACTGACTGTTCTGCTCAGCTGAAGTAGGAAGTAAACAGCAATACAGCGCCGCATGTGCGATTGTAAAGGGATGTATGCGGGACGGCAAGTTCCGTCCTAGCAATACGCAGATGCAGTCCCTAGGAGATTGCGCGGCATAGCTGGCCGAACTAAAAGCCCTGAAACTGGCACTAAAAAATACGGATCAGGAATTTCCCATACTCATTGTGTGCGTTTCGTTTTACTGTGTCCAGTCGTACAATGAATATCTTCACTATTGGGGACAGAATTGGTTGAGAGATTCCAAAGGTTGCACAATAAAGCACAAGTTGCTTTGGGAACAAGTGCAGAGCTGAAAAAAGGCTTGCCACAGGCTCACATGATTCATACGCTGAGTCATCAGTGTGTTAGCATGAACTTTGAAGGGAATTCATTGGTTGATGAAGCTGCTAAGGCGACAGTGAGAACTGCTGCTGTTGCTGTAAACACTCGTTCTAGCACGAGAATAGACGGACAGATAATGGTGGTTGTCAACGATAGGCGTAATAACAGCTCAGCCTTACCAAAAGGCTTTCCACTTAAGTACTCCTACAAGTTAGATGTGCAAAACATACCGTATGCTCAAATTCCAGGAGTAGGGGATAGAGTAATACCAAACATGGATCGCAGAATAGTTTTAATACTAACTTCACACGAGGGTCTGGGTTCAGCACACGCAGATTTTACTGAGACCCTTTCATTACTGAAACAACGTTATTGGTGGCCAGGTCTTACCAAGCAGACCAAGGGCTTAGTACTTAAATGCAACAGCTGTCAGCAGATGAAGGGATACAGCTATAAGAAAGACTTCTCACATGTGTCTATTTGGACCGGTGCAGCCCCATACAATCTGACGGGGCTTACAAGTACATCTTGGTGGCAGTGGATTCATGCTTGAGTGTCAAGACTTACTTGGACAGATTTCTTGGGAGCAGAATGGTGCTTTTTCCCAATACCCTTCCAAGAACCCAACCACTTAGTAATTAACTTGAGCTAGCTGAGTTCCCGGGGGGGGGGGGAAGGGGATGGGAGATAATAAGAGACAGCCAGATAGTTGTGGTTCTTCTCAGATATGTTGCTTCTATTCCTTATATACCATTTCTGTGTGCATCCTTCTGTTAGAAAATAAACTGGAAAAGAAAAGCAGAACAGGTATATTCCTACTCTGTTATCTGCATGCTAACATACTATCTATTTTCCTTAATCAAATGTTACCATACCCCAAACCATCCAGGCTACTGCTCCTCTTCTGTGTTAGCATCAATTCTATTTCTTGCGTTGAACATTCTTTATGTAAGTATGAATTTTGAAAGGTTGCAATTGTTTTCACTCATAACTATTTTTCTCCTTTTTAAAAAAAAGTTCCTCACAGCTTCTATTTGCGTGGCTGATGAGGAACTGCTTCGAGTATTTTGTTAGGTAAGGAGATTAATTCTGTTTTCCGTGCTTTTCTTCCTGGAGTTGGTTAATAAGGTTCAAACAGGAAATACGCAGAGTACAGCCGTAACTTAGGTCTGAGGTTATTTTATATTAATCAGGTAGCTCTCACACAACAAAAGCCAACAGGGATACAAGCGTCGACTGGAACTTGTAGCCATGCACAGATGCACCAGAGAGGAACACTACATGCGCGTACTTCTATGGAGTCAGAAGGTGGTACTAACTCTCAGCTGAGAGCAGTACTCCTTCAAAAGTCAGGGGGCACTCAATAGGGAATGCGCAGAAGCTTCCTTGAAGAAACACTAACTGCGTGTTACACTCATGGAGAATAATAGCTGCTGACTCGGAGTGAGAACACTACTCGTGAGTCGCGCAGGTAAGAAACCGAAGAGACTAAATGACAGACGCATTTACCCTTACTGACTAGCGCGACGGAAAAGCTGCTACTACAGGGATTTCTTCAGATGAAGTGCGCGTTTGTTTGTCAGCGCACGCCTAACATTCCATCACAGATACTGGGAGAACTAGACCGCTTCAGGAGGAGCTGAGTTGGCGGACATCTTGAGTGTCCATCGCTGCCAACTCACTCTCCATTTCTTTCTTTCAGAACCCCGTTTCCATTGCCTTTTGGCTTTGCATCCAGATATACTGGCTATGGTTGTGGGAATCCTCCGGAGGATCCTGACATGGAGATATCTGTGGGTTTGGCCCTAGTGCTCGGCTGATGCTCGAATGTTACAAAGGATTTGCTAGTCTTCATAGGGACATACGCAATTGAAACATTACATTCTGACCGTGGCCCTGTGTTTAGCCCTCAGGCTTACAAAGAAGCTACAAGAAGTTTGGGTGTGGTCTTGCAGTACTCCTCTACATATCATCCTCAGGGAAATTCAATTGTGGAGAGGAAAAAATAGGACTTAAAGCAATCCTTAACAGCAAGAGTATTCGGTTTGGGTGGTAAGTTGGGTTAATCACCTATATGGGGTCCAGAGGGCACTTAATAACATGCCAAGAAGTTCCCTAGGAGGCCGTACTCAATATGAGGTCCTGTTTGGGATAAGAATGTGGGTACCCGACCTAGATTGTGGTAGCACAGTGGTCGATGAAAAAGCATTTGAGATCAATGATTGTTTGGCTGTTTTACAAGAACTCAATGAATTCCGGGCATATTAAAGCAAAGTCCAAGTAAAACGCACTGCCACTGAGGAAGTGAAAGCTGTTATGACCAGACCTGCCTGGGTCCCGAAGATTGGGGACCTGGTCAGAGTAAAGATTATGGCCAAAAAGGAATTTGGGCCATCTTACAGAGGGCCTTTACCTGTTCTGGCTGTAGAAGGAAGAACAGTACTTCTTCAGCCTCTTGCCGGAAAGAAAGACATGAGAATCGTCGCCATTGATCAGATCAAACCACACTATTTGGCTGATACTGAATAACATGCTGCATGGGCTCCTGTGTAGCCGCCGATCTCCTCTTGCTACAATACAGGAAGTTCAGACAGAAAGACTAATAACCTTTGAAGAGTCTAATCTACAAAGTAATGGACTTCATAACAACGGAATGAAACTCGTACCTGTTGAAATTGAACAGCTACAAAACACAAATGAAACACAGATCTCAATTAGGCTAAATACTGACATCTATGTGAATAAGTCTCAACACGAGTCACCGGCTGAGTTACCAAAGATAGATCGAACAGTGTCTGGCTACATCGTCAATTTTGACACCTTTTCTCTGGATCCGACTGACCCGAATAACTGCTAGCTTCTGTTTCCTGTAAAGAAAAAATATATGATATCTACCTTTGTCTGAAAAAGACTTACTTTGTTTCTCCCTGGCTACAGGTATGGATTGCAATTTGTCTACTTTTCCTAGTTCTTTGTATAGGCGTTGTCACTGTCTTTTCCTGCTCCTGAATGGACATGATCTACCAGAACGCTCCGCAGTACTACATGTGAATTTATTCCTGAAACCACATGCATCATCTCATCGTGAACAAAGAGACCTGTCCTTTGTGAACATTACAAAAGTTCCTGTTCCCGAAGGAATAGTTTGGGATAGGGTTTCACATAATGTATTTGGTCCCACTGAACGTTTAAAAATTCCATATTTATTTAAAATTTCCTTAAGTGATATCAATACCTCCAGTACTTTCTCTGACAATTGGAACTTTGAAACTGTGAATAGTATGCGGTCTGATTTAGAGCAATCTGCTGCATTCTCCAATAATGAATTGTATGATGATACATCTGATGATTTTCATACCATGTATTGTTATCAACATTATAAACAATTTTTTGCACAAAGCAAGTATCTCACGTAATGTTTTTGCTTGGGTCTCTAATTTTTCAGGATATCATGCTTCATGGAGCTTGTAATGCTTTGATCGCAAACCTATCATGTCACTTAAAAGGATCCCCGGCTGCTGCGATTCATCCCGTGTTCAAACTGCTCTTGAATTGGAGTTATTTGATGTTGAATGATCAAGATTGTTGTGGGACGCTACCAGGCATTGCAAATCTGGTCACAGTAAGGTCCAGGCTTACTAGTTGTATGCAGGTATTGTTTCCACCGACCCACAGAGTCCAGGAGGCGCCGCTATGGCCTTCATTGAATGTTTCCTTTATACGGTTTGAATCTCTGAGCAGACAAAGCCATACTTTTACAGAAGGATGTGGCCTTAACCTCAGCCCAAGAGACTTTTAATCTCCAGGTTGCAAGGTCTTCAGCTGAGATACAGGCACTATTCTGAACTAACATCTGCTCCATTTCAAGGAAATGGTACATCGTATCTTTAACATGTATGATACGAGTGGGATAGTACACCTATTTAAGAGCATAGATTATGGGCTATTTAGACCCTTTCAGATGATCTAGGGAGTTATTCCATCATTTATACACTCTGTTTTGGGAAGCGTTTATGGAGGGCTTCCGCTGGTCCTACTACTTGTAGTGGGCATCCTGGTTTTAATTTTCCTGCTACGCAATGGACGTCCCAAATTCCAAAGAGATGGAAAAAGCACTCCTTGTGCGATGTTGCCGTGAACACATGGTACTCCATCTGGGATCACCTCAGCTTTGGGAGCTAAGTGAGCATTGGTTCCTTCATTCAGATCAGTCTGGGTTGACTGCGTCTTGCCTGTACTCCGCTGCCCATTCTGCGGATACGAATGCCTGTTGGACATCTGTCTAACACTTCCATTGGTTGCGCCTCCGGACATAGATGTACTGCTAGACCTGTTAAAGGCCAACATAGTGCAGTGTCCTCAGCGTATTCCAATGCTGATGTCGGCATTTCTTAGAGCCAGCACAGGATGCTTCAGCTCCTGTCTGAATTGACAGAGGCTCTGTAACAGGCTCACAGGCATCAAGTGCTTCCTCAGCAGCAGCTGTGGGAACCGGAGAAGATCACCTTTGCTCCATTGACCCGATCTCCAAGAGGTGTTACGGGGACCGTTGTCTGCGAAGGCAAGCAGCAGTAATGTGGAGTCTCCCACACAGGACATATATCCTTTTTGGTTTATTTTTCTCTTTATGCTCTCACTGAGCAATATGGCTTTCAGCATGCTCAGTTGATCTAACTGTGTATTGACTACTAAGAGGACTTTTAGAGTTTTTTAAAATTTTGCATCTTTTAAACACATACCATGTTTGTAGATGTTTTATACTAATATTCTAGCAATGTATTTTATGCTTTAAAAAAACAGGCATATTTTAGCATTTGTTAGTTTGTCATCCAGGAGTGGTTGCCTATGAATATAGGCATAGGTAGTTGCACTACCTTTTACCTACATTTGTCCTACCTTGCTCTACATAACTGTTCTGGCGCGGACCTTTTACCTAGTTAGGTGCCGAGTAAAAGCTGTGTGATTTTCTCCGAAAACTAGTCTAATTTATTATGCATGAGCATTCTTAGTATCACAGCAGGATTACAATCTTCTGCATAATAACTCTGTACACGGGTCACCACTATCGTCATCCTTGGCTGACATGCCCACAGTAGAATGACACAGGGAGGTGGAATTCTTATAGCCCGACGCCAAGGACATTTTTTTTTTAGAGTCAAGGGCAACAAGTTTTCATGTGTATTTTGCCCTTCGGACAAGTAGGCCCCACCCCGACAACACAAACCCTTTGGCTGCCAGTTTGCAGTACCACATTATAGATCATGGAAGGGCAAGGTCTGCAGTTATGGTAATATTTTTGCCCATATGTTAATGCTATTCAACCGATTTTATGGTTCATTAATTGGAAGCCTTTATTATTATGAGGAGCGCTCTAAGTAAATGTTGTAAGCTCCCACTGCACTACTGACAGTCATTCCAGTATAAAAATGTGTACACACGTTTTCAAAGGCAACCTAGGGGTCATCCTCGACTCCACCCTATCCATGACGAAGCAGGTCAACGCCGTCTCCTCCTCCTGCTTCAACACCCTCCGAATGCTTCGCAGGATCTTCAAGTGGATCCCCACTGAAACCAGAAGGACGGTCACCAAGGCCCTCGTCAGCAGTAGACTGGAGTATGGAAACGCACTCTACGCAGGAGCCCCGGCCAAACTCCTGAAACAGCTCCAACGCATCCAGAACGCCTCCGCACGCCTGATCCTCGACATCCCTCGCCGAAGCCACATCACACCCCACCTGAGAGATCTGCACTGGCTCCTCACCCACGCACACAGGGCACTCCACAACACCGGACCAGCCTACCTCAACAACCGACTCAGCCTCTACACCCACACCTGCCAGCTCCGCTCCGCAGACCGCGCCCTCGCCACCGTCCTCCGCATCCGAAGAGTGACCGCCGGCAGCAGATCATTCTCCCACCTGGCCGCCAAGATATGAAACACCCTCCCCATCCTCCTAACCTTCAGGAGACTTCAAGACCTGGCTCTTCGAACAGTAGCAGCTGTCCCCGCCCTAGCGCCTTGAGACCCTCATGGGTATGTAGTACGCTTTATAAATGCTATGATTGATTTGTATAATGCTCCCAGAATGCTCTCCGATTTGATGCAAATATTTGCAAAAACTTGAAAGCAATATTGATGATTCTTTGCTTTCATAATAAAATGTTCATAAAAAAATTAAAGCAGGAAAAAACATTTTGCTTGTAAAATTTCAGGTACCGTTTCTTTGCAGCATCATTCAGTAACATCTGTTGATGCATGCTAGTATTTCTCCAAAATATCCATAATGGAAAATCAGTGTAACTAGTTTCAATAAGTTTATGGGAAAGAAAAACAAACAAGCATTGGTGAAGCCAGCAGTCACCTTTAGTTTTGTTAAGTGTGACTTGTTTTGGAATGGTTTTTATAAAACCTTATTTGTGTGGGAGCTCCTGGGCCCTCACCATTATAACAAACATTGACACAGTAGTTACTGGCACAGAACAAACCTACTTTGTGTGCTGATATGCTCCTTGTGAAAGAGCAGAATGCTGTCACTGACAGTGAGGTCAGCCGATACAGAGAGAGACATAATTTTAATAAACACAAAAGGTTATGGTCAACACCAGACCAAATTAGCAGCCCAATTATTAAAGATAGTCTCAAAAGTGCACCCATGGTACATGTTCTTGCATTAAGTGCAGCTATACGGCTTTCGTGAATTCCCAAGCAGTTACAGAAGTAGGACAAAAAATAGTACTCCTAGAAAATATTTGTGAGCTACATTTTAGCATGAGCAAATGTGCATGTGTAGATCTGCTTATGCAAAAATCTGAGTGTTTGCAAGTTCACTTTCCCTTCAACCACTTTTTTTCCCCCAACTCTAGAAGAAAGTTTACATTTGCTATTGTCAGCAGTACATTTCCAACATTTCTCAGTATGGGAAAAGATTAGAGAAGAGTTGTTGAAAACCCTTAAAACAAGCAAGTTAGTAGGTTTGCACAGACTCAAAAGGGCATTCTAACCCTGGAAATATTGCTTACCACTACCTTCAGCCACAGTATGTAGATCTACGAAAATGTGGCAACATAAGGCAATTGCAGGTATTTAAACGCTACTATGGTATTAGCCCTGGCACAATCAGAGAGGCTGTATCAGAGCTCTTATATAATTACATTGCTTCCATAATTTCTCATTACACTACATGGCACCAAAGGAGCAAGTGGATTTCGTTACAGGACAAGTAGATTTAGGATTCAACCTGCCCCATGGACAAGTAGATATCTCATTAAATTCCACATCCCTGAAAGACATATCTAGGTAGAACCCCTGAGGGTACCTTTCGGATATTTAAGTACCACATCTTTGGTGGGCAAGCCAGAGGAGAAGCTCCCATGCTGACACGAGACGCTGAAGTCCCCGCACGCAGACACTCAAGCACGCAGTGGTCTGACATCCCTTGCAGGGTGCCCAACTCAAGACCAAGACGGGGTCCTTCGTTCTCTCCCATCAGGTAATAGGGTTGGCTCTTTCCTAGGGGAATGTTTGGCTATACACCTACAAATATGCTAGCAACACTTCGCAACATCCAGTTAGGGTTTGCACCGTAGGAGTACTCCTGATCACTGCCCTGTATCTATATGCCTGCATATATTCTCTGTTGCACCATGGTAGAATTCTACCTTTTATTTACTCTGTTGGTGCTTATACTCTTATATATCGGTTTCTGTCTTATACCAGAATGATGCTGCTTCAATAAATAATTACTGAAAACGTCCCCACCGTTTATTCTGTGTATATCTCTGAAACCAAGTGAGCATGAGTGACTGAGCAAAAAGTACTGTACTGTTTCCACAATCCCTGAGGGGTCAGGGTTGTCATAGTCGATAGTTTCCAGACACTATTCCCTCTTTGTTAAGGTGTGGGGCTTCTAGTGGCACTGTGAGCTAGCTGGTCTACAGCCGAACATATCCTTTAGGGGTGTTTGGAATCAGTCTGAACACCAATCCCTTAGTTTATGTTGTCTAAACGTGCAGATCCTATATAGATTTGTAGGATATTACGCAACAGTACCATTGTAAGTCCCTAATATATGGTATTGAGGAACCGAGAGCATTGGTACCCCTAGAGGTCTCCCATGGGCTGCAGCATGTATACCACCCATGGGAGCCCATGCAAACTGTATCTGCAGAACTGCCATTGCCGTCTACGTGAAATGGTGCTTGCACCTTTCACTTTGGATATAAGGTCTCCCTTATATCCCGGTCACTGCACTTTTAACCTATAAGTCAACCCTAAGGTAGGCCCTTCAGTCCAAGGACAGGGTGCATGGTTCCAAGTGTGTGGGTACCCCTGCACAAGCAGAGTCATCCTACAAACCCTGGACTCCATTTTCTGGATTTTGTATGGGTGGGACAGCCAGTATAAGGCATGTAGTGGACACTGGCAAGTCGATATGGGCTGCTCCAAACCTGGTCATGTTTGGTATCAATAATGATGGAATCATACACAGATTCCAGTGTTAGTTGCATGATACCATGTACGGGGGTGTTTCTTAAATTCCTACCTGTGTAGCCTTAGAGGGTCTGCCTGCCAGCCCACACTGCTGCCAACCCCAGACAGCATTCTGCCCCCTGCGGAGGAGCTTAATGCAAAGGGAAAGCTGAACAAAAGATTTCCTGCGAAGGAGAGGTGTGACCATCTCTTCTTTAGAATAAGGTAGGATGGGGGAACTTCCAAGCGCCACCACACTGCATTCAAGGGCACATTAGGTGCCCTCCATGCATAACCCAGTTTAGCCCAGTTCGGGAGCCCTGGCAGGAAACTAGACAGATGAGTGTCCACTCCCCTGTCCAGCTCCTCCCTAGGGAGGTGCCCAGAGCTCCTCCAGGTGGCAACTTGATTCTGCCAGGTTGAATCTTGGCCCTTGGGAGCATCTGACTGGCTAGGCCAGCAGAGTAGCATCCCTGACCCCTCTAATAAGCGGGTCAACACAGAAGAGGTCCTTATAGTTTTTAGGGTTTATTAGGGACTCATCAGAGGGTGGGTCCTTAGATTCATCCAGAGAACAACTTCAAGATCTGAGTGGCTTTCGTCTGAAGACTGTCCAAAGAATCTTCTTCTGGTTGACACTGGAACTTTGCTGTTCTTCGAGTCAGGACCGAGGACAAGACTGCTTTCAGTGGGAAGATACCTGCTGCATCCTTGTCCCTGTGCTTCTCCAAGTTCTGCAACTCCGTGGCCGTGCATCTTCTGAGTCACAAAGGTCTCATCCTGCATACAAGCCTGAAAGAATCTCCCATGAAGTGAAGGAGTCACTTCTCTGCATCAGCAGGCACCTCTATGACGATGATCGGTTTGCTGATCCTGGTGTCCCACAGACACCGCCTGGTGGTGGTTTGTTGGCTCTCCAGAGGCCTGACCAGTCTTCCCTGCAACTTGGGCGACTGTAATCCCTCTCCAACCTACTTGAACCGCCTCCCTGTGGCACTGTGTCTGTTTGCCATTAACAAGGCTTGTTGGCTCTCTTCACAAAAGATCCAAGAAGACCCAGCCTCCATCACTGCACATCTCCAAGAACAACATCCTGCCTGTGTCCTCTGCCCCGTGGGCCCGCATTTCTTTTGTGCTGCTCAGGCCTTCCTGCGACTCCCCGTGCCTGCTGCCAGAGGGTCCTCGAGGGAGCTTCATCGATTCCTGCTGCCTCTCCTGTGTGCTGAGGGCTGGCCCTGACTGACCCTTACTGGGTTAGTCCCACAGATCTTGCTGGTCTGCAACACAGTATCTTCACCGGCAATCCGTTATTTGCGTTTTGACAAGGCTTGTTGGTAGCACTTCGGCCATTGATCTTCTTGCACTTGACGACCGGTGAGGGACAGCTCGTAGACAGCTCTAGTGCTCCGACATCATCTACAGCTGCTGCTTCAACCTCACCGTGCTACAGCAAGAACCTCCTACAAAGGCTGGTATTGTGCTCCTGTACCTCCTGGTCACCTCGGGGTGGTCTGGACTCTGTCCCCTCTGCTTTCAGGTTCTTCTTGTCTGGATTCCATGTCCTGGTTTCACCGGGTTGGTCCACAAGACTATGTAGCTGCTGATCTTCCACGAACCTCCATTGGCGTCTACGGGCAGTTCCAACACTACTTCATCCCAATGCACCTGGTCTCCCTGTTGTAGGTACCCTTGTTTCCGGGGTATCCACAGGTGGGGTGGCCCTCCAACCTTCCTTGAATCAAGTGGTTCCTCAGGGCTCCTTTGGGAGGGGTCCTAGAACTGTAAAAATCCAACCACAACTTACTCCATGTTATCCTATGGATGTTTGACCCAGTGTAACCACTCTGCACCCGGGAGTCTTGGGGTAACTGGCTACTCACCTGGGGTGGTTCCATGTTTACCCAAGGGTCCTCCATCCTTAGGTACTAGTCCCGTGTTGGTACTCACCTTGCATCCCACTATTTTAGTATATGGTTTGGCCAGTTGGAACCTATGTGTTTTCTAATGCTACTTATCTATTTTCGAAGTATTTCTTGAGTCTAACTGATATCTCCGGGTATAAGATATACCAAGTTAGAGTCTAATCTGTAATAATAAATACAAAGTCTTTTTATACTCAGCTGGTATGGTTATTTCTTATATGAAAGCTTACTGACTGACTATAGTGGTAAATGCACCTGCTGCACACTCTCCTGAATACACCTTAGCTGCTCTCCACAGCTACCCCTTGAGAGTTTTGGTTTTCAGGGACCTAAACACTATCACTAAGGGTTGCCTGGACTCAGTGCACAGTGCCTCACCATAGGGGGACACTATATACTGAGCCAGCCTCCTATAGATGTTTATTGTATGACACTGACAATTAAATGTTGGCAAGCAGATGGAAGAGGGAAGGTACAAATGTGACATTGACTCTGGCCGCAGAGAGGTGGATGTCTGGTACACTTATTTCAAGGTCCACTCACACCCAACGGTGTAGCTTAAGTCTATCTTTTAATGTTTATTAACGCATGTAACCCACAGTGTAACTTGTTGACTTGTAATGTGAGAGGACTGGGAAATTTGACAAATATTAAAGGACGGCACATAAATATCATCTTTCTACAGAAAGCGCACCAAATAAAGGAGAAGTGGAGAAGTTACGAACGAGGTGGCAGGGACAGCTATTTGGTGCAACATAGTCCTCTTTTGCCATGGGCACTATCACTTCATTAGACCTGCCTATGTTATTTGGAGTGGTCAAACAAGTGGTGGTAGAGAAGGTAGGTACACAATACTAGAGGGCAGGATAGATGGAAGGCTAGTTAGATTTGTGAATGTATATGTTCCAAACACTGCATCCTGAGTTTCTTGACAGGGCAGCAAAACTACTCATTCCAGGTTCCAAATTTAAAACGATATTTGGAGGGGACTTTAATGGTGTCCTAAATACAGACAGGGACATGTCTCTGCCAACACGTCAAGGTACCCAGTCATGTCAACTGACAGCTAAGTGTTCTAGACTGCTCAAAAATTGAAGCCTAATTGATGTATTGTGCACGATGCACTCGAGGAATTGAGTATAATTATACTACTCTCATGTACACAGATTACATACAAGAAATGATTTGATTTTAGGCAGCCCACAATGTTGGGGTAAAAGCCTAGATTCCGAGTATTTCAGTAAAACACTCTCAGATCAAGAGAGATGTGGTCGAAGGGACAGAAATGCTGACTTTGAAACTAGGTTTGAGTCTGGCATCTGCACAACCTCCTGACATTCTAGGCAAATCACTTAATCTCCCCATGCCTAAAAGGGAAAATAAATAAATCAAACTTTTCTATAAAGTAATCTGGAGCTCATGTATGCTCTCCAATACCCTTGGGCTAAGTTCGTACTGTAGGAAGGTGGATATCTGACTATGGTTACCCCCAATTTTTTGCCTAGTGTCTAGCTGGTTTTTCGACTTAGTTGGCCTGAGATCCTGCCATTCAGGGTCTCAGGCTGTCTGCTCTCTCTTTAAACTGGACTCCATGTACCCTAGGTACATACACATTTGGTAAGGATCACCTTATTGGACCCTGTACAGTGTACCCTAGGTACCCAGGGCATAGGTGTACCCTAGGCCTCCCAGCAGCTGCAGCATGTATTATGCCACCCCTGGTCTGGCCTTCCAATCAGACACAACTGGCTGATCACTCAGCTGGGGCAAGGTCGTGTAATCACCCCTTGCTTAGATATAGTATACCTATATCTACCCTTAATATAGACACATGTGTACCTATCAGCCACTCCTATGGCAGGCCTTAACAATCCTGGAGGCAGAGTGCTTGGTAACATGTGAGATGGTGCTCTAGCATGAGCTGAGCCTGTCTGCAGCTTTCGGAACCATGTCCTTATAGCTGTTCTATGATATAGCCTACCATATACTCTTAAAGTACCTTATAATCTTAAACGGTTATGGTAACTATGGTTTGACTTTATCAAAACATGTCGTGTAAGGTGTCTAACACTTTGGAATAATATCCCCATACCATTTCTGGTGATGAGGATACTATCCCTCCCTTCTAGAGGGAGAAGACATGTTGAATCCTACTTTGCTGTTTAACTCTAACCAAAGCCTCAGCATCACAAAATGGATCCTGCTGCCACAGACACGAGTCTGACCTCCTGCTGCTGGGAGTGATCCCGGCCAGGGAGGCTTGGACAATAGGTTTCCTGCTTGGGGAGGTGCTAGCACCTCCCCAGACGGACTTTAGTGTATTGGGGCAGGGAGGGCTGAAAGGAATGAGACATGCCTGGGGCACACAAGGTGTTCCATGCATAGTTCAGTTCAAACCGGTGCTGGGGCACTCCAGCCCCAGTCCTGGCGCGAAACTGGACAAAGGGAAGGGGGTGTAACCACCCCCCTCCCAGGTCCCACCCATAAGGCTTGACCTAGCAGGCAACCCAGCCCCCCAGATTAGTATAAGAGTGGTAGCTGGGCCCCAGGAGATTAGATTATCCTGAACCTGCAACTTGAACAGAAACTCTGGACCTTCGACATTCGATGAAAGAAGAAGACTGAAGAATCTCCCTTGTGGCCAAGGAGTGGCTACCCTGTGCAAACAGGCACCATCAAGAGACTTACCCTTTGCTTTGCTGAAGTTCTACGAGGGACCGACTGCATAGCCCGACCAGAGCCTTGACTTCCAGACTTCACCGACCCTGATCCACATCCACAGCCGAGCTGAGATCCGTGGAGGCGACGAGAGACGTGGGACCGGCTACCTGGGAAAAGTGGCGAGTGTCTTCCAGCGCAGCTTCTGAGGTACCCTCGAAGTTGTGCACCGGGGATTGAGAAGCTCCAACCCCAAGCACCATCTGCACCGAAGATCAGCCCCCCCCACACTCCACGAGTCCTGCGTGGGGCCCTTCTGCATTTTCCTGCTTGCCGCGTCTCTCCGGTTGCTTGCCCGTTGGCTAGCGGCCTTTGTGACGACACACCTTGAAATCTTCACTGCTGGTTTGGCTCCTCCAGACTGGCTCCCGCTTCTTTGCAAAAGAGAAGCACCCCAGACCTTCCTGGTCTGCACCAGAAGCAAGTCCTCCGTTCTTCGTGGGTTCTGCTTGCCAAGGCTTGGTGAGTCCTAGTTCGACTTCGACGCCGCCGACAGCAAGAGCCTTCGTGGGACAGCTCGCCTCCTGGTCCTGGTCGTCCTCGACGTCTCCTGATACCCGTGGCTGCAGCGACAAGCTTCACCCTTCACCTGCAATCTTCACGACATCGCCTGGTTCCTTCCTGGTTCCACGTGGTCATTGGCTAGTGACCTTGACTCTGTCCCTTCTGCTTGCAGGTATCCTCTCTTCTTGATCCCAGCCTTGGGATCCACCGGACACTCTTCACTGACTGCCTGTCAGCAACTTTCCTTCAGGCATCCATAGAAATCCACGATGAAACCCGACGCAAGTTCACACCTATGCACCCGCAGCCTGTGGGCTAGGTAACTTGGGTACTTCGGTGCTCACAAGGGTAGTGACTATCCTAGGGTCTAGTTTCCGAGTCTCGACTCTCTAGCTGCTTCAGAAGTGTCCCTAAACTGTTAATTTCTAACTGCTAGTAATTCTATCGACTTTTACGCATTACGCGTGAGTGTTTCCACTCTGCACTTGAATCCCGTGGGCCTCCCACTTCCTAACTGTTGCTAGTGTAGTGTAGCCCCAGCGATTCCCTAGGCCTAGGCCTATCCTATTTCCGTGACAGTGGTCCTTATACCACTTCTTTAGTATATGGTTTGCGTGGCCCCTAGGGCCTAACTGTATTACTTACCTGTGTGACTTAATGTATGCTTAAATAAGACTGTGCTGTACTTACCTCTAATCTCATAAAGAGTGCTGAGGGTTTGACTAGAATAAATACACTTTATTTTATATATATATCTGTTGTGGTGTCCTTTCATTTGGTATTCAAGGGATTATATATGGTATCACAGCTGGCTTCACATGCCATTCAGAGTTTAGCCTAAGACTGATCTTGTCCATGCTACCACTAGGATAGCTGGTCTATAAGGTTGACTTTACAACCAATCACCATAAGGGTTGTTTGAACTGATATAAGGTGTACACTAGAACTAGTAACATCATACATCAGGCCAACTTCTCACACGTACTATGAAAAACTGCAGAAACAAAGTTGCTAGCACACAAGTCACTTAAATACACGACAGTACATGAACATACTTGCAAGGTGCGCTCAGATAGTGTGTAAAGGGAGCACACAGAAGGCTTCTCTGGAAGAAGGAAGGGATTCAGAGATAGTGGAAGAGCAGAGACTTCACTAAGGATAATGAGGGCACTGTAGGAAAGTGGGTTTCTATTGCAGTAACCCCCCCACTTTTTGCCAGACTACTGATGCACTTTTTCATGGTGTGCCCTGGGTCCCTGCCAATCAGGTTCTCAGGGCCTGTGTTCTTTCCCCAAAACTAACCCAATTGGCATCTCTGGCCACAGGTCAGCCCCTGGTAAATGGAAGCACAGGTACCCAGGGCACTGTGACCAGGGAAGACCTCTAAGGGCTGCAGCACTTATTGTGCCACCCTTAGAGGCCCTGTACCTTTACACACACACTGCCTTTGCAGGCTGCGTGTTTTGGTGCAGAACAAATTAAAGAGTCGACATGGCACACATCCGTGTGTGCCATGCCTACAACCCACTGCCCTGGTATAGATGAGTCACCCCTCTAGCTGGGTGTCCTATGCCAGTGGTGAGGGTACAAGTGCATGAGCCCTGTACTCCTACAGTGTCTAAGCCCAGTCTTATGCATTGTAAGTGCAGTGCTGCCATTAAGAGTATATGGTGCTGGGACCTTGTCATTACGAACTCCACAGCACTATAATGGCTACACTAAAAAACTGAGAAGTTTGGTATCAAACTTCTCAGCCCAATAAACCCACACTACTGCCAGTGTGGGATTTAATGAAAAATGCACACAGAGGGTATCTCAGAGATGCCCCCTGAAAAACGACCAACCTCTGGTGGGTTCCCTGACTGGTACACACCAGCTTGCCACCACGAGATCTGTTTCTGGACCCCTAGGGTGGGAGCCTACGCTTCCTGAGCCCAGAAACAAAGCCTTTCCTGGGCGGAGGTGTTTGCACCTCCCACAGGCCAGGAAGAACCATCTGATTTGATTTTAGGTTTTCTAGAGCGCGCAGCTACCCTAGGGCATCCCGGCGCTAAAAAGACCATGGTACTGAGGGAAGGAAGGGTCAGGAAGACTAGCTCAGGGGAAAAGTAGGGTTTTTAGGCGTTTCCTAAACCTGAGGTGGTTATGTTCTTGCCTCAGGGAGAGAGGAAGGGCGTTCCAAAGTCTAGGAGCATTATAGGAAAACAGGCGACCGCCTGTTCTGGCCTTCCTAATTCTAGGGACATTAGCGAGGGAAAGAGAGTTAGATCTTAATTGTCGACTTGAATGTTGTTGAGTCACGAGTGTCCTAAGAATGGGAGGGCCTTCGTTGTGCAACATTCTATGAGTAATGCACAGGGTCCTTAATTTGACCCTCTCCTATACTGGCAACCAGTGCAGGCTTCTGAGAGCTGGTTTGGCCGAATTCCTCGCTGGGGTTCCTGTGAGGATTCTAGCCGCCGCATTCTGTGCGCATTGAAGTCTATGGACAACCGAGGCTGGGGCCCCCAGATACAGGACATTTCCATAGTCCAATCTGGAGTTCACAAGCCCCTGCATCAGGAGTTTCCTGGACTGGAGCGGGAGTAGATGTAAAATCTTTCGAGCCATCTTTATCAGGCCGAAACAGGTTCCCGCCGTTTTTCTCGCCTGAGTTTTGAAACTTAGATCCTGGTCAAGCCATATCCCTAAGCTCTTGACTTCGGATTTGGGAATCGGTGGCGTTCCCATGCATGGTGGCCAAGGAAGGGATATGGGGATTTTGTTGGAGGTTCCCAAGAGGAGTATTTCAGATTTCTCCCCATTCAGTTTTAACCTGGATTCGCACATCCATTGATGCACCTTCTCCAGGCAACTGCTCAGATTGGACAAGGCGTTGTCTGGTTGGTTAAGGGAGACGACGAGCTGAGTGTCGTCAGCATACATTATTGATTTAATGCCAAATGGCTTGACAACATCCTCAAGGGGAGCCATGTAGACATTAAAAAGTGTGGGGCTCAGGGAGGATCCCTGAGGCACACCACACTTAAGAGACTGAGCATTAGAGACGGAATACCCGTCAACAACTTGAAAGGACCTGTCTTTGAGAAAGGATGAGATCCAGGCCAAAGCGGAATCCGCCACTCCTATCAGACCAAGGCGCTGGACAAGGGTTGCATGGTCCACCGTGTCGAAGGCGGCACTCAGGTCGAGGAGGATCACTGCCACTGATCCTCCTGCGTCCATTATGCCCCTAGCTTCTTCGACCACGGCTAACAATGCGGTGTCAGTCCCTTGTCCTGGTCTAAAGCCTGTCTGGGACATGCGGAGAAGATGATTGGTCTCTAAAAATTCCGAAAGTTGTTGGTTTGCTACTCGTTCGGCTATTTTACTCATAGCCGGTAGCAATGAGATCGGTCTAAAATTAGACGGATCTGTGGGATCTAAGTGCGTTTTTTTTAATGAGAGCCTTGACTGTGGCTTTTTTCCAGTTCGCCGGGACTATACCATTTTTAAAGGAGGCGTTGATCAGATTGGTAAAAAGGGGGGCAATAGTGGGAGCAACTAGCTTCAATTTACTAATGGGGGCTGGGTCTGATGGGGAACCACTTTTGACTTTCTGTAGAACGTTAAGAAACGTTTCAATGGAGATTTGGAAGAAAAAGGTTAATCTCGGGGTGTCTTGAAGGGGAGAGGAACCAAAGCCTGCTTGTGCGGTAGAAGGAGCTGGAAGGGAGGTCAGGATTTTAGCAATTTTTGCCGAAAAGAAATCTGCCATTTGGTTACATTTTGCCCCATCCAAGTCTGGGGATGATGGAGGGTCTTGTATTTTGGTGAGGAGTTTCACTATTCGATAGGTCTCTTTCGCGGAATTAGCAGCTGAGGCTATTTGCTCCTCAAAGTAGGAGGCCTGCGCAGTTTTTAATGCGTTTTTATAAAGCCTAATATGGGTTCTATAATCGTTTTTATCACCTGTGTTCCAGTTCTTTCTCCATTGGCGTTCAAGCCTTTTGCCCTTCCTTCTTCCATCTGTGGCGGGGGAGCTTCAAAGACCTGGCAGACCTATGTAATGCGACCCCCAGCCTCCTTCTGCTATCAGGCCCCCTTCCAGTCTCCCCTCCTTTTCGGCAGGAAGACGGGCGAGAAAAACTAGCCAGCCCAGGAGGTGTGCCCACCTCTGCCAACTACGCCCCTCAGGTGGGTAGGCGAGGTGAAGCTCACTCTCCAGTGCTTGCCATCTTGCAGATGGCAGGCACTCCCCAATCAGGACTAGGGATTGTGCTCACTCTCCCACGTGGGGTCAGCACACCAAGGGTGTAGTTACCCTAAGGTCAGTAGCCCATTGGCTACTGACCTCAAGACCCCTAAAACGCCCCCTAAATACAGTATTTAGGGGGCAGCCCTGAACCAAGAAGGCAGATCCAGCCTACCTACCAGAAGAAAAGAAGGACGAAGAGCCGTGCAGAGCTAACAAGAGGACGACGCCCACTGACTTGGCCACAGCCCTACAGGCCTGTCTCCCCTCGAACCTGCTCCTGCGAAATCCCGGCGTGTCCAGCAGCCAGCAACCTCACAAACCCCGGAGGACCTGCCTGCCTTCACTTTCCAGACTGTTTCTCCCGTGAACAAAGGACGTGTTTAAACTGCAGCTTCTGGTGCCAGCCAGTGACCGCGAATCCAGCCCACTCTGCACCCGCCAACCCGGCCCGAGCGGAAAAACACCACGAGGAGGTCTCCCCAGCAATCCTGACCCGAGATCCAGCGACCCCTGACCTGCCTCAAGCCTCCAGATGATGCCTGCAGCCTCAATCCAGAGGACCCCCCCTACCGCGAGCAGAGCGGGTAAGAAAATCTGACGTAAAAAGGCACCCCTGCATCCGATCCCCCACAGCCTTGTGTGCCCATAACAACGGTGCCTAACCAACCCACGACATCCCAAATTACCCCTTGAAGTGGTGGTCGCACCTGGAAGATCCTCGTCCTCGAGCCTGCAGTGTTTCTTTGTCCCGGAGGTTCTCCATAGAAAACAACAGGGCACCCGACCTCAAAACAGCACCCTGCACCTGGCCGCCCTAGTGCCGCTGAGGGTGCACCTTTGGTGCTACTTTGGTCCCCAACTTGCCCTGAGCTTAACCCTAGGAGTTTTGCTCCTACAACCTAGTGGCTTGCTTGCCAGCAGCCACAAACCGGAGGCCCCCTATCCCCAATTGGATAACATTGGGCCTCAACACTCTGCACCCGGCCGCCCTAGAACCGCTGAAGGTGCAACAACAGTGCATCACTGACCCTGGAAGACCCCTGAGTCTAACCCCAGAACCTTAACTCCCACAGTCTATTACTTACCTGTGAACTGTTAACCTGTTTTCCTTCCATCGGATACCACTGACACTTTTTCTCCAAAACGTTTGTGTGGAGATTTGAAACCTAAAAATATTCTTTAAAAATCGCACAAATAACCAAAACGTGTTTACTCACCTGTTTGCAGGAAATGTCCCAGTGCTGAATCTAAGTATCCAGCACTGAGTTAGAAAAGTAACGTGAAAAGTAACTTTCCTGCAATTTATTTTAGAAGCCCATTCATTTCAATGTACTGCTCCAAAAAGTTTCTAAGTGTGGAGTTTTGAAAACTGAAAATATTCTTTAAAAATCATGCGAATAACCAAAACATAATTACTTACCTGGTTCTAGGAAATGTCCCAGTGCTGAATCTAGGTATCCAGCACCGAGTTAGAAAAGTAACGCAAAAAGTAACTTACCTGTAATTTACTGAAAAAGCCTATTCATTCCAATGTACTGTATTGCATACTACTGCTCCACTGTAAATCAAACAAAGTACAATTTCTATTGCATTTTCAAACTGTTCTATATCCAGTAACTTATTACTGAAAACTATTTAACGCTTACCTGTACCAGGCTTGCTTGGTTCCAAAAATAAACAACAGTATATTTTGTATACAAACACAATTGGCCTAGAGTTCAGTTCTTGAGTGTGTGAATTCATTTGCTGAGTGTGTACATCAAATGCTTAACACTGTCCTCTGATGCTGCCTTACTGCTCGACCAAGCTACCACTATTAGAGAGTAAGGTTCTATCTAACTTTAACTTCTGACTACCTCTGGGGACACTTGGACTCGATACACACTGTACCTCATTTTGGTGTAGTATATATGGAGCCAGTTTCTTACAGGCAAAAGAAGAACCTTAGTTTAACACCAGCTTCACAGGTGGAAAAATGGTATGACTTGGATGCAATCAGCACTGGGCAGATAAGGGTAAAGAAATGGAGGGGGGACAATAACATCTTGGAGAGCGAGAAAGTAAAATATGTTATGATAAGCTTTCCTAAAGTATAGAGAAGCAATGGGGCAGTTAACAGAGAAGAAACCAGCAGAAAGCAAGTGTATCAGTTACCCATACAAGACACCCAATGCCACCCTTAAACTCATGTAAATCTTGAAATGATGCAAAAATGAATCAAACACTGCCTTACAGACACCATGAAATTCTCACTTATCCCCTTCAGTGCCACGCCCTTTCCCCCTCCTGTGCCGGGCGTTGCACTAGTGGGTGGGGTTCATGACGAGATAGTCTCGTCATGGGCACAGCACAACCGTGCTCCATGACGAGACTATCTCGTCATGGGCACTGAAGAGGTTATGGCTGAATATGTTGACATGGCCCATGAGACACTAAAGCTGCCAACAGACAGTAGATATGCACATATGCCAGCTAGCACTAATTGCAGTATGTAAAGGAAAGAAGGTGACTGCGGCTTCACTGCTGTGGAGATAGAATGGAGGTAGTTGAGTAAACGAATAATGGAACATGGAGTAAAGAAAAACAGGAACAAAAATACAGCTTCATAAATGGGAAACAGATATGACCTGGACGTTGTGTTCTGTGAGCTCAGGGAGGGAAAAGGAGCTTGGAGAAGCAAAGGAGTTTCACTGAGCAGGCTTATGAAAATCGGCATGCTTGTCTATTTCAAGAGACAGAGGGCAGTGGCTAGAGAAGAACTCCACACAAGTAAAACGAATAAAACCTTAGAACATTCCCCTCCCAGGAGGGTGTCCCTCGAGCTTCCCAGCCGCTAGCTGCCCCCACCTTCCTTTTCCTGGCACAGATGAAAAAACACGCCTGCAATGGTGAAAAACTTCCGCAACTCCTTTTTATTCACACTTTGATATGCAAATTTACAGATCGTTATTTTAAATCATGCATATAATCATCACTGCCCACAATATCCATAGTTCAACAACAGTAGACAGTAGCATCTTGTGACCGCGCCCTGAGCGAAATCCCTTTCCCAGCCAGGGTCTAGCACCTCTCTTGTGGCTTCTAGGCTACACTTTGCTTCAAAGTGTTATGGGCGGTCCGCGTGCCTGCCCCGGACTGCAAATGCAGTGACCGCCCTTTGCTGAACTCATGCTGCCCCATAGCCTGCTCCCCGTGCCCCAACCATAAGGCATCCCAAGGGCATGAGCTTGAGTGGCTCCACCTTTGGCTATTGTGCTCCTTCTGCTGTCCCTTTGTGCTGCCCCTGCCACGCTGCCTGTGGTTTCATGACCTCAGGAAGCTCCCCCACATGCTAGCTCCCTGCTTAACTGAACCTTAATAACTCAAGAGCAACCCTGATGTGGAGGAGGAACAGACCCATACCAACCTCCGACAGTGCGCCCTACTGCTCTTGATATCCTCTCGTGTTAAGGTTAATGAGGTCATGCCTCACGAAACCCCACCCATTAGCTTTGCACCCTCTGGACATAGTGATTTTTAGTTTCTTCCTAGACCTTTCCACCGCTGCTTTATCCAAGGCCCCCTCCAAACAGTGAGCGGCACGATCTTGGACCATACTAGGTCTGCCGATCTTATAAGCCGGACGATAGCTGTCAGCCCGGCTGTCATGGTCCCAATTAAATCCCTGAGCCCCGGGTTGGTCCAGTGTTTCCCCACCAGGAGTACCAACACTGCATCTGATTTCCATCTGCACTTCCTTCCATCTATCACGGTTGGCAGCAGGTGTTCCCACCCCATTCACAGCCTTCTCATCCCTAAGACCATGTGTTGCAGCCCCAATCCTTCACCCAGCATCCGCACCCCCACACACTGCTGAGCCCTGGTGATAAACAAGTGTCCTAGGATCCAAACCTTCCGCACTTGACCAGGGGGGTCTGTCGTGATGGAAAAAATGTACATTAAGCTAGGTCGTATATATCCCTGAAAGGCCCCTGATGCCCATCTGCTTGATGTGCTCGTCCTATGGGCTGCTGACCACAGCTGTTGTGGCAGCACCTAGGCGAAAAGGGTGTGCCACGAATTCTTACGGTGGGAAACCTGCCCTCCTGAACTGTCTTTGATCTACGCAGAAATATGGTCATGGTGCTGGTCTCCATGTGCAAGTAATTCCTCCTCAAGCAGGCCTGCCCAGGGTTGTATCTGGCCAGGGCCACTAACTCACCAACTCTGGCCCAAAAATAGCCAGCAAGAATGCCGCTTGAAATAGCAACAGCTCATGCTTCTGCGTGCAGATGCTCGGAAGTTCCTTGAACACCTTTTTCAAGGTGCCGAAACCTACACAGCGCCTGCTGTCCTGCTGCTTTGGTTGCACGCGCCCCCATCCCTTCATGGCTGCCCTATGATAGAACGTGGCCGGTGAGTCGCTGATACCCGCTAGTTTTGTATAGTAAGAAATGGAGCAGATATGAGTTTGTACCCATGATCTAGTCTTATTCCTGTAGAACGACCAATGTATCCATGCTGCCACGTCCCTACTGGACCTTGTTTAACACCCAGGGGTGCTGGTTATCGCCTTAAAAATCTCCCAGGCCTTATGGAACTTGCTCACCATCTTGTGTGCTAATGCACTGTTCACCAGAAGGCTCAGGTCGGATCTACAAAGTTCACAGCTCTTGTAGAATCGTTGTCCCAACACGATCTGCTTGCTTTGCCAGTTCCCTGAATCTCCGCAATATTAGCTCTAAGCTGGCAACCTATCAAATGTCTCAGTCAGTGGACCACTATTGGGCAGTGTGCTGTCCGCAAATTCAAAGCTTGTACCACAGCGTGGTTGTCCATCCACAGTATAATCTGACTGTTAGCTAAGCATCCTTCCTATTTAGAGAAGGCAACCATTATTGGTAAGAGTTTTAGCACTGCCAGTTTTTGGGGGGGGATTGCCAGTGGGCCGCCGTTCATGCCCCAAAGCTGTTGCGACAGCTGCATTTGTGAATAGTTCCAGCTGCTCTGACGTCACCCAGGGATCGCCCCAATACAGACTTCCATTTAACTCAGCTGGGAATGTTGCCCATTCCACAAATCCTCTTTTGTCAGTCTCACCCTGAACTGCCTCTATGTCTGCCCTCTTGTCAACCAGGCCAGACGTCTGTCAAATGACCTCCCCACTTGTTTCACCCAGTTATGAAAAGGTGAGTTTGCCTACAAGCTGAAGAATCTCCCACAGCATGGCCTTCATTTTCTCTAGGAAACCATCTATTGTGCACTGCAGGTCCTCAACATTTGCTGCAGCTAGCCTGCACTGGCCCTGCACGGTGTCCAAGCTCAGGAAGGACAGCTGTGAAGTAGGGCCTTCCGTCTTTTCCTGGGATAGGGGCACACCTAGCTCTTCTGCCAGAGCTTCAAACTGCCCCAAGAGCCCGCATACTCCGTAGAGCCTGGCTTGCCAGTGAACAAACACATCATCCTGGTAATGATCCTGCCCCTCTGCTGGGTGTCGTTTCCCCAAGACTCATTCCATAAAGCTGCTAAATGCCTCGAAGTAAGCGCAGGAGATGGTACACCCCATTGGCAGACACTTATTGTGGTAATAATCCTACCCCAGCTGAAAACCTAGCAGGGTATAGCACTCTGGGTGTACCAGCAGCAAGCAAAAAGCCGATTTGCTATCTGCCTCTGCCAGCATGGACCCCTTCCCACTCGTCCTAATCTGGTCTATTGCATCATCTATGTTAGCATAGGATACGGAACAGCTGGCTTGGTCCAGCCAGTCATTTACCGACTCCCCAGCTCGGTGAGACAGGTTGTGAATAAGTCAAAACTGGTCCAGCTCCTTCTTGGGTACCAAACCCATTGGTGATAACACAAAACTGCTACACAGGGGTTCTGAAAAGGGGCCCGTGACCTGCCCTAGGCGGACCTCCTTGTCCACTTTTTCCTTTGCCATATACGGATTATCCCTGACTGACTTCAAGTTCTGGGTAAGCCGGGTGGTCCGGGGGCTGTGGTATGGTATCCTAAACCATTCCAAGCAGCTGTTTCTCTCTAACCTGAGAGTAGCTGTTTAATAATTTTAGCAATGTTGCAGTTTTTATGGGTGGGGTATCAATGTGGTGGGTGGCCTATCTTCTGCTTCCCGTCATCCACCCCATATCCTCTATTTTTTGTTGCTGATGTTCTTGACGTCCCCTTGCCCTTTAGGCCTTTTGCATCCAATGGCTGGATGTGCCCCCGCAGTTGCTGCAGGCATGCCTAAACTTACAGGACTGAACGCTTTTAGAATCATGCCTGTTGTATCTCCAGGATGCTGTGTTGTGGCTTTTTCCTGCTGTACCTACCACATAGGCCCTTGGTTTGCTATTGTGGGGAATCCCCTCCTGCCTCCCTTTCTGTCGTGTCCACAGTGAAGGGGATTCCTCGCTACTGACTACGTCATATAACAGGCAAGAGTTTCCCTGATATTTCAGCTGTGCCTCATGCACTTTCTGCTTGTGCAAGAACAGGGATGCTGCGCTCTGCGGGAATGTTTCCACAAAGACTCTAGCTAATGTTCTGAACACTCTGAACCAAATGAGGATATTTCGTTCCCCTCTCTGCTTTCACCTCTCCCTCTTATCCTCATCTATCTTATCCTGAACTGTCAGGTCTAACCCTGCCTGGCACACTTCCAGCAGTGAAAAAATGTGTATACTCCTTGCGCCAGATCCACTCTTTTACTGCTAGGGTGATAAAGCTGGCCAACTTGATCGGTCTGGCTATGACTGGTGGGTCACCCAGTGAAGGCCTTAAGTACTCACTGGAAGGCTTACCTTCACCTCGCACTGCTGTTCCTCACCCAAACCATGCCTTGGTAGGATTGTCTATACCTGTGCTTCTGGCTCCTTGCCCTATGTGTCAGTGGTTTGGTTGGGGACCTGCGCCTTGACTGTTGAGATACTCTGTTGCCCATCCCTGCCATCATGTGTTGCCGGCTTTGGGTTTCACATAGCCGGCGCGTTTGGTGGCCCGCTGCCCTGTCCTAGCCATGATCCCACGTTCTGGCAAAATACTGGGTAGCCTGGGGTCATTAAAGATTTCCCTGAAACTGGCCACGGTCTCAAAGGTGCACAGCTAAAGGGAGGTACATTCTGACCCGATGCCCCAGATCCACCCTGCCATTGCCCTGCACTGTGAACCCCTGGTTGTCCTGTGTCCCCTTGACCTATTGCGGCTTGGAGCCCCAATGCCCTTTGCGCTGCTGTGTTCATCACCCCCACCTGCGTGCCATAATTAGCAATGCCCTCAGAGGTTACCTAAGTGGTACCCACAGCCTGGCCACCAATATGTTGCTCCGCTACCCCAGCCGCGGTGCGTGCTTATGGCTCACCATTATCTCCTGTCCTGTCCCCAGATTGCTCTGCTGCAGGCATTGTGGTGGCCGCCTTGTTGGTTTCAGACACCTTCCCGCCTCTGTGGTCACTGTCTTCTTTGCTATCCAAGGCTTTCTCCGAGGAGGGCCATTGCTTGGCAGGGGGCCTCCATGCCCTCGTCTGCCTTTGTTGCTTCTTTGCAGGCCTCACTGAGATGGCCACCGTTCCTGCTGCAAGCCTCCTGTTGCATGAGCCCTTCCCTTGGAGCCCACCGGCCCTCTTGCTGCCAGCTCTTGCTGGGTCTACAGTTGTGTCCAGCTGGAGTGCCCCATCCCCTGCTTGTTGACCCAGTCTTTGCCCCGACTTGCCATCAAGCACCGCGCTCTCCTCAGTAGTACCTGCAGGTCTCCGGCCAGCTTCGGCCCTTTGTAGCTCCCTGGATTACCACTCTCGCGTTTCGCCAGTAATGCTCCTCAGTTGTCGTCTTCATCCTCGCACCTGTACCTGGCAGGCTTGCATCGGTCTCTCCCTGCGCCACCTGTGCAAGTACCAGCACTCTGGACTCTCGGCATACTCCTGTGCTGTGGGTGCTCAATGCCTCTTCTGCCAACTCCTCTAGCCCTGCGTCTTATTCCAGGGACTGCCTCGAAACCAGCCACAGGGGGCCTTGTACTGGGCTTCTGCAGCTGATGGGGAGCAACTACAGCTTTATCTGCAGCCCCAGCCACCCAAGATCCAGCCAAAATCCAAATGGTGCTACTGCCCCTTTAAGAGCTTAGCTTCTGTGGGTTGGGGGCGTGGCTAAATCAGACCTGCCTCCCGCTAACTGTCAGACTACAAATTTCTCCGGTGCACGTCCAGGTATGTTCTAGCGCCTCAGGGGAGGGAGGGCAGGGGGCTTAAAAGGTGCCATAGCGGGCAGCGTGCTCACCGGATGCCACTGCCCGCCTCAGTTTCTTCAAGGGCAGTGTGTTCCGACCACGCCTCTGCCCTTCCTTTGTCGCATAGGGGCAGCGTGCTCTGCACACATCGCTGTCCTTTTTAGGTCTTGCCTACGCAGCGCGCATGCGCTGTGTAGGGGGGGAACTTTGGGAATCTATCCGCTTTTATCCCCAAAAACGTGCACGCCTTGCATTGCTTTCAATGGCAACGTGTGCACGTTTGGCGATTCCCTTGCGGGATCGAGCTTTGGCGCCATGTCTTAGCAATTATCGCTCCTGGCGCTGCTCGTTCCCGCAAGGGAAAGGCTGTCCATGGACTTCCTGCCGCGCTCCACGTAAACCTAACTATTACTGCTACTGGGAAGGAAAACAAGCGTGTCGCTTTAACTTTCGCGGCCACACTTGTTTTTAATTAGCGTGGCCTTTTACTTTCACGGTCGCGTCGCTTTCACGGCCGCGCTTGTTCCTTATAGCGTGCACGCGCACACACACCACTCGTGTGTTCTCTCCGGTACTCCTTTTATCTTGTATATTACGTCTGTTCTCTGTCACCTTCTCTCTTTGGCATTTACACTGTTCATTTTCTCTACACCTCTTTCTATCTTAATATTTTATTTTTCCTTACGTCTATTATTTCCTTTTCTTGTTTTACTGCTAATCTCTTTTCTCCGCGCTTCATTTTCTGCCCGCTCCCCCGCCCTCTTCACTTCCCTCTCTGACGAGCACTTTTCCCGTCTCTGTGCCTTCCCTTCTCAGCCCGCGCGCAGCCCCGGGCTCCCGCCTCTGGCAGATCTTATCTTTGGGCCTGCGCACCTCAATAGGGAAACCCCAACTTTAAAGGCAGGACTTCAGGGAGACTGAGACAGAGATGGCTCATCAACTAAATCACATAATGTAGTCAACAACGCACCCCGCCACCCAACACTGTTAGCCTTTAGAAGAAACCTTGGTGACATCTGTATCCATTACAGGCATTACAGGGATACACCTGTTGTTCCACATGGCAGGAGCAAACCTGTGCTACATAAGGAGGGTAGTGGCAGAAACGAAAGCATTAAAATACACCGTTTCAAACCTCAGCGGTTCCGTGGAGGTTTGCCCCCTCCTCGCTGCAACCGAAAATCCGCCACCCAATACTTAACAACTAAATTCTCTTTAATCTGCTGGGCAACGGCATCAAATGTATCTGCCTCTGTTGCGCACAGTTCAAAAGGTGATCTGACGGGGGCTTACCAGTGCAAATACCCAGCCCAACATACATCTCTCCTTCCCCGGCACTTTTCCCCCTCACGTGACTAACCTCGGTGAGGCAAGTTAGCTCATAGGCTCCTTGGACTTCTGAGGCCACTTCCGGGGTGTGCCGGGCAGCAGCAGGGCGATTCCATCTATAATTGAGCTGACCAGCTTCCTCTTCTTCAGTATGTTGGCTGGTTTATTTCGTTCTCTGAAAGCTGCTGGGCAACGGCGTCAAATGAGGTGCTCACGCCCCAAAATTCCGACCTCGACAGCAGCAAATGTGATTTAGGACAGAGGGGACACAAGCAGCCAGCTCATTGTTTTAGGTCTTGCTGTTTTACCACTGTTTAACGAAAACAGCTTTGCTCTTCATGAGACTCCGCGCAGCAAATAAAATGTTGTTTTATATGACATTTTTCAGGTTCAGTCATTTTTTTTCAAAACTGCCAGCTTAGGTTACTTTATGCCCGCAACGAACAACACATTCAAATTTCCGCTGAGTATAACAGAGCTGTTAATTTAATTTTTCTCCTCTAACATTAAATGGCTGCTATGGAATCGCATGCAGGCAGATGCAACCATACAGATGAAAGCTACTGAAAGGAAATAAATAACTCAATCCTCGTCTTTGCTGGGTTCGTTAAACGCAACCATACTGTAATGTTAAATTTGCCTAGCGTAGTTACATTAATTTAGCCCACTCCAGAAAGCTAACTGCGCAGCTTAAAGCATATAGCATTTATGACTCATGAGCTCAGAATAATATATTACCTAGTTCTAAAAAACAGCTATTGAGACTTGTACCTATCGGGCTCTGTATATTTGTCCTCCCCATCAGGGTGAAAAAAAAATTCTTAACTCTGCAGCAGTGCCACCCTTCACTGTCTTTGATGTATCTTCGAAGAGAATCGTTTCAGTTCTTTCACAGTCTCATCATATCAGAACTGAAGCATGTTTCATTATTATATCCAACAAAGCCATAGTTGTTGCTTATGCATCTTACGCAACTGACAATTGACAAAGCCAATAGTTTTCTCTGCGATTATAGCAGAGTGCTGCTTGGTGGAGCAATTGCGAAACTCCTCGTTTTTATCTGCATTTATATTTTGAATCTTACATTTATTTTTAAATACAAGTTGATCTATGTTGGGGCAATTATAAGGAAATTAAATGTGTTTTTAATCAACGAAGCCCTGAGCACTTTACAAAATCTGCAAAACTACTCAGTTTAAAAAAATCTGCATTCTTATCTTTGAATCTTGGCAACTTTAAAAAAAATTGCTTCATCTATTTTGGAGGCATTGTGAGGGAAGTGAATGTGGTTTTAGTTCTATGGGGAAAACTAAGCGCTAAACACTTTGGCCACAGAGTCCTAATCATAGAGTTGCCTTGGGTGGTTGGTGCTCTAGTGGTTGGACTACTCATAGTCAAAATACTTTATTTCGATCACATAGATCAACAAAGTAAACAAGCATTGGCATAGCCAAGAGGTCTCGCTTTTGGGACCTTATAAATATTTAGTTATGCAGCACAATATCCTTGGTGCAACAATATCAATCGTTGTATGGCTAAACACTTATAAGGTCCCAAATGCGAGACCTATTGGCTATGCCAATGCTTGTTACCACAGGCAGTGCGCTCCCCACACGCCCATGCCCGAATGCTCCTCACAATCCTCGACATACGGGAAGCGTGCTCCGCACACGTTGCTGCCTGATTCTTCTTCTTCGAAAACCCTAAGTCCCCAGGGTAGCATGCTCCTTGCTACGCAGCTGCCCTTCTCTCCTCGACCACACTGGGCAGCGCACTCCGCTTATGCCACTGCACGTCGAAAAGTTCCCAAGGGCAGTGTTCTCTTTACACTCCGCTGCCCAACCGTAAGTTTCACATGGGCAGTGTGCTCACCCCACGCCGCTGCCCCAATCTGTCACCGCAGTCCCCCCACAGCTTTTAGTCCTGGGGCACCGCAGTCCAAGCACACCGCTCCTCCACACAGGCTCCCAAAAACGGTGATCTAGGTGACCCCACGGCGGCAAATCTTCCAACGGCTATGAATGCTTTTCTTAGCAACAAAGGCAAAAGCTTTTTTTGGGGCACCCACCCACCCACCCACGACATTTTACCTTGTGGTGCACCCAGCGGGCCCCCCACCGATTGGTTGCTTTAAAACTCGTGGACCAATCGGCACCCATCATTTTAGCCAGGCTCAGCTGCTCAGTTTCCGCCACCCGCAGGGGATTGTCACTGGTCCAGCTGCACCTCCTCGGCCTGCATTCTTTCTATAACAAGCATTGAAAATGTAATAGGTCTCGCCCTCGTTTAAGTTAAAGCAATTCTGTTTGTAATTAGGTGGCTTTTTAGCTTTGCTTTTATTAGTTTGTCAAACTTTCATGTACATAACATGCATATGTATGCATAGATGTACATGTATGCATGCATTTATATTTGTATTTATATAGATATGCAGATTATATATATGTTTATAGATGTATGTGTATATACTCATACATCTATATATAAATGCATATATATATATATACACACACACATATATGTGCATATGTGTGCGAGTAGAGAGGTAGAGAGCAGTAGAGAGCGAGGTAGAGAGTGAGTAGTAGAGTACAGAGTGAGTAGTAGAGAGAGTAGTAGAGAGAGTAGTAGAGAGAGTAGTAGAGAGAGTAGTAGAGAGAGTAGTAGAGAGAGTAGTAGAGAGAGTAGTAGAGAGAGTAGTAGAGAGTGAGAAGTAGAGCGGAATAGAGAGTAGTAGAGAGGGAGTAGTAGAGAGTAGAGCAGAGGTCTTCAAACTGTGGGGGTCCGTGAAGGCATTCCCAGGGGGGCGCAAATGCTTCACTAAGTACTAACGATGGCCTGAAAGCCAGCTTTCTTTGTTTTGTTTTTTTGGTTCCAGGCAGTCTTTATTTACATGAAGCGGTTGAGAATAGGAGTGCCACCTTTCACAGTGAATGCCTGACATCTGTTCACGTGTTAAGATTCTGCAAAGGCCCTGACACCTGAATTAATTCTTTACATGGTTTTTCTGTCTTTCTGTACTTTAGTTATCATTCAGAGGTCATTAGGGCACCAGTAGAACACATTTTAAAGTGTTTCTTTCCAACATTTCTATTTAAAGTATGTGTTATTAACAGAAAAAAATACCGGCTCTATGTGATTTTTCTAATATTTGTATTACATTAACTTACTGGTATTGCCAGCAATTGTGTTCCAAAATCCTGTGGTTGTGATGTAAAGAACATGGCAACAAACAACAACATTTTCTATAAGTATTTTGTTGCTTTTTCACATTCACTGCAACTGCATATAACTGCACATGCTCTTAAATTACACCTTAACTAAGAAAATAAGTGCAAATTAAATTAATTGTTAGGAAATGCATTCTTTCAGTTATGAAACATTAATTGAGTAATGCAGTCACTGCAGATGTCTTTTTGTGAGGCCAGAGTCACAGAACTGGACTCAACTTGGCACAGTTCAGCATACTGACACATGTATTTATAATTGTCTGAGGTCCCAACAAGTAACAGAAAGCTCTGGAAATATTTAAAACATTATTTTAAAAATGTAACAGTACAAGATAGGCTGCCACACAATAATTTGGTATATATGATGAAAACAAGTACTCTCCAAGAATACATTTTCATAATAGCTAACCTAGTGTAGACATTTTAAAAAGGCTATTAAAGTAAACTTTTCTGTATCTGTATGATAACTTTATTTCGGTCAGAAGACCATAAAAGTGCAAATAGAATACATACATACATAGCACATCAAATAAAATAATAAATATAGGTATTTCACTTATTAAAAAAAAGAATTAAACAGTAAGTTATCGGACATATTTCGGTAGTTTAGATTGGTTTAAAACTTATCCTACGGCGCCACATACCATAAAGGAAACGAGAGACAGCAAATACAATGGGCGGCGAGGTATCATATTTAAGAACTCTACATGCCTGCACACAATGTCTAAAACCCAAGTTTCTGCATATTGGGATAAGCCAAGTTTTGCATATATTGCTATATGCTGGACAGAAAAATAAAACATGAATGACATCTTCTCTAATGTAATTACATGCCGGGCAAGTTTCATTTTTTGCCCATTTCGAAGTAAATGGCCTAATAGGTAGGGAGCCATACCTTAATTGAGCATATAGTTTCCTCGCAAGAGGGGGTTGGACTACATCAAAGAATTCCTCCCACCCCATTTCAGATTTGACTGAGAGGAACTCAATAGAGAGCCTACCATAGGATGTTGACCGTTGTAGTGCACTTAGATTTTGCTGCCTCACTAGATTTAACAACTGGGCCCTAGATATTCTCGGGCAACTCAACTCAGGGGTCCCCCATAACTGAGGCAAACCTATTTTGAAAGAAAGAGCCTTAATATGGGAAAGCCATGGAATATTTTTGTTTTTTATTTGTTCCCATACCTCCCGAAATTCAGCTCTAAAGGATACCAGCTCTGGTACTGACCAGAGCCTCCTCCAATAGAGCAAGGGTCGCACAGCTGCCAATTTCTCAATAGACTCCAGACCCAAGTCCATTCGCAAGGGGATGAGGGGTGTACTTTTCGGTAGGCCCACCAAATTCCTCCTAAAGGCCTGTTCCACCCTCAGAAGGCTAAATACGTTCTTATGGCCCCAAAGTTCGGCGCCATAAATGGATGCGGTCCGAGCTTGGAGGCCATAGATCTCAAGGGCGGGCGCAACTAGTTTGGAGATCGATGCTCTCTGTAGCTTGCCAATACCCCCTGCTATTTGTGAAAGTCTAAGGGCGGATCTGGTAATCTGATGGCCCCAGCCAAAATCCTCAGTCAAAGTGATCCCAAGATAGACAAAGGTTTTGACTCGTTCCAACGGAACACCATTCAGAAGAGGGTTCGGGCGCGTATGCCTCGGGGGATTAAAGATCATAAACTTGGTTTTATCCAAATTGATCTCCAATCCCCTCTAGGCACAAAAGCACACGAAACCGTCCAGGACGCGCTGGATGCCCGAAGATGTTCGGGATAGCAACAGGGTGTCATCCGCGAACATTAATGCGGGCACCCGACCGGTCGTGAACCAGGGAGCATCATTATCCTTTACATCATTTAAGGTGTCGACAAGGCCATTAATAAATAAGCTAAAAAGGATAGGGGCTAAAACGCACCCCTGCCGGACACCCCTGGAAACAGGGAAGCGATCCGAGAGATCCCCACACCTGACCTGTGCATAATTTCCAACATGCAAACGGGTCAGGATATTAAGCAGGTAGGGCGGAAGGCCCAGGTCAGCCAATACCTCCCACAAATTTTCCCTAGGGACTAGGTCAAAAGCAGCCCGCAGGTCCACAAAGACAAGGTAGAGGCTGCCACCCTCAACCCTTGTGGTTTTCCAGAAAAGGACCTGGAGCCGGAAGATTTGGAACAAAGTTGAGATACCGGATCTAAATCCAGCCTGGAGGGTAGACAGTATTTCCCATTCCTCCATCCAAGCTTGTATCCAGTCCAATATGAATCTACCCATTAGTTTTTGTGTTGTTTCTAACAGACTAATGGGCCTGTAATTTGAGGGGATAAGTGGGCATCCCTTCTTGTAAATGGGGACAATCTTTGCCCCCAGCCAGGTGTCCGGTGGATCAGACCCCATAAGAATCGCGTTCAACAAGATAACAAGGTATGGCGCCCATATTTTTGGCTGGGATCGGAACAGGTCCCCCGGCAAATTGTCGAGGCCGGGAGCCTTGTTTGGGAGCAACCTAGCTATGGCAGATTCTACCTCCTTCAAGGTGATGCTCTCTGGGAAGTCAGAGAGGTACACGCTCTGCCCCAACCCTCCAACCGAGGCCCCCTTCAGTCGGTACTCATGACGGGGGTCTGGGGCAGGGGGCCGGGCAAGTGTCGTGACTCCCTCCTGTTGGAGCCCTGGGGCAAGCTTAGGGCCTAGACGAAGTGTGTAGTCATACTCCAAACATATGTATAGTGCCCCGAAATGTGCTTCCCACACTGAGGGTGAAATGTTTGGGAAGATAGCTTGCCCAGCTCCCTTGGAGCCTGTACTAACAATGGCCCAAAATGTCTTTACGTCCTTAGTCAGGAGCGCACTTCTCAGCTCTTCCCACCTTGTTTCCTCCCAGTCCCTCTTGGCTCCCTCGATTGCCTTTTTATAGAACAAACGGGATGACCTAGTTTCTAAACTGTCCTTAAGTTTGATTGCAGTAAGGAGGTCCTTCTTGGCATTCCTACAGGTAGCATTATACCATGGGTGTATCTTAGCCCCACCTCGTCTAGGCCTACTAAGTGGGCAAAGAACATCCCCCAACGCACTGGCAAACTGCCTATGAGTTTTTACAGCATGGCCGTTTGAGGACAAGTCGGCCATCTCAGCTATCCATGGTATAGCAAGCTGGTATAATTCACTCAGCCTAGACTAGGAATCCTGAAAATAAGGCCATTTGACCCTACGTCGATTGTTCGAAACCATAAGGGGCGTGATCATGCTGGTAAGACCAGCTTCGGGGTTAGTCAGCCCAAAGCTCCCCGGCTTCAATGTTAGGACAAGGGCGTTGTGGTCACTATCATATCTCGGTTGCACTCTGAATTCCAACAACCTATCCCAGTGTCTTACTTCCATCATGATGTAATCAATGGTGGAAGTTTGTTCTACCCTGTTAAATGTAGGAAATCCCGGACGGTCAGGGTCCAGTCTCCCATTACACGCCCGCAGAGACGTTGCAAGTGAGAGTGATTTTATTTGAAGGACCAACCGGGTCCATGCCTTGACAGGAGGGATCTTTGGTTCCGTGATACACCAGAGCAGGTCTTCATCATCCTACTCATCCAAATCAGGGTTAACCAAGGGCTCAAATTGACAATTAAAGTCCCCACCAACAATTATTGTGATGAGGGGTCAAGTGTCTGAATAAAGAGGTCTAGTGCTTTGATCGTGTCTGACTCCTGCCCACTCCTAACTGGCCTAGAGTAAATATTTATTATGGCTAATTTTGGTGAGTTCAGGGGTGTCAATAACACACATTGAACATCAGGGGAGTCAGTTGGTATTTGGGTAGCTTGAACGCTCAAGTGGGTGCCTATCCAAATTGATAGGCCACCAGATGGGCGACCTCTGCCACTAGTTACTGCCAAGATGTGAAAAGTTGCGTAACCTGGGCTAGCACTCTCCTCTAAAGCCCATGTTTCCTGAATCAGGCAGATATTGTGTGCTGCCATGAAGGTGCCCCAGTCAGGAATAAGTAGTTTGTTTTTTAACCCCGCTACATTCCACGAAAGAATTTTTATAGTTCCATCATCTACCTTACCAGTGTCTTTTGGAATCCCTGTTGCCATAGTGGAAGAACCGTCGCAGGTAAGAGTCTGAACTTTCCTTTCCGTTTTGTCTATACTAGGAACTTCCCCCCCTACAATAGAAACTCCCCGCAGGTGCTTTGCATCCCCCAATTCGCTCCTTCCCACCCAGTTCAAGGAATTGAGTAGTGTACCTTCTGCTGAGGTAAGGGTTTTAATATTTCCCTCCAATAAAATTAAAGGGGTGGATGTTTCACTAGTGTTGTTCAAGACTAATTCCTTGTCGAGTGAGCGTCAATCTACCTGATTCAGTACACTAAACCTATTTCTATGCGCAAAGGATGACAAAGGGGGAGTATAAACAGAAAAGTCCTCCCAGCTTGTTTGCCCCCGTTGCACTCTAAATGGACGACCATTTTGGCCCTCGTCATATTTAGCACTTTTACAGTGAGCTGGTCTCAGATGGGGCATAGGATAAAAATATGACAGGTGGAGGGGGAGGATTTGGGTATTTAAGCTAGAGGGAGACATACCACAGATGTAATCAACGGCAGCAATATACCTAAAATTTATTACTACACAATTCCCTGTAATAGTTTTGGGTCCCTTCCCAATCCAGTCTATTCGTCTTACAAAGAGTATTTCCCCAGAAATATGAGAGGGGAGAGGTCTGTTTACATTAAGCCACTGGATGCACTTATTTTTTAAGTCAGTATGACCTTCATTTTTTCCCTGGCTTAGAAGTGGTACCCCCGTTAAGACTACAACATACGGTAAAGATTCTGGGGGAAGATTAATGGTTTGCAACTCCGGTGAGGTAGCTATAGATGATGGCTTTATATTTATTGGGACCAAAACATCGGAAGACCCCCCTTACCAATCTATATCTTTCGCATCCTGATTTCTCATCACTGGGAGAGACTTTTGCTTTAGGAGAAACCGGGGCAGGGTTCCCAATTACCTGGGGGCCATCAGCAACTGAATTTATACATAGAGGGGGGCTAGCAATTTCCAAAGCTGGCTCATTGTTGGTGGGGGCCAATCGTGTTCCTTGGCTCCTAGTAACACTATCAACTACTAAGGCAGTCCTAACTTGAGAAACCATACCGCCAGCTTCACTAGAGGCAGACTTCCCATGTGGGACCGTTTGGGGCGTTTTCCCCAGACCCATATTATTAAGAGTAGAGACTAATCTATCGATCCTAGATGCCAGGGATTTGATGTGTTTACCAATAGTCTGATCCAAGAGAGACTGAAAGTCAGCTACTAAGCTAGTAACCCACAGTGGAGCTCCCACATTTGCTGGGGAAGGGCCGGTAGTAGATAGTACAGAATCGTACTTAGGCCCTATATTTTTATTTGGCTTTTTTACAGGTCTCCTTTTCTTTCCTCTAGGGCCCGGTTTATTTATTATGATGGTGTTTGGGGGAAATGGGGGTGAACTTAGGGATGAGTTGCTAGCTTTTGCATCTGTAGGGACCTGGGCACAGGGTAAATCAGCAAATGATGACGTAAGAAAAGAGCTTACGTCAGGAGGATTTGCTACAATAGCTGAATAGTCCCCTGCTTGCTCTACCAAGGGGGCGGTGGGAGTAATTGACAACCTTCGCTCTGTGTTTTCAATTGCAGTTACCACTACTCCAATGGTTTTTTGAAGCATCTTATCGATAGCCGTTAGCGTAGGGAGGGGTAGTGTCGTGGCCACCTGTTGTCTCGTCACGGGGCGGGAAACTACGACCTATTGGTTTTTACCCATTATATAGGATGGTTAAAAGAGATAATCCATTCCTACAAAGCCTTTGCTGAGAAGCCCAAGGGAAAAATAATCAATAATAACAGTACCTTTGGGAAAATGTCCAGGCTATCAAGGGTGCCCAATAACAATGTTAGGGGGTGGCCCGTCCCGGCCTCCTCCGGCCCCTGACGGCCACAGACGGCCCACCCTTTGTCCGGGCTTCGTCCGGCGCTTCCCGCGCGCGTCCTCGCGGGACGAGGGACCGGGCACACCTTTAAGCGCCTCCTGGCGTGCACAGCTGTGTCTACCTGCCCCTGAGGACTCTGGATGCTGTAGTCCAAGGACGTCCGACGGCGCCAAGCCCGGCCGGGCGTATCAGAGGAGCAGGGCACCACCGGTGATAACAAACGCTGGGACAGGGGGGCGAAGCCAACCACGGCCCCGTGAAAAAGGTAAAGGCGGCAGAGATCACCAGCACTCAAAACTCAGCATCCTTACATTACCTTTCAAAAAAGTTATAAATGTTTGTCATCATGAAACTTCAAGTGACTCTTTAAATGAAATCACGTCACAGCCCTCTCCCCTGAACTCCCACCTTCCGCACCCTCCAAGCACTCCAGGTCTCCATTAACAATTCAGGGATTGTTGTTTTTAACACAATATATGGGAACTGTTTTGTAAAATTAAGAACACCTTGGTCTCCGTACACCTAGGCAATACCAACCCCGTTTACATGCAGATGTCCTCTCAGGTGAGTAGAGGGGGTGGGAGGAAGGAGGCCAACAGGGTAAGATTCAGATCCCTAAGAGTCCTGACCTCTTGGGCCTCAGACAAATGGCTCAAGAAAAAGCGGAACAGAGCAAAATCCATGGACAGGGTGAAAGAGATGACCCTGAATAGAGGGCGCTATGGGAGATCTAATGTTTTCATTCACAAATGGACAGACACAGTTGCCCCACTTATCTTTGAATAAGATGCTCTGAAGAAGATTTCAAGAAATGCACATTCATTAATGTTTTATTTTTAGTGCCATCAGTACCATTAGCGCAACAGGTGCATTGGCACTGGGGCAATGGTCTGAGGAATCACTACACCCCAATTACAGAGGGGGGAGCCATTTTCTTGATTGGTAATGTGGTCCAAGTCCCCCATGCTGCACAAGGAACAGGTCCCAAGCAACAGACAACCTTTCTATAGGCCTCAGGTCTTGCAGCAATGGCCCAGTAGTGTGGGCAGAGGAATAGGTACAATTGCTGCTGCAGGTGCAGTGTCACCGGGTCTCAAGGGTGTGAGGTAACAACAAAGCACATATTATGCCTGTTTTACAATCATTCCTGTCCTACATTAGGGCTCAAATGCTCCCTTGTTGTGCCAGTGTTGCTTAGGGCATTAAACCAATGGCACCAGAGAGAAGAACATTAAAGCAGAGGAGACACCTTAGCTAAGGCGTCAGAGATAGCAGAAAGGAGGATGGGGAGGTAACAAGGGAGAGAGGAGACATCCCCCTTCACAAGGCATTTGCTCTTATCAGTGAGGCAGGTGCAGTGGTGCCCTGCACAGGAGTGTGATGAGCCCCCTGCTCACAATTATGACAGTCTTACTTTAGAATAGAGACATGCTGGATAGCATTAGGGCTGAGGGCATCCTTACTGCAAAGAGGCGAGAATCACATGGGATCTCATTTTATCTGTAAGAGACAGTCTGTTTCAAAATTGGGGTGATGATCAGGCTTGGCAGGGAAGGGGTGAGAGAGTCAGGTGGGATACCCTGCTACTCAGGTCTGCAGTTATAATTAGTGCAGAAGGTGTAGTTGCATTGGGGCTCAGGAATGGGAGGGGGGTTTTCTGTTTCCGGTTTTTAATGTATTTTCTCATAAGTCTCACATTTAGTGTGGCTTATGAGATACTAAATATCTGCCTGTTAAATGATCTCATACACACCACCCCCTGTGCTCAGCCCTGCTCTTTTCGCTTGCTCCAGTCATTCCATGGAGTTTTGGAGGGGGCCCGACTTCAAAAGATTTTGGGAGGGGGGGCTCAGTGTAAAAAAGATTGAAGACCTCTGGAGTAGAGAGTACTAAAGAGTGAGTAGTAGAGAGTACTAAAGAGTAGTAGAGAGTGAGTAGTAGAGAGTGAGTAGTAGAGAGTGAGTAGTAGAGAGTGAGTAGTAGAGAGTGAGTAGTAGAGTGGTAGAGTGAGTAGTAGAGAGTAGTAGAGAGTAGTAGAGTGAGTAGTAGAGAGCAGTAGAGTGAGCAGTAGAGAGTAGAGAGGAGTAGAGAGTAGAGAGGAGTAGAGAGCAGTAGAGAGTGGAGAGCAGTAGAGAGTGAGTAGAGTAGAGAGTAGTAGAGAGCAGTAGAGAGTGGAGAGCAGTAGAGAGTGAGTAGAGTAGAGAGTAGTAGAGAGTGAGTAGTAGAGAGTGAGTAGTAGAGTAGTAGAGAGTGAGTAGTAGAGAGCAGTAGAGAGTGAGTATAGAGTACATAGTGGAGAGTAAGTAGTAGAGAGTGAGTAGTAGAGTGTAATAGAGAGAGAGTGTAGAGAGTGAGTAGTAGAGAGTAGTAGAGAGTGAGTAGTAGAGAGTGAGTAGAGAGTGAGTAGAGAGTGAGAATAGAGTACATAGTAGAGAGTAAGTAGTAGAGAGTGAGTAGTAGAGAGTAAGTAGTAGAGAGTGAGTAGTAGAGAGTGAGTAGTAGAGAGTGAGTAGTAGAGAGTAAGTAGTAGAGAGTAAGTAGTAGAGAGTGAGTAGTAGAGTAATAGAGAGAGAGTGTAGAGAGTGAGTAGTAGAGAGTAGTAGAGAGTGAGTAGAGAGTAGAGAGTGAGTAGAGTAGCGATTGAGTAGTAGAGTGAGTAGTAGAGTGAGAGTAGTACACAGTAGAGAGTAGTAGAGCGTGAGTAGTAGAGTGAGAGTTGTAGAGAGTGAGTAGTAGAGAGTGAGTAGAGAGTGAGTATAGAGTACATAGTAGAGAGTAAGTAGTAGAGAGTGAGTAGTAGAGAGTAAGTAGTAGAGAGTGAGTAGTAGAGAGTGAGTAGTAGAGAGTGAGTAGTAGAGAGTGAGTAGTAGAGAGTAAGTAGTAGAGAGTAAGTAGTAGAGTGTAATAGAGAGAGAGTGTAGAGAGTGAGTAGTAGAGAGTAGTAGAGAGTGAGTAGAGAGTAGAGAGTGAGTAGAGTAGCGATTGAGTAGTAGAGTGAGTAGTAGAGAGTTAGAGTGAGTAGTAGAGCGAGAGTAGTAGAGCGTGAGTAGTAGAGTGAGTAGTGGAGTGAGAGTAGTAGAGAGTGAGTAGTATAGTGAGTAGTATAGTGAGTAGTAGAGAGTAGTAGAGTGAGTAGTAGAGTAGAGAGAGTAGTAGAGAGTAGTAGAGAGTGAGTAGAGAGGAGTAGAGAGTGAGTAGAGAGTGAGTAGAGAGTGAGTAGAGAGTGAGTAGGAGAGTGAGTAGGAGAGTGAGTAGGAGAGTGAGTAGGAGAGTGAGGAGTAGAGTGAGGAGTAGAGAGAGGAGTAGAGAGAGGAGTAGAGAGAGGAGTAGAGAGAGGAGTAGAGAGAGGAGTAGAGAGAGGAGTAGAGAGGAGTAGAGAGGAGTAAAGAGGAGTAGAGAGTGAGGAGTAGAGAGTAGTAGAGAGTGAGTAGTAGAGAGAGAGTAGTAGAGAGTAGAGAGTAGTAGAGAGTGAGTAGAGTAGAGAGTGAGTAGAGTAGAGATTGAGTAGTAGAGTGAGTAGTAGAGTGAGTAGTAGAGTGAGAGTAGTAGAGAGAGTAGTAGAGTGAGAGTAGTAGAGAGTAGTAGAGTAGTAGAGAGACGTAGAGAGTGAGTAGTAGAGAGTAGTAGAGAGTGAGTAGTAAAGAGTAGAGAGTAGTAGAGAGTGAGTAGAGAGAGTAGAGAGTAGTAGAGAGTGAGGTGAGTAGAGAGTAGTAGAGTAGTCGGGAGTAGAGAGTAGTAGAGAGTGAGTAGTAGAGTGAGTAGTAGAGAGTGAGTAGTAGAGAGTGAGTAGTAGAGAGTAGAGTAGAGTAGTAGAGAGTGAGTAGTAGAGAGTGAGTAGTAGAGAGTGAGTAGTGGAGTAGAGAGTGAGTAGTAGAGAGTAGTAGAGGTAGTAGAGAGTAGTAGAGTGAGTAGAGAGTAGTAGAGAGTGAGTAGAGTAGAGAGTGAGTAGTAGAGAGTAGTAGAGAGTAGTAGAGTGAGTAGTAGAGTGAGTAGTAGAGTGAGTAGTGGAGTGAGTAGTAGAGTGAGTAGTAGAGTGAGTAGTAGAGTGAGTAGTAGAGTGAGTAGTAGAGAGAGTAGTAGAGAGAGTAGTAGAGAGAGTAGTAGAGAGAGTAGTAGAGAGAGTAGTAGAGAGTAGTAGAGAGTAGTAGAGAGTAGTAGAGTAGTAGAGACAGAGAGTGAGTAGAGTAGTAGAGAGACGTAGAGAGTGAGTAGTAGAGAGTAGTAGAGAGTGAGTAGTAAAGAGTAGAGAGTAGTAGAGAGTGAGTAGTAGAGAGTGAGTAGTAGAGAGTGAGTAGTAGAGAGTGAGTAGTGGAGTAGAGAGTGAGTAGTAGAGAGTAGTAGAGGTAGTAGAGAGTAGTAGAGGTAGTAGAGAGTAGTAGAGTGAGTAGAGAGTAGTAGAGAGTGAGTAGTAGAGAGTAGTAGAGTGAGTAGTAGAGTGAGTAGTAGAGTGAGTAGTAGAGTGAGTAGTAGAGTGAGTAGTAGAGTGAGTAGTAGAGTGAGTAGTAGAGAGAGTAGTAGAGAGAGTAGTAGAGAGAGTAGTAGAGTGAGAGTAGTAGAGAGAGTAGTAGAGTGAGTAGTAGAGTGAGAGTAGTAGAGAGTAGTAGAGAGTAGTAGAGAGTAGTAGAGAGTAGTAGAGAGTAGTAGAGAGTAGTAGAGAGTAGTAGAGAGTAGTAGAGAGTAGTAGAGAGTAGTAGAGTAGTAGAGACGTAGAGAGTGAGTAGAGTAGTAGAGAGACGTAGAGAGTGAGTAGAAGAGAGTAGTAGAGAGTGAGTAGTAAAGAGTAGAGAGTAGTAGAGAGTGAGTAGAGAGAGTAGAGAGTAGTAGAGAGTGAGGTGAGTAGAGAGTAGTAGAGTAGTCGGGAGTAGAGAGTAGTAGAGAGTGAGTAGTAGAGTGAGTAGTAGAGTGAGTAGTAGAGAGTGAGTAGTAGAGTGAGTAGTAGAGAGTAGAGTAGAGTGGTAGAGAGTGAGTAGTTGAGAGTAGCAGAGAGTGAGTAGTAAAGAGTAGAGAGTAGTAGAGAGTGAGTAGAGTAGGGAGTTGTAGAGAGTAGAGAGTTGTAGAGAGTAGTTGAGAGTAGTAGAGAGTGAGTAGTAGAGAGTGAGTAGTAGAGAGTGAGTAGTAGAGAGTGAGTAGTAGAGAGTGAGTAGTAGAGAGTGAGTAGTGGAGTAGAGAGTGAGTAGTAGAGGTAGTAGAGAGTAGTAGAGTGAGTAGAGAGTAGTAGAGAGTGAGTAGGGAGAGTAGCAGAGAGTGAGTAGAGAGTAGTAGAGCGTAGTAGGCTCCGAAGATGAAACCACGCCTCTGTGTCTGAGGGACATCTGTGTCACTGCCCCAGGGCAGCAGCTCTAAAAGAAAAGAGCAGAAGTGAAAGCACAGCGAGGCCAACAAAGGGAGGGGCAGGGCTGCTTAATGGATCGGGGAGGAGATGAGTGGTGGGGGGGCTATTCTTTCACTGTGCACAACTGTGCCTTAGCTGGGGATTACGTTGAATTTATCCCCACAGTGCTCTCTCAGATGAGTGTGCAAGTTAATGTGGTCAATTTTACTAAACGTTCAATGCAATAAATTAACCATCTGAGCATTAAACTAGTTCTACAAGAAGAAGGATTTGACATGTGCGAATAGCTAAGAAACATGACATCAGTACTAGTAGCATTGTAATGAGGTCAAGAGAACCAGCAGCAGATGAGAAGCAGGGTAGACACGTGAACAGCAAAAGAGCCCCATCTGCACCGGCCTCCAAAAATCACTAACTCATGACCATAGAATCCACGGAACCCAGCACAATCCAAAGGTAACAATAGTCTCTATATACAGAAAAGCACAATAACACATCAAGACTAACAATAAGAAAAACTGAGGACCGATAAAAGCAAAACCCAGCACAGTGAATTCAAATTATTATACATTAAATGTACACAAAATGAAAATACACAGTAATCAGGCAAGTAATCATCTGTAGAAACACATTTAAAAGAGCATTAGTCAACAGCAACAAGGCCCGGGTTAAATACACAGCAACAACATCGGAAAGGAGATGCAATAATAACATGTCTGCTTGCATAACAGATAAATGTTACAAAACTAACTTCTCCGTGCACTGAAAACAATTCCCAAGGACTCATCTATAGTTTGGAGGGGTCTGAAAATCCTTTTGCTTCTGAAAGAAAATCTAAATGCGGAGTAGGAGCACCCGGAAGAATTTCCTCCCCCAAATGGAGAGCGGAAAATTCAGCCGATCATTGTACTCCGAATTAAGACTGTCCTCCTGAACTGGGAGGATGCCTAGTTCCCTTCAAACTCTAAATGAAGTCCATCGAGATGTGAGTAGTGCTCAAGCAACCGAGGCCAACAAAGGTAGTGCTCAAGCACAGCGAGGCCAACAAAGGGAGGGGCAGGGCTGCTTAATTGATCGGGGAGGAGAGGGGGGGGGGGGGGGACTACTCTTTCACTGCGCACAACTGTGCCTTGGCTAGGGTTTACATCGAATGACGCGGCTCGGGAGTAAACACAAACAAGCCCCACAACGGTGCCTTTAAGTGCAATAGTGCAATGTACATTTGTAGCCACATAATTGACACAGCAACCAACTCTCGGTCTGGTCAGCAACAGGAAATGCCTCAGAGAGCACGGAACGTTAAATTTAAAAAAAAAATGCATACCACACGTTAATAAAATAACCGTTTGTGGGACTGATGTGGAGGGAAGGGGGATAGAAGACATTACAGCGTGACAGGAACTGAAAGGAAAAGAGGCGAAATCGCAAGAAGGGGAAAACGGGGTGAGAGATTGGTATTCTGGTAGGCGGCAACATTTAAGCAACATGTCTCTGAGATAGACAGACGAAAGGGGAAACAAATAGTGCTTTCCCAGTAATTAAAGGCAAAAGTGTAACGCCGCGGGTAAAAGATCCAATCACGGTGGGTGTGCCTAAAAGGAGACAGGTTGGCAACAAGGAAGGATTGACATGCCTTCAGTGCAATCAATGCACTACCTTAGGCATAATTTGTGGCGCCAAACGACGCACACGAATGAAAGCTGAAGGCGGAGCAGGGACGAGGCTTCTGGAATCGTATCGATTCCAAGAAGCCTCGTATGACGAGAGCAACGCATGCGCTGCTTACGTCAGGCCGAGACCTAAAAAGGCTGCAATGCGGAAACCACTTTAGCTACTACATTTCCAATTACCACTACATTTAAGCAACTTTTCACAGTCACTCACCCTGAATACTTAGGTTGTCAGGACATAAATACTATCTCAACATTTTAAAAATGCTGATAGCTAAATTATGACAGTATGACATCATTAGACCTTGCAACATTAATGGTTTTAATGGCACATTTTTTAGATCATATGCATTTTTTGGAAATGTTTCTTCCCCAACAGCCCGTGCATGTAACTTACCTGGTCGAGAAGCACATTCTGCCACATTCGGAAGATGCTTAAGTAGCTTCTATCTCTGGCCGCAAATGAAGTGAAGAAAAACTGTGGGGAGGGAAAAGCAAGTGTTGTCATGCCCACCTTTGTTAAATACCGGAGCAACAAAACATTACATATCCCAGTAATGACAACTCTATCATACACTTGCTAAACCGTTTACCCCAAATACATTTATGCTATGTATTATGAGTTGCACGCATACTATTGGTGTACACTCATCAGCAGCCTTTGCGGAATTAGAAAAGAAACCGGTGAGTGTATACCTTCTTGTTAGAGGTGTGAGATGTACTGAAATACGATTGGCAATATGAATACAAGAATGCATAAAAAGTATGCCGCAGCATGAAACTGTTTTTTAAATAAAAAACTAACATTTTATTGGATTTTGAGTAGCAAGGGAACAGTAAATAACATTACAAAATAAAGTCAGGACAGATGTCGCAGAAAAAGAACCAAGATACATAACCCCACAAACTTCCCTTGTTCCAATTTCCGACCGCCCCATCCTTCCCCCGAATCTCAGGATTAAGGCTGTATCTGGCCGCATGTTGCTATAATCCATTAATCCTAGTAGGTGTGGATTTCTGTCTCCAACGTAGCCACTCTAAAAGTACCCAGTATAATGTGAAAGCTTCGATATTCTGCCCCCTTCCCCCATATTTTCAAGTGTTTTTTGGGGTATCCTCTATCATCATACACTGGTTTCTCAATGCTCACACATCGATCTAACCATTTCCGCCACTTCACCAAGGAGTGGGAATGGACATCTTTCCAATGTTCCGGAATGCAATGTCACGCTTTGCTCCGGTTAGTCCCAGCTAGAGCAGAGTCAATTTGTGGCAGGTACCGTCCAGGTCTCAATTAATGTGTAGGAGCACCAATTTTGGATCCAATGGTAAATTCCATCTCAAGATCAAGCCTAGACAGCTAGGACAGATCCATGTTGTGTGGAGAAAGTCTCAGTACTGTGCCCAACATGTAAGATAAGTAGGGGATGCTAATATTCCCATCCTTCACAGTCTGCATTGCGTAAGGTATCTTCTGTGTAGGTCTTTCAATTATATTAGGCAAAGAGCTTCCCTGCCTCCCGCCCACTCATCGTCTGTGAGGGTGTCCACATCCCACTCCCAAAAGGAGTAAAGAGCTTCTGAGGGGTCTGTCGTGTAGTGACTCACTGTATGATAGAGTAGTGTCACTTTGTGGTTGGTCAGTTCACCCAGGAGTCGTTTAGTCTCCAAGGGTTACATTTTGGAAGGTTCGAAATGTATGGTGTCAGAGCATGCCTAATTTGTAAATGGCTATAAAATTGGCTATGGTGTTGGTCGACCTCACTTTGTAGGGTCTCGTAGGATTTAAGTGTCTTGCCCTCCATTACGTCCCTTAGAGTAGTAATACCAAGGCATCCCTTGGAGAGGATGTTGCTTTACGGCTAGAGCGGTCGACTTTGAAGCGAGGGAACCGGGTTTGAGTCTCGGCAAAGGCGTTCATCATCCTGTGATTCTGGGCAAATCACTTAATCTCCCCGTGCCTAATAAAAATGGATGTGTCCATCTGTGACGAAACTGGTGCTCATTGTGAGAAGTTGGCCTGGTATATGCTTTTCACTTGTTAAAGTGGGCCCCTTGTACCAGTCCAAACAACCCTTATTGATGATTAGGTTAAAGACAACCTTTATTGAAAGCTATCCTAGTGGTAGCTATGGAGAGCAGCCTTCAGGCTAAGTTTCGAAGGAATGTAAGGCAGCTTGGTTTACCAGATTAGAACCTCCGGAATGACCAAATGAAAGGAGAACCACACAAGAAATATATAAAATATATGCATTTATTACTAAACACTCTCTACTAACCTCTTTATGAGATTAGAGAACACTAGAACAACAGTAAATAGCACAATACACAGTGGGCTCCAGGGGGAGACCAAACCATATACTAAGAAAGTGGTATAACAACCACGACTTGATTAGACACAGTGCCTAGACTACTAAGAATCACTGGGACCCCAAGGAACCACCCAAGGTAGTGACACAGGGGACCCACGGAGGACGGGTGCAGTGTGAGAACACAGACGTGAGCTCTGTACAACTCTATGGAAAAGTCGCGGTTGGAATTTTAAAGATTAAGGACACTTCGGAGAGGACTTTAATCAAACCCAGTCAAACAAAGAAGGTTCTATGGCCAGCACCCTTGAGAGTACCGAGATACCGTGTTACCTATCCCAGAGGAGCCGGGTGCATAGGAGGTCAAGTGATGTCGAAAACCTTCGTAGTTTTCAAAGGCGTGCTGTGGAAAAGTGCTGCTTCCGGGAAGATGAAAAGTCTCCAGTGTGATCCAAGCCTGGATTGGAGCTGAGAAGAACCTGAAAGCAGAGGGGACAGAGTCTGGGTCACTTCATAGTGACCAGGGGCACGATAGACGAATGCCCACCGATGTTGGGTGTTTCAGGTGAGAAGAGGTGAAGCTCGACTCTGCAGCCACGAGGCCCAGGAGACGTCGACGACGACCAAAGTCCAGAGGTAAGCTGTCCCACGAAGGATGTCAAGTGCTGGGGTGGGGGGGGGGGGGGGGGGGGGGGGATGGGAGGGGAGTCAGTGTCTGGATTGAACACCAACAAGCCTTGGCAGCTGCAACCCACGTGGGCAGAGGAAAGATGCTTCGGTGAGGACCAGCAAGGTCCTGGGGACTCTCCAAGCTATGGAGAGTCGGGGCTCGTCTGGAGCAACCAGGTAAGCCCACAGAAAGTCAAAGTTACCTTCACAGGGACACACATCCCTACGGACCAGGGATCGCGAAGGGACCTCGAGCTGAATCACAAAATACCAGCCCACGGAACACTCGTGGAGTGTAGGCCGGAAATCAGTGGAATTATTGCTCGAGCCCAAAGCGCAGCCTCAGGGGTCGTCAAAAAGCATATGCTGCTGCAAATGTACACGGTGCACAGGGGTTCGGGTTGCACAGTCCCCACGAGGGATAAGGGTCTCAGAATAGCTGAGAGCGCAGATCAACCTCAGAGACCACGGGAACCCACCTCCTGTGTTGCAGAAATCTTCGGAGTTCTCAGGAGCTCGGGAGATGCAAACCGGTCAGATGCGTTTAGGTGCCTGCCTTGCAGGGGAGTAACTCCTGTACTCCAAGGGAGAGTCTTCAGTCGTCCAGCGTCATGCAGATCGTCGAAGTACTTGGTTTCTGCAGCAGAGATTAGTCCAGGTAAAATCTAAAGTCCTGTAGTCAGGGGTTCCTACTTTATACCCAAGGAAGGGGTGGGACAAACTCTGGGAACACACCTATGGGAGGGTCAGGACAGAGGGGTGGCTACACCCATGTCCTTTGTCCAGTTTCCCGCCACAGCACGAGCAAATGGCTCCTGCAACCGGTCTGAGCTGGGCTATGCACAGGGACACCAAATGTGCCCCCAGTGCAGACATCAAAGCACTCTCAGAGTGCACCCACCCAGCCCCAATTCACTAAAGCCTGTCTGGGAGGTGGTCACACCTCCCTGTGACAGGAAACCTATTGTCAAGCCTTCCCCTGCTTGAGCTTGGCTCAGCAGCAGGAGGGCAGACTCGTGTCTGTGGCTGGAAGCATCCATTTTGTGATGCCCAGGTCAAGAAAGCTGGTACCGGGTAGCCCGGAATGTCACATTTGCCCCTCTAGGAGAGTGGAATCATACCATGATTCCAAGGTGTTTGACACCAAATTTGATTTGATTTGATTTATTTATTTATAAAGCGCACGTTTGCCCATGGGCGTCTTGGCGCCCATGGGCAAACACAACATGTTTCCATGCAGCCGTTTTAAAGTTAGCATTTACTGCGAGGTTATAATGCACTTTAGTATATATGGTTGGCTGCATCACAAACAACCCCGGAAAATAGGTTCCGAAGGCTGCAGAGGGGCTATGCTCATGCATGGGCACCCTCTCACATAAAACCCAGCACCCTGCCTTCAGGATTGATAAGGCCTGCTGTAGGGGTGACAGATAGGTTTATATGTGCAGTAATATAGGATAGATATAATGAACCTATACCTAAGTAAGGGGTGCATGCACCACCTTACACAGGCTGCTGTAGCAGACCTGTGGTGTCATTTTGAATGGTCTCCTAGGGGTGGCATAATACATGCTGCAGCCCCTGGGAGGCCTCTGGGGTACCTATGCCCTGGGTACATAGTATACCATATACTAGGGACTTATAAGGTTACCCCAGAATCCAATCTGGAGTGTACCTAAAGTACATGCAATCAATTTAGAAGAGAAAGCAGCTAGGTTGGAGTCCTGGATAGCAGGATCCCAGCCAGACTAAGTCAAAAACAGTGAAACATCAGCAAAAAAGTGGGGGTAACTATAGGAAGCAGATCCTACTCTCCTACACTCATGTAAAGCACTCCGATACTTGATTGCTCGGGTCTAGTTTGTGCTATAAAAAACTCAAATAAATAAATGTATTAAAAATCTCATCCCTGGAATCCCTCCAGTGTGATAACTTGTCCTAGCATATCCCCGACTCACAGTGGGGTTTGTTTAGTCAAGGGGCTGAAACACCCTATGTGTCTGAGGGAGAAACTCAATGTTTGGACTCCCACTAGTGGGAGCTGTACACACACTGCCTCCATATAGTAGGTGTTAAACCATAGAACCTTCATTTTCTTTAATTTAAATCGGTTTATTACTTTTTGTACTTTTACTTCACCCATGCAGGGTTACAATTGCAAGTAAAGAAGGATGACAAGAGCACAGTATACAATCATTGCTTCCGTGCATGAATGTGTAGCAGTAACTTGCAATAATATTAACAATGTATTCAATTGCAGAAACAATGACACTGACCATAGACAATGAGATTATTGCAGGTAAAAGTTACATATACAAACCAGAAAGTGTTTTTGCAGCTGATTGCTCCCAACATCAGTTTGACACTTCCCCTCGTAAAATGAGCAATAGTGAACAATAACAGAAATAGGCGGTTGAGGACCACAGCCAGTTAATAGCAGGAACACAAATGAAAGAAAAGGATACTTGGAAACCGTCATCATGCCAACCCAGACCCCCTCCCAAACCTCCGACCAGCAACCCACTGCCCCCTAGTTGCCCATTCGAGTAAATTATCCGTGCTCCCCTACAGAGGTCTCAGCTTTAGGGCCCCCATCTGACATGTCGCATGTGCAATCTGCGGGGCGCTCTCCCAGGCAAACACCCACATAGGGCGGCTCTGTGTGTGTTACATCAGCTGGTGAGCCACCCCGGGGTGACTGGGTCTCTGGTGATGGGGAACATCAGCTATGTCCGTATGCAGGTCAGCCATGATCCCATCCCAGCTGCCAGCTAACGGATATGCATGGAGTCCTATGGCATCCCTGATATAAGGCAATGCTTTCTACCTGGGCCCAGTTGGTGAGTCAGCGCATCCAGGTCTCAAGATGCGGAGGATCAGGTGACTTTCACCTGCGTGTTATTAGCCGTTTAACCACTATTAGACCCACCTCCATGAAGCAAGACATGGCTTTATGCTTTTTACCTCACTTAAATAGCCCAAGCACACACACCTCACACATATAGAGGAGTTTGGATTCAGTACAATGCACCAGACAGGCATAAACATCGCTCCAATAACTCTGCAAATGCATGCAGGCCCAGATGTAATATGTCTGAGTCGACCATTCCACAGTGGGGACAGGCGCCGTTGGTACTGTGGTCAGCCAGGTTATAGATTTCTTCATCTCTACCCCAGTGTCATATACCCCGGAGACTATATGTAAGCTCGGAGATTCTGTCCACGCCTGGCAGAGACCTTGCCGCATCACCATGACATCTGCCCCGACCGCCCCAATTTTTACATCCAAGATGTAGCAGGAGTGGTTGATGGCTTGAGGATTTTGGAATTGTCTGATGTAGTGCCAGATTTTGCAGGGTTTCCCTTTGAGTGAATCTCATGCGGCAGGTGAGATGTATGGGTAGTTCCGGTGCCTGGGCAGGGGGCTTTAGCCTTAGCCATACTGACCACATGACAATATCTCCAATGAAATACAGTCGACCTGTCCCGCCTGCCCAGTGAGGCATTGCAAGCATTCAGGGGAACGACCCAAGAACATAGAGGAATCAGTCCCTTCAGCATGAATTGACCATGAGGCATGCAGGCGGTTACTAGTTGTACCTGGCAAGGGTGCTGTCCATTGGCCTCTGTAGGTGCTAGGTTCCCACAATGCTCCTGTGACTCAGAGGGCAGAGTCCCCGATGAACAGGCTCTCAGGCGTGTCCAGAATGTGGCAGAAGCTTCCATGTTCGGGAAACGCTGCGGGGTCAGCCTGCACCAGGTAGTTCAGGCTGGGAGTACAATCCGAGCTCTACAGCAAATCTTCTCAGCAGCCTCTCTGCCCCCCAGCAGCCTCTCCCTGTAGGCCCCTGGCTTAAATCCAGATTAGGGGGGGGGGGGATTGGGAAGGTCCCTGCAGCTGCCCAGGACCACTCCCAATTGCGTCATCAGGTCAGCGCCATGCAAACCCCAGGAGGTGTATGTGCCCCCAGCCCACCCACTCCAGGCTGTAGTGTGAGGACACCCTCCTCCTGTGATGGAGGGGGGGTGGGACTATGCACACTATTACTGCCCACCTCTCACTATCTGTGGCTCTCCACTTTGCTTGGCAGCTGCCTCTGGCACAACCCCGGCCTGCGACCCGACGCTATCGCAAAACGCAGCCCTTCTGCAATCGCCGGGGACCTTGTGAGTCCCACTTATACCTTCCTGGGGCAAGATGGAGTCTCTTGCGGCTTAGTTTTCAGCCGTAGTCACTCTGCTGCAGCCTCTCACCATCCGCGATGGCAAGTGTTGCCCGGCAGCTGCCTCAAGCACACCTCTGGCCCATGACCCAAAGGCGTTCACAAGCCACGATCGCCAGGGGCCACATGTGTCTTTCTTTTCAGGGAATGATAGAGCCTCTTTCGGCTTAGTGTCATAGTGGATTATTTAGGATTTAATGGCGGATGGTGCTGAGCCTGCTCAAGGTGTGTCCACCATCTTCGGTGGTGAAGCCATGTCGTCTTGAAACCATTGTAAAAAGAAACAACGGTATCACACCACTTATCCTACAATTAATGTCGAAAATTAATATTTAGGAAGGTCGTAATGAAAAATTTCCTAGCTAACGTAATGGAAAGTTTTAGTTCTATTAAGGACTCTAAGGTGAGGATTATGCTTTACTTTCTTCACTTTAATTCCATAGCAGCCATTTAATAACATCAACAAAACCACATTTCCCAGAATTCCAGGGAAATTGGAGAAACAAACAACAGACAAGCACATCCCAGAAAGGGCATTGTCCAATCAGAACCCAGGATCCAGCATATAGCCCCTCTTCAGTGTCCTGGTCTTCCTCTTTCGTCGCGAGAGTCATCTTACTTTATGCGTCCTGCTTTCCAGAATCCCCTCCTGGAACCAAAGAAAACGGATCTGAACTAGAAGCTAATCAGCGATTAATTGAATGCATTTCAAACAAACAGTCATTCCAACAGAGAAAAGGATCCGGACCTTGAATCACAAGTACTTAAAACTGTTCTTTAATTGAAAATACATTTCTATACCACCCTGCCCCAACATTATGACAACATGTCAAACGAAGCAGAGAGAACACTTTTCTTACGCTCTGCAGGCGGGCATTCCGGAACCTCTCCGCGGGTGGGATAATCCGCGCCTCAGAGTCCTTAACAGAATTGAAATTTTCCGTTACCTTAGTTAGGAAATTTTTCATTCTATGTCAGGACCGGAGGCTTCGGATTCTGCTAGTTTAAAGCTTACTTACCACCAAGCGGGCCATATCAATAATAGGTTTGAAGTTGAACCTTTTAAAGGTCGAGTCAGAGGACCAATCTGCCGCATTCATAATGTTCTCCAACCTTGCCCCGAGAGTGAATGCCTTGGAGGCAATCGCTCCTCTCGCAGAATGGGCTCCAAAATGCCGAAGGTTAATACGCGCCTCCTGCACAACCCAACATGCAACCGTGGGAGATGACACTGCCGTATGCGGTTTCAGGAGGGCAATCAAAAGCTGCCTCTCCCCTGGAGGTCTGAGCTCCAAAGACATCACCTCATATGCTTTTAAGCAGGGCACCACACACAGCTTAGGGCAGTCTGGAAATTCGGGGTACTCCATCACCCTAATGTGACATTTGGTTCTTCGGTAAATGGTAAAAGAAACCCTGGTAGGGGAAAAGACCCTGCCTGTCATATCCAGGGCCCTAACATCTGAAACTAGTCTACACAAGCTAAGGCAGAGAAGCATCGCCAGTTTAGCAGACCATTCTTTCCTCGACAAGAACTCATTGGATTGCCAGGACAAAAATAAGTTGAGAACCTTGTTCACATCCCATAACTCGGAGTATCGCAATTCAGGAGGTAGAGACAATCTGATCCACCTCAGAAGCCGACATACAAAAGGGTGCTCCCCAACCTGTGCCCCCTGGACAGGAACGTGCCCTGCCGAAATGGCAGACTGAAAGGTATTCACCGACCGGTAGGCCAAACCTTTTTGGGCCAGGCTCGCCAGAAATTCAAGATCTGCACTATGTCCACACCCACGGGATCGCAACCCCGTCATACACACCAATGACACCATTGCCTCCAGGCTGATCGGTATCTCTTGACCGTGCTGTCGGACCAGGCCTTGGACAAGAAGTCTTCAGCATATGCTGAAAGGCCTGGGATCGACCATCGACTCTTGTAATCCTCCATGCCCTTAGGTGTAGGGACCAGTTCAGCACCATCTGATGCAGAACCTGATCCGGATCTAGAAAAAGCTCTGAAAACTGGGGGAGACGGATTGGAAAATCCCAAGGAAGTTCAGGTAGAACTGGCAACCAAATTTGCGACTGCGAAATCGGGGTGATGAGAATCACCTCCGCCCGTTGCCGCCTGATCTGAGCCACAGCTCTTGTGATCATCACACATGGCGGGAATGCATAAGCTTTCTCCTGAGTCCAATCTTGTAAGAAAGCGTCTGTGACTGCCACCAGAGGATCCGGTCTCAAGCTGAAAAACCAGGCAACCTGATGATCCAGTCTGGAAGCAAAAAGATCCACCGAAAAAGGACCCCAAAGGTTCTGCAATATGGCAAAAAACTTCCTTGTGCAACTTCCAAAGACTTTAATGTCGAAAGTGGTGCGTGTGCTAATCGCGACCTAATTTTCCTATCCGGGAAGATACTTTGCTGTCACCGAAATCTGGTGATCAAGACGAAACTGTCAAAGGCTTGTCTTTAGGACCGAGAGAACCTTCGACCGAGTACCACCAAGGTGATTAATGTACTTGTCCTCCGAGGCATTGTCCATCTTGAAAAGGACACACGATTGGACCCGGTCTCTGGTCCAACAACGGACAGTGAAGGACCCTGACAAAAGCTCCAAACAATTGATATATAGAGTCTGCTCCTGCGGTGACCAAGAACCTCCTGTGGAAAAATCCCCACACTGGGCGCTCCAGCCTGATCTGCTGGCGTCTGATTTAATAACCAGGTCTGGAGTGGAGCTGACTATTGCTCGGCCATTTCACCCCTCCATTAGAGTGAGCTACCAGAAAATCTCTTCCAGAGCTTCGTCGGGCAGGGACACTGGATAAGAGTAAGGAAGCCCTCTCCTCAGGTGTCCCGCTTTCCGCCGCTGCAGGGCCCGATAATGCAATGGGCCCTGAAAAATGGCTTGAATGGAGGCGACAGGAGTCCCACCATGCGGGCAATGTCTGCGGGGTATTCTCTCTCCTTGACCAACATCCGGCGAAGCTCGTGATGGTTCTTGGACATCTTCCGCGAAGAAAGGCTGAGAGTTGCCTCGGTAGAGTCTGTCACAAAACCCAAGAACGTGACCTTCTGAGCTGGAACCAACAGTGACTTCTTGGTGTTGATAACAAACCCCAGCCTCTCTAACAGGCTGAACACATGTCGCAACTGTTCTCGCAACCGCCGGGGATCCTGCGCCAAAAGAAGCATGTCATTGAGGTAAACAATAAGGGGCGCCCCCGAGCCCGAAGGTTTTCTACGAAAGCACTGAGCACCTTCGTAAAACACCAAGGAGCAGAAGAAAGCCCAAAAAGCAGACTGGTAAACCCGCAGGTGCCAAAGGAACTGCAGGAATTTCCTGTGCGGCAGAAATATAGGGATAGCCAGGTATGCATCTTTTAAGTTCAAGCGGACCATCCAATCCGCCGGGCATAAAACGTCCCTCAAGAGGTGGATTTGCTCCATTTGAAATGGCGGTAAACCAACCACTCATTGAGCTCATGCAGGTGTAAAACCGGACGCTGCCCCCCATCCGCTTTGTCTACCAAAATCATGTTGCTTATGAAGCCTTGCGGATGCGGCAATGTGAGGCAAATAGCCCCTTTGTCGAGGAGGGAGACCTCTGAATTGATCAGATCCGCTTCAAGTTGTGAAAAGTGGATAGGTCTGGGTCTGCTCTCCTGACTCAGAGTACCTCAGAATTCTATGTAAAAAACCTTGGACTGTTTGCAACACCCAAGCATTGCTCGGGATGGTTTTCCAAAAATGCACAAACCTGGCCAAACGGCCGCCCACTGGAGTGTTGGGAGGCCTGGCTGGTCGATCACCCCCTACCTCTACCGGCTACATGGAAAACCCGGTAGGTGGAAACCCGTTTGATAGGGGATTGGGCCTTATCTAGGGACGTGAAAGTATTCAGAAATTTCCAGAGCTCCTTGATAAAAGGCTTGCCAAACAATCCACCCTGGGCCACCGCCCCCAGCTTCGTAATCCGTCAGGTCCCCCAACTTCGGGTCCACCTTAATAAGCAAGGAGCGCCTCCGCTCTGTGGAGAGCGCACAGTTGGAGTTACCAAGGAACACCACTGTGCGCTGAGCATAACCAGAAAGGGCCTCTGGAGATATCTGGGCACCCGAGGATATGGAGTCCTCGGCCATGTCCAGGATCATAGTGAGTGGACCCAGGACGTCCAAAAGCTCATCCTGGCATGCAGCAACATTGAAAGTCCAGAGAAAGGTTGGGTAGGACCAACAAACGGTCTTGCGACTGCTGCAATAATAATTCAGGAAACGGCAAAAAAAACATGTCCTGTATATTAAAACGACCTAAAGCAAAATGCAATAAAGGGAAAAACACTCATCTGTGGCTGCGAACAGTGATGAAAGAGGAAGACTAGGACACTGAATAGTAGCTAGATGCTGGATCATTGGTTCTGACTGGACAATGCCCTTTCAGGGATGTGCTTGTCTATTTGTTTCTCCAATTTCCCTGGAGTTCTGGGAAATTTGGTTTTGGTGACGTTATTAAATGGCTGCTATAGAATTAAGTAGAGCATAATCCGAAGCCAACGGTCCTGACAGAATTCAATCATATTACAAGAATAGGTGAACAAGTGCTCATACGTGGTACAGACTATAATAAGGTAATTCCAGAAAAAAAAAACACAGAATGCTTATGCATACGACCATAACAAACATAATATATTAAATCATCTATAGGTCTGTAAGACATGAACAACGATGTTTTGAGCCCTACAGAAGTGGGATCATCATCAAGAATGGACACAATTCAGATATAACTAGTCAATCTTATAAGTGCGGAAAACAAGAGCCCCTGAATGAGTAAGACAAAGGAAGTTGGAACACACAGGTAGGTGGTACAACATATTCAAAGGATTTCGGAGTTACACTGCAATAAAGTTTTCATCTAACATCAATATTTTATGCAAATGTGGTTGGTGCCTGGAATTTCGGCTTTGTGTTATAGCATATGGTATTATGCCTAAAGCCAATTCTATATAATAAAAGAGCGTATGATGTTTGGAACTGTTAGGCAGTTCTGCATGTTACTTCGTTTAAAAAACAAAAACAAAAAACGAATGGAATACTTTCACGTCCCTAGATAAATAGTCCTACTGGACTATTGTTCCTACGAGAAGAGTTTGTGTTGTTTTAAGTAGTTTACCAATTTGCAATCTAGCGGAGGGTCTGAGGGGACCAAGGCTTGTATGATTGTTGCTCTGCATGTCCTTAGCCCTCTTGCGTTGAAAGCTTTTTCAATAAAGTGATGCGTGCTGTGTGCTGTGTGTAAGTGTGGGAAAGTGCAAACTAGATGAACAAAGTCCTCTTTTGATCCTCCACAAGGCCTGCATGCTGAGGACCTGTTTTGCTTCCAAGACGGCTAGTCTGCTTTTGATAGTAGCTAGCCAAAGCGAATTGCCATCAGTTTGTTTTTTATTCCACTGAGAATGTGAGGCCTAAGTAAGGTGCCGGTTTTAAAGTTTTGTAATGTTTGATCACCAACCATAAGATCTAAGGCTTAAGCTGTTTTTGTCAAACAATAACTAATGGAATTTAACAACTTTATTTATTGTGTATTAAAAGTTGCAAAATGAAGATTCTTGTTCCATAGCTCAACTGTGTTGGTGATTGTTAATGTTTTGAGCAGATATTGATTGTATGTAGATTTTTTGCCTTTTTCAACGTCATCCCATAAAGCTTTATAGATCGGACTGTGAGCCAAAGACATGTTTAAATTGTGTACCAGCATTTGATAGCGGAGTACATCCTCCATGCGGTTTCATTTATCAGGCCAAATTCTAGGTGCACCTGTGAAGGCAAGGCAGACTTGGGTAGTTGGAAGTCCCGCTTGTAAGATGTGACCAGCAGTTTGTTGAGCAGAGCAGTCTTTTCCATGTAGGATGGTGCTAGCATAAGATATCGTGGGTAGCAGGTTTGCAGCTATTACTGGGAGCAATGACGTGTAGGACGGTCCCTCCAGTTGTTTTGCCATTGTGATAAATGGAAACATTAATGCGCTCGATTTGAGCGACATGTGGTTTTTCTGTTGTTGGTACGCGAGTCTGCTGTCAATATAAGCTCTCAAGTATATCTGTAGCTCGGCACTGCTTCAAGAGCTTTACTATTTAGCCTGATATTCAATCGAGGGCTTTGGCGATTGCTGATTTGCGGAATCTTGGTTTTTGATGTATTGATTTCGAGATTATTGGCTGTGACATATTCATACATTTCATTTAGGGACCTCCGGAGTCGAACTTTTGTTTGGCTCATTAGTACTACATCGTCTGCATATACCAGATGCGAAAGAGTTAGATTTCCCAGATGCGGCGGATTGAGTTAATCTGGTTAAGCCGCAGTGTTAAATCAGACATAGACAAGTTGAACAGATGTGGCGCCAGCACACAGTCCTGCTTAAGACCCTTGTTTGTGAACGCTTCTTGAGATCCTGGAGCCATTCCCTAGCTTGACTCTTATCCAGCTGTTTGAAGGAAATAGAATTATTCCTTTCAGAATTCTGTCTGGGATATCCCAAACGCTTAGTTTTCTCCAGAGACTATTTCGATCCACGCAATCAAAGGCTGCTTTCACGTCAATAAAGCAGAGATATAATTTTTAGGTCTCGCCTGGCGAAAGCGCTGTCTCCAGCGAGATCTATTGTTGATGACTTGCCTCAGAAGTGGGACAGGAGATGGGCACGCGCAAGGCTTTTGGCGGATTTGAGCCGGTGTACGCGCACATGAACACGCACGGTCACACATGCGATATGCACATCTCCTGTCCCCCTTCCGACCACATGCCAGCCCCGTTGGAGCGGCCCTCTGCGAGACGGGGCCGCTCAGAATGCCAAAAGGACACTTTGCACCAACAATAGCCCACACGAAGCCCCCCAGCCCTTCTTCACTCACCGGGCTGCTCTTCTGGGGGGGGCTCCTCTTCGTGGCTGCAGCACTTCTCTTGCGGGGCTTCCCTGCACTCCTGGGAGCCCCGCGCTGCTGTGGGCAGCCTCGGCCGCCGCACTCTTCACCCGGGCCCCCTCCTGGGACCCAGGGCTTCTCTCCACTCCGGCCGCCACCGCGGGGCTCTCCCTTCAGCATGGGAGCCCCGCGTTAGCACGGCACGCCGGTTTCTGTTTTTGCCGGAGCAGGCCCCGCCCACGTCCCGGGCAAGGGCGCCTGACTTCCGGCTTGTTTTCCAACCAATTGCAAAGTTTACAGGGAGTTTCAGTCACAAAGACCCGCCTTAGATCTATTTAGACTGTCAATTTAAAAACCTAATTTCTTTCTGATTCTCACCATTTTAAAGGTGAACTTCATTCGATTGTGGAATAAGAGAGCGCAAGGCCAATCAGGGTTTTAACATCGTCTGTTGGGACGTAAGAACCAATGTTCGATAAACTCCAGTTTTATTCTAAAAAGTTGCCTCGTAGGCTCAGTGGAGCCCTTAAACTGAGCAAAAAAGTGAAAAGGATTCTCTTAATTAAACATGGAGTACGATGGGTAACTCGTTCTGGAAGCAAGCTGTGACGTACGATCCTTATTTATGAAAGACTTCACACAAGCTCGAACTTAGCTTTTGTTGATTCGGACTGAAGAGAAAGGATGCGAGCGTCTGTTATGGGTGGTTTCTTTGTGTTGTGTAAACGCTGTTTGTAATCGGTGTTGGCTTTGTTGTGTTGCGTGATCGGTCCCGCATCTTGTGTATCCGACCGTTTTGTACTTTCATTATGTTGGTATTATATCATCTGGTGTTGCTGCTTTGTGTTTGTGTGATGCATAGGGAGGGAAGTAAGTTTTATTATGAGCCTGTTTCGTCTTTCTTGTCATTCAAGGTCGACAAACTGAGCATCAAGGAATAAGAGGAACACGTGGTATTTACAACTCTAGGAATCTGCAAGATTGTGCCAGTCAGAACTACACATAAAGAAAACATTCCTTTTGCGGTCCTTCATAAACTTAGCTCTTTATCTGAGTTTAACTCATTATAGCCTGAATTTACAAGTTATGGCTCTGTATATTATTCCATAAGTTACTTGCAAAATGCCTAACTAGTTATTGTTCTTGTGCGCTATATGAATATGGTTAATAAACTTAGGTGTCACCTACAACACCTCAAGCTTAGATTGTAAGACATTGATTCAAATAATTAGTTTCTGTGGAAATGTACCAGCGGAATGAACTTAGTACTATGGAAGATTTTCTGTAGTAGTAAATTTAGGGTTTGAAATGGGACAAAGGAGTGCGACATGTAGGTTTCATATGCATTTTGCATGTCGTGTTCCAACCCGGAAGCCCACACAATACTTCTTCTGTAAAAGGCATGAGTAAGTACGTTTCTGGATGGGACAGGGCATTGGAAGTGTTTGGAATGTGTTTACACACCTGGTCAGCCTTTTTCCTTCAGAGAAAAAAGAGTGACATTTCTTGGACAAATATATAATTCCAGCAAACATTTGTGCGGGATTGTCCATCTTTCAGATAATTCTCAGGATAAAATGTAATATTGGTACAGAAGGACACCTAAGATCTGCTTAGATGTACTGCATACATCTGTGGATTTTTGTGAACCCCCTAGTAGACAATTCTACAGTTCAGAGTTGGAAATCTGAAGAGCATAGATTTCCAACTTTTCGAAAATGAATAAAATTCGGCTCCTTAGTTGTTATAAATGTGGGATTTGGTATCTTGAGAAACACATATTTGCTGCTGCTGACAGTGAGAGTACACACTAGTATTGTACGCATGCTCTGCAACATAAGGGACAGTGGAGTGAGCTCAGCCTTTCAGCTGAGATGTGAGGTAGAGGATAGAAGTGCTTTTTGATTTGGCTAATGCTGGTTACTTGTGCTAAGATTATGATGTGATTGTTTGTCCTCGGGGATGTTATTTGTAGTCTTGGGCCAACAATTTACATATTGTTTTCAGATATGGAAGTAAAATTGGTTCATTGAGATGTACTAAAACTACCAGAATGCTTTTGTTTGTTGACGAAAAGACTAGGGATGGAATACTGTTATTCTTGACAAGGAGCCCTCTGTTATTCTTATTTCAAGCTATATAAAGTTGCAAGATGCTATCATCCAGTACTATTTAAAAATGAGCTATGTTAACTGGCAAAACCCGGAGGTGGGAGGCAGGAACAGGAATGTAGCAATTAATTTTTTCAAATTGTCATGATTCACAAATGGAGTTTATTGCTTATCAAGTGTTGAACTGTAACCTTATATCCATACTCCACATTGAGAATTTTATTGTCTTGCAGATTTTTTGCTTTATAGCTTTTACACTAATTTCTCCGAACCTAAAAAGAAGAAAAAGTGGCAGTATACATATAGCAGTGATTTGCCCAGAATACCATCTTCTGATTATGTACGAAAGCCAAGATTGGAACTGTTGAGTTCTGGCGCCACCATCCACGCTTTAAGTATCAACCGAGTATTGTGCTTTATGGGTTACCTGCCTACCTCTTCTCAATAGGGCTTGTGATATGATGCAGACAAAGAAAGGACCCAACTGGTCGTGGTAGTAATGCGTCAGCACATTTCAGGCACTGGGTTCATTGTCATGTGACTGATGGCATTTTTCAGATGGCGTGTGCATCTGCCTGAAAATGCACTTCAGTGCCTTGGCTTGTCAGCAACCCGTTGAGTTTAAAATTTTCTCCTTTAATAGGTCCCATTTCATTACTTTGCTAATCTTTTTTTTATTGTGCTTTTCAGAACATTGTGCAGTTCTGCAGACAGTGCTATCAGGCAGCCACTTATTTCATCAATAGTGCGTCACATCTGCACACCCACTGCTTCTAACCCGGGAAGCCATTGTGAAATGTTTTTGTCCATATGGGATCATTAATTTTACTGTACCAAGGCAGCAATCATGTTTAGAAGTATTATGGTAACCATCTGGAAATGGTACAACAGTGATACAGTTGGAACAATACAGTTTCACTCCCATTGTAACGTTTATTGCGGGACCATCTAAGAATGGTATAAGCGTAGCGTATAATTTTTTTACAAATCTAAGATGGCCAGCGCGTTACTTCTAAATCTGGTGGCCGTGTTGGAACTTAAAACCATCAAGGCACTATGGGCAATACCAATAAAAAAAACTACTTATAGCTGCTATGTATAATTGCACTATTTATTGCAAATATATGCCGTTGGCGGTAGAATGTTTTGTTTTAGGTTTTCAGTTTGACGTTTATACGCCTTTTGAGTACTTGTGCGTGTTTTATCAGGGTTGGGTAAGTTTGTGAATGCAATAATGAGTCAGTTTATGGATACATGAGTGCAAGGATAAGTAACATAGCGCATGGATGGTGACTTATTGAGTGCCTAACCTCACCAGTGATTAGAGATGCACGCTCATTAATAAGCAAGACTTACTGGCATCTCCAGTTCTTGTTCTGCAAATCAGGCAGTATTAGACTGCCTGCCTTTGTATTGTCTAAATTACTGCAGCTTTTTTGGCTGGCTCAGTTACAGCTATCCAAACTGGACTGTATCAGTGATGTTATGAGTGATGTTTCATTCATTGCAGGACATAGGAATCTTATAGATTTGAACCCCCCAGACTCGGCACAGAGGTGGTGGCAGGTGGGTTCAAAAGGGGCAGAGACTGTGACAGTCAGCTTAGTGGGACAGTACATGTGCATTAGATTTTACAAATTACCCCCACCAAAAACTGACAAGGTGGAATGCAAAAGCTGATCATTCTTACGTTATTGTTTACAAATAGACGACGTTCAACAGACTGCCCTTTATTTTGTAATTACACTTCACACAAACAACCAAATAAGCCCTGTATGGTTGCGAGAGAATTTCCAGAATAGTCCAAACACTGTTTTTCTAGTCAACCTCGTTTGTATTATTGTCATTGACTTTTAGGTCGAGCCTGGGCAGTGCATGCGCTCGTCTCCGAAGCATGCGGTATTTGAGTATGGATTTGAAGCTCTGCCCACTCATCACCCACATTTTTCATTGGCTTTTGTCTTTGTCCTTTGTAAATCCTAGGTTCTGATTCGGTAATATGCTAGTTAGTACCTTCTTAGTACTGCCTTGTCTTCATTTGTAACCTCCCATGAGGACTGGCCCTTTCACTTCTGTTGTTACACAGTATGAATTATTTAGTCTGTAAGTACTTTGGGACATGTTATCAAGAAACGGCGTTAAATTTATCGCCGCTTTAGCGGCAGAAAACTGCCGCTAAAGTGCCGATAATGGGCTTGATAATATGCCCTTGAGAATTCCCATAGAAGCCCATGTTCTGGTGTCAACATTGGCTTCTATTGGAATTCTATGCGGCATATTATCAAGCCCATTTTCGCCACTTTAGCGGCAGTTTTCTGCCGCTAAAGCGGTGATAATTTTAACACCCTGCTTGGTAATATACCCCTTTGTTCTTTAATGAGTTTCTCGTACTGCAGGCATGACATGATTTCCTGCAACATTCAGCACGTCATGCATGCTTTCTCTTTCCAAGCAGCCTGGGACAATGGCAGCCTCTTTCAAATTAAATGGGTCTCACATTTACAAGAGTTTGAACTATTGGCATTGTAAACGACAATGCCTTTTATGTATGTGTTAATTATCAAAACTGATAAATAAAAGGAATTGTCATTTACAATTCCAATAGCTTAAACTCTCGCAAATGCGAGACCTATTGCATTGCAAATGCTTGTTGCTTGTTATGTTTGCTCCTTTCTGCTACAAAGGATAGCGCTAGTATGTTTGCAATAGCTCCAATCCCTTTTTAGGTCGAGGACTACCGGTCTGCCGAAGGCAGAACCGGAAGTCGGAAGATTTAATGTTTCCTAGAGTGGCTATTTAGCCCGCCTCTCTTTTTGCTTCTCCTCCATTGGCTGGCTTCCTAAACGGAGGCCCGCCATTGGAGGAGAGAGCCGTCCCTCCAAATAGGCTCCGTCTTTTTCAGATTCGGGGGCGTGTTCCTTGCTGTTCTTTCCACTTTTTAGCCACGCCCTTTTAGAACAGCAGGAACACGCCCCCGAATCCGAAAAAGTTACGATTCTTCCAGCCGCCATTGTTTTGCTGTTCTCTAGCTGTGAAGATTGTTCTCTGGCTGTGAGGATCTTTTTTTGCTGTTGTGCGTTATTTGTAAGGTATTTTCCTTGTTTGTTTCGTCTGCCACCGATGATCGTTTTGCTTTTCTCTTTCCATTCCAGCTTTAGCAAAGTCAGCCGTCTGTTTACTTTTGCATTGCGGTTTCACTTTTGCGCGATGCGTGTTGCTCTGACTTGTCATTGATAATGGTGTTGCTGGGACCCGTGTGTTGACGTGTTTGTTCCTGCTTGCCTTGTGTTGTTGTTTGCCATGGCTTTGTACGTTCGACGGGTATGCGTGGATTTTTCGTCTTGTCACTCGTCTCGTTTCTAGGTAAAGTATTTTCACTTAAAAATCATGTCCGCAATTTGTTTGTTTTTCGCGTCTTGTGGTCCGTGTCTTTGTGTCTTGGTTCATGGGCGTTGGGGATATCTTCACGGAAGGTATAGAAGGCCAAAACGGACTGGGACTCTACGCCGTTAACTGCAATACTTACACCACTCCTAGTGGGCTCTGGGTTGAGAAACGGCACATACAGTCATCAAGAACTAACCGAGCGTGGTAACTTCTTCGCAGTGCCAGGTACGGTTCAGTTTACACGCCTTCTCTATAAACGAGACCGGTTATTTTCACAAAAAGATTGTACAGCCATTGAACCATTTAATTTTTGATTCTCACGTGCGCCAGTTGGCGACCGTACTGTAGCTCAGAATAGGGAGGATTTTTCCCGCTCCAATACAGATCGTAAGGTTACTTCACTAAATGTGTCTCATTATAACCTCAGTGCCTAAAACCCCGTGATGTTGACTACTGGGACCTTTCAAAAGACAGCAACCAAACCTCAACTCAGACCACAGCAGTACCCGGTTTAAACAATTATTGGAAAAGCAGGAAGGTCTGGCTCTAAGGCTCTAAAATATGGAAACAACATTTGTGCATGCCCACATTTGCATGTGCTACCTCGTTAAAGCCAGACCTACGGGCATGGTTAAAGATTTTTGGGTGTGAAAACAGACAATGGATAAGAGATGGATGGAGAACACAATGGGAACATTCATAACCGGAAAAACAATGGGAATAAACATACCTGTAAAGTGAATAACAAAAACTTAAGAGGAGAAGAGTCTATGGGGAAAAAGCAGACAGGGAAAACACATATGCGTTCCGATTGAAGGATTTTATAAAAACCCGCTGTAGTGAAAAAGGAGAAGAAAGAGAATTGTTTTCACTGTACAATGCATTATGAAAGAAAGAATTTAAATGATTCAGTGTGTTTTTGAGATATCAAATAACCCCTTCTCCATCACTATCTCACTGCTTCACTACATCACACTCAGTTTCTATATTAATACGTCACAACATTCCTCACTACCTCAAACTCTCTTTCACTACCTCAATCTTTCTCAAGCTCACAACAACACTCACTGTTTCTATCTCACTACGTCTGAAAATAGCTCTCACTATTACTAAATCACTATCACAACCTCACTCTCTCACACTACATAACTCTATGCATCACTACTCCCTCTATTTAACTACATCACTATCTTAGTACTTTGCTCTCCAAAAAAAAAAACCCATCACTCTCTCAATCTCTATATCACAAGTTCAATCTCTCTCACTCACTACATCACTCTTTCTATCTCACTAACTCACTTTACCTATTTATGTCACTACCTCTCTCACTATCTCACTACATCACAACATCACTCCATGCTTATATATCACTACCACACAACGTCTCTCTCCCTCTACCTCACTCTCTCACTACCTCACTCTACATCTCACTCCCTCAGTCTATCTACCGCGCTCTCTATCACTACCTCACTCTATCTACCTCGCTCTCTCTCACTACCTCAATCACTTTCAATACCTCACTCTCTCTCTGCTAATGCAATATATATCACATATACAAAAAAAATTCATGGAAAGACAAAAGGACAATGCCATTTAGTTAGGGATACAATAATGAAACAAAATTAATGAGCAATACCAAAAGCTCTACCTATAATATTGCCGAGACCATTGCATTGTAAATGCTTGTTTGAAACCTGTTTGGGTGGGGGGCCAGATTTCTTCTTGCCTGCTGCTTGGTTCGGCAATTAAGGGTCGCTGGTAGCCAGGCCAATTGCTTTTGACATGCATCAGGAGTGGTGTTCTGGCCTTCTGGTCGTTGCTCCTTGTCGTTGTTTGCAGGCTGCCTCCTTGGGCGTTCTGCAGCACTGAATATGACAAGCTCGTCTCAGGAGATGGTTTTGGTTTATGAGATGGTTTCGTGGTAAAGGGTCGGGGTAGCGTGCTACTGTTGGTTTAATTCATGTTAGGCCCTATGTTTCAAATTGTTTCGTGCATTCCAGTATGCATAGCGCTATTTCTTCTTTTTGCCAGGTTATGCAGGTGTATTCTTTGTATTTTTGATCTTTCATTGGGAGGAATTCTATTGATAGAAGATTTGAGGATTCAAAATCTTTTAGCGCTGGAATTTCGGATGTTAATTTTAGAATATTCTCATTGTTTAGTGTGTCCTGCCGACCCTGCGATTCATATTCCGGTAATAGAATTATTTGTTGTGTTGTAGGTTAATGGTTAAGAGAATTTTTCTGCCTATTGAGTGATTGCAGAGTGTCTCTTGCATGAGTTGGCTTTTTTGTGTTTTAAATAGTGAACTTAGAGCCAGCTGTACGACCTGCCAAATAGCGCCTCGCAAATTGTGTCGCATTTGCGACACGCAATTTGCGAGGCACTATTTGGCATGTACAACAGTGTGTTTAACACTGTTTGTGATTCCCAATGGGGTTGCAAATTGCGAGGCTCATGAATATTGATGAGCCTCTCACAATTTGCAACCCCATTGGGAATGACAGTCCCTCCCAGGGATGGTTGCCTGCTGGGTTCAGCAGACCACCATGTCTGGGACTGTTTTAAATAAAGTAGTTTTTTTTTTTTTTTTAAATGCAGCCCGTTTTCCTGCATGTTTTAAAAAAAATGAAACTGGCCTCAAAAAATAATAATGCATGCCCCCTTGGGACCCCTTTCCATTTGCAAATGCATTACCACCTACTTGAAGTAGGTGGTAATTTGCGAGTGTTTTGCGACCGCAATTGCGGTCACAAAACATTAGTACATAGCTTTGTGGTCGCTATTAGGAAGGGAACGCCCCTTCCTAACAGCGAGTCGCAAAAAAGTATTTTGCCAGTCGCACTTTATTTGCAAGTTGCAAAATACTGTTTGTTAAATGGCCTATGCTTTTTAGCATGAGCAAACGGAAAAAGCATTGTACATCTGGCCCCAAAGACGCTGTTCTGGCTTCGTACAGTCCTTTATTGCATTGGACAGGGGCCTAGGATCTTTGGGCCTCTCAACTTGTTGATTACCTGGATGGTCATGGGCTGCATTCTGTGCCTGGTTTAGGAGTTTGGGCTTTTGGGTGCTATTCTTGGGACTTTTTAGAAGGTAATCCCAATGGCTCATTCCTGCTGTCTGAGTGTCTTGAGGGGTGATAGAGGTAGTTGCTTATCTACTAGTTATTGAATAGTCTCTAGTTTGATGGTTTTGATCAGCTGATTCTTTTTTTAATTTACACATCGTATTTTCAGTAGAGAATGTTTTTGCATTTCCATTGCGATTTTCTTCATCAAGGTTTTTTTTCATTAGTTTCCTTTATTACTTTATCGGAGGTGCTTGCCACAGTGTTACTTTTTGTTTGATTGATCAGGTCTTCTGAAGGAGAGGGATCTCCTCCTGATACTTGAGATTGACTGGATTCTTCCAGTATATGTATCTCATTGTCGGTGCGTTGGGAATTGTTGGCATGAGCCAGGCTTCCCTTTACCACCCATTGGCTCATTGGAATAATGCGTCCCATGCAGAAGCCTGTGTTCGACCTCATGGTCACAGGTTCAAAACCCGGCGGGTCTACTCAGCCTTTCATCCATCTGAGGACAATAAAAAGGAGTACCATTGAGTTGGGTAACAATAAATATCTGTTATTCAGCTGCAAGATACCTACGGGTGAATGTGTGCTTAAAAAATACACGTTAGGTTATGTTATGTCTTTTGATTTTCTTGGGGTTTTTTTGCTTTTTTTTTTGTCTTCTCATATGCGTGAGTGCTTCGGCCTGTTCTGTGGTTGGTTTTCCTACTAGAAGCTACTGGATTTGATCCACTGTAACCCATCTTTTCTCCTGCTTTTTATGGAGTTCTGTTAAATCTTCCGTGGCCTGGATGGAATTAGTAGGATTTCCTTGTTGCTTTGTGTTGGAATAGCTTAGTGGCAGTGGACAAGCTATTTGCATGGGTTTCTTTACTGAAGTTTATCATCTGCTGTAGAATCGCTGAGAATCGGCCCTCAATTTATCACACATCAAAAACTGGTTCTAGAGCTTATTTCAAAGCAAACTATCCAGAGTTTGGTTATCAAAGCATTCCAGTTTATTTTAGTTGGGCGTTAAAAAAACAACCACTTTTAATGATCTTTTATAATAATATTGTATTACCTTTACGGTGGTGCTTTTCGCACCCACCCTGACAATACAAAAAAGAGTTTTAAAATCTGATGTAAAACGGTGCGTTCTGCACAATTTCTTTAAAAATGGGTTACCTATCTATAGATACATTTCTGATAGTCTGGGAAAGCAGGTTACAGCATTTCAAGGACGAGTAGAACATCCCTTTTAGATCGAAGCCTACAAGACAGCTCAGCTGCCTGGTTTTAAATGTTGTTCTGATCTTGTAACATTTGCTGTGTGTCAAAAGACAGAGGTAAAATGCATGCCTTGTCTTTTAGAGAGCTTGTTTACTTTCTTTCCCTCTGATGTCACAGGGAAAGGATTTATGTGACAATCCCGCTGAATAGCCATCTGAGAGGTGAGGGTGAAGGATGTTATTTTTCTAGCACACCACAAAAATAAACTGCTATTTCAGAATATACCAGAATTACGAAAGTACAAATTACGCACATTTTCTTTGTAATTAAGTGTGGTGGAAACAAGTATTTGAATCTGATCAGAATACATCAGTACATTATGTGAAGACATTTCCTTAGATTATCGTTTGTGACCAGTAAAACAGTGGGAGAGGTGCTTCTTGCTTGCAACCCACCCTCTTCCCATGTCCCAGGGCTGGGCCTGTGGAGCAGCAATCTTGCAAGCAGGGCAGGACTGGCCGTAGCGGGCACCGGACAATCCCCTGGTGCGCCGCACGGGTGGGGGCCGGTGTTGGGCCCCTAGGGGCCATTTTTGTTACAGGGCCGTTTTTGCAGCATAGCTGCAACATCGGCCATGTAACAAAATCGGCCGAAAACCGGCCCTGGCAAAGAGCTCGGCGCCACCCCCAAGCCCCGGGGGCCGGCCAAGCACTTTGCCAGGGCCGGTTTTGCTTCCCAGTCCGGCCCTGCTTGCAAGGCTGGTTGCTGTTCCCGGTCCGGCCCTGATTGAGACAGTACCAGATATTCCAGTCTGAGGCCGTGATTCCCCTCAATCAATGAATGACGAGGACTTCCCCGGATAAGGAAGCGCCTACATGAAAACAAAGCGCCTCTGCTCCTGGGGCGCACAAACTCCTGGGGGCTGTTGCATAAAGGCACATAGCAGTATATAGAAGGGGTCCTGTAGCTTTTTAAAACATTTTTTTTATTTATTTAATGCGTTTTTATATAGCGCGGACTTTACCCGAAGGTGTCAGAGCGCTTCAGAATAGGAACAGTAATGATACATGAGGAGAAAAATGACAAGTGAGCATGTTACAAAAGCAAACGTTACGTTACAAGAGGCAATAGTGACAATTGTGCAAGTATCAAGAGCAAACAAAATACAAGAGGTAGCAAACGATACGTTACAAAAGGAAAGGTGACATGTGTGCATGTTACAAAAGAGTACAAAGTACAAGTAGAGGTATAATACTGCACTAAATAGCAGACACTCAAAACACAATAACACACTGGGAAGGTACTTCTATAGGCATGGAGAACAAAATTTCCTATAATGGAAGGACTTCTTTCAGAAAATAGAGGGCATGAATTAAATTTGGAAGTGTCTTTGAAGGAGGAGAGCTTTGAGGTCAGTTTTGAAGGCCTGGGAAGAGGTGGTGGTCCGGAGCTGAGGCGGAAGTCAGTTCCAGATGATTCTCACCGCGTTGCCTGAAAAGGATTGGGCCATCGATCTTTCCTTCTTGAAAGTGGGAGGTTCAAGCAATACATTTTCTGCATTACGTGATGGTCTGGAGCCTCCAGAGAGTTTGTTTATTCGCCAGGTAGCGAGGGGAGGAGTGCAAGGCTTTGTGAGCGATACAGGCAGTCTTGTAGATAGATCTTGCCTCGATGGGAAGCCAAAGGAGGGGGGATAAAATGGGTGTGATGTGGTCGCTTCTTTTGGCCCCACATATGAAATGAGCTGCTGAATGGAGAACAGACTTCAGGGGGGGACAGGTGGGATTTGGGGAGGCCAGTAAGAAGAGAATTGCAGTAGTCCAATCTGGAGAGAACCAGCGATTGGACCAAGGTTTTAAGGTCGTGCTCCGGGAAGAAGCAACAAATCCCCCAAAGAAGGCGCAGTTAGTATCGAGCAGACTTTGCAATGGAATCTATGTGGGAGGGTAGATTGAGTTTTTTGTCGAGTATGACACCAAGGGATTTTGCGCTGTCGACAATGATGGGTTTATTGTTAAGTAGATTCATCTGATCCATCCATGATTGAACTGGGGGAGGAGAAAGTGAGGAGGAGAGGAGGAGGAATTCAGTTTTGGAGGGATTCAGAATCAGTTGATGAGTTAACATCCAGTTTTGAATGGAGTCGAGAGTAGAGCTTAGGAAGGAGAGATCGTGAGTGGAGGCCACCTTAAGGTAGATTTGAGTGTCGTCCTCATAGAGAGGATAGTGGATCCCGGATTTACTAAGGAGATTTCCCAAAGGTTCTAAATAGAGATTGAACAATGTAGGTGCAAGTATAGAGCCTTGAGGGACACCTTGACCGACCGCCAAAGGAGATGAGACTGTTCGCTATTTTGATCATTTGGGATCTATCAGAGAGGAAGGAGGCAAACCATTTAAGCACAGTGCCCTCCATGCCCATTCTCTGTTGAAGAGTGTTAAGGAGAGTGTTGTGATTGACAGTGTCAAAGGCTGCAGACAGGTCAAGGAGAATTAGAAGACAGACTCCCCCAAATCGAGTATCCATAGCGCGTCATCAATCACTTGCAGCAGGGCGGTTTCAGTGCTGCAGTTGTGAATGAAGTCGGACTGGAAATTGTCAAGAAGATCATTGTCCTTGATATGACGAGAGAGTTGTTTCGCGACACATTTTTCTGTGATTTTCGCAAGAAAAGGTAGGTTAGTGATGGGGCGGTAGTTGTTCAGGTCGTTCGCAGCAGCGGTGGCTTTTTTAAGCAGAGGGGTGACCTGCCCAGTTTTGAAGGAAACAGGAAGGGAGTCTTGACAGAGGGAGAGGTTGACCAGAGTGGTCCAGTAGGAAAGAGAATGGGTATAGAAGTCAATGGCAATGGCACTAGGGATGGGGTCAAGAGAATGGTTAGAGGGCTTTGTATCGAGGATGTATTTAAGGAGGGCATCTTCAGAGATGGGGTCAAAGTTCTGCCAAATGGTTAAGGATTTGCGCTTCTCTGTAGGGGTAGGATGAATGACCTGATCTACAAGTGATTTAACTTTTTCGTCAAAGAATATAGCGAATTCCGCTTCTTTCTTAGTAGAATCCTCCAACTTCGAGGTTCGGGGGGGAGCAGTTTGAGTTCTTGATGAGGTCGAATAGTTTTTTGGGTCTATTTTTCGCTGAGTCGAGGAGGGATTTGAAGTGCGACGCTTTTCCAAGGAAGATGTGCTTGTGGTACTTGGATCTTGCTGAACGAAGCGTGGCCAAATTATCGGTGGAGGGAGCTCGTCTCCATTGTTTCTTAAGGACTCTTAGGTACTTCCTTTCTTCATAGAGAGACTTGTTGAACCAAGGTGCTGAGGGAGTAGGCCTTTTCTTTTTTCTTTGGAGTGGAGCGACATTATTGATTTTGACTGCAAGGCATTGGGAGGTGAGTTCGTTAACATCTAGGTCCGGGTCTAGCCTTGGAAGTGATAGCAAAGCAGAATCACAGAGGGTACCGAGGTCAATATTTTTAGTGTCACAGAACCAGGAAGTAGCCTTCTTAGGTTGGCCGAGAGTTATAGAGTGTGATAGGTGAAGAGAGAATGGGATGAGGAGGTGGTCAGACCAGTCTACATGAATAGGGGTAGCGATAGTCAGCAAGCCTGCTTTAGAAATAACAAGGTCCAGGATTGAGCCCTTAGAGTATGCTGTTTCTGTGCAGTGTTGGATGAGATCGTTTGCAGAGAGGAAGGTGGCCAGCAAATTCGCAGAGGTGTCTTGAGGCGAGCCCCAGTGGACATTGAAGTCACCCACGAAGATCTGATTGTCACTTTGCGAGTATTGGTCGCTGATGCAGTCCATGAGTTCCTCCATAAACGAAGGGCTGCTACCAGGAGGGTGGTAAATAGCATGGAATCTGAGAGGTGAGCGGTGGTGCAATTGAAGCTCAAGAGATAGGCATTCAAAAGTGCGGAAGGAGCAGTAAGGAAAAGCCTTAAGTTGAAGAGAGTTTCTAAAGATGACTGCAACACCTCCCCCAACTTTGTCAATTCTGTCATTTCTAAATATAGAATAGCCTGTGGGTACTAGGAGATCAAACAGAGTGAGAGGTATCATTGAACCAGGTCTCTGTGAGGCAGAGCATGTCAATATTGTGCAGGATGATGGTATCGGAGATTTCAAGTTTGTGTTTTATTGCAGATCTGCAGTTGTGGAGCATACAGCGCAGCTCTGTCGAGACTGTTTGGTGACGGGGGCACTTGGGCTAAGAGGGGTGATGGGGATATTGTACATATACGAGGGTGCTCGGGAGGGTTTAGGTGGATGAGTGGTTCTGACAGAGGAGATGGTCGGAATAATGTAGATAGTAGGATTACTTGGAAATGAAAGTGGAAGAAGGGTGGCGTTCGAGGACTTGTGTGAGTTTGCAGACAGGTTATGCTTGGCTATTATGGGGTTTGGGGGCGAGGTGCATCTCGTGGGAGGGTGAGTGTTTTCCAAAGGAATTGAGGTGTATGGAAAAGTCGAAATCTTGGAGCTTAAAACTGAAATGGTAGCTTCAAGTTGGGAGATGGCGGTGATTACAGAGCCTAGCTTATTTTCCAGAGAGAGTAAGGCAGAGCACGGCATGTTGGGTGGCTCGATGGAAACAGGAGGGGGTGCACTTGGCGGTGGAAGGCAGGGAGAGGTGGGGGAACGGGAGGGGAGTAGGGGTACAGGGTTCAGAGGTGGGGAAAGGTGGTGGATGAGAGCAGGCGTTGATGCACCAGAGGTGGAAGGAGAGTTGTCTTTGTTGGCGTTGCAAGAAGGATAGGAATTAAGGACAAAATTAGGGGGAGATAGGAGAGGAGCGAGGCGGAAGGAGAGTGGAGGAATGTGTGGAGTCATAGGGATGAAGGAGGTTTGGAAGGAAGAGAGGGGAGGGGGTTGGAGAGTTCCTGTCAGCTAGGTGAGGTGGCTGTGAGGGAGCGGGTATCTGGCAGAGTGAGGGGGGGTTGGGAGATAGGGAAGCTGAAGAAAGGAAGTGGTTCTGCTAGGCCCAAGGGAGGGAAAGGGTTATGGGGGGGGGTGAGGGGGTAGCACAGCATTGCTGGAGGAGTGGGGGGGGAAGGAGAGAGATGCAATGGATTTGTGGGGAAATAGGGGTATATAGTGAGGGAAGGAGGGGGCAGAAAAGCGGAGAGGAGGAGGGAATAAGGGGAACGTAAGGAAAGTTAACTAGGGGAGAAGGTTGGAGGAGGGGTAAACTAAAGAGGGGGGTGGCAGGTAGGGATAGGGGGGGGGGGAGAGATGAGAATGGAGTACCGGGACGGCGCAGATTGGACGAGGAGCGTGTTAGCTAGAGGTAAGGCTGAAGTGATGAGGGGGGGCATACTGTGAGGGGGGAAGAATGGGAGGGAAGAGGGTCGACCTGTACCTCCCAAGGGTGCAGCCTATTGGAGAGTGGGGGGGGGGGGTCAGGGGAGGAGATAGAGAGTAATTGGTGGAGCTAGTTGAAGAGTCAAGGGATAACCCGGTCGCAGGGGAGGGGAGTAGGGAAGGGAAGAGGTGGTCAAAGAGAGAGAGACAGGTGTCTTTGGCTTGGATCATGACAGTAGCGTTGTTATAGAGTGAAATAGTGAGGGAGCCGTTGAAACACGCAGAGGGGGACATTTTTAGCTGTTTCCCATGAGGGATAGAGGAGGAGGAGGTGACGTTAAGGGAATTGTAAAAGATGGTGGACCAAGAGGGGATGTCGTGAGTGAAAAAAATGAAATCGTTTTGGAGCCTCCCATAACGACCATTGTAAAACTGATCAACAAAAAGGGAATCAGGGAAACATTCAATGGTGTTATGCTTGAAACGTTTTGCTGAACCTTTATTGGGTTAGAAAAGGGAAAATGATTTTGTAGCAATTAATTCCAGACTTAACTCGAGTGGTGGCCATGTTGGGAAACTGAGGAGGAGGGTGGTGGGGATATGAGAAGGGTGTTACTAGGAAAGCGGTGAGGTGAAGTATAAGGACAAGAAGGGGGCACATATTCCAGACGTCGAGTGAAGAGATCTGAACTAATGTGCAGTCAGGGAAGTGAGGCAATTAGGAACAGGTTGTTACTTCAGAACAGGACTGATTCAACAAAATAGGACTGAAGATGGAGTGGTGTAAGAGGAAAATCACTGTACTTAGCATCAGCCTGTGACATTAACCACATTATGCACAGCATCATATTAGGCGCCAAACGCATTGTACGCCCATAATCTCAACAGTCTAATATTAGACACTAACCTCCTAGGTATCTCCATCATTAGGGGCATAAAGCACAGGGTGGAACATAATCTCACTAGCATAAACCATAGTATGCAAGACAACCTCATAATCATAAAAAACACATTTAGAGGTAGCCAGAACAGGGTCCGTAAATCAAACTACATGAAATACATTTCCTAGCACCACATATACACATTAGGGCCTGGCGCACTACAAACCTCCCAGTCCCCCTGGCCAACTGGCCATCTCAAAGGGGCTCAAATGCCCTGTGTCCAGAATGTCGGGCTGCTGCCAATGCAGCGAAAGTCCAGGGTGCGTACTTGTGCAAATCTAAACGTTGCAGCTGGCACGAAGTGCTGCGCAGCTTTGAAGAAATGGGGCAAGGAGTGCATCTCACTCCTAACTCAGACAGAACTGCCCCCAAATACCCTAAAAGTCTAGAGGAGGACAATTTTTGCCAGTCCACCCGTTGGGAGAGGATTGATCTGCCCTTATTGTCCCTTCAGGGCCCCAGGCTTGTGGTCGCTCCTTCCCTACTGCACATTAATTACCTTGCACGCCGTCTCTGGCATTCACTGAGGTATTGATGCTTGTATATGTCCCTGAGGCTGCCATTTTGAAGTCAGGCAGGCCGCTTGGGGGCTTTCTTACTCATTCAGGTGCCGCTGGGGAGCCCCGGTCCTGTTGTCCCCTATGCCCCAGGTACCAATGCTCGCTGTGGCGTCTCAATGCGTGTCAAAACGTAGCATGCTGGATCCCCGCACTTGTCGCCTCTTCCCCCTCTTCGCGCAGCTCCTGTGTCTTTGTCCCCCTTCCTGTGTCTGCAGCAGATGCCTTGTTTTGCCCCTCAACATGCGCTTCCCTTTAAATTCACAGACACTTGGCCGGGCTGTGCGTGGGGGTCCTCATTTACTTGCTTCTCAGCCCACCCCTTTATTTCTTTACCGCTTTCTGACGCTAGGACCGTCGGTGTGCCCAACCATCCTCTCTCTCAGTGACCCCTGTTTTTTCAGCTTTCCTGGCGAAAATGGCGGCGAGGTTTACCTCCTCTGACGAGCTTCTGGGGTTTTGGTTTCGTTTTCGTTACGCCCTCTGCTATCGCAGCCAATGCATGGGGGATGTGGCTAGTCCAGGGGACCCAGTTTTAACTGTGAAATGCCCTACGGGAACAATGTCCATCCAGTGTCCCACACAGTGCGTCGCGTTCATTCATCAACTTAGATACACCTAGATATGGCGGCAGGAACCCCCTCAAAGAGCTCTCAGTCCGCACAGCCCATCTGAGGCAGAGTCACAGCTTCTCGCACATCATCCCAGGGCTTACTCAGCAGGACACTTAATACTGAGAGACCGGAGCCATCTTAGGATCATCCTTCAGTAAAGTGTGGCTTGGCATTGTCGCTTGAAAGCGAGATTGGCCATGTATTGAAGCGCTCCTCATTTGAAACAGGCACCGCCACAATAACTATTGTATACACTTAAGAACTGCAGCGCTCGGCACCACCGGCAAAATAAGACACTCTTCGTCGTCATGAGACCGCCATTTTAAGGACAGGCACTTTACATAATAAAGTCACCAGGTATTTGGAAACGGTCCCTCCATGAAGCGCTTCACATGGAACACTCGCGCTGCACCAACAATGATTGCCCATGCGCTCAGCCTTACCAGCACTTCACATCCACCGTCGGAACTCCGATCCCGGCATAACATTCACCACCGCCATTTTAGGGTCAGGCCACTTTTGACTCAAGTACCTAATACTGCACTGCAGTTGTGAATGAGCTGGACTGGGCTCGATATCGATTTGAAATGACTGACATACAAACTCAGATGGAGCAAGACAGCAAGTATTGTCTGATAATAGTACAAGCCATTCTGCAATGTCAAAGCTTTGATAGACCAGTCCTCTAGATACAGATGTATATCTTTTACTACCTCGAGTATGCTGTTACCACTGCTTTACACTTGGCAAACGTTTTTAGTGCTGACTTCAGACCGAATGGCAAGACCTTGACCCGGAAGTGATAACTATCTAAGAGGAACCTCTGGAATTACCATTGCTTTACCACAATGAGCATGTGAAAATATGCGTCTTCTAAGTCTACAGTACACATACAATCCCTCTGCTGCAGTAGGAGAAAACTACCATCCTGAAGTTTTCTATTTTTTATCCATGCATGATACTACAAAAAGTTTTGTACCACTACATCCTTTTTTCACTCCAATCTTTCTATTCATACATATCTGTCATTGCTCACATTCATCTCAAACGTTCTAAACATACATCAACTTAATTCTCCATAACTGTATTTGAAAAATTATTATAAAAATCTTTTCATATAAGCCACAGAAACAATGCTAAACAAAGTCGTCACTATGTTCAACACTTTTTAAATGAATTCATAGTTCTTATGGCCAAACTTGACCTTGATATTTGGCCATAAGAACTATGATATGTATGAATCGAAAGTGTGGAGTGAAAAAAGGATGTAGTGGTACAAAACGTTTTGCAGTATCATGCATTAATGGTTTGTTGAGGTTTGATTAATTTCGAAAATGGAAGGTGTAAAAAATGGAAATTAAATAAAAGAATTTACTGATTAATTCGACGGAAAGAGAGGTCTAAGGTTCATGTTTTTTCAAGATGTTCCCTCACAATTAAATATGAGTACAAAGAGTAGTTGCAGTATTGGCATTGTTGTTGTTGTTATTATTTATTATTGGACTTCTTCCACAAGGCACATTTTACTGTCCAGTCTCCACATAAATTAATTACAAAGTTTTAGGTTCTCAATGGGCACTCAAGAAATAAGCCAGTACAAAAATGTGTCAAGCAAACCAGGACATTGCTCAAGACATTTTTGAAAAGGTGGTAGCGCAATGGCGTATTTTGCAGTACAAATTTCTCTACAGATGTGGAAAAACTGTGGGTAGTAGGAAAAGACAATTGTACATGGATTTTCTTGTTTCATTGCAACTTAAAACGTCTATTTCACTTCTATCCATTTTTGTCTATACCGCCCCATCCAAGTAGTTTCAAGCAGAATCTCATTTTTCTTAAAATCACTCTCAATCTCCTTGAAAGGGTCAGGGTGAAGTGAAGCCAAAATAAATATGGCAGACCTTGAGAAGTATACATCAGAGATTTTATTTCAGATGCGTAAAAACGTAACTAAGGCTACAAGGAAGGTACAGGTATGAATTGCTGATGTGTGATATCAGTCTGACCGACTAGGGTTTTGTCAATAGTAGGCATTCACTTAAACATGAGCTTGAACTATATATTTGTAAATGGAGTCATTAGTCCCAAACATCTGTTTGTCAGTTTATGGAAATGCTCACATTTTGCTATGAAAAACAAGCTTGTCATTTTGGCAAATTAAACATGGGTGGCCCAAACACAACCTTATCTTTTACATGGAAAAATACTTATTTGGTCAGAAATGCCACTTTGTCATTTTTAGTCAAACATGTTTAGTGACAAAACACCAGTTTATTTCCATCAAATAGTGGCATATACTTCTCGTACTTGTCACAAATGAATAACATACATGACTGATTTAAACTGAAAGCATTACGGTAATGTACCTGATCAAACGAGGTGTAGGAAGATTTTGTGTTCTTTAGAGCGATTCTTGAAATATCTGGAATTGATTTCCGCCCTGGACCAGCAGCTTCACAGCAGTTTCATTATCGGGACTGCAAGATACTAAAGTGTACGAGCAGGGCAGGTTTCTGCTAGGAGAGGTGCTTCAGATATGCTCACCACATCAGGAAATCCAGGCATGAAATAATTCACAACATCAAAAAAATGAACAATTCCTAGTCTTTCGCTGTAGTTTTTTTAGATGCCAATTGAAAGGAAATGTCCTCTAGTGAGCCAATGAGAAAAAAAAACTGTATGCTTTCCACTGATAACACTGGGTTCCAAGGGAATTGTGAAGGAGAAACTGCACAAATGAGAATGATTCTAATTGCCACAGATTATCAAGCCAACTGGCTTTAGGGTGGTGCGACCTATGCAGTCGCACTGGGTCCAAAGGTTGAAGGGTGGGGTTCACAAACGAAAGTGCCAACACTATATGATTTTAATGAATCGCCTCGTCATAGACAGTTAGATTACAGTCTACAGCCATACTGCTCTACAATATAGATTAAAGACTTTGGCAAAGCCAACAGCTCTGGCTAAACACTTCTAAGGCCCCAACGGCGAGACCTATTGGCTTTGCCAATGCTTGTTGGAGAATGCGGAGGAGAAGACTTAAAGCTAAGAGTAGTCATTCTGCTCAATATTGAGCACCCACTTGTTTTGGCAAGATTTTACACTATTCCTGGTAATATGAGATGCGTCGTCCTACGGGCTCGTTGTGGAGATGGACATGGGAGAGTCGCTTTCTTGCCAGATGCTTTCCTGTGACCATTGATGGTTGTTGATCAACTATCCTTGACTGGTTTTGCAATGGTGAAAAGGCTGCGTTACTGGTGGGGCCACTGGAAGTTTGAACCCTTTTTGGAAAATAGCACCTCTTAAAGAAAGAATTTATATTGGTGTTTTTTAAAATACCTTTGCCTTTTCAAGACTGAAAGCTTCAAGTGTAACCATTTCTGTTCCCATGATTCTCTATGAAGCACTCCGGGAATTTTAAAGTGACGTATCATATCAGGGGCTATAGCATGGCACCTTACGGCTACTTAGACAGTCACATGTGGGTCTGGCTGTAGAGGGTCTTGATCTGGAAACATATTTCTCTAGAAGTCTGGAAGATGCAGACTTGGTACAGGCAGAAGTAAAGAATCAATCAATCAGGGGCTCGTAAAGCACAGCTACTCACCCGTGAGGATCTCAACGTGCTGGTCCCTCTGCGTGTAGGTTCACTCGAGGAGCCAGGTCTTGAGGTCCGTCTTGAACTGGGTCAGCGACGTGAATTGCCCGAGAAGGAGGGGCAGGGTGTTCCAGGTCTTAGCGGTGAGGTAGGAGAATGAACTTCTACTGGTTTTGGTTTTGTGGATCCTGGGGACTGAGGCTAAGGCGAGTTGGGCAGAACGGAGTTGTCTGGCGGGTACGTGAAATGCGAGGCAGTGGTTCGGGTATGCTGGTCCTTCATCATGGAGAGCATTGTAGGCATGAGCTTGAAGTTGGTTCTCTTGTTGACTGGGAGCCAGTGGTGTTGCGTGAGATGGCTGCGGCGGGGGATGTTGAGGACCAGTCTGGCTGCGGCGCTTTGGACGTTCTGAAGTTTCTTGAACTGTTTCTCGGTGGCGCCGGCATAGAGTACAGTGCCGTATTCGAGCCTACTGGTGATAAATGCGTAGGTTACCGTTTTTCTGGATTCTGTGGGAATCCATCTGAATGTCTATCGAAGTAGGCAGAGCGTGTGGAAGCAGGCTGAGAAGACTGCGTTGATTTGGCAGTTCATTGTGAGCGATGAGTTCTGTATGGTGCAGTGGTTGCGAGCATGGTCTGTCGGGGCGGAAGGGGGTCCCAGAATGGCTGGCCACCAAGAGTCGTCCCAGGCTGAAGGGGAGCGTCCCAAGAGGAGCACTTCGGTCTTGTCCGAGTTGAGCTTCCGGCAGCTGTCTTTTATCCAGGTGGCAACGGCCTTCATACTACTGTGGAAGTTGGTTCTGGCGGTTGTGGGTTCGTCGATGAGGGAGAGGATCAGCTGGGTGTCGTCGGCACAGGAACAGATGTTGAGTCCGTGGGTTCTGACGATGGATGCGAAGGGGACCATGTAGACGTTGAAGAGGGTGAGGCTCAGGGATGAGCTCCGGGGCAGCCCAAAGCTGACCTCTGTATGCTCTGAGAGCGACAGGGTTAGTCGAACTTGCTGAGTCCAGCCGGTGAGGAATGAGTTGATCGAGTTGAGTGCCTTGTCGTAGATTCTGGCGTCATGCAGTCTCATGATTAGGGTGCAGTTGAAGACGGTGTAGAACATGGATTAATAGGTCAAGTAAGATGAGACTGTGGTCTCACTCCTGGTCTAGGGGGGAGCAGATGTCAACGGTGGAGGAGAGGAGTACAGTCTCCATGCTGTGGTTGCTTCGGAAGCCAGACTGGGAGGTGTCCAGGACATGGCTCGCTTCTATGAACGCGGAGAGTTGGGCGTTGATGGCCTTCTCGATGACCTTGGCTGGGAAGGGGAGGAGGAAGATGGGTCTGAAGTTCTTGAGGTCCGTTGGGTCTGAGGACAGCTTCTTCAGCAGGGAGCTGATCTCTATGTGTTTCCAGTCATTGGGGAAGGTGGCAGTTTTGATGGAGCAGTTAATAGTGCAGCGTAGCTGGGAGGCGATGGCAGTAGCTGCTCTGTGGGAGATGTGGAACAGACAAAGATCCGACGAGGCTCCCGAGTGGATGCTCTACATGTTCTTGAGTGTAACCTCTGTTGTGAGTGGGGTCCAACAGAACACGGTGCGGCATGGTTGCGTGTGGTGGTGGTGGGTGTAGTGGAAGGGTCTGGGGTGTCGAAGTTGTCGTGGATCTGTCTGATCTTGTAGTGGAAGAAGGTGCTGAGTTTGTCGCAGAGGTCTTGGGAGGGAGGGACGTCTGTGGTCTCGCCTTGACAATGGCAAAGAGTTCTTTGCTGTAAGTGCGTTGGTGCTGATTCTGTCTTGAATGGCCATTTCCTTTGTGGTTTTGAGGAGGAGGTGGTATGCGTTGATGTATTTGAAGGTAGCGTGGGTTTCTGGGGTTTTGTTATTCCTTCATCTGTTCTGGAGTCATCTGCAGGTGCGTCTGGACTCGTGCAGGGCGAGAGTAAGCCAACTGGTGTTCTTGGAGTGTTGCTTGTCTGGTCTTTCCTTGAGGGGTGCCAGAGTGTTGGCGCAGTTGTAGATCCATCGGTGGAGGTTTCGTGCTGTGGTGTTGGCGTCCGTTGGCGGAGTGACTGTGCTGAGGGAGTTGACAAGAAGTTCTTCAGTGGCCTTGACCCAGCTGCAACGGGATGCGGTTAGGGCGGTGGTGTACAGTGGGAGTGGCGAAGGCGAAATACACGCAGTGGTGGTCGGTCCAGGCAAGTTTGTGGTGTGGCTGTAGCCGACGTTCTTACGTGTGGAGAAGACGGTGTGGGTCGGTGAGGTGACTAGCTGCTTGAGTCCGACGTTGGTGAGGTTCTTCAGTAGGGAGGCAGAGTTCTGGTTGCTGGGATTGTCCATATGAAATTTGAGGTCTCAGAGTAGGATGTGGTAGGTGGATGACAGAGCCTGGGGTGTGATGAGACCTACGATGGCGTCGGTGAATGGCGATCAGGATCAGAGGGGCCTGTAGACTAGGGTGCCGCAGAGGGTATTGTTGGGGTTGGGGTTGGTCTGGAAATTGAGGTGTTCCATGGTCATTGTTGGGTGATTAGACTGCGTGGTTAGATGGAGGGTGCTCTTGTGGACGATGATGATTCCTCCTCTTGGGCAGTCCTCGTGGGTGATTTTGTAGCCGTCAGGGATAGGTATGGCGATGTCCAGTCCGGAGCAGGAGTTAGTCCAGGTTTCCGTGAGGTAAGCAATGTCGGGGGAGGTGGTGTCAAGAGGTCCCATAATGCTGTGGCATATTTGTGGAGGGATCACACACTGAGGAGGATGCAGTTGAGCCGGTCAGGTGTGCTGTTGGTCAACTGGGTGGCATGAGGAGCTTGCGTGTTGGTGTGGTGATGGGGCGGTTGTAGTTCTGGCAGGTGGAGGGTCCTTGGGTCTTCTTCGGTGACGCTAAATGGAAGGGAGCGTGGCGTACAGGGTTGAGGGCAAGGAGAGTGCTGGCATTGTCTGAAAACCAGGGTCCCTGGTGCTGGGCACAGTTGAGGTGCGGAATAGCTAGCTGCATGGCAGATTTTATTAGATCTGGAACTAGAGGTAGTAGTGGTCTAGAGGACGAATGATGGCACAGAGTCTTGAATATCCCCAAAGGAAAAAAACTGTGCCACAGGCACCTCTTTGTTGAGCTTCGCAGGTCACTTGGCTAGTGCCTCATAGAAGGTATCAATGTCATGAATGGGTGACAGTCTGGTAGAAGGATACTTTGTCAAGGTTGGTGACTATTCTCTGATGGTGGAAGAGAATGAAGAAGAAAAAATTGTTCTTGGAGTGAGAGAATATTGGAGGTGTAAAAAACCTTTCCCATGAGTGCCTGGAGTAGTGCAAATGGGAATGCCTAGAACAACTCTGCTGGAAGAGTATGAACTTTTGTAAGGACTGTTGTAAAGTGGTCTCTTTCGTGTTGCAAGAGGAGGTAGGGGCACAGGTAATGTTGAACTTGAAGATAAGCTGGAGTAGCAGGAAGGCATTATTTTATGAGATATGAGATGGTCAGTAAACGAGACAGTACTTTGAATCGTAAGTATCTAGCAGCCTCCCACTTTTCAACAGGCAGACTCATTCAGCATGTAAGTGAAATGATATGCTTAATGTCTTTCACGTTGAGTCGTCTTTGACCACGAATGGGCATTAGTCTTCAACGTCAATGCATCTCTCCATGACAAGCAGTCCTTCAACTGTCAACATGTCATCACTGTCTGTCCTCAACATCATGAAACTTAACATAAGGGAAGGAGACAACTTGACTTGTCCTGAGAAGCGATGCTGCTGCCCGCATCACCGAGCTGGCTTTCCTTTTGTGCTGAGTTGCTTGTCCCCCTGACTCATCAGCTGCCTTCTCTGCCTAGATCTGCTTCCATGAGTGACTGTGTGGTCTCCCCCATCTTGGATTTCCTGGGAGAGATCGGCGACCTTAAACCTTACCTACTCCCAGAACTATCTGCTGCCTCCACCATATAGCTTTGCCTTTGGGCGCATGGAGTCCGTTTCCCTGGTTCCTCTATTCTGCAGTTGCGACTGTCCCCATACCCAGACCTTATCTGCTGCTTCGCCTTTCCGCTGTGTCTCCCTTCTGCCTCCTCCCCCCGACTACGTAACAATGTCTTTTATATGTCGTTGTACTGTGTAACCCTGTAACTGATGTAACTTGTATCTCACTCGTCCTCATGTAAAGCGCTCGGATACCTCCGGGTCTAGCCAGTGCTATATAAAGCTCTTCAAACAAACAAACAAACATCACTCAGAAAAAGCTACACTTTCCTGTTTCTTCTTAGATCTTCCACTTAGGAGTCTCTGGAGACTAAAAGTGGTGTCTTGGTAGACAGATTACCTTCTCCTCACTTATCAGATCTTTCTGAGGTTGAGTCCTGTGGCTTGCATGGTTTCTCCTACAAGCCATGCATCTGGATCAATCTGCCTGTGTTACCATGAAATGCCATTCACTCCTAATAATTAAAGTGGGAGTTGTATAAGAGGATGACTTGCTCAGTAAACAAGAACGGTCAAGGGTCGCATGGAGGGGTGTTGATAAGAAGAGAAAAATGAGGCAAGTCGATTCTCTCTTGCTCTGACAGGGCAGAAACAGACCAAGAACATTTTCCCTCATCTCATATGTGGGGGGTGCTAATCTGGTTAGGTTACAATAATCTCAACTCAGTGGTCATCAGGCACAGCATGAATAACACTTCCCACATAGGCTCAAACTAAAAACAACACGCTTCCAACCATACATCCTACACAGTGTGGCTTTGTTTCCACGTGGTTAAGTGCTTCAGAGCTATACAAAGGCTTCATTACAGATTTTGTATTCTGTATTTAATGGGTTTTATATAGCTCTGGCTAGATCCGAAGGTATCAGAGCGCTTTACTGGATGTTCCACAAAATTACAAAATTACATCAATTAACAGGTTACATCAGTTACTAGTAAAACATTTAAAGAGCATTGAAAAATTAGATAAATGGAGCGTAGAAAGGTAAGGGGGTAGAGTGAAGGGGTAGGTGGGAGATACGACGGCGAGACAAAGGAAAGTTTGCCTCAAGTCTGGCTGGGTAGGTGACGGCCTAAGGGGAAGTCTACGGCCCATCTCCTCTTTAGCCATCGGGTAGCTCCACCGGACATGGGCCAAATAGCAAGGTCTTGGCTGAAAAACATTTAAAGAGCATAGGAAGGAGAGATAAATGGAGCGTAGAAGGGTAGTGGGGAAGGGTAAAGGGGTAGGGGGAGATGAGACGAAGGAAAGTCTGCCTAAGGTCAGGCTGGGTAGGGGACGGCCGAGGGGGAAGTCCACAACCCATCTCCTCTTTAGCTAACAGGTAGCTCCACCGGGCATCAGTCAGCCAGCTATGTCTCAACGGTTGGAGGAAGATCACATAGTTTATGTCATGGTGGGAGAGCCGGGTGGGGGAGGATGGTGGGGGAGTACCCCTAGCCTCGCTGGGGTAAGCTCGATGAGCCAGTCCATGGAGTCTGGTGTGGTTGGAGGGGCTTCTCTATTTGCTGCAGACCGGTGGAGTGAGAAGGAGGTGGGTGGTGTAAGGGCTTCAAGAGTGAGGAATAGTAGGTAGGGGCCTAGTTGTTTAGTCCGTTTGTGTGGTGGCCATGACGAGATCAGGCATCCGGGTTTTCTGAGATCCCTCATCCGCTGCTTCCTGATGATTGGGGCTCGCACGGCCGCCATGTTGGAGTCAGGCATCCTCCTCCTTGAGTGTATTCTCGCCTGACCCCCTTCACCCCACACTGTTTCTCCGAGGGGTCAGGGACCGGGGGGTCCAGGTGTAGGCTGCCGCCCTCTGTTGCCCCATGTTGCTGTCGTGATTGCACCGCACAACTAACACGAGGGGGCGGGGGGCGCTCACCTCTGCTTTCAGTTACAAGTGTTTATGGGCTCCTTAGAACATGTCCGGTATCCCCGCTGCGGCTGTGGCTTCTTTTTACAAGCAATGGCTGGGCCTCACAAGCGGATGGAGGCTCCCATATGTCTGGATCGCGCCTGGATGAATCTTCGACAATGCTCAGGGCTGAGCTTGTGGCGCCATCATAGAATCAGCCTACAATAACATCAAATTCGCCCTGGAGTTGTAACTTGGATACAAAATTGGTCAAACTTGGGGTTTTCCACATATAACTCAAGCACTGTCACAGTACAAGTGCACCCTCGTCAGAACTGCAGCACTCGGAATCACCAGGGGCAGGAATACTGTCTCGTCTTCACGAGTCCGCCATTATATATATATATATATATATATATATATATATATATATATATATAAATAAAAGGATTCATCAGGCAGCCGGAGTCGGACCCCTCAAAAGGCGCTTTTCGCGAGTCACTCGCTCTGCATCAACAACGGATGCACAAAAGCACAATCACTCCTTCGCAAATTCGTTGTATTCGGGAACGCCGGACTTCGCATTGTATGCAAGCCGCCATCTTAGAATCAGGCTTCATTACGATAAGAGCACCGCAGGGTATTAAAATGTGGCAGTACCGGTATAAATGCCTTACCGGAAGGTGTATCCGGGAAAACCTTTGTGAAACAAGTGTTTGAAAGGGCTTTCAGGGGGGGCCGTCCTGCACCCCAGGGCACCCGGCCTGCTCTGTAAGTGCCATCTGGCAGCTGATGTGCTCCTCCTGGCTCGGCTGACAAGCCGTGTGCTACAGGCCACTGGGATGGGCCCTCCTGCAGTCTAGATTGCACCACGGGTCCTCTGCTCTTTCTGGAACCCTACAACTCTGCTCTCCAGGGCCCAGGTGCGCTCGGCGAGTCCTGGCAGCTGCTCCTCACACCTCACTCCCTCTTCCAGTCTGGGAGGCTAGCACTGTAAAGGGGGGGGCCTCGATCGCCCCACCAATACATTACAGAGACCCAGAGAGGCAACTTGCATCTCCTTTTGAGTGAACAAACATGTTTTCAATGCTTTTTTTGAAGGCTAGGTGGTTCTGTGTTTATCTTAATATGAGGGAGCTCATTCCATATTTTAGGGGTAGATGTTGAATTGACATGCATGTGAAATCCAAAAAAGGATTTGCCCAGAAGATTTAAGATCTCTCAAAAAATAATGGCACTTTTATTGGCCAATTGCAGAGATCATGTGGGTCCACCTTAGCCTTCTTCCTGCCATAGTAAAAGTATTTCACAAAAAGCGCTGACATTTTGCAAAAATAGAAAATAATCCAGTCAGAAATTAAGGATAAACACACACAGTCTTAAAATGTGATCAGTAAAATCCATATTTGAAGGTATCAAAATGTTTCTAATGTCAAAAAAAATCAGAGTCAGTTAAGGGCCTTAGGAGCCAAATTCCGGGGCCTAGAAAAAAACAAGTGGCTCGACCGCAACTGACGGGGTCTAATGGGATACTAATGATCTGTGCTTCCTAATGGAGCACCAAATGTTTTCCAGCTCTTTTGACCAATAACCTAGCACACACAAAACGGGATGAGGAGGAAAAATTAAAAGGATATCACCCTCTATGGGAAACCATAAATGATTTTAAAATTGCCCTCACCCACTAATAGTGGCATGCTTCAACATTCGGCGTGCTAGAACACCCCTGCGAAGACCAACTCTAGAAGTGGAGCAATGAGGTTTTTTTGGTAGTTCAAAAACAAGCACCCCAAAGGATCCACCAGACCCTCCCTTTCCATGTTTCATACCTACATATAGAGGGTTGCAGGAGCAGCGGATAAGGACTGAGTCTACAACATTATGTTTTCATTTATGAAGAGTGCAAGCATTAGGAACATGCTGATCCACACTAGATAACAGGAACAAGGGTCAAGGATGGAACCAAGAGTCTGGGACAATCCTCATGTAGTGGGACACAATGCATGTGGCTCATGTTAGACATGCCCCCTCACAATGACTGTGAATACTTTGGATGTGGGCTTGAAGTAAACACACTAAACACATGACTTGTATCCCCGAGAATGTTATATACCCTATTTGCTGCACCTGCAACTTACTACATGCAGATTTGACAACAAGGAAAGTCAAGATAAGGATCATGGAACACAAGAGCAATGTAAAATGTAAAAAAAAAAAAACATAAGTAAACTAACCAGAAACTTCTTAAGGAGGATTCAATTGGAGAATGTTTGAGTTGGACGGTCTGAGAGATATCAAAAATGTTCTGCTGAAACGGGAACAGAGATGGAGATATGGAATACAGAGTTACGAAAAGGGATTGAATGATGACATCCCCTGGCACCATCTGAATTGCCATTTAGACAAGCATCGTAGGAGGTTGCCAACCCAGCTACACAAGAGTGACGACTGAAACATGCAATAAGAGCTAGAATCCTCTTAGGGGGTCTATTGGGTAAACCCAATATAGGGTAGATGAGTCCAGAGGTTAACAAGCATTCTAATATTCTGAACATCTACTGGACAAGCATAATAAAATTATGACCGTTCAAGATGCTCTGGGGGCCCCTATACATATGTTGCCAAACAACCGGGGGGAAAGTCTTACCACTACAAGGATAGCATCCGAGAGCAGGCTGGGTTTTTGGGTGGCAAGGGAACCTTTAGGGTGGGTATGGGTTTTGGGTGGTAAGGTATTTTTTTTTAGATTTTAGGGTGGGTATGGGCTTTTGAGTGGGAAGGGATTTTTGGGGTCTTAGGGTCGGTATGGGTTTTTGGATGGCAAAGGAATTCTTAGGGTTAAAGGTGGGTATGGATTTTTGGGTGGTAAGGGATTTTTTTAGGGTTGGTATGGGTTTTTAGGTGGCAAGGGAACCTTTAGGGTTTAGGGAGGATATAGGACTTGGGTGGAACTGAATTTATAGGCTTTCGGGTGGGTATGGGTTTTTGGGTGGCAAGGGGATTTTTAGGGTTTTGGGTGGGTTCAGGTTTTTCGGCAGCATGTTTTTTCAGGGTTTAGGGTGGGTGCGTTTTTTGAGTGGCATGGGTTTTTGGGGGTTTTCAGGTGGGTATGGGTTTCTGGGCGGTAAGGGATTTTTTAAGGGTGGTTATGGGTTTTTGGGTGGTAAGGGAATTGTTAGGGTTTAGGGAGGCAATGTTTTTTTTTGCTGGTAAGAGATTTTGTTAAGGTTTTAGGGTGGGTATGGGTTTTGGGTGGCAGAGGAACGTTTAGAGTGTGTATGGGTTTTTGGGTGGAAAAATAATGTTTAGGTTTAGGGTGGGTATTGATTTTTGGGTGGTAAGTGATTTTTTAGGGTTTAGGGTGGTTATGGGTTTTTGGGAGGCAAGGGAATTTTTAGGGTTTAGGGAGGGTATGGGTATTTGGGTGGTAATGGATTTTTTTTAGGGTTTATGGTGGGTATGGGTTTTTGGGTGGCATGGGAACATTTAGTGTTTAGGGTGGGTATGAGTTATTGGCTGGCAATTAATTTTTAGGCTCTTGGGTGGTTATGGGTTTTTGGGTGGTAAGGGATTTTTTTTAAGGGTGGCTATTGGTTTTTTGGGTGGCAAGGGGATTTTTTGCATTTTGGATGGGTAAGGGTTTTTCAGTATTAAGGATTTTTTAGGGTTTAGGGTGGGTGTTGGTATTTGAGTGGCAAGGGATTCTTTGGGGTTTTGAGTGGGTATGGGTTTTTGGGTGGTAAAGGATTTTTTAGGATTTAGGGTGTGTATAGTTCTTCAGTGGAAAGGGATTATTGGGGTTCAGGATGGGTATGGGTTTTTGGATGGCAAAGGAATCTTTAGAGTTTGAGGTGGACATGGATTTTTGGGTGGTTAGGGATTTTTCAGGGTTTATGGTGGGTATGGGTTTTGGGTGGCAAGGGAACCTTAAGGGGTTAGGGTGGGTATGGGTTTTTGGGTGGTAAGAGAAGTTTTAGGGTTTAGGGTGGGTATGGGTTTGTGGGTGGCATGTGGACTTTTAGGGTTTTGGATGGGTATGGCTTTTTTGGTAGTAATGTTTTTTAGGGTTTAGGGTGGGTGGGCGTTTTTGAGTGGCATGGATTTTTTGGGTTTCAGGGTTTATATGGGTTTTTGGGCAAAGGAATTTAGGGTTTAGGGTGGGTATGGATTTTTGGGTGGGAAGGGATTTTTTAGGGTTTACGGTGGGTTTAGGTTTTTAGGTGGTAAGGGATTTTTTAGGGTAGGTATAGTTTTTGGGTGATAGGTATTTTTGGGGGTTTTGGGCGAGTATGGGTTTTTGGGTTTCAAGTGAACCTTTAGGGTTTAAGTTGGGTAAGGGTTTTTGGGTGGAGAATTTATAGGGTTTCGGTTGGGTATGTGTTTTTGGGTGGTAAAGCATTGTTTTAGGATTTAGGGTGGGTATGGGTTTTTGGGTGGCATGTGGAGTATTAGGAATTTGGAATGGTACTTGGTTTTTTGGCAGTAAGGTTTTATGGGGTGCTTACGGTGGGTATGGGTTTTTAGGAGGTTAGGGAATTTTTACAGTGGCTATGGGTTTTTGGGTGGCAAGAGATTTTTTAGGGTTTGCGGTGGGTAATGGTGTTTGCGCAGCAAGGACATTTTCAGAATTTAGGTTGGTGTGGGTTTTTTGGTGGCAAAGGATGTTTTTAGGTTTTAGGGTGGTCATGGGTTTTTGGGTGGAAAAGGAATTTAAGGTTTAGGGTGGGTGTGGACTTTTGGGGTGCAAGGGAATTTTTAAGGTTTAGGGTGGTGTGGGTTTTTGGATGGTAAGGTATTTTTCAGGATTTAGGGTGGGTATGAGTTTTTTGGTGGCAAAGGAATTTTTGGGGTTTAGGGTGGGTATGGGTTTTTGGTTGATAATGGATTTTTTAGGGTTTGAGGTAGGTATGGGTTTTTTTTGGTGGCAAGGGAACTTTTAAGATGTAGGGTGGGTATTGGTTTTTGGGAGGCAATACATTTATTAGGGTTTAGTGTTTTTATGGGTTTTTGGGTGGCAAAGGATTGTTTAGGGTGGGTATAGGTTTTTGGGTGGTATGGATTTTTTTTACAGTTTAGGGTGGGTATAGGTTTTTGGGCGGTATGGAAATTTTTAGGATTTAGGGTGGGCATGGGTTTTTTGGCGGGGTTGGACTGAAACAAATATGTCTAGCTGACTCCTTTTAGCATTGTGCGAGTTAAGTTAGCATTTGCTGCACCATTTTGTATTTAGCTGCCATTTTGTGCCATGATCGAAATTAAGCTTCTGTCTCACACCGCCTGCTTCAGCAGAAAACAGCCTTGCCTGTTCTTTTTATTATTCAAGGCTGAACTTTGTTGCACTAATAAATAGCTTGTTCTGTGTTCACATACCTTTCCTCATATGTAGCCATACTCCTACTCTCAGAGAGAAGAGCATGGCGTGAGTAACCTAAAAGCTAAGATAGTGTGTTCCTAGTCTCAGGATGGTAGCTCATCAATCAATCAATCATCGGCTGGTTGAGCGCGGCTACTCACCTGTAAGGGTCTCAAGGAGCTGGGGGGCGGGGGGGGGGGGGGGGGGGGGAACGTGCAGGATCCAGTCCCTCAAGGAGGTCGTCTATCGAAGAGACCTGTTTTGAGGTTTCTTGTGAAGATAGTTCAAGTTTATTTGTGTGATTAATTAAAATCTTACAAAAAATGATTAAAATATCCTCCAATATAAAAAACATTAAAACGCTATAATCACAATTGCTATCATGCCTCTAATACAATATCCAATATATATAAAAAAAATAGAATAAATTATTATTCCCCTAATTTTTGTATCCACAGTGCTCAAAATTTTTACAAATGCAGAAATTTTGAATATATCTTTAGGGTTTAGACATGCCATCACTGCTTGTCTGCATGACCTTAGTCCACGATCATTAAATAGTCTCTTTAAAATGGCTTTTCTTTCCTTTTCTAACCCAGGGCAAAGACATAGTAAATGTATAATATTCTCGTTACCACATTTACATAATCTACAATCCGTATTGATTGCGTTTTTTTTCCATATGGGTACATGACATAAACCCGGCAGTAACCCAAAGCGTGCTCTGATAAAGATTTTCTTGTTTTTCAATGACCATGGTATTTCTAAATATTCTTGGACATGTTTTTTGATATATCAATTTATGATTCGCCATGCATGGTTTCTTTTCGCAAATATATCTTTATCTTTTATCAGAGAAAAATGATTGGTAAGTTTGTGAATTGTTTTTTTCAAACTTTCTTGGGTAATCGTATTCTCCCAGATCGATATTACACCAAATTCTTCTTTTGCTTTATTTAGATAAGACCAAGCCTGCAGCTTCTTATTATATTTGACTTCTTGCCATAATAGCTGGGACATTTGATTTTCTTGGTCATTTTTTACTCTATTCCAAACTTTAAGAGCTTGTCCTTTTCTTGCTAGAAGCTGGTTATTTATCCCAAATTCTAGCCTTACCTGAGCTTGCGAAGCAATTTTTGGCAGGGAAAATAAGATTTTGTACGTTTTTGAAATTGCATTATTAATAATCTCTGAGTCTTTCCCATTTAATACCTCAGAACCATATGTTAGTGTAGGTAATAGCTTTGCTGAGATGATCTTTAGTAAAGAACGAAAAGACAAATCAGATATTGAATTCTGAATTATCCTAAGGGCTGCAGTCCTAGTATTAGCTTTTCTTGTAATTTCTCTTTTTTGCGGGAGAAAATAAATTTCCTTTATCGTTGAATATAACTCCAAGATACCGGTAGGAATCAACTTGTTCTAATTTCGTTCCCTCCAGGTTCCAATTATATTTATTTTTTAGCCTTATATTCTTCGTAACTACCATTACTTTGGTCTTTGTTTCATTTATCGCCATATCATTTTGTTTTGCATACACTGATAGACAATCAATTAGCCTTTGCAACCCAACTTTAGTGTGACTTATAAGTACAACATCGTCCACGTAAAGGAGATTAGATATTTGTTTATCTGCTAATCTAGGCGGATGTGCATTTACCTTATTCAATGTAGTTGAAAGATCCGTTAAAAAAAGATTAAATAGCAGCGGTGCAAGGACACACCCTTGTTTTAGACCTCCCGTTGTAAGTATCTTGTTTGCCCGTCACCAATTTTTACTCTAATCCAGGTGTCAGTGTACAGTAATTGTATCATTCTCAATAATAAGTTTGGAATTCCTTGCTCTTCAAGTTTTTTCCACAGATGGTCCCTGTTCACACAATCAAAGGCCGATTTGAAGTCGACGAAACAAAAATACAAAGGTTGTTTAACTAAAAGTGCCTTATCCATTAATACAGATAGAATCAATATATTTGTTGAGGTTCCTAAACCTTTGATAAATCCAGTTTGGTTCGGTGGCAGTATCCTTTTATCCTTTACCCAGTCAAACTGGATAATAAAAGCCCTGCGAACAATTTTGCATCAGTGTCTTGAAGGGTAATCAAGCGATAATTCTCCGGTTGTTGCCAATTTCCTTTTTTTAAAATTGGAGATATCAATGAACCTCTCCATGATTTTGGGACCATCCCTGTTCGTATGACTTCCGTAAATACCTTTGTCAAATAAATAGCCCAGTAATCTGGTTCTTCTTTGTAAAGAGAAAACGGAATGCCATTGGGTCCCGGTGCACCATTTTTTTGGTTCTTTATTAATTTTACGAGTTGGGTTTCTGTAATAGCGATTTCTAAGTCACATTCTACATTGATCTTATTTGTCCTTAAGTATTTGTTTTCTTTCATAACTGATTTGTGTTCCTCAATATTTACTTCTATATTAGGATTTTTATGAGATATATGGTCCATTCCTCTTCAGTTAAGGAGGATGTGACTACAGATTTATTTGGCCTGGTTAATTCGTTAATCACTTTCCAGAACTCCCTTGAGTTCGCTTGATTACTGGCATAGAAGAGTTTTGCCCACAATCCCCGATTAATTTTATTTTTTTCGTTCCAAATTAATTTTCTCAATTCGTTGTTGACCTTTTTTAATTTTATTTGTATATCTTCATCATTTGGGTACTTATTTAGCGGTTTCCTAAGTCTATTACGGGTCCGTCTGACCTTTTTTACTTTATATGGGAAATTGATAAAGGTATCATCCTTTTTTTTCCTTTGGACATTGAGTTTTTTTATAGCATGAGGAGAAGTATCGTATGGTGCAACTATTTTTTGTGTGAAATTTTCCCATTGATCAATTACAGACGATACGGTGATATCTTTAAAACATTTTTTCATTACTTCTCGTGCTTTTTTCATCGTGGTGTCCATATTATTTGTTTCCCATGTAAGTTTTCTATAATTAGAAGTACAAATCTGACCGTGCATGGTTAAGTAATTTTGATGTTTTGATCCTAGCAATTTCACTTGTACTATTTGTTGACTATGGTCACTTTCAAATACTTTTTTTAGGTGATATGAATAAAAAAAGTATTTGAAAGTGACCATAGTCGTGAAGATAGGGAGTGATGTTGTCTGTCTGAGGTGGAGCGGTATGGTGTTCCAGGCTCTGGCCCCGAGGAAGGAGAAGGAATGGCCTCCCAATCTGGACTTCCTGGTGCAGGGGACCACGGCGTAGGAGAGCTGGGCTGATTGTAGGGTCCTTTGGGGTGCGTGGAATTCGAGTCAGCTGTTCAGGTATGCTGGTCCTGTGTTGTGCGCGTGGGTGAGAATCTTGAAGGTGATTCTAGCCTCGATGGGGAGCCAGTGGAGTGTGCGCAGGTGCTGGGAAATGTGACAGTGCCTTGGCAGGTTGAGGAACAATCTTGCGACGGCGTTCTGGATGTTTTGTAGCTTGCAGGTGAGGAGTTTGTTTATTACGGCGTAGAGTGCGTTGCCGTAGTCAAGTCTGCTGGTCATGAGGGCGTGAGTGGTGGCCTTTCTGTGTTCGAGGGGGATCCGTTTGAAGGTCTTGCATAGGAGGCGGAGGGTGTGGAAGCAGGAGGATGCGACGGAGTTGATCTGGCGGTCCATATTGAGTTCGGAGTCCAAGATGATTCCGAGGTTGCGTGCGTGGTCCATGGGGGTGGGCGGGCTTCCGAGGGCGGGGGGCCACCAGGTGTCGTTCCAGGCATCAGGGTGTGGGCCCATGATGAGTACTTCTGTTTTGTCAGTGTTGAGTTGTAGGCAGCTGCTTTTCATCCATTTGGCAACCGCCTCCATGCCTTCAAGCTGTGGCTGCATTGGGTTCGTTGGATAGGGAGAAGATGAGTTGGGTGTCGTCTGCGTATGAAACAATATTGAGTCTGTGGGTTCTGACGATGGGGACGAGCGGAGCCATGTAGACGTTGAACGACGTGGGGCTGAGGGAAGATCCGTGGGAGACTCCACAGGTGGTTGGTGAAGGGTCTGAGAGGAGAGGAGGGAGTCTGACCCGCTGCATTCTGCTGGACAGGAAAGAGTGGATCCAGTCGAGGGCCTTGTCCCTGATCCCTGCGTCATGAAGTCTGCGTGTCAGGGTGCGGTGAGAGACTGTGTCAAAGGCTGCTGAGAGGACGAGGAGAATAAGGGCTACTGTCGGTCCTCTGTTCAGGAGGGAGCGGATGTCATCTGATGCGGTGAGGAGGGTAGTTTCTGTCCTGTGTTTTTTTCTGAAGCCATATTGGGAGGAGTCAAGGATGTTGTGCTCTTCAATGAAGGTGGCGAGTTGGCTGTTAATGGCTTCCTCAATGACTTTCGCTGGGAACGGGAGCAGGGAGATGGGCCTGTAGTTTTTGAGGTTGCAGGGGTCTGTTGAGGGCTTCTTCAGGAGGGGGTTGATCTCAGCGTGCTTCCAGTCATTGGGGAAAGAGGCGTTCGCTAGGGAGCGGTTGATGGTGTGGCGAAGCATGGGTGCGATGGTGTCGGCGGCTCTGTTGAAGATGTTGTGGGTGCAGGAGTCCGTGGGGGCCCGGAGTGGATTGGCTTCATCGTCTTCAGTGTGTCTTCGGAGGTGAAGGCTGTCCAGCTGTCGACTGTTGGCTTCAGGGTGTTGGGGATGGTTGGTGAGGGTTCAGTGTGTTGGCTGTCTTCGTCAAAGTTGTCATAAATGTTCTTGATTTTGTGATGGAAGGTGGTGTTGAGTTTGTCGCAGAGGTCTTGTGAGGGAGGGATGTCTGTAGACTCGCTGGTGGGTTGGGCGAGCGAACTTGATGATACTGAAGAGTTCTATGCTGTTGTGAACGTGTGTGGAGATTCTGTCTTTGATCGCTGTTTTTCTGTTATTACTGATGAGTTCATGGTGTGCGTTGGTGGCGGCTCTGAAGTTGTTGTGGGCTTCTGTAGATTTGGAGTTCCTCCAGGCCTTTTTGAGGCGACGGCATGTGCGTCTGGACTCTCGAAGTTCGGTGGTAAACCATCTGGCTTTCTTGGCGTGTGTGTTTTTGTTCTTCTTGAGGGGGGCTATGGTGTTGGCGCTGTCGGAGATCCATCTATGCAGAGTTCGGGCTGCGGTGTTGGGGTCGCCGTCTTCCACGATGGTTGGGGTGGAGTTGCAGAGTGAGGAGGTGAGCTGGTCATCAGTGATTTTGGTCCAGTTTCTTTGTGGGAGCAGGTGCTGTGTTCTGTGGATGGTGGGTGTTCTGAAGGTGAAGTGGATGCATCGATGGTCTGTCCACGGGAGTTCGGTGGTGTGGCTGAAAGGGATGGAGTTTCCTGTTGTGAAGAGGGGTGCGAGGGTGTGTCCTGCTGAATGCGTGGGTTCGGTCACGATCTGGCGCAGTCCTATGTTGTGGAGGTTGTCCTGGAGAGATGTGTTGTTGGGGTTTAGTTGGATGTCGAGGTGTAAGTTGAGGTCTCCCAGCAAGATGTAGTTGGTGGACGCGATGGCTTGCGGGGAGATGATGTCCGTGATGAGTTGGTGAATGGTTCGCAGGGTCCGGGGAGTTGGTAGAGGAGGGTTCCTTGGAAAGTGGTGGTAGGGCTGGCCTGTATCTTGAAGGGTAGGTGCTCCATCAGGTCTGTGGGCTTGTCGGGGAGTGTGTTCAGCCAGAAGGTGGATTTGTGGACAATGGCAATTTCCCCCTCCAGGGCGGGTGGGGTGGTCCTTCCGGGAGATCTTGTATCCTTGGGGAATGGCATTGGCGATGTCCGTTCGAGATGGTCATGGTCCAGGTTTCGGTGAAGAACACAACGTCTGGGGTGGTGCTGTCGAGGAGGTCTCAGATTTTGGTGGCGTGTTTGTGGAGGGATTGGACGTTGAGGAGGATGCATTGCAGGGTTTTCGGTGTGGTTGTGTTGTTACAGGCGGGTTGTGCTGGATCTGTGGTCTAGGCGGAGCTGCAGGTGTGCCGGCAGAGGTGACAGCTGAAGGGTCCGTGGGTGTCGGCTGGTGAAGCTAGCGTGCAGTTGTTGCGACCTGGGTTGGGTGCGTATTGCGCCCCTGGGTTGTAGCGTTGGCGGTGCGGAGTTCCAGGGTTCCTGGTGCTGGTTGCGTTTGGGGTGCAGATGGGCTTGCCTTTGGCGCGCCAGCGGCACGCCCGCTGGCCGCGTCAGCTGCGGCCCCATTAAGTAGGGCTTAGGGAGGGCAGGACAGCTGGAAGGCGGGAGCAGGGAGCAGGGAGGGGAACTGGCCTGGGCTGGTTGTGCTGGGGGAGGGGCCGCAGGGGCAGCAGCGGTGGGAAAAACAGGCGAGCGGTGGCCAGAAGAGGAGCAAAAACAGCGCAAAGTATAAAAATAAGTAAAGGTGATAGAAAAAGTGACAGGAGGAGAGTAAGAGGCTACAAAAACGAAGGTGAAAGTAGAGAGGCAGGCAAAAAAATGGAGCGAGAGGGGAGAGGAGTCAACTGGACCACCAGGGATGAGGCGCAGGTATAGCCTGTGGGTGGAAGAGGGCCTCGAACACCAACACTTGAGTGCAGGGGCTCAGGGGGTCCTCACTTGATGGTGGAGCTGCAAGGGTGGGAGAGCAATTTCACTGACAATGAGCTCATTCTTCTGTGCCTCCTTTGTTAACCTGCTCCAACTGGAAATTTCCAGTCTGGGCGGGTCCAGTATAATATCTGATGTTATATTGGTGAGGGTCAGTCTCTTGGCAGCTATCCTGGGAGGCTGGTCAGACTGGACTTCGCTCGAGCGAATGCTAATAAAATACCTCGGTTTATATTCTCTACTATCTGACCGACTCTTCATTTGTGTGGACGGCTGAGACGTGGTCGTGAGTGACCCAGGAGGCCCAAATCCGGTCACTTCCTTCAGTTGGCACCTGAACAGGGACTCCATCGGGCTGACCCATCCTCGCCCGCGGATGGGTGAGGAGGCTGGGGCCACATCGGGTCGGCTGGGCGATCCCTGCATGATAGAGTCTTGAACTCGCAGCTGCCCCATCTGTCTGACCGGGCGGTGTCTCGGCCAGTGGTCATCCAGGCTGGGGTCCTGAACGGCGAAACCCTTTGATCTGACCGTTTGGTCCGAAGAGTCGGCAGTGGAGAATAACTTCGTTTGACCTGTTCGCACCAGGTGAGTTTTGTTTTGGGCCATGGCACTGTTTTGTTTGTTTGGTACGGTCTGAGGATCGTTTTTGAACAAGCGCTTTAATTTGTTTAAAATCTTCGTGAATATGATGTTGCTTTGATCTGGCTTTGGTGAGGTCTGTTGACCGATTTTGGGTAAGATATTTGAGAACATTTACTTGGCATCGATTGTGAATGCGTTTTGTCTCAAGATGCCTGGTTTTCGTTGACTGTGGTGTGTGAGTTGTCTTCGTGGTTGTTCTACTGATACTCGATTGGAGAAAAAGCAGCCGGTGCATCCAGAGGGTACCCCAAACTTTTACATGTACGTCAAGCACGGCCTTGGCCCTAATATGTACATTATGGCACAAATGTACTAGGGACAGTACCGAGTTGCAGTGGCCGTTAACAGGTACCTTTGATGAACAAAAAATGAATTTCCTGCAGGATAAATTGTTTGCAAAACGGAGTAGACAGTCAATGTTTGCTTCTCTTCAGGTATGGCAGAAGGAAGCTAAGCAGAAGCGGATGAATGTAGAAAAACAGGCCCGCAAAGGGAGAATGTGGACAGTGACACAGAAAGAAGTAGCGCATGATAGAGAGAAAGTAGGAAAAGGTATAGAGTGTGCTGATAGAAAGTTTCGATTGCAGTGCGATAAATCCTATGTTGCCCGAGAGTAAGGCGATACATTTGTGGAGGAGTTGCTAAACACCCGGCCCCCACTTCCATATGCCCTGCAGAGAGTATACCCTGTTGTGCCACAGCCTCCGCCAGCTGTCTCAGTCTCTTCTGCCCCTGCTGTTTCGGTTTCTTCGGTCATTGATTCAGTTGCTCTAACAACTGCGCCTCCTTTCCATTCTGTGGTTTCGCCCAGCCGGATTGTCGCGTATATGCACTCCCCTATTCCTCCGAGAAGGGTAGATTGGGACAAGTTAGTGGCATGTTGTCAGAAGAAAGATGAGCGTGTCCGATTTTTTCACACGGTTTGAGGAGGTGTTTGTGGATTTCAGTGGACAGGATGTCAGTAGAAGGGGGTGTTCGATTGGTTGTCAATAGATTTGTTACGAACCTGCTCCCAGAGATCGCGACTCGGTAGCAGGCTTCGGAGAGCACTTGCACGACATCTTCCCCTTCTGTAATTTTGAGTATGGCACAGTATTACGAGCCCAGGGAAAATGAAGAGAAGCAGAAGGTGGAGAAGAAGTATAAGGAGTTAAAAACAAAAAGGTGTTACAGCAGACGTCTAGGGGAAATGGAAGGGGACGTGGTGCTGGTCCGGCCCGGCAGCTTCCCCGTACTAGCAGGAATGTTGCGCCTGTAGGGCCGAATCAGTGTGCGTACTGCAAAGAGGAGGGGCACTGGCGTAGCGAGTGTCCGGTGTTACTGCAGAAAGTCACGCCCCCTTGAGGACAGGGTTCTCATGGACGGGGTCGCGGAGTAAGTGATCGGGACAAGTTTCGGGAGGATGGGACATCGCAGGGTCGCTCTGATCAGCACTATTTGGATGACCCTCGAGGAAGACAGTATTGTCATGATGATTAGGATTTGAACGAGGTGACAGGAATGTTCCACAGCTAGGACAGTCAGGGGCAGGGTGAGGGACCAGTTCAGATACCTGTAGATCAGTGCGGTCCTTATGTCACCGCAGACTTAAGAAATTCCTTGTGGACACAGGTGCAATGAATAGCTCTGTTTCCCGTTCGCTGGGGCAGCTCTGTCTAGCGAAAATAATGTTTCGGTAGGTTTTTTTAGGTACTCCGGTTTTGAGCCCCATTTCCATCCAATTGTGGAGAAAATCTAATGGGTTTAGATTTGTTGAAGAAGCTGCATGCGACCATTTTTGGTCTCCGGACGGTGTCTATATGACAATGGGACCAAATGTAGTAAGTTCCAAGCAGTGTTTGTCTAAAGATGCGTTGCTTCCTGCTGAGTTTAGGGACGTGCCATCCACTTTGTGGGCGACGGATGATACAGATGTGGCACTCTTACAAATTTCCCCAGTTTCTAATAAGGTTAAGGACAATGCCATTTTGCCCTGTATTCCCCAGTACAAAATTTCACAAGCGGGGAAGCAAGCTTTATTACGCATTTTACAGGATTTGATTGAGTCCGGTGTAGTTGAGGAAATGACATTGAATGTGTGTAACAGCCCTATTCTTCCTATTCTCAAAAAGACATCCTCAGATTCCCCCGATGACAGATGTTTATCGTTTTGCGATTGATTTGCTCGCAGTTAGCAAAATAGTGGTTCCTCAATTCCCTGTGGTCTCTGACATTACTGCCCTTCTCACAATGATTCCTTCCTCTGCCCAATTCTTTTCCGACATCGATTTGAAAAATCCGTTCTTTAGTATCCCAATTCATCCTGATAGCCGTCACCTATTCAGTTTTACATTAGCTGGCAGAAGCTTTGGATTCTGCTCCGCTCCTCAGGGCTATACTGAGAGCCCTAGTATATATAGCCAAGCCTTGAAAGCACAATTGGATTACCCAACGCTTTCTCCAGGTGATGTATTGCTCCAGTACGTGGATGATCTTGATTGCTTCTGAACAGGGATGCAAGGACAGAACGGTTAAGTTGTTGCTACATTTGGCTCAACATGGACATAAGGTGTCCCTTTCTAAATTTCAATATTGTCGACTGGCAAGTGACCTACTGTCGAAGGAGGGTAGGAAATTGACCCCTGACCACATTAGCGCCATTGTCAAAATGCCTATCCCTAAAACTCAAAGGGATGTACGCACCTTCATTGTCATCACTTCCTACTGTCGGCATTGGATCCCTGGTTATTCATTACAAACTAAGCCCTTGCTAGCGCTAACCACTAAAGATGTGCATGAGCCCTTGCCGTGGACACATGAATGCCAGCAGTCTTTTGAGCAACTAAAAATTGTGCTTTGCTCCGCTCCTGTGCTATGCACCCCTTACTATGCAAAGCCGTTGGTGTTGTACGTACACGAGAAGGCTCGTTGTGCGCTTTCTGTCTTAACACAGGCCGTTGGAGGTAAGCCCTCCCAAGCTGTCTAAGCCGTTGCGGCTGTGGCCATCTCTATAAAGCAGTCAGCTGGGCTTGTACTTGATACTGACCTCACAGTTATGGTAACCCATGCTGTGGATACTCTTTTGAATGAGACAAAGGCACAGCACCTTACCAGTGCACGTCTGACCGGTTATGAGCTAACTCGTTTTGCCCCGCATATCACAATCAAAAGATGTGCCACTCTGGACCCTGCCACGTTACTACCCCTCCCTTCTGAGAGTGAAGAAATAGACATACATGATTGTCTGTTTCAAATGGAAGAAGAGACGAAGGGACAGGTAGACGTGACTGATGCTCTCTTATATGACCCCCAAGGGGAACTATATGTTGATGGCTCTTGTTTCAAATTACCAGATGGCACCACCACCGCAGCATATGCACTCACTACACTGCACACGGTAGTTCAAACATCACGAGTTCCTTTTCAGTCCGCCCAGGCAGCTGAGTTAGTGGCCCTTATTAGAGCTTGTGAACTGAGCGAGGGACTGGCTGTCAATATTTATACTGACAGTCAGTGCGCCTTTAGGGTCGCCCATAATTTTGGGAGGCTCTGGGCAGAGAGAGGGTTTCTTACATTGCATGGGACACGCATACAACACGGCCCTCTGATATGAAGGCTACTGACTGCTCTGACATTCCTTTAGAAATTGGCCATTATCCGGTACAATGCCCACAAAACAATTATTGATAATGTTGGAAGGGGAAATACATTTGCAGACCAGACAGCCAAGGAGACCGCTCGAATGAAGATCAAAAGAATGTTTGTAGCGGGTTCTGCCCGGTGGGTACCCGAGGCTGCCATGTTTGAGGATACTTTAGACAATGTGAAGGAGATTCAAAGCAAGGCAACGGTTGAGGAGTTAGCAGTATGGCAGGAGAGCACAGCACGTTTAGATGAAGATGGGTGTTGGACAGACAAGTCAGAAAAGCAGAGACTGATGTTACCAGATGCATATGTCCTCCCTGTGGTCACTATGGTGCACGGGCCAGCCCACATTAGTGCGAAAGGTCCACAAGGGGTTAGATCCTGTATGGCAGAATGATAATATCCTGAAAGCTGCTGCTCACCTAGTGAAGTATTGTATGGTATGCATGATGTATAATCCTGGGAAAGGCACCCCTACACCCTCCTGGTAATTTTGCACCGCCTTCCTTTCCTTTCGAGGTTCTCCAGATGGATTTCATCGAAATGGAACGAGTTAAGAATCTGAAATATGTGTTAGTAGTCCTTTGTGCATACAGTAAATGGATTGAAGCCTACCCCACTAAAGAAAACGCAGCCATGGCGATGATGAAGGCACTCTTAAAAGCGTTCTTCCCGTGTTTTGGTTTGCCCTGCTTGATTTGGATTGACAACGGAAGTCACTTCAACTCAAAGGTTATCCAGTTGGTGTGCGATGGTTGTGCATCAAGCAGAAATTTCATGCTGCAAACCATCCCCAGTCGACAGGTTTGGTTGAGAAGTACAATGGTACTCTCAAACTGAAGCTGGCAAAGATCAAAGAGAGCACATGATTGTAATGACCAGATGCTTTACCATTAGCTCTGTTATCTACAAGAGCTACAGCTCACTCTAGGACAAAATTGTCGCCATACGAGGTCTTGTTTGGCCGCCTGGCAAATGTCTGGAGCGTTCCATGACCTCGCCGGTTTTCGGAAATATAATACCCTTTACTTGTGGACTATCTGTATGAATTGACTAAAAACTTGCGTACTATTCACCAACAAATTCATGAGGCTCTCCCACCTACTCCCGAGGGGCCAAGCCATGACATACGACCCAGTGACTTTGTCCAGGTGAGAAACTATCAGAGGAAAGGCAGTTTTGAGCCGCGTTGAAAGGGGCCTCTTCAGGTCATCCTCGCCATCCGGGCGGCAGTGAAGGTAGACGGCCTGAAGAATTGGATCCATTCTACCCACTGCAAGAGGGTGCCACTGACATTGCCCTACGACCACTGGACCCTCTATGGGATCGGTGACTCTGAAACGAAGCAGGTGCCGCGCTTTGTTCCCTTCTCAGATGTGCAACTGATGGGGGCACCCCCCCCCCCCCCCGAGGACAGGGTGAACTCGACATGCTCCCCAAGGAAAAGGGGGGTACACTACTCTGGATGACGTGGGACGAAGTGGGATTTCCTCAGAGTGGGCTGCGATCACGTAGTTCAACCAAAAGTGCTCAACAGCACCACTGTTGATGAACAATAGGAGCCTGCCAGCGAGGCTGTGACGGACGCTGGGAACTTTGTCCCTTTTCCTTTGCTTTATCATCGTTGGCTCCATTGTATGTCCTATCCTCTGATTCAAAATTGTACCCATTTGGTCATCGCATTGTCGAGTAAGAACAGCCTTTTGCAGCCATGCGTTTTGGGCAGACTGGGTCTGGTTGGTGTGTTAGGAAGAATGTGCTCTGTGCTGTTTTTCTATTGTCACTGTTGTTGATTTCGGGGGGGGGGGTGCAGGGAGGGATCCTGGGTTTTGGAGTGCTATTATATTACCCCATCAGGTGTTACATACAAGATTTTGTCTCCAGGTCATGCCAAAAGAGCAATACCAGGCAATATTTTTCTGGATACGCACAGGAAATTCTTTGGTGAAGGTACAGCTTGTATTCTTACTGACTCTGTTACAAGTTTGTAGACTGCTTATCCATTATCAATGGTTAATTATACAGATGTTCGCCCAACCCAATTTGTAGAGGTAAAGGGTGAGTTCAGGGATGGGATAACCCCGTCCCTGTTTGTACTATAGGAAGCCACGAGGGAAGGGATATCCAGGTTGTAACATTAAGGTGTATTGCGACAATCTGTATATGGAGGAACAGAACATTACTTTAACGGGTTGGCATTATCAAGATTTGCCAGTCAATCGAGAAGCAGGTTACTATCCATAATGTCCAATAGTAAATAGTACTGACACTTTCTTATACAAAAATTGTTCTGGACTGATATTGTTCAAGAATACAATGCCTTTAGTGAAGAAAGGTGATCAGAGCACAATGGGGATGAATACCAGATATGCTGCAGTAGATTACCAACGTCCACTTTATGCACACCCAGGATGTTGCTTCTTGTCAAATGGTACTTATTGCAATGTTCACAATGGTACAGAGGACGTGGCTTTGGGAATGGTGCTAGCTCTTGGGGTGCCTTGTAAGTATGGGAAAAAAACATAGGATGGATTAAAAGAACGTTTACAAAGGAATTCTGCGACAGTGTGACGGACCTGGAGGTCAATAATTATAGTAATGGTATCAACCTTTGGGTATATAATTTCCTCCATTATTACGTTTGGTGGCACCGCTATGGCCAGGGGTGAAAGGGCTAGGGAATATTTTGGATGTAAGCTGCAGATACTGTCTAACTCCACAGTAGCGGCTTTGCATGACATCACCACCCAGTTAGAAAAAATGCGATTATACTCCGAGCATACAAGATATGCAGTCAGTTTTATCTTCGCTAAGAGTGGTGGTGTGTGCGCAATAGTAGGATACCAATGTGTAGTTGGGATCGCTAATATGGAAAATAATATTACCCAAACACATTTTAGATATTTTGGAGAATGTCAAAGGAATGGAGAGCGGAAATTAGGGTTGGTCCCTCTTTGGTGGATGGGGTTAGACTCTGGAAAAGGTGATCTATGTTGTTGGGATTTTGGTTGCCTGTTGCATTCTGGTGCAGTGCCTTTCCTGCTTACTGTACAACGCTCCTCACCCCTAAGCTGCGGAAGACAGTCTGTGACACTACTGCAATTATGTTGCAGAAGGATATTCACTGAATGATGGAAATAGATGAGGGCATCTTTGGTTCTACCACCTCCCTTGCAACTTCTATTCCTGATATTGACAATATGGATAATTTTCAGTGTTGATGTCTCCATGCATCTCAAACAACACCCCAAATGAAAATACAGGTTACCAATGACTTAATGTCTATTCCTGTAGGTTATTTTATGAATGTTACTTATGTGTGTACGAGCATATACTGATAGTCATTTACTTTGCATATAGCATTAGCCAAAATAGTTAACAAATGCTAAAAGCTGGGCCAGTTGGACTGAAAATAATATGTCTAGCTGACTCCTTTGAGCATTGTGTGAGTTAAATTAGCATTTGCGGCACCATTTTGTATTAATCTGCCATTTTGTGCTATGATCGAAATTAAGCTTCTGTCTCACACCGCCTGCTTCAGCAGAAAACAGCATCACTTGTTCTTTTTATTATTCAAGGCTAAACTTCGTTGCACTAATGAATAGCTTGTTCTGTGTTTGCATACCTTTCCTCATATGTAGCCCTACTCCCACTCTCAGAGTGATGAACAAGCTAAGATAATGTGTTCCTGGTCTCAGGATGGTAGCTCATCCTTCTGTGCCTCCTTTTTTTAACCAGCTCCAACTGAAAATTTCCACTCTGGGCGAGTCCAGTTGGGTGCTGGAAATGTATAATATCTGATGTTATATTGGTGAGGGTCAGTCTCCCCGGCAGCTATCCTAGGAGGCTGGTAAGACTGGACTCCGCTCGAGCAAATACTAATAAAATACCTTGGTTTGTATTCTCTACTGTCTGACCAACTCTTCATTTGTGTGGAAGGCTGAGAGGTGGTCGTGAGTGACCCGGGTGGCCCAAATCGGGTCACTTCCTTCAGTGGCTAGGGAATTTTTCAAGTTTAGGGTGGGTGGGTGTTTTCGGATGGTAAGGTATTTTTTCGTGTTTAGTTTGGGAATGGGCTTTTGGGAGGCAAGTGTATTTTTATGGATTTAGGGTAGGTATGGGTTTTGGGTGACAAGGGATTTGTTTGTGGTTAAGGTGGCAATGGAATTTTTAGGGTTCAGCATGGGCATGGCTTTTTGGATCGCCAGAGAATTTTTAGGGTTTAGGGTGGATATGGGTTTTTGATTGGAAAGGGAATTTTTAGGGATCAGGGTGGATATGGGTTATAGGATAGCAAGGGCATTTTTTGTGTTTTTTGACTCATCTTTTGCACTGGTTGATGAATCTTCCCACAATCTTCCCAAAAAGCGTGCTGGTGATTCTAGCTGTGCATCGAACATTTCAGGGACATAGAAAAAGGCAGTGATCAAAAAATGTGTGTTTCTCATGTTAATTGCCTAGAGCCTTTAGACACTGCTGCTGCCCGAACCGCTGGACAGAATTGCACCTAATTTGAGAGAAAGGTAGATTCTGTTCCGGAGATCACACTTTTTCTTATTTGGTGGAAATCCGTTTAGTAGTTTTTGAAATATTACAGGAAACCAAATTTATATATCTGGGCGTATGTGGTTACTTTTGTAGTGCCATAGTATATATGCTTGAAACTCAAACCTTTAGAAAACAGTAACGATCACTGGATAATGTCATCAGTGATGCCATTTGAAATGTCATCAGTGATGCCATTTGAAATGTCATCAGTGATGCCATGAGTAATGTCACTGCTAATGTCATGAGTGACCTAATTTGGGAGGTCATAAGCAGTGCATTGTGGGGGCATAAATTATAGCTAGCTCAGGTAACTATAACTGCTGAATTAATTGTACGACTGAAGTCTGAGCCTAACTATAACGTTCCTATAACCTTTGTTTTTTTCAGTGACTTTCTAAGGTTTGTTTAATTCGATTTCCCAAGTATAACAACCCTGTAACCTTTGGGTTTTTCAGTGAATTTCTAATGTTTTTTTAAAGTTAAGTAAGAGGCTAATCGCAATGCACAGTTGGAGGTTAAACGCCTGGCCTGGCATTGTGCTGCCCACACCCAAGCTTGCTGGTCCTGCCACACCTCCCCTTGCCATCCATTGTCCAAGTCCATGAACCTGCCTCTCATTACAGCTATTTGTGGCTACTGTTCTGCCACTGCCCTTCCTGCCTGCCCTAAACAGATACCTCCTTACTTCCCTCTGTTGTCCAAGTCCATGCACAAGACCGCTCCCTTCTGTCCTGCATGGTCTGATGTGCTGCCACTGCCCATTACTAGGCTCGATGTCCCTGCCCATTTCTTCTGCCCTCCGTTGCTCAATTGTATATAGTCAGTTTGCTGCCCCTGACCCCCACCTTTCCTCTAATGTCTGTGTGTATGCCAATATAGTCTTTTTCCCTCCAAGGGGTGCTGTGCTTCCAATGCCCATCCCTCCTGCCTATCATGGTTAGCTTGCTGCTCCTGCCCTGTCCCCTTACCCCCCGGCCTCTGTTTTCCATGTGCAGACCCTTATCCCCTCCCTCCTGCCTTGGCTAGTTCTTTGTCATGCCCCTGCCCCCTCCCTCCAGCCCTTCATGGTCTGTTATGCTGCAACTGTCCCTCCTGTCTGTCTGGTATGGTCGGCTTGCTGCCCTTACCTCTTTACCCACTGCTCTCTGTTGTCAATGTGCATGGTCGTGTCCCCTCCCTATTGCTTACCATGGCCTGTTGTGCTGCACTGCCATCCCACTTGCCATGTGTGGTATATTGTGCTTCTACAACCCCTGATGCCTGCTCTGTAAGGTTAGTTTTTGATGCCCATGCCCATCTTCCTCCTGTTGTCTCTTATCCGAGTCCAAGTCCCTACCCCAATTTCTCTTGACCTCCGGGATCCAATGTACCTTATTTGCCAACATTTTGAACTTGGTAAGAGGGAGATTCTTCAAAAGAAAACCTGGGAAATTGATTTTCCCCATTGACTCACATAGAAAAAGAGGAGGTTTTAGGCAGGAGACTGATAAAATAAAGCCATTTTGGGCTTAAAAACATTGGGAGTCTCCTGTCTGAATCGGGTCTGTTGACATTTATGGTTGTACTGCCACTGCCTCTTCCTTCTGCCCTCAATGGCCTTTCATGTTGCCACAGCCTCTTTTGCCCTCAAAGCATGGTTGGCTTGCTGCCCTTGGCCCCCTTTCCTCTGCCCTCCATGGTCCGTTGTACTGCCACTGGCCCTCCCGCTTGTCCAGAGTGGTCAACTTATTACCTCTGCACCCTCCTCCACGAGGGGGCTTATTCTAAGAAAAAATATTGTTAGTGCTCTAAACAACTGAAATGAGGCCATATTTTCTGAGTTCTCAAATAGCGATAAAGCACTTTTAAATAATGTGCTATCTCTATGTTTTGTTTTTTACATAGTTGAGTATTTATTACACTTAAGGGAGTGGATGTGGCCTTACTGCCAGAGCTGCAGACTTTGCAACTGGGGAACCAGGTTCAAGTTTTGGCATCAGCTCAACATCCTGTGATTCTGAACAAATCACTCAATATCCCCATGCCTAAAAACAAAATGAATGTGTCCTTGAGTAATGATGCTCGAGTAATGAGTTCCAATACTTCTGGTTCAAGTCTGCTCTAATACAAATGTCTTTCTTTTTTAAAAAAAAAAAAGAATTTTAAGTGTTTTGCACACTTCTGAATTTGGCTATACTTGGGCTATATTTGGGTGACATTTGTGCTATATTTGGGCTCTTTTTTCTCTAGTGGCCATCTTAGAAGACATATTTGTTATGTAGCTCCCTCATTTACTGCAGTATCCTTAGCTTAGTAGAAAACGCTTTCTGTTTTCTCTGTCCATTCTATCAAGATGACGTTCAGATGTGCCACACTTTTGGCATTAACTCAGAATATTCGCACTCAAGCTGTTCATTAGAACACTATAGTAAAGCTTCTTGATCACCAGTGAGATAACTGGCAATCTACTGCTGGTGGTGAAAGTGCATGTTTCAGTCTACATGTCAGAATGTTTTAATGAAACAGAAGAGGAATATATTTGAGAACTCACTTAAACTGTCATAATTTTTCTTTCTACAGCACTAACTATAATTTCTACAACAGGATGAAACCCCCTCATTTTGTTTCTTACTAAATTAAATGTTTAAGTTCTACAAATTTGATTCAATCACCATGGCTTCAAGCGTGCCATAGTTTTTGACATAAGTAGGACTGTTAGCGCTCTGGTTTGTCTTTAGAACACGCTGGGAGGCTGCAGTAGAACACAAGGGAATCAACTCACAGGCTAGTCCTGTTGGAAGTACATGATTTACTGAGAACGTCAGACTTCATTTTGATATGGCTGAGAAAGATAGAATGAATTTATAGAAAATATGCTCTGCATTTTAGCTTATGGAGCACCTTCCATAACCTCTATGGGAAAAGCATGAGAAACAGTTTTTTCTCAAACATGATTCATGAAATCTCAGCAGAAGACTTTTTCAAACTGTAAAATCACCTTAGAACACACCACTCTTCTTAAAATTAGTATGGTATCATCAACAAATGATATATTTTGTAACTAAAATCTGTTATCACTGTTTATACATTCTCGTTTTTGTGACCCTCAAAACCTGCCATTCACTGCAATGCATTTCAATGGGGTGCTATCATGTATATTGCTCCCAAGATAGCTTCAACCAGGAAGTGTTGGCAGCCAATCAAATTTCAGTAGCATTTCAGTTGGTTTTTTTCCTACCAGATATCTATATTTTTTAAACTTAAATATCTCTTTAACTACTGAACGGATTAACCAAATCACAAAGAGCATGCTTTCTGGACCAACATCTAGCTTTCTGCCAAATTTGGTGCAATTCCATTCAGCGGTTCGGACTGTAGTCCTGTTCACAAAATGAAACATCCTCATAGAGTTAACATGGGAAAAACACGTTTTGGGACACCCCAGCCCCCCTTCTTTCTCGGCCCCCACTTGAAGGATCACCCCAAAACTTTCAAAAGAGGGGACTTTTTTGTAAATTTTGTGAAGATTCGTCAAGTGGCGCCAAAGTTATTGGCAAAACAAAAAGCGCTTTTCCTATGGAAACTTTGGTCCTAACTATAACTACCTACTGGCGACCAGTAGGTAATATGCACATATATATATATATACAATTATATGTTATGTTAAAGTAACTTTTAGAGCGCATGATTACCCAGAGATGTCTTGGCGCTTGCTCTGTTGACCAGGCTCAGAAAAAACACCTAATTAGAAATGCTTTGGAAGTGCATGTCGCAAAGTTTCTTCCACCCTGGATGGTTTGTTTAAACCTAGGGAGAACGAGTTTATTAGCTCCACGGAACGCAGGTTTCTGTTTGGGTCATACCACTTGAAAAAATGTTCAAGTAGTCTGGACCAGCGACAACTAGGGGAGCTTTTTAAGTTGTACACAGAGCCTTAAATCTGAGTCGTTGCGAGATGGGGAGCCAGGGCAAATTGAAGCATAAATTAAATTTAGGGATCCCCGCAAGCAACCTAGCGGCAGCGTTCTGGTGATTCTGTAATTTGTTCATATATTGGTGCTGCATGTTAAGATACAACCCGTTACAATAATCTACCTTTAATAAAACTAGGTGCTGTTAGCACCATTTTCTGTGCATCACGTGCATCGGTTAGGAATATGGGGAGGATTCCTTTTTATTATCCTCACAATGTGAAAATAGGATGAGATAACTGCAGTCATCTGCTCATCAAAGGTGAGTTTGTTGCCAATAACAACTTCTAGGTTCCTGGCTTTGCTAACAGGAATAGGCAGTGTTCCTAGTTCCTCTGGCCACCAAGATGGAGAGCAAAGGGAAGGCAGATTTCAAAATAAGATGGCCTCAGTCTTTCTTGAATTAAGTTTTAGACAATTTCTGTTCATCCAGTTATTGATGGCCCACATGCAGATATGAAATCTCACACCTGTACTGTTGCAATTGGTAAACAGCGATAACACATTTTGTGCATCGTACGTATAGTATGTTAATTTAATTAATCAAGGGATTTATTTCAAGCACGCTACTCACCTGTGAGGGTCTCAAGGCACGGGGGGGGGGCAGCTCCAGTCAGTCAAAGAGCCAGTTCTTGAGGGTCTTCCTGAAGATGTGCAGGGTGGGAGCGCGTCATGTCGACCCGGAACTTGTTCCAGGTCTTGGTCCCGATGTAGGGGAAGGTTCTTCCACCCATTCTGCTCTGCGGATACTTGGGGGTTTGGCGAGTGTGAGGTCAGCGGATCAGAGGTTTCTCTTGGGTACGTGGAAGGAGATTCTATCATTGAGATGTTGGGGCCCTGTGTTGTGGAGGCATTTGTAGGTGAGGATGAGTATCTTAAAAGTTACTCTCTTTTCGACGGGGAGCCAGTGGAGGTTTCGCAGGTGTTCGGTGATGTGTTCGTGTCGAGGGATGCAGAGGACGAGTCTGACTGCGGTGTTCTGTATGGCCGGGAGTTTGCGGAGCAGGGACTTGTTGATCCCGGCAAAAAGGGTGTTATCTTAGCTCAGTCTGCTGGTTATGAGTGCGTGGGTGATGGTCTTCCTTGATTTGGGGGGATCCATTTGAAGGTCTTCGGGAGCATGCGGAGGGTGTTGAAGCAGCTGGAGGAGGCTTTGTTGACCTATCGAGTCATGGAGAGGGAGGACTTGAGTCAATGCCGAGGTTCCGGGCATGGTCTGTAGAGGTTTGGGGGGCTGCCGAGGGAGGTGGGCCACCAGGTGTTGTCCCATGCAGAGGGGAAGGGTCCGAGGATGAGGACCTCTGTCTTCTCCGAGTTGAGCTACAAGCAGCTGCTGCTCATCCAGGATGCGACGTCCTTCATTCCTATTCAGAAGTGGAGCCTGGTGGTGATGGGGTCCTTGGTAAGGGATAGGATGAGCTGGGTGTCGTCGGCCTAGGACACTATGCTGAGTCCGTGATGTCTGACGATGGTGGCGAGGGGGGCTATGTAGATGTTGAAGAATGTGGGGCTGAGCGATGACCCTTGGGGTACTCCGCCAGACTCAAAACTAAAAGATCTGATCAAAGTTGCCAGGGAAGTCACGCAAATGTTAAATAACGCTGGACTACGTGAGAATCCCTGTGGGACCCCATATGATAGGGAGAATGGATCAGAAACAAATTGGTATAAGGCCACTGTGTGTAGTCGCCCTGAGTAAAAAAAAGATTTTAACAAGGCGAGTGCAGTCCCCCTGATCCAGACAGACTGGAGCCGGTCAATCAACAACCATATTAAAAGCTTCAGAGAGATTAAGACAAAGGCTGCACTTCCACCTTTGTCCAAGGTAGACCTCATCTCCTCAGTTGTTTTAATCAGGGCCGTCTCAGTGCTTTGACCGCTTCGGAAATTGAACTGGGTGGCACCCAACAGCTGATTATTTAGTATAAATTGTGCAATCTGCTGACTCATCGCCTTTTCTACAATCTTAGCAGGTAGCAAAAGGCAAGAGATGGGGCGGTAGCTATTGGGATTTGTTAGATTCAGACTGGGTTTTTTAATAAGATGAATTATAGAGGTTACATTCCATTGCCTGGGAAAATATCCTGTCTTGAAAATATAATTAAAGATACTGGTGAGATGAGTAGAAATAATCTCTGGGGCTAATTTGGTTACTACAGGGGGGCATGGGTCTATAGGGGAGCCAGATTTAGCAGCATGAATTTTCATCATTATTTGATTGCACAGAATTCTGTGCAGATAGCCTGCCCCTGGTCTGAAACAGGCTGGTTGATTGCTCCATAGGTAATATTTTGATTTTGGTTTAATTTATTGTATATCTATTTTACTTTATCAAGAAAGAAACTTGTAAGGGTGTTACCAAGGCCTGGTTGCTGCTTACTGGATTGCTTCTTGGAACAGTAGACAGTTTTGACACTACCTGGAATAATTATTTTGTAGAAATAAACTGATTTTGCTTTGCACTGTAAGAACTTGTATTCGTTCATACATCGTTTGTATTTTCTTTTTCATCCTTGCTACACTGCTTTCTCCATTTCTGTCCTCTTCTTCTGCAGCGTTGTTTCGGTCTTACCATCTGTGAACCACGGCACGGAAGGTTTACCTCTATGTGGACGGGAAGTTCTGAGGGGAGGAGAGAGGGGGAAACGGATGAATTCAACCAATTAGAACAGTTTAAAGTAGCTGGACGCAAGGCTAAATCTGATTGAATATATATATATATATCCTACAGGCGGTCATCAGTAGGTAGGTATAGTTAGGACCTATTTTCCATAGGAAAAGTGTTTTTTGATTAGCTCATAACATTGGTGCCGTTTGACGAATCTTCACGAAATGTTCCCCAAAAAAGAGACCTCCTGATGTTAGTATGTCATGGGAAGTTTCGAGGTGATTCGGCAAGCGAAGCCCAAGAACAGGTGGGGATCAAAAAGTGCATTTCCCATGTTAATTCCCATAGAGATTTTAGATCCGATGATTGAATTTATTTTTATAAAATTCTTTTTTATTTTTATTTGCAAAAGACAAAAGAACAGTATGGTCAGTTATTAAACAGTAGAGTCGCTATAGCACCGGTTACATACATTGACAGCGTAAATCAGTATGACGTGCATGATACTATGAAAGCATAGTCCGTTCAGTCCATATTCTCCAAGACGGAGCGTCGGGCCTGCGGAGGCTCACATATGTCCCCTCTGTATTCATTCCATTTTGACCACACCTCCCCCCACTTTCGGGGGCACCCCCGCGCCGTGTACACAGTCTTCTCTTGCAACATACACCAGTCCATGTCTCTCTGCCAATCGGCCAGTTTAAGCGGAGCAGGTGCACCCCAAAGGCGGGCTATGTTTCTTTTTGCCACCATTTGCCCAAGTGTGACCCAGAGTTTCCCTCTCGCAGGTAATTCTGTGGGTTCCCAAATGTTCAGGAGGCATCTTTTTGCCTCTGGGCGTATGTCCACCTCCCATACCTCCTGCATGCAAGTCACCACACGCCTCCAGTACCTCTGCACACTCGGGCACTCCCACAGTATATGGAAGAAAGAGCCAGCTACACCGCAACCCCGCCTGCAGAGCCCCCCCCCCCCGTCCCATCACCTGCAGTCTAGTGCATGAGATATACACTCTATGCAGTACTTTAAGTTGTATGAGCCGAAGTCTGGCCGAAATCGCTACCTCCCTCGGGGAAGCCAGCGCCTCCACCCACTCCTCATCATTGATCTCAAGGCCATCAGCCCCCCATTTCTCTTTAAGGGATCCGGGGGGATCGGGAGAATTATTGATCAGTTTCTTGTATGTGAGTGAAATGGCGTGCTTGGGCATGTATCCGTCGAGCAACCTGTCTTCAAGAGGGGAGGCCCGCGGGGGTTTAGTCCCTGGTGGTATGTTGGCTTAAAGGAAGTGCCTAATCTGCAGATATCTGAAATATTCAGTGTGTGCTAAGTCATATGTTTCCTGCAGGTAAGCAAAGTATCTAACCCCCTCGGGCCTCCACAGGTCTTTGACCTGTGAGATACCAATAAGGTCCCAGCTACGGAACCCATTTGTGTGACCCAGGCTGCCCAGTCTCTCCGACACCCACAGAGGAGTGGCCAGAGTCAGCGTGTTGGACCAACCGAGCTGTCGATGCGCCGCGTGCCATATTTGCACCGAGTGTTTAGTCGGCCCCGTGAACTGATGTTTCCCAGGTTTAGAGTAGAGTGCGACTTCGTAATTCCCACCCGGGAGTAACCACCTATCCATCCCGTAACCTGGGTCATTACCGTCCCTATACGTCCCGTGGTTGATCGCCGACAAGTGGGCAGCCCAATAGTGTTTGCGGATATCCGGGAGATTGAATTTATTTTTATGTATTTATTTATTTATTTTTGGGGCACCACGCTCTCTAGAATAGCAATCACACTTTAGCAAGTTTTGCACACTATGAAAATGCTGTAAAAACTTTTCTTTTCCAGAAGAAGTCTAACAATTGGCAGCCAGGAACTAATAGGAACTTGCCTTAAAACATTGAAGTATAGAATAGAGGAATACAAAAGAACATTGGAGCTTTATATATTTTTAATTAAATATAAGGTTTTTTAAAATATGAAAGCATGAAATGATCAATTATGAGCATGTTCCAAGATGGCGCCCATGTTTACTCAGCAATATGTGCAATCGATAGAAATTGTCCCCTTTCTAGGTCTGTGAAAATGTAGAGTATACTTAAATGAAAAAATGTTTGATGCTCATCGTCGTGAACAAGGCTACGTCTGCCAGCCGAAACACGTGGATTATTGTGCCTCTCACAAATACATCAAAGTGAAGAATGAAAAGCGTTTTTTGACTTGCTTATAACTTTCGTGCTGTTTGACGACTTTACAGAATCTTCCAAAAAAGTGACCTCCAGATTCTAGTTGTGCATGGAAAGTTTCGGGGTGGATCGTCATGCGGGCAGAGAAAAAGGAGGGGGGGTTAAAAAAGTGTGTTTCTCATGTTATTTCCCATAGAGATTTTAGATATGACTACAGCCTGGACTGCTGGACGGAATTACACCAAATTTGGCAGAGAGGTAACCCTTGGTCCAGAAAGAGCTCTTTTCGTAATTTGGTGTACATCCTTTCGATAGTTTTTGAGATAGTAAAGGAAAAACAAATTTGTATCTCTAGGTATGCGGACCCTGCGCGATTCTAACGGATCTCGTACAGAGATCTGATTAGCAGCCATTTTGGGACTTCCAAACAAAGCAAAAAGGTAAACCAAAAAGAATGTTGCCGCAAAATCGTAGGTGGGTCCATGAATTTGCAGCAAAATGAAAAATAAATTGCACTGTACTGCATGCTTAAGGAATCCAGCATCCTTGCTACGCGAAGGTCTTTTCATATCCACGACAGTGCTACTCTTGGAGGGCATTTGCCACATTTTGCCGGGGCATCATTTCAGGATACATCACTGTTGACGGTGTTGAAGAGGTCGACAATGAGCATGCCATTCCAGCAATGAGCATGCCTCGCTAAACTAAAAAGATTACTTTCACTAAGGAATATGCGTGGACAGTGATGACTATGTGGTCAAACAATTTCAGGTTAACATGGGAAAACAATTTTAATACTTGCAACGGTCCTGTTTATTAGGCATTTCGACATTCAAAGTTAAATAATTGTTTTATCTTGATGGCCCACAGAGGCAAACACTGATTTATTCCTGTCATAATATGGTATGTGTCATGGTCTGTGTCTCGGTTTCGTGAGACAGGCTTCACACTTCAGACGAACATATAAAACAGAGCCATAAGGACATATTAGGCGCATTGAAGTGTCAGTGCTAATAGAAACAATATTATTTAAGTAGAAAAAAAATTGTTCAGTACAAGCTTCACAAGCTGTTGGTCTAAAAATATTGGTTGGTTATTTAACAAAACATGTCATTTGTCTACATAAAGCTGGCACACTAACAAATACTATTTTTAGAGTGGCTTGTTTTTATAATTGTTTGCCAGAAGAAAACATACAAAAAAGATGAAAGCAGTAAGGCGTACAAAATGAAGCCGGAGTTCAAACAAATATGTAATGCAAATGCAATAATTGACAAAAAATATCATTTTGCTTCATTGGTTGCCGACATGTTAACTTAAACCCACTATAGGTTTCAGATTTTCCATTTACTACTGTGTCATAACATTATTCATTAACGATTTTACAGTACATTATATATGATAAAAAGCTGTACATGCATGCATAACTTTGAAAATAATCCATATATGAGAGGAAATTCAGACCGTATATAATGACATTATATACACTGGTAAAACCTACTCGCATCAGGTTCAGTTACAGAGGCTCACCTACTTGGAACAGATGACGCAAAACCTCCTGTCTTATGGCCACATTACTTCGATGCGCAGATTCTAGGCAGTGGTGCTGCATGAGTGGGTGCTCTTCCATGATGCAGCAGTGCATATATTCCCCAGCGGGACACCTGCAAACAGAGCAGCCAAGGTAGTAGATCCTGCCCTTGTTGAATGCTCCTCCGCCCTTGTTGAGTGTGTCTTGCCTGTTCTGCCGTGACAAAACTGTATGGTGACAGAAATCCATTAGCTTTTGCTGATGACGTACCTTTAGGAGAGAGTCCATAAGAAACCAAGAGCTGATCAGACTTTCGGAATAGCGTGCGGCAATGGAGATAAAATGTCCAAAGTGTGGAGAGACCTTTCCGCAGGAAAATCCGGATTTAGGAAAAAGTTATGCAGTATAATAGGTTCATTGTGATAGAACTTTGTGGATGAACCTTGGATTTGTTCTGAGAAGCACATAATTGTCAGTGAAGCTTAGGAGCAGTTCCTGTATTTGAATAGCCTGAATTTTGCGCACTCTTCTAGAAGACGTGAGAACCAACAATAGAGCGACCTTCCACGTGAGAAATTACAGATCTGCCTTGTGAATGGGCTCAAATGGAGGCTTTCATGACCTGTAATAGAACTATGCTAAGATGTTATTCTGTGGGAGGAGCTCTTACTGGAGCGAAAGTTCTGAACAACCCCTTTTTGAGTTGTTTGACTATTCTTGTTGAACAGAGAAAAGGACAAGAGCCGTTCTGTATCTTGAAATGGAGGCCAGGTGAACTTTTACGGATGCATGTACCAAGCCTAATCTGGTTAGTGAGTAGGTAAGGTGGGATTTGCTCAAGTGACGCTTCCAAGATATGCAGGTTAGACTGCTGACTCCACAAGCAGAATCTTTACCATTTCAACCTGTATTACTTGTTTGTTGATTTGGCACTTGCCTTGGACAAAATGTCTCTAAGTCTTGAGGAAGATTTACATCTCAGAATTCGCCGAATTCAGGAGCCATGCATGTAACTGGAGGGAGGCTGGGTCTAGGTGTAGGATCTGGCCGCTGTTCCTCGTCGGGTAGGCGGATGGGATTGGACTCCAAGAGCAGCAGGAGCTTCATAAACCAATGCTGCCTGGGATTTGGGAGCTATTAGAGTGAGGTGAGAGTGCTTTATCTTCATCTTGGTGAGGATCTTTGGTATGAGAGGAAATGGGAGAAAAGCGTACGCATAGATCCCGAACCAACAGGCATTACCCCTCGACCCTGGGAGTGGGTATCGACTGGCACAGAAATGCCATTTGGCACTCTTGTCTGTCGCTAAGAGATCCAATGCTGGTTTGCCTCAGAGTGAGACGATCTTGTCAAACACCAGCTGATTCAACTCCCACTTGTTACACCAGTCTTTGGTTCTGCTGAGAGTGTCCGCCAAGGTGTTGTTCACTCCTGACACGTGCTCGGCTTTTAGAGATATGTTGTGGGTTGTATGCCAGTTCCAACGGTCTTAAGCATACTGAAAGATAGATAGAGCTCTTATTCCCCCCCCGCTTGTTGATGTAATACATGCCGGTTGTGTTGCCTGTATGGACAACGAAGAGGCTACTGCTATTCGAGGCAGAAAAGCTTGAATAGTGAAAAAACAAATTGATTTGAGCTCTAAACGATTGATGTGCATCAATGTTTGAAGTACGGACCATTTTTCCTGGATTTGCAGGTCCTGCAAATGGCCGCCCCAGCCCTCCAAGGAGGCGTTGCTCGTGATGATTAAGCCCAGCATTGAAGGGACTAATGTGAAGCCTAGTGAATAATGAGATGCTTGAGACCACCACACTAGTGATTCCCGCATCCTTGGGGTAATGATGATTAAGTCCTCAAAGGAGCCTTCAGATTGGATCCATTGCATCTGGAGCGCCTCTTGCAGTGGACTCATTTTTAGCCGTGCCGGCGGGACCAGGCTTATTGCAGAGGAGAGCATACTGAGTAGCAACTTTGAACATCCACAATGAAACGGACCTTCTTTTTTGAGATCTTTAGGGCCGGGCTTGATAATCTTCGCTATCTGTCCTGTTACAGATAGCTCTTGTTTCCGATGGTATCGAATTTGGCACCCAGAAATACCCTTGTTTGACTTGGGATGATCGAGGATTTTGGGTCATTCACTGGGAGACCTAGTCTGTGAAATATTTACAGCCAGACCGTTGTAGCCTTGGAGGCTTGTTGCCATGTGGAGGCTTTTAGCAGCCAGTAATCTAGTTAGGGGAATACCTCATGACCTTGTTTGCGAAGTGTTGCTGCTACCAGGGCGAGACATTTTGTAAAAATCTAAGGAGCCAACTTGAATCCAAAGGGAAGGACCTTGAATTAGTAATGGGTACTGACTACGGTAAACGGAGATACTTGGGATATGTATGTGAAAGTACGCAGTGTATGAATCCAAGGAGGTCATGTCATCTCTACTGTTAAGTAGGTGGAGAATGTCAGAAACTGTAATCATACAGAAAGATTGTTTGCACAAACATTTGTTCAGTTTCTTGAGGTCTAGGCCGGGTCTCCACTCTCCTGATTTGTTTGGTACAAGGAAATAAAGGGAGCAGAATCCCATGCCCTTCTGAGAACAAGGTACCCTTTCTTTAGAGCGCTAAGTGGAGACGAGGTGGGTGCACCCCTTTTGGAGGATTGTTTGGTAGTCTATGCACAAACTCTAGGGTATGCCCATAGGTTACCAAGTCCAACACCCATTTGTCCAATGTTATTTTCTTCCATTGGGGGAGGTAGTTGGAGATATGCATGCCCACAAGAGTGGAAGGAGCGCATATAGCTGGTACCTGGTCCAGGTCACTGTTTGAAGCCTGTACAGCGACCCTGGGGGGTTGATTTTGGCGTGTGCGCCTTGCTTGTTATAGGCTCCTGAGGGTGGTTGGCGGTATGCCTGATGGTAGGCAGGCCTATATTGAGATGGAGGCTGGTAATGCTGAGGGATCGGATAGCTCCCTTGGAACATACAGAAACCTCTCCCTCTAGCTACCCGAAATGGCAGCTTCTTGAACTGCTGGGTGGCAAGGGATCTAGCTGTGTTAGTGTTTGTTTTGATAGCCAATAAGGGATCATCAATAGGTTTACCAAACAAAGTTTTGCCATCACAGGCCATGGCCAGGATCTATGATTGGACTGCAGGTCTAAAAGAGGTAGCCTTGAGCCATCCTTGGTGTCTTAAAACTGCTGCTCCAGCCAATTGACATAAACCTGTGAAGACGATGTCAAGAGTACAGTCTATAATTTCTGAAGTACTTTCGTCTTACTTTAGGATCTTATTTGCTTCTGCCTTCCTTTCTTTATCATTAAATAAAGCAGACTGCTGATGTCAGACAACATCTGGTGGTCATGGTGTCCCAGGATCGCAAATGAGTTGGCTCCTCGGACTGTGACGGCAGACATAAGGGAGAATCTTTTCCCTATATTGTCCAAGCGCCTGCCCTCCTTGTCTGGTGGCACAGAGATGGGCGCAGAAAGATTTTTGGGAGTTTACACTGAACAAATGACAGAGTCAGGCTTGGGATGACTGGTGAGGCAAGCAGGGGAATCATCAGTGGCTTTGTATTTTTATGTAGCGGTGAGGGGCTACTGGCGCTACCATTGCCGGGTTTTTCAAGATCTTTATCCCCTCCTCCCAGATGTAGTCTATAATGGGGATGGTTCTGACAGACTTTTTGGGCTTGCTCTTTAAAATCAAAGAAAGCAGTCAGACTGCTTAGCAGAAGTTGGAAGATGAAATCCCACTGCAGCTCTGTCTATAAGATTATGGAGGAGATGGAGTAGGGACAAGGTAGTCATTCCATTCGTCATGTGGATGTTGAGGGTCAGTGATCTCTCCTTTCTCACTCTCATCCTCTGTGGATATGTGGTCCTCCCTTCGAGGTGCTGCAATATTCGAGGCCGGTGTCATCCTGGGCATTATCGGCAAATGGATATTTCTTGACATGGCAGGAGAAACAGGCTGGGGTGGAATGAGTTGCTGCTTTTGTGCAGCTTCAGGAAATCTACTCCTACAATACTGCAGCATGGCCTGTAGGTCCTGAACTAGAGAAATGGGCATCTGAATTTAATATCGTCTAGGCTGAGGATGTGGGTGGCATGTGTAGTGTTCAGAATGTCGCCTAGGAAGGGGCATACTAAGATTGATAGTACTGCTCTTTGTTATCATCGTCATCAACTTCCTCCTGGTATTTCACCTGGAGCTCTGAAGGACTGTGTGCATCGCCCAAAGGCCCGTGGTCTTATTCTTCTAAATCCAATAAGTTACTGGGTAGCAAAGTTGAGACATTGCTTGGAGAGGTCACTTCAGGCCTTAGAGCAGTTTTTGTTATCTTTGTAATTTTAATATTTGTCATCAGTGCCATCGACAACGTGAAGGTAAACTAAGGCATTGACAGTAAGAATTCTTTTGTTGATGGTGCCATCGTTGGTGGTGCTGCAGTAGATAATGTTGCTATCAAATGCGCCATTGTCGACTGGCATGCCTGTCGACGGTGACTTACTCAACGGTGTCTTTGTCGGTGGTGTAGTTGAGGTGAATTCCATCGTTGACAGTGACTTAGCGAATGAGATCACCTTGGTCGACGGAATGGGAGCATTAATAGCTGCAGTCCATCTTCTTGACTATGATCGCCTCGTGGACGAGAGAGTGGTGACGGTCGACATCGTCATCAATATCAGAGTCAATGGTGTTTTGAGAGGATTTTCTGTCTTCGATGGTTCTGATGAGGGAGAATGTTTTTACTTCCCTTTTTCACAGACAGAGTAGAGGGTTGGGAGGAGGCCGCCCCTGTGCAGATGAGCTTAAGTTTCTCCTTTCTCAGAGGGTCCTTATGATGTACTTTCAAGGCCTTTCTACTCTCCTCAGAAGCGTCATGGTCAGAGGATCTTGACCTTTTGTGAGGTCTTGCAGGTGAATCACTGTGCTCTTCAAAAGAGCTGGATTTTTTTACATTTTTTATTCTCTAGCCAGATAAGTAGCCTCCCTCTCTTCTGCTCAAGAGGCAATAGAGTTTGTCTTTGTGTGGATCATCCATGTGCAGCCTTTTCTTCCCACGGAACTAGCAGTATCTGAAGAGGCCTTTCTTGGAAGACTCAGACATTGTAGATGTATAAAAGTTGGAATATACTGGAAAAAAATGAGGAGATCGGGGAGACTGCCTTCACGCAACATGCGGTAGAAAATCTAAGGGACTCGCCCTCTGTTGAGGGTGCTTTAGATAGTGCTGTCGGTCCGACTGGTTATAATTCAAGTGTGGTCCTTTTTTCAAAAAGGTACATACATAGGCTATTAAACTGACTTTGCATTGCCATTATAGCCTACGGTACTATTCCGTACTGTTTTACTATGGTAGTGAAGGACTCCCACTTCTACGACGGGGAATGATTCAAGCATGTGAATCTAGGAAAGATCCAATATTGGAGAACGTGACTGTGGGTAAAAAATGGAAAATCTGAAACCTACTGTGGGCTTAAGAAAACATAATGGAACCCAGAAAAGTGAAAATTTCATTCACTTATGGCACATTAACAATCTTACATGCTTGTTAGGGGCGGCTGAAACAAAACTCTAGGCACATCCAATTAGCTCGCTTGCTGGTCCAGATCAATCCCGGGTAACCATAAGTGGGAAAATAATACAAAGCAAACTGATTTAGGTCTTTGTGCCCCAAAGTTATATAAATCTCCATATATAACATAATTGAAGTAAAAATATCTGATATTCAAATACCATATATGTATCATAGATATACTATTTAACAATGTTCTACAATATACCCAGCAAACATTACGCCCAAGTGTGCCAAAGGTATGTCAGTAAAAAAGTATATATTGTTTTTTCACTAGCATATAAATATCATAGAAAAACAATCCAACAATGTTATAGAATATACACAAAGAAAAAACATTGTCCTAGTTAGCCTACTTGGGTGATATGGTATCGAATTACAATGAAACAATTTCACTTCAAACATTTGGTTCGCACAACTGCACTTTTAAAATGAGGTATGGTGGTACATACTATTCACAATGACAAAACAAGTGTATGAAAGGGGAGAAAGATGATGAATTATTACTTTAATTCATTATATGCAATAATTGTCTGCATGCATTCATTTTCTTAATTATATGGAAGAAAATAAAAGAAATATATACCAAATGTGATTTGTATAAATATTGTGGTGAAACAGGGTACTCGCCTGAACACTGCCCTGAGTCTAGGATCATGAGTCACTTTAGTTCCCAGGTATTGTACTTGGAGATAAAAAATTGTGGCAGGGCATGCGATTGTCACAGTGAGCAAAGCCTGGAAGTTTGAAATACGCTGGTGGGACGGCTGTCCTTTCTTAATAAAATGAATGAAAGACTATGATCATGTGACATAATTTTTCTTTGCGAAAGGAGGACTGCTGGAGATAATATTCAGGGTTTTTGTGAAGTGAACTGTGTTGTGCACCGGCCCCGACAGGCAATGATATATAGATTACCTACTGACAGTCGCTAGTACGTAGTTATAATTAGGACCTAGTTTCCATAGGAAAACCGTTTCTTTTTACTTGGATATAACTTTGGTGCTGTAAGACGAATCTTCACGAACGTTTCCCAAAAAAGTGCCTCACTTTATCTAGTTGTGCATTGATAGTTTACGGGTGATCGGTCAAGCAGGGGCCGAGAAAAAAGAAGAGGGGGGCAAATAAAGTTTGCTTCCCATGATAATTCCCATAAAGATACACCCACACAGATACTCTCACACCCACTCACAGACCCATATACCCACTCACACACCCAGTCACCAAACCATACAGCCACTCACACACCAAGTCACTTACCTATACAGTCACTCATACACCCACTCTCAAAGGTTACAGTTAGGAAATAGAATTTAAAAAACACCTTAGAAATTAACTGAGAAAAAAACAAATGTTACAGGGACGCTATAGTTAGGAAATAGAATTTTTAAAAAACCTTAGAAATTCAAGGAAAGAAACAAAGGTTACAGGGACGTTATAGTTAGGCTCAGATTTCACATGTACAAAACCACAGAAATTCAGCAATTATAGTTACCTGAGCTAACTATGAGTTATGCGCCCGCCATGCACAGCTTATGACCGCAAATATTACATCACTTATGACATGGTCAGTGACTTCACTGATGACATCATTGATGACATTTCAAATGAATTGTTATGATGTCCACGTATTTTGAATTTCTTATATTGAGTGAATTCAAATCTATATAGATCTCATTATTGAATAGTAGAAGTGTGCTCAGTGCGTACATATGTGCAAAGATTAAATACACCAAAACGAAGTGCTCAAACACTGGCCCTTTTGGGGTAAAAGAAAATTGCTAATGTGTCACATGATTTGAGAAAATCACACTGACAGCAGCCTGATCAATAATGAGTATAAATACATGGCAAAATCCTGAGAAAAGTTTAGCGAGTATCAGATTTCTACATACTGGATTTCATGAAACGGGAGTGCTTATAATCAGAAAACCCATTAAAGTAATATGAAAAAAACACATATTTAGAATGAACCAAATTGAGACTTTGAGACTGGATAAAAATCAAAGTTTGGCTTTAGTGCATGTAAAACTTGTCTGCAAGTACACTAACAATCTGACAAAATTGTAAGGCCGGTTCCTCTTTAAATGAGCCTTCTTTTAATGTGGCTAAGGGTGTATTCACTTTTTATTAGGAGACAATTAAACCTGACAAATACGTAAATGAGGTACCTTATCGTTTTCCGTAACTATCTGGATGGCATTAGGAATAAGCCTAGCTGTCTTCTCTTTAGTCATGGTGGTGATATCTTTCAAAGGAAAAGCAATCTAAAATAAAAGAATCAGAGAGATCAATCACACACTTTAGGAGACCATCGTTTTCAGACTATGAATGAAAAATAATTCAAAAAGTTTTTAAAGCAGTGAATTCAATAACAAGGAAATGTGACTTACCTGTGATCCTAGTTCTAGTTCTACATTGTACAGAAACTTCACTAAAGTCATAAAAATAGAATATTCCCACCCATCTGAGGGACCCTGGAAAACTATTTCTTCTGAATATAGCATAGTTTATCTGTAGTTGAAGGTAGGCACCTCAATGTCTTAAGTCTGGTGATACTTCTATAATTATTAAGACAAACTAGCTTTGTAGTGAAGGCGGCGATTTAGACACATACATTGCTATGTTAGCATAAGCGCGTTAGATGTTAGAAAGCCATCTTGCCACTTTTGCTGCTTTTGCACACGACACTGCAGATACATGTTATTATTTGAAAACTGCTGGTTTGCCTTTTCTTCACATGAGAACTGTCTGCTGTTCACATCCCTAGACGTGCGCTGCGACCTTGGTCTGAACATTGTGTAAAGAAACAGTCTGGGTCGCCAGACAATGCATGTTTTTGAGTTCAGGTTGATCGGCCCACTATTTAGCCATAACACGCACACAGCTGCAAATACCTGAAAGTCGAGTGCTTTTAATATTGCAGTCTGCATGCTTTACACACACATTCTGGAGAAGAACTTTCCCAGGAGCAGAGCCAAGCTGATCCTGTGATGTGATTCAACTAAGCTGATCTTTACGGTATGGGGTTCCCCATTCAAGCCTAGAAACCTTCTATTAGTCTAATAATATTAGCTTACTAGTGAAGGGAAGGTGGCTGTATTCCACTGTCATTTATAATATGATTTCTCCCTTCATTTTCTATAGTATTGTAACAATGCTGATGGTTTTAATTTTTATCATTTGTCTGCTTATGTTAGCCAAAGTACTGCATCTTAGGACACGTAGTTTGTAAAATAAACATTTTAAACTCTACAGTGTCTCTGATTACTCTTGTTGTGGACTGATATGAGAATAATAACGAACATGTATTTCTGATTCCCACCATTCCTGAGAGTACTCTAAGTCGCTTGTTCTGGGCTGTCTATACATTGGGAGCTCCGATAGAATACGGATAACGAATGGGACACTGATGCTGGTCGGATAGGGGTTCTGGGTTCTGAGGTGAGTTTTTGGTACACCACAATTCACTGAGGTCCTGGTTTCCTGCGCATAGTTCTGTGCATGAGCAGAATCCCGACAACAGCTTAACCATGTTTTGTCTCACGTAGAAAAAAGTCTTCTTTATAGCAGTAAGACCCATTGCAGCACCTAACTCAAAAGAATGGGCTACACTATCTAAACTAACCTGTAACCAACACTCCGAGAATATGAAAAAATAAAGAAAAATGTGGCTGCTAGGTCAAATGTTTAGAAGCTGAAGAAAACCTGCATTGTTTAGTTAGGAAGTCAGTAGGTTCCCTTTACCAGCATGCATTGTACAGGCAGTTTGCCTCACAACCCCACTTCATTTTGAGTGGCAATAAGTAATGAATGATAACTGAAAATGCTAATAGTAATACTTAAAACTGGGGAGGAGGGAGAGTGTGATTATGCCTTCATTGAGGATTCCTATGATGCAGAACTAGGATTATAAGTAACATTTCTTTCTGCATCATAGGATTTTTATTGCTAGTCAAACGGAGAATAGGATAGCATCCAAATCCCCAATCTGCAGTTGTCTACAAAAATACAAATGGCAATACATTACTTAATTCACCTTTCAAAGTGTTAGCTCTTGAATCCTCATCCAAGCAATAATGCTCTTTATGTGGCTGCCTTACACATTGTGGTCCGAGATACATTCCTTATCCAGGCAGAAGAAGCTGCTTTACCTCATATAAAGTGAGCTTTAGGTTTCCCAGGGAAAGACTTGTTAGATAATTGATAACAAACAGCAATGCATTAAACTAGGCAACTGGCTTTAGTTAGCCTTGATGAAACCATACCAGTTCGAGAGGGCTGTAATTAAATAACGGATTTGTTCTGTCCAAATATTATTGAAGAACTCCTCAAACATTATCATTGGAAATTGTTTGGCTTGTGTCGGGAGGACTAGCTTGTTTATCCACTCATTTTCCCACTGGGCATGCACTCGGTCTGGAAAAATGCATTATTATTATTAGCAGAAATAAAATATGTTTAGTCGTTGGATGTGGGGTCTGCAGCAATAAGTGACCCTTCTGCAAAATGATACGCATTCTTTCCTCAAAAGGACAATCTTTTTCAGGTGCTTCTATGCAGTCAAAAAGTTGATACATAAGCCTAAGCATAGTAATAAGTGGACTATGGTTTTAATTCCAACTGCTCCTGATGACCAAACCATGACTTTATCATTCAGTCATGCAAGTAGAGATAGATGTAGATTTGTCTCCATTGTCGGTTGGCAGCCACCACAGCAATGCATTTAGATACAGTTTTCATGGCAAAGGGGCCGATTTCAGACCAAAAGGTAGAACTCTGTAGTGATGATGAGATTTGGCTATTAAGAATCCCAGAATCCTGAGTGCTTTACTGCTATTGGTATGCTATTGGTATGGGAAACTAAATACCCTTTAGATCGACATAACACATCCAGTTTCTGTTCATAAGTTCTCAATATATCTTCAGAACTAACATACTAAACTTTTAATTCTTGTTCCACTTGTTGGCACGGCTTAGTTTGAGAATCTCTCCCTTCTGGTTTTTCTTGGGAACCAAAAAGTATCTAAAAAGAGATTAATTTTCCTCTTTGTGTTGTGTCACTCGGCATCATCACATAAGATTCAAAAATATCTTTAAAATATAGCATAAAGAAAATACTGCTGACTAGCCACCACCCACAGTCTCAAGTATGAAAAAATGAATGCCATCTCATTTAGTTTGACATTCTCTATTAGGGCAGTTTCCATCATACAGCAAGCAACTGTATCATGAGAAGAAGACTTTATTCTTTAGTTCCGGAAATGAAAGTTTCAAAGTAGTGAAAATCAAATTAGGACAAGTATTGAGACAGTTAAATACCCCATCGCAGTTAGTTCACATTTCCATATTTTTACATTCACGGAGAAAGCAGGTTAGCAATATCTTTGAAGCGCGGACTTTGTCTCCCTTGATGTGAAAACACATATAGTCCTACTTTTCCTTCAGATTATTCCTAGTACCTGTTTGCTTTGCTCAAAAAATGACTCAGCAAGAATATGTTTGTAGGATAAATCAAGCCAAATGGCGAACTTCAATATGGTACTGGTATGAGCAAATTAAAGATTAATAGGTAGAATAATATTAACGTACGAGTTACTTACCTTCGGTAACGATGTATCTGGTAGAGATGTTGTCTAGCTGCAGATTCCTTAACTTAGAATACCCCCAGGCGTGAGACTGGACATGGAAATCCCTCGTAGCAGCACCTCTGCGCGCCGGGGTAATGGCGCCACACAACCCCGCCTTGACGTCCACGTACGTGACATCAGCGAGGTCATATAAGTCCCTCCCGGCGCACTGACATCAGTTTTCTTCGGAGAAACTTGTCCGAGGCACAATGCGGAGCCACGAACCAGAAACTGTGAAGAACGGGAACAGTGTGCGATGGATGAAAAACCTGTGAAGAAAGGAGGAGGATGGAAGACACCACCTGAAAGACAGAATAGACACTACCTACACTTATAAGTGGAAGCCGTGAGAAAGAGCCCCAGAAGCGAAGCGGAAGCCCCTTCCCGAGTGCAACAAGGGAAGAACATCTCGACAAGGAGAAATAGGCTAATAGTGCCAGGTGGAACTGTGGCGTCCACTAAGAATGGAACACAGAAAAAACAACAGACCCTCAAGGAGGATGACCACGAGGAGACCAGGACCCCGAGGTAGCAGAGCAGACTAAAGGGAAGGGAACTGAAGAGAAAAACGAACCCCCTCGTGAATCAAAGGCACCAGAAAAAAGCCCCCCAGCAGAGGCGAACTGTACATGAAAACACCCAGGGGAACCCCTTTGAGCGAGAACCCAAAGGTAACTGAAGAGGTCAGGGGAAAACACCACCAGACAAGGTCCTCACAGAACGGGGAGGCCGGGCGGCCGTTAAGGAATCTGCGGCTAGACAACGTCTCTACCAGATACATCGTTACTAAAGGTATGTAACTCGTACATCTGATAGAGACATCTAGCCGCAGATTCCTTAACTTAGAATAGATACCACAGCAATACCCCAAGGGAGGCGGGTCTGTGACAGGACAACAGAAAGCGCCAAGCATCTGATCCAGCAACAGAGTGACGGATAAGGGGGGGGGGGGGGCTGTGGCAGAACAGCCCGACAGCAACCCCAGCAGCACGAAGAGCAGAAGTCACAGGATAGAAGAAATCCGAAAAACATGCCAGAATGGCACCACACCATACCCGCATAAAAAAATGACAGGTAGAATGGCATGAGCCCTACACCAGCACGATAAGTGCATCGACCCAAGCTGGAAAAGAACTCGAAGAGATGTAACCAGTGCCTAACAGACTAGCCTATAGAAGGAAGCCGAAGGAGCCAGTGGCAAGAGCCCAAAGGCAAGAGCCAGAACCTGAGCAATGCGTAAGGGAAGAACCAGCAGGATAAGAAGCATGTTAATCGCACACCCAACCCCAAAAGGGGTAAGGAGGGACAAAAGCACCAATTTCTGACCCGCCAAAGCAGGTAGAATATTTTGCCGGCCAAAGAGACCTCAAAGTGGGGCACACAGGAACAGAAGTGTGCCCGACCGGGTAGCATGAGGCCACAGTGAGAAACAACCCACAACATAAACTAGACAGTAATCAATGACCACTGCCATCAAAAGAACTGTCCCGCAGGCGTAGCTGCAACAAGAGTAGGCATATCCGAAGGAAGAGGCCAAAAACACCACGGTAACGAAAGGTGGCAAAAATCGCAGAATCCAAGACCAACACCCCAGAAAGACACATACAGCGTCAAACAAAAAGGGAGCATATGTCAATTTGGAAAACCACTCCACTAAGCAGAAGCAAGGAGGAACCCATGGCCAACTTGCAACAACTCAGAAAAGCCCCCCCACACATGGAGATATTGGTCCAGACGTCACAGCCTGGACAAGAGGTGGTGACGTAGGAAGAGGATATCAAGGCAACCGGCATGTAGACATAAATGTATAAACATACAATTAGGTAGAGACAGAACGGGCCAGGAGCATGAACATGTATATACCGGACCATACCTAGAACAGTAAGGGCAGGTAGGAGCCGTTTGGAAGAGGACACCATGAAACCTCCAAAGGAGGTAGATGACCATGGCAAAAGCAGATGGCACCAGGGAAAAACAGAGAACACTGCACAATGGACCACCACGCGACGCATGGAGCCCACATGACCCTCAGGCCCAGGTGAGATAAGAACGGCTATATAATAGCGTACAAGTACCCCACATGAAGTATGTATACCCCAAACAACGGGGGACACCTCTTAGGGCAAGAAGCCAGGCCAAAGAGCGCAGCAACAAACCCTACCCGGGAGCGGAGTTCTGAGCTGTAAGAACATCACCGAGCCAAGGCACCGGCTGAATACGACAGTATACCACAGTCAGAAGACACAGCAACCTGTGGAACAAGGTCACAAAAGGCCAACAGGTATCTGAAAGCAAAAACGCATCCAAGGGATGCCATTAAAAGGGTAAGCCACCCTTGACCACAGAAAAAAGAAGACGCAAGGCTCACTGTCCATGGTAAACACAGAGCACATCTATGGATGCGAAATGAAAAAGTACCATCGAAGATAGGCTGAAAGGGCCTAAGTGGGAGGATGAAGACCGGCCAGGAGCCGGCAAACCGCCGATTCGGCGTGAGCATCAAAGAGCAAAACCCCATCATAGGGTAAGTAAACCAGTCTCTCCCGGATATTGTCAGGGAAGACGCCATCTCGCAACCAAGCGTGACGCCTGAAGGCAACAGAGCTCGCCATGGCTCGGCCCAAAGAATCTGCAGTATCCAAAGCTGAGCAGATTGTGAATTCGGCAAGGTCGCGACCATCCCGGATGAGGTGAAGAAGATCAACGCGAGCACCTTCAGAGGTGGCAGTATGCAAAGACTCTGCAGAGTCCCACAGGGCAGAAGTAGCCAGAGTCAAAACACATACTGTATTTAAGGACCGTAGGGCAGTACTACTGGATGCAAAGACGTTCTTACCCCATGACTCAAGCCACCTGGACTCCCGAGAGGGAGGAAGCATTGGAGAGGGCAGAGACGGAAAGGCAGTCTGCAACACGAACCCCTGCGCATCAGGGTGCACAAAAAGACAGGCCGGATCATGTGGAGCCGGACAGTGGCAGTGCAAAACTGAACGAGCCACCGGGTCACCTGATGCAGGCCGGACCCAGGTTCCCAAGAGGGCATCATAAAGGGAAGCCTCAAAAGGCAAAAGTGGCTCCATATGACCAGATCCACGATGGAGGACCTCAAGCAAGGGGTCCACAGACAAAGGGGCAGAGGGGGGTTGCATATTCAAAATGCGGGTAGCCAAAGAGACCACCCTCAAAAAAGCCACACCAGCCTCGGTAGCCCTCCGTGGAGGGGAAAACAGCTCATCAGTGGGGGAGGGTTGTAAACTGACCCTCTAAAGACACTGAGGGTGCGCCCAATGCTCCAAAGAAGGAAGCCCCACGGAAGAGTGAGGATCCTGACGGGGCTCCTGGGGAGGTGAACAGCCTGCCGGAGCTGGAAGCTCCTGAGGAGGCTACACAAATTCCAAGGGGGGCACTGGCAACACTAACTCCGGTGACGCCAGGCGGGAGGGCATCGCCGAACTCTCTCCAGAGGCCTCCATAGAAGGGTCCAGAACCTGGCGTCGACCAGACGCCAAAACGATGCATGTCGGCGCCGAATGTGCCTCGTCAGACGCCGACTGGGCAGCATCCAGTGTCGAGTCGGCACCGTCCGGCGCCGAAACTATGACAAACTCCCCCTCAGAAGGAGAGAGCGCCGGGGCCGGCGAGGCAATCTTTCTACGCCGACCTGGCGCCGGCTCTGCCTCATCCAGAACAGGCTCCGATTCCGAAGAAAGGAGCGGAGGCAGAGCCACCGAGGCGAGCCTCCGGCGCTGGAATGGCGCCGACCCCAGCTCCGGACAGGCGGCCGCCTGTCCGGAAGGCTGGGGCGTGCTTAAGTCAGGGCTATGAGCACCGGTAACCACCTGCGGCGCCACAGGGAGCCCCGCGGGGCTTTGCGGCGCAGCTAAGGCACCATGGGCTGAAGAGGGAGACCCAGCTGGGCCGCGCCCTAACGCCACCACATCTCCGACATTCCTGGGAGGCAAGGGCTCAACTGACACCGGGGACGAACCTGCCGGCGAGGCCGTCGGAGACCCCACAAGAAGCAGCGGTCTCAAGGATGCCCCAGGAACGGGAGAGGACCAAAGGGAGGCCTGCAAAGCCGTAGCATAGGCCTCCATTTGGGCCCGAGTTGCCCCCACACCTGGAAAGGGTGGATAAAGGGGGGGCGACCGTCGGGAGCGCACGTTCAGAAAGTTCCGGGAACCAGCGCCCCTGACGACAGAAGGAGAGGTTGAAGACCTAGGCGAAAAGCTCCTTGACTTACCAAGCGGAGAACGACGACCCCGGACCCCATAAGGCGATTGACGGCAGAACTGAACAGAGGAGGGACCTGCAGTCAACGACGAGGCCGGGAGGCGAGACGACTCTGACCAGGACAGCCGTGCCGAGAGAAGCTTCATACCGCGCTCCCGCCGAGACTTCGGTTTCAAACGCTGGCAGGTGTCACAGTCCGTGGAGTCCTGGTGCTCGCCCAGACACCACATACAAATAAGATGCGGGTCCGTCACGGACATTTGCCGCGAACAGGAAGTACAAGATTTAAAGCCCAAGGCATCGCACACTGTGCTCGACGCGAAGCGTCGAAGATGAGGCCTGAAAACAGGCCAGAGGAGCTCACTCCGGATCCGCGTTGCACGCGGAAAAGAAGGAAACTAACGTCAGCGTGCCGGGATGGACTTATAGGACCTCGCTGACGTCACGTACGTTGACGACGTCAGGGCGGGGTCGTAAGGCGCCGTCCCCTGGCGCACAGAGGTGCTGCTGTGAGGGATTTCTGGGTCCAGTCTCAGGCCTGGGGGTATTCTAAGTTAAGGAATCTATCAGATACTCTTTATATCAAGGGTTGTGGTTATTTTGCCAAGTTCTATGGTAGAGCCACAATTAATTTCTGGTTCATGTGCTAAAACTCCATAAACACGCTTTTAGAGGGATGCAGATTCTCCACTTTCTGAGAAGTGATCCCTCTTGTGAGGAAGAAGAAGGGTTGGGTTTTTTCTGAGACCAGCAGGTTTTAATTTGACACTTTTGCTGAATTATTCTGCAAGACGGATTTCAGCTTGTAAATACTTTTCTGCAATATGATAGAGGAGAGAGCTAAACCACCAACATTGGTGCATTAGGCAGTTCCACACCTGAACATGCAACAAACATTTTGCAGTCAAATTAAGTTGTTCTATGTGGCAAAGGTGTTGTTTGTGGGAGATCCTCAAATGTTAAAGTTGCATATCACTAAGTCAGTGGGATGTGATAAAGTCTGCTGTTGGTCTTCCTTGACCTTGCTCTTTACCGGTATATGAACAACTTGCATTTCATCAAAAAGGAGGCTGCAGCCTCTGAAGCCTAAAACTACATCTACATGAATATATGTATGCAATTTTGACCAGTAAACTCTTTGAGGTTTCTGGGCAAGGGGGTATCTATTGGTAGCCACACAAGATTTCACTTTGCACAGTGCACACAAAAGACTCAAGATATTCACAATGAAACAAACTGGACTGAAAGGTTGTTACTAACCCCCATTAGCCAATAGAGAATAACTGTTGATGTGCCTTGGTTTGTGACACTGAATTTGCAGGCAGACATACATAGTAGTTCTAACTAAATGAGGTATAAGCAATCTTGAAGTAGCAGCACATATGCAATCTTTGAGCAGGCATCCTGGCAGGATTTGTAGGCACATGGCAAAAGCAAGTGAAAGAAAAATCAGGTAAGTGGTAGACAGACAGACAGACACACACACACCAACCCAAAAAACCCACCAACCCCTGCTGAAAATAATTTAAATATTGTATCCATCTCATTTGTTTTTCTCGTTTAGAGAGGGCAGGCGAGACTGTGGCCGCTGGATTCATCAGGGAACAAAGTCAAGGGAATTGTAGGGTCAGGTATCCACGATAATCCAGGGCATACACAAGTTTTCATCAATTATTCAGTGGCATGGATAATGGATGGCGGGTGGACCCATGACCAGAGTAAGGCTGTACTGTACAAAATGCATTGAAAAAAGCTTTTGACTATGGACCATATGGTATAACATTGGCGGAACTGAGCAGGGGAATACAATTCAGTTACTTATACACGTGATGCACACCTACTAAACCCTATCAGTGCTTTTACCACATACAGAGAAACAGGTTCTGGAAAACACTCCTATAGAGAATAAGAATCCTCAAAGTAACCATGAATTCAATAAATTGCAATAAATACTTGGAGTCAGCCTTGTTCAATTGTTGGCATCCAAGTCATCCTGGCTTTAATATGTTACTTGCACATCTATTCCTCACACTCCCTTACCACACTATTACTTGAAAAAAAACATAAGTGTTAGGGCCCTTGCCAGAATGCCACTGTAGCCTGCACCACCCACTGCCAGTGACAGTACCATCACAACCAATCATCACACTCATACAAGCGTGACAATTCAGACTTTTTTAATACACATTAAAAATGACTAATACATCCCACCCAAGCTATTCCAATAGATTTGAGAGGCATGTTTTAGTGATTTTAATGCGTATTTAATTATTAACCAACTGTTGTTGTACCCCTCACAAAATTAGACAAACAGTGCCATCAAGTGGCACGCTTTTATAAGACGTCACCATACATCCCCAGGGTTATCCAGGGGAGGGAATTAGAGGGTATGGGGTTTCCAGGGTGAGCTGGCCTCCAACCTAATGTATGCACGCAAGTTTAGCTAACCGAGATTTACATTCAATTATGTTACGTTACAGTATCCACTACTTAATAGAAGTGCTGGGCATAGAAAATAATGTAACAGGTTGTCCTCACACACCACCAGGTGTCATGCTTCATCATAGGACAACCCTCGCTGGCCAAAAACCCAGTTTGATGGAGAGTGGGCCTACACCTGAAGACAGGAAGGCACTTCGAAGTTAGAATGGGCCCGTGTGAATAGTGACTTTAAAAACCAATGTGGCATCCTAGAGTTAATTTATTAATTGGACGTACCCTTTGGTATTAAAAATTGAAAAATGTAGTGATAAGGGGAACTATTACCCCCATCACCACTATTTCCGTTGTTGACAAGTTTCTGACTTTTGGCTCAACTGAGTCTGCTTCGTTTTTCAGTAAGAACAAACGAGTTCCTGGAAAGGCAATGTTGTACTAAGAGCTGCCTTGTTGATAGGGTAACCTGTGTCTATCTCTAAACTAAAACTCAGTTCATAGATACTTGTGAATACATAAATGGTTTATTAATATGTCTTAATTTAAAGGGGACATAAGTAAAGTTATATAATGTAAGCATGCAACATTGCATGCTGATGTAGTATTGTGACACTGCACAAGTGAGGCATAAAAAGCTTTTCTTTATAGAATTGTAAGACCAGCTCACAATCTTACCCCAACGTAGGGTCTTCAACGCCCCATCCAAGAAGGGTTTTAGGGACCCCTGTAGCCACACTATGGGAATAGTAATTATTGTGGGAAAATCAAATTAGACCGTTATACACTTACTCTCATTCAGCGATTGCCAGGGAGAGACTCTGGAGGGTGCACGGATCAAGGTTGTAGTGGAAAAGTATGGCTTGAGGTGGAGTCATCCCCAAGGCCTTGATGGTGAAAAAGTAGAATAATGAGATGGAGCAACAGTAGACTAGTATTTTTTATTGACGTATTTATAGAAAATGAGTGTTCATTTTACAATGTCACTACAACAGGTGGAAGTTTTACAACTGTGGGATTTATTAGGATCAGTTGCTTCTGTGGTCACAAAAGATTGTGGAGAATGACTCTCTACAATGTTGTATTATTTATCAATTTATTATAGGTACTCATACAGTGAAGACCTATCCGCGTCACCAAAGTAGTACTTCACAAGAAACACAGAGCAAGTACATTAACGATAACAACTGCCTGTGATGTGGTAGAGTCACAATATTTAGAAGTATTGCAGTATTTAGATTGCTAGGTGCAATTTTAAGAGGAATGTTTTACTGAATTTGAAGTTGAGATGAGAGATGAGAGATCATAATTTTATTGTATAGGAAATTAATCCAAAATCTTACGGCTTGAGAGGAGAATTACTGTTTCAGTATCTGTCTTTTTGGTTTTTCCAATATCCAGTAGGAGGCTGGTTTTATCTCAAGGGTTTCTATCATTTTCAGAGGTGCATAGCTATACGGGTTGTTGGGGAGGTCAAGATGTAATGATTGGTGTGTGATGCAAGCCATTTTAAGTTCAATTCTGGCTTTAATGTAGTCTAATTTTGTTTCCCCTTTGACTAGCCGAGCTGCTGCACTGTCAGTGGCTTTGAGGGGGGGCCAGAGTGGATTTTGGAAGACCTGAATGTAGGATGTTGCCCATGTCCAGGTGAGAAATCATGTGGTGTCCAGGCCCAAGTGGATTATCAATTTTGAGCATCCGAACATTCTTGAATGGTTTAAGTTAAGAAAGCCCAGAAGTATTCTGAGACCGCAGGTAAGATCTCATACACCAGGTCTTATAGTGTGTAGGTGTAGCAACCTAGTAAACAGCTTTCGTTAACCAACCTCAAAGCAAAGCTGTCTGAAGCCAAAATACACTTGCTATATGTGTATACCCATTTTGACTCCGAATGACTGGAAAGGAGTCAGGGTTCGCTCTCCTGGTGGACATCTGTACCACGAGACGTTCAGGGGTTGTAGGCTGTGTTACGACGTCTGGGTCTCCTGGAGCAGGTCTGTGGAGGTGCGGGACCTATCAGTTGACTGAAGGGGTCAGAACATGGCTTAGTCCAAGTGTCCAGCAGTATATCAGTGAGAGATCCTTTGAAAGGCAAAAGAGGTTTTGTCAGTGTCTGGCCAGGTTGTAGGATCACTGTCAATATATGTGTTTTTATCCCCATAGTGGAGAGGTGAAGGGCAAGGACCTAAGCAGCCCTCCTGATCACTGTAGCACAAGAAGTGGTTGCCTCTGTTGCTGGAGAATCCAACCCAGGATCAGGTGAGGTATCCAAGTCACTGGCATTGTGTAGGTCCCTGTATCAGTTACCATGGTAAGATAAGGCAAGCTTTCCCCCATTGCGACCATTGTCGTCGCCATAAAGCTGGCTTTGGTCAGAGTCTGTCAGGTTTCTTTCATGAACTCATCCACACCCTCACATGTGAACCCATTGGTAAAATTAACAAATCAGGGTACAGATTCCTAAATTGGTATTCTTTTAGCAGGAAGAGACCATACCACAGAACTGGTAGGGGAAGGGCAAGGAATATGCAAGTAGAAAAGGTTATCCACCAGAAAGATTGTTACCGAACGTAAATAACTTTTTCTTCTGGTGGATACTGCTACTTTTAGATTCCTTGCCTTTGAATAGATTTCCAAGCAATATGCAGCAGGACGAGGGTGTGGAAAAAGATTAGACTAGGAAGTCTAGGAGTACAGAAGGGACAAAATGCCTGTCAATTCTCACTTTGTAATCCAAACAATAATGTCTGGCAAAGGTGTGAGCAGACGATCTAGTAGCCACCCTGCATATGTCTGCCACAGGCTGCTGTGGAATATGTGGCTCTGGAGGAACGAGCCTTGATTCCTTAAGACGGTTCTTTCTTAGCCAAAGTGCAGTACATTTTACCACAAAGGATAATCCATCTACAGATTGTCTGTTTCTGAACCCCTTTACCTTTTTACAATCAATATAACAAATGAAGAGCTAGCTGGTCATAAGATTTGATGCCTTTTTTTGCGGTTGATTGCCGAAGTTGACCAATCTTCTAAGGTCCAGCCTGTGCAGTTGTTAATCTTCCTTAGAAAGATGTGGAGAAGGACAGAATGACAGTAACATGTTGGATTTTCCCAGACAGTATGGAGGCATCACTTTTGGCAGGAAAGCAGCCTCACTTTGCAGCACCAACTTGCCTCGGAAGAAGCATGTGAATAGGAGATGAACAGAAAGGGCTTGAAGCTTGCCAATATTACAAGCTGAGGTAATGGCCACCAAGACACCTGTGTTGCGAGTTAGTAACCTGAACTCACAACTGTGTAGGAGCTCAAACTGAGTCCCTATGAAATGTCAGAACCAGGTTAAAGTCCCATTGTGGCATGCCAAATGGTATTGGAGGATACATGATTGTCAATCCTTTCAGAAAGCATAGAACCACTGAAGATTTTCACAGGGAGGGTTGATTCGGTATAAAAAGGAACGCTGACAATCCTGAGATACCCATTGACCATAGCTACCACACAGCCTCATTTAACCAAGGACAGTGCAAACTGTAGTACATTAGACAGGGATGCTATGAGAGGATCAACCCCCAAATTCAGTTGCACTGAGAAACAAACAGGTTACACCTCTCCTAATAAACAGATTGTCTAGAAGGACAATGTGCAGAAAAGATCATGTCCTGTCTAGCACCTGCAGTGATAGCTGAAAGTTCTCAGATTGCCCATTTAATCCCCATGCATTAAGTTGTAGGCTTAGACGATTGGGGTGCAGAATCTGCCCTCCTGATTGGGATAACAGACACATTCTGAGCAGTAGATAAAGCGGGGCTGCTCCATTGTGGTGACATAGTGAGGAGTCTTCTTGGCCACTAAGGAACGATGAGAATGACTTGGGCATGGTTGTGGTGAATCTTCCTCAGAATCCGAGGAAACAAGGGTATGAAAGAAAAGGAGTATTAAATTGGAAACTTCTGCATCACTGACATGTTCCCCACACCTCTCTGAAACAGATACTGGAGGCCACAGAATCTCAGGTACTGAGTGTTGTTCTGAATGGCAAATAAATCCACCTCAGGTATGCCCAAAAGGGCAAAGGCATCTGGCTGCGAGCTTCGGTGTTCAAGGATCCTGGCACGCGATTGGCCACCATCCAGAGACCAAGATGATGCTTCCAGGTCCAGAGCCTCAGAGCTTCTCAACAGAAAATTTGAGACTCCACTGCCTCCAGTTTTTTCAAGTACAACATCACAGTTATGTTGTTAGTCAAGGTCTGAACCGACTGACCTCAAAAGGAAGGGAGGAAAGCCTTAAATGCCAACCCGATAGCCACCAATTTGAGCAGACTGAGATGCAGTCTCTGCTCTTCAGGAGACCAAAGGCCCCCGATCTCAAGGTCCTCAAGATGCGTACCCCAACTGAAAGTGGAAGTGCTCGTCACTACTGTGGTCCCATTGAAGGGAAATAGAAGAATCTTCCTCTAGTCATCTGTCATCTTTTCCTCAACAGCTCAACTCCACTGCAGCTTTCCTGGAGACCACAATGGATTCTGTCAAGTCTCCTTGATGCTGGAACCACTGCCTGCAAAGGCACAACTGAAGAACCCTTATGTGACAGCATACATGTGTGAAGAGGAGGATGCAAGAAGCTAGCAGACCGATCAATCATAGGCCATTCAGGACCAGTACTAGAGCTCTCGCCTTTAACATTGGAACGGTCTTGAATGTCCCAGATCCTCTGTGCAGGGCAAGGTTCTAATGCATGATGGTATCCAGTACTGCTCCAATGAACAGGAGATGTGGAGAGGGCTCAAGGTGCGAGTTGGTACAAATGATAAAAAATTCTAAGTCAAACAGCAGTGAAGCTGTCGAGAGGAGACGATGGTACACCAACTCAAGCAAACTTGTCTTGATAAGCCAGGTATCCAGGTACAGGAATAAAGTAATCCCCACCATCTGAGATGAGTCGTCACCACCTTTGTGAATACTTGAGGTGCTGAGGTCAATCCAAAAAGAAATACTGTGAACTGGTAATGGGTAGAATCTACCCCAAAGCGCAAATATTTCCTGTGAGTCATCAGAATCAGATATGAAAGTATTTGTCCTGCAGGTCTAATGACACCATCCAGTCGTCAATGTCCAGGGCGAGTAAAACCTGAGCCAGAAACAGCATCCTGAATTTGCCTTTTCATAGGAGTCAATTCAGGAACCTGAGGTCGAGGATCCGAATTAGACCACCGTCCTTCTTGGGAACCAGGAAGTACAGTGATTACCCCCTTACCCAATTTCCTGCTCAGACCCTAACTCCACTCCCCCTTTCTGCAGCAGGACAGCCACTAATTGCTGCAGGACCCACTTATGTTCTTCGGGATCGCGGGTGGGGTGGCATTGAGGAGGATGCTGACGGAAGGGTATGGTGTACCCCTCTGCTATGACCTGAACAACTCAGTTGTCCAAAATAATAGACTTCCAGGCCTGTAGAAAAAGGAACACCCGTCCTCCCACTGGCATGGTGTGCTCTTTCACAGCAGAGTCACTGTTTCTTCCTTGCTGGTGCTGGGAAAGAGGAAAAGGTAGATAGGAGCTGTAAGGAACTCTCTTTCTCTCATCCTCTGTGGAAGCAGATAAAAGGATTCAGCTTCTAGTCAGGAACTTGTGCTTGGCGCCATTTCTAAAAGCCTCTGGAAAAGGGGTGTGGCTTTTGAAAGGCACAAAAAAATAGCCAAAGACTAAAGGCCTAGTGATCTGGCTGTTGCCCTGCCTTCTTTAAATCATTCAATAAAGTACAGAGATTGATTTTAAAAGTATAACTCTTTAACAAGCATTGTACAATATATTACAGTCAGCCATCCATCAACTTGCTAATGTTTACAAAGATCTCCAGGACACTCTTCGTCAAAGTGCCCAGGAATGTGTAGACATTCTGTCAGGTTTGGTGAAATGGACCTGTATGGCAAAAGAAATATGACAACCACTGTCCAATGGACTTAATGTCCACCTCGGTGTGCCAACTTATCTTAAAGGTGGCAGCAGAGAAATGAGATCCTTTTTGTGTGGTACAGCCAAGTTGGCAGTGAGCTCAACCTGATGATGGACCATTCTTGAGGTCCGAAATGCACTGGGCATATGATTAAATAATCTGCAAACACTTTGTTTAAAGTATCAACAGAATGGAGCTTGGTGAATGAATAAGGATTATGCTATAAACCTATTCTGTCAAGCATTTCCTAAAAAAAAGAACACATTAAGAAAACAAACTTGAGATGGTGAATCAAGATTGATGAATGATGAAAGCACCATAGAGGTGGTATTTTTGAATGTGCATTTTGGGACTATTGCATCTTTATGTTGGAACTTCTATATTTTGAATTTAGGAATAAGAGACAGATCACCTTAATCTGCACTACTAAGGGGACTATTACGATGGCGGTTGGTCAGATTGCCATCTTTTTGGGCAGGAGACAGTCTGACAAGGAGTCGGAGGTCCCGTCCACCGTATTCGGGTATGACCGATGTGCAGGCAGTTGTAAAATGCCTTTTTCCACTGCAGTACAAAAAGGCACTTTGTGCACATCCATACACCATGTGCGAGACACCTTGTGGTGCCTCGCACACGGTTCATTGATGTGTGGGGAGACACTAGATGTGCCCCCCCCCCCACTTAGCAGTGGCCCATGGGGGCCCTGCTTGCCCCCAAAATCTGTTTCCGTCTGCCTTTACATGGCGGGGGACCACCATGAAAAAGCAGTCATAAAGGGACATCCTAATCTCTGCTGCGGTGCCTGCGCAGGCACTGCATCCATTATAGGGCTAGGAGTCCAACCGCCACCTCGACAGGATCTTGAATCCTGTCAGAGGCAGTGGTCTTACCCCCGACCTCAGCGCTGCGACCACCGGTATTGTAATCGGACCGATGTCCAGGAGTTCGGGTGGACTGTCACTGATGGCCTGTCAGTGGCAATCCTTACTCCACTTTAATGACCACCTTAGTTTGTAAGGAGCCCACGATGAACAAACAAGTCCACCTGCTTGACTAAAACAAAGTTACAGTTAATTTCCCCTCAAAATGACTTACCCATCATGATAAAGTAGAATGGTGGAAGCTCTTAAAGAAATTGGTAGATAAGACATGCAATATTTCAAAATTGCCTGTATCATCTTCTGGAGACCAGCTGGTCGAAATACTGGATATGTCCTAAGACTGTGCTACGGAATACTCTTCACCTTTGCATGCTATCCATAAGGGCTATCTCTGCACCTATTAGAGCATGCATTTAAAGATCAGATCTTGCCAGATAAAATTAGCTGGCTGTGCCACGTCTCCAGCTTCACTTCTGCTTACTTGGGACACACCCAAATTAATCTCTCACCTTCAACAAGCAATAACTAAAGTACAGGATTGGAAAACGTCCATACAGGACCGCAACAGGAAAATGTTTAAATCACAAATTCAAGAAACAGCAGCATTAGATCAACCTGCAGCTCCCAGTCCACCATTCCCAAGCGACCAAGGTGACAAGGTGTCTACCCTGTTCGCCATAAGTTGGCAGGGTATGCTCAGACGTGAGTCGCTTGCTCACTTTGCCACCGGATTCAAGCAAGCCTGGCTGAACGACGGCTGAAATGCCAGAAACCGGTCCTAGGAAGCTTGTTTCCGGTCCAAGGAAGACATGGCTTGGCAGTTCGGGCTGGACTGTTCCCATGAGGCGCTGGGTCAGACTGATTTGCATTTGGCCATGTCTGAAATGGGGTGGCAGAGTGGGCTAAAGAACGGTGATGGATTAAACCCAGATCAGTTGACTGGGGGTGAGTGCTTGCAATGTTCAACACTCCGTCCATCATTTCCTTTGGTTTTTGCAAGGTGTCTACCCTCCCTGCCATCATTCCGCCCTTGCAAGAAGTACCCAATAGGGAGAACAGTTGCAGTACTGCTCTCTTCAAAAACACGATAGGTATCCGGCAAGCCCGTCTGAGCCGGTTCGGCGCCGGTTGTGGATCTTGCTGATAGTCCGCTAAGACCCAGGTATGTATACTCCCGGTCTGAGCTGTGTGCTATGGGGAAGCAGGCGGTAAAATGCCCCCAGCCTCGGCCGGTTGACCCTGAAGGCTCACTCGGATGTATGCACTGCAGCTTTTCACCCGTAGGTCTGGGCAAACCTAGCAACTCCACGCCCCGTTCCTCGGTGCGGGTCTGTTTGCTGAACTGTCGTTCGCTAGTTAAACACTTCATTGATGTTTATTGTCTCTTGGAGTACAGGTCGCCTGATGTTCGGTTTCTTACTGAGACTTGGCTCTCGGAGGATACAGTGACGGAGCAGGTACTTGCTCTCCCGGAAGGCTACATGATGCACTCCCTTAACAGACCCAGGAGAGGAGGTGGAATTGCAGTTATTTTTAAATCTAAGTTCTCCTGCACTTTTATTGAACAGACTGTCGCTGACTGTGAGTGCGCTTCTTTTAAATTAGCCTTCAACTTTAATTATACGATGTCAGGATTACTGATCTATCGCCCCCAAGGTCCATCTACAGAGTTCCGCGCTACCCTACCTGAGGTACTTAGTACCTTAGCAGTTAATGCCTCCAATTTTTCTATTATAGGCGACCTCAATTTACATCTGGAAAATGTTCTTGACCCGACTATAGCATCGTTCCTGGCAGACCTTATGGCCTGTCAGCTTGTGCAACGGGTTCCCGGCCCCACTCATGTGGCCGGACATCTACTTTTTCACAAATATTTTATCTTCTGAGGTTTTTGTCCCAGACCCTATAGACTGGTCAGACCATTACCTAGTCACTATGGCGATCCACGACATCCGGCCAATACGTAAACCAGTAAACACCTCGTCCATCAAGCGTCCTTGGCATAAATTGAGCTGGGAGCACTTCCAAAACCATCTTGCAGCAACCTTGCCGGTCCTTCCGGCTGATCCGAATGAGGCTTACCCCATCTTTTCGGATTGGATCCTGCAATCTCTGAACGCTCTTATACCTGCTAGGCCTACTAGGAACCGGGATAAGAAGCCCAACCCTTGGTATAATGCTAAACTGGCTGGCCTGCGCAAGCAGTGTAAGAAGTTGGAGAGAGCTTGGCGTCGGGATTTTGACCCAGCCTCTAAGGCACTTTATCGCGCAGCTATAAAGCGCTATCATAGGGCCCTTCATGCCGAGCGTGCTGCCTTTATTCCGAACAGATTCGGGTCAGCCCTAAACCAGCTAAGACCATCTTCTCAATAGTGACAGGGCTCAAGACTCAGAAGAATGATGTAGGCGCAGGGATCTTCTCCAACACACAGTGCGAAGATTTGGCTAATTTCTTCATTGAGAAAGTCAAGGCTATCTATCATAACTTTCCTACGGTCCCTCTAGGCCTTTCTGAGCCCTCTAGCAATTCCAATCACGGGTTTCTCGAATTTTTTCCTCCCATTACCCGAGTAGTGCTTCTTACACTCTGCGATAAGGTCAAATCAGGTTCTCCGGCTGATCCCTTGAAGCCTGATCAATTTAAAAGAATTCTACCTTCTATCATTCATCCTCTGGAAGAAGTAATCAATGGATCTTTGCGTGAGGCAGTTGTGCCTATGGCCTGGAAACAGGCCAAGGTCCTTCCTTTACTCGAAAAACCCTCTTTAGACCCTCGGAAGCTCGACAGCTTCCGCCCCATCTCTTTGCTTCCCTGGGTTGCCAAAATCACCGAGGTATACATTACCTCTCTCCTCACAGATTTTTTTACAGCTCATCAGAGGTTCGATGTGTCCCAAAATGGCTTCCGACCCGGCCACAGTACGGAGTCTGCTCTTCTGGCCGTCACTGAACACCTCTGGGCGGCTTTGGATGCAGGGTAGATGTCGGCACTGATCCTGTTGGATCTCAGTGCTGCGTTCGATACTGTATCTCATGCCATCCTGTTGAAGCGCCTCTCTGAGGCCAGGATCTCTGGGCCAGCTCTTGGTTGGCTGTCCTCCTTCTTGGCTGATAGGACCTTTCAGGTAACCGCCCCCCCCTTTTGCCTCTGGCATTTTTCCTATTGGTCAGGGGGTCCCACAGGGCTCGTCCCTGAGCCCCCTGCTCTTCAATCTTTACGTTCAACCTCTGGCGGAAGTGGCAAGGAGTAGGGGGCTGACCATGGTTTCCTACGCTGACGACACGCAGTTGGTGGTGGCCCTCTCTAGCGACTATGAGGAGGACGCCAGAAAATTTCAGGGCGACCTCTCTGCCGTTGCCGAGTGGATGACCGACAACTATCTACAGCTAAATTCTGACAAGTCTGAGGTTTTGTTAGTGAGGGGGGGAACCATGAGTACTGGAGTGACCTGTGGTGGCCTGCTAGTTTGGGTATGGCACCTACCCCTAAGCCGGTAGTAAAGAACTTGGGGGTTTGGATGGACAGCTCACTCAACTATGCGGTTCAGACGAAGAAGGTGCTGGCTGGCACTTGTTTTGGTCTTCTTCGTGGTCTGAAGCCCATTCTGGTCTTTTTTGACGCCTCTACAAGGCAGACCGTTGTCCAGGCCTTGATTCTGTCGAGGCTTGATTACGCCTGCTCGCTGTATTTAGGAGTAAACAAATCTGAGATACAGAGGATTCAGAGAGTCCAGAATGCGGCTGTCAGATCCATCCTGGGCTTGCGTAGACCCTGCTCAGTGACTAGTGCCATTCAACGGCTACATTGGCTGCTGGTGGCTAGGCGCATTGAGTTCAAGGCACACTTTGCCTTTAAAATTTTGAAGCTGGCCTCCCCTTGCATTTTATCTGATCTTCTCTCACTGTATATCCCTAGGCGACCCCTTCGTTCTATGGGACAATGTCTAGTCACGGTTCCCCGGGTCAGGAAAGTTTGTGCCGGTGGACGCTCCTTCCGGCATAGAGCAGCTTTTTTGTGGAACTCTCTGCCGGTTCACATTCGGGAGCTTACTTATTTCCTCCAGTTTAGGAAAGCTATTAAGACCTTTTTGTTCCCCTCCCTGTAGGCCCTCTTTATTTCCTTTCCTTGTTTCGCTCTGCCGTTGCTTAGCGCCGGGACGCCTCTCAGCCGAGGCAGCTGTCGCGCTTTATAAATCCGGCTAACATAACATAACACTGCCCCGCACAGACGACTGCTGCATCAAGAGCCCTGTCTACGAGGACCCCCAGTCAGCAGTTAGCCCTACTGGAGGCGAGCGACTGGAGAAGTTACTGTGTACAAAGGAACGATGTGGTCACGCGGAACTCACAAAGGATATCCTGTACTCGTACCTGTTGGGCACAACTTGCCCCACTACTTGCCAGCCGCATAACTCCTGAACCTCTGTTTTGTGAGGCTGAACTTAATACAACCCAGTCAGAGTGACCGTGCATAACCTACAAAACACAAGTGTTCTCCCAATACTCAAAACCACAAAACACTGATTTCATTGTACTTCATACACTTACAACCTAAGGGGGGCTTATTTTTACCTGCATTTGAAAACTCGCATATCATGCAAAGTATTCACTGTATTTGTATCATCTCGTTTTAATCAGATAAATATTCCCTATTTCTCAAAACCCTGTGTAGTCTTTTGTGGTGTATTAATTGTGTTACTGTGTGTGTGTTGCACAAATACTTCACACATTGACCCTTTTGATAAGGCTACCTGCTCTGTGCCAAGCTACCAGAGGGTGAGCACAGGTTATCTCAGTTGGTGTATCTAGCTTACCCTGACTAGAGTGTTAGTTCCTGTCTGGCCTTGGTTATTACCTCAGCCGAGACAAACCCCCAATTCTAACAATCTGCATAATTTTTGGGGGTATAGAAGGCTCAGTAGGACTGGTAAGGAGGTAAGAGATACAAAACTTAGGTTAGATATGCAAAACCAATTCTATAAAGTCAAATATTTTTGTCCCAAATATCTTCAAAACCCGACAGTCAAAAAATCATATTTGCAAGAACTCCTATTCCAAGATTGCAATTCAAACACAAAGGGTAATCTCATAGGTTCATTTTATATAATCTTTGCAGGATCTGGTGTATTCTATGACGTAGAAAAACAAAACTGAGCTAAAGAGGGGGAAAGGTTATTCATTTTTTGAGCTAAAGAGGGGAAAATGTTATTCTTAAAGGAGGATGCCCATATCGCCAGCATAATCAAGGTAAAGGGAAAGTAAATCTGCGTCTGATTCCTATTTTGATTGTGTAGATACAGTTAATTTCTTAGATTTAGATAAGAATAAAGAGTAGACTTTGGAGAGCAAATGTTACATAGTTTTAGGGTGAGGTCTAGAATGTAAGGGTTTAAATTAAGATTTTTCCTTTTGGGTAGAGCTCCCTGGAATTTTAGACATCTGTAAAATTCTTTATTATCCGGCTTGTAAGTGTATTGAATGGTGGCAAAGCAAACTGGTTCTGACAGAAGCCCAAGCTGTTTTACTATAACAATTCCTTTAGAGGACCATTCAGTCCAGTGCATAGTTTGCTTATCTATTTGAAAATGTTTGTTATTACAAAGACGCAACACTGGAATTCCGAAGTTTGGTAGCCAATTTTTCGTCTAAATGCATGATGATCTTTTTGATATCATTAAAAGTTTAGAGCAAGGAAGTATACATTTAGAACCAGAGTCAGCCAGATAAGATATTAAGCTACAATTCTGAAGGATCGATTCTTCAACATCAAGCCACTGGGGCCACAGCAGTCGATATTATTAAGCCATCTTACATTGTTTAAATAGAAAGTCCTTTTGGGAATCCTTAAAATTGGCTAATCTAACCCCACCTTGATAGTTAGGTAATCTTAACTTTTTTTTAGAGAGATTCTGGGTATTTTAGCTTTCCCAAGAAAATCATTTACCATGCGATCCATTTAGGCAAAGGAATCATACTCGGCAAATAGTTCACAATAGGAGTGATCCTCATTTTAATAGTTATAATCCATCCCCACAAGGTTAAAAATGTAGGGGTGATTTCGCAAAGGTATCCACATTTTTGTTTAGTGTTAAGCTTTCATTATGCCTGATAGTTTCCAGAAGGTTTAATGAAATTCAGTCTCCAAATACTTATAAAAATGATTTTTTGCCATAACGAGAACTTCTCCCCACCAAGTTTGCTCTATCTTCGCACTTCAGACTTGTCTCTATTGAGTGTGTATCCTGATACTAACAAGAAAGATTTAATGGTTCCAGTTAAGGAATTGGAGGATTCAGCATTACAAGTAAATATCCAAATGTCATCTACGTAAGCAGACGCCTTGACAGTGATGTAATCCCAGAGATCTCTCCGTTAATGCTAATAGAGTGTAACAGGTGCTTAATCACTAATGGAAACAAGGCCGTCGATAATGGACAGCCCTTTCAAGAGCCTTGTTTTAGGTCAAAATAAATAGTCAGAAAATATCCCATTGGGTCTTATCCTAGCAGTTGGCTGAGTATATAAGGCCTTCACCACACTTTACATTATCCCCTAGGCTTTAGGCACATAGGAATCAGGTCTGTTTCCCTAAGGGAATGTCGCTTGAACATGCCTGCCATCCCCAGCAGGGACTTCTTTACCCATCTCGAGATGTCAGTTGCACACAGCAGCTGGTCCCCTAAGCTACACATAACCACCATCGCACCAACCATGGGAGCCAGCTGAAAAGAAGGGTATTAAAACCTGCATCCCGCAATAGTGGTGTGTTAATTTTCTTGTTTGGTGGTTGGGCCGGGTACCCTCTATGCTACTCTTTTTAAGTTGAGGTAATTACAGTTCCACTAAAGAATACCCAAAACAGGTCGTCAAAACCTTTAAAAAAAAAAAGTGTATGAGATTGGTTCAAACTAATCTGAATCAATAGAGGTTTGGGTTGCATTTGAGTCTGATTCCTTCGGATTGTCCAGAATGCAGATCTATGGCAATGTCAAAAAATAACAATTTAAAATGACAAATAGTTTATTTTTACATACATTTTTGACAATTCTTTGTCACCTATGGGAGCGATGGAAGGTGTTTGAACAAGAGCTACATATGTTCAACAAAAATAATCCAGAGCTCCTATTATTAATAGAGTTGTTCAAGACTACATTACATTAGTGGCCACCATATGCATGATTCCCAACAGTTATCACCTCAGTGCATCAGGCACAGTTGCCAGCAGCAAAAATAAAAACCCTCCACAGGAAGGGAAAAGTTGTCACCTGCCTATATATAATTCTGAGCACAAACCGTCTCTGGCTGGCTGACTATATATCAATCACTAATACGGGGAGCAACATCAGCAATGTATCAAACAGAATACATTCAGAAGACAGGCTGAAGAAAGGATAATACAAAAAAATATATATTAATTTGTTCAAAATGTAACAATTTCAAGACATTGATTGCATGTTATTAATGTTTTTCTTTACATATACATAAGACTCAAAACAACACAAATGACATCATAACATAAATGTATTGTATCCACAGAATCCATACAGAAGCAATTGGAAGTATGGTTCCCCCAACAAAATAAATAACGGCAGAAACAATTAAAACATCCTCATACCAGTTGCATCTTAACACAATTTAAATAGTCAAACATACCTAAATCACATACGCACTGTTGTCTTACTAACACAATCACACATTAAAAGAATTGCATACATATGAAAACAGGGACCTGAAATACAAAAGACAGTGGTATCTTATACCATGATAGTAGGTGAATTGAAAAAGGACGCCACAAGCGAGGCAATGGAAATCAGGTAAATGGTAAGTGTGAGAAGTTGGCCTGGTATATGATGTTCACTAGTTAAAGTGACCACCTTGTACCATGCCAAGCAACCCTTATGGTGTGGTTGTAAGTCAACCTTTTCGGACTAGCTGCCATAGTGGTAGCGTAGGCTAAACAGTCTTTGAGGCTAAACTCGTGAAACGTGTTAAGCAAGCTGTTTTACCAAATGTAACCCCCTTTTATACCAATGAAAGGACACCACACAGATATATATTCAAAATATATATGTATTTATTTCTCAAAGTAACCCCTAGACTCTTTATGAGCACAGGAGCACAAATCGTTAAACAAGAATACGTTAGAATACACAGAAGTTGCACTTTATATGGATAGGCCCTGGTGGCCACTCAAACCATGTACTAAAATAGTGGTATAAGTACCACGAACAGAAAAGGGAAAAGGCCTAGGGCCTCTAGAATCGCTGGGCCTACAAGGAGCTAACTTCAGTTAGTGACCAGGAGGTCCACGGGTTGCGGGTGCAGAGCAAATAGTCACACGCGAGCTCCCATAGGTTTTCAATGGGTGCGTAAAAGTTACAAAGTTACTGCAAAAAGGATCTTCCGGATGGACTATGAACTCAAGATTGGAAACCCAGACACTAGAGATGATACTCTACACTTGGGCACCGGAGTGCCAGCTTTACCTCACCCACAGGAAGCGGGTGCATAGGTCTCGAAGTGCATTGGGTTTCTTCTATCTGTTCAATGGAGCCTGTAGTCCAAGATGCTGCAGGCGATCGGTCCGGAAGAGATGCGGTGGATCCAAGAGTGGATCGGAGTTGTAGAAGACCTGTAAGCAGAGGGGACAGTGTTCACTGTCACTAGCCAGTGACCAGCGTGGCACCAGGTGGGTACCAGGCGATGTCGGGTGCAAACAAGAGGAAAGGTGCAGCTTGTCTCTGCAGCCACGTGGTCCCTGAAGGTCGACGACGTCCAGGAGTCGGTTCACGAGCTGTCCCACGCAGGCTCTCGCTGTCGGCGGTGTCGGCGACTTGATCGAAGCAAACCAGCCTTGGCAAAAGCAATTGTTGTGGAAAACGAAATAAGCTGATGGTTCTGACCAGCAAGGTCAGAGGGACTGCTCCTTTGGAGGGGAGCAAGGGCCAGTCTGGAGCAACCAGACCAGCGGTGTAGTTTTTGAAGTTCGTCGCCAAGATGGCCACTAGCCAGCGGGCCAGCAACCGGTTAGGCGCGTCGAGTGGCAAAATGCAGAAGGGCCCCACACAGATCGTGGAGATGCTGGAGGGCTCACCTTTGGTGCAGATGCTGCTCGGGTGTTGGGCTTCTCAGATCCCAAAGCACAACTTGGAGGGAGCCTCGGTTGTTGCGCTTGCAGCTTGTCGTGGTCTTTTCAAGATGGCTGGCTCCACGTGTCTCGGTGCCTCCACGGGTTCCTTCTTTTCAGGGACTGTGGATCGGGCGGTGAGAGGTCTGGAGGTCCAGGTCTTGTCAGTCTCTGGGCTCAGGCTCCGGCGGGAGGCGGCGGCAAAGCAGACGTTGATTCTCTGGATGGTGCTTGCGTTAGCAAGGTGGTCACTCCCTGACCACAGGGGAGATTGGCTTCAGTCCTCTGTGCGGCAGAGCGTCGAAGTTCCCGTCTTCTTCTTGTAGTTAAGTTGATTCCAGGATGTCTGAAGTCTTAGGACACAGCTCCTACCTTTAAGCGGATTCTAGGGGCCGGACTACCTGCTAGGTCCCTCCCTAAGGGTGGGACCAGGAAGGGGGGTGGTTACACCCCCAATCCTTTGTCCAGCTCGCCCCAGGCCCGGGACTGGTGTGCCCCAGGACCAGATTGAACTGGCGTATGCACCGAGGCTCCTTGTGAGCCTCAGGCATGTCTGGTTTCTTTCAAGCCCTACCTGACCAATACACAAAATCCTGTCTGGGGTGGTGCACGCACCTCCCCTGGCAGGAAACCCTTTGCCCCCACCTCCCAAGCTGGAAGGACTCCCAGCAGCAGGAGGGCAGACTTGTGTCTGTAGTGGCAGCATCCATTTTGTGGAGCTGAGGCTATGTCTGATTTTACCCGGGTTTCAGGTACTGTACATGTCGTGTCCCTCTAGAAGGGTGGAATGCTAACCCCGTCGCCAGAATTGGCGAGGGGTTAGTATTCCAATTCGTATGACACCTTACTCGACATGTTTTGATAAAGCCAAACCAAAGTTAGCATTTAACCGCGAGGGTCATAATGCACTTAAGAGTATATGGTATGACGATATCTGGAAACAGTAGAAGGAAGTTGTTCCGACCACTGCAGACAGGCTCAGCTCATGCCAGAGCACCATCTCACATGGAACCAAGCACTCTGCCTTCAGGATTGTTAAGGCCTGCCATAGGAGTGACTTATAGGTTAACATGTGTCCCATTTAAGGTTAGGTATAGGTATACTACACCTAAGTAAGAGGTGGTTACACCAACTTACCCCAGCTGAGTGATCAGCCAGTTGTGTCAAATTTGTTAGGCCAAGCCTGGGGTGGCATAATACATGCTTCAGCCCCTGGCAGGCCTTAGATACACCAATGCCCTGGGTACCTAGTGTACACTGGTACAGGGGCTCACAGGGTGATCCACTTCCAATTGGTTATGCACCTAGGGTGCATAGTATAAATTTAGTAGAGAGAACAGCAGGCTGGGGGTCTGATTGGCAGGCCCACAGCCTCAATATGTCAAAAAACAGTGAAGCAAAAAGCAAAAATTTGGGGTGACCATAGGATAGCAGACCCTACTCTCCTACACACCCCCCCCCAAACGCAGGGACATTAAACTAGCCTTGACCAGTATCGTCTTCATGTCCTAAGTGGAAGTACCTGGAGAGACCATCTGCATTCCCATGGTCAGTACCTGGCCGGTGCTCCACTGTAAAGTCCATACCCTATAGGGAAATGGACCACCTAAGCAGTTTGGGGTTTTCACCCTTCATCTGATTTAGCCACAAGAGGGGCTTATGGTCGGTCTGAATCTTGAAGTGAGTGCCAAACAAGTATGGCCTCAGCTTCTTCAGGGCCCACACCACAGCAAAGGCCTCCCTCTCAATAGCTGACCAATTCTTCTCTCTGGGGGTCAACCTTCTGCTAATAAAAGCAATGGGTTGGTCTTGACCATCTACATTAAGTTGTGACAGCACAGCTCCCACGCCCAACTCAGAAGCATCTGTTTGGACAATAAACTCTTTGGAGTAGTCAGGACTTTTCAGGATAGGTGCAGAGCACATGGCCTTCTTCAGGTCATCAAATGCCTTTTGACAGCTTACTGTCCACTGAACCTTTTTGGGCATTTCTTGGATGTCAGATCATTAAGAGGAGTCACAATGGACCCATAGTTCTTAACAAACTTCCTGTAGTACCCAGTCAAGCCCAAGAAAGCTCGAACTTGAGTCTGGGTGGTTGGAGGGGACCAGTCCTTGATGGATTGTATCGTACTCTCCAGTGGTTGAACTTGGCCTCCACCTACAAGGTGGCCCAAATACACAACCTTACTCTGCCCTATCTGGCACTTAGTAGCCTTGATAGTGAGGCCTGCCCTTTGCAGAGCCTCAAGAGCCTTCTTCAGGTGGATCAGGTGATCCTCCCAGGTGGCGCTAAAGACAGCAATGTCATCAAGATATGCTGCACAAACGTCATCCAACCCAGTAAGGACTTGATTCACCAACCTTTGGAAGGTGGCAGGTGCATTCTTCAGACCAAAGGGCATCACCACAAATTGGTAGTGCCCGCCTGGGGTTGAGAATGCTGTTTTGGCCTTAGACTCCTCAGCTAATCTGATTTGCCAATAGCCAGCTGTCAAGTCAAATGTGCTCAAAAACTTAGCAGAAGCTAGTTTGTCTATGAGCTCATCTGCCCTTGGAATAGGGTGTGCATCTGTCCTGGTGACAGCATTGAGTCCTCTGTAGTCCACACAGAACCTCATCTCTCTCTTGCCATCTTTGGTGTGAGGTTTGGGGACCAGAACCACTGGGCTAGCCCAGGGGCTCTCTGAGGGTTCAATGACACCTAATTCCAGCATTTTGTGTACCTCAGCCTTTATACAGTCCCTGACGTGGTCAGGTTGTCTGTAAAGTTTGTTCTTTACAGGCAGACTGTCACCAGTGTCTACCACATGGGTACACCAGTCAGTTTGGCTAGGTATTAGGGAAAACAGATGTTGAAATGATTGTAGAACTTGTCTACATTCAGTCTGCTGATGGGCAGTGAGGTTGCCTCCAAGGGTCACTCCTTCAACTGAGCCATCTTCAGGGTTCTGAGACAACAGGTCTGGGAGAGGGTCACTCTCTTCCTCCTGTCCCTCATCCGTAGCCATGAGCAAGCCCATGTCTGCCCTGTCAACATATGCGTTTAACCTGTTAACATGGAGTACCCTGTGGGGACTCCTGGGAGTTCCTAGGTCCACCAAGTAGGTGACCTCTCCCTTCTTTTCCAGGATTGTATGGGGTCCAGACCATTTGTCTTGGAGTGCTGCTGGGGCCACTGGCTCCAACACCCATACCTTCTGTCCTGGCTGAAACTCAACCAAGACAGCCTTTTGGTCATGCCAAGCTTTCTGTAAGGCCTGGCTTGCCTCAAGGTTTTTGGATGCCTTCTCCATATACTCAGCCATCCTGGAGCGGAGACCAAGTACATAGTCCACTATGTCTTGTTTAGGCTTTTTGAGAGGTAACTCCCATCCTTCCTTCACTAAACACAGTGGGCCTCTTACAGGGTGCCCTAACAACAATTCAAAGGGGCTGTAGCCAACTCCTTTTTGTGGGACCTCTCTGTAAGCAAACAGAAGGCAGGGTAGAAGGATGTCGCATCTTTGCCTGACCTTTTCAGGTAATCCTTTGATCATACCCTTTAGGGTCTTGTTGAATCTCTCAACAAGCCCATTGCATTGTGGGTGATAAGGGGTGGTGAACTTGTAGTTGACACCACATTCCTTCCACATAGCTGTCAAGTATCCTGACATGAAGTTGGTACCTCTGTCAGAAACCACCTCCTTAGGAAACCCCACTCTGGAGAATACTCCCAGCAGGGCCCTGGCCACAACAGGGGCTGTAGTGGTCCTAAGGGGAATTGCCTCTGGATACCTGGTGGCATGATCCACTACCACCATTATAAATCTGTGCCCAGATGCAGTGGGAGGATCCATGGGACCCACTATATCTATTCCCACTCTTTCAAAGGGGACCCCCACCACAGGTAGTGGTATTAGGGGGGCCTTTGTTGTGCCACCTGATTTGCCACTGGCATGGCAGGTCACACAGGAGCGACAGAACTCCTTTGTATCTTTATTCATGTGAGGCCAGTGAAAGTGAGGGACAAGCCTGTCCCAAGTCTTGTTCTGGCCTAAGTGTCCTGCTAAAGGAATATCATGGGCCAAGGTAAGAAGGAAGCCCCTAAATTGCAGAGGTATAACCAACCTCGTGGTTGCACCAGGCTTGGGGTCTCTAGCCTCTGAATAAAGGAGCCCATCATCCCAATACACTTTATGGGTACCTTGAGCATTCCCAGCAGCCTCAGCAGCAGCCAGCTGTCTGAGGGGTTCAAGAGAGGGGCAGGATAACTGAGCCTGCCTCAAGTCAGCCCTTGAAGGTCCCCCTGTCCCCAGAAACTCAACCTGATCAGGTTCAAGCTCTTCAGGGATAGTTCCTTCAGGGTTCTCTAGATCAGCTTCCTGGGAAGGTTGATCATCACTCTGAGGCAGGGGGGAAGGCACAGCCTTGACCCTCCTGTTCTTCTTCTTGGTAGGTGCTTGGTCCATTGTTCCAGGATCCAAGACCTGAGGTTCAGTAAGGCACTTTTTGGCCTGTGACCTGGTCACAGCAAGGACATGTGGTGATATACCCAACATCTCTGCATGTGTCTTGTACTCCACTTCAGACCATAGAGAACTCTCTAGGTCATTGCCCAACAAACATTCTACTGGGAGGTCTGCACTAACCACAACCCTTTTGAGGCCAGTTACCCCTCCCCATGAGAAGTTAACAACTGCCACACTATGTGAAGTAGTGGCATTGCTGGCATTGGTCACCAGGTAATTCTCACCTGGTATGTACTGTCCAGGATCCACAAAGCCTGGTGTCACCATAGTGACACTGGCACATGTGTCCCTGTAGGCTTGAGCCACTTTTTCATTAATTAAAGGAGTCTGTCTATACTTGCCCAGGTTTCTGGGGCTCACAGTCAGGGACAAATCAATGTCCCCATCACAGATCAGGACTGCCTGTGTCAGGGTTCTGTCTAAGTCAGAATCTCCTTCAGTTCCCATAGTGATTCCCACTACACCCTTTGTCTGGGGACCAACACTGCTAACAGTAGTACTGGGAGCAGGTGCCTTAGGGGCAACAGTGTTGGGGGCTCCACCCTTTTTACAATCAGTAGTCCAGTGAGTTGTATTTTTGCAAGAGTTGCACCAGGGTTTCTTTTGACCTTCTTTCTTCTTCCCTTTAGGCTGGGACCCACCCTCTTTAGTACTAGTTTGGGGCCCTGTTGAAGACTTCTGGTCTTTAGATTTCTGATCTCCACCCTTTTGGTCTGTTTTCTTCTGATCGCCCCCTTGGCCCTGGTTCTGGTTCTTTTGCTTAACCCTGGTTCTGACCCATTTGTCTGCCTTCTTTCCCAATTCTTGGGGAGAGGTCAGATCAGAGTCAACCAAGTGTTGATGCAGTTGCTGGTTTTGACAGTTATTTAAAATCTGTTCTCTCATCATCAAATTGTACAATCCTGTATAATCAGATACCTTACTTCCCAGCAACCAACCCTCCAAAGCCTTAGTGGCACATTCAATGTATTCAGACCAGTCCTGAGTCTGTGTCTTCTGGGTGTCTCTGAACATTAACCTGTACTGTTCAGTGGTTAAGCCTAACCCATCAACTAGGACACTCTTCAGGACTCTGTAATTTCTGACATCCTCTTCTCTAACAGCGAGGAGTCTATCTCTGCCTCTCCCCTCAAAGGAGAGCCATAAGATTGCCGCCCACTGGTCTTCAGGAACCTGCTGCACTTTGCAGGCTCTCTCAAGAGCAGTCATCCATTTGTGGATGTCATCCCCACTTTTGTAGGGGGGCACAACCTTGGACAGGTTCCTATTATCAAAGACACTATCTTTGTCCTTAGGGACAATGCTGCCACCAGTGGGTATAGACCCACTCTCTTTATGCTGCCTAGCCTTGCTCAGTTTCTCTTCCATCAGAGCTACTTCTAGCTCCGGCTTCCTGATCCTCAGCTGGGCTTCTTGCATTCTGGCCTCATGCTCCCTCCTCTGAGGGGTGGTCATCCTTCTCCTGGAGTGACCTTGAGAGCCTCTAGAGGTATGAGAAGCATTAGATTCACCTGAGTGATTCCTTTGCCTCCCAGACCCCTGGTTAAGTCCACTGGGGAGATCCAATGGGGTTATCCCATTGTCAGTCCCCAATAGCCTTAAGTTAGCTGGGCCACGTATAACACTTGGCACTGGGCTAGGTCTCCCTTCATCCTCACTACCTTCTGTATCCCCACCACTTTCCTCCTCTGTAGTATGATTCTCATCTAAGGGATGGCTATTGGAAAGGGGTACTTCAGTAGCATCTTCAGAATGGGGGCCTCCTGTTCCTGTCCCTAAGGGGCCTAACTGGGAGGCTTTCCTGAGAGCTTTCTGATCTTCATCAGCCTGTAAAAGCTCTCTGAGTTCAGCAGAAGTAGGATTCTTGGGCTGTTTAAGGCCCCTGATATTTGCCAACTGCCTGAGCTCATTTTGATTTAGGGTAGCAAAGATGGATGGTGCCCTCTGGGGGTCACTCTCAACAGAGATGGGTACATTGGACCCCTCTGCCCCAGCCATTGCTCTTAAGTGTGGGTGGATGTGTTGCAATCTACCTACACTTGGGTTTACCTACTAAACCTATCTAGTAGTTGTAGTCAGGGTGTGCTACTCCCTTTGCTCTACAACACTAAGTTCAGTAGAACTTAAGTATATCTAATCTTGTTTTATATGTACCTCCAGGTACCTATGTGATCTTTCAATTGGTAACCAAGAGATTACAATGGTAAAACACAGCAAGCTCAAATCCAACCGCTGCTCACCAATGTGAGAAGTTGGCCTGGTATATGATGTTCACTAGTTAAAGTGACCACCTTGTACCATGCCAAGCAACCCTTATGGTGTGGTTGTAAGTCAACCTTTTCGGACTAGCTGCCGTAGTGGTAGCGTAGGCTAAGCAGTCTTTGAGGCTAAACTCGTGAAACGTGTTAAGCAAGCTGTTTTACCAAATGTAACCCCCTTTTATACCAATGAAAGGACACCACACAGATATATATTCAAAATATATATGTATTTATTTCTCAAAGTAACCCCTAGACTCTTTATGAGCACAGGAGCACAAATCGTTAAACAAGAATACGTTAGAATACACAGAAGTTGCACTTTATATGGATAGGCCCTGGTGGCCACTCAAACCATATACTAAAATAGTGGTATAAGTACCACGAACAGAAAAGGGAAAAGGCCTAGGGCCTCTAGAATCGCTGGGCCTACAAGGAGCTAACTTCAGTTAGTGACCAGGAGGTCCACGGGTTGCGGGTGCAGAGCAAATAGTCACACGCGAGCTCCCATAGGTTTTCAATGGGTGCGTAAAAGTTACAAAGTTACTGCAAAAAGGATCTTCCGGATGGACTATGAACTCAAGATTGGAAACACAGACACTAGAGACGATACTCTACACTTGGGCACCGGAGTGCCAGCTTTACCTCACCCACAGGAAGCGGGTGCATAGGTCTCGAAGTGCGTCGGGTTTCTTCTATCTGTTCAATGGAGCCTGTAGTCAAAGATGCTGCAGGCGATCGGTCCGGAAGAGATGCGGTGGATCCAAGAGTGGATCGGAGTTGTAGAAGACCTATAAGCAGAGGGGACAGTGTTCACAGTCACTAGCCAGTGACCAGCGTGGCACCAGGTGGGTACCAGGCGATGTCGGGTGCAAACAGGAGGAAAGGTGCAGCTTGTCTCTGCAGCCACGTGATCCCTGAAGGTCGACGACATCCAGGAGTCTGTTCACGAGCTGTCCCACGCAGGCTCTCGCTGTCGGCGACTTGATCGAAGCAAACAAGCCTTGGCAAAAGCAATTGTTGTGGAAAACGAAATAAGCTGATGGTTCTGACCAGCAAGGTCAGAGGGACTGCTCCTTTGGAGGGGAGCAAGGGCCAGTCTGGAGCAACCAGACCAGCGGTGTAGTTCTTGAAGTTCGTCGCCAAGATGGCCACTAGCCAGAGGGCCAGCAACCGGTTAGGCGCGTCGAGTGGCAAAATGCAGAAGGGCCCCACACAGATCGTTGAGATGCTGGAGGGCTCACCTTTGGTGCAGATGCTGCTCGGGTGTTGGGCTTCTCAGATCCCAAAGCACAACTTGGAAGGAGCCTCGGTTGTTGCGCTTGCAGCTTGTCGTGGTCTTTTCAAGATGGCTGGCTCCACGTGTCTCGGTGCCTCCACGGGTTCCTTCTTGTCAGGGACTGTGGATCGGGCGGTGAGAGGTCTGGAGGTCCAGGTCTTGTCAGTCTCTGGGCTCGGGCTCTGGCGGGAGGCGGCGGCAAAGCAGACGTTGATTCGCTGGATGGTGCTTGCGTCAGCAAGGTGGTCACTCCCTGACCACAGGGGAGATTGGCTTCAGTCCTCTGTGCGGCAGAGCGTCGAAGTTCCCGTCTTCTTCTTGTAGTTAAGTTGATTCCAGGATGTCTGAAGTCTTAGGACACAGCTCCTACCTTTAAGCGGATTCTAGGGGCCGGACTACCTGCTAGGTCCCTCCCTAAGGGTGGGACCAGGAAGGGGGGTGGTTACACCCCCAATCCTTTGTCCAGCTCGCCCCAGGCCCGGGACTGGTGTGCCCCAGGACCGGATTGAACTGGCATATGCACCGAGGCTCCTTGTGAGCCTCAGGCATGTCTGGTTTCTTTCAAGCCCTACCTGACCAATACACAAAATCCTGTCTGGGGTGGTGCACGCACCTCCCCTGGCAGGAAACCCTTTGTCCCCACCTCCCAAGCTGGAAGGACTCCCAGCAGCAGAAGGGCAGACTTGTGTCTGTGGTGGCAGCATCCATTTTGTGGAGCTGAGGCTATGTCTGATTTTACCCGGGTTTCAGGTACTGTACATGTCGTGTCCCTCTAGAAGGGTGGAATGCTAACCCCGTCGCCAGAATTGGCGAGGGGTTAGTATTCCAATTCGTATGACACCTTACTCGACATGTTTTGATAAAGCCAAACCAAAGTTAGCATTTAACCGCGAGGGTCATAATGCACTTAAGAGTATATGGTATGACGATATCTGGAAACAGTAGAAGGAAGTTGTTCCGACCACTGCAGACAGGCTCAGCTCATGCCAGAGCACCATCTCACATGGAACCAAGCACTCTGCCTTCAGGATTGTTAAGGCCTGCCATAGGAGTGACTTATAGGTTAACATGTGTCCCATTTAAGGTTAGGTATAGGTATACTACACCTAAGTAAGAGGTGGTTACACCAACTTACCCCAGCTGAGTGATCAGCCAGTTGTGTCAAATTTGTTAGGCCAAGCCTGGGGTGGCATAATACATGCTTCAGCCCCTGGCAGGCCTTAGATACACCAATGCCCTGGGTACCTAGTGTACACTGGTACAGGGGCTCACAGGGTGATCCACTTCCAATTGGTTATGCACCTAGGGTGCATAGTATAAATTTAGTAGAGAGAACAGCAGGCTGGGGGTCTGATTGGCAGGCCCACAGCCTCAATATGTCAAAAACCAGTGAAGCAAAAAGCAAAAATTTGGGGTGACCATAGGATAGCAGACCCTACTCTCCTACAGTAAGAATACAATACTCCAATCATATTGCTCAAGATACATAAATAGCAATTGATAATTCATTCAAAAACCAATTTTATAATGAAACCATTAGTACATTGTGGTTCCTTTATATATACCACTATGAGGTGCCTGTGGAGCACAGTACCGATGCGCGTTTCGGTGTAGGGCTAGGGTCTACCCGTCACCTTCTTCAGGGCACAAGCAAGATGCAGTCCAGGATAATGGGCCGTAGGGTTCGGGGGAAGAAAAGAATATATACACATCAAACATGAAAAAGAGTCCACGGGTCCATTAGAAAATGGCTCACAGAATAGAAAAGTAGGATTCCGTTGGTCAAAACCAGCTGACAAATTCAGATTTGGAAAAGGCTGAAGAACCGTGAACGTCTCCACATGGAAGAGGGGGACAGATGCCCAAAGGCGGAACCCAGAGAATTTTCTGTTCTGGATAGATCCAGCGAGTAACACTAACGGGGGTCTAGAGACCCGAGTAGGAAGCAGGGCCTAACAAGATGTGGCACCACGCCCTACAGAAAGAATCTGGGGCGGGGCCCCCTTCGATGGTGTAGCGGGACCTCACAGTCTGGTTTGTGCATCGCAGGGCGAGGAAAACTTTGCTGGAATCGGCTGGATACGAAGCGTCTCTGTACTCGGCGTCTGTAAGGAAGAGTTGGCGGATGCGATTGGTTAATAAAAAAAAAGTCATCAGTTGCAAGCAGTAATATAAAAACTGCTTTATCAAGGTGGAATGACTCTACATGAGTTACATAACAGCCATGGGTGCAATGCCCTTGGCACTAATTTGATGTAGGAAATAAGTCTCCACACCGCCGCATGATTTGTCACTCAAATATCAGTTTCAAATATATTTTAGGAAGTGAACCATTTTTCTCCAAAACATCAGCTTATTAGTTCTCAAAATGCACACATTTTCATCTTGAAAAGACACCTTTCAATTTTGGTATACATATAATATAAATATGGAGAGCTACCAGTAGCTCATGAGATTCTTGTTAGAGAAGACCAATCTGTGCTATTCGAAAGTTTAGTGATGTTCACTTTTTTGCAGCCATTGTCGCAACCTAATTTTTCTTGGTCTTACCAGGAGAACATGCTATATCATCAATCTATCTGATGGGGACTGAGCTACTTGTAAGTCAGTTTTACACTCTTGTAAAAGTATGATGTCACATTTAGTAAGTATAATCAGACAGTTGACACCATTAATACGATATTTCAATCTCCTATACTTAAGGAAAACAGTTTTCAGAGCATTAATTGCAGACTGCATGAGTAAATCAAAAGGTGATGCCGGTGGATTATACACTGAAAGAGCAGACATCAAAATCATGTCTAGAACACAATCGAACAATAGTAGCACATGTTTTGATTTTTAAGAATATGAAGGGCAGAAGAAGAGGGAGAGAAAGGAAAGAGAGAGATAAAGACAAAGAAAGAAAGAAGAGGAACAGAATGGCATAAGAAGCCTTAGAAACTGTAACCACATTAAAGAACTGTAATGCATGAAAACAAAACCTTACAACATATGAACCCACCCTCTCAACCCATTCACCCATCTGCCTCCCAATTATAATCTTTGTGGCGTAGGGAAGAGAAGGAAAATACTGAAGCAATCAGGGTACTTAGAAACACAATAGGACATATCTGAGCTTTAGTATAAAGCAAAGTGTCGCAGATAAGTAGCACACATTGGCAAAACGTACCCCATCATTTGAAAAAGCACAAAAGCAGTAAGTGAACAGTAGTAACCTAATCGAACAGTAAGAAATTATTTGCTATAGACCAATAATCTCAGAAAGAGGTCAATTTTAAACAATATGGTAAGAAACACTTGGTAAGTTAAAATAGTATATCACTGCCAATTGTGTAGTCAATCAGAACTGGAATATGCTGAAGTAAGAGAAGTAGATTTCTGAGAAGAGATATCCATCTCTGTGTCATCCAGCTCATCAAGATTTTTTTTTAAGTTCCTTATCATCAGTAAAAATACGTGTGGGGCAGTTCAAAGAAACTTTGAATTTAGAAGGTCCAGCAAAGGAGAGCTCCGGATTTCTAGCCCTTAGTCTTGGTCTTGTGGTGAGAAATCCTTTCCTCAAATCAACCGTGTTTTTCATGTTGTCTTGAGACAAACCTTTTTCTATCTTCCCATAGGATGTTATTCTTTTTCCCAGTGAATCATAAGATGGATTCTGTATTGTGGAATTTGAGTGGTCTGCAGACAATAGCTCCCAGAGTTTGCTTGTTAGGAGTAGGACAAGATGGAACTCTAAGAGGTCTTTCAAGTTCAAAGTCTTTCTTGAAGAATATACCAGTCACTTTGGGATGAAGTATTCCAGGAAGCTGAGACAAGAATCATGATCGTGAGCTTCAGAACCCTCTGGCAGACCAATAATTCTTAAATTGCCTCCGATGTTATTATCATCCAGTTCTGAAACCTCTTTTTGTAAGGTTTAAAGTTCTTTTCATAAACACAAAAAGGTCGCTGCATATGATTTTTTTACAGTTCCCCAAGTTACTGATTCAATATTCAGCAAGTCTCAGCAATCCTACTATGCATCATGTTTGACATGATTTCTTATTGCTGCTATTTCCAGTTACATAATGCCTGTGCTAGCCTTAGCTGTCTTGGAGAGATTATGATGTTCTTCTAATTTATTAGGAACAGCCTTCATTGTCGTAGAAGAATCCGAGGAGGTAAGCCACATGGAACACCGAAAATAGTGCTAATGCTCACACTTTCGGATGATCATTTATTTATGTTTATTGACTTTTTAGGAACATGGACTGTAGTGTTTGCAAACACTTTCGCAGGAGTACTCACTCATTAATCTTTTTAAATTTTATTTATTTTACTTGAAAAGTTTTATAGAGCGCGAACAAGACCCAAAGGGGTATCAGAGCGCTGTACAGAGTTGTCGTCTGCAATTATACGAAACAAAGAAGGTAAGTGAAATTACAACCTGTGAGAAAACATTCAAGAATAAACAGTAGGGTGTATCAGAGGCGTCATAGAGCGTTCCGAGTAAAACATCATACAATAGAAAGAACCACGATGTGCATCAAGGAATATTAACAAAAAAAAGGGGGAACGATCCCAAAAATCAATAGTTGATGCAGTTCAAGGAGCTACCAAGGACTGGAATAAAAGAAGGTAAAAACATATAGAATATCATTGACAATACTTCAAGATTTTTGTTATCAATAAAACACACAAGCATATAAAGAAGGTGAGTGAAATTACAACCTGTGGGGAAACATTCAAGAATAAAGAAAAGGGGTGTATCCGAGGCGCCATAGAGCGCCCCGCGAAAAACATCATACAATAGGAAGAACCAAGATGTGCGATGTGCATCAAGGTATATTGACTGAAAAGGAACGAGCCAAGTCAATAGTTGATGTAGTTAAAGGAGCTATCGAGGCCTGGGAACAAAAGAAGTTAAAAGTCATATAGTACATCAGTGACAATACTTCAAGATTTTGGTTACTAACAAAGCACACGAGCATGATCAGTGCGTTAATGTTCGTTCAGTAGTAGTCTATTGACCAATTTTTTAAAGGAGGTAGTGGAAAGATTTGATCTAATCTTGGGTGGCAAGGAGTGCCAGATTCTCAGAGCAAGACCGGAGAACACAGTTGATTGACCTTTTCTTTTGGAGGTTTCAAAAGAAGGATGGACGTACTTCTGAGGTTCCGGCTGGAGCCCGATAGCTCAATTTTATTTGCTAGGTAGTATGGGGTATTGTGGTGTATGGCTTTATGAGTCAGACAAGCTATCCTGAGTTGGATTCTAGCTTCAATAGATAACCAGTTTAGTTGCAAAAGGTCGGGTGAAATGTGATCAAATTTTCTAGAACCCGTCAAAAGCCTGGATGAAGCACTCAAGGTAGCTCTGAGTGGGGTCAAGCTGGCTTTGGGAAGTCCTGCGAGGGTCACCAGCCCATATTCCAATCTAGGGATAATCAGGGATTGGACTGCCGACCTGAGCTCTTTCGGGGGGGGGGGGGGGGGAATGGTTTGATTTTCTTCAGTGTGTTGAGTTGGAAATTGGCTCCCCTAGCAGTAGCACTGATGTGTGCTTGCATGTTCAGGTGTTTATCAAAGGTGATACCTAAAGATTTTGCAGTGTCTACAACGTGAGGTATGCAGTTCAGAGCAGTTAGGTGTTTAATCCAGTCAAGGGTAGGAGCATAGTGGTTAGGTGGGGTGATCAAAGAAATTCAGTTTTGAGAGTGTTTAGTAGGAGATGAATCTGGGCTAACCATTCCTGAGTTTGGGCAAGTGCAGCATTTAATGTTTTTATGTCCTCTTGCGATGAGATCTTCAGGTACAATTGTGTGTCATCCATATACATGTGGTATTGAATGTTGTCTCTGCTCAGAATTACCACAAGAGGCTACATAAATAGATTGAAGAGAGTGGGCGAGAGCGTAGAACCTTGGGGGACTCCAATCAGGACAGGGGTACGGGAAGTGAGGACATGATTAACTTTGATCCTTTGCGTGCGGTTGTGAAGGAAGGAGGAAAACCAATTTAGTACCTGGCCTGACAATCCCATCCTATGTTGTAGGAGATCAATCAAGGTTTCATGGTATCGAAGGCTGAGGACAGGTCTAGAAGGATCAGGAGACAAGGGACATTTTGGTCAAGAGCTGTCATAGCGTCATCAACAAAGTGAGTTAGTGCCGTTTCAGTGTTGTGGCCTGCTCTGAATACTGACTGATGGGGATCCAGGAGTTGATATTTCTCAATGTGTTTGCAGAGCTGCGAATAAACGCATTTTGCAAGTAGTTTTGCTAGAGTCAAGCTACTGGTGATAGGTCGGTAGATGTTTGGGTCTGATAGGTCCGTGGTGGGCTTCTTAGGAATGGGAGTAACTTGCCCAACTTTTAGGCAGTCCCGAATCTTACCCTGCAAGAGGGATTCATGAATGATCTTGGACCAAAGAGGGAGAACGGCTGAGATTAAATCTTTATAGAGCTTGGCAGGTAGAGGATCACCAAAGTGGTTGGAGGGTTTGATGGATGCCATGTTGCGAAGTAACTCAGTGCAGTCTTGGTAGGAAAAAACTGCTCCAAGATGCGTTGTTTTTGAGAGAGCTGCCCAAATGCGGATATATTGTCGTGGATTCTGCCACCTCCCCTGATTCTGCGGGTGGTATCTTGGATAACAAAGTTGGGGTGGTGGGTAATAGCTCCAGCTCTATTTTCATCATTTTTTCAGCGAGGTGAGCTGTAAAGTCATCACCATTGGGGATCAGGGATAACGCAGTAGAGCTCTGGTTAGAGGATTCATTAGATTGTTCCTTAATGATTTTGACGAGTTTTTTTGTACTATATTTTGCTCCATCCAGTTGAGATCTGAGGTGTTTGATTTTTGCCAAGCGTATGTTTGTTGTAAACGCTTCTCACTTTCCTCAGTTGAGAGAGCTGTGTGGTGGAAGGCGAGTTTCTCCAGAGTCTCTAAGAGAGTCTTAGGTTGCGCCGTTCGTCATTTAGGGCACCATTAAACCATAGTTTAGAGAGTTTGACTGGGATCCTTTTTAGCTGATTCGGAGCAACTGAGTCAAGAATGTTAGAAAAGGTGTTAAAGTAATGCTCAGAAAGATCTTCAAGGTTGGTCAAATTAGGGGGGGGGGTGTAGGCTGTAGGCTGTTTTTGGTAATTGAGGTTATCATGTTAATGTTGCGGTCTTTCATATTGTGAGTCATGTGTTTCACTTTGGAGGGGTTGACCCAGTCCCTTGTCTAAGATGAGGAAAGGAATTTGAAAGTGATCAGACCAGTCACAGGGTAGGATTTCTCCTATTTGTATGAGGTAGTCTTTGGCAATGATGAGGTCTAGAGTGGCGCCTTTGTTGTGAGTAGGGCCTTTACAGAGCTGTGAGAAATTGAGGTCAGAGAGGAAGGTCTTATAGGAATAGACAATTGGATCATTTGTGTCATTCCAGTGATGGTTGAAGTCTCCGAGGAATATGTGGCAGATTTGATCCGAACTCGAGCTAATGACCTCCATGATTTGCTCTGTGAAGACTAGATTGAAACCAGAATCGAGTGTAGCACACAAATCCTCTTGCCTTTGTTCCAGATTTCAGAGACTAGCTGTTCACAGGTGGATAAGACAGCACAAGGGGATCGTTTTATTGTGAGGTTGGAGCGATGAATGCAGGCAATGCCCCCTCCTGTTTTATCCAGTCGATCACTTCTGAGAATAGAGTAGTCGGGAGGGATTAAGATGTCAAGAATTGGGGAGGAAGTATTATTGAGCCAGGTTTCAGTGATGATCAGAAGGTCCAAGTTATGCGCAATGATGAGATCAGAAATATCAGCTGCATGTTTCACAGCTGATCTACAATTGAGTAGCATCGAGTTGATGTGCAGGTTGGAAGTGACCACTTCTTGAGTTGAGGTGTTTATGTGATGTAGGTTCTCTATGTTCAACTTTCTTAGATTAACGCTCGGTGCCCTGTCAGGGTTTGCAATGATTGAGGGGATGTTGGGAGTAAAGTTGGGTTGGGAGACCGTCTGAGTCAGTGTAGGTCCCAAGCAGGGCGAGAACGTCTTCATCAGATAACTGAGGTAGGGGTCTGTGGGGCCGAGAGTGGTGGGTAGGCAGAGGCCTCGAGCTCCAGCTGAAGCCAAGATTGGAGCAGAAGGAGGTAATGTCTTTGGTAGAGTACAACTTCTGTGAATTGTAGCTATCATTCCTCTGCGTGGGCAGTGAAACCCAACGCTTCTCCGTCTTCAAGGAGAACTGTAGCATGCTTTGCACCAACTCTTTGACTACCGAGATATCATGCTTGAGGTCATCAATCTTCTTCTCAAGGTCTTGATTGCTCAAGCACTTATTTGCAGGAGTAGCCCGCTCAGGGAGGATAGGTTCCGCTGTGGTAGTGTTAGTAGATGGTTGGGGAGGACCATTGGCACAGTTACATAGGGAGATAGGGTCATGCTAGAGATAGGGATCAGACTTTGGAGCGAGAATATGGAGAGGCGGGGTGGAATTAGGAGGAGTAGAGGGTGGTGAGGCGTGTAGTGATAGTGTGGGTGAGTATCTGTTATTGTTCAGCATATAGGAGACATCAACAAGGTTCCTGGCCATGAGATTGTAAGATCCAGGTCCGAAGGGGTGAGTATCCGATCCTGCCGGACTGTTAAGAGTTGGTAGGGTGGTCATCACTCCCGTTATTGGAGCGAATAGTGTGTAATACCGGGGATTGAAGATAGGAGTTGAGGCAAGGTAGAGGGGGGGCATTGCTGCGGATAGCAGCAAGGTGTGGGGGTACTCTGGTCAGTTAAACCTTCATCAGCACAAGACAGACGTGGGTTTTTCAAGTTCGTGGTGTGGGGGGTTGGGATGGCATTCATTAACTTGGGTCGAGCCGTGGAAGGCGTGTTAACAGACAGGAGCATGGGCAGTGGGGAGTAGGGGCCGTCAATCATCTCAGGATCAGAGTCAGTAAGTGGCACATTTTGACTGTCGGGGGAGGTGTTGGAGTTAGTTAGAGAGTTCTTGAACCTCAAAAAGGCATAATTGAATTGCTTGAGGTTCAGGTCCGATGCTTGGATAAGGACATTACCATTGTTGTAAAGGGAGATAGTCAGCTCCGCCTTAAGGGCCGGGGATGGAAGAGTAGTTAAACGAAAACCATGTGGTGTTTTGGTTTGTTTGGAGCGCAGCATAGAGGTGAGGGCCTTTCTTCACTGCGCTCTTCTGTTTATGTAGAAGGTGAGATCAGTCACTATAGTGCCCCTGTTTGAGATATATGTGTCCGATATCAGTGTTTCGGGCCATCTCTTGAGGATATTGTGCTTAAAGGTCTTCTTAGCCTCTAACAATAGGTTGGGGGGGGGGGGGTAGATGATCTGAACCGAGTTTACACCAGATTGGACAAAGGGGTTAGATGCATGATAAGTACTCTGTGCCATGTTGACCGATGTGCGTAGCAGGCAGTGATTAAAAGAGCCCAAAAGAATAAGGGTGGAGAGGTAGCCAAATTAGTAGGGGGTCTTGGTAAAGGGCTGGGGAGTGATTGGCATCTCACCTGTGTGTTGAGCACGCCCCTGCAGAGGTGAGCCTGTAGGGGGGGGGGAATGGTAAATTGGGGATGGGGATCACATTAAGCAATATGGGAGTAGGTCTGAGGAAGTAAGGACCCTGAGAAAATATGGGGGGGCACAGTGAGTACTACTAGTAGAGTAGTCATGTACCTAGTTTTCAAAGCAGCATAACAAGATGGGCAAGTAATTATTTCAACAATTTTGTCTAAAATCTACTCAAGTGAATAACAATGTAATTTGGTACAGTTCCTGAGAGTACCTAATTCAGAAATTAAAGAGTTATGGTTCTGGCTATCTTCGAAAGCTATTTGAGCAAGTGAATAACAATGTCATTTGGTACAGGTCCTGAGAGTACCTAATTCAGAACTTAAAGGGTTAAGGTTCAGGCCATCTTCGAGGCTATGTGAGCAGTGGCCAATTTGAGAATTGACTTCAAGAGGATGAATAACCTAGAGAGGCTACATTTTGAGGCTCTTTTGAAAGGGAGGTAAGATCAAAGACACGCAGTCTAAGGAAGTCAATTGCCTTTTAGCTCCAAGTGAACTGTCATTGTTGCAGGGAAGTTTAGATAGCGAAGACACTTACCCTGTCCAGGTGGAGATCGGGTGGAGGCGTCAATCCTTAGCGCCCGATCAAAGGCAGTCTCAAGGAAGCAAGGCGGAGAAAATCCTCCTTGATTAGAAACAGTAGATATGGGTTGCAGGTAATTTGGTGCAGAGAAAAATGAGTCTCCGGACGGAGCGCCCGCTTGCACACTTAACATGCCAATGCACATCATGAAATGAGAGGAAAGCAGGGTCGCGAAAAGCACCCAGCGGCACAAGTGAGGTCTTCGGCCGGGGTGAGAAGCGGCATGCCCTATGGTCTCAAAGAAGATAGAGGATAGGGGCATCAAGCATCCGATCCCCGAGGCATTGGCCGAAAAGACTGACCCTATCACTGTGTCACCATAAGAGTCCACGTTGTGCCAGCCATAATGCGGGACCTAGCCGGAAACAACCAACGCCCCTCTCCGAAGGCTGGTTTCCTGCCATGGTTCTCCGGATATCCAAAGAACTTGGGCCCGCCAGAAAACAGAGTGCCCCCGTCGGAGGCAGGCGAAGGTCCCCCTACCCCCAACAACCTCCGGTAGTGCTCCAGAGAACAGAACCTGGGCCAGCCATACACAGGGTGCCCCGTCGGAGGAAGGCAAAAAGCACCCCCCCAACCCCAATCGACTCCGCTGATGACAAGGTCGAGGCTGCTCCCAGTTGCACCCAGCCTGAGAACCGGCCAAATCCTCTGCAATGCCACAACAGTAAAGCTCTGGGCCAGCCAGACCATTGGCCCCTGCGGAGTCAAGCGGAAGCACCCACCTCCCCTCTCAATGCAGCCATCTATGCTGGGGACATAGGAAGTCGCAGACACTCTGGGTCATCCAGTCTCCCTCTCCAGCCACCACGGCCCTCCACGGATGCGAGTGTGCCAGGTCATCAGGGGCGAGTTCGCCGAGTCTGAGAAGGCTGGCTCAACACCGTGTCGTCCAGCAGCCACCACAGAGCCTCAGCCCTCCTAGTGCTCCGTTGGGGCGAGTGTGATCGGTCAGAAGAGGCGAGATCCGTTGTGATCGTTGAGGCTGACGCAGTCGTCTCTCCTTAGAAGGTGTCCGCAGCCACCCCAAAGCTGCAGCCCTCCGCAGTCGACAAAGAAGGACCAAGGACGAGCTCGTCGACTCAGACATAGCAGGCCTGCCAGCAGTCCCCAATACAGGTAAGCGGCTCCAAGGTAGAAAATCGTAGTCGTAGATATCCTTGCAGTATTCTTGTATGTGGATGCGGGGTGGACGGCTTGGTTAGCGGGGATATTCACCGATTTGGTGATCCCCAAAATCTTGCATTACTCTCATTTTATTTATACAAGATAGTCCCGGGAAGCATCCACAGCTCCTGGTGTTTGACGAAACCTCTGATGGAGGTTTCTTTTGATACAAAGCAATTTTGCTACATAAGAAGCACTTATTGTCGCCTTAGTTTAATTGGATTTGGACGGAATGGCCTCATACGTTCACAAAGGTATGAACATTTACAGCCTTAGTGCTGGCTTACTCTTTGTTCATAGATGATACAGATCTGCCATGCGAGGTTGACACGGATTTCTGACAACACAGGTATCTATTGACTTGAGATGAAAGTGTGTGATCCCATTTACTGAGAAACATTGAATAACAGGTGAGATTCATGTTTATGACTCCATCAATCAACATTTTCTTCTGAAGCACTTTAGGCTCGCCAATACACTGACTCTTAGTATTTTTTTCATACAGCTTGTTCAACATTAAGTTTATAGCCCTGAATAAGAATCCACTGTGATGCTTTTCAACCACACTCGATATTTGGGGGTTGAATCGTCGACGTAAATGAATAGGCGCTCCACGCCAAATTAGATACATCCATGCCAGAGTGAAGGGCGTATGTCCTATTATGGACAATTACATTATACGGATGACCAATCAAGTTTTTATACATAGGTCACTTCTGTAAATTGTCCTTACTGTCTTTTTGATTGTATAAGTGTTTATGTAATGTATCAGGCACAGAATAACCTTTAAATGGCAGTCATTAGACCGCGATGCCTTTACAACGCGGTTGTTGCAGTAGATGGCGGTCTAACATAAGGAATAGTATCATTTACTATTCCAACACTTTCCCTACTGTTGCATAGGCTGGAGTTGGACTAGTAAATTATACATTCCTAATGTTACAGCGCCATCTACTGCAAGTCTATGTAATGACTTGCGTAGTAATGGCATTGCATTGTAACAATGCGGTCGTTGTAACCACCGCGTTGTTACCTACTGCTGAGTAAAGGCACGCGTTGTAACGTGCTATATTCATCAGGCACATATGAATGTGTTTTTCTATGTTGTGAAAGAGTCCTGTGTTCTTCAATATTGATATATGTATTATCGTACACAATATATGATTATATGATATATCGATCACATTTTTGCACTAACAGTGTCTGTCTTATTTCTTTTGTCATATATGGTAAGGTATTTCATTCTTGTGAATCATTGATTGATCTACCAAAGCAGTGTGGGCAAACGTACCTTAAAAGCAATTGTTCATTCATGGCAGAACCTCTGTTTGCATTGTGTGATATACTAAATATGAGCAAAGGAATATAGAGTGAACTGAAATACAGTCTACCCAAGAACCAGCTAAAGGTCTTTGAACTGCTCATCATTTAAGAATAGGATTTTAAGAGGGCTAGCGGTGTGCTAAAGACATTAGGCGCTATCTTACCGATGTCTCCCATCTAAAAATGTTGCTGTGAAAGCAGAGCCAAGTTTCAGAGAGGTACAGGCGCCCTTGAAGAAGGATATCTCTCTGCAAGGCACAGGCATAATCTAAAGACAAGAAAAAATGCAATTACAAACAAGCAGTCTACAACAACACAAAAACATTTTTCTTTGTGTACGGCTAATATATTTTCCCAGTCGGAAAAACTGCCAAGCATAAACTAGGTTTACCATATAGGTTCAAACATGAAACGAGAACAATCTACACCAGTGTTTCTTAACCTTTGGACTTTTGGTGACCCCAATGAATCACTACCGGAAGCCAGGGACCACACCCTAAGCAATTTCTACGATTTGAATATCAAAACAAAAATACAAAAACAAGTATAATTCGAACAAACACACAGATCAAAAAACATTTTATTTAATTCACAAACAAAATAATAAACAAAAATATGTACATTTAATTTACTGGAAAGGTTGGAGAACATAATAGACAACCCTTTCTCCTGTAAAATTTCCAAAACCGTGGATAAAACCACACTGCGTATTTCCTCACTCTCCCCAAAAACCAACATGTTATCTTGGGAGTATGTTACATTGGTTTGCCCCTTGTAAGGGTGATGCATTGCCCTATGAAAAACAGCCAAAGCTGATGCCAGACCAAAGGACATACATTTGAATCTGAATGCTCCTTCAGGGGTGACAAAAGATGTAAGATGCCTTTAATTGGGAGGTAAAGCAATTTGATGATATGTTGATGACAAATACAGAGTTGTTCCTTTTTTTTGGTCGGAAGAAGAAGTCAATCTACCCAGATAGCTTTGTTAAGGTCCCACAGATTAACGTACAGCCTTAAATCTACATTGTGTTTTTTAGCCACTATCCACAGGAGACAACCATTCAGCAGCCTCCATTTCTTCAATGATATCTGCTTCACACAGTTGATGTAATTCTTTTCTTAGAGGCTCTCTCATAATTAAAGGCACACTACAAGTTTTGTGTACTTTGGGACAAGTGCCATCCTTCAACACAATTTTCAGTGCAAAACCCTTGAGTAATCCCAAATCACTTTTGAACACCCGTGGAAATCTTATTTGCCGCACAGTATTACTAAATTAATTAATATCAGATAATGCTCTCAGCATTTGGTCAGGATGATTGGGGTCTAGCACTATCGGTATATCTCTCTGTTGTGGCTACCCTAGCAAACATGGCCCATCCTTGGCGATGTACACTTTGAAACTTGTTTTAACACCTTGGAAATTCTAATGAACCTTCAAGATATCCCATCAATTTGCTAGGTTTGTTCCCACTGTCTACAAGTTTGATATCTGGTTCAAATAATTTATGATTAGGAAATCTATTAAGATAGTCTTTACCAATCAATGTATAATGAGCACCTGCATCTGCTACACTCACACTTTTACCCCATCAATCTTGAAGGTGCAACAAGGATAAATTATATCTCCACAATTCCCGACTTTGCTAACTTGTAACAAAAATTCCTCCATAAGTCTATCTGAATTGCCCCCACCAACCATGTGGACAGACCCACATGACTTTGAAAGGTTTCTTCCCTTTCCTTTGCAGACTCTAGCAAAGTGTCCTATCATACTGCACTTTCTCACCAGCCAGATTTTTTTGTACAGGAACAGCTGATTCTTTTTTGTTAATGGCTGTGTTGTATGTGGTGGCTTGTACTACGTCGTACATTGCTCGACGCCATTTCTTTAAGTCCAACCTCAATATTTTCGGCTCTTTTTACTATCCCTATTGCTCTTTGCAAAGTTCAGTTTTCTGTGTTCAATAGATTTTCTTCGGTTTGTCCTTAATCATTTGTACCAGTTGATCATGCAACATCTCATCCACAAAACCTTTGTAATTGCACATAGATGCCAACTTCCGTAATGCTGTTATGAAATTATGCATAGATTCTCCAGGGAGTTGAGCAATTAGTAAATATTTAAACCTATCCACCACTTCGTTTCTTTTTTTCCATAGTTCAAATCCAACTTTTTGATTGTCAGATCATAAACGTCACAGTCTGATTCTTCGTCATCTTCCTCTGGCAGTGGTGGTAGATGTTTAAAGACAACACCCTTCTACCCCATACAATATTTAGACATTGCCAGTTTGAAAGAGGCAGTGAATAAATCCCCATCAACAGGCTCCACATGTTCTTGAAAGCCTTCCTTCCAATCCTCATACATTGTTACAGGCTGCCATGGGCATTTAGGTTGAAGATCTTTTATTATTATAGGCAACAAGGTACAACAATCAGCCCACCTACACCCATTGGCCAGTGGGAAAGCAACGTTTAAAATTATAACTTGAGAGGGCGAGATTGGAAGAAGGAGGGGAGAACAGTCAGGATAGGATTTGAGAAAGTGTAGGTGTGTGTGCTGACAACCCAAGGGGGACGAGACACAAGTAATACGATAGGAATGGCAGGGGGTGAGAGGAGGAGGTCGACCACCAACTACCAGTTTAGGTGGGCTTACAGTCAGGGTGGGTCAGGTGGAGAACTCACAAATACATCCAACAGGTCAGTTCTCCAAATTCATCTGACAGGTACCTAATGCATGCCCCCCATATCTTATCAAACAATGGTAACGTATGTGTCACCACCACTGTCAATTTCTCCAGTATCAGCAATTCCCATAGTTTGTGCAGCCAATCTAATTGTGTTGAGATTGCCTCTGAGCCTTGGCGGGAGAGCAAAAGCGGTTTGGCAGCTTCCAGCACTGGAGTAATTGCACACCCCTTAGAAGATTTTAGGGGGTATTTCAAGAGGTTTGGGAGTCCCAGCACAGTGTAGCTGGGAAACCTGGGTATGACTGTCATACATTTAATACAAAGCAGCTGGTAATTCACTCCAAAAGGAACTTATCTTCGATCATTGACAAAGAATATGAGTGAGGGTGCCAGTCTGTCCACAGAGCAGTGAACACGCATTATCCCCATCCGCTTTCCACTGGGCAACCCTAGCCAGTGTAAAGTACCAATAATGTGAACTTTTAAGGAACATTTCTGTTAGACCTGACACCTTGGCGTGGGTCTCCCTTCAATTTTTTTGCTGTTGCCTCATGTGTTTTTGCTGGTGTTAGATGCTTTGGGCACTGTGCCACTGCTGTCCAGTGCCACAGTGCAAGTGCTCCCTATTGTAAATTGATGTGTGGATTAGTGATTCCATGATTGGCTGGTTTGGCTTACCTGTCAGACCCTAGTACAGTGCACCAGGTGGACGCTCTGTGTTCTGCCGGAGAGGAAGGAGGTGGTCAAGTCCAGGGCCTTCTCTTGGATTCCGGCGTCATAGAGGCGTGTTCGTAGTGTGCGGTGGCAGACCGTGTCAAAGGCGGCTGACCGGTCCAGGAGGATGAGGGCTGCGGTTTATCTGTTGTCAAGCAGGGTCCTGATGTCATCTGTGGCGGTGATGAGGGCAGTTTCGGTACTGTGGTTGCTGCGGAACTCGGATTGGGATGGGTCCAGGATGCTGTTCTCCTTGATGAAGCTGGTCAGTTGTATGTTGATGGCCTTTACGAAGACCTTTGCCGGGAGCAGGGAGATGGGTCGGAAGTTCTTGAGGTCCACCTTGGGTTTCTTGAGTAAGGAGTTGATCTCTGCATGCTTCCAGCTCTCGGGGAAGGTCGCTGTCTCGAAGGAGATGTTGATGGTTTTCCAGAGATAGGGTGCGATGGTGCTGCTGGCTTTGTTGAAGATGTGGTGCGGGCAGGGGTCTTCCGGGGATACGGGGTGGATGGTGTTCATGATCTTGATGGTGTCATCGTCGATGTTGGTCCAGGAGAGCAGGCGGTTGGTGCGGGTGGTGGTCGTGGGAGCGGGGGTCTCAGAAGTTGCCGGGGTTAGTGAAGTTGGTTTTAACATTGTGTTTAAAAATACCACTTTTAGAAAGTAGGTATTTTCTTGTCTAACCATCTAAACCTGCCTCTGCTAGGTTGTGTATTCCTTGTCTGGAGTTTGAGTGACAGGGGCTGGGGGATTCCAGGAGACAGGGTGAGTCAGCACAGGGCTGAATAGAGAGATCTGCATCTAGATGGGTGGGAGGAGTTGCACCTGGGACCTGAATAGGACTGTGCCTTCCCTCCACAATGCTGGCTCCACCTCCTGTGGTGCGTCTTATGTCTCTGCCCTGCACTCTGAAAAGGAAAGAAGGAGTCTAGTCAACAAAGTGCTCCAGGACTGACCAGAACTGGTTTGGACTAGGCAAAGGCCTTTCTGCCTTCAGAGAACAAAGAGAAACTGGGTATAAATATTGGGACCCAAGCCCAAGAACTTTAGATCACTTTGGGAAACAAGAAGAAACCTTTGCTGAGGAGAGGAACCAGAAGAAACTGAGGAGAGACTATCCCTAAGCTGAAGTGCTTCTTGGGGGATTGGCCTGCAGTGGTTGCCTGACTGCCAAAGAAAGGAGAAAGGAACTTTGTATGTACTTTATTCAACTTGTGAAGAATCTCCAAGGGTTTGAGAAAAGAGCTTGCCTCCTGCTGACGTCTCAGGGACAACAGACTTCAACCACCAGCTCCTCAAGAGTTCTTGGGAAGTGCATGCAGCTGTATTGGGCCTTCTGAGGGACTGAGTGTCGCAAGGAGCTGGAAGTGCGACTCACGAAGAAGCGGCATGTCGCCGCCGCAGCCGCTGCCGTCGCATCACTGAAAAAGGGTGTCGTCGTTGCAGCTGTCGCATCGAGTCGAGACTTCTCGCATCATCGGAGAAGCGTGTTGCAGGGCCTGTCGTGGCTCAGAAGAATTTTGAGTCGCCACACAGCCGTCGGGCGTGCACACATCGTGTTGCATCAAGAAGAAAATGCCATCCTTGTTTCATCACACCGGATCTTCATCGCATCACGGCGTTGCTAGCCGCAAGGCCACAGAAGCGCAGTACGACACCGACGCATCACCGTTCCTGCGTGTAAGGAACCGATGCATCACCTTCCCTTCAAAACTTTCGTTGTATAGCGTTATGCATTCAAAGGTACACTGACTCAAAGTGTCGCATTTTAACATCTAAAGAGAACTAAGCTAATTCTACCATTGTAAGTACAGTATTGTGGATTTTTGTCGTTTGTGGTCTTGTGTTAAATCTATATAAAAGATACTTATTTTTAATATACAACCTGTGTGGTGTCCATCTGTAGTGTTGTCACTTGTTTACTGTATGTGGTTACAAATGCTTTACACACTGCCTCTGAGATAAGCCGGTCTGCTCGTGCCAAGCTAACAAGGGGGTGAGCAGGGGTTATTTTAGGAGTGTACCCCCTTACCCTGACTAGACGCAAGGGTCCCTATTTGGTCAAAGGTACCTACCTCTGCCGACAAGAGACCCCCAAATCTAACAATTTCTTTGCTGGAGGTACTGCGGGCCAAAGCACAGGCACAGTGGAGAAGGTCACGCCATTCTTTATCAGTTAAGGTGCGTTTGCGTTCCACCTCCCACCTTTGCTGCGCCACGGTTTTTGAAGGCCTCTTTGGTGTAGTGAGAAAGGTGTAGATATCAGAGAGAAGGTGCTTATCGGAAGAGTGGGTAAGAAGCCATGTATTGAATGGGGCGAGAGGTCTGCTGGCATGGGGACGAAGCTGGGGCTGTGATTGCCAGTGGCAGATGGATGTGTACTGCCAACATGCAGCGAATGTGAGTCCGTAAGCCGAATGGACCTGAGAAAAATCCATAAGCCCATTAACATCAAAGAGGTCACTTACCCTTTTACAACTGGCCTCCTGCCATGCAGTAAACGCTGAGCAATGGCGCGTGGGGATGGAGGAGGGAGGAATCTGGTTTCCCTAGAATTGGTGTCTGGGGTGAAATTGAGGTGGATAGTCCCCGCTGGAGCTGCACCCTTTCCCAAACTCCAATGGTGGCTCAGAGTAGCTGTGAAACATACACCCCGGCTGACCGGTGTGGTTTCGAAAGCCATGGAACCTTCTAGATATGGATGCCTGCCACTGCTTGATCAATAAAACACCAGTGCTTTTCAGTACTAGGCTGCTGCACCATCTGATAACAGCACACTAGATTAGGAACCCCAAGTCCTCCATCTGATTGACACAGGTATGCTTGTGTTTTTTGCTATCCGCTATTTCTTACTGTCCCATATGAATTCCCAAATAGGACGTTGCAATCTGTCAAGTGTCCTGGGGGGGGGGGGGTATGGAGTGGCAAAGTTTGCATAACATACAGAAGTTTCGGTAAAAGTGTCATTTTGACGGCCACTAAATGTCACAGCCATGAGAGGACCTAACCCTTCCACTTACATAGATCTGAGCAAGATGTTGTCAGGAGCGCCACATTGTAGTGCTCTACAGTAGGTCTGGATGTGGAGTATATCTGCAGACCTAGGTACCCTATTCTCTGTGTGACCCAAGTAAATGGGAATTTATTTTCAAACGGAGCTTGATCAGCCAGAGGTCCCACAAAAGGCTGCCAGTCCTTCCATCACCGCTGATGGGTTCGATAAAACTAAAAAGACCTAATCGGCGTATAGTTGTGTTCCCTGCCACCCGTAGCTATACCTGTAATGTATGGGTTATTGCGTATCCGTTTGGCAAAGGGCTGCATATATAAGGCAAATAGTGAAGGTGACAGGGGGCAGCCCTGTCGAGTGCCCCTAGAGGTTTGAAAAGATTGGGACGACATTCCGTTAAGCCTCACCATTATAGCTACACTGGATCCACCGACGGAATGTGGCCCAACGCCAAACCGCGTCAACACCAAGCAAAGCTATGGCCAGTGTACCCGATCAAAGGCCTTCTCAGCATCGATGGGGAGGAGAAGAGCTGGTGTAAGGGGTCACTGTGTCTTGTCTAAAAGATGACGGATACATTTTGTGTTTTCGCTGTAGCCTCTGCCGGGTATGAACCTGGACAGGCCTATGAATGTACGGAGCCAGTCTATTTGCCAAAACGCCCCAAAAAATCTCAGCATCCACATTTGATAATGAAATAGGAAAGTAGGAGGAGGATCAGTGTTTAGGGTCCTTACCGGGCTTGGGAATTAAAGTGATGATGGCAAGTTGCATTGTGTCTGTTACCGGTAGTGTGAAAGGCATTGTATAACCATGCCAGTATGGGGGCCAGCAATGGGCCAAATGTTTTATAGAAGTCTTAGCTATACCCATCGTGACCAAGGGTCTTACCAGTTTGTAGAGGTTGTATAGCCATAAGGACTTCATTGAGGGTAATGTCTCCATCTTTCTGAGGATGCAGGCTAGTGGAATCGTCGCGAGATAGGTGTCAATGTTCTCTGCATCGAGATCCTCGGCAGAGTAGAAAATGGCATGAAAACGCTCAAATTCCTGGATGATCGGGGAACAACCTTTACAACGCAACTTTTACAACGCACTACACTTACAACGCATTTTTTACAACGCAAAATCCACTACAACGCATTCCATTACAACGCATGACACTACAACGCATTTTTAAAAACTACCTTTACAACGCATTCCATTACATCGCATACTACCTGTACAACGCATACCATTACAACGCATAATATTACACTACACTATCCAACACTTACCCTACTGTTGCACCCCATGGAGTTAGAATAGTAATTTTTACCCCTATACTATCCAACACTTACCCTACTGTTGCACCCCCTGGAGTTAGAATAGTAATTTTTACCCCTATACTATCCAACACTTTCCCTACTGTTGCACCCCCTGGAGTTAGAATAGTAATTTTTACCCCTATACTATCCAACACTTACCCTACTGTTGCACCCCCTGGAGTTAGAATAGTAATTTTTACCCCTATACTATCCAACACTTACCCTACTGTTGCACCCCCTGGAGTTAGAATAGTAATTTTTACCCCTATACTATCCAACACTTACCCTACTGTTGCACCCCCTGGAGTTAGAATAGTAATTTTTACCCCTATACTATCCAACACTTTCCCTACTGTTGCACCCCCTGGAGTTAGAATAGTAATTTTTACCCCTATGCTATCCAACAATTACCCTACTGTTGCACCCCCTGGAGTTAGAATAGTAATTTTTAACCCTATACTATCTAATACTTACCTTAAATGCAATTTAATATTATGCGTTGTAATGGTATGCGTTGTAAAGGTAGTATGCGATGTAATGGAATGCGTTGTAAAGGTAGTTTTTAAAAATGCGTTGTAGTGTCATGCGTTGTAATGGAATGCGTTGTAGTGGATTTTGCGTTGTAAGTGCATGCGTTGTAAAAGTGTGCGTTGTAACGACGTACATCCTGGATGATCAGATCCTCCTGATGTTTTGCAGCGCCATCAGAACCCACCAGTTCCTCCACCCTATGCTGCACAGCTTGGGAAAGGAGGCGTGGGCCAATAAACGTCCCGCTTTGTTTCCTTCTACATAATAATTCTGTTTTATGCGTGACAGGGCATAGTCTGCCCTATCCATATCTAGGGCCTTTAGTTGCTTGCGGGCCATCTTAAGTTGATGCAGTGTCGCAAGATAGCTGTTGGTGTTATGCGATTCCTCTAGATCCCCGATTTAGTCTCCAGTTGGGCTTGTAGACTGCACCGATCTTTGTTTAGGTGGGCCACTATAGCAATAATTTGACCCCATACTACGGCTTTCAATGTTTCTCACAGTAGTGTGATAGGTGTGGTTGGCATGTCATTAGCAACCAGGAATGAGTTAATAGTGGCCATGATTTAAGTGAGTGTTTGTTCATAGGTGAGGAGCTTAGCATTATGATGCCAAGTAAGGGAAGGTGGTGTGGAGCTAGGAGGTGCATATACGAGGATGACAGGGGAGTGGTCCAAAAGGGCAGCTACCTCAATATTGACTGCTGTAGTTGCACGAGTGATGCGTGGGGGAGGTGAGCAAGAAATCAATTCGGGCATACATCTGGTGTTCCACAGAAAAGAAGGTGTAGTTCTTCGCAGTCGGGTGTGTTTGTCACCACACGTCTGTCAGCCCCGCGAGAGCCAGCCATTGTCTACAGGCATGTGCAAGAGCACCAGTCTGTTCCAGCTGTTGGATGGATCTATCCAGCTGTGAATCAACTACTATATGTTCAATTCACCCCCAATAATGAAGTCTGTGTCTGAGGTGGTGAGCCAAAACCTAGTGCATCTTAAAGGAAAGCCTCCTGGTGGTCATTGGGGCATAGAGATTCGCCAGTGTGAGCCTATGGCCTTTCAGATCAATGCGCAGCGATAGGAGCCTGCCAGGTAACTCAGTATGTGTTTGCGCCACCCTCCCTGGTAAGTGAGTCGCTAGAAGGATTGTCAGCCCTGCCTTATTCCCTTTACCTGAGGAGAAGTATTGGCGGTCAAACCACTGGGAATATAAAAGCTTCCTCTCTGCTTTGATCAATGAGCCTCCTGTACGAGGCAAACTTCACATTTGGCATCCCGGAGGAAAGAAAGGAGCGCTGCTGTTATATGGTGGCTGGAGTACGAATTAGCGTGTATAGGTCATCAAAATGGGGGATCGGGAGAACAAAGAAAAAGTCAACAAGCAAGTTCCCTGCCTGGGAAAACAAATAACCAAAGTTTGAAAGGTCCATTTCTTCGGCAGCAAGCTGGTCATTCTCCAACTCAATGTGACTCAGAACCTCCGCCGCAAAGAAACAGCAGCAGTGAGGGGAGGAGCCGCTCCCTAGGCCTAGTTGGTTTATAAAGATGACGACATTGGGCCCCCAGGAGGGTGGACTAACGTTCACCAGCTGATTAGCATTGGAACAACCTCTGATCTGTTAGGCCATCAGTGTTCGCTTTCTGGATTCGAGGCTTTGTCGTGAAGTTGCAGTTGGTGTAGCAGCGCTGCCTCTTCCCTGCGACTCCGTTTCGGAGGGCTTACAAATCTTTTTCTTCCTTGGGCAGCTAGAGCGGCGTAGTTCTGCAGGAAGGGAGGCTAAGCCTCACGAAGGTGATTGGGCGGGGGGGTTCCCCAAGAAGTGCCGCCATGTCCAGCAATGAGCAGGCTTTCTTTAAGGTTCGGATACTCTGCGTCTCGCTGTTCTAGAAAATTTGGAGCCGGAAGAGGTGCCCCCCACTTGTACCTAATTCCTTTCCCACGTAGGAAGACTGTTAAGGCCAAAGGGTCCAACGGTATTGCAGTGTTATAGAGTAAAGGTCCTGATAAAGCCATATTTTTATGCCCTCAAAGTCAATAGTAGTCTTGTCACACACCGTGGACATGATGGCATCCTTTGTCCACAGTAGTGTAAGTAAGTATGTGAGAAAATCTTGCCATAGTCCTGGTGGAACGGGCTGGGTGACCCGCTCCATGGATTCAGTCGAGGATGATGTCTTAGCCTGCAAGTTCTGGGGCCACATGGCGAAAAAGGCAGGTAACATAGTTCTCCAAATTTCCAGTTATTACCTGGATGGGCGCTCCTTTTATGCAGAGATCTATTTTCGAGATCCTCTAGCTGATAATGAAGATTCATGTTCTTGTCTCGTAGCTCAAGGAGTGCCTGGCGGTGCCCGTCTAATTCCTCTTCACTGGAATCATAGGTTTGCGCAGAAGAGTCCACACCCAGATCACCTAGATGATTTCACGTGAGGTCCTTCACCTCCATCGCTATATCTTGCTTGAGCGCCGCAAAGTCCTCCCTAAGAGTCCCAAAGAGTTTTTCAAGAAATGCCTAGTTACAGTAGCTTCCCCCCATAGGAGCCTCCCGTCGCTGTCTTGTTAGGGGAAGGTGGGGTCAGAGATGCTTCTCTATTCTGGTCTGACAACGTTGTTTTAGCAAACATGTACTTAAGGGTAGTGTCCTTTTTTGTGTTGCTTTGGGAGGTCATGGTAGTGGTACAAACGGATTCCTATCAATCAATCAGGGATTTATAGAGCACACAACTCACCTGTGAGTGTCTCAAGGGACTGGGGGAGGGGGTCCAGGCAGTTCAGGGGTCATCTGAAGAGCCATGTCTTAAGGTCCTTTCAGCATAGGTGCAGTGTGGGGCTTCATCTGATGCTGAGGGGGAGCTCGTTCCAGGTCTTGGCCGCGATGAAGGAGAAGGATTTCTATCCCAGCAGAAGTGAGGATCACTGAAATGTGGAGGGCGTCCGCTACTACCAGAGGAGTAGGGAGAAGACTCGAAGCAATGCGTCCCCTACTGGATTCTAGTGAAACGGGGGAGGTACAGTCAATGGAGGGCTGAGGGCAGTAAGCGTGAGAGAGACCCCTGCTGTGTGTTGCAGTCTAGATTGTCTGCTCCAGGGCGTGGGAAATGTGAGTGTGCCCTTCACGGCAGCCTGATTTTTGTGGGGTGAGCTTGACCAGATATGTCCACTTTACTACATGAGGGTGATAGGACAGGGTGCAGGCAATGAGATGAGGTCCTCAGGGGTCTTGAACAGCTTCAATGGATCACAATGGTGCTGATCACAGTTGAGGAGAAGGATTCCCTTGCAGGGCTGCAGATACCTGAATTAGGAGGCAGAGTCCTCAGCGCGGCCCAGCAATTTCCCTCTGCTTGCGAAGACCCATCCAAACAGGCCCGGGGTGAGTCAGCTCGTCAAGCGTTTCCCCTGCTCACAGGAAACCAGGCTGCTGGGGCTCTTAGGTAGGTGCGGAGCAAACAATGGCCTCCGCAGTAAGTCAGCGTGCAGGTGAGCGCTGGGGCAGTAAAGGGGCCCAACTAGGCCTCACCCGGCCCGCCAAGTACCTCTCAGCTCCCCACGGCTGGCATTCATGTCTTTAACGGGGCTCGTCCCAGCCCCCAAGTCCAGGCACTGGTGACTCCAGGGAGATAGAAGGCTGGGGTCAGTAGAGCGGAGTCACCTAGATATCCACGTCTGGCCACAAGGAGTCAGCCGAGGATGCGCCACTGTCCTGGAAAGTGCAGCTGCTAACCGCAGGAGGCACCTTGGCTGAATGGACAGCTCAGGCAAATTCAGGCGGCAATCAGCTGCAGTCGATCAGAAGGGCGCTGCTGGGGATTTCAATGCCTGGTTAAGGAACTCCAATCTTCGCAGGTCTGGAGGGTGGCATGACATGGGAGGCCACTGACTGCTGTTGATCAAGACATTCAGGCACACAGTGTCTGCCATCTTGGCAACACGGTCGCCGAGTCTTTCTGAGGCCAACACCCCATGGCAGGAGGCACCACCTGGGTCAGAACCACTCACACTTTAGGCTTTGATCGGATGACATTCCGGGGCGGCCTTAGGCAAAAAGAGCCCCCGGGAAGGACGGCATCCACCCCAATGTAGAGCGTGGGCAGCGGAGCTTCGGGAGAACACTCTCACTCAGGTGCCGTCTTGAATACGTCCCCTCCACCCCCAGACGCATTTAAAATGTGTACGAGCGCCAGCATTCCCTCCATGGTTAGTATCTGCTCTGTTGTGTAGGGTTTTAAATTTGCTTTTGTTTAACAATTTGCAAACAAGTTGCATGGATTAGAAATGGAAATATACCTCTGTAATTTATTTTATAATACCTGCAATGGTATAGTCACTTTCATAAAGAGAGTCAGTAGTCAAACGCTGTTGTGAAAGACCATGGGACACAAAGTAATTGGCAGGCATCTAAGATGAACGCTTTACTTTTAAGTTCTTGAGACACGGTGCCAGGAGGTTGCTAGGCAACCTGTTCGAGAAAGGCTTCGACACGCCTGCTTCCACTGCTAGGTTGCAAGGCAACACGTATTTGTCGGCAACACTGCAGCTCAAGTATGCCGCTGATGCCTCTCGTGATGCACCGCACAACTCCTGACATCACAAGAGGTTTTTTTAAAGGTGAACGCTCACTTGCACAAATCCATTCCATAATGCTGGCAGTCCCCAGTCTCTTTTTTTATGAGAGCCATATGAGCTGTGGTGGCAGCACTCACCAGCAACAATGCGACTTATCCATGACAACAACGCCAGCCTTTTGCACTTCAGCTGCTGGCTCCTACGGACGGATTCTCTCCTGTTTGGGTCCATGAGTTCCTGTGAATGGTACAATACATAAAGGTTGTAGTGATGTTTAGCACGACTATCCTAAATGCAAGGGCTGGGAGTATGTGTGCCTGTGAATACTACAGAACATGGAAGGCTCTGGGTTTAATTTTTAGAGACCCAGGTTTGACTCGAGGAGCATGAGGAGAGGAGGTAGAGGAATCCCCCCCGACAAATGTGCCTATTGCTGATTGGTGAAATAGAGAGCCAGGCTCTTCATGCATTTCAAAGGGTGTTCTTTGATTCAGAGAGGTCACTATGAAGGGGCCTGCGTACATCTTGGGAAGGTAATAGGGCTGATAAGAGAATCATCAACAGTAGGGCTGAGGCCCTGAATAGCATTGCATTTTGATACACATCACTGTGGCTGACATTCAGGTGTGATCATCCAGTCACTCCCTTGACTTGTGCTACATGGGCTATAAGAAGGAGAGGTTGAGACAGTAAAACTTGTCAACCATCAAGCAGCCAATCAGGCTGTGAGAGGGGGTGAAGCTCTGCAAGACTACCGCCTGTGATCAGGACTGACCAGCTAGTCTCCCACCTGGGAGAGGGGACATCGCTCAGGGAATTCAAGACCACCTGCCCTAGGAGCCTGGAGCACCAGCACCTGCTTGCTTACCAAGACCAGTGTGCCCTGTGATGGAGAGGAGAGTGTTGGAGGGAGCGAGGTCCAGTGGAGGGATCCTGGCAAGTGTCTCCCTGTAGCGAGGTGTGAGGAGACAGCAGTTGCTCCAATCGGGTCGTTGTCTGTGTGCAGGAACAATTGGGCGACTCCAGTACGTCAGAGGAGAACCGCCATGAAGTGATCCTTTACCACTGCTGAACCTAACAGGTCATCGCCCATGTGCAGTCTGAATTCGGTGACCCTGTATGCCATGTTGGGCTCCCGTGCTGATCCGGCCGTAGCCTGTGTACGGTATCAAGTTGGTGACCCCGTATGCTAAGTGGGGCCACCGTGAACTTAGATGCTGTGACAATCAGGCCTAGTCTGTGCACAGTGGAGGAACGGTGAGCCTGTATGCTGGGGGAGTGGGGGTGGAGGAGGGGGTGCACTGGGAGAAATGAAAAAGCGTGGTCTGGTCAAGACCTTAGTTGGAGCGAGGAAGTGACCCGAGCGGGCCCAAGCAGTGACTGATGACCAGCACCAGGATCATCGCAAACTCCCCTCCCCCACCCACATCTGTGGGAAGAAACACAAGGAACCTATCAAGCATTGGAGGAGCATCAAGAGCTCCCTGGCTGCTGCAAGACCACCCATGAGGACCTCAAGAACACCACACCATAGCCCTCCTGGGCTGCATGTGAAAGACACACTGGAGGCAGTCACTGCAGCTCCAGCGCCTGTGAACAAAGTGCACTCAGAGACTCCAGTCATTTGAATCCTGCTGGAGCAGGTACGACTGATTTTTTTTTTTTTTTTTTTTAAAAACCTTTATTTGTGCATATGAAAAGAACAAATACGGGCCTACAACCGTCAGGCCGGCCACGGTACGGTTAAGCACTGGTACAAACATTACATCCCCTGCGCATCCACGGTCAAGATTAGCAACGAGTCATGAGGTATACACTGGAGAGATCCTTGACACCAGGGGAAGGAGAAGTGAAGGTTAATTTTAAGGTTTTCAAAATAATTTTATCAGGGAAAAAATCAGTAAAGAATAAGAACCAAGGAGATTCGAGTCCGCAAGATAGCTTCACCACACGGGAGAGCAGCAGCATCATTAAAACGGTCATGGAAGAAAAATCTCAGGCAGTGAGGCGATGCAGTTATATAACAGGATAGTCACATGAGTAAATATGCACCCCTCCAGAGCCGCCCCCACTCAATCCACCCCACACCCGGACCCCGAATCGAAACAAGTATAGCGCAGAAACATAAAAGAAAAAGGCCCATAGAACTAAGTAGAAACAGTGAATTACCCCCCCACCCTACACCAATGCGGAGGCTACGGCCTGCCCCCCCCCCAGCATAGTGCCTGCCGCCCAATGAACCCGAAATATAGACAAGAGAGAAAGTAGAAATAGAGTAAAGAAAAATAAGAGAACAGAGAGGTAAGTGGGGAGGAGCCTACGTTACCCCAGAGCGCCCGAAACCATCGGCCAGCTATGGCCTCCACACACTGAGAACCCACTACGCCAAAAGCGGTCGTGTGAGGATAACGTGTCACAACAATTTAAATGAAGGCGGACAAACCGCGACGAGTGCGCACAACATATGCAAACAGTTCCAGTTCCAGTCCAGCCCATCCGTGAAACCATGGCGATATAAATCAGTTCAGCCCTGGCCCGATCGCGGGCTTAAGATTACACCAGCCCCTACATGAAGGCCCCGCACCCCGTGCAGACAAAGACAATATGGCCGCTTGGGAGAAGATGGTGAAGTAGAGTCACAAAATGGCCGCCGACCATCTATTGAGGTCCCCTTGTGCACCACATAAAGTCCAGACCTGGCATGTAAAGTACAGGAGTTCCACAGAAAAGAAGCAGTAGGCCACCATGAACGGTTCCTCGAGGACGTCAGGTGTCGCTCTGCTGGATACTCTTGCGGGCACGGTGAGGCAGGCAACAACGAAGCAGGCAGCAATGAACAGGGAGACAAAGAATCCGCAATTGAGCTGGAGAGCGATTGATCCTGGGTGCCGGTAAAGCCAGATGCAGGCACCAGTGTAGCACGATCATAAACAGCCATTGCGTCCCCGCAAGAGGACAAAAGCACTGGCAGACCCACGCCTTGTTGATGACAAACGGGGTGCTCACGACCCGCAGCCGACAGTATGGAGTCAAACCGCTCACTCAGCGCTTGCAAGCCAAGACACATTTGTAGACGAAAGTCCCCCAGGGCAGCCAGAACGGAGCCGCATGTCAGCGGAGGCTGCGCCCCCACATCGGTAGCAATCCGGGACGGCACTGTGGAGCTGGTGTCTGGTAGAGGGAGGGCGAAGCGGGCAGCGGGCGAGACCGGAGTAGCATCCCCCAGCCGCGAGCAGGCAATCAACACCATGTTTTATCGCAGAACGGTACAGTGGCCAGGGGGGGGGTCGTAGCAAGGAGGCAATTCCCCTCAGGTCTGCGCCGCAACAGGGAAAAGCCAACAGTCGCTGCCCTTCCCTCGGGTTCTCTTTGCAGCCGACTAGGCAATAGAAGAAGGGGGTCTGCAGCCTCCCACAGCGCGGTCCACAGAACGGGGCAGGAGACCCGCCGCACCGGGGCTTACCCTATAGCTCCAGCCCATCAGGTGCGGGGTGCAGGAGGTGTCCGGGCGTCCCTCCCCCGGCTCATCCGGCGACAGTCCGTGGTGTGAGGTGGGACCGGGACCTCGGGGCTCAGGTTTACGCTAGCGGGTCCGGTAACTGCGGAGCTTCCAGGGGGCCGGCCAAGGCCACAATAGAGCAGGGGTCCAGTGCGGAGAACAAAAGCACCAAGAACTCCGGCGTCCGGGCGGGCTAAGACTCCGGGAAAGCGGTGGCGCGGTCAGCGCGTCGTCGCACACGTTGCACCTCGAAAATCGGCGAGGATAGGAGTCAGGATGATAGTCCGAGGCCAAGGGCCGACGGAGCCGGGCGCTCAAGCGTCTGCTCCGGTCGCCATCTTGGCTCCTCCCGGTACGACTGATTTTCATGGCAGATGGCCCTGGGAGAACTTGCATGTCAGATAGCGTTGCGGCGCTGGATCACTTTTTACGTTCATTTAGAGTCAGAGTGGGACTCCTGAGAGTCGGACTAAAAGCCAGCCTTAACCTGTATGCCGCCTACATTGAATGAGGAATAACCACTACCATGAGGAGAGTGGGACTCAGGGAATCTCCAGTGAAACACTAGAACGGTGCCCTCGGGGTCTGTGTTCATTGTTTGTGAGTCTTATATTTTACTTTGTGGCCGTATACAAATAGTCTCTTTTTCATAAAAGTAAATATTTGAATGGACAATTATTTATTGCGGCTGCAGCACGCATTTTGAGTTGTGAACCTCTGTACACCCCTCCTACCCCTGTGTCTACCTCCCCCGAGCAGCCTTGGACTGCTCAACCCATGCTACCACTGAGAGTCCAGTGCTGAAGAGGTACTTGGCCCAGTTGCTCCGAGGCCATAGTAGGTCGAGACCCGAGACATCAGGAGTAAAAGGCCTCAACCCCCATGGTAGGGCTGAGTAAACTTCTGCTTGCCCCGTAGCCCTCTGTACAGGGTTCTGACACCTGATATCACAGTACACTACATAGAAGCATACCACCTCATATCACAGCAAATACTACTGCAGCACAGCATATCACAACAAATCATTACAGACCAGAGAAAAAACAGCATCAATCACAATATACCTTAGCACTAGTAGATAACATCCAAGCAAATCGAAACACATTAACTTGCACCCTATCACGGAACAGCACAGTTGCAAAAAAAAAAAAAAAAAATGTTCACAATAAACTCAATACATCAGCAAGGAACATGACTTAGGAACACTTCACATCAGTGCAGCACAGTAGATTCAGAGCACAATGAAGAACAGCATATTAGATCACAGACAAGCACACCCCAATACAGCACAGAATAATACAGCCTTACTTTGCGTCCCTCGCATTCGTCTGTCGCGTCGTGGAGGAAAGGCTTTCTCCTATCTTGCTCCTCATTACTGGAACAAGCTGCCACTCTACGTTCGTACTTGTTCGAACTACTGCAAGTTCAGGAAACTCCTCAAATCCCACCTATTCTAACTTTGTCATCTCTGTCCTGATCCCTATTTCCGCACAGCGCCAAGATGCCCCCGGGTGAGTTGCGCGCTATATTAAATGATTTTAACATAACATAACACACCCAGTGCTTTAAATGGGCCGGTACTCACCGGTACGGAGTACCAGCACTTTTATATTTTCTCCCCTTGAGTACCGGGACCTTTCCTCGGGAAAGGAGAGTACCAGTACTCAAAACGGCCCGGTTTTGATGCGGTTGGTGCTGCGCTCCATCCTTGGCAGGTCTTTCTGCACCGCCTACAATGGGTTAAAGCGCCTTTCAAACCAAGCTGAAGCCTGGGCTGCGCTGGTTCAAAAGCGCCAGCAGAGCAGCTCGCCTTAAGTAGAACACAGAGCTGCGTGTGCATCTATGGAGTGAAAGGTCGAGTAGCGCTGCAGGGTCCCTTTCAGAGGGGGTCTGAAGGTGACAAAAAAACCTGATGGGCGCGAGCGTGGGCCACATTGTTCAGGGACACAGCTTGTTAGTATTCCCATTGTTTTAATCGCGCGCAAATGTTCGCCCATCAACAACTTAAATGAGAGGGATTTGCATGAAACAAAATCCCGGCCCTCTAGATTACATCAATGCATTCATACTTTAAAAAAAACAAAAAACTGCAGCACTAGTGCTGATTCATCAGTGTGCCATTTATTGGAAAACATAGCCCCGCCCCAAACTCCGCCCCCAATCCACTACTTTTGTTTTTTGTGAGTACCTGCACTTTTTTTTTCCATTTAAAGCACTGAACACACCGGATAACATTAGAACACAACACAATATGACAACATATCAGACCACAGCATATAGTACATCACATGACTTACAGCCCAACACTTCGTAACACAGTATATAACATGACAGCACAGTACATAACAGCCCAGTAAATGACAGCTTTTCACAGTATGGCAATGCTAATGAGAGCACAACACATCAGGGCACAGACAAATCATCCCATAATACTAAAACACATGAACCACACCATCACAGATTTTTATGGAACACCACAGCAACACATATCATAACAAAACAGCACATCACACAAGATCACAGGATAACACTGGATAACTCGCCAATTCAGCACTTTACTTCAGATCATACCCACACACAATAAAGCAAATTGCAGCACCACATATCACCGCAAAGGTTAGCATAAGAGACTAATGTAAGGGAACATCACTCCAATGCACCTGACTGAGAATGTTTGAGCCGCTAAACGGGAATGAAGGTCAGTTCTTTTGCGAAGGTGAGGAGACAGCCGTAGAGAACAAACACTGCCAAAATATCAGGCAAGGACTTTGGGCGGGCACTGAAGCAAACCTTGTTGTGAGTTTGCTGTGCCTCCGCCACAGGGGATATCTGCATGCACTATTAAATGAGAGCCAGCTGTTTAAAACAAAATCACAAGATGGAGGCAAATACATAAAAGCTCGAGCCAAATCGTTATGGTCAGCTGTAACGTCCTAAGCATGAAACGCACAGGCGCACGTTTGTATATGCCTGTATTTACGTACTCGAGTGCATCAAAGCATGCGACCAGTCTCGGCAATAGTGATTTCAACGGTTCTCACAAATTTCAAGCACACAACCATTCTTCAAAGAACAAGCCCATTGGAATATTTGACCCATGTGCCTATGGGTTACACAGGTGCATGCGAGTGCGTTGAACAAAAACAGCGAAGCCATGACTTATGCATCCTCTCACACACTGAACCACTTGTCCTGCCAGTTGATTAAGATCACAGAAGATTGCCCATGAAAGCTCCCAGCGCTCTCATGCTATACTAATCGTGTCACTCTGAACCGAAGCCCCTGTTCTCACGGCTGCCTGGCACCCTCAAGCTATGCCACAAAAGCAGGGCTATTCTGGAATAACCTTCTGGAACAGCTGAGAGGCCAGGCTAACTTCCTGCCTGGCTGTTCTCCTGTCCATAATGAGAGGCAAGTAAAACCAGATTTAACCCGGCAGGATGAGTATAAGTTAGTATGGTAGACATTAGAGGCCTAGATGGCATTCGCGCGCTTTGGAAAACATAGTATCAATTTGAAGCAGCAGTAAAGTGGTACATTCAAAGAGTGCACTTGCAATGTAACACGCAAGCACCAGCGCTCGTGGTGACGAATAGTTTGGAATGTTCCAACGTGGTGAGGTCTAATAAGGTTCCTGTCAGTGCCCTTCCTTCTAAGGGCAGCTGTAGTGGTCGCAGATAGGATGCTGTGCACATCAGTTCTCATGTGCTCTGGTAAACTTGCTGCAGTCTAGCAGCCTGAATCTTGCTCTCCTATAACTAGCCAAGCAGCTTGAATCTTGCTCTCCTATAACTACTCTAGCAGCTCACTCTCCTATAACTAGCCTAGCAGCATGAATCTTGCTCTCCTATAACTAGCCTAACTGCTTGAATCTCGCTCTCCTATAACTAGCCTAGCTGCTTGAATCTTGCTCTCCTATAACTAGCATAGCAGCTTGAATCTTGCTCTCCGACAACTAGTCTAGAAGCTTGAATCTCACTCTCCTATAACTACTCTAGCAGCTTGAATCTCGCTCTCCTATAACTAGCCTAGCTGCTTGAATCTTGCTCTCCTATAACTACTCTAGCAGCTCACTCTCCTATAACTAGCCTAGCAGCATGAATCTTGCTCTCCTATAACTAGCCTAGCTGCTTGAATCTCGCTCTCCTATAACTAGCCTAGCTGCTTGAATCTTGCTCTCCTATAACTATCCTAGCTGCCTGAATCTCGCTCTCCTATAACTATCCTAGCAGCTTGAATCTTGCTCTCCTATAACTAGCCTAGCTGCTTGAATCTTGCTCTCCTATAACTAGCATAGCAGCTTGAATCTTGCTCTCCGACAACTAGTCTAGAAGCTTGAATCTCACTCTCCTACAACTACTCTAGCAGCTTGAATCTCGCTCTCCTATAACTAGTCTAGCAGCTTGAATCTTGCTCTCCTATAACTAGCCTAGCAGTTTGAATCTTGCTCTCTTATAACTTGTCGAGCAGCTTAAATCTTGCTCTCCTATAACTACTTTAGCAGCTTGAATCTTGCTCTCCTATAACTAGCCTAGCAGCTTGAATCTTGCTCTCCTATAACTAGCCTAGCAGCTTGAATCTTGCTCTCCCATAACTAGCCTAGCAGCTTGAATCTCGCTCACTTATAACTAGCCTTGCTGCTTGAATCTTGTACTTCTATAACTAGCATAGCGGCTTGAATCTTGCTTTGCGATAACTAGTCTAGCAACTTGAATCTTGCTTTCCGATAACTAGTCTAGCAGCTTGAATCTTGCTCTCATATTACTAGTCTAGCAGCTTGAATCTTGTACTTCTAAAAACCCCAGTGTGCTGATAGAACAGACAAGCACAGTACATGTAGTTGCTCGGCTGCTGGCACAAACGTCTAACTGAAAAACGCATGCATGTGAAGAGACTGCACGACTTTCCGGATTTATAATTGTCACTGCACACAAGGAAGGACACTTAACTAGTGGCGGCCAGTATTACGCCTGACCGGGGGGGTAGGGCTACACAAGCACACTCATACTCATCTACATGCACACACACTCACACAAATCCATTCACTAGCGTGTACACATACACAAGCACATACACATGTACACACTCATTCACAGCAAGCACGCACAAATACACATATACCTTCATATTCATACACATATACATACTCGCACCCAAAATAAAAACCTACCAAGTAGAGGCAGTGATATCACGTGGCTGGAGGAAAGCCTCAATGGTTCATGGAGAACTGGGGAAGGGACTGCCAACTCATCTCATTGGCAGACTTTGACATGGGTCAGCCAACGAGAGAGGGACCTTCCCTAACTCGTCACAGAGTGGATGGGGTCAGTTAGATTTCCTGACCCAAACCCACTCTGTGATGAGGCGTCACTACTGAAGAGTGAGCCCTGCGCATATCAGAGCTAAAGACACAGGTGCCCAGGTGCAAGTCTATCGGTGATGTGCCTCCCTCTGTAGTGGAGACAGGGTTTTATGTGCACACATTGCTATGTTAGCATAAGCGCTTTAGAAGTAAAACGCCATCTTGCCACTTTGCTGCTTTTTGCACATGACACTACAGGTAGCTGTTATTACAAGTAAAACTGCTTGCTTGCTTGCTTTTTCTTCACATGAGAACGGTCTGTTGTTCACATCCCTAGACGTGCACCGCGACCTTAGTCTGAACACTGTGTGCAGAAGCCGTCGAGGTCGAATAACAATGTATGCTGTTGAATTCAGATTGACCGGCCCACGCTCTAGACACAACACGCACACAGCTGCAAATATCTGAAACTCGGGTGCCTTTAATATTGCATTTGCATGCATGATTCAGACACTTGGAAGAAACCTTTCCAGACACGGAGAGCAGAGCTGATCCTGTGATGTAATTCACCTAAGCTGATCTTTGAGGTATGGGGTTCCCCAAACCTAAAGACCTTCTATTAGTTTATAAAACTAGTTTACTATCGAAGGGAGGGTCGTTCACAGAGTATTATAGGACTTGTTTTGAATTTGAATTTAAATTAAATTTGAATTGAATTTGAATTTGAATTTAAATTATTTTTAAAGCGCACATACACCAGCGGTTTCTTGGCGCTACAACTAACATAGGACCGGAGCGGAAAAACAAAAACAAACTACAGGAGGGTTAGTTAAAGGACTTCATGAACAGATGAGCCTTGAGGTGTTTCCGAAATTGCGGGTACAGGGTGAGGGTTCGGAGTTCAAGAGGAAGAGAGTTCCAGAGGAGCGGGGCAAGGGTCGCAAATTTCGAGCCTCTCCATTTCTTTCTCCGGTACCGTGGGATAGTGAGAAGGGACTGGGTGGATGAGCGTAGTTCCCTGGTGGGAACGTAAGGGGTAATCTCAGAAGAGATGAAAGCCGGTGCCGAGCCCAGTCGAGCCTGAAAGGTGATGGAGGCGAGCTTAAACTGGACCCGGGCACGAACAGGAAGCCAATGCAAAGATTTCAAGAGGGGGGTAGTGTGGTGAAATTTCGGGAGTTTAAAGACCAGGCGGGCCGCCTGGTTTTGAATCTGTTGCAAACGCTGTAGGCTATATGCAGGAATACCTGCATATAGGGCGTTGCCGTAATCCAGGCGGGAAACCACCTTGGCCAAGATGATCAGTTTGAGGGCAGTGAAGGAAAAAAAACGGGACACCCTGCGTATAGTGCGCAGTGATAGGAAAGAAGAAGAAACCACAGAACTAACCTGAGAGTGAAGAGTGAGTTGAGAGTTGAGTTTTATGCCTAGTGTTTTGACTGAGGTAGAAGGGATAGGTGAAGGGCCAAGAGAGGGGGGCCAGAATAAAGAGGACCAGGGGCTGGATGAACCACCCGTCAACACCAGCTCGGTCTTGTCTGGGTTGAGCTTCAAGTGGTTGTGGTTCATCCAGTCCCGGATATGGAGCATAATAGATTGGAAATTTAGAACAGAAGAGAGGGAAGAAGACCGATTAAAAACAAGCTGGAGGTCATCCGCATAATTGAATACGGCGACCTCCATTTGTTGCAGAGAAAAGATAAGAGGGGCAATATAAAGATTAAACAGAAGAGGGGAAAGGGAGGAGCATTGGGGGACCCCGCACTGAACTTTCCGAACGTCCGCAGTAAAGTCGCCCAGGCGGACAGCCTTGGTGCGGTCGCTCAGGAAGGAGGATAGCCAGACCAGAGCGGTGCCCCCGATCCCCGCCGCCTTGACATGGGAAAGCAAGATGGTATGATCCACCGTGTCAAAAGCGGCTGAGAGATCGAGGAGCACCAGGGCCTGGGGCTGGTTAGTATCCATACCCTCCCTGAGGTTGTCCAGGACCGAGAGGACTACGGACTCCGTAGAGTGTGCGGGGCGGAACCCGGCCTGGCGGGGGGCAAGAGCTCCATGCTTCTCCACAAAAGAGCTCAGAGCGCAGGTGACATGGCGCTCGAGCACCTTTTCCACTATCATTTTTAATGTGATTTCTCCCTTCATTTTCTATGGTATTGTAACAATGTTGATGGTTTTATTCCATTTGCCTGATTATATTAGCCAAAGTACTGCACCTTCGAGCACGTAGTTAAAAATAAAAATTTAAAACTTTTCCGTGTCTCTGATTACTCTTGTTGTGGACTGATATGAGAATAATAACGAAAAGGTGTTTCTGATTCCCACCATTCCTGAGATTATTCTAAGTCGCTTGTTCTGGGTTGTCTAATCATTGATAGCTTCGAGATGATCCAGAGAACGAATGAGACACTGATGCTAGTCGGATAGGGGTTCTAGGTACTGAGGTGAGTTTTTGGTACACCACAATTCACTGAGGTCCTGGTTTCCTCTGCATAGTTCTGTGCATAAGCAGAATCCCCGCAACATGGCGCACCTAACGTTTTGGTCTTATGATTGAGACGCCTTAGTAGTGCTTATATTTGTCCACGACACCCTCACTCTTGTTTCCGGTTGACGAGAGTGACGGTTTAAACCTACCTGAATAGTTAATATATAGGTTCTCTCAAGCTTGACAATTAAAAAGGTTTCATTTTAAATTATACCCTTTTGTGCTACAGTTTATATTGTTTTTCTTCTCTGTGTCCTTATGGCTGAAGTCGGTATTGCATCGCATAGTCGCGCGCCTCTCCGGCGTCATTTGACGCAGTTCGGGGTGCCTGACGATGGGATGTCTATTATCTTTGTAGTGGGTGCCGATGCATCGTATCCCTATGAGCTATTTTACTCTTGGGTTACTTTGCCGGAGGTGTATGCGGATGATCATACGTTTCACACATATACTCCTACGGCGGTCCCAGCTAATTACAAGCCGAATAGGACGCAGGAAATTCCTATTTCCGCCTAGCAGCATCGTACTTGGTTCAATGGCTCCCTCCCCCACACGGTTACACCGGTTTGTTTGGGTCCCTTGTCCATTCCAGGGGCCACTTGGCCAGTCTTGGCCGGGTTTACACCACATAGACGTTATTTGCAAGACCCGCTGGATGACTTACATCAACTCCATACCGCCTTGATTACGGTACATAGGGCTTTAGTGCAATACGTTTCTCACAATGTCCAGGTGGGGGCATCTGGAGTTGTGTCGCAACCAGCTGGCCCGGCCGGGATTACTATTAGTCCCGTCATGGTTAATTCAGTAATGGGCAAGAGCACCCAAAATAAGGACGGTATGCCTTATTGGCTTGCTGAGAAATTTGACCAGCTGGAAGCAGTATTTCCAAATTCTTTTCCTGTGGAAAAACACAGGATCCTTACCATTAGTTTGCAGAAAGACTTGGTCCCAGAGGTAACTGATTGTGAGAAGTGAGGTGAAGTATTGGCAGCAGTCTACTCGAAGTGCTTCGGCACACCGTCTATGACACTACTGCCCTCCGTGGTCAAGCGTGTTCAAGATCTACACGGTCCGGAGGCGGCTGTCTAGTTAGGAAAGAGGCTTGTCGGTGTGTTTGCCGTAGTTGCTGATCTCATCCTTGCTAATGTCAAGGGAGATGCGGTTAACTTTCAGGTGTCGAATGAACTACGCCTCGTTTGACGACATCGATAAACCCCGACAGTTACCGAAGATTATTGTGGGGGCTTATAAGACCATTGGCCGCAATAGTTTGGGGCTTAAGCCTTTTGATAAAACAATAGCGCAGCCGCAAACTCAGATGGTTACGCCTCCTAAAGACGACCGTCCAGCGTTTCCTAAACAGAATTGGAATACTAAGAAGCCGGGGAAGCGGCAACAGAAACAGGGGTCTCGGCCCGCGTCACCAGTACAAGTGACTACTGAACGCACATATGAATTGCGCGATCGCACTAGAATTAGATCTCCTGATAGATTTCAGGTTCCTGAACAACGTTCTCCTCGTTCTTCACTGGACACATCGGTCTCACAGTCCGGTGGAGGAGAACATGGCAAAGGTCAGGGTGCCCAACAAGGTCGTGAGGAGCCACGCCCAGCTGACGGTAAAGGCAAGCAGGAAGAGTTTGCATGTCAGCGGCCCCGTTTCAGAAAAAGAAGGTTGCTGCACTAACAGCGAGGTATGCCACAGATAGTGAGAACGCAGCTTCGGAACCTGACATGGGCACTAACGCTGCTAGACAGCGCGGCGGAAGTTACAATAGTGCGGCAAGCACAGCGTCCATATCTGAAGGCGACGGCAACTGACACGTTTATTACTGTAGAAACTGCTGACACTAGAGTGGCTCCCCCTGACAGACTATATGACATAGTACTTTTAATTGAAGGTGACATACAACGTACCATAAAAGGGATGTTTTGGGAAAATCTGACCTCTACATATGACATTCTGTTAGAGGCAGACTGGCCCCCAGCTTTCGTTTTGGCCGCTCCTAGAGGGGAGGAGGTAATCCTCCCATCTTTCGCACACACTGTACCGAAGGAGCAAGCTCAGAACTTTGCAGAAGAGTGGGCACAGGTGCTTGCTCCGGCGTTGTACCGTACTCAGGTTGGGTGGGATAAATTGTCGGCAAGCCATGAGATTCCATTACGGTCTATGCCCCACCCACAATCCCAATATCCCATGCGACGCGAAGCTAGATCTCACGTCGCAGAAATCCTTGAACAATTGGAATATCAAGGTGTAATTGAAACATGTGTGTCACCCATGAATAATCCGCTTTTAACTGTAACCAAACCTGATGGGTCGTACCGCCTAGTTTTGGATTACCGGCATTTGAACTCTCATTGTCGGACGTGCGCGGTACAGAATACCCACAGTTCTGCCCTCGCTGATAGTCTCGTGAGAAAAAGGTTTAAGACCACACTTGACATCTCCAATGGCTTTTCCAGCCATAATCTGTTCTCTATTAGTAGTCAATGGACAGCCTTTACTTCTGGCGGCAATCAGAAACACTTTAAAAGATTAGCCATGGGCTATAAAAACAGTCCAGGTGTCTTTGCCGCACGTGTAGTCTCTCTGTTAGAGAGCATTGACCCTGATGCGTACTCGTATGTTGATGATATCTATCTCGCGTTGACCGCATCATTGTTATGTGTGAGAAGTTGGCCTGGTATATGATGTTCACTAATTAAAGTGACCACCCTGTACCATGCCAAGCAACCCTTATGGTGTGGTTGTAAGTCAACCTTTTCGGACCAGCTGCCCTAGTGGTAGCGTAGGCTAAGCAGTCTTTTAGGCTAAACTCGTTTAGGCATGTTAAGCAAGCTGTTTCACCATATGTAACCCCCCTTTATACCAATGAAAGGACACCACACAGATATATATTCAAAATATATATGTATTTATTACTCAAAGTATCCCCTAGACTCTTTATGAGCACAGGAGCACAAATCGTTAAACAAGAAAGTATCACCATATACAAAAGTTGCACTTTATATGGATAGGCCCTGGTGGCCGCTCAAACCATATACTAAAATAGTGGTATAAGTACCACAAACAGGAAAGGGAGAAGGCCTAGGGCCTCTAGAATCGCTGGGCCTACAAGGAGCTAACTTTAGTTAGTGACCAGGAGGTCCACGGGTCGCGTGTGCAGTAAGGAAAGTTACATGCGGGCGCCCATAGGTTTTCAATGGGTGCGTAATTGTTCAAAAGTTACTGCTAGAGGGGTCTTCTGGTTGGACTACGAATTCAAGACTTCAAACCTAGACATTAGAGATGTTACTCTACACTTGTACACCGAAGTGCCAGCTTTACCTCACCCCCAGGAAGCGGGTGCATAGGGCTCGAAGTGCGTCGGGTTTCGTCTATCTGTTCAATGGAGCCTGACGACAAAGGTGCTGCAGGCGGTCGGTCCAGAAGAGATGCGGTGGATCCAAGGATGGATCAGAAGTGTAGAAGACCTGAAAGGAGAGGGGACAATGTTCACAGTCACTAGCCAGTGACCGGCGTGGCACCAGGTAGGTACCAGGCGATGCCGGGTGCAAACAGGTGGAGAGGTGAAGCTTGTCTCTGCAGCCACGTGGTCCCTGAAGGTCGACGACGTCCAGGAGTCGGTTCACGAGCTGTCCCATGCAGGCTCTCGCTGTCGGCGACTCAGAAGAAGCAAACAAACCTTGGCAAAAGCAGGAGTCGCAGGAAGTGAAGAAAGCTTTTAGCTCGGACCAGCAAGGTCAGAGGGGCTGCTCCTTTGGAGGGCAGCAGGGGCCAGTCTGGAGCAACCAGACCAGCGTCGTAGTTTTTCAAGATGGTCGCCAAGATGGCCACTGGCTAACGGACCAGTGATCGGGTAGGCGGCTCGAGTCGCGAAGTGCAGAGGGGCCCCACGCAGATCGTGGAGATGCTGGAGGGCTCACCTTTGATGCAGATGCTGCTCGGATGTTGGGCTTCTCAGGACCCAAAGCACAACTCAGAGGGAGCCTCTGTTGTTGCGCTTTCAGCTAGTCGAGTGTCTTTAAGGTGGCTGGCTCCACGTGTCTCGGTGTCTCCACGGGTCCCTTCTTTGCAGGGACTGTGGATCGGGCGGTGAGAGGTCTGGAGGTCCAGTTCTTGTCAGTCTCTGGGCTCGGGCTCCGGCGGGAGGCGGTGGCAAAGCAGACATCGATTCGCTGGATGGTGCTTGCGTTAGCAAGATGGTCACTCCCAGACCATAGGGGAGATTTCCTTCGGTCTTCTGTGCAGCAGAACGTCGAAGTTCCCGTCTTCTTCTTAGTTGTAAGTTGATTCCAGGATGTCTAAAGTCTTTGGACACAGCTCCTACCTTTAAGCGGATTCTAGGGGCCGGACTACCTGCTAGGTCCCTCCCTAAGGGTGGGACCAGGAAGGGGGGTGGTTACACCCCCAATCCTTTGTCCAGCTCGCCCCAGGTCTGGGGCTGGTGTGCCCCAGGACCGGATTGAACTGGCATATGCGCCGAGGCTCCTTGTGAGCCTCAGGCATTTCTGTTTCCTTTCAAGCCCTACCTGACCAATACACAAAATCCTGTCTGGGGTGGTGCTCGCACCTCCCCTGGCAGGAAACCCTTTGTCCACGTCTCCCAAGCTGGAAGGACTCCCAGCAGCAGGAGGGCAGACTTGTGTCTGTGGTGGCAGCGTCCATTTTGTGGAGCTGAGGCTATGTCCGATTTTACCCGGGTTTCAGGTTCTGTACATGTCGTGTCCCTCTAGGAGGGTGGAATGCTAACCCCGTCGCCAGAATTGGCGAGGGGTTAGTATTCCAATTCGTATGACACCTTACTCGACATGTTTAGATAAAGCCAAACCAAAGATAGCATTTGACTGCGAGGTTCATAATGCACTTAAGAGTATATGGTATGACGATATCTGGAAACGGTAGAAGGAAGTTGTTCCGACTACTGCAGACAGGCTCAGCTCATGCCAGAGTACCATCTCACATAAAACCAAGCACTCTGCCTTCAGGATTGTTAAGGCCTGCCATAGGAGTGACTTATAGGTTAACACGTGTCCCATTTATGGTTAGGTATAGGCATACTACACCTAAGTAAGAGGTGGATACACCAACTTACCCCAGCTGAGTGATCAGCCAGTTGTGTCAAATTGCTAGGCCAGGCCAGGGGTGGCACAATACATGCTTCAGCCCCTGGTAGGCCTCAGATACACCAATGCCCTGGGTACCTAGGGTACACTAGTACAGGGGCTCACAGGGTGATCCAGTTCCAATGGGTCATGCACCTAAAGTGCATAGTATTAATTTAGCAGAGAGAACAGCAGGCTGGGGGTCTGATTAGCAGGCCCACAGCCTCAATACGTCGAAAACCAGTGAAGCAAAAAGCAAAAAATTTGGGGTGACCATAGGATAGCAGACCCTACTCTCCTACATTATGTTTGCGGACTTCGGCTACAAATTCAACTTTGCACAATCACACATTGGAGAGTATACAGTGATGTTTTTGGGCTATGAACTCAACAACGAAGGTCGAGGTTTAGCACCTCACTTCCTGGAGAAATGTGCATGTTTGCGCGCTCCCAAAATCCTGAAAAAACTACAATCCTTGCTGAGTTTTTTGAATTTCGGACGTAGTTACATTCCCGATTATGCCCAGCTTATCAAGCCGCTATATGCCCTGGTACAACCAACTTTTTCCAAATCGAGCTGGCTGCCAGAACATTCAGCTATCCTGCAATCTTTGCAGGCTGATCTTCTTGCTTCTAAATACTTACTGACGCGTGATAACCACAAAAAACCTAGTAATCAGAATTGTGCCTGGTGCAGTGGGTTTCACGTACTTAACGTTCAATGAGGGCGACACAGTCCCCATTGCCTACAAGTCACACTTGTACACTTTGGCTGAAATGCGCTTTTGCACTGTTGAAAAACTTTTGACTGCAGTGCAGATGGCGATTCTGAAAGAGAGCGCTGTCACAAGGGAAACGCATATTGGTTATTACACCGTATCCTGCCGTAGAGGCAGTAACGAAAACCAGTATACCAAATTCTAAAGCTTTGCATCCGGGTTGGATATAATGGGCCACTTCTTTGACATCTCCGGATGTCACTTACATCTTTGATGCCTCATTACAGACTCAGGAGTACTTGCAGTATGAATTCGTTTATCCAGCTACTCTGTCCTTGAGCCCGCTTGAGGATTACCATTGTATCATTTAAACTGACGGTTCGGTGCAACCGGCAACGGAATCTAAGCATGCCTATTCGGCGGCCTGCGCAATACTGGCTGGTACTTTTATGAATGGTAAATTAAAATCTGATGTCGTGCACACGCAGACATTAGGCGATTGTACCTCCCAGTTGGCAGAGCTTCGTGCTCTGGTGTTTGCACTGGAGTTTGCCGATCCTCGAGTGACTACTCTTATAGTAAGTGACTATTTTTACTGTGTTCAATCTTACGACAATTTATTCTTTTGGTCTCAAAATTAGTATTGTGATTCCAAAGGTAGCACAATCAAGCATAAAATGCTTTGGGTTCGAGTTGCAGAACTTAAGCAACGTCTGCCGCTCATGAATGTAATTCATACTCTTGGGCACCAGCGAGTAGGTGTCCACGCTGTTGGAAACAGTTTAGCTGACGAAGCAGCGAAAACAGCAGTGGCAACATATCTAGTAGCAGAAGTTACAAGATCCAAAAGTAAGATTGATGATGACATCTTGGCAGCAATTGCTGCGACAGAGAAGGGTGATAATTACCCTCAGGGTTTCCCTTCTAAATACTCTTATCATTTAAGTACTGATAAAGTTCCCTATGTGAGAATTAACGACGGTGACAGATTGATTCCCAACGCGGACTGCAGACTTTCTTTGATAACAGCCGCTCACGAAGGTATGGCTTCGGCACATGCCGGCGTTTCTGCGACTGTCACTATCTTACAACAACGTTACTGGTGGCACGGATTGTATAAACAGACTTGTGCTTATGTCCTTAATTGTGACATTTGCCAGCAGATTAAACCTTTGACTGCTGCGCGTCCACCACAAACACAGTGGTACATATCTAATAAACCACTTGGGTGTGTTTATTTAGATCACTGCGGTCCTTTCTCCTCTGATACTGCGTATAAGTACATCTTAGTTGCAGTGGATTCGTGCACACGTTTTCTATGGGTCTGGCCACAACGGAGTGCTGATGCTCAAACTGTCATCAGGGATTTGCGTGTCTTTGTGGGAATTTTTGCGTGTGGTAACCTCCATTCAGACCAGGGTCCAGCGTTCGCCTCGTAGGCGTACAAGGACGCCATGCGATCTTTGGGGTCCAAGTCACATTTTCGTCTCCATACAGGCCTGAGGGCAACAGTGTTGTAGAACGAATGAACCGTGACTTAAAGCAATCCCTGATAGCTAGGGTTTTAGGTACTGACAGGAACTGGTTGGCCCATTTGTATAGCGTTCAATGTGCACTTAATAATCTCCCTAGAAGGGCTCTGGGTGGGCGGACCCCATACGAAATGCTCTTTGGCATAAAGAGGTTTGTCCCGGACCTTGATGGTCTAGACATGGCGGTGTCGGCCGCACGCTTTGACGTAGATGATCATTCTGCTGTATTACAGAATCTACAAGAGACCAGAGACAGTCTTGCAAAGGAACACTTGCCCTCCACAACTGATGCTGCGCTTCAGATTCCGGTAGTCGGCTGGCTACCTCGAGTTGGTGACCTGGTCCGTGAGAAGGTGGAGAACAAGAAGGAGTTTGGCCCCTCTTATCGTGCACCGGTTCTAGTGCTTGGCGTGCAGGGTACAAGAACAGTCATTTTACCTCCACTTCCTGGTCGCAAGAATAATAGGTACATCTCCATTGACAATGTCAATGTCAAACTACGAGTGGCCGATTCTTCTTAGTATGACTCCAGCGGTCTCTTGTCCAGCAATGCTAAGAAATTCTGTTTTGGATCCAGCAAAAACCAACAGGCCTGACGTTGCCATCGAGATGCATACGGTTACCAATCCTTTATTGACTCCACCGGCTGGTGGTCCAGTTGAAGACCCTGAGTATACTTATCCCACAGATGTGTCATTGCCTGGTTTACAATCAAGTGCAGTTGACCAGTCACGTTTTTCATTTGACACTAACTCTATAACTTCGAACGCCCCATCGAAAATTTCTATTTATGCCGTTTGGTTTAAGAGACATTTTTTAATTCTCCCTTGGACTTACATTTGGCTGGTGCTCATAACTATTTTTTTGTTTAGGTCAATTGGATTTGTGGTTGTATTATTTCGTCTAGTAAATGGACACTATCTCACCGAAAGATCTACAATTAGATTAATTGATGGAACTTTGGCACCCCATTCCTCATCACACATCATGAAGAGGGACCAGACTTTTGTAAATATTACTGCCTGGCCTGTGTTGGATGGGATTGTATGGGATGCTGTCAAATTTCAAATTCATGGTCCCACAGAGGTCATCAATGTCCCCAATGTACTTCGTGTTTCTATGGGGGATGTTGTTAAACAAAATACACGCTCTGATGATTGGGATGTCCAAGCCGTAGAGGCTCTTTTTACTGATTTGAAATATTATGCTGCTTTTGATGCTGAAGATTTATATTTAGACACAGCAAATTATGGTGAGTTGTTTTGCTACCAACAATATGGCAATCATTTCCTGCATAAAGCAAATACATTTAGAAATTTTGTAAATTATACACAATGGAAACATTGTCCAGCACCAATTGAAGGCAGCTCCAAAACTCTAGTGAAAGAATTTACATATTTTACTGATTGCAGTGTATCTGAACCTGAAGCGTTTTATTTTAAAATGGCTGCTGAGTTAGCTTCCAAAGTTAGACTGACCCACACTAAATTATTGTAATCCAAGTTCTTTATGGATGAATTAGCTATAGGGGGCTATGAGCTGTGGAAAGATACCATTGATCTTAAATCTGTTTGGGGTTCTTAAGCATGGCAGGTACAAGGTACAGAAGCTCTGCATCGTGCATGCCTCATCCCAAACCACATGTTTTTTAATTCTACCATTTTTCAAACCACCTGCTTTGGATTGGCTACTTCTAAACAAACTGAATTCCCCTACTATTCCTAATCTGGGCGCATATCAAAATTGGGATAATCACACAGAACTGTCCCTTGATGACTTACAGTCATTCATTACGAATACATCCTTCAACATTTCCAACTTAGATCCTGAAGGATGGTTAATATGGCAGAAAAGTTCAGATTCCGGTCAACATAGTTTTCTGGGTCTGTACCCCGGCTATACACAGGTTAGGGTAGACCCTCGATTTGAATCATCTCATTCTGTTACTACCTATTCTGTAGGAAAGTTATGTCAAACCTGGCTGCAACATTCCACCTTGGCATCTGTTACACTTCATTTATCCAAATTGAATGACAAGGTAGATCTGAATGATTTTGTTAAGGGCCCTGTGGGTGGCAGGTCCAAAAGATGGGCGTATGCTGTTTAGAACGAAGTTTGGAAATCATCTCAGATTGAAGCTGCTTCAAGATTGAGAGCTATTGATCAAGCAAATTTGAAAAAAGTGCTTGCTGTCATTGATAATAGCATTAACACCCTTTCTTCCAGGATTTACACATCAGATAATATTGTTTCATCTGTTGTGGATATTGTACAAGATGATATGTCAGTTTTATACCATGGTCAAAATCAATTGCGCTCTATAATGCAGTTTGCATGGACTTTACAAACATTGAAGGCTGGGAAAGTTCCCTGGGACTACATGAACACTTCATCCTTATTCCTGCCGTTTAATTTGACTACTAAACAACAGTTAATGTCCATGAAGGATGCAACATACTCATTATTGCATTTTGAAAAGTTGGAACCTTTACCTTTCTCTGAGGCCGAATCAAACTCGGCTGTGTGGCTTATCCATGGATTGATCACTTTACCATTTCCATTGTTTAAGTTCAATTCATGTATGAAACACTATGTCTTAGGCAGGTACGAACCATTGGGTACCGCTTTCCAGCATGAAGTTTGGTCACTCCCATTTACATACAGGTGCCTGAGAGAGGGTAAAGAGGTTTACTTAAAAGGAGAGGATTGCACTTCCACACCTGATCACTCAGTAGTCTGTAGGAACATCCAATTGCATGGCGCTTGCAACGTTCACGCACCGAATTTAGCTTGCATTCTGAAGGGAAATCCTGTGCCAGCAATTACACCCACTTTCACGTTATTAGCTAATGGTAGTTATTTGCTTTTAAATAATGAACCATGCTGCGGGATGCTAGTGGAGTATCCGCACATTGTAACTGTGTCACTAGTAGTCTGTTGTAAGAATGTCCTTTTCCCAACCCCAAACATGGGAGACTGGATGTATCCATCTGGCCTTCCATACCAATCTTGAAAGCAGAGTTCAACAAGATGAGCAGAATAAGAGCTCTATTGTCCCAAAAAGAAGTCGCCCTGACATCCTCGCGTGAAACATTTGTCCTTCACGTAGCAAACACACGCACCGAGGTGCATGCGCTTTTGAATACTGATCTTCCCCTTCATTTCAGTGCTCTGATTCATACTATATTCAATGCCTTGTCAACAACTGGCTTGGTGCATTTGTTCAAAGTTGTGGGCTCTGGCCTTGTGACCTCCTTCCAAACAATATTTGGTGTGATACTGGCATTTTTTCATTCTATTTTTTCCAGCGTCTTCGGCGGGCTTCCGTTGATTCTCGCCTTGACTACTGGTGTGCTGCTGTTGGTTTGCTTGCTCCGCAATGGCTGTTCGATATGTAACACACGACAGCCTGCCCCAGCTGCTTCAACTGCGCAACCGGATGCTTGATTAATATGGAACATTACGACTCGCCTATGGATTATCCTTCTGGTTCTCATACTTTACTTGCGTGCAACCTGTTTTCCATTGCCTAGATTGTTATGTTATGTTATGTTATGTTATGTTATTTGGTATTTTTATAGCGCACAGCTGCCCCAGCAAAGGGGCGTCCTGGCGCTTTGACAGATGCTATAACATAACACACAATAAAGGAAAAGAAATTAACTAGATACCGGGAACAGGAAGGTTTTAATCGCCTGCCTGAAGGTGAGCAGATCTTCAAGAGCTCGAATGTGAACAGGGAGCGAATTCCATAGGCCTGCCGCTAGCACCCTAAAGGAGCGGCCACCCATTCTGCTCAGCTTGAAGCGTGGACAGATGGCCAGATGAAGCCCCTCCGATCTCAAGGATCTCGAAGGCATATAGGGCGTAAGAAGAGGAACAAGTGCCGGCGGCGAAGAAGATTTCAGAATTTTAAAGGCCAGGCACAGCGCCTTGAACTTAATTCGCTGTCTAACCGGGAGCCAGTGCAAGGCCGTGATGGTACCAGACACTGAACAATGTCTGGGAAGGCCCACAATGGCTCGTGCCGCGGCGTTTTGTACTCTTTGAAGCCTAGAGGCCTCCGCTTGATTCACCCCTAACAGCAATGAGCTGCCGTAGTCCAGCCGAGAAAGTATTGAGGCCTGGACTACAAGCTGTCTGGTAGGGGGATCAAAGTACTTTAGGACCGGCCTAGTACCACGCAAAATTCCGTAGCACGTGGCAGCCACCTTCTTGGTGTGATCTCTGAAGGTCAGCGCAGAGTCTACCCATACTCCTAGATTTCTCACTCCAGCAGCTGGAATAGGAGTGACACCAAGCTCCGATGGCCACCACTGATTTCCCCATAACTCCGCGTGCTTCCCTAGAACCAACACCTCCGTTTTGGTGGCATTTAACTGAAGGCAGTTGGTGCGAAGCCAGCCGGCTACTGCCAAGAGACCCGCACGGAATCTGGGGGCCTCCACCTCAGGGTCTTCACTAAGTGTCACCGCTAGCTGTGTGTCGTCCGCGTATGAGGCCATCGTGAGACCCCACTGTTTGACGACACCAGCCAACGGTTTCACATAGAGGTTGAACATTGTCGGGCTCAACGAAGATCCCTGTGGTACCCCGAGCTCCAAAGGATAGGTGGCAGATTGACCAGGTGGTATAGCCACTTTAAAGGAGCGGTCTGCCAGAAAAGACCGAAACCACTGGAGAGCGACATCCGTCACTCCCGCCTCCTGTAAGCGTTGGATAAGTATATGGTGGGACACAGTATCGAAGGCAGCGCTTAGATCTAATAGTATAAGCGCTGCAGTATGACCTAAGTCAAGTACCTGGCGAAGATGTTCCGTGATGTAAAGTAATGCCGTCTCGGTACTGTGTCCTGACCGGAAGCCGTTCTGACTGGAATCCAGAATCTGGTTGCGAACCAGATGCTCGGACAGAACAGAGTTGACATGGGCTTCTGTTACTTTGGCAATCCAAGGCAACAGGGAGATAGGTCGATAGTTTTCTGGCAATCGGGGGTCAGAGTTGGCTTTTTTTAATATCGGAGTGACCACTGCCTGTTTCCATGCCGCGGGTACCGTTCCACAAGACAGTGACATATTGATAAGATTCAATATGGGGTCACGGCACAGCGGGGAAAGTGTGTTAATGAAGGCTGGCTTTAACGGGTCCGCAGGAGAGCCTGACTTGACCTTAAGGCTGAACCTGTCAAAGGCCTCAATAGACAGTTCAGGTAAAATGGCCAAAGGCTCAAGATCTGTCGTGACAGGGGTAGAAGCCAGTCGATCCTGGTGGAGTGTGTCGAACCCATGAGATTTTTTCCACTTTCTCCACAAAAAAGGAGGCCAATTTATCACAGTGCGAATCTGTGCAAATCACCTCTGATGAGGATCTGTTTTTCATAAGGTCCTTCAGTACCTTGAAAATCAGTTTTGAAGGATTGGGGCTGGTAGCAAATTCATGAGCGTAGAATGCAGCTCTTGCTCTGCAGATAGCTCTATGATAGAGCTTCAACTCAGTGAAATACCGAGTTTTCAGCGCAGGGTCATAGGAACGTCTCCATTCCCTCTCTGTTTTTCGGCAGGATTTCTTTAATTCTGCGAGAGACTCATTATACCAGGGGCTAGGTGTTTTTGTCCGGCCTTTCGACCACCGCAGAGGTATAAGAGAATCCAAGGCATCTGTGATCCATGCGCAGAACTGTTGATATCCTTGATCCACATTAGTGAAGGTACTCAGAGGGTTTCGCTCTAATATACCGTAAAACTCTTCCAACGTAAGCTTATGCCAAGGCCTTTTAAGGATAGGCTTGTCTGTGGGTATAAAAGGCCTATCAAGGACCGGACAGAAAGCTTCTACTAACAAGTGATCAGTCCACCCCATCAACCTCGGTTCTGACAGCCTTAACCCATCTAGTGTGGAGAAGAAGGGGTCAAGAATATGGCCTCCCGAGTGGGTTGGAAGGGTAACGAGCTGAATCAGTTGGAGAGCTTCCAGATCCGCCAACAAGGAGCTCACAGTAGTGGAAGACCCATTATCGAAATGGATGTTGAGGTCACCCAAAATATTAAAATTGGCACAGCCGAGTGCTATGGGACTGACCATATCGGCCAGCGCAGACCTAAAAACCGAGTCATTGCCGGGGGGACGGTATACAAGTAGGCCACTGAAAGTAAATTGATGGGAAAAGGCGACTTTAAAAATAGCGCTTTCACATGCGGGTAGTCCTGACGGCTTCCATTCCGCCGGAAAACAGGATTTGACTGCCATAGCAATGCTACCACCTCTTGTGGTCCTGTTAGAAGTGAAGATGGTATAGTTCTGGGGGAATGCAAGATTCAATATGGCAGAGTCGGAGTCCTGAAGCCAGGTTTCTGTCATTAAGAACACATCGGGATCCTCTTTCTCTATCAGGTCGTAAATAGACAAATGATGCTTTACAAGTGATCTAACATTAAGGCACCAAATACGAAGATCTCGCGATGCAACACGTAATCGTGTGACTGGGGCGGCATTGTCCAAGGAGCGTATTTTAGTAGGGCTCTTAAGAGACCAGCCTTTACAGGCGCAGCTGTATGGGCCAATTAAAGGGTCCACAGGCTTACACGCACCTCCTTTGGACGTTTGCCCTATGGCCAGCAGCTCTGACCGTGTATAGGACAACATACCTGCCAGGAGCGGCTAAACAACGATGTGTTGAGATACAGAGCCTGCCCCGCCTCGCGCTGCCTCGACGCGGACGAGCGCAGACGGGCAGGACTCTGGCACGACTCCGGCTAAGCGACGGCGTCCTCACCTGCGCGTCCCGCTGCGCGGGAGAGGGGAGCTTTAAGTAGGCTCGCCAATTAAAGCGCGAGCGCGAGGACGCTCCAAGATGGCGCCCAAAGCTATCTTCCCATTCCCTACCCAAAATGGCGCCCACAATGAGCCACCCCCGGGATCCAGGCCCGCCAAAACGGCGGTGAGGGAGCCGATTATGTGCGGTAAGAGGAGGGGGCCAAGACCCTGCTAAAATCAGGGAATAAGTGCAGAAAATAAAATTTAAACAAGATACAAAACGAGGAGAGTTAAAAGCGCGGCGAAGCGCCTGCAGCAGCGCCAGCGACAGCGTGTGTCCAATCAAGTGAGCATCTGTCAAGGCCTGCCCTGAAACTAGGTTCGCCTTAAGTAGGCTAGCCAATTAAAGCGCGAGCGCGAGGACGCTCCAAGATGGCGCCCAAAGCTATCTTCCCATTCCCTACCCAAAATGGCGCCCACAATGAGCCACCCCCGGGATCCAGGCCCGCCAAAACGGCGGTGAGGGAGCAGATTATGTGCGGTAAGAGGAGGGGGCCAAGACCCTGCTAAAATCAGGGAATAAGTGCAGAAAATAAAATTTAAACAAGATACAAAACGAGGAGAGTTAAAAGCGCGGCGAAGCGCCTGCAGCAGCGCCAGCGACAGCGTGTGTCCAATCAAGTGAGCATCTGTCCATTCGAATGGGCTCTGGATTTGTGTCTGTCGAACACGGCGTCTCCTGCCCCGGATTATGATCGACTAATGAGTCCCTTAGTGGCTCATGAGTTGGACTTTTCTGGTATCGGGATTATGGCCTGTGGAGAGGCGCAAGGTGTCCTAAGCAATTGGGATATATATACGGCAGCATATGACTTCTTGGCGAGAAGTTATTTGAAGAACACGCAGGTTGTCCTCGGATTGTGCTTGAAGCTCCGGTTATCGAAGAACATGTATGTTCATTTACTTTACTTGACTGGATGGCTGACTCTTTTACTGAACATTATAAAGACTTCCTCTTGGAGGCAGTTGCAACTTATTGTGCCTACTCGTTGGATTGAATTGGCAGCTGTCCATCTTCCGCACGTCCTAATCCTGATTTTTAATTTTTCTTTTTTACTCCACATTGGGATGTATGCCGCCCAATTTTTCTTTTTCGCAACAAATGTTTCGAAAATTCACTACCAATTATATGGATTGGCAATATATGAACTTGGTTCTGACTCACTCGAACTTGAACTCTGCGTTCCTACATTGATTCCCTATTTTGTCCGTGGTCCGATCAAGGAAGGGTGTAGTGGAGATGGAGTTTTATGTGCACAGATTGCTATGTTAACATAAGCGCTTTAGAAGTAAAACGCTATCTTGCCACTTTGCTGCCTTTTGCACACGACCCTACAGGTAGCTGTTATTACAAGTAAAACTGCTTGCTTGCTTTTTCTTCACATGAGAACGGTCTGTTGTTCACATCCCTAGACGTGCACCGCGACCTTAGTCTGAACACTGTGCAGAAGCCGTCAAGGTCAAATAACAATGTATGCTGTTGAATTCAGGTTGATCGGCACACGCTCTAGACACAACACGCACACAGCTGCAAATATCTGAAACTCGGCTGCCTTTAATATTGCATTTACATGCATGATTCAGACACTTGGAAGAAACCTTTCCAGACACAGAGAGCAGAGCTGATCCTGTGATGTGATTTACCTAAGCTGATCTTTGAGATATGGGGTTCCCCATTCAAACCTAGAGACCTTCTATTAGTTTATAAAACTAGTTTACTAGCGAAGGGAGGGTGGTTCACAGAGTATTATAGGACTTGTTTTCCACTATCATTTTTAATATGATTTCTGCCTTCATTTTCTATGGTATTGTAACAATGCTGATGGCTTTATTTTTAATCATTTGCCTGCTTATATTAGCCAAAGTACTGCATCTTAGAACACGTAGTTAAAAATAAACGTTTTAAACTTTTCTGGGTCTCTGATTACTCTTGTTGTGGACTGATATGAGAATAATAACGAAAAGGTGTTTCTGATGCCCACCACTCCTGGGAGTACTCTAAGTCGCTTGTTCTGGGTTGTCTAATCATTGGTAGCTTCGAGATTACACGGAGAACGAATGAGCCACTGATGCTAGTCGGATAGGGGTTTTGGGTACTGAGATGAGTTTTTTGGTACACCACAATTCACTGAGGTCCTGGTTTCCTGTGCATAGTTCTGTGAATGAGCAGAATCCCCGCAACACCTCGTCATGAGGGAATAGGACCTCACAGTGATTTGCCAGGCTGAGGAGGTCACGCCCACAAGGCTGTGACTTTTTTAGTCCGGCAAAGTTTGGCGCAGACAGCCAAGTGCGAGTGCATGTACTGCGGCCCTGAAAATGAAGAGCGCCTGTGAGGCTGACCTTGGTGAAAAAAGGTGGGGGAGGGGGGAATCTCCTTTCTTAACGACAGGCTGTGGCTTTTTTTTTTGTTTCACAGTTCTTTATTAAATTTTTTCCCCAAAAAATAACAGAAACAATGATTAACGGTCATATCGATCCACAAACAGAAAAACATTATCATGAACAAAATATACAATAGGAGTAAGAAAAAAACAAAGGAGAGAAAAGTAGAAAATGCAGTAGAAAAAGTAAAGAAAAACCCCCAAAAAGTAAAAAAACAAAATACAATACCATAATCACCGTTTCAAACATTAATCAGAAATTAATGATACAACAATAAATAAATATATATTCATAAAGGAACAAAAAGGCAAGAATTAAGGAAATATATACATTCAAGACTAAAATCCTAACTGTAAACACACGAATATCAAGAGTATAAAACCAAAATATGATGAAATATATTCGATCTCTCATATGTCGATATTTTTGTATACTTTATTGTAGTTATTGCACCATAGACACTTGAGCTTCTCTTAAAATAGGCAATTGTCATTACACTGGGTCTCTTATGGCGAAACACTATCAGAAGCATTATCTTTTGATATATCTCGATGCTCTAATCGGATTTGCACTTTAATGCACCTTGGGTACTTGGAGAATTGATATTGTATCTGGTCTCTAATGTCTATTTTAGTCCAATGTTATTCCAGGTTTTGTCCTGATCATCTACTCAGCTTTTTTTAACTCTTGAATATGTATGCTATTCTTTTTGTTTGGAAGCGCATGATCATCGAACATTTATATTGTGATATATTGATGAATTTGTGAATGTTTTATGGATCTCAATAAAAAAAAAAAAAAGTATAAAACCAAATCAAAATCAGCATACATTTAGAAAAGGACAGGGGTGGCTCTTCAGCTATGCCGGAGGAGCGTAGCCTCACTGGTAAAATCCCAGCAGACAGAAGAAAAATGACAATAAAACTATTTTATTGTCATTTTTTTTTTCACTTCCAGTCCACAAGTAGGGGGGTAGGGAAGAGTCTCAGCAGCAGGGTAAGGGAAGTGGTGGTAGGCACTGAAAAAGTGCGCATGTCAACATGCGCACTTTGATCTCTCCAGGCTGGTCATCAGCTGATATCAGCAGTGCTCAGGAGCACAGGCTCCCAGGCCCTGCTGGAGCTTGAAACTGGCAATCACCTAAAGCCAGTATTGCTCTGGGATTGCGTGGGGAGTCGGAGAGCCAGTGCTCCTGAGGATTGTAGTGCCGGGAGCAGCAAAGCGCGGCATGGTGAGGAAGCAGAAGATCGAGGGCCGGCAGCGAAAGGTAAGGGTGTAATCTATTTTTAACATTATTTTTTCCTAGGGCTGCCCGCCCCCACCCCAAGTCAGATTGGCAGCAGCCTCTGCTGGAAAAGGGCCCCATACATGGTTGAAATGAGCTAAATTATCATTCAATTTATAAATCATTTTCTCAAAGTTAACCAAATTGAACATATCTTCGAGCCAAGAATGAAAAGTCGGAGTAACATTGGACCTCCAAAAACAAAATTTAAGTAAGCAGAGCATGAGTACTGGCAAAGGAAAACCGGTGCTAAAAACAAACCCAAAGACATAGAAAGGGAACAAGATAGTGGGACAGCAGTCTATGGGAGATGGCTTTTATTTAAAGCCCATTCAAAGATCATGGGGGCCACCTGCAGTGACTGCGTGGGAAGCAGTGCACTACAAGGAGGAGCGCAGGACTGGTTAAAGTGTATGGGGAGCTGCCGGGCTCTTGCAAAATAAAACAAACAAGCATTGGCAAAGGCAGAGCCAATGGCTTTTCTGATATCTTTTAGCCATGTTGTAGAGCAGCAGAGCCGGCTGAGCAGCAGGGCTAAAATTGATATTAAAAAAAAAGCACTATGACAGGAACAGGAAGCTAAAAAAAAAGTGCTATGACGCTGCCATCGCTGGCTGCATTTTTTTCTTATTTTTTTTTTCTTATGGCGTGTGGGGAAGCAGGACAACACAGACAATGTGGAGGGGTTTGGGGTGTAGTGGAAGAAGTAACACCAACAACGGTAGTGGAAGAAGTAACACCAACAACGGGAGGATGAGAGGGAGTATGCAACACAAACAAAAGAGTGAGAGGAAAGAAGCAACACAGGCAAGTGCAAGTCTGGGTAATGGGTAATGGAAGGGAAGGAGCAACTAGGATGGCTGGCTTGCCTAGATGAAAAATAGTACTTAAATCACAGTGTCCGTAGTAGAAGGACCCTCATAAAGCTAATGCAAATCAAGACTTAGTCCATGCTCCAGACAAAAGAAGAGGAAGTGGATCAGGAATGCAATGCCCAATTAGGAGACCGCAAATGAGAGGCGACAATGAAGCCCTCGAATTGTAAGCAATGGGCGGGCTCCAAGCCCCTTTCTAATAAACAATATCTGTCGCCAGCGAGAGTGCATGCGATAGCAGAACATGGGCGGGCACAAGCGAGATCTAAAAAAAACTTTTTAAAAAAGGGGAAAATAGTTTACACGCGCTGCGTCGCAAAGTGCGATGCAGCACGCGCAACGAAATTCGTTTTATTTATTTAAATGTGTACTTACCTCCGTTCATCCATATTCCGGTGTTTACATTTCCCCACCCTGCCCCTCCCCCGCCCCGCCTCACTGCCCCACCAAACTCCCTCCACAGACCGCTACTGCAGGGGCGGGGCAGCACCTCTGTTAAGTACTGGCAATTCCCTTTCTGCATTTTGTTGCTAGGTGACAGAAGGCCCCTTTGTTTCCAGGACCAGTCAGACACAGGTATGGAGAGGTGGGTGAGGGGAGGAGGGAGTAGCCAGGTCAACTGGCTTTTGTCAACTTTTGCATCACCCATTTTTTTTTTATGGGAATGTGTATTTATATGTGGGAATGTGTATTTATATGTAGAACTGCCAGTGCTAGGGCAGTATTTTACAAAATGCCTCGTTACTGCTTCGAAGGCCCAGTGGAGGGGGCCCCTTTCTTTGGCCCTCTAAGCACTAGAGCACGGTTACTCATAGTGGCGGCCCGGCAAGCCTTCCTGGCCGGCCTGGCCCGCGGACCTTGCAGACATCCTACCTGTGTTTAAAAAAAACAAACAATTAAATAGTGTTAGCAAACAATGCCGGGTGCAGCAGCCCGGACTCTGAGACTCTGAGACTCTGCTCTGTGGGGGCCGGGGGATTCCAGTGATTGTCAAAGTGAAGATGCAGGGGCCTAAGAGTTGAAATACAACAAAGCTTTATTAACATGTAAATGGTATTTTAAAGACCTGTGAAGTACTCGGGTACTTGTGTGTGTGCGCGCTGGGAAGCGGTCTCAGTGCGGCTGTGTGTACGCGCTGGGATGCTGTCTCAGCCCGGGCTGAGGGCTGACACACATGGGGTGAGATGACAGAGGGTGACGGAGGGAGACAGAGAGGCGCAGTCTGGGGGAGACAGAGGGAGGGAGAGGAAGGGAGAGGAAGGGAGACAGAGGCGCAGTCTGGGGGAGACAGAGGGAGGGAGAGGAAGGGAGACAGAGGCGCAGTCTGGGGGAGACAGAGGGAGGGAGAGGAAGGGAGAGAGGGAGGGAGAGGAAGGGAGAGAGGGAGGGAGAGGAAGGGAGAGAGGGAGGGAGAGGAAGGGAGAGAGGGAGGGAGAGGAAGGGAGAGAGGGAGGGAGAGGAAGGGAGAGAGGGAGGGAGAGGAAGGGAGAGAGGGAGGGAGAGGAAGGGACAGAGGGAGGGAGAGGAAGGGAGAGAGGAAGGGAGAGAGGGAGGGAGACAGAGGGAGGGAGAGGAAGGGAGAGAGGGAGGGAGAGAGGAAGGGAGAGAGGGAGGGAGACAGAGGGAGGGAGAGGAAGGGAGAGAGGGAGGGAGACAGAGGGAGGGAGAGGAAGGGAGAGAGGGAGGGAGACAGAGGGAGGGAGAGGGAGGGAGAGGAAGGGAGAGAGGAAGGGAGAGAGGGAGGGAGACGAGGGAGGGAGAGGAAGGGAGAGAGGGAGGGAGACAGAGGGAGGGAGACAGAGGGAGGGAGACAGAGGGAGGGAGACAGAGGGAGGGAGACAGAGGGAGGGAGACAGAGGGAGGGAGACAGAGGGAGGGAGACAGAGGGAGGGAGACAGAGGGAGGGAGACAGAGGGAGGGAGACGGAGGGAGGGAGACAGAGGGAGGGAGACAGAGGGAGGGAGACAGAGGGAGGGAGACAGAGGGAGGGAGACAGAGGGAGGGAGACAGAGGGAGGGAGACAGAGGGAGGGAGACAGAGGGAGGGAGACAGAGGGAGGGAGACAGAGGGAGGGAGACAGAGGGAGGGAGACGGAGACGGAGACGGAGACGGAGACGGAGACGGAGAGGGAGAGGGAGAGGGAGAGGGAGAGGGAGAGGGAGAGGGAGAGGGAGAGGGAGAGGGAGAGGGAGAGGGAGAGGGAGAGGGAGAGAGAGAGATGTGTGTATGCCGGGTCTGGTGGCTCAGTGGACGAAGGCGTCTGCTGCAGGGACCTGTGTTCAACCTCATGGTCAATTTTTTTTGCTTTAGCCCCGCCCTTCCCCCGCCCCCACCGGTGCGGCCCTCGGCCACAAACCACACTGTAAATTTGGCCCCCGAGAGAAAGTTTGTGAGTACCTATGCACTAGAGCAAGCTGCATAGTCCAGGTGTGGGTGACTCCTTCCCTGGGCCTTGTAGTCAGTACTCCCTCTTTCCTTTCCTTTAATTGTTCTCCTAAGAAATGAATTCAAAAAATAAAAACACTTTTCCTGGAAAGGTCGTCTTTTTTCTGACATTTTTCTGTTTTCAAAGTGCAGCCTTGGGATGAAGAGAAACAAAAGGTTCAAAATGTAAAAAATAACTAAAGCAAGACAGAGTGGGTCGAAAAGGGGCCAGACTGATTTGATTCACATCCGAAACACATTAGTGCCACATTTTACAGAGTTTGCCAGTGAAGCGCTACTTTTGTTTTCTTGTCTTTCTCTAAACAGCATTGTTTGCCCTGGGTGGGGAAGTGCACCATACCTGGATGTACTGCAATACCTGCTTGATGGGCGGATTGGAAAACAAAATGCATACCACAGCTCTGTATTCACAAATGTGGTCTTTTTAAACCATATTGCTTATGTTTTGTAAGGATATAAGCAATGGACATTGAAACTGGTCCCTTCCGGCCCTGTAGTCATTTTTTTTTTTTTTGCAGAGTTTTATATAGAGCGAACTTGACCCGAATCCAATCAGGTATCAGAGCGCTTTACATAGCACCAATTACTGTTACGTTACATGAGGACACATTCATTTTTTTTGTTAGGCACGGGGAGATTAAGTGATTTGCCCAGAATCACAGGATGTTTAGCGTCATTACCGAGACTCGAACCCAGGTCGGAGGTCGAGCGCCCTAGCCGTTAGGCCAACTCCAAGTTAGTCATGGCCTTAACTTTTCATGCAAACGCACTCAGTGATTTCTGAATGAGAAGTGCAAAAGCGTTAAGGTAACCATGTTGTTCCTGCTTACATTTCACATGTTTTTACTTAATCTTACATTCCTTATGAGTGTTTGCTTTTTCCAGGATGTTGTCACTTTTTTTTTTAGGCAACATATTGCTCTTGTCTAGTGCCTAATTTGAAATGAGTCGTCTCCAGGTGTTTATAGCGGGGCGCAATTGGGTTGTAGTTGAAGGCAGTGCGAGTGTCTCTCAGTGGGGCAGTATGGTGTTCAGTGGGGGAGAGGATGTGGCACTATGGTCAGAGCTGCCGAATTTGGAACTGAGGAACCAGGTTCAGCCTTCATGACCAGTCCACTCTCCTGAGAGAGCCCATTTCCATGCTCGACCTTAGAAGTCCCCGAAAGACCTTCGAAGAATGGTGTCTGAGCACCAGCAGGTGGACTATAGCGGTGACGAGTGTGGGTAACCTTGAAGGCCTGTCCACTACAACCCCTGTTGAAGCTCACCTCGAGTATTTTGGGCATGCCTACGAAGCAGCACACCCTAGAGCAACAGTGACTCTGTCATTGAGGTCACAGGACCCGTGAGCAGGAAGGCTCTAGGGTGGTGTGACCGATGAGATCACACTGAGCGCTGACTTCGGGTGGGGGCGTCATGTTTGCGAGTAGATTATGTTTCTAAACGCACTTGCTGCCTCCGTCCTGGCCTCCAGCATTATCGGCAACAATAAAAATGTCATGATAACTCCGGTGATTAATGTTCTTCCTAGAGAGAGATGGAGTTTTGTCAAGTGGAAGTTTTGACTTGTGGGGGTTAATGTGCCTGCTGCAAAGAACATGTACCATGCATATCACTAAGTCCACATAATGTAAATAGGCCAGTGGGTTACTGCTTTTGTCAGAGAGACCCCTTTGTTACTTGCAGTTTATAAGTCAAAATCCTAACATAGAACAATGAGCTATCAACTGTCATCTAAAAGCTGCATGCAAACTGCAAGGTATAAATTACAGCGTTATGGTTTTTACCCCAGTCTTTGATTATCCTAATGTTGCAATAAGGGTTCATTTGGACAGAAATCAATTCTGGTTATTAAAGAAAACCCCCAACCATGGTATTACGTTCTAAATTCAGAGTTTGTGTTTCTCCAGATCAATAACATTTAAATATACTGCCTACTAGTATGATTGTCATGTGACTTCCAGTCCTTTGTCTTATGTAACATTACCTATTGTGATTTACACATGTATGATTGATTATCTCTGTGTAATGTGTGATATAAAGTTCTCCGACACCCTACACTGGTATCAGTGGCGCTGTGAATCAAATTAAATGCATCTGAGCGAGAATGTGGTTATGGAGACTTGAGGGGCGCTGTTAAAGGGTGGTAGCGAGTCATTGGGGGGCACCAACATTGTCGCACAGGGCTCCACCAGCGCTAAAGGCGGCCACTTCTACTTCCTACAGTTCTAACACCAAATTAAAAATGTTTATTTGAAAACCCCTTGAATCTGAAGCATACCTTCAAGTCAATGTATGATTTAGCAGTGGTCTCGGCTGTTCGAAGTCTTTTTTTTTATTTATGTACAATCTTTATTTGTTTGCAAAGGTGTATTGTAATTTTGTTACTATATGTGTTATGTTTTTCCACTTAATGATTCAATTGGCTTTATTTCGATATGATAAATATCTTAAAAAGCAGTACATAGACTAATAAACAATAAAACAATAAAAGGAGCCAATACATAGGAAAATAAACATACATTTCATACTACAAGTGGCGCCAATAAATTAGATAAGAGCAGTTAAAAATACAGATTAAACAAGATACAAAAGCCTAGTTGATCTAATACGCCAAGCCCATCCTAGGAACTTTGCTAAGCCACAAGCAAAGAGGGGCCGTGGGTCGTTTTTCAATATACGTAAGGCCTCCTTGTAATGTCTTATTCCAAGTTCTCTACAGAGTGGCTTTAACCATCTACTGCGGGGGTCTACATAAACCGGGCATTCGAACAACAAATGGGGAACTGACTCTGTCCTATTTTCACAGAATGGGCAAGAAGAAATTGTTTGGGCCGGAACCTTCCACCTAGAGGTCAGTTCCCCAACGGGAAGTAGACCTACCCTGAATTGAAAATAAAGAGCCCTGTCCCTGCGGTTTGTAATGACATCCAAGTATGGTTCGCAAAAAGACACGCCCTTTACCAAAAGGAAATCCAAGGTGGTCCTGCACAAATTGGCATTACTACTTCTACCATCGGCTACCCATCTCCAATATATCTTCTTCAGGACAGACTTTGGGGGGGCAGTTCTATTGATCCAAGCGTCGCCAAGGCCAAGGTTGACGAGAAGACGCTTGACTTCCCTCAACCAACAGATCTTGGGCCAGCCTGGCAACCCCATCACATCAGTTAAGCCATCCGTGTAGCTAGACATTTCTGGAACTCTCCAGATTCGCGCCCATAAGAGGAGAGGACGGAGCCTAGCCTGGTCACTAATTGACCGAGTACCCATATCTAAAAGCAGTGGAAGGGTTGGGGTACTATAGGGGAGCCCCATTAGATCTTTAAGGAATTTACTTTCTGAACGGGATAACTGATCCACATTATGTACCCCCCAGAGTTCGGCCCCATAAAGTGCTGCACTAACACCCCTTGCCCTATAGATATCTAGAATAGGCGCAATGGGTTTGAGGGTTGAGGCACGTTGTTCCATAAGAAGGGCACCCACCACCCTCTTGTGGGTCAGCAGCATCTTTTGGTGGTGACATTTCCAACTCATAGAGTCGCAGAGACGAATGCCAAGGTAATCGAACTCCGTAACTCTCTCGAGGGAAACAGAATCTAAGGTCGGTGGTTTAGCTATCTTTTTCGGAGGGTTTAGGACCAGGTACTTGGTTTTCCCTGTATTAATAACTAACCCCCTTGCATCACAAAAGGATTTAAAGCTAGTTAGCAGACTCTGCAGGCCTACCAGAGTTTTAGAGATCAGGAGGGTATCGTCTGCAAATAGGAGGGTAGGTATTCTTCTGCCAGCCAGGGATGGTGCGTCTGCAGGATGTTGCAGCAGGTGCTCCACCACTCCATTGACATACAATGAAAACAGAGTGGGGGCTAAAACACATCCCTGGCGTACCCCTCTATTTACAGGTATTTGTGCTGTTTTTTGCCCCTGATTACCCCACCTGATCTGCGCAAAATTATCAGCATGCAGTTTTATCAGCATGCTTAGTAAATATGGTGGAATACCCTGTTCATTGAGCACACTCCAGAGTTGGCTGCGTGGGACCAGGTCAAAGGCAGTCCGCAGGTCTATGAAAGCGAGATACAGACTGCCTTTGCCCAGTACAACCACTTTCCAATACAGCATCATAAGCCGGAAGGATTGCTCTATCGTCCCCATACCCGATCTAAAACCGGCCTGGAAGTCAGAAAGAATACCCTTATCCTCAACCCACTGCAATACCCTGCCCAAGACCACTTTTCCCGCCACCTTCTGTGAAGAGTCTAAAAGGCTTATGGGGCGGTAATTGGCTGGGTCGTTCCGGCTCCCTTTTTTAAAAATTGGGACGACCTCAACACCCTTCCATGAGACCGGGAAAGTTGCCCCATCGAAACTGGCATTCAGTAGGGCAGCAATAAATTTTCCCCACTCCTCCGGATTAATGCGTAGCAAATCCCCTGGTATGCCATCCGGGCCTGCTGCTTTATTGGGGACAAGACATTTAATCGCCCCTACCACTTCCTTGGCTGTGAACAGGAGCTCATCATTAAACTCGCAGGACACTAAGGGATGCTGTTCTGGCAGACTTACCCCCTTACCCGGGACCATTGTATAGAGCTGGGAGAAATGGTCTAACCACGCGCCCTCCGGTATGTTACATGTTGTCATTGTGTCCACGGGTTTATCCCTAGCTCTTAATAGGTCCCAGAAACCCTTTGAGTCCTTCCTTAGGCTTGCTACCTTCAGGTCGTACCAAAACTGGTTCTCCCATTCTACCTTTGCCTTAAATATAACCCTCCTGTAATTGCCCCTTGCGACACTTATCAGGGCTCCATTCTTGGATTTCACTGCCTTTATTAATTCCCTTTTGGCATCGCGACAAGCAGGTGAAAACCACCCAGCATTGCCCTTCGTGCCGCCTCTTTTGTTATCCCTTTTTCCCGCATTATGGACTAAGAACAGTTCGCCTAGTGCATTCGTAGTTTGGGCAAACAGTGTGGGTACCTCCTGCGCACTGATAGAGGGGGAATCTAAACTAGGTACGATATTAGCCATTATAGATTTTACCTCCATGATCTTTCCCTCATTACCAACAAAATTCTTCCATTTCAGGCACCTACCACAATTAGAGGGACACACTTCATGTGTTGTTCTCCACACGTGGGGGATTGGGGGTAGGGAACATCCCATCCACAGAGGGGACAGAGACAGAGGGTTGTGGTCACTGTCAATGGACGGCAGGACCACCATATCCACCAGGTGAGCCCACAAACGATAGTTCAGCAGAATATAGTCAATCCATGAGGAATGCCCTACTCTGTTGAACGTATGGGCCCCCATTTGATCTGAATTAGATCTGCCATTTGTTGCTCTAAGGCCATGCTCCAAGCAGAGGGCATTAAGGTCGATGGCTCTTTGGGTCCATCTTCTAATTGGCGTGATTTGCAACGGTGGGATACCTCTCCTTACATCATCATCTCTGGTGCCTAGAACATCGTCCACGGCAAGGGGTTCAAATGTACAGTTGAAGTCCCCCGCTAGCATGACGAGGGAATCAGCGCTACAATTGCTGAGTTCCTCGTCAATGCCAGTTAAGGGCAAAGTGGACGAGCCGCCCCGTGTACCTCTGACATAATTATTAAGGATTTCAAGCACTCTCCCTCCACATGGCCCTCTCACTGTTAGCCTTTGGAGGTCAGGTGACTTAGTAGCTATACATTTAATGGAGTACCGCAGGGAGATGCTTACCCAGATTAATAACCCTCCCGAGGGGCGCCCCTTCCCTCCACTCGGTCGTATGGCAGGGACAAAATAGGTGGTATAACCCATCTTATGTAAAGGTTCCAAGCACCAGGTTTCCTGGAAAAGGCAAATCCCAAATGATTCTATAAATACATTCCAATCTGGTATGCTTATGTTCCGTGCAAGGCCCGCTATATTCCAGCTAGCTACCTTCAGGGACACACTGCCAGCCCCTCCCCACCCCATTGCTGATTCACTTACAGGGGGGGCATTAGCAGAGGCAGTAGCCACCTCAATGATAGGCAACGTCACAGCATCCGTAATTAAAATGTCCCCCTCAATCGACTCCCTACTGAGCAGAGACGGCGCAAGTGCTTCGGGGCAAGCCACCGGTGAGTGCCCCCTAGAGATAGTTGGTGGAAAAAGGGTGCTCACCAACTCCTCTCCAAATATTAGACTATTAATTGATGTCTCCCCAGATGCCTCGTGATGCATCTCCCGTGTTGGGCAGATTGCATGTCAATAGCCTTGCCAAAAGCGACCATGCGGCTGGCAAGGGGTATTACTGAATAGGCTAAATTGGGAGAGACTTCCACGAGTCTGTCTGCCGTCCCAGTCCTCCCACATAGGGATTCCGGCTGGCCTCACTGGCAAATTTGGGGGATTAAAGTAACTAAGGTCGCGAATGCCAATTGGTCCCCCGCTACCTGTTAGGCTATGCTCCCTCACAGGTCCACTGCATACATAGCTAGCAACCCTTGGATTCTCAAAGTTTACTATGATGCAATCCCCACTTATATTTTTTTGCGTAGTGCCAATCCAGCCAACTCTCCTTACGTGAATGATCCGTCCCTCCCAAAATTTGGGCAAGGGTCTGTTTTCTTTAAGCCAAAATAGGGTCTTGTTATACAGTTCAGCAAAGTCTCACGCTTGCCCGGGCTAAGCACAGGCACCCCAGTCAGCACAGCTACAAAGGGCTGGCAGTCAGGGGGGAGATTAACATTGTGGGCCCTCCCACCCTTAAGACCCTCACCTGTCTGCTGTACATGGGCCTTTGCAGGTTTAGCTAGTTTAGGTGTTAAAGTCTCAGATGTACTAGGGGCTACTGGAATTGCGGCTGGGGTGATAGAATTTGCTTTACCAGGGATTCCAGAAGCTGTGGTACATGCCGTCTTTTTATCTGAGATGTTATTAGCGGCCTTAGAGGGCTTTCGTTTCTCTACAGGCTTAATTACTGACGGCCCAGGTTTCCTCGCTATCCCTGCAGCCATAACGGTAGGGTGCGAATTACGATCAGTCACCTCGGGTACAACTGGTATAATGCCTGCTGTGGTAGCTGTGCCTTGTTGAACTATAGGGGTCTACCTACTGTCAGTTTCCCCCCCTGGCCCATCCTCCCTAATTCTTAGCTGCAATTTAATAAATGATTTTAGGGAGAAAAAATTGTCTAGGGTTGCCTGCTCCATTTTATCCACCCGCTCTGATAGCCCCCTGATTTTATCTAACACCGGGAGGAGAAAGGATTTCATCATTTTCTCCATGTTTACAATTAGGAGAGAATCTGGGGGGAGGCACTGCAAGGCCACCAGTCTTTACAGACACTAGCCACTGGCCCTCCAGATGTCCCCTCCCCCTTCTCTCCCTGTAGCAGGCTAGGATCCCGCCCCACTGCCTTGTGTAAACCACCCATCCTGACGCCAACCCACCTGGGTCTCTTGTGGTCTTTAACCAGTCTACCTTTCCGTGGGGAGGACAATCTTTTCCTTTTAGTGGGGACTGGATGTATTTCCGCCTGCACCACAGGGGCCGATGGGGGAGGGCGACATCGGGTGAATAGAAGGATTAGCCAGGGGCAATAAGGAAATGGCTGCCTCACTAGCCATTAAATCTGAGGCTACAATATTTTCAGCATGGAGTGCCGTGGCCGTCAAAATTTCCAGCCCGTCTATACTGGCTCTTAGGGCGGCCACACGGGGATGGTCTAGGGGAGAAGGGGCAGGGACAGGTGGGTCCAGTGTTCGCTCTGGGGTGGGAACCAAGGCTATCGAGCCCAGCGATGACCGTCTATAACCAGAGGGACCTCAAGATAGCCGCCGCTCAGCCATGGCGATTTCTTGGTCAATAACATTGGCCACGAGGGTAATAAACTGGTCCATGGTGCCAACCATCCCCCCCCATCCCCCTTCCCTCCCCCCCCCGCCCCTCCTCAGGCTTTTGCCTGAGCGGGTTGACATCGCTAAGACAAAACCAGCCCAGATGTAGAAACAAAACCCCTAGCAATGACCTAAGACAGCTAAGGACAACTAATAATATGAGCTACCTGATGACAACAGTCACAATTTCAGGGGGGGTGGCCCAGTCCTGCTACGTGCAGCCACGGACGGTCACGGCACTTTGCCCGGGCTCCCGCGCAGCGGGGATCAAGATCACTAAAATATTGCGTATTACAGGCTGTGGGCGTGGCCCCGAGGAAGCACGGACCGGGTGTGCTGTCCAAGGCAGGGACTCCTGGGAGAGCGAGTCTCTGCTATTGCGCCGTTCCCTCTGGCCGCCTCTGACACCACAGGGTGGCCCCACAAAGCTCAAAGTACCAGGGCTGTGAGCAACTCCTGCTCCCAACAGCCTTCCAAAAGCAGGGACGGGCGACGCGGCACCCGGAGAACGAGTGCTGCCTCAACGTACCAAATGATTGCAGATGCAAGAGGGGGGGCCCAGCCCAGCCTCCCCCGGCCTCGGACGGCCGCAGACGGCCCCGCCCTTGTCCCGGGCTTTGCCCGGGCTCGTTCCCACGCGCGTTCCGCGATGCGCGTAGCTGTTAGTCAATTTATTCCACCTGTCATGGGCGGAACAGGGAGGCGGCTACGGGCCCTGATGACTTCTGGGCGATGTAGTCTGCCTGCCTCTTAGTCTCGGTCCCCCCCCTGCTGCGAGCGTTTCCCCGCGAAGCGGGAAACGGGAGTTGTGGCAGTGGTGACAGCAGCAACGAAAGTTCACAGGGCGCAGGGTGCCAATAAAAGAACAAAGCAGGAGCGTGGTTCTCCCAAACAGTCGGCCACTTAATACAAGTCTGGCGAGTAAAGAGCCGACACACAAAAAAGATTGCCCTACGTCTCTTAGCATGTGCGCGTGGGATACTGGTGAGAAGATTCACGTTAAAACAAATTACAAAGCATTATTGTCATCTTAAGGTAGCACAATAATGGCACAGAAAGATAAGGGAGCCTTTTGAAATTTGCCATTATATCCATTGTGTGAGAGGTTTTCTTTTGTGTCATTTTATATTTTGAATGATCCCGCCCCTCATTACCTCAACAGGATCTCCCCCTTTATGAGGCAGAACTGGAAATTGTATCATGCACTCATCTGGAAACAATCAGCTAACGAGGAGTAAATAATATACATCTTTTTGAGACCTGCACCTAGCTTTTCCATCCAATGTGACAAATGTAATCCATTTAATACAGTTTTAAACTATATGGACTTATGTATATTTATCTTTTTGTCCATGTTACTGATAACCATGTTAGATGTCTTTAGTGATGCCAAATAAGATCAATAAATAGTCCTGCGATGTCACTTTATGTGATGTCACTTCTTGAGATGTTACCAATGGCGGCTTCTCCACTAGGGCTGAGGAGCGTCGCCCCACTGCTTTCCCACAGTGCGAGAAGCAGAAACACAAAATGCTCAAACTACTATTTTATGTTTCTGCTTCTCACGCTGTGAGAAAGTAGAAGTGTTTGCTTGGGTGCGGGCGGGTCAGCTTTAGGGCAGGGGAGTAGTGCCTTGCCAACTGCTAAGGGCGCTGACTGTTTGGTCGGCCCTCCGGGGCCGATCGAACTAGTCATGCGCACTCTGGCCTTTATCGATGTAGGCTGCAATGCAGCCTACATGGAGAAAATGGCCTCCCCATAGGCACCTGGCTGGTCGGCGTCCCGACCAATCACAATGCTGCCATTGCAGCGCTGTGATTGGCTTTGGGGATGGTGGCTGCCTGCTTCCTGTTCCTGCCAGAGGCAGGAAAGCAGGAGAGCAGGTCAGGAGCAGAGACGACGTGAGACCCGGGAAGGTAAGTTTATGTTATTTTTAAATTAAACCCCCCCAACCCCTGCGAGAGCCCCCCACCTGCGAGTCATGCCGGCCACGACTGGATGTTACATGCAAATTAGAGGGGCCTCACATCTTCCCTTTCACCCGGGCCCCAGAAGTTCTAGGACCGCCTAGAATAGTCTGAATTGTCAATCTTGTGAAAGTGTGATGGTTAGTAGTTGTGTTGGTAGTGTCATTGGGAACGCTAGCAGGGGAAATGAGTGGTGCATGCTGCAGTGGTCTCCTGATGAGGGCCCTGGCAATTATTGTTTTTACATATTAAGCATGTATGTACTTTTAAGGATTTTTATTTTGAAAAACAAAAGTTCCTGGTTGCCATTAGCCCTAAAAATGCGGTTTGAAACGAAATTGAGCCTCAACAAACAAAAAATAAAAATACCGAAAACTTACAGATATGGTCCTGGCAAAGTGAGAACTAAGACAACAAGGACAGGTTAGGAACTTACGATGTACAATATGCTTCAGTTTTCATGAGACAGAAGGGGTAATACTGGTCATAAATTATTCAGAGGTAAAGCATCACTGACAGTCAAGTGTAAAAATGCTTATCTATACAAGTCCACAGTTCAGTTCGTGCACTGCCACACAACTGATAAGTGAGTATCTGATATGGAGGCGGCCAGCCAAGCATGCAATCTTATTGACTCCAATTAACCCGAACCAAATACTGTGCTGGACAGGACACCAATGAGCAGGTCTTTGGCTCCTAGTACCTGTGCAGGAGGGCACCTGACGGCAGTGACTTCAAGTAATCTTTACGTAGCTCGTTGTTAGGCGGTGAGATCAGTCAGAGTAACTAGGCTGTCTGTCCACCTCTTCCAGATACTGCGCTGGACACAGCATTACTCCTTGGCTCCCAGTACCTGTGAAAGAGGGCACCTGATGGCAATGACTTCAAGTAACCCTCACACATGCTCGATGGTTGGAGGTGAGGTTAGTCTGACCTATTGGGCTGTCTGTCCACCTCTCCCACATACAGCGCTGAACACAGCACCACTCTTTGGCTCCCAGTACCTGTGCAGAAGGGCACCTGATGGCAATGACTTCAAGTAACCCTTACACATGCGCGGTGGTAGGAGGTGAGGCAAGTCTGATCAGTTAGGCTGTCTGTCCACATCTCCCAGATTCAGTGCTGGACACAACTCCACCACCACTTAACAGGTCTTTGGCTCACAGTAACTGTAGGAGGGCACCTGATGACAATGACTTCAAGTAACCCTTACACATGCTCGGTGGTAGACTGGTGAGAGCAGACCAATTAACATGGCTATCTGAGGGTAGGGAGAGAAAAGATTTCTGGAAGGACACCTTAAGTCCCCGGGAATAGCTCCTATTACTGAGAGGATGACTACCACAGAAAATATGGGTAGAACCAACTTCCCACCGGTCTACGGAAAATTGTATTTATTTTTTAAAAGGACTCTCACTCTAGCAAATCTGTGGCATGCTTCATCATTGAGTCCTCTCCCGGTGGATCCAACACTACTGGGCGGGTTCATGCTCAGTCTTGAAGGGAGCCTTTTGGTGCAAGTGCTGTAAATTCTTGGGGGGGTCTGGAGGGTAGTTAAAATGACCTGTAGGTAAACCAATTTTATTTTATTTATTTATAATATTTTTTATGTTATTTTCATTCTCAATAACACTCGTCAGGTAACATCAAATACATGGAAGACATCCGCACGATACACAGTTATCCAAACAGTAATACATTTGTTCGAGAAAGACAGCATAATTGGAACGAAGTATTACATCATACATTAAGCCACAAGCATATCCACTCCGGGTAAACCCATTTTAGTTTTATTCTGATGAGATGAAGTATTCTAGAGTGGTCAACATGCAACCAGAGAATGTCAGACTTCTGAACTGCTGCTACACTGGTCACAGCTAGCAAGGCGTAAATTAAAGCTAACCATGCAGACCGTGGTGAAACTCTCCATGACACACACACCTCCCTGAAGCATCAACATATACAATGACGGCTAAAATCTGATTGTAGTAGTTATTGCATAACCTGTCTCTGCAGAGACTGGTTACCCAAACGCATTCTATTTTGAAGTGTTTTTTTCTGGCGTGTTGATCTTGGTTGAGCATGTTAATTTAGAATCCTAAGGGTCAGTTGTTGTTGGGGTCCCTGTGCATAGGACGTTTCCTTACTTATGATGTAAACCTTTTAATAAAGTATAAGTTATCCACACTGGCGAA